>NC_137778.1:2050693-3250693 GCF_963455305.1 Plecotus auritus | reverse complement strand
ACAAATATGCATGGCCATTGGTTTTGCTTTGATTCAAGGCTTCAGAAACACCCAGAGTCTTCCCAGTGGAGTGTCCCTCATTATTCTTCCGTGAATTCCTGGCTCTTTTCCAATAGCTGACGAGCCCAATACAGACATTCTTCTTCCTGTTCATCCCAAGGTCGCACAGAGCTGTCTCTTTGTGATCCCCCTTATCCAGAATTGTGTCAGTTTGTACCTCAGAGAAACAATGTTACATTGCATCGCTTCTTCACATTAGAGGTTATATCCCCCAAGAAAGAGTTGCTGTATTTTTCATCTCTGCTCCTGGATACCTGGATGCCCCTCCCTTTTGGCTGTAAGAATCCTTTCTGGGATAACAGTGTTTCTTCAAGGGCACCTGCAGTCTTTTCTCCTTGACTGCCTGACCCGCCTTGTGGCCACCCCGCCACACACCTCACCGACTCCTCAGGGCTCACAGCTGTCTCAGGGCACGTGACGCTGCGTTATTCCCAGGCCAAAGCCTCAGCCATCCAGTGCCTCACAGGAATGCTCTCCGGGCCACACTAGTGACGAGGTCTCTCTCTCTTTTCTGCAGAGCGGAGACCTGGCCGCTTCGAACGTGTTTCAGGGGGATGCGGGCAGGGACAGACAGGAAGCAGGAGCTGTTTTCTCTCTGAGGAAATCTGTCTAAACAAAGATCAATAGCTTTGCCATGATCATAAACCTACGCAACAAAAATGTCACGTTTTCAAGCTCTAACTGAATGGCCACTTAATCAAAGGAGTATTTAATACCCCAAATTTAAGAAAGTAACGCGTAGTTAAAGTCCATTGTAAAGGGATTTTTTTGTAGATGATTTTCAATCAAAATTGCTGTAGTCTTTTAGCTTTTAAGGGAAACCGCGCTCACTCTGGCCTCCCACGCCTCCAGTGGGGCGTTGGGTCCCACAGCAAGTCAGCAGCTGGGCGGGGTCAGTGTCTCTGTCCTTGTCTCTGGTCGTGGTTCGTTGCACAGGTATCAGCCCCGATGCTGAGTTCAGGAAAGGTGTTCCGGGGAGATGGGCAGGGAAACGGATGGAGACGTAAGGACACGGACCACCTAAACACGTTCTGATTTGGACCAGGTAGACATGGAGAAATGTCTCAGGGCTTACACTTCCAGCAACAAGATTAACGACTCCCCAAGATACGTACTCACAGAACCCACATTCTAGCTCAGCAGACCCGTCCCCTCCCAGGCACCAGTCTGTGTGCTCCGGTCCCACACCCGTCCTGACACTGCAATCAGCGCGGTAAACCCGTTCCCCGGGCCGGGCCCTGAGCCACCGTGGCTTGTGCTGGGCATTATCGTGCTCATAGGACCTGGTGACCATCCCTTTTCACGCCCCAGCCCTGGGGGGTCTGCACTTCTCACTCTCCCAGTGCCTCCCGAGTTTGGGGGCTCTGTGCCCTCTGTCCCAGCCCTCCCCCCGTGCCTCTTCATGGGGAGATGCCGGCGAGCGGGCCATCCTGACACGGCTTCTCTGTGCGTCCTTCCAGAGTGGGTGTTCGTCGGGCTGGTGATCCTGGGCGTCTTCCTCTTCTTCGTCCTGGTGGGCATCTGCTGGTGCCAGTGCTGCCCGCACAGCTGCTGCTGCTACATCCGCTGCCCGTGCTGCCCGGACTCCTGCTGCTGCCCTCAGGCCTGTGAGTAAAGGGCTGGGCTGGGGGGGGGGGGGCAGCCCGCAAGGATCCGTGACCCACGGGGCGGCTGTGTGCCCGACTTCCTTCTCCACCTCCTTTCCTTCCACCCGAAGTGTCGCCCATCCCATGCGCCCTCCCCGCGGGAGCCCCGCTTCCAGAGCCGACACCCTGGTGTGCCATCCCACCTCCACTCACCTCTCCGTGCTTGTCCACGCCCGTCACCAGCATGTGCCGTCCTCGCTGAGACTGGGATGCAGGAAGGGCAGGTGCAGGAGGCTGAGGCTGTGGGAGAGGCGCCTGCCCTCTCCCGGGGCGTTCAGACTCGAGGAACCTTCTCTGGTCACGCCTCTCACAGCAGAGAACCCCTCTGTGACGAGCGGAGTGTGCAGACCACAGCCTTGGGTACCATCCAGCCCCTGGCGGGTTTTATGGGCTCCCATGACCAAAGGGTCCACAGAAGAGCGAGTCCTCCTTTGGGGATTCCCAAGGTGCCAGGCCCAGGTAGGCATCACGTGTGGAACCCCTGCTGTCAACCAAACACAGCGCGCAGGAGAGAGACATGGCGCTATGGTTAGTACCCTCGGGAATAGCGCACTTCCGGGAGCCAGGTTATCTGCTCTGCTTTTGGGCTCACAAGCAGCCCCTTGCTTTGCCGCTAGAAGAGGCTCCAGCTCCCTTGGAAGCTGCCCTGGGCAGCCCCGGGGCTGGGCCGCCTACGCAGTGTGGCTAAGCGTGGGCTGCTGCTGTCACGGAGCCGCTTAGTGACTCAGTTGCCAGGTGCCAAACACTGCACTTCCTGATGTCATCTGCTGACGGAGCCCGAGGAGTCCACGGCAGCAGGGAGAGGGCTTCCAGTTAAGTGGCTCAGGCCTAGGAGAACACACACATACATGCACACATAGGCACATACACACACATGCACATGAGCACACACAGGCATACATAGGCACACGCATACATAAGCACCCCCCACACACAAATAGACACACACAGGCACACACAACATATACACGTACATGCGCTAACACGTGTACATAGACACATAACACACACATGTACACACATGCATCGGAGCACAACATGCACCTGCAGGCGTAAGCACACACATGCACATGTATGCACATATAGGCACACACATGCACACATCCGGGAGGTCCCTAAAGTGCATCCTCAGGGACGTGAGGTGTGAGGGTTGTGAGGGTGGGACCATATAATCTCTTGCTCTTCATCTCCCTCCACAGTGTATGAAGCAGGGAAAGCAGCAAAGGCCGGGTACCCTCCCTCT
The DNA here is from genome assembly GCF_963455305.1 of Plecotus auritus. Classification (NCBI taxonomy): domain Eukaryota; kingdom Metazoa; phylum Chordata; class Mammalia; order Chiroptera; family Vespertilionidae; genus Plecotus; species Plecotus auritus. The sequence goes on along the minus strand of NC_137778.1, from coordinate 3,247,744 downwards.
GTGTCCTGTGTCCCCGGCCCCTACTCCATCCCCCCTGTCCCCTTGGGAGGAGCCCCCTCATCGGGCATGCTGATGGACAAGCCGCATCCACCTCCCCTGGCTCCAAGCGACTCCACTGGAGGAAGCCGCAGTGGTAAATGTGGTTCCATTCTGCCCTGCCCGCGCTCCTCCTTGGCTTCCACGCGGGGACTAGCTGATGGCGATGTCAGCTCAGGGACGCTCCTTTGGGAAATGGTTGTCTCCATCCCAGAAGCTAGTCAGTATTTCCTCCTCACTCCCTAGTGCGCAGGACTAGCCGGCCGGTGCCGAGTGCCAAGACGTGTGGGACGTGGTTGTGTCTGGGCCGTGTGCTCCAGCCCGCAGAAAGACGCTTTATCAGGCATTTGGGTGCTAAAGAGTGTGGGACTGGGGGACTATAGGAGAGAGCTGGCTGCCAAGTCTTCCGGGAAGAGGTGAGGTCTGAGCTGAGCCTGCAGGAATGAGAGGACTGGGAGAGCAGAGTGGGGGGTCACTGGGCACCCCCAGGAGGCAGCAGGTGGAGCCCGAGCAGGGAGAACACACTGTGTGTTTGATCGTGTCCAGCTCACCGGTCTGGCTCCCAGAAGAGCTGGGGCTCGGTGCACAGCAGCGGCGTCCTGAGCGGAGCGGTGACGTGGTGACGGGCACGTGGTTCATGGGGGATAGTGAGTCGGACCCCGAGCTGAGATGCAGCTGAAGTCGTTCAGAGGAACAAGTGAGCATCTGGGTGGAGATCATGAGCTGAAATGAGGGCAATCAGGAGCTTGGAGAGGAGCCCATCAGGCAGGAAGTGGAAGTAACGGTGGTGCGCGTCACAGCCCGCAGTGAACTCATTGGTCCAGAGGCCTGTTTAGATGAGATTGGCCCCACCTAGGGAAGATGAGTCATGGTTATGGACCGGGTGGAACGGGGGTGGGTAGCGCTTAAGGTGTTGCTCTCCTGGAGGCCTTGACCAGGACCACAGAGCAGAAAGGTTGAAGATGTGTGTAGGAGACTTAGCAGGTGATTTGTAAATCCCGGGGTGGGTGAGCCACGGGGATGGGGAAAGCAGGCATTTCTGCTCTGGGGGCATCTGGACAGGGACCAGGGCCTCGCCCAGTGGTGAACTGTCGGTACCGACCGACCGTGGACAGAGCAGACGTCCTCAGTGAGTAATCGGCATTTGTGTTTTTCTCTCCCTGGAACTATTCACAGAATCCTGTCACCTGAGACCGGAAATGAGTCACAGGCAGGGAAGTGGAAGTTAATGATCAAAGACGCAGGGGATTAGAGAGAGAAAGGCAGCCACTGCCCAGGGGGGTGGAGGACCCAGAGCCATCCAGGGAACTTATCTCAGACTCTATGGGCTGCTTCCCTTTCTCCAGTTTCTCTCCTTCCTGCCTTCCCACCAGAATCCTCCCCCATACTTTTAAATCAATGAGTCTCTTAATGAAATGACTCATGTTCCTAGAATGGCAAGGACTTCCTCTCTCCTGTTTCCAGCCTTCCCCGGCCCCTGCTGAGGCAGTTCCGTCGTTTCGGCCTGGCTGCCGTGCTAACCAGCTGTAGTCAGAAATGGCTGGGAACGAGGACAATGTCTTACTTCCCATGGTGAGAAGCCCCTGGGGTTGGCTGGTGGAACAGCTCATGGCATCACGGAAGGGCTGTTCTTTCCACTTGCTCTACCCTCCTGGGCGCCCCCTGGTTCTCCCTCGATGGCCGCCATCGTTCTGGGAACTGCATTCTGAGGCAGGAAGCAGACATGCTTCCTCCCCGCCCGCTTTGACAGGCCTTTGCCAGAAGCCCCTCCTCCCGTCGACATCTGCAGTCTTAGTGGTGAGCACTGTGCCCCAGGCCCTTCCTAAACCTGATTGGCTTGGACTAGTCAAGACCCATCTCTTGCCCTGGCTGGCGTGGCTCAGTGGATAGAGCGTCAGCCTGTGGACTGAAGGGTCCAGGGTTCAGTTCAGGTCAGGGGCACATGCCTTGGTTGTGTGCTCGATCCCCAGTGTGGGTGTGCAGGAGGCAGCCAATTGACGATTCTCTCTCATCATTGATGTTTCCATCTGTCTCTCCCTCTCTCTTCCTTTCTGAAATCAATCTATCTATAATAATAAAAGGGTAATATGCTAATTAGACCGGACATCATTCCAGACGTCCTTCCTGACAAAGCCAGGGCACGAGGGAAGCCAGCCCGGGTCCCAGGTGCCAGAGGGAAGCTGGTGCCGGCAGCCAGGGGAAGGAAGGCGTACTCTTGCATGAATTTTCATGCATCGGGCCTCTAGTATATATATAAAAGACTCATCTCTTAGACCAAAGCACTTACTGACCTTGGAAATGAACAAAACCAGGGCTCTGTGACAGGAAAGGGGATGTCACACCAGCCTGGCCTTGTGGGTGTCCCTGCTGGGCACATTTCTGTCCTCCTGGTCCCACGACCAGAATTACTGCTGACGCCAACGTTCTGTTTAGATTATTCTCTCAAGCATGTTAGACATGTTAAAAAAGGCCGTTTTATAAAGATGTAAATTTAGCTTATTTTGTATTTACATGCCACCTCAGTTTTGGAGTAGTCACCTAGCAACAGTAACTTTTCAGATTCTGTTTGTACACAGTACTCTTTTGCACACTGGGTGGTTGCAAAGGCAGCTTTGAGGAGCTGCGTATAGAATAGCCAGTTAGCTACCGCGTGGGAGACGGGAGAGGCACCGATTCCTTCTCCCATCCTTCATGGCGGCTGGTGAGGACCTCCTACAATGAAAGATGGCCTCCTCCTCCCCGCCTGGACCCACCCCTTCAGCTCTTGTTTTCTCTTCAGTGGACATGCACACTGTGCCCGTTCTGCCTCACATCTCCAGCCTGCCTTCTTCCGGGACTCTTCCTATCGACCTTTGGAACCTTCCGTTATAGACAACACCCTCTGCCGCCCCCCTGCAGCCCTCTGAGGTCACATCCCCACCCTTGTCACCTCTTCACTGCCAGACTCCTTGGGAGAGTTTTGAACATTTCATGTCTGCATGTCCCCTGCTCTCGTCAACTCCCCAAACTTCCATCTTGCTCTTGCCGTCACTCCAGAAGCCATCCCGCCAGGCCGCCTCTTGCTAAGGCTAGTGGGTCTTCCTCAATCCTGGCTCCCCTGAGCTATCAGGGGACCTGCCACCCTCACCCACTCTTTGCTTTGCCTTCCTCCTCGTGGTGTTCTGTGACATTTCCTACCTGCTGGCTGTCCCTTTGTGTGTGGCCCAGAGGCCAGTGTTCCTGTCCACGTCCCCAGGGAAATCAACTCACTCCCAGGCTGTAGCCATGGTCTGTATGCCGATGCCTCCGACCTCTCCTCTGATCCCCAGTCCCCGGGTTCGACTGCCTTCCTCACGTCTCCACTGGATGCCTGCAGGCTTTTCAACCTCAGCCTCTGGGAAATGGAATTAATCTGCTGTTTGTCTACTTCAACTTGGCCGTTTCTTATTTCAGTGGCTGGCATTGTCCACCGACTAGCCAAAAGCTGGGGCTTCACCCTCCTCTCATCCTCGCCCTCACTTCCCGCATCCAGTTGGTCAGCAAGTCCTTCAGACTGTAGCTCAGAATAACCTCGAACCAGTTTTCTGCCCTCCATCTCCATCCCAGCTCTGGTCCCTCCATCTCCATCCCAGCTCTGGTCCCTTCATCTCCATCCCAGCCCTGGTCCCTCCATCTCCATCCCAGCCCTGGTCCCTCCATCTCCATCCTAGCCCTGGTCCCTCCATCTCCATCCCAGCTCTGGTCCCTTCATCTCTGTCCCAGCTCTGGTCCCTTCATCTCCGTCCCAGCCGTGGTCCCTCCATCTCCGTCCCAGCCCTGGTCCCTCCATCTCCATCCAAGCTCTGGTCCCTTCATCTCCATCCCAGCTCTGGTCCCTTCATCTCCATCCCAGCCCTGGTCCCTCCATCTCCATCCCAGCTCTGGTCCCTTCATCTCCATCCCAGCCCTGGTCCCTCCATCTCCATCCCAGCCCTGGTCCCTCCATCTCCATCCAAGCTCTGGTCCCTCCATCTCCATCCCAGCCCTGGTCCCTCCATCTCCATCCCAGCTCTGGTCCCTTCATCTCCATCCCAGCCCTGGTCCCTCCATCTCCATCCCAGCCCTGGTCCCTGCATTTCCATCCCAGCCGTGGTCCCTGCTGCCACCACCTCCCACCTGCTCCAGTGGAATGATCTACCTGCTCTTTCCGCATCCACTTTTCCCTCACTCTAATCCACTTCCTCGTCACATCTACCTGCCTCCCCTCACCCCTCTAGCAAAAGAATTGAGTAGGCAGGTAGGGTTTGGAAATGTCATTTTCAAAACTAATGAGGATGTGTCTCTATGCCCGCTGTGTGCACACAGAGAACACGCACATTTCCAGCACCACCTCCCCACAGCTTATGCTGTCATCTGGGGGTGGCATCTGGCAGCTGCTCCATCATCCCCAGAGCCTCACTCAGCTCAGGAAGCTGGCACTCCGAGACCACGGCCACGGCCACGGGCCTGCCTTAGGGATGGGCGTCTTTTGCAAGTTTTTAAGTTTCATTTGGCTGCAAAGGGGAAATTAACTGAAAAGTAGTTGAGCCTCAATGGGGACAAAAGTATTAGCTCAAATCTTTAACAATAATGTTTCAAAATGATAGTGTGGCATGAAGATGAGTATCCTAATATTCCCTCTCCAGTGAAAGCAGAGTTGGCAAGGCTAATAAATTAGAGAAGCTGATGCAGAAGCCACGCCAACCAAAGGACTTGAACCCAACTGAACCTGAAGAGAGAAATAAACCATCCGTCTAAACTGAAACATCACTGGGAACATACTCATTTTCCACAAAGTGTTGGGCTTTGGCCACCGATCTGAGACAATTCTTATTAAAATAGCACCACCCAGCATAGTTCTCTGGTCTTCAGACTCAGTACAGACAAAAATCAACCAGACACCATCCTATTTATCCTCAAATCAATAAAAATTTCATAAATGCTTATAAATTGCCCCTCAAGGAATGCATGGTCTAGGAGACAGTGGTCGGCAAATGCCACGGTTTGCCGCTCTGTTGACTAATGAGTTTGCCGACCACTGGTCTAGGGGAGTGGGTGTGGGGGCTAGCAAATGGGAATAAATTGAGTGAAAACTGCATAGCAGTGTTTGATCAGGCCGTTCTCTCCGGCCCGCCCAGAGAAAACAGCCTCATCGAGTGGGGGACAGGGGGAGTCCAGGAAAGGCCTGGTTTTATGCTCCTGAGCCCCAGGGGACATGGCGGCTCCTCACAGCACGAGGGAAGAGCCCCAGTGTGCAACGCCATGGCACTGAGCTGACGGTGACAAAACCTTTTCGAGGGAGAACTGCCTAGCGTTTTAGCTCCTGGAACCAATGGGTGATGCCTCCAAAGTCTCAGGATCAATAGTTCGCCTCTGTCCTTTGTGTTAGTGAGAGGAGTTCAGTTTCTGGGGTCACGAGCCTGCAGGTAGCCTCGCGGGCGTCTGCGCAGTGCGGCTGGAACGGTCCCTGTAACACGCCCGGTGAGCGTGTCTGTTGTGTGACAGAACATGCGCTCCAGTCCACGTGGCAGGCAGCCCCCTTTCCCAGCCGTTGTCAGGGGCCGGCCTCGCCGCCAGGGGGCAGTACCTGAGCACAGCCCAGCTCAGTCCTCAGGGCTGGAAGCTCACATGGGGCTCCTCACACACTCAGAACACCCAGACGAAGCCACAGGTAAGGCAGGGCAGCCCCTTCCCCACACCCGCAAACACGCTAGTCTTACCGAGGGGATCAGCATCAACAATAGTAACAATAAAGTAAAACCTACCAAGCCTGCTCCCTCCAGCTACCACTGGAGGCTTCTACACGTTCGGGGTGTCTGCCAGGTGCCGGCGCTGTGCTAGGTGCTGGGGCGAGAGAAACAGAACCAGTCCTGTCTGCCCTCGGGAAGTTAACAGTCTAGCAGGGGTGGGCAAACTTTTTGACTCGAGGGCCACAATGGGTTCTTAAACTGGACCGGAGGTCCGGAACAAAAGCATGGATGGAGTGTTTGTGTGAACTAATATAAATTCAAAGTAAAGGAGTGGAGGGGAGAGCAAGAGAACTGGATAGAACAGCCGGATACGGCCCACGGGCCGTAGTTTGCCCACGGCTGGTCTAGGGAAAGTACTGAAAATACTCCTCAGGAAACCGGGAACCCCACTGCACCCTGCTGGCAGCAGCTCCGCTCACGCCCTCAGTAAGCGCCGGCTCTGGGTACAGCAAGGTCCTGAGTGTTTTTATACAAAATGACAAGGACTCCTGTCCTTGTGGAATCCGGGAAGATTACACATTTCTACAAATAACTGGAAACAAACTAGAATATATCAAGGGCCGTGATGAAAGTTCAAACTAAATGACTTGTAAGTTAGGAGTGAGACAGAGGAGATAGAACTTCTCGAGTGACTGGAACCACAGCCTGTGAGAGGTGGCGACATTGAGCTGCCCCTAATGATTACAGAGAGCTCGACAGTTCCGTGGCTTTGGTCTGTGTTGTCGCCTCTTCTTTATGAGGTTAAAGGGTGGGAACTGGGAGTTGCTTTTTTTTTTTTTTTTTTTGAGTAATCCTCACCTGAGGATATTTTTCCATTGATTTTTAGGGAGAGTGGAAGAGAGAGGGAAAGACAGAGAAAAGCACATCGATTGGTTGCCTCCTGCAACCAGGGCCCAGGCCAGGGAGGCACCTGCAACCAAGGACCATGCCCTTGACTGGAATCGAACCTGGGACCCTTTGGTCTGCAGGCCAACACTCTATCCACTGAGCCAAGCTGATGAGGGGCTGAGTCACCTTTTACAGACATGAAAACAGAGAGGGACCATTTATTTGCGGTCCCTCTGTAAACCAGTGGCATGTCCTCAGGGTGCCCAGTCCCCACCCCAGCCCTGTATTCACCCATCAGACGGAACTGCCTCGGAACAGACAGCAGCTGGTGGGATGATTGCGTTTTAATTGAACTGTCTGTACTACTCTGCAAACGCCTCTGCGAGGTGGGAGACTGTGCGGCTTGATACATAAACCATTTCTTCTAATAATTGCTTCTGCGAAAGGATTATGGATCTGACCTCTGGGAGGAGTCACTAAACAGCCCGTGGAGATTTTCTTAAAGTAACGCCACAATCTGATGGCCGTGGCCTGCCCGGCACGCTCTCACGTACAACAGCAGCGCCTGCCAGGGGGCGTGTGGGCGCCGTGTCCGCCCACGTGCCAGGCCGTGGCCCGGGTGCTGGGGAACAGCCTATTGCAGTCTCCCAAGTACATGGCTGTGGGGGCTTTGTCCACCGTAACGTGACCAGAAATCCGGAGGCACGCGGCTTCTGTATGGCGTCTGCCTCGCTGTGGGAACAGGATGTTGGCGCTGGGTCCCCTGCTTCCACCTCAGGGTACAGTCCTGCCGGGCGGAGATAGGACCACGCCTCAGAGCACAGCGCCCTGGCCGCCTAAGGCCTTCCTGCCCTGGGCTCCTCTTCCTCATCCTCTTCGTCTCTCCTTCCTACTGTGACCCTAGACTCCAAGCTGCCAGTGATTCTGGGGCAAAGTTAGGAAACTCCTTGGAGCCAAAGTTTCCTCAACCACAAACTGGCTAAGAACAGCACCTTCCTTGGGTGGCGTGAGGGCCAATGGCCAAGCACGTAGCGAGTACCCAGCACATGCTGTCTGTTGCCATCATTGTTCTGTTCCCATCCCATACACTCCCTGCTCTCCTCTCCTCTTTTATCTGTGACGGTTAGACCTCCCATTGGGGCTGGTATTGGACTAGATTGATACTTAGGGGGTGTGGGGCTCAAACAGCTTTTGTCCCTGACAATATGAGTGATGGGAATGTAGGAGGTGGGATTATGTCTGATGCTTTAATTTTATTATTAAGCCCTGAAAATAACACCTGCTTTTAACACACAGCAAGCAGCAGGTTGAATTTACTCGTGTCAAAAAATAGTAAAATAATGATAATCACGTATTTTACATCTTATTTTGCACTAATGCCTATATAGCCTATAATCTAACATTAGCTCCTATGCACCAGGCAGGTGTGGAATTTTTACACCATCTCCCGGGCCACGAGAGGCGTTCAGGCCACCTCTGTCAAGGTCCCTCATGTTGAGGTGTCTGTTTTGAAGTTACAGGAACTCCCACCGAGTGGCGGTGTGAGCCGCAGGCTGTAGAGCAAGCTGTCTCAGTCTGGAAAGGGCTCTGTGTTCAGGGAGTACTTAGGTCAGAGGCCTGAGCTTCGAGAGGAGGAGCTCCGTGTGGAGCTACTGGAGGAGGGTCAGGGAGCAGCGGTGACCACATGACTAACTGGTGACCACATGACTAACCGGTGACCACATGACTAACATGTACCAGAATAGAACTCTGTTTCGACCTGCTGGTCCCCCGTTCCGAGGGCACCTGTGATTAAGGGGTCTAAGTGTATACGTATAGATGTCTGGTGACTCCAAAGAGAGCTGCTACACGTGGGAGCCATGGTTTCTACCTGGTAAAACACACGAGGCCCCATCTCCTGAGTTTCCCAGCTCACCCGCGTGTCCTCTTCTCCACAGTTCGCAAAGGTTACCGGATCCAGGCGGACAAAGAGCGGGACTCCATGAAGGTCCTGTACTACGTGGAGAAGGAGCTGGCTCAGTTTGACCCGGCCCGGAGGCTGAGGGGCCACTGTGAGCATCTGTGTTGTATGTGATTGGGCCTTCCCTTGTGCAGGAATTCACAGCTAAAGGGGACTTGGAGGAGGGGGGTCCCCGAACTTGGGCAGCTTTTGACTTTCAGGTCAGAACTAGCAGATGCTGGCGACAGCATCCTGAAGAAAGGGCTTTGGAGGGTGCAGAAGGGAGGGACACGGGGCTTCTATGTGAAGAACAGAGACGTGTCCAGCGGGGTTCAGGTTCGGCATCTGTGGACAGGGAGTGTCGCTGGGCTATGCACTGGGGTTGGAAATGTCTTATGGAAACAGTTCCCTCCACTGGCCCTTTAAGTATATCCAGGACAGAGACTTCCATGTGGAAGCCGAGCGTTCAGTCTTTCCAACACGAGAGGCCCTCATATTGAACAACAGCCGGCCACTGGCCGCATGGAGGCTCCGTGCGCGAGAGAACAACTGTGCTGATGCATGTCGTACGAAGAGGCCTTTGTGCCTCTGAGATGCCTGACAGCAGAAACGAACGGGCAAGCCACGAGGCTGCCCCTTGTCAGAGGACTTTTGAATCATGGAGTCTGTGGGGCAGGGCCCCACCCCTTCACTCACCCGGTCCTTGGGGACTTGGCGGCTGACACAGCCCACGCTTCCCAATGGCCAGCTATGGGGAGAGGCAGCCCGGGCAGGTGTGCTGGGACTGGTGCAGCGCCGAGCGTGCCGCAGGCAGGGCACTGAGGGCTCCACACTCTGTCTTTGAACCCTCCTCACCCTGGAACCTGCCAGGGATGCGATGGGATTGCTGGGCCACCGTGAACGCAGCCGAGAGGAGCTCTGTGCAGACGAAGGACAACCGGTTCCTCCACGTTTGTGGCTCTGAGTTCCTCCCGCGGAGCTGCATTCGCAGCAGCATCCTCCCACCACCGACTATAAAAAGCCCGTCTCCAGATTGGGATGTCAGGGATGCAGATGTCACCGCACTTGACAAGCTAGTTGTAGCCATGTTGTCATGGATCCCTGGAAGGGGACGGAGTCGGTGATCCTGGAGAGGAGCCCTGGGAATCTCGGCTTCGAGAGGAGTTAGGCTGGTTTAGGGGGCACGTCCTGTCTACCTGGATGAAAATGGTCCCCAGGGCCTGGCAGGTCACAAAGTCATGGACCCTTGGTGCCCACGGGGACCTTGGAGATGGCCAGGAACCACCTGTGCAGTGTAAAGACGAGGACACGGAAGGCGGAGGGTGCAAGTGACAGAATCAGACTGGAGCCCAGCCCTCCTGACTCTCCGCCCTGTGCTCTTTGCACAGAAACCTGTGAGCAGGCTGGGTGGCTCCGTGGCTGCTGTGGCCACAGCCTTGAGGGAGTCAAACCTGGAAGAGGCGGAGGAGCTGAGTCTCCCTCCTTATTTTGCAGAGGAGGGAAGGGAGGCAGTGGGAGGTCACCAGTGCCAGGTCTTGGCACCAACGCCAGAACTGGAACTCAGTGTCCTGGAAGCTGCCGGTTGACACTGCGATAAAGGCACCGAGACGAGGCAGGAAAACAGTTCACGGGGCTTGGAGAGGTTCTGTCCCTGAAGGCAGAGAACCCTGGGGAGGGTCACGGAAGTGGGACTGTCTTGAAGGTCTCTTCTCAGAGTGGATCCATAGTCTCAGGTTGCAACAAGGGAGGCATCTATTCTGTGAGCATTGGAATTCCAGGATCCACTAGCCATGTGACCCTCACTTGCCCTTGGGACTCCTTGAGTCTGGAATCCCAGTGCAGGGATCAGCAAACTACAGTTCCCAGGGCACCCATGTCCCGCCTCCTGTTTTGGTGAATAAATTTTATTGGAGCACAGCCATGCCAAGTCACATCTATATTAGCTATGACACCTTTCATGCTGCAATGGCAGAGTTGAATAGTGCTGACAGTATGGCTGGCAAATCCTAAAATGCTTACTGTGTGGCCCTTTACAGAAGAGTTTGCCTGTCCTGTCCCTGAGTTACAGGTGTCCATAAAGCGGAGGAGGGTGGTGGTCATGTTCAATGGGGCAGAAACTTTAGAGCAGGCAACCTGGCCCACCCATCCGCTGAATGGGGAAACAGAGACGGCCCTCCTGACCTGGAGACAGGAAAGATTGCTGCTGCTGCGGTCTGAGGACAGTTCTGGGACAATAATGCGATTTCTCAGTAGTCACACGTGACAGCTGACAATCCTCACCCTTGGTGCATTTTAAAGTTCTCTCCTGTGTGCTTCCTGGGATAAGGTTCGTCACTAAGCTCCTGAGAAAGGAATGTTCTAGATTTTATTCCTCAAGAGGCTCTGAGTTATTGTCGTTTAAATACACACTAGTCCATTTTCCTCGGAGGAAGAAAGGTTTAAAATTAGATTATAATTCGAAACCACTGACCACCAAAACCAATGATGACCAGCTACCCGGTGCTCCTGGTCAGCCCGTGTCCTGGAGGAGGAGAGGCGGCGCGTGCTGCTGTGGGAAGGACCCCCTCCCTTCGTGAGGCAGCAGCGGTTCGCAGGGACAGGGGAGAAGACGCAGAGGGAACTCGGGCCCACACTTGTGCCTCCCACATCCCACCTTGGCTTACCTCTCGCTCAGCAGCCAGAACTTCCAGGTTGTAAATGTTGACTTTGATAATATTTTGAAGTTCTAACCAAAGGATTTTAGAAAACAAATGGCTTGAATTACAGTACAAATAGATTAAGTAGATTTATTTTCTTAAGGAAAATGACATTCAATCCATTTCAAAGTTCTATAAATAAATAGGCGTGTATTTTTCTTTCCGGATTGCAATGCTGGTCTTTTTCATAAGTGCTGTTGCAAATAGCTCCCGAGGCCACCTTAGGAAATGAGAAAGCTGTGCCCCCCCCCCACCACCACCACTTCTCACAATGTGGGGCTGGGGCTAGAACACATGTGGAGGTTCAGACCCTGGTGCAGCGGCCCCTGTCCTGCCTGCACCTCCAAACAGCTGTCCTGGCCACTAGGCCACGTACACCTAGAATACTCTTTCGGGAGAGGAAGCGTCCACCTTGGCCCTGGAAATGGACTTGGAGCCATGTGGCAAGGGTGTTCCAGGTTCCTAGAGGAGCTTCCAGGAGGAGGTGGGCGGTCAGACACGAGGTGCGCATGCCCCCGTGGCCCTGTGGACGCCGTGCTCTGGGATGCGCATGGCTGCAGGAGGTTGGCATGGGTGCTTCGCTGCTGGGGCGGTACTCGCCCTGAAGGCCCCGCCTCGGGACTCGGCCAGCAGGAGGGAAGATGCTGTGATCTGGGGCTTCTCTCTCCTTTACCCCTTTTGGCTCAACATGCCTGGGTCGTCACAGCTCATCACAGAATCATGCAAGAAGACGACACACGTTTGAAGAAGATGATGATGTCCTAGCTGTGGGCCCACATGCTGGGGAGCCTGCCTTAGGTGGAGCAATGACGATTGTTTTCCGAGTCCGAGAACAGAAGCCTCCCACTCTAGGCAAGTGAGCTTCGAGCTGGACCCAGCGCCCGCCGAGCTAAGGACACAAACAGGCTAGTTCAGGTCTTCGCCACCCTGGACAGACGGGGCTGAGCGCTGGGTGGGGTTCCCCGAGGCTCCTGGTCTCGCTCTGGCCAGCGGTCCTGTCCTGGCCAGCATGTAGAACGCTGTCCTACCTCATTTCGTCCCTGCAGATAACAACACCATCTCGGAACTCAGCTCCCTACACGAGGAGGATGGCAATTTCCGCCAGTCTTACCATCAGATGCGAAGCAAGCAGTTCCCTGTGTCCCGGGACTTGGAGAGCAACGCTGACTACTGGTCGGGCGTCATGGGAGGCGGCAGTGGGACGAGCCGGGGGCCCTCGGCCATGGAGTACAACAGAGAGGACCGGGACAGCTTCAGACACAGGTGAAGCGGGTGGAGGGGCAGCTTGGGGGCTGGGCGTGAGGGCAGGAGCAGAAGGCAGGGTGGATCTGAAGCTGTTCTTACCCGGTCGTACCTCTGCCTGCCATTCTAGGTTATCCTGCCACATTCTCTATGAGAACACCCCCTCCCCACACTTACTAAGCAACGTGACACGTGAAGTCATCCTTCCAGGCGCTTTGACATGGGTACGCCAGTCCTCTTAATGAGCCCTGCTAGCCTTTCCCTGCCTTCTCATATGTTTATCCCGTGGCCTCTACATACCCCACCCATCAGCTCATCCTTTCTGCTCATTTTTTATGTGAAAGGTAAAATGCCAAACACAATATACTGTTGCATCTGATTGCCATAGCTCTACAGGCAGGTACTGTTAAGGTCCCCGTTTTAACTTGCAGACACTGAAACCCTCAGGGAGGCTAAGAACTCACCCCGGGTCACACAGCCAGTGAATGCAGGAGGCCAAGGGGTGGGGCCACTCTTGTGTGGCCACTGCCCACTGGGGCGCCTTCCTTACTCACCTACCTCTCTCTTGAAGGGCAGCAGCGCCTTTCTCCCCGCTATCAATGTGGGCCCCTCGGGCCTGCGCCCAGGAGGAGACCTGTCAGTCAGTTGGAGGGAGGACAAGGCCTGTTTATCACCAAGTATCACAGGGCTCCTTGGGCCGCCGCTGGGTGAACTGCCAGCCACACCTGTACCCAGGAGCTGAGGTGTGAGCAGTGCACAGGCGGCCAGCCCGAGGTCACGTGACAATGCTCGGGAGGCCCCGCCCTCTGGGTCACCAAGTTCCACCCACTCGGCCCCATTGTGATGCTCCGCACTGACCCTGAGATGGACACGTTGCCTCCCCTTCCCTGTGGAGAACCTGCCCAGAGAGGTGCGGCCGGGCTCCGGCCAGGTCCCCAGACCCAGGCAGACACGTGTCCCTCGCATTCCGGGCCGCCTGACGCGGTCCCCTCTCCCGCAGCCAACAGCGCTCCAAGTCCGAGATGCTGTCGCGCAAGAGCTTCGCCACGGGGGTGCCGGCCGTGTCCATGGACGAGCTGGCCGCCTTCGCCGACTCCTACGCGCGGTCCCGCCGGGCGGCCGAAGACAGCCTCGAGGCCAGGGCGGGGGGCCGCTTCGAGCGCACGGAGACGCGGACGCGTGGGGGTCTCTTTGGGGACGGCCCACCCGAGGGGTACCCACCTGAGGGCTACTCACCGGAGCCGTACTTCGGGGCACGGAGCCACAGCCGCGAGCCCCCCGCCGAGGCCGAGCGCGCCTGGACCCCCGAGGACGCCCCGCTGCCCCGGCTGGTGAGCCTGCCGGCCGCCTGTGAGCGCCCGGGCCGTGGGGGCAGCCTGGAGACCCCGGCCCGGCGTGGCGCCCCCTACTACGCCTGGTCGCCGCCGGCCACCTACCGGGCACGCGCGCCGCGGGGCAGCGACGAGGGGGACTCGGCCGAGGACACGCTGCCGCCCTACAGTGAGCTCGAGCTGAGCCGGGCGCCGTCCCACCGCGGCCGCGACCTGTCCGCCCACGGCTCCTCGGAAAAGAGGCGGAAGAAGGAGCCCGCCAAGAAGCCGGTGAGGCTGCAGCTGCCTGGGCAGGGCATGTCCCGGCTGGGGTGGCCAGAGGAGGGGGCCGAGCAGGTGGGCCCAGACGGCCACGGAGGGGCTGGTGGAGGAGGGGGCCCGCTGCAGGGAACTGGGTGCTGGCTAGTCCCCCCAACCTCCCTCTCCCTGCGACAGGTGGGGTGAGGAGGCAGGGGGCCTGGGGAGCTGGCAAGGCAGGCGTGCAGGTGTGTGGAAGGAGATATTGGCTCATTGGTGACCATCGCTAACAAGCAGCGTCAGGGATTCTAGGTGCCATCTAGATGCCTTACATGGGCTGGGAGGCCTGCGAGCAGAACTTCCTGCACACGTGTGGGTGCACACCCCTCCCCATCCTGTGAGTGCATCCCTCGGGGGTGCGGGTGCCAGGCTGGGGCCAGGCTGTGGACTGTGCCCGCAGAACCACCTGTGGCGCTGGTTCTCGACACAATGTGTGGTCTCATGCTGGGTTCTTTCTGCTCTTCTCCAGAATGACTTTCCAACCAGGATGTCCCTTGTGGTCTGATGTTTGTTCGAGACATCTCTCTGGATGACAAGAATCAGAAGTGGACAATGGGGACAAGGCACAAATCCAAGAGCCAGCAGGCCCGGGACCTGCTCCGGCCGCCACCTTGGAAGGTTTGCTGATCTTTGCCTTGGCCAGGGATGGGGGAAGCCTGAGCGAGGCGGATTCCAAACCTCAGTACCATCTGACTGGTTTGAGAAATTCGCCATGGAAGCGACTGCACGCAGGAACCTTCCACACGCGCATTTCTCGCCCGCCCAGTCTCCTTAGCCGAACCAGGATTCTTTCCAAGTCTGACAGGAGTGAGCTGGGGACGGCTAATCTCCAGGAATGCCGCTGCCTCCAGCACGCATTTCCGTGCCTCCTGGCTGTGCCGAGAGGCAGCAGAACTTATTACTGCTATCAGAAGGCCTTCTGACAACGGGAGAGAGCTTCAGGCCAAGTACACCTGTTACTCCCATCTCCTCTTCGTCACTACTCAACGACTGCGGTTACACTGAAGTCAGAAGCTGTCCGTGAGCTCATGACCGTGACCTGCTGGACAGTCACAGAAATGACTTCAATTGGCTGTTCTGAAGGACAGTTCTTGAGTGGCCGGAACAACAGGGAAGAGAGTACATACCTGTTTGAAAAGCTGTCTACGTGGATTCCTTTTCCATTCTGAGAACATAAGCTGCTTTTTCTCTCTCTGCTGCACACGCCTGAGTCTTGGGCAAGGGCTGGGGCCACACAGACCCCCGCCTCCCTCCACATGCCAACAGGCTTTTTGATAAATGCTCCAAGTCTGCACGTGCAGGAGAAGAGGGAGCGAAAGGAGAGGATGCAGTAATGGAGTGAAAAGAATACATGTTCTCGTATTTGGAATATGGGCCATTTCCCCCACGGACTCCACGTGATCTCCCTGGGTTTGTACTGTGTTTGCCACGCGTAGTTTCTGCCACAGCAGCTCTGCTGTTCCAGGACCTGGAGCCGTGCCCACGCACCTTGGCCTGTCTGTGGGGCCACTCCAGACACTTTGGGAGATAAGGGACGCTGCTTCCAGAGGAGCACTTCCTATTCCCACCGTTGCCTAAATGACAGGTTTGCCTCCCAAAGCTAGATCACTCTGGATTTTGTAATTTGTGTAAATTGCAAAAAAATGGCCACACTTTCCTTCTCACTGAGAAGTGAAGTCTGTCTCTCCACCCTCGAATCTGGCATGGCCAGGTGATTTGATTGGGCTGGTGGCCCAGTAACAAATGTGGCACAAGCCGAGACGGAAAATCCTTGGGCGTGGGACTGCCCTCTCTTGCTGCTCTTGGGCACCTGGCAGTTACCACCAGGGGAATGAGCCGGGCTGTCCCGCTGCATCATGGGAGAAAGAGCCCAGTTCCCCCTCCCCCTCTCTGACAGCCTGTCAACTCTCAGCTGACTGCAGACATGAGGGAGCCCAGCTAAGACCAACAGAAGAACCACCAGTGAGCGAGCCCACATCGCTGACTCCTACTCAAGGCATGAGACGTTGCTCTCTTTACATGTTCATCTTCTTCTTGCTTCACTGTCCAGCCCTGAATCCCTGACTCCATCCAATCCCTGACTCCACAGCCTCCACTTTCTTGGACAGACTTCGGCCAAAGCCTTTCTCCCCAGGCTATTTGGTGGGACTCGTGGTTGAATCCAGTCCCTGGAGGGTGCTTGCCTTCCACACTGGTCCATCCTCTACCTGTGACTCCCTGGACAGCTTCCTTCTTCAGCATCTCCCTGGGCTTCTCTAGGGCCACCTGACTGGAGCTAGGCCTCATTCTCAGAGGACCATTCCATTTACATCAGGTATTGCCAAAACGTACGTGTGCAATGAAACGAAGAACTGGCTGGGTGAGGGCCAGTGGATGGGTTGATATCATTGCTTGGCGAACTGGGCTACCAAGGACTCCACGGTGGCTCTGGCCTGTCTGAGAGGACCCAGGCGGACAGTTCAGCCCAGTGCTGGCACTTCCAAGGGCTGGAAGACATGAGCCATAACCCAGGTGCTGAGTCTTAGACGTGCTGCTGTCCCTGGCCTCCAAAAGCCAAGGTCTAGTCTGTCCATTTGGGCCCTGGTTCAGATGGAAAAGATGATTAAAACATCCTTTCTTAGTCACCAGCTTTGGAGTTCGACTTGCTCAGGCAATCTCGGAGAACATCGGTAGCTGCAGGCACTATCATCTCTTCATCCGCACCCTGAATCAGGCTTCTCGCCACCAAAGAGCCCCCCACGCCCGCCGCAGAGCCCCCACTGCTCCGAGACGGGCACTCTGGCTTGGGTGACTGGAGGAGGCAGTGGGAAGGGACTAAAATTGGAAACCTGCAATTCCAAGGACAACACAAGCACAGACAGTGACAGACATGAAGCAGCCTGGGGCTGGGCCAGCTTGTCCTCTGTAGAGTGACTGAGACGACAAGGCCTTCAGTGAAGAGAGAAGACAGTCTCTTCTGGGTACGTGGGCAGGAGGTGAGGCTGACGGACAAGGGAGGGCAGAGGTGCCATCGGTGTCCAGGCTTTCCCGGACCCCCTTGTCCTGCTCTCCTGAGTCGTGTGTCCTCAGAGGAAGGGCTTGCCCAGCCTCCTTCCCAGGTTTCCTGGGGCACAAAGCCAGTCTGATGTGAGGCTGGCCTCTGTCCACTGGGACCTGGGGGAACAGGACATGCCCAAGAAAGCATTGGGAGGTTTCATGCATCATGTGAAACACTGCTGTGGGTAAGTGACAGCAGACCCAGAGGTTAAAGTGTGTGTGTGTTTTATTTAAATGGGTATATTTTGATATTTTAGTATTGGGTGTGTGTCCATCCATCTTAGTTCATGATATCCTCAGTGATTGGAAAAGCCAATGTTAATAAAGAAAGGTGACCTGGGAGGGGGGGGAGGGGGAGGCGGAGGGCCCAGGGGATGATGTGTGAGCTGCTGTGTTTGCCTGTGAGGCACAGTGAGTCGGGAACGTGTTGAGGGAATGTGGATGCAGGTGGCAGAGTGTCCCCTGGTAGATGAACTGCTTCTCTGGGCCGTGCACAGACTCATTAGGAAGCCGGGGACGTTTGTCACGGAGCTGACAGTGCATGCCAGCTGTCCCGCCCACGCGTGCTCACAGGAGCCCTGTCCTGGCTGCTCCGGGCTCCGTTCCCAGCCTCCAGTGCTGCCGGCCACCCTCCCAACACAGAAAGTCTTACAGAGACGACGGGCCTCATCTCCTGAGCCTCACTCTGCCCCTGGCACGGGGGTGGGAGGCACTCCATGCTCACAACACCTCGCCACGCCTGTCAGTGCTCCTCGTTGTCTCAGAGACTCACACGCTCCTGGACTAGACTCGGGCAGCCTCTGCCGGAGGCCGCAGCCTTGGCTTCAGCGATGAAGTACTCCGTCGCCCACTGGTGAAGTCACACATGGAATTTGGTCTCCCGACTCCAAGCCTTAGGTCTTTTCTGCTGGATCCGTGATTCCCCAAATCGCCTGACCACACAGATGACTTGACTGCCACATGTGGGTGGGGAAGAAGAATCAAGTCTACACGGCCCCCACTCCAACCCAGGTCCCAGTGCTGCCTGAACCTGCAGGAGTTTGGAAGTGACTTGGGTGTAGGGATCTAACCAACATGGGGTCCCGGTGCTTCAGGGGCCCAGCTTTTCCTGCCAGGATCCACCTCCGACCTCCCGGGAAGCTGATCTGTGAAGCTCGGAGTTGGGGGCTCTGGACATCCGAGTGGGCGAGGACGCTCGTGAGCTGCTGCAAGCAGCCGCCTGGGCTGCGCTGCGGGGCGGTGAGAAGGTGACTCTCTCTGCCTGATGTTCGGGTGCTGCTGTTTACAGGCCACTCCCACGTGCCGTTTCATCGCGTCTGTGAGAGGCAGGGGGGATGCTGGAGTCCCATCAAACAAAGGGAAAGAGCTTGAAAAGGAGCTTTTAAAAACCCAGAGCCAGGCCTGCGGACTGTCTGTCTAGGGTTCTTTCCAGTTCCCGGACTCCTGAGGGCCTGGGGTCTGGCTGGCCCTCCATGCCGCCCAGCACGGTGGCAGGAGTCCTGCACTCGAGGCCCACGAGTGGAAGCTGTGTGCACAGACACGCTGCCTGTGCTACAGGGCACTGCCCAGCGCCTGCTGATGTGCCGGGGACTCAGCCTCGCCCAGTGCTGGGAGCGCCTTGGTAACTGTGTTACAGATTTTAGACTCCTCCTTGAAGAGGAATTTCTGAGCCAAAGTACAAATTCAAGGAGACTGAGAATCCCAGGCCTTGGGGGTGACCTGCTTAGGATCTAACTGTCTGCCACTGGCCTGCATTCAGGGATTTTCAGTAGAAGGAAGAGGGCAGATACTGAGGGAGGCAGAGGCGGTTACTCTACATTGTGTTCATTGGTGGTGGGGCTGGACCTGCTCCCGGGAAGGCCGAACGAGAGGAGGTCCCCCCCACCCCGTGGCTTCCAGGGAGCGCCGCTGTATGGGCGAAGGGGTACACGCTGCCCGAGAGCCTCCCGCAGGAGGAAGGGAAAGGGACATGGAGGCTGGGGAAGGTGCTGCCCGCGTCACCTGCCCGTTCGTTTTTGTGCCTCGTCTGTGGCATCGAAACCGAACTGTGTATGTCTGTGGCCCGGGACTTCTTTTCAGTGTCTAATATACAGAGCGAATTGCATTGTGATGTTTTAAACTGAAATAAAGCAGTTTTCACCTCCATGTGTGGTCAAGTCTCATGATGAACACAACTACATCTGATCATGACCTGACAGAGACCCAGCAGGAAAAGCTCACGCCCCACGCGGCCGCAGGTTGCTTTAAGCCCCGTGACAGCAGAATAAGTGGCTGCTGTGGGCCTGAGGAAGCACAGCGTGTTCACAGGTTTGTATGAGCATCGCCATGGCTCTGCACAGACCGCCCGCCTCAGGAGAGGGGAAGCTGGAAGGCTGCTCAGTGGGTGGCGCCCAGCTCGTTGCCAGAAGGGACACCTGCGAGAAGTGGCACTTGGGAAGTGAGGAAGGAAGCAGTTCATGGGAGGGCATGTTCCGAAGAGATCTGAAAAACTCCACGGCACCCTAATGAAGAGGAGGCATCTGAACACCTGTTAGCAAAAGAAGGGATACGTGCTTCAGGGAGCCGCTGACCCTCCTCCTGCCAGGCTCTGGCGTTGCAGATCTAGGGTCCTGGGTGAACAGAACACCTGGGCTCAGTTCTTTTCTATTAAGCAGTTAACTTTATAATGTTCACCCGCATATCTGCCTAAAGATAGACTCAAAGAGTGTTGCACTCCAATTCCCTCCTCTGGACTTCCTGCTGTTTGGTCCGTTGTTTGAATCCCATCTTGCTCTTTTGCTTTATAAAATAGTGGTTTGATTTAGAAAGTGATTTAGAATCACCTGTGTGTTCTTCTACACGTCATTTCTTCCTGCGTTTCGTATCTTCTTTTGAGGTTTTCCCCCTTCTTTCTGAAGGAAGTCTTCTTTAGTGATGGTCTAAGGATACCATACTCGACTAGTTCTTATTTATCAAAAAAACCCAAGTTTTTATGTCATTCTTGGTCTTGAAAGATAATTCCACTGAATATACAACTTTAGATTAATAGTTACCTCCTGTCCACACTCTCAAGACATCACTCCCTCTGACTTTTGTGGTTGGTTGTTTTGAGAAGTCAGTTACCAACCGGATTATCCTTGCTTTGTAAGCGATCTGTCTTGTCGCTCTGGCTGTTTTGAAAATTTTCTTTTTGTCTCCAGTGTTCTTTGGTTTAAATGACATGTGACCAGGTGTGAATTTTTAAAAATTTTATTCAGATGGGATTTGTTGTGCTTCCTAAATCTGTGGATTGTATTTTCCATCCGTTACTGAAAACTCTAAGCTACTAGCATATCAAATATTTCTTCTCTTTAAACTCCTTTGAGAATTGAAGTTAAAGGTACTCAGACCTTTTCATTCTATGCTACATTAACCTGCCTTTGGCATTTCCATCTCTTTGTCTATCTGTACTGTGTTCTTCAGGTTCATCTTCCAGTTCCCCTCTTCTCTCCAGTTGGCTCTAATCTCCGTCCAGTTTTATTTTTAATTAGTATATTTTTCATTTTAGGTTCAATTTAGGTCTTTTTTAAACCTGCAAGGTCATTGTTGAGAGCATCTTGCTCTTTACTACTGTATAAAATTCCTATTTCTTTGAATATATTAAACGCACAAATTTTATATTTTACTAGAGGCCCAATGCATGAAATTCGTGCAAGAGTAGCCCCCCCCCCCCCCCCCCCACTGCAGGCACTGGCTTCCCTCTGGCACCTGGCACCTGGGCTTCCCTCCAGCTGCGGGCACGCACCCAGGACCTGCCCTCAGAGCCCTGGCTTTGTCTGGAAGATCGTCTGGAAAGTCACCTGGTCTAATTAGCATATTACACTTTTACTAGTATTACTCTAGATACTCAGTGGTGCCAAAATCAGCAGTGTTTTTGGGTGTAAGTTTGAAGTTCATTGCTTCTGCTGTCACGCATGCTTTCTTGTTTCCTTATGTGTTTTATATCTTTTTGTTTGTTTTTTCCATTGCTTTATAGAGAGCGTGGAAGGGAGGGCTGAAGGGGAGGGAGGAGAGAGAGAAACATCAATATGAGACATTGATTGGTTGCCTCCTGCACGTGCCCTGACTGGGGCTGGGGATCGAATCTACAACTGAGTTACATGCCCTTGACTGGAAATGGAACCAGAAGCCCTTCGGTGCACAGGCCATGCTCTAACCACTGAGAATGCTGCCAGGGCTGTTTTATAGGTTTGATTGTGAACTCATGTTTGGTAGAATGCCATTTTACATTGGTGCCGGCCAGGAAAGACGTTCTTGCTCCAGAGCTGTCCTTCTTCTCTCCATGATAATGTAGCTACCCTCAGGGGCCGAGAGGAATGAGTGACTGAGTGAAGAAGGAGTGGGAAAGCTAAGGGGGGAAAATCTAGAAAGTACATGCATTTCTCTCCAATGCAAGCCTCTAGAGGAGGGGCGGGGAACGTCTGGCCCACAGGCCATGTAAGGCCTGTGAAATCATTGGGTCTGGCCCTGCCAAGGCATTTTGGGTGAGTTAATTAAAAGTTTGACAAATAGAGCAGGCCAATTTTTAAGTTGATAATTCTGTATGACCCGAGAATGATGTTATAAATATGCAAACGGCCCTTGACAGAAAAAAGCTCCCCACCCCTGCCCTTGACTAACATGAGCCCGAGATAGGGGAGAACAAGGAGGTTTAACTTCACAAATTGTTCAGTGTTTGATGGTTATAAAAGAATCACTATTCTAACTACAGAAATAAGACAATTTGGGGGGTTAGCAGTAAATAGAAGGCCATTCATTATTCAAGAGCAACCAGAGACATTATGGATCTAGATATCATTCAAGAAGCAAAGAAGGGCTAGACCCATAGGACGGATTAGAATTAGGCAACTGTGGGGACAAAAACCATTATTTTATGTCTACACCTGTTCACTTCCATATGATTAGTGTTAAAAGGCCTATTTTCATATATGTTTAAGAAATATAGAAATAGGCCGATTTCAGGTTCTGAAAACTCTTGGCAGAGACATCCGAATAATGCGCATCACGCCACTGAGATGACAGGGTATTTTCTGCTGAACTCGCTTTAAGCATTTCCTGAATGCTTTTCCGTGGCCTGCGATGACCACCTGATAAGGCAGGAGGTGTAGGGGTAGCTAGGCAGCCAGCGGCGCAGAGAAGGGGCGTGAGTTAGCCTGCTGCGCCACCTGCTGGCACCTCTCGAAGGCCACGCCTCTGGGGTGAACTTGCCAGGACTCAGGTTTTGCGTTGAATTAAAAAGTCTTGCATGCATTCACTTTTGACAAATCAAATAAGTGCATTGGGCGTTCTTTATTTAGAAGGCTGGGTTCCCCTGGGTTCTGAAGCTTTAGACCTTGCCACGTATGTCTTCAAGGCCGATTCCTGTGGAGATCCACGTGTTTCTTGCTTGGGACCAAGTGGGAACGAGGCACACACCTCTTCCCTTGACTTAAAGCTGGGTTTCTTTTAATATAACTTTTTTATTGATTTCAGAGAGGAAGGGAGAGGGAGAGAGAGATAGAAACATCAATGATGAGAGAGAATCATCGATTGGCTGCCTCCTGCATGCCCCCAACTGGGGAATAAGCCTGCAACCCGGGCACATGCCCTGACCAGGAATCGAACCAGTGACCTCTTGGTTCAAAGGTTGATGCTCAACCACTGAGCCATGCTGGCCGGGCTTAAAGCTGTTTTAAAATGTGCTTTTGACGTCATTAGATACAAGCACTTTGTGAAGGCAGTCCAGACTCTGATGCCACAGAATTATCAGGAAGCAAGTTTCTCGTTAACAAGTAAAACTTACGTCATTGAACTGTGCGACCCAAGGCCTCAGCAGCCCAGTCCCCAGCCTCTCATAAAAAGATGAATCCAGTCTCCCTCTCTGGTTCTCACTCTCATTGTCTCTAAAATACAAGCAGAGAAGAGTCCATCCTCTCAGATATTAAAACACTTTTTAAAAAACAATTCTTGCTTTTAGGAGACGTTTTCTTACATTTGTTTACATGTCTGTGCAGCACCGAAGTGCTATCCCTGGCCCATACTCTCCCGGGGGAGAGTTTGCTGACTTCTGTTTAGCGCCGTTCGTATAAAAACCCTTTGCTCCACTGAACTAAATGGACAACACTGCCACCCACCTTCCCGCAGCCTCTCGTGTGGGTGCGCGGTCCAGGTGCTGGCCCTGCCTTCCTTCACGCCAGGGAGACAGCCACTGAAGTCGCCGAAGTTCCTTTCCTCTGCGGTGATATCAGTAAGAAGTTGTTTGATTGTAAATGACAGACAGGCAGCTCAGACTGGCTTAAGGGAAAAAGGAGAGGATGGAGGTGGTTTGTTAGAAGATCCTGAGCTGGCTCACGGGATAGGGAGCTGTAGGAACTGACGGGAGACCTGGGTCTGGGTGGAGTCCGATTCTCTCTGTGTCCATCACTCACTCCTACTTGTCTCCTTACATTTACATGTTTCCCAGGGAGGTCACACCTTCTCCACCAGCCAGACTCTAGCCCCCAGCAGTCCAAGAGTCACAATTATCCAGACACACGAAGGGCCTTATTCAGGGGCAATCCTGGGAAAGGCCATGGGTGACTCACACTGAGCCCTGTGCCCACTTTTGAGGTAATTGTTGTGGCCTGAGAGACGGCAAGTCCATTTCTGACCAGGAGGATGAGATTCTGTGATGGAATGGACAGTGGACCGGCAATTTCTCCAAAAGATGGAGGGGTTATAGACAGAGGTAGGAACGGGATGCTGGGCAGACAGCAGGCATCCATTCCTGCATCCCAGAGGTTCTTACCCAATAATTAAAGGGCCCTGTGCCCCCTCAGGCAGTATCCCAATCTGGGGCACCTGGAGGCTGTTTTCCCGGCCATCTGTGGAAAACCCGCAGAGCCTTCCACATTCCAGGGCATCGCCTTGGTGACACGCCGATCATTCTGAATTTAGAAATCCATCTCCCATCTCCGTCACCACCTTAGTCAGGACTTTGATCTCTTTCCTGGGTTCTCCTAACACCCTTCTTCCTCCTCCACCCACCCCCAGGCTTGTCGCTAATAATTCCTTCCCCTTTGTTGCCACAGTTCTCGGTAGTTTCAAGAAAAACACTCGATGCTGGGCAAGGTGCCTTCTCCTTTTGTAAGTTCATAGACCTGGGGACTTCTGGCCTTCCTCTCCTCCTCTTCATTCTTCTTTTTTTTAAAAAAATATGTTTTTATTGATTTTAGAGAGAGAGGAAGGGAGAGGGATAGAGAGAGAGAAACTTCTATGAATGAGAAACATCATTGGTTGGCTGCCTCCTGCATGCCCCCTTCCTCCCCCTGACTGGGGATCGAGCCAGAAACCCTTGTATGTGCCCTGACCGGGAATCAAACCAGTGACCTCTTGGTTCATGGGCTGACACTCAACCACTGAGCCACACCGGCCAGCCGCCTCTTCATTCTTTTCTGTGCAAGCAGGACAGGGAACTAGCTGGACTCACTGGGCTGCACCCCCGTGGAAGGTGAGTGCTCAGGCACCTTACATCGTCCCTTCTGGTCCCATGACCTCTGTCGTTCCTGTTCTCAGGACAGTCAGCACCTTTGCACTTCCTCCTCTCCTGGGAGGGTGCACGTGGGTGGCGCTGTTCCTATGTCTCTGGCATCAGGCCAAAGCTGCACTCTCTCCTAAGGTTCCTGAAAACCCTGCGTTTGGGAGTGATCTGCCCCCGCACAGCCCTCATTTGACTCGTGATCTCTACAATGTCCGGTATGTGGCGTCGGTCACGGGAGACCAGACGGTGTCACCTTAAACCACTATGCTTGCCAAGACATTTGTTGACCTCAAAATACTTGTAAATGCTCTGGAAAGGATACATATATATGATTCTTACATCACGTGTATGTGTATATTTATTTACATCATATGGCAGTGGCAAGGAGAGGGAGGATTGATGGAAGTGTTTTAGCTCACAGAATGGTCACCATGGCAACAGGAGCCTGAATCATCTCTATGGCGACACAGTGCTTGAAATTATGCCTAGAGGGACCGTGTGCGTTGGCTGGGGAGGTTCTTGAGGATAGTAAAGAGCTATGTTACAGAGGTTTCAAAACGACGCTGGTTCTTGCTCAGGGGAGGTGACTGCCTCGCTTGTCCCAGGTTCTGCTTCGGGAGGGCTGCAGACCAACAGTTCCAAACAGCACAGCCGCAGACACCCACAGCTTGCTTTGGTCGTCGCTGCTCGTGAATGCAGTAGCCAGGGAAGAGCCTTGTGCTCAAAGCGCCGCCACCCAGTATGACATGCACCGAGTATAAAGTGCCCGGACCTCCGGCCGGCTGCTGGGCTGTCGGGAGCGTCTGCTCGGACACTGACTGCCCTGCAGCGTCACGGCTCCCGCTCCACACAGAGGGCCACGGACACTGGGGCTGCTTTTAAGGGAAACCTGACCAGGGCTTGAGCTCTATATACTCTTGAGCTAAAGCAGGGCTTCAAATAACGTTTCATTCAACATCGTTTTGCCATAAGATGCCGTCAGAACTTAACTCTTGTTTATATCAATTAGCCTTGGCAACCTTGGTTTCTGTATCCCTTGTTTCGCCGCAGTTCCAGGAACCTGTGGACAACGTTCCGTGAGGAGGTACTGATTTGACTATAGCCAATGTCGGGGGGGCCTCACCTGCTCCTCAGCACAGCTGCAGGGACACTGATCACAATGCCCAATGAATAATGCCTCTCCGCCCTCCCTTCTCCCTCCCCACAGAACCTCCAGCCTCGCTTTCAAGGGGCCTGGGGCCTTGGGCAGTCTTGGGGAGAGAGACTCACAGAGGTTCCAAGTCACTGTGACTCCACGCATTTCTGCCACTAGCTGG
This sequence comes from Plecotus auritus, assembly GCF_963455305.1. NCBI lineage: Eukaryota > Metazoa > Chordata > Mammalia > Chiroptera > Vespertilionidae > Plecotus > Plecotus auritus. The sequence continues at coordinate 3,221,760 of NC_137778.1, read as the reverse complement.
CTCTGGCCGCGGCTCCTTGCTCTGTCTGTGGTCACTGCTCACGCCACGCTGACCCCGCCTGCTGTGCCCAACCACCACGTCAGCCTAAAGAAGGCCACTGCTCCTCTCTACCTGCCCACGGGGCTCTTCCTGAGCCCGCAGCACAGCTCAAACCAGGTTCACCTTTGGATGTGAATTTTCTTAAAGCGCAAGGATAACCAATGGGGCAGGTCACCAGATGAGACAGGTCCTCGTATGGGACACTCTGGGGCCCAAGGCCCAGGCTCAGCCCCCTCCGTGGAACAGAGGCCAGTTTACCTTTCTCCTGGAATGCCCTCAACACACCTGTATTCCTTTTTATAAAGCAAACCTGAGACATCGATTTCTGCTGTGAGTTGCCAAACTCCTTGGAACTTGCCCTCCAATCCCATCAGGCCAACAGCCAAGCCCCACAGGCCTGTGTGGGGCTCCCAGCCCTGGCCCCTGCACCGTGCAGCACCTGCTGGGTTAGGGGAAACTCCAAGGACTGGCTGCACCTTGGAGTCACTGGCAGGGCTTTGAGAAACACCGAGACCTGGGCTTCGTTCCCCAGACATTCTGACTTAGGCTGGAGTGTGGCCTGGGCACGGCGCCCAAACTTCCCCAGGTGACCCTAACACCAACGCTGAGATACTGCTCTTATCAAAGTTATAATGGGACAAATTAAACAGAAAGGATTCTCCAGTATAGCAACAAAGTGCAGTCATCGGTGGCCATATCAGGTTCCAGAAATGGAGAGGAGACACCCTTCGTGTCTTGCAAAGGCCCCGGGGCTCCCCGGCCACCAGCCCAGGAGAGCTCTGACCTCGCTAGGGGGACTCCAGGAGGTGCAGTGGGAGCTCACCCAGCTGCCATCATTGGCTGGGGGCTGACGTGAAAGCCACCTCACAGTGGGCCTCCTGCTCTCTCGGGGTTGGCAAGCTCTGCCTTCCCCACACATGGCTCTAAGGCCCCTTTGGTCCGAGCTCCCAGGCTGTTCCCCAAAATGGCAATTCATCGCTTTCCTCCTGCAGGTGACAACTGGAGCGTGGCAATGATTTTGAGCCCACCGCTGCCAGGCCCTTAGGGTGGCCTCATGTCCCCTGGTGTGACGGTCCTCCGACATTCCCAGAGGGCCTGAGAGCTCTCACCATTGGATCGCCTAGCAGTGTTCATCCGGAGGCCGGGATTCTCCAGGCCCCTTCTAGTCCACAGGAGGAATGCGCTCGGGTCACCCCTGCACCCCTGACCCTGGCATCCTAGACGAGGGCGCATCGCCCCCTGGTGGCGGTCGAGCAAACAGCAGGGGGCGAGGCGGAGCAGCGCGCCCGGGCCGCCTCTCCCTCCAGGTGCTGCGGGGACCTCTGCATCCTCGCTTTGCTCTGCAGAGACAGCTGCTCAGGTGCTGTGCGCCTGCCCCGCAGCGATTCCGCCCCAAAGCCGTCTACCCGCCCTTTCCGGCATTTGCAACCCAGGGAGTCGGGCGCGGAGCCCAGGTCGCACGTGGGTCGCCGCCGCTCTGAGATTCCCCCAAAGCAGCGCGGGGCCGAGGGCTCGGGACTCCTGCACCTGGTCGCCGCTTCCCCGGGAGGAGGTCCGCTGTCTCCCGCAGACATGACTTGGGGCCGCCCTGGAGCGCCTCGGCGGCCACAGCTTAGGGGCCAGGAGACAGCTAGGCTGCCTAAGGAAGAGGCCAGGCACCCACACTGGTCTGCAATCCAAGAACTTAGTAGTAAACTGCCTCTCTAGATAGAAGTGGCAGGAAGGCTGGGACCCAAAATTACAGAACCCGCGGCCCAGTTTTCCTTCACCACGTGACCGTCCGGGGTTTTCTTTTGAATTAAATCGCTGCAATTTAGGCCCACAGTGAGGGCCATTCAAGAAATGGTGTGTGCTGAGTCCAGACATGCAAAGAAGCGAGGTGCTGTTAATCCAGGGGGACCATCCACCCAGAGCCGGTTCTGACCAGCAAAACCAGCGGTGACACTGAGCTCTAAAACTTCGAGGAAATGGAGACATACACAGAAAAACACACCAACGAACAAAAAACAAGAAAAATAAGACACCAAATGACCAAGGAATTGAATCGGGAATTTAAAAAGCCTGTCCTCTCCACCAGAGCCGGCTCACAGGGATTCCTGGAGAGTCTGTCGAACTTTCAAAGGACAAAGAAGCCCTCTCTCTCCCTTTTCGACACTGTTTCAGGGGATAGAAAAGGGGGGAAGCTCCCCAACTCCTTTCATGATGCAACATTTCTACCCGGACAAGGGCGTACTCAAAAGTTTTGCATTAATATTACTAATGACCATAGATGCAAAAACCCTAAACATGATATTATCAAATCAAATACAGCAGTGTATTTAAAATGCATCTGAATCGAGGAGGATTTATCGCAGGAATACAAGAGCGTTTAACATCAGAAAAATATCTATCGTCGTTATTCAACACATGGGAAAAGTAAAGGAAAAAAACAGACCGTCCTCTGATAGACACAGAAACGCATTTGCACATCTGGTGAGAATTCATGGTGAAGCTTCAGCAAACCAGGGGTACAGGGTATCTTTCCGAGTGTAGGCCACGTCGTGCCTACTAGTGAAATGTGAGGAGCGCGTGGAAGTCGGGGCCAAGGCAGAGGTGCCCCGCACTGTACGGAGGGTCTGACCTTGAGATGTTCAATCTGGCGCCACTAGCCACTTCCACAGGTGGTTCCACGTTTAAGTTGTGTTAAAGATTCGGTTCCTGGGTCTCACAAGCTGTATCTCAAGCACTAGGCAGCCAGCCGTGGAGACCACAGTGCTAAGTGCCTACGCGGGGCCAAGGGCACGCGTGTACTCTCCGGTGTTACAATTCAATTTTCCCGGCAACAGCACGGACTGGCATGCACCCCACCCTGCCGGTGTGACACTGAGGCAGAGTGGTCAAGTGACTCGCCCAGAGCCACGGAGCCAGGACAGGAAAAGCCAGGATGCAAACCGCGGGCCCACTGGCTCGAGCTTGCCCTTGGACACGATGCTCTTTTGCCTCGGTATCCCTTCAGTGCACCAACAAAACAAATTGGATAACATAACGGGGGGGGGGAGAGGAGGGGGGGGACAGACCAAAAAAGATGTCTTTACAACAGCAAGACAATTTTTAAAAATATATATTTTATTGATTTTTTTTACAGAGAGGAAGGGAGAGGGATAGAGAGTTAGAAACATCAATCAGCTGCCTCCTGCACACTCCCCACTGGGGATGTGCCTGCAACCAAGGTACATGCCCTTGATCGGGACCCTTCAGTCTGCAGGCCGATGCTCTATCCACTGAGCTAAACCAGTCAGGGCAAGACACTTTATAAAAAAAACAAAAAACAGTGAGGCACGAAGCAAACAAAAAACATGCGAGACAGCTCCTTACCTGGGAGGAAGTCCTGGCTCCCAGTCCCTCGCTCTGTCTGGCTAGGGTAGGGTGGTTGCAGGCTCCCGCAGGTGGCCGGGTGGCACTGTTCGTCACAACTGCAGCCGGTACCCCAGGCAGTGAATCACCTCCTGGATTTCAAGCAAGGACCCCTGGTGGACTCTTCTAAAGTTCGCTTGTGGCTTCCCCTCCTTCCAGGGGGTGACCTGTGGAGCCTCATCTCCATCCAGCAGGATCTCCCTATGCCAACAGCAACCTCAGGGATGGTGCTTGTCTCTAATCTCTGCCTGCCCCAAGCGCCCAAGATCTCTCTCCTGCTGGACCTCCATCAGGACACAGACACAGTCTTCAGCACCTTGGAGAAGCTCTTCGCATTCTGAGCGGGGCCAAAGGCTTCAGCCCAGCTTTCCGCCTTCCTGTTGGGCTCGCTGCTTCCAGGGGTTTGAAAGAAGTCTCTCCAGCGTGTGCAGTGTCACGGCTTGTGTTTTGAGAAGTTTAAAGGATGGTCCCATAATACCTCTGGGATGACGCCCAGGGCTAACGTCATCCTTAACGGGAGCTCCTTGCGCCATCTGTTCTGTCTCATTACAGACTGTCTAGTGCTCTCACTAGTCACAGAGCCAAGGGGGCGTCACCATCGGGCTCCAGAGTAAGAAGAGGCAACAGAACGTGAGGAGCTACTTCTGGGATTCCCTTCAGGGCACTGAACACCCTGGGGGGCCCACGGGCTGTTTTCACGGCTGTGCCTCTTCATGTCCTCAAGCTCATTAGTGGTCCAGCTCTGCCCCCTATTCTTCCCTCAGAGCTGAACAGTAACCCCTACAGCACCGCCAGTCTGTTGATTGTTCTAACGCTAACGCTCGCAGTTGCAACAATACTTAAACCTACTCCTCTAACTGGGGAAAGGAAAATGAAATAGCTATAGGATAATTTTAAAAATATATTTAAAGAACTAGATGAGTTAATCTTTGTGGAGTTACTTGCATTGTATAAGTAAAGTCTAAGTATGTACAGTTGATAGCTTCTGATTATCTCCCATCCCCATTACAGTTCCCCCAGTAAACGTTTGTTCCTCAATTGGAAGAACCACAGATCCAGGAAAAATCTTCTGATCACATTAATTACAACCAGGAGGGTATCGAAACACAGTAAAGACCGTGCTCACTTGTCAGTGTTCTTGGGTTGCTTAGTTATCTTCCATTCACCAGAATCCCTACGTGCCTTCCATTTCTCAGGATCCTAGAACTTCAACACCAAGAGCTTCTAAGAAAGAGGAATACAGTTAACTCATGTGGACTGTTATGGACTGAAGGTTTGTACACGTCCCCCCCCCCCCTAATTCGTATGTTATTAACCCCAAGTGTGGCTGTGTTTAGCATATTTGGAGATGGGGCTTCTGAGGAAGTAATCAAGGTTAAAGTCGTAAGGGTGGGGCCCTGGTCCTACAGGATTAGTGTCCTTCCAAGCAGAGACTTTAGAGAGCGCCCCCTTAGCCCCGCACTGAGGAAAGACCAAGTGAGGGTAGAGATGTGATTGTCTATAATCCAGAAAGAGAGGCCTTCAGAAACCAAATTTGCTGCCACCTTAATCTCAGACTTCCAGCCTCCAGAATTGTGAGCAAATAAATTTATGTTGTTTAAGCCATCTAGACTGTGGAACTTTGTTATAGCATCCTGAGCAAAATAAATACAGCCGACTCTTGACACCATGGGGTTAGGGACACTCCCTCTTCGTGCAGTCAAAAATCTGTGTTTAAAATTTGACTCTACACTCAGCCCTTCAAATACCCGTATTCAACCAACTGCAAACTGAAAGCACTTGGGAATTGGCAGTTGGGAATGTGGAAATACTGTTTTCCAGCCGTGATCGGTTGAATCTGCAGATGTGACACCTGTGGATACGAAAGGTCAGCTGATTTACTGAAAAAAACCTGTGTAGACGTGGACATGCGGTTCAAACCCGTGCTGTTCGAGGGTCAACTGCACGTATAAAGCTTCAGAGGATTTAAGCTGGGCCCACGGATAGAGCTGTGTTTCAGTCAGACTTTTCAATGTAATCTTATGTAGTTTATACATTTAGAAACATTATTCTGAGAAGGGCTGCAAAGCTTCACCAAACTGCCAACAAGGTCCCATAAATAAGGCACAAAAAAATATTAAGAACCAATTTACCTCCTCTGGTGGTCATAAAATAAACCCATGTGGTCTTGGGGTGACCAATTGTTTTCAACCATAAGTCTTACTATTTCCTAGTACATTCTGCTCTATACCCTTTAACTATATTAAAACCTGTACATCAATACAGATGTAGGTGAGAAAGAACATTATATAGTATTGTCTGAAATTTTTAATTCTAGCAGACACATATACTTTGAGTGTGAGGCACTATGTAACATAGTATGAACACATATATATACCAAATGTACCACCTAATAAGATTACAAATTACAGTGAACTGCATAATGGTAAGTTCAACAGGGCAACCAGAAGGGTCAATGTTTGAAAGCTGGACTGTGAGAAACCTTTCAGGAAAGCAGAGCTGCTGAGTTTGACAAGGAAACAGCTCACATGTTTGCTGTCAGGGCTCAGGGAAGGAGGCTAAACAGCTGATGCTAATGAGTGGAGTAAGTCAACCAACACATTTCTGCTATTAAGCAGTGATTTATAACTAGGTCTAAAGAACCTAAATATCCTATTTGGGAGAAATAATCATCATCATAATAACAACCACCAAACTGAGATATCTCACAACTCCATCAATACCCAATCCTACTGCCCAAACACCAGTGCTTTATAAATACAGAATTGGGAAGAATTCATCAATGGGGGGAGGGGGGTGGGGGAGAAGAGGAAGGCAAGCTTTTAGGGGATATATAAGTAAAATAGCCATGTGAAAGTAAACATTTGGGATGGCTTCCCTTTGTATAGTATTTGTACAGGATTATATTTATAATCCTAAATGAGGCCAAGCTTTATGCATAAAGTTCATTACTGTTGCTTCTAACACAGAATGAAAGGAAGCAGTCTAACAACCAGGAATCCGGTTACTGTGTACATTCTATCCGTGGGGTATTTAACACGCTGGCATTAGAATTAGGATTAAAGGGACAATGTAATACCAGAGGAAAATACTTATGTTATTATATTATGTTAAACACCCACCAACACTCAAAACTGAAGAGAGTATGATTCTAAATTATGGGCGTGGGGGAGAAATCTCAGTTAAAGAGTTTGGGAAAACACTTTTTCTTTCTTTCCCTCTTATCCTCGGTGTATTTTCTCCATTTTTCACCATCATTTCATTCGCTCAGCAAAGTTGGTTAGTGCAGGCACTGCCCTGGGACAGAGCAAACAGCATGGGGTGAAAGGTCCGGTGCTCAGGGAACTGCCTCTCAGGTAGGGAGGGCGAAAACCTAACAAGATAATCCAACTAAATGGCACATCAGATGATTGGTGTTCGGCGAAAAATGAAGCACAGAAAGAAAAGAAAATTGATGCTGCAGTTACTGTTTGACGTGGGCGTGGGGAGGGGGTAAGACACCCAGGTGAGAGGACTTGGGCCAGGTGCTCACTGAACGCGCGGGACGCGCCAGCCCAGCAGGCGGCGCTGCAGCCGCGCCGTGCGGAGAGGTCGTGTGACCCGAGGGGCGGAGCAGGAGGGCTGAGCGGACCGCGGCTTCGGCTCCGCCCTTTCCCTTCAGACAGGCGGGCAGGCGGGCGGAGCCGACAACCAAACCGACGTCTTCCGAGCGTCGGCGGGGGGGGGCGGGGCGGGAGCGGGCTGGGCCTCCGGCGCGAGGTCTCCGCCGCGTTGGTTCTTCGGTTGCGAGGCGCGGCTGCCGGGTCTGCGGTCGGGCCGGGAGCTGGGAGCAATGGCGACCTTTGTGAGCGAGCTGGAGGCGGCCAAGAAGAACCTGAGCGAGGCGCTGGGGGACAACGTGAAACAGTAAGCGGCGCGGCCTGCGGCCTCCGCGCGGGCTCCGGCCCCGACCGCCGAACCGCCCGGAGACGCCCCCGCCGCCCGGGCCTGGGCAGCCGGCGTCGCGGGCGGCAGGGCCTCTGCGCCGGGCGGGCCGCCGGGCCTCTAGCGCTGCAGGCCGCCTCCCCGCCTCCCCGGGCACCGGGACTGCCCTGGGTGGAGCGGGAGAAGCGCGCTTCACGCCCTGGCCTACTGCGCGGGGGCGGCCCGGTGCGGGGCGCCCCAGGAGGGCTTCCTGGAGGCGGAGGCTCTGAGCTCGGTGAGGTGTCGGCGCTTAAGGATGGCAGTTTCGGACCCTCCGATAGAATAATAGTAGTGGGCACTTACGGAACACCTTTCAAGCGCGCTGAGTCTAAGGCACTGCCTCATGTAACCTCACAGCAGAGATGTGAGCCAGGTGCAGTTATTCCCACTTGATAGGTGAGAAGATGGCGATCCAGAGAGCTTAGTAACTCTTCAACTAGAGAGTAAGTCACAGCAGGATTGGGACCCCCTGGCCCTGATACCTGACGGGTTGGTTGCAAAGGGCCCAGGTGCCCAGCCCCACCTTCCCCAGGTTACAGCAGGGGACCGAGGACACTGTTGGGTCAGATGCTGAATGGGCGAGTGTAATATCCATCATTCAGTCAAGGCCCAGGCCCAATAACATCGTAGGAGCAACCTCTGAGGTGCTGTATATAGTCCCCCGATGGAGTGTCATGTTCAAACAGGTGCTCAGTGTTTTGGTTGACGTGGTCATGTGTTACTACTTTTCTCCAGGTGTCTCCACTGCTTCCTGGTCTGACCCACTTTCACGCCTCGCCTTCACAGAGGCTGGCTGGCTGGCTTGGTTTTGGTGTTGTTGAGGAAAACAGCCGTTTGGCTGTGGGTATACAGTGAGTCAGCATAGGGACCAAGACTAGAGTCAGTCTCCCAGCCTTTGATAGCCAGGGCGGCCTGTTTGGGCACAAAGTTTGCCCACAGGTAGACAGCCCGTGTTGGAATAGCTTCCCTGCAGAGCCTCGTCCAGCTCTGAATCAGCTCACATGCTCCAGACATGCGTCTGTTTGCATCTTTCTTGTAAACTAGTGATGCAAGTTTCTTGTGTTACTGACCTCTTGTTGGATAGAAGAGGATGGGAAAAGAGCTCTATTTCACTTCCTAATTGTTCCTGTCCTTTAAAAAACAAAGAAGGCCTCCAAACATCCACTGTTGGGAAGTTATCAGTACTGAGCGTGTGAAACATGGTGACAAGCTCTGGAACTAAACATGTTTGGCTGTTGAGTGAAAGTCTTAGGTGACTTTAAAATTCCATTAAGGCTGCGTGTTTTCTCCTGGAAAAAAATTTTTTTCACTCGAACCCAGAGCTTTGGCTGCAATTTTATTCATCCATGCCCAGTTCCATGCAGAGATCATGGCCAGTTCCATGCAGAGATCATGGCCAGTTCCATGCAGAGATCGTGGCCAGGTACATATAGAGATCGTGGCCAGTTCCATGCAGAGATCATGGCCAGTTCCATGCAGAGATCGTGGCCAGTTCCATGCAGAGATCGTGGCCAGGTACATGCAGAGATCGTGGCCAGGTACATGCAGAGATCGTGCCCAGGTATATACAGAGATCATGGCCAGTTCCATGCAGAGATCGTGGCCAGGTACATGCAGAGATCGTGGCCAGGTACATGCAGAGATCGTGGCCAGGTACATGAAGAGATCGTGGCCAGGTACATGCAGAGATCGTGGCCAGTTCCATGCAGAGATCGTGGCCAGGTACATACAGAGATCGTGGCCAGTTCCATGCAGAGATCATGGCCAGGTACATACAGAGATCGTGGCCAGGTACATACAGAGATCGTGGCCAGTTCCATGCAGAGATTGTGGCTAGGTCCATGCAGAGATCATGGCCACGCACATGAGAGATCGTGGCCGTGTACATACAGAGATCATGGCCGCATGCATACAGAGATCATGGCCAGCTCCATGCAGAGATCATGGCCAAGTACATGAGAGATCATGGCCAGGTACATGCAAAGATCATGGCTAGGTCCAAGCAGAGATCATGGCCACGTCCATGAGAGATCATGGCCACATACATGAGATCATAGCCAGGTCTATACAGAGATAATAGCCAGGTCTGCAGAGATCATGGCCAGTTCAATGCAGAGATCATGGCCAGTTCCATGCACAGATCATGGCCAGGTCTATGCAGAAATCATGGCCAATTCCATGCAGAGATCATGGCCAGTTCCATGCAGAGATCATGGCCAGGTACATGACAGATCATGACTAGGTATGTGCAGAGATCATGCTGAGGCGCCCAGAAGCTAATTGGTGAACAGGAGAGGCCCTGCTTGGGGCATAATAAGGCAGTGAGGGCATTAAACCATCTGGTTGAGAAATCTCTGGTTTTTTTCTTTTCCTGTTAGGAACTCAGATGAGCATTAGAAAGTAAACAAGTGTGAACTGAAAGTGATTATGAGACATGTACTAATTTATTAATCTTGTTTGATGAACAGGGAGCAGCTTTCTTAAGCACTGAAACAAGAGGTGTGGATGTAAAAACTCATATATTTTACTCGTTTCAAGCGGTGTTATGTTAGAAAAGGTTGGATCTTTCCTACCAGTCAACTAGTTATTTTTATGATTAGCGGTTGCTTTTCACTTTAAAAACCACTGAGTTTCTGACATCTATGGGTGTTTTCTTGGTGGTGAGCCGTTTTTAGAAATGAATTACTTCAGCCAGTTAGATTGAAACTGGACTGTATTTGAAAGGAAAGAGGTCAGCCAGAAACAGTATTAATGACCACTCCCCAGCCCATAAAACACACACATTTTAATATATAAATCTATTTTGAAGTTGAATTATAGTTTTGGATGTACAACAGAATGATTTCGTATTTGTAAATATTGCAAAATGATCACCACAGTAAGTCTACTTACCATCATTACCATACACTAAATATGTTGCCCTGGCTGGTATACTAAGTGGTTAGAGCAGCAGCTCACACATCAAAGGGTCACGGGTTCAAGTCCCAGTCAAGGTTATGTACCCGGGTTGCAGGTTTGATCCCCAGTCCCGGTTGGGGAGGGTGTGGGAGGCAACCAATTGATGTGTCTCTTTCACATCAACGCTTTTTTCTCTCTCTCTCCTCCTCTTCCTCCTCTCTCCCTTCCACTCTCTCCAAAAATCAATGGGAACAAATTTCTTCAGGTGAAGAGTAAAAAACCAAAGTTTTTTTTTTCTTGTGATAAGACCTTTTAAGATCCCTCTTAGCAGCTCTCAAATACGCAGCGCAGCATTATTAACTAGAGCCAGTAATACTTTAACTGCGAATATTAAATGCAGGCTTCTGAAGAGTAGGAGCCTCTTAGAAGGGGACAGTGAGGAAGGAAAGGGACAGCTGTGCTTTTGGCCACTTGGCCCAGGAGTCCGATTCTGTGACTACCTGTCAGCCCCTTTCACGGAGGACGTTCCTCCCTTGCCCTCCCGTTGGTATTCTGATTGCCAGGTGTGCTGGTCTGCAGGGGTGGCCATAATAATGCCATGGACCGGGGGACCTAAACGGGCATGTATTTCCCACCGTCTGGAGGCTGGAAGTCTGACATCAAGGGTCAGCAGGGCCGGTTTCTTCTGAGGCCTCTCCCCTGGGCTTGGTGATGGCCATTGTCTCGTGTGTCTCTCTGACCTATCTCATAAGGACACCAGTCACGGTGGGGTCAGGGTCTACCCTGACACCCCCATGGGAACTGAGCACCTCTCGAAAGGCCCTGTCTCCAAGGAGTCACATTCTGGGTGGAGATCAGGGCACTCACCCTCACACTAGGGAGTAGAAACTGTCCTCGGGGTGGAACAGTTAGGTGAACGCGGGGAAGAAACAGCTGGTGGTTCTTCATACTGTTCCTGCCCCTGCAGGTACTGGGCCAACCTGAAGCTGTGGTTCAAGCAGAAGATCAGCAAAGAGGAGTTTGACCTGGAAGCTCATAGACTTCTCACACAGGATAATGGTAAAATAGCTACCCACCTGGGGGCGTTTCCCAGGTTTGCAATAAATTAGTCTTTTCACTTAAAAAAAAAAAAGTGTGATTTTAGTGGTATATAAGGTCATTTTAATAATGTGGATATTTAAAATTAAGTGTAAAGAGTGGCAGAAAGGGGGATACCCAAAATCCTTAAAAGCTACACTGCAGTAGTGGTTGCCCTGGTTGTAAATGTCAGGTATTTGACTCCTGCACTCCTCCCTTTTACAGTGCATTCTCACAACGAGTTCCTCCTGGCCATTCTCACGCGGTGCCAGATTTTGGTGTCTACCCCAGGTAAGGGAGCCGCAATACGCCCAAGACACTGGCTTCAGCTTCCGGAAACAGACACGTGTGTCTGTAAGCAAAATGTCCTTTGAAGGGCTGAGAAAGTGGGGGGTTGCTGGTGCAGATTCTTTATGACCATGTTAAGCAGGGCTCTCCCTAGACTCACAGCGCCTTTGGTCATGACTCCCCACCCCGCTGGACTTCAGACACTGAAGTTGCGCGAAGTGGGGAAGGGCTGGGGGGCCAGGATGAAGAAGTGAAGGCCAGTGCAGGGAGGGCAGCGGGGTTTTGCATAGATTGAGGGAGTGGGGATTACAACCTGTGGGGAACCTGGGCTTCCACTTGTGAGATACTGGCACCTGGAAGGTAGGTTAGAGCTTCCACGTGTGTGTTTGACCAATTATTGGTGGAAAACAAAAGGTCCTAGACAGCAGCCTATTGGGAGGTTGAACTAAGCAGGTGTTGAAGAAACACCCACCCCTGTGTCCCTAATTGCTTGGAGCTTAAGTGGTACAAGCCACCTCTTTCAGCCATCTTGTTTTAATCAATTAGTCCAAAACAAATAATTGATTACATGCAAAATTTGCCCCATGATAAAACTTAGCCTGGGCTCATGTTAAAAAGTGCATTCTTAGGTACCTCCTGCTGTCGATTAAGTTGAATTTTTTTAAAAAGGGCTATGGAGATGCTGATGATCATGTATTAAAAACCCATATTTATCTAGAAATGGCCGGTGTTTTGTATTATCCATCCCTGTGCCAACCCCTATTGTGTGATAAAGCATTCAGAAAAGGTCTCCTGGAGCCCACTTCCTCCTCCAAGAAGTCCCCATTGGGTGCGTCCCTAACCCTCACCTGCCCTCGCTGCACAGGCTCACACGTGTCAGGTTTCTGTTCTGTTCAGCTCAGAGTGGACTTGGGCCAGGTGGACCATAGAGGTAGTCCACTTCATTGTGAAAAGCTGATTTGATCAGAGAACCAACATCGTGAGGATCAGATCTTACTTTTGAGGCAGATCTTACTTTGAGGCAGATCTTACTTTTGAGCATACTGTGAGGCACCACACGCCCAAGAGATAAGCAATCTGAAATAAAAACCCTGGTTGAGTGGAGCCCTGGGTACAGGTTTAGCTTAGAGAAAGGAGTTAATTATTGGATGGTTTTAGCTTTAATTTGTAAAATAGAGACAGTGATGTCGAACCTACGGGATAATAAATAAATAAATAAGCAGCCCTAGCCGGTTTGGCTCAGTGGATAGAGTGTCGGCCTGCAGACTGAAAGGTCCCAAGTTCGATTCCAGTCAAGGGCACATGCCCAGGTTGCGGGCTTGATCCCCAGTGGGGGACATGCACGAGGCAACCAATCAGTGATTCTCTCATTATTGATGTTTCTATCTCTCTCCCTCTCCCTTCCTCTCTGAAATCAATAAAAATATATTTAAATAAATAAATAAGCAGATGAAATAACAAGTAAAAAGGTGCTTTTAAAAATACAAAATGCCTGTGCCCTAGCCAGTTTGGCACAGTGGATAGAGTGTCTGCCTGCGGACCAAAGGGTTCCGGGTTCGATTCCGGTCAAGGGCACATACTTTGGTTGTAGGCCTGGGCCCTGGTCCGGGCTCGTGCAGGAAACAACCAATCGATGTGTTTTTCTCACATTGATGTTTCTCTCTGTCTTTTCCTCTCTCTTCCACTCCCTAAAAATCAATGGAAAAATATCCTCAGGTAAGGATTAATACACAAAAATGCTTAGCAAATATGGAGAGTTATTAATAAGTATAGCTGGTTGATCTGAATTAAATAAAACCTTTGATATTCTTGAATGTTTATAATTGGCTACATCTTATCTAATAAAAGAGTAATATGCAAATTGACTGTCACTCCAAGACACAAGATGGCTGCCCCCATGTGGACACAAGATGGCCGCCAGGGGAGGTCAGTTGTGGGCAGTTAGGGGTGACCAAGCCAGCAGAGGAGGGCAGTTGGGGGGGACCCAGGCCTGCAGGGGAGGGCAGTTGTGGGTGATCAGGCAAGCAGGGAGGGCAGTTGGGGGAGATGAGGACAGTTAGGGGCAACCGGGCTTGCAGGGGAGGGCAGTTGGGGGGGACCAGGCCGGCAGAGGAGGGCAGTTGGGGGCAACCAGGCTGGCAAGGGAGGGCAGTTAGGGGCGACCAGGCCAGCAGGGGAGGGCAGTTAGGTGTGACCAGACCAGCAGAGGAGGACAGTTAGGGGCAACCAGACTGGCAGGGGAGGGCAGTTAGGGGTGACCAGGATGGCAGGGGAGGGCAGTTAAGGGCAATCAGGCTGGCCGGGGAGCAGTTAGGTGTCGATCAGGCTGGCAGGGGAGTGGTTAGGGGGTGATCAGACTGGCAGGCAGAAGCGGTTAGGGGCAATCAGGCAGAGGCAGGCGAGTGGTTGGGAGCCAGCAGTCCTGGATTGTGAGAGGGATATCCCTCAAGGGGTCCCAGATTGGAGGGGGTGCAGGCTGGGCTGAGGGACCACCCCCCCCACACACGAATTTCGAGCACCGGGCCTCTAGTTTTTAGATAAGTGAAGAAACATTTGGAATCTGACAGATTATTTCTCCATCAACACCCAAAATATATTTTCTCGAAATTAAATTATTTAATATTGGATAGCAACAAAGAGAAGATTTCTCTTACAAGTAAAATACAGAAATGTGGGTCTGAACCGACAGCCCTTGCAGGTGGTGGTCTGTATCCTAGCTGGGCAGGAAAAGTCATCTATGTCTAGAGCGGCTGCAGTGGACATTCATGTGTGTCATGTTAATCCCCACAGCAACTTGCCAGGGGCGTTTGAGCCTCTTTTTATAGATTAGGAAACAGACCTCAGAACAGAAGAAAAGTAGCTCCCAAGGCCCCACCCAAGAGCACGTGTGAGTGGCTCCCAACTGCTGCCCCGCAGTTCCTGTCCTCACTGTCTGTCCTCATCATGCTTGGCTTCCTCACCCAGAGCATCTGGCCACAGGACAGCAGCGTCACCTGAGGTCCAGGTTGGCTGACCTTCCCAAGTGAGGTCTGGGTGCCGAGATGCCTGGAGCGATGACTTCCCAAACAGTTCTTTCTAAACCAAGGAACTGGGAGGATTTTTTTTTCAAAGCTTTAAAAGCTCATCCTTCCTTCCCAGCTGGTGTGGCTCAATGGTTGAGCATCAGCTCATGAACCAAGAGGTCACCGGTCAGGGCACATTGCCCAGGTTGCAGGCTCCATCCCCAGTAGGGGGCATGCAGGAGGCAGCCGATCGATGTATCTCTCTCATCAATGTTTCTATCGCTCTATCCCTTTCCCTTCCTCTCTCTCTAAAATCAATAAAAACATTTTTAAAAATAAAAAAAGTAAAAACACAAAACTAGAAATTTATCCTTCCAAATACATCAAAATGGAAATAATGTTTTGCTAGGATGATGGGTGATTTTTTTTTTCCACTTAAAAAACTTGGAGGATATTTTTTCAAGTGAATTACAATGAGCTTGTATTACTTTGACTGTTTTTCATGAACACTAAACAGTATGTTGATGGCTAAAGAGAATAGTGCAGCAGGTCTTACAGTGAAAAGCTTCCTCCCACCCTCACCCTGCTCTCAGACAGCTACGCTTGTTTTCTGTTCTGGGCCCCCAGGAGCTCCTCATGTAGGTGCCTCATTCTCTCTAGATATACTGATTTTAGACGTGTGTTTCATCATCTTCCTGCTCTGTGTTCTGTGAGATTTCCTCAACTCCTTTCAGCCTTTCTGTCTCATGCATCCTTTAATTCCGCATTTCCATAGAATCTTCTTTTGTGTCATGGATATGTGACTTCTCAGACTTCACCAGCTAGGAGTGACTTGAGTCCTCTGTGTAGCCTGGATCCTTTACCTCTCGAACCTCTATTTTTTGTTTGCTTAACTTGGTCTTTCTTAAGGTGCTTCGGGTAGATTATTGTCAGACGCCTGGGGCTTCATATCTAAGAATGGGCTTCTTCCGTGGAGGCCAGCATGCAGCCCAGCTCCTTAGTAAACCCCGGCGATGCTGTCCTGTACGTTGGGCCCTCCGTGTTCTCCCCCCCTGTTCAGTACCGTGTGGATGGCAGTGAGCAGGGCTGGCCTCACCGCAGTGCCCTGCCCGGAACTCAGACAGCCCCGCACGGGGCGAGGCAGCTGTCTGAACGGGGCACCCTACATTTCTGCTCTGTACTGAGCCCAGCTGGGGGAGGGAAGGGTTTGTGTGGATGACCTTTGCCTGTGGACCTTCCACAGATGATATTACGGGTCCCTCAGGGTGCCCGCTGCACTCCCCTTCTCCGGATCCAGATCCTTTCGGGTTTCTCCTGGGCAGGTTGACTCCCGCCTCATTGCCCTGCCTGTGAGGTCCGTGGCGTTGGTTTGCTAGCTGGGTCATGGCCAACTCGTCTGCTCTGTAAGCCAGCACCTTTCAGCCCACTGGAAATTTGTCGAGATCTCATCTTGTCCCCTACTCATTGTCCTCTTTGCTGTGTGGGCGGGCCCCTTGCTTTCCTCTGTTGCCATTTTTAGCAGGTCCTGAAGGAGAGCAGGTAGGCACACATGCTCGGTTCCCCATCCTGAGCTAGAAAACCCTGCTCTGCTTCTGTGATATGCTGCAGGGACAGTAGCTGACGGTCCTCCCTCTGTGACGGCTGCAGGGACAGCAGCTGACAGTCCTCCCTCTGTGACACGGCTGCAGGGACAGTAGCTGACGGTCCTCCCTCTGTGACACGGCTGCAGGGACAGCAGCTGACGGTCCTCCCTCTGTGACGGCTGTAGGGACAGTAGCTGACAGTCCTCCCTCTGTGACACGGCTAAGGGACAGCTGATGGTCCTCCCTCTGACACGGCTGCAGGGACAGTAGCTGACGGTCCTCCCTCTGTGACACGGCTGCAGGGACAGTAGCTGATGGTCCTCCCTCTGTGACACGGCTGCAGGGACAGCTGATGGTCCTCCCTCTGTGACACGGCTGCAGGGACAGTAGCTGATGGTCCTCCCTCTGTGACACGGCTGTAGGGACAGTAGCTGACGGTCCTCCCTCTGTGACACGGCTGTAGGGACAGTAGCTGACGGTCCTCCCTCTGTGACACGGCTACAGGGACAGCAGCTGACGGTCCTCCCTCTGATACGGCTAAAGGACAGCTGATGGTCCTTTCTCTGTGACACGGCTGCAGGGACAGTAGCTGATGGTCCTCCCTCTGTGACACGGCTGCAGGGACAATAGCTGACGGTCCTCCCTCTGTGACACGGCTGCAAGGACAGCTGATGGTCCTCCCTCTGTGACACGGCTGCAAGGACAGCTGATGGTCCTCCCTCTGTGACACGGCTGCAGGGACAGTAGCTGATGGTCCTCCCTCTGTGACACAGCTGCAGGGACAGTAGCTGATGGTCCTCCCTCTGTGACACGCTGCAGGGACAGTAGCTGATGGTCCTCCCTCTGTGACACGGCTGCAGGGACAGTAGCTGACGGTCCTCCCTCTGTGACACGGCTGCAGGGACAGTAGCTGATGGTCCTCCCTCTGTGACACGGCTGCAGGGACAGTAGCTGACGGTCCTCCCTCTGTGACACGGCTGCAGGGACAGTAGCTGACGGTCCTCCCTCTGTGACACGGCTGCAGGGACAGCTGATGGTCCTCCCTCTGTGACACGGCTGCAGGGACAGTAGCTGACGGTCCTCCCTCTGTGACACGGCTGCAGGGACAGTAGCTGACGGTCCTCCCTCTGTGACACGGCTGCAGGGACAGTAGCTGATGGTCCTCCCTCTGTGACACGGCTGCAGGGACAGTAGCTGATGGTCCTCCCTCTGTGACACGGCTTCAGGGACAGTAGCTATGGTGTAGAAAACCAAGCTGTCGTCCTGAGAGTAATTTCGGTTACAGCTAGAAAAGGAAGTGGAGGGAATTGATGATTTTGTTTAGAGAAGCAGAAAAAGAAGATGTGAATTTATTTTTTATTTTACATTATTTGAGCATTCCATACTTTTTTTAGCCCCAAATGAAAACACTTAGCAGTTTCTGACTCGTTACTTTCTCTCACGGTCCTTGCTTCCTGTCTCCTAGAGGGTGCTGGGTCCTTGCCCTGGACAGGTGGCTCCGCAGCCAAGCCCGGGAAGCCGAAGGGGAGGAAGAAGATGTCTTCTGTGCGCCAGAAGTTTGATGTAGGTTGTTCGTCAGTAGGTCTGGGTAACCACTGGTTTAACTTTTTAAGTGAGTATAAAGTTACTGGTAATAGAGTTGGAAAAAAGGGGGCGTCCTGTGGGGGAAAGGTGTTACTGTTTGTGAAGTTGGTGCCTGAATTTTTCTAATTCTGGTTTGTTATTGCACAAACATTAACGTTCTCAATAGTATCAGTGATTTTTCAAGGATTTGGAAGCTGTGCCTGTGTTCTTTCTCCTCTGCAGTGTTTCTCTGGAGGGACTTGTGTCCCTCGGTGCAGGAGGCCTGAACCCGCAGGGCAGGGGGCCTGGCTTGCCCAGCAGCCCGAGCTGTGGGTCAGCAGAGAAGGCTCAGGGGCGTTTGGCTGTAGAATTGGTACATGTTTTAGAGTAACTGGCTTTTCCTGAGGGAACCAAGTTTCCTAAAAGTCTCCCTGCTCTGGGTGTTGACTGGGAAGCGATCGCTCTGAATTAGCACCACAAGCATCGATCCCGCCTCTGCTCTTTTAGGTCAGCAGCATTCAACCTGGAGGCATCGGACCCAGGGAGGCCTCCTTGTTCACACACATGCTTGATGTAAAATGCAGTGTTTCCCCTGGAAAATGGGAAAAAACAAGTGATGCTTTTCTGATACAAACTTCAAACATATTAGCTACAAAGTGTATGTTGGGCTTAAACACAAGCTGCCAGGGACCCGTCTCTGGATGATGACGGAGAATATAAAGGGGCTCTCAGCGTCTCCCAGAGGACGGCTGAGGTTTTATGAGCAGAAAAAAGACTGAGAAAACGATTTTAAATGAGTATGGCGACGTCTGGTTGGGACTTGCAAGGAGAAGGCAGTAGGAACTGAGTAGTTACACTGCACTGCACAGCACTGTCTTGGAGCGCTGGCTGTTAGGCCTGTCCTGCTGGGGAGTTGGACGTCCCAGGCTTACCTGAAGGAGTGGTTATGCCCCGACACTTCCAGAACCTGCCTGCTTCATGTACACCAAACGCGCTCTCATTGTTTTGAATTAGTTTTAAACCTTCTCCTTGATGGTTACTCTAGCCCAGAGCCATGTGCTCTGTGGTTACCGAGATGCTAATTATTACAATTGGCTATGCATGCTAGCATGCTCCCTCAAGCCACGCCTCCGTTCTTTCCAGGAAACACGCGTGAGCCTGACTGTGCATGACGCGTTGCTTTTTTGGTTTTCACCCCAGTGGCGTGGTCCTGGCGGCTGGCTCTGTGGGCTGTGCAGTCAGGACGTTGGCTACTCTTGTTCGCGTCTCGTTACTCGCCACTGTAATGAATAACTTTGAAAGGTTTTCTTACTCAGCACAGATTCCAGCCTCAGAACCCCCTCTCGGGAGCCCAGCAGTTTGTGGCAAAGGATCCCCAAGATGACGATGACTTGAAACTGTGTTCCCACACAATGATGCTGCCCACGCGGGGTCAGCTGGAGGGGCGGATGATTGTGACGGCGTACGAGCACGGCTTGGACAACGTCACCGAGGAGGCCGTGTCGGCGGTGGTCTACGCCGTAGAGGTGGGTTTGCTGGTGGCAGAAACAAGGCTGCGTGTGATGAGCTTGTGTGTGTTGTTGGAAGTTGCTGCTGCAAGAAACGACCCCACATGTCACTCTGATCTCAGAATTGTCAGCATTCACATAGTTTTCTTCTGAGGGAGAAACGCATCGCACTCCAGGCAAGTGCCTTCGCTTTACAGGGAGCTTCCCAGAGGCGACTGGTGTCCGAGCCCATGTGTCATCTGTCAGCAAGGGAGCAGTTTTAAGGGGGCAAATGGGATCGTTGCTGTGTCTGGCATTAGGAGAGCTCGACGCGGCATCTGCGCAGTGGGTTCCTGTCGCAGACGCTCCATCATGCACTCGGTTTTTCACGTCGTTACCGGAGAGTGTCCCTGGGGCCTGGCGCGCACAGGTGCTCCAGGGACGCTGCGTCACCTTGCACTTCCCTGGGTCTCCTTTCCTCACCCGGACCTCAGAGATTTAAGTTACAAACATTACAATGAGCTCCGTGTGCGGAAATTGTAAACTGTACCGTGAACTCCTGATGGGAGAGGCTCTCACTGGTGTCACTGAAATGCCACACCTGATCCCGATAACAAGGGCAGGCTGGGACGAGGCTGTCCCTTCGCCAGCCCTCTTACATGCTTGGCTTTCAGAAGGTGAAGGGATGAAACCCCGCGTTTTCTGTGTCCTGTGTACCTGTGTTTACATCGCTTCTGAGAGAGCCAGGGTTCTCTTCAGGGCACTGTAACCCAGAAATCCCGGAGCCTGAAACTTTTTCAAGCAAGTTTCAAGGTGTGTTGCCTCTTTTCAAAGAAAATTACTTATTTTTGTGCTTTTATTTAAAGCTATCTGAAAATCATTTTTAAAATTTTTTTTTATTGATTTCAGGGAGGAGGGGAGAGGGAGAGAGAGCTAGAAACTTCAGTGATGAGAGAGAATCATTGATCGGTTGCCTTCTGCATGCCCCCTCCTGGGGATCGAGCCTGCAACCCCGGCACGTGCCCTGACCAGGAATTGAACCGTGACCTCTCCTTGTTTATAGGTCGACGCTCAACCACTGAGCCACACCAGCCGGGCTGAAAAACATTTTTGAGAGGAGCCCATTTAGAGAGATGAACCTTTTAAAGTAAATTCCATGTAGAACAAGCCCACCTGAAGTGGAACGCGGTGATACAGCCCACCTCCCTCCTCCGGCCCCTCCGGCCCGGCTCCTTGGTGAACCTCGCATGGTTCAGCACGGGCACCGCACGCATCCCATCGGCTGCGTCCTGTGAGCGTGAGCAGCTCAGGGGAAGTTGGAGGATTTGCTCTTAAACAGGACTTCATGCTGTTTTTCTTCCTGTTTTTACAGAATCATCTTAAGGACATATTGGCATCGGTTGTGTCAAGAAGGAAAGCATATCGATTGCGAGACGGTCACTTTAAATACGCCTTTGGAAGTAACGTGACCCCACAGCCGTACCTGAGGAACAGCATCGTGGTGTACAACAGCTTAATAGAAAGGTACGTTCCTGGCGGCGACACTGCTCTGTGTACGGACCGCTGTCAGATAATGGGTTGGTGTGGCCGTAAGTCTGAGGGACCCTGAGAGCGGAATGGTTTTACTTTATTGTGTTGTTCATCCGCCACTTCCCACAAAATTCTGTCCGAATTTTAAGCCTTTGGGAAAGAAAGACACTCTGTTTCCTTGTGGGAACGGAAGTGACTGCATTTCTGCAAGTGCTGGGCGTGGTGCATCTGGTCATGGCGACAGAGATGTTTGGGAGAAAGCTGATTGGGGAGGCGGGAGCGATGCGGAGCAATGCAGGCGCAGGGTGAGGGAGGGAGGTGGGACAGATGGGGAGGGAGTGAGAAGTGGGAGGAGAGACAGTGTTGGCGCCACAGGGAGGGGCTGTGCCCGCACCCGTTCCTGCCTCCCTCCGAGGACCTGGGCTGCAGCTCCTCAGCCCGGGCTCACGACTGGGGAGGTGATGTGAGGATCAGTTCTCGGTCTCCTGCAGGCCTGTGTTTGGGATTATTGGTTCTCATTTGTAAGTCATTCTAGAGAAAACAAACCAGAAAGGGGGGCTCCTGCGGTGGTGAATTCTGGGGACAGCGTCCCTGACCTGCCAGGCGTCTGAGCTGCCTCTCCCCTGCGCAGTCACCCAGGGCTCCTCAGGTGGGCGTGTTTCCGGAACAGGGCTGCCTTTGTCTGGGGCCCACGCTGTCCTCGGCGTCACCTCCTGAGTGTGGCTTCACGCCTGCATGTTCTGTCGCATAGGGTCTACTGTGTTCTGGTGCTGAAACTATGCCCGACTTCCCACCTATGGCGCCTGGGCCCTGGGAACGGGCCAGATGGGTTAGTTCCCCAGGGGCCTGCATTTGGCCTGTGGCCGTCCTTGTGCTGGCCATGTCTCCCGGCGGGTTCTTCCTGATCCTGTTGGTTCCAGCACATCCACCTTCCCTCCAAGTCGGTGCTTTGTTTCCTCTTCCTTGAATTAAGGTCTATTACGTTATTTCAACTAGAAGCTCTTTAAGGGCAGGGAACAATCTTGGCTTTGTATCTGGAGTGTAGTAAATATTTTAATACTGTGGAGGGAGGGGGTCAATAGTTGCTCTACATTTTGTTTCCTGTGTGCTGGATGGGCTGCCTTCAAAAATGAAAATTCTACTCTTCGTATATGCACTCACTAAAAAATAGCTGGGTTCCTACTTCCCTTTTAGATCTTTTTATGAGGTGCATTCCTGCAGCCCGTTCCTAGTCTCACCGTTAGGTGTCTCCTCAGAGTTGCTGGGTGTTTCTAACATCCTCTGTTTTCAGCCCGCCAGCCCTTCCTGCCTCTTGTGTCGGCCAGAACACAGCTGCCCACCCGCACCCCGACGATGCGGAGCAGCAGGCCGCACTCCTGCTGGCATGCTCCGGGGACACCCTCCCCGCGCCCCTGCCTCCCGTGAACATGCACGACCTTTTTGAAGCTTTGCAGGTAACTCCTGGCTCCTGACGGTTTTCCTGGGTTGATGGGTGGCATGCAGGAGCTTGCCTACTTCCCGGCCTTTTGTTTTCAGTTTGGGCTGTTTTCTGTTGAAGCCATTCACCCCCCTCATTTTCAAGTCCTGGGCCTGAGTCCTTCCTAATTTCTCTCCCATCCCCCACACCTCTCCAATGAGAAAGAAAAGGGGAAAAACCCCTTGTTCCCTTATTTCTATTTCAGAATCTTGTTATTTCCAGTTTTCTTGTTAGTTGGCGTGGAATTCGTTAGGTTCTGGCTTGAAGTTTATAAGTTGTGTGTCTTTTGTGTGGGTGTTTTGTGGATCTAACCCTTTTCGTGTTGGAAAAGTCGATGTCCTGAGTGTAACTGAGACCCACCCGTCCTGTTCGATCCAGGTGCACAGGGAAGTCATTCCCACGCACACTGTGTACGCGCTCAACGTCGAGAGGGTCATCACGAAGCTCTGGCATCCCACCCACGAGGAGCTGCGGCAGGACCAGGTGCACAGGCAGCGCCTGGCCGCCAAGGAGGGGCTTCTGCTCTACTGAGTCACCCTCTGCTCTGCCGAGTCACGCCTCAAACATACTGCTTACTGAGCACTGAATGTCTCGGGTCCACACTTCAAGACTGGAGTGGACAGTGTAAATATAGCCTTTCCTATGGAAATGGGACATTGAGTACATTTTGTGTTGCTACTGTGAAGCCATTAGTAGAAATCTGACTTCGTGAGGGACCCCTATCTGTGTGTGGACGTGTCCCCGTAGGGTGGGCGCTGAGGAAGTTGCCTGCAGTGGGAAAGGCCAGGACCTGAGGTGCCGGGTCCTCTGGACTGCATGTCAGGTGGGTGACCTCCTAGAACAAGGACGCTCACTGTTAGAACTTTGCCCCCGTGACCTGCAGGACACCTGTGTGTTCAGTGGCAGCCTCTGCTCAGTGTCCGGCAGGCCCAAGTTTCCGCCTGACTCCTGAGAGAATCGTGCTCTTGGAATTTGGTTGAAGAACCTGCAGTGTTAAGAATCAGATACCTCCCTTAGTGACCGGTTTAATTTTCAACAGATATTCTTTAGGCAGCGCCCTGCAGATCATTACCACTCTGTGGACAGTATGGCTCAGGCCGTGCTACTGGACAGAAACACCACAACAGACTCTTAGAGTTAATTGGTTAACCTCATGAAATGTCTCCTCGTGACTCAAGTTCCCTCCATTTAGTTGATATTCCCGGACGCTGACTGGCAGGTTCATCTATTCATCATTCCCCTAGGATGTTTAAAGTTTACATGAACATGTTGCATTGCTACGTGTAATTCCCCAATTCCTGTTTCTATCCTTTCACATGATAAAGTGAAAATAATTTTCATTTGGCAGTGTTACTGACAGCCAGGTTTGTTTTTTTAGAGATATATTGCCTTTTACTCAAGAGATAGTGTTGGTGGATATGCAGTTGACTCCTGAACAGTGTGGGTGTTAGGGGCACAACCCCCAAGGCAGTCAGATATTTACTTACAACTTGTGACTTCCCAAAACTTAGCTATCCCTCAGTATCCGTGGGGGATTGGTTCCTGGACCCTCCCCCCACTGATGCCAAAATCCTCAGATGCTCAGGTCCGTGATACCACATGGTGTAGAACAGTGGTCAGCAAACCGCAGCTCGCGAGCCACATGCGGCTCTTTGGCCCTTTGAGTGTTCTAATGCCACTTCTTCAAAATAGACTCGCCCAGGCCGAAAACTGACTTCTGTGCATGGGCCACGAAGTTTCAATCACACTGTACGTGCGCGCCCGCATGTGGTGTTTTGTGGAAGAGCCACACTCAAAGGGCCAAAGAGCCTCATGTGGCTCACGAGCCGTGGTTTGCCGACCACTGGTGTAGAACAATTGTCTGTAGACTCCCAACCGCCATCTTAAGTAGTCCAGGTGTTCATTGAAGAAAATTCATGTATACGTGGCCCTGCAGTTTAAACCTGTGCTGTTCAGGGGTGGCTGCATTAGAATGGGTCCTGTGGTTTAGTAACATGTATAAATATGTACAAATGGGAAGCTGGCTCTGTGTGTTTGATTTTGTACCTTAAATGTGACAAATAAAACTTTTGGGAGAAAACTGTTTGTTTATTAAATAGACAAGGGACCCTGCCTTCTGCAGAAACATGAAAAGCCCTGTGGTGAGACCTTAGCAAGACGTGTCAGAAGAATGTTCTAGAGGGAAAGATTAAGGCATGCCATCTCTTCCTTCTGTGGCCTGTAGATTAAACAAGACTGAAAGGAAAGGAAACAGCTGAGTTTCAGTTGCTGGTCCAAGTCAGAAAAGCCCTTCGGACTTACAGATGAGCTAATCCTGGAGTGGCGGGGTTTGGAGGAATTTGAAACAGGGTCTAACCAAACGTTTTGGACTACACACACCTGGGCCTCAGCGCTACGTATGTGTTCAATGTTGTGGGTTCCCCTGGTGCCGAGGCTGCCAGGCCAAGGCTGCGGCCCATCGAGAGGGCAGGTTTCATCTCTGCTCTTGGACCTGCCCAGGTCCCTCCAGTCACCTGCTCTGTGGACCAGCGGACTCCCTGTGCCTCCTGTTTTGGGCCCACTGAGGCAGGAAGGTAGGAAGAATGGTGCTCAAGAGCCCCTGAGAAGTGTGAGCAGATGTCTCACCAGAGGCTGCCGTCACCCTGGGCCCCTGCCGCCGCCACAGGCTGCCCGGGATCCCCAGTGCTTCCTGTAAGCATCTCCTTGAGAAATGCTTCCACGAGGAAAATGCTGAGAAATGGGGTGCTTCACACTTAGAACGGAACTCTTCCTGCAGGAACCTCCAGTCGTGTTAGCTGCAGGTTCACTCAGGCCCACCCTGCTGTGTCCCGGCCCAAAGCGCTCAGCACGTGCCCATCACCCTGAGCACCCACCACTGTGACCAGCCAAGCACAGCTCTCCCCACAGCACCCATCACCTTGGCAACAGCGACGGGGCTTCAGTTACTGAGTGGTCGCTCCTGACTTCAGTGAAGGCCTGTTCCCCATGGCATGGACCCCTAACCGAGGTGCCTCCGGGAGATAAATCAGGACGACGCCTGGTTTTAGGGATCATGCCTGCTGTGGCCAACAGACTGGTTCAGAACTTAGCTCTGATGGCTTCAAGGGAAATGTGGTCTAGATTATTCTTGGAAAGTAGACAACCTACTCATTGAATCCATGGGCAGGATAAATTGTCAGGACTGATTTTACTAAACACGCACACGAAAGGGCACATGGAGGGTTCGCCATGCTTTCCTTTTTGAAAGGAACAGTTTCTGTTGGTCAGCGTGCTGGCACGTTTTCACTCATTAAAACCCACACCCCTAACGACTGCCTTCCTGATTCTGGTAACATACCATCCCTCACAGCGCCCAAGACAGGACTGCTTGAGGGGAAAGCTGTTTGTGCCAGCCCCCCCTCCCCGCCCCAGTTTAAAACCACTCACATTTTGCTTCCCTCTGTAAAGACACCGTTACTGACACTGCCATCCCACGAACAGACCCTTTTGATCCGAGGGTGTAACATGTATTGGTGCAATGGGTAAGAAAGGACGAGTCCTTGATTGCCAGGCGGCTTTCCACAATACTAGCAGGTAAGTGAGAAATAAATCAACCACATCCTATGGTCTTTACTATCAAAGTTTATTGTGGGGCCATTTTCTACCTACTGAGAAGTAAGTACATCTATGTCTCAACATGTGCTGTCGTCCCTCAGGGTCATGGCCACCCTGCAGCGCAGCTGTCCTGGGCTCCGTTAGGCAGAGACTGTCAGTGGAAGCACGAGCCCAGACACCCCGACAGCAGAGCCGTCACTCAAGGAGCATCCCAGAGCAGCAGCCGAAAGGCACCGCCCATCGGGGTAGAGACGGCGGTATTGGCGGAATGAATCAGGAGTTGGACCCATTTTCCATGCATCTCTGCCAGAGAACTATGGCTCCGATGCAGGATCCCAAAATCAGGTCTTATAAGCATGTCCCACGCAAGTGAAACAGCAGCGAGAGAAGTGCCGGGAACCAGGAAGGTGGAGGATAAATTAAGTGGAATTGCAGGGGATGGAAAGTTCTGGAATACAAAGTAGCTGGGTGTAGACGCCATTTGAGATAACGAAGAGTTCAGCAGTTTGCCAATGGGGCAATTCAAATATTGAAAGTTATTCCGGTACCAGAAATTAAGTGAAATTTCCCCTTTGAGAGGAAAACTGGTTTTAAAAAAAGGGGAAAGGTATTTCATCAACAGGAAAATGAGTACCTGAGTAGAAATAGGTGGCTCAAGATGCCAAGAACAGTGTCGAATAGGAATGAGGGTGTACAGGAAGGCGACGTGGAGGCCTGTCGCAGGCCTGACATGGAATGACGTTTCTAGCAGGGGCTTTGTCTGCGAGGTGCGGGCCTATTTCCTGTAGCACAGATAGCGTTGAAGGAATGTTTCCGTAACACTCGACTAATGCAAACTACTATAGTGTAAAAACTCAGAGACCTCCCACCTCCTACAGGGGGAAGGGTTCGTCTCAAACAGCTGCGGCTGAAGGCCCGCACCCTCTCACCACCCTCGTGAAAAAATACTAAAATGAACAAAACAAACGTCGGGAGTCCATGAGCCTTGTTCCATGAGCACAGCAGGCAACTTCTGCTGACTTGTGCAGGCAGCCTGAGAAACAGGAACCTGTGCACTGAATGCTGCCCTACATTAAACAGAACCATAATGAAACCCCAAAAAGCTAGCTGCCAACCTGGCTGGGAAGATTAATAAAACAGCCTAGTTTGTTTTAACCTGGATCTTCCCCACTAACCGAGTCTGTCTACAGAAAAGCCACCGGCTGGCACCAGGCCAGTGTGTCTGAGTGTTGTCATTAGTATCTCCTGTCCTAAAAGAGGAAATGCGTTAAGTACAAAAACGACATGTTTCTACACAGCCTTCTCCGCAGTCCTGGCCTGCTGGCGGCAGGCTCTCCGGGAAGCATTTTTAAAGGCAGAAGAAACAATGACGAGGTTTTTCTCCCCAGAAAGGACACAGTGGAGTGGCCGACGGGAGCCCCGAGGGCGCTGAACTACGGTCTCCTCCAGGAAATGCCTTTTCATCTTCCCACAGGTTTCTTCTGGTGGACACTGGAGTCACCTCTGTAAGAAACGGGAGAAGCAGTTTCTTTCCTGATCATGTCTCTGATGAAGCGAAGGGTCCTAGACTTCTGTGACCCCCGTGGGTGCGGGCTGTGTCCGGGCGGGATGCCCGGGCGCTGTCCAGACCGGCCCTTCGCAGCCCTGCGGCCTTGCCCGCTGTCCCTGTGTGGCCACACTTCAGCGCTTTCCTCCTGGGTTCCTCCCCAGCGCTTCAAGCACAGTCCCATTTGCTGGAAAAGAGAGGACCTAAGTGTGAATTAACCCGGGGACTTTAGATAGAGTGTAACTTTTATACCATTCGTCAGATTGCTAATAGATGGGGGGCCGTGGAAGGCCCACATCTCCTGGATCCCCGTCCACTGTGCGGCTCCTCGCCTCCGAAGAGCCGCTGCACAGTGCCTGCATCCGGTGAGCGGGCTGGTGGCAATGCATCAGCACACGTTTCTCGGGCACAAGCATCGCTCTGTTCCCTCCCCTCTTCTGGCAACTTGGACCCAGTCCTTTGGGTGGCAATGAGCTTAGAACATAAAAAATGTACAAAAATGTTACCTAACAAGGAGAGGAAACAAGGTAAAGTGAGAAAGGGACGAACACGAACTAAGTCAGCGCGATATGCAATGGCAGTGAATGGTTAGCGGAAAGGGAGGCTGAACCGGGGTGGGAGGGGGGACATGAGAACAGACAGCTGTGGACATTTCGAATGTCGTGGTAAGAACTGGGCTGCACTGGAATTCTAGGGAGCCCATGCTGGCAGTGGGCCCCGCAACGGAGCGCCCCTAGACTTAGGGGCAGGGAGGAGACGGGTCTCCAGGCCGCTCGCAGGGCACAGAGCCTTCCATTAGCACTTCATGTGGAGCAGGAAGCAGACGGCATGGAAACACCTCGTCACACTTTAAAAGGAAGTTCAGTCAGGACTGTTCTAGGTCCCCTGTCCAGTAACAGCCGCTTCATATTCAATATGCATTGTGTTTGGAGGGACAAGTAACTGAGAGAAACAAGAACAAGAGGGTAAAACGAACCCTCTTCTGTGTCCCTACTGTCCGCGGCTTTCTCTCCAGCTGGGGGACTGGTGTTCTCTGCTAGACCCACTTCCATCTGAGCCTTTCTCCTAGACGCAGCTGTGAGCCGCAGGCCTGTTCCCCACCCTCTGCCCGTCGCCCTAGATATGCACCCTGTTTATTATTACCATCTTCTGATGTAAAGATTCATTTGAAAAGTATCTTCCTTCAGACAACTGAGAACTACAAGACATTAACTGCTCCCCCACGTGAAGGCCGTGATGAAGAGTGAGATATTGGCAAACACTTGGGAGAAGCAAGCACAGGCAATTACTCCCACCTCCCAGGGGGCCCCACAGACCCCCCCACTCCCCGGGACTGAGCCCCGAGGCCGAGGCTGGGTCTGAAGGCACATTCGGTGCTGCATCACATACTGGACCTCCTGGCCAGCAAGGAAACAAAAAGCGGGCTTTTCAGACAAAACTTTAACCCAGCGGTCAGACTATGCTCCATCAGCCCGGCAGCCAGCATCACAGAGCTGAAGTGGCTGTCGCAGCTGGCCCCCGGCCCCTGGTACATGATTACATGCAAGTGCTCAGGGTCCAGCCACAGAGCCGAGGACACAGGAAGCCCAGCGACAAGTTTCACCCAAAGGAGACAACGCTGGGGGCCTGCACCCTCAGCACTGCACGTGGGCTCTAGGGTTCTTGAAAAGGGGAAAAGCGCGGCGAGACAAGACTACCTGTGGACACAAACACGTCACTGGGCGAGGCACCGAGCGCTCCCCCGACGGTTACCTGAGCCGTGCGGTCAGTTGCTCTCTGTCCTGCTCTCGGCGGGCAGCTCCCCTCCGCCTGGCAACTCGCCCTCGATTTCCCACAGGACGTCGTCTTCGTCCTCCAGGCTGCTGGAGATGTGGCACTTCCGGAACCCTTGCACGATGGATTCGCTGGAGATGCTGTTCCACGCAACCATGACCCACTCCAGGAAGAGGCCGAGGGGCGGCTTCTTGGCGTTCCCGGTGGGGCTAAGCGCCAGGTTCCCCGCCAGGAGCCAGTTGGAGTACTGGGCCCGCACGCTGTCGTTGAGTGGCTTGTAGACGACCACGTCCAGCACCTGCAGCTGCGAGGTCAGGCCGCCCGGGATGATGACCATGTCGGTGTTCATGCTCTCCATGGAGCTCTTCACCGAGTCGGTGGCGTGGCCCCGGAAGCCGTTCAGGATCAGCATCCCTCGCTGTTTGGGCACGGCGCCCGTCCGCCGCCGCCACACCACCTCCAGCCAGTCCTGCATCAAGTCCTCGGTCATCCAGCCGTAGCGGTGGCAGCGGATCTCCATCCCGCTGGGGAACTTCCCGGGGGGGATGTACGTGCCCCTCAGAATGATGTAGGGAGGCAGTTTCCTGCCGTCGGCCAGGACCCCCAGCATCGCTGTGATCTTCAGCTTCTCCCTGCCTGGCGTCTTGACCAGGACGGGCTTTTCACCTTGGTTGTCAACGGTCACCCTGGAGGGCACCTCCAGACAGATGGGCGTCTCGTCTGCATTTCCCATCTGAGCCACCTGGTAGTCGTGCGCCCTGCGCAGAGCCAGGACGCTGCGCTGGTAGGTGACGAGTTTCTCCGTCAGGTCTTCGGGCAGCTGCTGGGGCACGGGCACCTTATGCCTCAGGGACAGGTCATACCTTCGCATCATCCTGCGACACCAACCCAAGCTGGCCTTGAACCCTTTCTCTGGAATGTTCATCTCCTGGGCGATCTCGAGAGCTTTCAGCTGCATGGCCTCCCTGGTGATGGGGTCCCCTTTGGCCTGCATGTACCGGACATACTCGGCCACGCGCTGGTCCACCAGGGCAAAGCGCCCGTTCTTGGGGCCGCGGAATGCCCGCCGCATGGCGTGGGCGTTCTGCAGCTGCGGCTTTACCTTGCGCCAGTCTCGAACGTTCTTTTCCAGCACGCCAAACTGCTTGGCCGCCTGGCAGTTGTTGGTGCTCTCGGCAAACTCCACCACCATCAACTTGAACCCTGCGTCGTAACTGCGGCGCATGCCCCGGCTGAACTGGAACTTGGCGGCCAGGTCGTCAGCCGAGAGGTCGTACCCCGGGAAGCCCATGGCCATGTAGAAGGGGTACCCCTCGCTCCACTCAGGCAGCTCGGTGAAGTCCCGAGGCAGGCGGAGGCCAAAGCTGTCCAGGGGCTGTGGCGGGGGAAATGGGGACATGGTGTGCATCGGGCCGGCCCAGTCTGGGGGCTTGACATCAGCGTCTTCATTTTCTGGAGACAAAGAGGAAAGGGGCAAAGGTAAGAGCAGTGAGCACAATGATGTCCACCGTGTTCCTGATTTTGAGGTAGAAATGCCAAGAACGGAAGGCAAGTGTGTCAAGGTAGCTGAGCCAGAGAGGTAGAGCTGAGCTGAGCACATGTACCGAGCTTGAGTCTCGTAATCTGGGGGCCATGTTTGGGCCAAAATGACTCCCATTTGGGTGTGAGGTCAAATATAGCCCATACTGCCAGACCATGAGGGGGGCGGCCTCCCATGGCTGAGCCACACCTCGGTCCAAGAGGGTCTGTGGCAGGAGCCGCACTCAGCAGGGCAGGGCTTCGAAGGCAGTGGAGAGGCCCTCGCGCTCCCGTTGGAACCGGTTTCCTTGTGTGCGTACATGTGGAGGGTGTCAGAAAACGGAACACGGTTCGGGGAAACTGCCATATCTCACCCAACTAAGATGTCATCAGTTGCAAGAAGCATCATAATTTTAAGAGGCATTCTCAATTTCAGAGATGTTCAAGTGGCAAGGGGGGAAGATGTCTTAGAATCAATGAAATACGGCCTTTTCAACTCCTACTTACAGAGAGACGGCAAGCAAAACCATCCTGGCTGCTGGGAGCCGTATTCAGCCAGCGCTACCCGGCTGCCATGTTTCTTGATGAAAGACCGTGTGCCTCTTACACCTGTTTGCTCAAACGTGTGCTACGCCAGGCGCTGCTTGTCTACCAGGGAGAAGTAGACAAGGAGCCAGGGCGAGTAACTCTGGCACATGCCTGTCACCTGTCTTCCCTCGTCGCCAGAGGGGTACAGGGCACCACTG
Organism: Plecotus auritus; assembly: GCF_963455305.1. Classification (NCBI taxonomy): domain Eukaryota; kingdom Metazoa; phylum Chordata; class Mammalia; order Chiroptera; family Vespertilionidae; genus Plecotus; species Plecotus auritus. The sequence goes on along the minus strand of NC_137778.1, from coordinate 3,190,283 downwards.
AGGGGGCTGCACGCACCCGGGATGCTTCAGTGCCCTTCGAACTTCAGTTTGCTCCCTCGGCCCACGGTGGCACACTGAGCCTTCCTACCACAGCAGACAGAGGAGCCGGGCGCTCAGAGCGCTTAGAGAAGTTGCCTAAGGCCGCGCAGCCCTGGAAGGGAGATTTCCAAACTCCAAAGCCCACCATCTCTCTGCCTGGCAGCCCTGCCTCACTCTCACGCACCCCACAGAACAAACACGGAAACTGGAACCCCGCTTCCCAAGCTCCCACGGGATGGGTGCGGGTCGGCTGGATCGCGGTACCTGCGAGGCTTCCTCCTGGGAGCGGCCATCGGTCCGAATTCTGAGACTCTTCCTCCCCATCCAGCCGAGAGATCATGTCTGGCTTCGGGAACGGGAACTCTGTCCAGAGGAAGTAACCGAGGTTCGGAGCACCGTCCACATCAGTCCTTTATAACACTCACCCCCACCCCCTCCTCAATATGGAGATTTATGAAAAACAGGGGAAAGGGCTCAGGACACGGAAAGGGAAAAGAGGATGGGAAGTGGGCCTGTCCAAGGGAATTCCTGGGTCTGCTAATGAGGCCTGGCCCAGCAAACCTGGCACCCCCCCAGTGGCTGCATCCTGGTACCCTGACTATCAGTGCTGGGAGGGAGCAAGGATGCTCTGGGGCATGTCCCCAGCTTCTGAGGCTGTAAGAGTGACAGCGAGCCGAGGAGCAGGTGATGCTCAGGCCAGACCCCTGCGACACCTCTGAGGTTCTGTTTTTCTGACGCGAACGCCTGCGTTGGATGAGGTTCTGAGACCAGCGCAAGTTACTGGGTAAAATGACACAATATTTATATCCCTGCCTGAATCAAACACGGGAAATTAAAGGCACAGGTGTTGAGGGGACAGAGGCCAAGTTCGGAGAGAGGGTGCTGGTCCCACCACCCAGGAGACATGGAAACGCTCTCTGAGCTCAGAGCTTCGGGAGGCAAAGGGACACGCGGCGTTACCCAGCGACAGCACCGTCTCGTAGTTCATCCTCATGACCTCCCGGTACAAGGCCTTCTGTGACTCCGTCAGAACTTCCCACTCCTCGTCGGAAAAGTAGATGGCCACCTCATCAAACAGGGCCGGCACCTGGGGCAGAACAGGCCTCTCTCAGCGGCTAGCGGGCACATGCAGGTGACTCACAGTCCATCCCTCCGGGAGGGGCCCTCCCCAGGGGAACCAGCTGCCTGCCCGCACACAGGCCACTAGAGGCAAATAGGCCCCGAGCACAGGTCCCCGCACCCTGAGTGGTTACCATCCCTGTCGGCTCGCTGACAAGGAGATCAGACCTCCAGGAGAAGCCCCCAGTCCCCAATCCCTGATGGGAGACCCTCCGCATGCCAGGGATACCCTGAGAGCGTCACACACACACACACACACACACACACACACACACACACCGCAGACCCTTCCCCTTTGTCACAGACCCTCAGCGGGGGCTGGTTTGGGTGTGAGTTTGATGGATCACTGCTGTCTGGACCTCAGTGGTTTCTGGACACTGGTGTCCATTTCCCACTGGCCCTAGTGCTGGACTCTGAACCCAAAGCAGCCAGTGACCGAAGGGCCGGCCTTTCCCAGGGCGCACGGGCAGGAGAGAGGGCTAATGACAGCCTGGGTTGTAATGAGACACCGGAGCAAACTGGACCCAGCTCCGAGCCCTAAGGACGACGGCTGCCCCTCTCATGTCCCCTGTTGGGAGGGGACGCCGGCAGCTAAAGGTGGCCAAGCCACCCTCACCAACTCCTCTTGTTTATTCAGCCATTTGCTTTCATTTTTGCTACGTTTTTTCCTTTCGGTCACTCAGAACCCTACTCCAAGGTCACCACATGCAGGACCGCCTCCTTCAGGCTGGCTACCTTGACTACTGCTTTCAAAGCTGTTCCAAAGCTGGAACACGCTCGCGACACGCAAAAAGCACTCCCAGGGAAAGCCTGGGACTAACTCCCTGCCTCCCCCCACCCCCGCCCGCCCCACCACCACTTCAAACAAGCAAGGAGGAAGCGGGTTCAGAGAGGACACGTTTCTGTCCAAAGCCACACAGCCAGTAGACGGGACCGAGCAATCTGACTTCCAGGCCCCAGCCGAGTGGCCCCTCGGTGCCCAGGCCTCCCCTTCCCCTGCCTCCGTGCTCAGCTGTCCCCCAGCAACTCGTCTCCGCCCTGCCATGGCCCTGCACAGGGTTCTCCCTCGGCCTCCAAAGTCCCCCATTCCTGGCCTGGCCAATACCCACCCTACATCCATCCAGGACTCAGCCTCGACGTCCCGTTCCCGGGGCCTGGCTGGGTGCCCACCTCCACGTCCCTGCCATGCCCTGGGCCTCACTCTGCAGCGGCACTTACCACCCTGCGCCCTTGGCTCCTGCGTCTGCGTCTCCCATTAGAACACAAGCCCACGGAGGGCAGAGCCTGGCGCCTCCAGCTTTGTTTCCCTGATCACTTAAACATAATTTTGAATAAAAGGTTTAAGCAAATACTCTCCAAATTCCCCTTCTTTTTGTTCCACTCGGAATAGTTGCAAATGGTTTTACCTGACATAAAACCGAACCTAGACACTGGAGTGAGAAAACCCCACGTGTGAAAACCAGGAAGACCCAGCGCTGGTCCCAGCTGCCCTCATCCTCCCCTAACCCTCCCACTCCCCAGCTTTCCCCCAGGCTCTGAGGCCTGTCCCTGAGGAAATGCCAGGTCCTGGCCATACCTATTTATAGTCCCTTCCCTTTGCTGATAAAACGGATGCAGGGCTGCCTGTCCTGTCACCTCCCAGGCGCAATCGATTCGTAGAAGGCAGCGGCCCTGGTCCAGTGCAAACATCCGGCACCTGAGCTGGGAGGGGGCGGCTGGAGGCTGGTGCCGGCTCATCTCCTGGTTTTTATGGCCGAGCCACAGAGCAGCTTACAACAAGCCCACATTATGCTGCAGAGGCACAGCCCGAGGCTCAGACGTCCCTCACAGCCGCCCCGTGGCACCGGGCAGGGCTGCACCAGGCCCTGGCGAGCGCCTCCCTCCTCCACAGAGCCCTTTTCTCTTGCCCAGCACAACAGAAGCAAACAGGGAGGCCGGGCAAGACTCAGGGGTCGGCAGCCCGAGGTCACCCCGATGGCCCTCCTGGTCTCCAGGGAGGGGCACTCAGCCCTGCCCTCCTCCCTCTGCCCAGACCATCCCTGCTGCCCGGCAGGCTGTCCTCCCGAGGCTTATCTCCAGGGTCACTGCCTGCTGCGCCCACACACACCACCCGGCCCCAAAAAGACGGGGATCTCGGAGCAGCGGGCAGTCTGCTTTCTGTATATTATCTCACTGAATCCCACACATGACACACAGATATGGGGGTCAGCATCCTGCTTTCACGGGGGAGGAACAGGGCTGTTAAGTAACATGTCCGAAGTCACGGAGCAAAGTCTGACCCAAAGCCTGTGCTTTCTCCGAGCTCAGGACTTGCATGGTGGCTGAAGGGAGCCTCCGGCTTCCCTTGGAAAGATGCTTCAAGCCTGGTCCCCAGAGCCACCAAGGAGAGGGCTCCAACTCTGCCCAGCACACCACGCCCTCCTGGCCGGGGCCTGGCCCACTTCTCATCCTCATCCCCACCACGCTCTCGGTTCTGGCTCCGGGACCTGCTCCCAGCTCTTCTGCCCCAGCTTCTGATTGGGCCTCCGCGCCGGGAACATGCGCCCCTCACTCCCCTTGGAGGGATCCACCAGTGATGAAGACTGGTCCACCTCTTTTTCTCTTGATGCTGCATTTCCACCCGATTCTCCTATGGAGACTTATTCTAGCATCCAGCACGGTCTATGTCTGCAAGGTTTCCACTGATCACCCTCACACACCCTCCACAGCGAAATACACATGTGAGAAACGGATTCTTTCCCTCCCGGGTTGAATGCCCTAGGGCAGGGTTTCAAACCTCCAACCTCAGCAGAGCCGACATTGCTGCCCAGACCATTCTCTGCAGGGGGCTGTGCTGTGCACTGAAGACATTCAGCAGCGGCCCAGCCTCTGCCCAGAAGATGCCAGCAAGACCTCGCACCCCCTCCCCGAGTCACGATGCCCAGAGATGTCTCCAGATTTTGCCAAATTCCCCAGGAGGGGAGCCCACTGAGCAAGCCCAGGCCCAGGCCCAGGACTGCCTTCTGCAGGAAGCCTCTTAAGTTGTCAGCCTAAGTGTGAGGCCCCCCAGGAGCTGACCTCCACTGCTGCACCCCGAATACTGTACTGTCGTTTGATTCCTTGTCTGCCTTGCGAGACCAGCGACTCCGTGAGCCTGGAGGTCTTGTCTCAGCTCCAGCACCGTGTGCTCCCTACTGACTTCCTCCTTTCGCAGGGGAGCATGGCCTTCACCTTGGACATGTCTCCCTGTCCCGACACTCAGGCACCCACTTCCACTGCACCTGTCTCCAAGGTCCTCCCCCCACCTGGATGCGGGGTGGGCTCATTTAGCCTCAAAGCCCAGGGCTCCACGGCCTGGAGGTCTTGCGCCGGGGCCTCCTCAGCTGCAGATCCGGCCGGGAGGACAGGTGGGCAGAAAACCCAGAAGAGACAGGGGCACTGCGCCTCCATAGCTAGACTGGCGCCGAGCCTGGTGGTGGGTTCAATCTTTATTTTATATAGTTGAGATATGCAAAATGCGTAACTTTTAAGGGTCTAGCTCAGGAGGCATTTAAGAACAACCAGTGTCCATGTGTATCCTTGGGGCAAAGGATAACCTCCCTGCACCCCAGTTCCCTCAGGTGGGCGTGGCACTGGATGACCGGCAGCACCCTGAGTCTCCGACTACAGATCTCACTGGAAACAAAGGATGTGATGATACTGATAACGTTGATAAGCAAGGCAAACGAAGCCGAGAACAGGAATGTCAGCTTGTTGCTCATTTAAAATATTTACCATCCACATGCAACTGCCATGAGGTCCAGTAAGTCCTGTGAATAACTTCCTAATATAACGCCTCCTGTTACACTGACATGTTTACAAGTTTACCAAGTTCTCTCCACTGTTCTGTTTGGATATGCTCCCCATCCCCAGCTGCCGAGCCCCAGCCCCTGCATCCAGGCCAGCTGGGGGTGCAGCTTTCCCTCAGCTCAGTGACCTCAAGTCTCACTGAAAGTGGTTCCCTTCAACCAGCCGCAGGTGACACCGACTCTCTCCTTCCCTGTGAGGTCCCCTCCTGTCGCCCTGCCCAGCTCAGTGTAGAAAACCCCCCACACTCCGAATATCCGATCACCCTGATCTGCCTTCAGCTAGAAGCCCTGATCCTAAGCACTTTTTCATCCACGGACCCTCCATGCTGCCTCTTGGCCATAAACTCCCCTCCTCTTTACTGTATTTGGTGTGGAGCCAGGTCTGTGTCCCCTACTATGACACTGTGACCCCGTTCTCAGTGGTCCTGGATAGACCCTTCTTCTATGGGAACAACTGTCAGAGCATTTTTAACACAGGTCAGCAAACAGTGGTGTCCACCACGTGCTGGCATTGAGCAGGGTGTGGGCACCCAGGGGTGCGGAGAGACTGGGTCTTGGTCTCCTGGACAGAAGGGCTTGCTCAGGTAACCCGCTGTTTCCACAGCACCCTTTAAAGCCACAGCACTGTTCTCTGGGGAATGCGAACACCTGAGCTGGGCTGGGCTGTTTTTCCTTCCTCTGTCCGCTCCAGGAGGAGGCTTCGCACAAGCCGTGTGGCCCCCGAGCCTTGACTTACCCACGCGCCCTCCGAGCAGATGCGGACCTTCTGCATGTCGGTGGAGCCATCCTCCAGTTCCGGGCTCTGAATCTGCTCTTCGCTTTCCTCCACTTTCAGGGTCAGATTCAGAGGGATGGCTGTGGACTCCATGTCTGCAAGCAAGACTCTTTCAGAAAACCAGGCCAGTGTGAACGCTCATGGCCTGAAAGGGTGGGGTGGGGGGAGCGCGGGGGGGGGGCGGGGGGGGGGGGCGGGGCAGCTTCGCCAACACAACCTCTTAGCCCCAAGCTCTGCTGGACTGCAAGGAAGGGAACAGTCAGGCCTGGGGAGGAAGGGGGGCACCAGGAGGCTGGAAGGAGGGGCTGCAAGCAGAGAGCATATGTGGCTGCCTTCAAACATTTAAAAAGCTCTGTGGGCCCTGGCTGGGTAGGTCAGTTGGTTAGAGCATCCTTCCCATTCGCCAAGGTTGCAGGTTCAATCCCAGGTCAGGACACATACAAGAATCAACCAATTAATGCGTAAGTGGACCAACAAATAGATGTTTCTCTTTCTCACTCCCTTCCGCTCCCGCTCTAAACTCAATCAATAAACAATTTAAAAAGATCTCTGTGGAGACCAGCCTGGTTCTGTAGGGACCCAAGGGCAGAACCCCTGGAGGGGTAAACATTCATTCCGGGAAGAGAGCAGGGAAGGGCAGAGCTCAAGGCGCCACCCAAACATGGACTCAGCCCAGGGGTGTCAGCTTCCTATCAGTGGGGGCTCTGAAGGCGGACAGGACACTTGCTCCGCTGGATGTTCCTACAGGCCAGTCAGGCAGCAGGAGGTTGTCTGGCTCAGAATCGCCATCGTCTGGATTTTCCAGATTCAAAGGTTCTGTCCCAGAGCAGGCTCAGAAAGCAATCGCTGGAGCCAGTGACACAGTGAGAAGCGACGCCGGGTAGCCAACAAGGTGCACAAATCTGCCAGGGCCCAGCCCTGGGCCCAGCCCCGCGGAGCTGCCTCGCTGTTGCCGGCACAAGTGCCCTCTTAGGGAAGCTCGGAGGTGGTACAAAGGGCCGCGCTCCTGCTCTCTGGGGCGGGCTGAGTCCTCAGGTGGACAGCGAGGGCGCATCTTGGGGGCCCCAACCTCCCGGATGGCCGGGGAAAACATCGCTCCCGAGTTCAAAGCCGGCTTCTTCCATATTTCCTTAAAAGGACGGCCGAATACAGCTGAGAAGGGTCTGGGGTACGCGGAACAGGCTTCAGATCCTGGAGCGGGGGCCCCAACTTGCCGCGGCCTCCCCGTCGGCTCCTGGGCAGCAGGTCGGGGGTGGGAGGCGGGGTGCCCGCGGCCTGGCTGCCGCCTGCGCCGGGGCTGCTCGGGTCTCTCCAGCCATCTTGTCCCAGTTCCCGTCTCCGCGCCACGGGAGGCCCGGCCTGGTCCGGCCCGGCGCACCTGCCGAGCGCCAGCGCCGATCGCCTCCCGCCCGCCCGCAACAAAGGCGGCGCCGGTGCAGCTGCAGCCCGGCCCCCGCCCCGCGCCCCGGCCCCCGGCCCGGACGATCCCGCCCCGGCTCCCGCCCCGCCCGCGCGCTCCCCGCCGCTGCGCGCACTCACCGCCGGGCCGACCGCCAGGGCGCAGGGGACGCCGAGAGCTCGGGCCCGGCTGTCACTGCGCCATCCCAGCCGTCTCTCCGGGCCCCAGCGCACGGCCCCTCGGGAGGGAGCGCTGGGACACGTGGTGGGAGAGGGAGGGTCCGGCGCGAGCTGAGGGTGTTGGGAGGCGGGGGGCGGAGCGCGCTGATGTCAGCGGCCAGGCGCCCGGGGACGCGCCCGCGCCCACCCTCCTCCCATGGCTTCCGGCGCCCCGCGCGCCCCTCCCGCCCGCGCGCCCCGCTGCACTCGGCCTCCTGTGCGCTGCGCGCGACCTCCGGTGGAGGCGGCAGGAACAGCCGGGAGCGCGCGCCCCTGTGCTCCTGGGCACTCACCAGTGGTTTGCACCCGGGCATTCTCTTCTGCTTCAAGGAATGCGTTGTGCAGAGCAGACCAGCTAGGGCTGCAGGGGGCGTGGGCGTGGTGTGTGTGTGTGGGTGTGGGTGGTGGTGAGGGGGGGTGTCTTTGGGGTCGATCCTGCTGTATTCTAGTAGACATGTGTGCAGAACTTGTTCATATACATGGAGAAGGAACTTCCTGTTTAATCCCAAGCCCGGAATCTCATGGGCAAAGTGTCTGGAAGGATCCTTCCCAAAATGTTCAAAGGAGCTGTTTGCTGGCAACTCTGTGGACAATACAACAAGAGTGGATAAGCCAGAAGCCCTTCTTGTTCTAGAACAAGATTCTGGGTTTGGGTGTTGGGAATGCGTTCAAGAAAAAATTATTCTGGCACAATTAAAATGGAAAGGAAGTCTTTAATTTGGGATTATGGAGTTAGGTGTCAAGGCAAGAGGGGTGAGACATCCAAGCAACTGGATCCAGCAAAGATAAGTTGGGAATTACAGCTGAAGAGAGTGAGGGGTCAGCGGGTAAGAATTTCCCAGCAGGAGGCATGAGGGTTGAGGGATTCTTGCTAAACCGATTTAACAGGATTCTTGCAGGTGGCAGACTAGATTGACCTGACAGATATCAAGGGAGGTGGCTGGGGAGGGGGTTCTCTAAAATGATAGGATTCTTGCTAAAACCAGGCTGGGGAGGTCAAGGACAAGAGAGGTGTGTGTGCCCAAGGTAGAGGCCTGCTGGGAAAGAGAGCCGGAGAACTTCAGTTTGGTCAAGGAGAGAGATTTGTCCACTTTTCCAGTCTCTCCCCAAGATCTCTCTCTCCAAGCTTTTGTGGCCATTTTGACTGTATTTATATGTGAATTTTACTTCTCTCTGATATGGGAGGGGCTACTGTGCAGCTCTTAATACAAAAAATAGAGGGTAGCAGATACAACTTTGGAGTATAATTATGGTGGACAACCCAATACCAGAGAAGGCCTAATGGATGGATGGGGAACATTATTCAAATGTGGGAGGGAAGAGGTGTTAGAATTTTTTGTTTTTATGAACAGGTCTCTTTTTGTGTGTAAAGATAGAGTTTTCAGAGCAAGGGGACACCTTACTTAGCTCACATTGATTGACATTCCCAACTTAACTCTTCTGAGGAGATGGCTGGTTGAGAGGAAAGAGAGGGAGGGTGTCAGGAGATGGGAGCTGGGGGCATTGTGGGCAACTCGCCAAAAAGTATCCTATCTAATAAAAAAGTAATATGCAAATTAACCATCACTCTGCTACATCCACAAGCCACGCCCACCAGCCAATCAGGAGTGAATATGCAAATAAACCCAACCAAGATGGCTACTGCCAGAGAGCAGGAGGGAGGCTTGGGTTTCCCCGGCAATGGAGGAAGCCAAGCTTTCCGCACACCCTGGCTGGCCCAGGCCTCCGCTTAAGGCTACAAAGTTTCAATGATAGAAGATACATAAATCCAAAAAAAAATGGCTGCCACCACGGAGCAAGCAGAAGGCTTGGCTCTGCTCCAGGCTACAAAGTTTCAATTGTAGAAGATAAATAAACCCCAGATTCCAGGGCCTCCGCTTGGGTCGCCAAGGGGTGTGGCCGGCCTGCAAACTACCACAGGCCCCCGCCCAGGCCACCCCATGCCCCAAGGGAATCCCCACCCTGATCCGGGACACCCTTCAGGGCAAACCAGCTGGCCCCCACCCGTGCACCAGGCCTCTATCCTATCTAATAAAAGAGTAATATGCAGATTGACCATCACTCCAACACACAAGATGGCTGCCCCCATGTGGTCAAAGATCCTGCCCCCATGTGGACACAAGATGGCCACCACAAGATGGCCAGCAAGGGAGGGCAGTTGGGCCAAAACCGGTTTGGCTCAGTGGAAGAGTGTCAGCCTGCGGACTGAAAGGTCCCAGGTTCGATTCCGGTCAAGGGCATGTAACTTGGTTGCGGGCACATCCCCAGTAGGAGGTGTGCAAGAGGCAGCTGATCGATGTTTCTCTCTCATCGATGTTTCTGACTATCTATCACTCTTCCTTCCTCTCTGTAAAAAATCAATAATATATATATATATATATTAAAAAAAAAAAAAGGGAGGGCAGTTGGGAGGGACCAGGCCTGCGAGGGAGGGCAGTTGGGGGCGATCAAGCCTGCAGGAAAGGGCAGTTAGGGGTGACCAAGCTGGCAGAGGAGGGAAGTTGGGAGTGACCAGGCCTGCAGGGAAAGGCAGTTGGGAGGGACCCAGGCCTGCAGGGGAGAGCAGTTGGGGGGAACCAGGCCTGCAGGGGAGGGCAGTTGGGGTGACCAGGCCTGCAGGGGAGGGCAGTTAGGGGAAAACAGGCTGGCAGGGAAGCAGTTAGGCATCAATCAGGCTGGCAGGAGAGTGGTTAGGGTGTGATCAGGCTGGCAGGCAGAAGTGGTTAGGGGCAATCAGGAAGGCAGGCAGGCAAGCAGTTGGGAGCCAGCAGTCCTGGATTGTGAGAGGGATGTCCGACTGCCCGTTTAGGCCCAACCCCAGTGGGGATCGGACCTAACTGGGCAGTCGGACATCCCTCGAGCGGTCCCAGATTGGAGAGGGTGCAGGCTGGGCTGAAGGACACCCCTCTCCCCCGTGCACGAATTTCGTGCACCAGGCCTCTAGTTAAGACATAACGAGGTAACCAAAGAGCAATAGCAGGTTAGGGTTTTAGTCTCTGAGAGCCCTAATGTTCTCAGGGAACTTCAGTTAGATTTTCCCTGGGAAGCGGCCGATCAGCGGAGACCCACCTGAATTCTTGACGTTGAGCCCCCTGGTCTCAGTTGTGGTCTTGGGGCCCACCGTTGTACTACCCCATAACTGCCAACAAGTCCCACTCGTAGGGACAGCTGCTGGAGTAGGGACAAGACACTGCAGACGGCCATGTGTAAGTGTGGCCTCCGCCTGGCTCTCCAGTTAACCAGATGTTGTCTGGGCTGCGCCTCCACCCTGTCATTTAGAGATTCCATTCTCAGTAAGACAAGACTTCGTCCTGGTCTGAATGCGGAGTGACTGAAGCTAGTCCTTGAGGCTGTGCATGGCTGTGGCAATCCTGTAGGATGGAGTTCTGTTGGTGAATGGTGAATAAACATGAGGCCAAGAAAGGAATCAACATGACAGTTCTTTATTGGTGCTAAGGGTCTGACTCCATCTTCCCGCCTCTTGAGTAATCGCAGTACACAGCCATGGGGATTTAGAGAAGCCACGTTGCCCAAAATACTCATAGTGAACTGACCTTCCGCAGAGCCCCTGGCCCCCACGCTCCAACCCTTGGGGAATGTGGTAGATTGAATGATCGGTCCTGTCCTTTGCGTCCCTAGTAGCACACCCTGCTGTTAAACAACACACCCTACTAAGGTCTCGTGTGTGCAGAGTGTGCTTCAGTGACCCTTCACTTGGCCCGGCCATGTGACATGCCTTGGCCAGTGGAATGAGGGTGGGAGTGGCTATGTGCAGATCCGGAGCACAGGTCATGAACGGTGTCACAGGCTTCCACTTCACCGCTGGGAGCTTTTGTCCTCTGCCATGACAAAAACACGCCGAGGCACGCATGCCCGTCCAGCCTGGACTCCAGAACGAGACCTGTGCTGCGTGGCCATCCTGTGAACATGAGCTATCGAGTGCTGGGGTGGCTGGTTAGGTGGCATTTTTGTGGCAATGGCTGATTGACACAGTGACAACAGCAACCTTGGACTTGGTGCTCTCAACAGTGGCCCCATAGGGATGCTCCGAGGCAGGGAAAGGACACTTGCTATTTCATGGTGGGAATCCTCAGACATGTGGACAAGGGAATCCTAGATTGGGAGGGGGAGAGGAAAACAAATGAGGGGAGGAGGTGTCACTGCTGACTGTATCTTTCTCTTCCCTGGGGTGCTGGCACCTCTGAGGAAGAGGAAGACATGACCTTAACTTTAGGTATTTGCCAGTGAAGCCTCAAGATATAGCTGGCAGATATTGATAGAATGGGAGAGACACCCTGTTCTGCACCGTTCTTGGAAGGGCTCAAAGGGTTCTTGGAGAGGAGGTGTGTGGTTAGCGCACCTCAGAAGGTTAAGGAACACTTAGTGTCTCGCTAGGAAAAGGGAGAGAGAATTTTAATACTGCGTATAGACTAGCTACTGGAACAAACAGCCCCCCAAATGTATAAAGGCTCAAACAATCAAATTTTTTGTTCATGTAACAGTCCTTTGTGGGTGTTCCTGGTCCACAGGTGACTCTCCTCCAGGCTGTGTTTGAGGGACCCAGGTTCCTTCCATCTTGTGACTCTGTAGTTGTCTTCATTCCCCGGAGTGAAGGGCGAGAACAAAAGAGAGAAGGCACACACATTTCTTTTGCTTACATGTCATTGGTTAGCATTAGTTACATGGTGGCATTTATATGAGGAGGGGCCGGGGAAGGTAGTGTGTCTTGGCAGCCACATTCCAGTGACATCTCCACACATTGGAAAGGGAAGCCTGGGTGTCCGTCTCTGCCACAGGGATGCTTTTTCTTTCAACACTTTACATTTTAAAATGGTGCAACTTTATTTTTCAACCCCCCCAATCGAAACAGCCTGGTGACAAGTCAGGAGATGAGAGTAGATAAACAGAAAGGCAGTTTATTTGAAATCAAAGCTTTCAGAAAATTGTGAATGATGCTCAGTTGGTTGGAGCATCGATCCATGCACCAGAAGGTTGGGGTTTCAATTCAAGGTCAGGCACATACCTGGATTTTGGGTTCAATCCCCAATTGTGGTGCGTATGGGAGGCGACCAATCAATGTTTCTCTTTCTCTCTCTTTCTCTCTCCCTCTCCCTCTCCCTCTCCCTCTCCCTCTCCCTCTCCCTCTCCCTCTCCCTCTCCCTCTCCCTCTCCCTCTCCCTCTCCCTCTCCCTCTCTCCCTCTCCCTCTCCCTCTCTCTCTCTCCCCCTCCTGTCTCTAAAAATCAATAAAAAAAAGCACACAACCATATCCTCAGTTGAGGATTTAACAGAAACAAACAGGTCAGCGGTGTACCAAGTGCATCCCACAGCGAACGTTCAGTGCAGAAGTGAAAAGGGACAATAGGGAGGACCCAGACACAGTGAGCGTGAAAAAACCTAACAATAGACGACCTCGATGGAAAGCTATATTCAACTTATAGCACTTCTATTTTAGTAACTATTTTATATATCTACTAGAGGCCCAGTGCACGGATTCATGCACCGATGGGGTCCCTTAGCCTGGCCTGCGGGGATCAGTGGACTTCTGTGCTGCCGCAGCCCGGCCTTACCCGCCAGCTCCTTGGGCTCCAGCCAGCTGTCTGCGTTGATCCCGCACAGCATGAAGTGGTGCGCAAAGTGGCAGGCAGCTAGGGAGGCCCACACCTCCTTAGCTGCACTTGCCAACCATCAGCCCTGCATCTGGCACCTGTCTGTCAGCTCAGCGGCGCTCCTGTTGTGAGAGCACACTGACCACCAGGGGGCAGCTCCTGCTTTGAGTGTTTGTCCCCTGGTGGTCAGTGCGCATCATAGCAACCGGTCACTTAGGCTTTTATATACACTGAGTGGCCAGATTATTATGATCTCTGAACACATAATAATCTGGCCATGCAGTGTATATATATTATCTATATCTATATCTATATCTATATCTATATCTATATCTATATCTATATCTATATCTATCTATCTATATCTATATCTATCTATCTATATATTAGAGGCCCAGTGCATGAATTCATGCATGGGTGGGTGGGGTCTGGCCAGGGGGAGGGGACATGGGTGTTTGACCGGCCTACCTGCTGGTCAAACTCCTGGTCGAGGGGACAATTTGCATATTAGCCTTTTATTATATAGGATATACACTGAGTGGCCAGATTGTTATGCATTCAGAGATCATAATGATCTGGCCACTCAGTGTATATAGACTAGAGGCCCGATGCATGAAATTCATGTAAGAGTAGGCCTTCTTCCCCTGGCTGCTGGCACTGGCTTCCCTCTGGCACCTGGGACCCGGGTTTCCCTCCAGCCTTGCTTCATCCAGACAGACGTCCAGAATGATGTCTGGTCTAATTAGCATATTACCCTTTTATTATTATAGATGCTGGAATTTTGCTACTTTGACACGTATCCATTATGGAAAATGTGTGAACATGTCCTTAACAATAATTGCCTACTCAATTCCAGAGCCACCAAGAGAAAAGGCATCCTCTTTGAAGGAGGAAAAGCCTCCATTCCTGGGACGTGAACCAAACCAATCCAACCAAGAAACAAAAATATTTCCCTGGCACCTGCTTCCATGAGTGGCTCGGGCAGAGCTGGGGCTGGGAGGCTTCCTGGAACAGGTGGGCTCAGCATGACCTTGAGTGTTAAGTTCAACAGGTAGAAATGAGGGGAGGAGTTAATGAACATACCTCAGCCTGTCCTACAAAGGCCGGAGATTTATAAACGGGATCAAAGGCTAGTGGACCCTAAGGGAGAAGATAATGTCGGAGGACTCAAAGGATGTTTCCAGAGAAGCCTGAGAAAGAGGCCATTTGGTGTGATAATTGTGTTTATAATTCATGGAAATGTCAGAACATTTACAATCTGATGGAAGTTTAAAGGTGCTAATTGTTAACTAATAAAAATAGCTAAGTGATATCACACAGCTGTGATCCATATTATATCCATTCGGATGCCTGGGTTAATAAATGAAACAGTTATAAGTGGGGTGGATTCTGCTGGGGCTCATTAAAGCTTTATATCTGCAAACTCAGCCTTTCAAGTTCCAGGACAGGCACCCAGGAATGAAGCTTTTCTGCGCCTCGCTCACGCCAGCTGGGTGGGCTGGTGTGGACCTTGCCTCTCTAGGCCTGAGAGCTGATGTGCTGGCTTGTGTGCCTTTGGAACCTACACACGACAGGCATCCCATTGGTTTACCCTCTGAACTAACATCCCTCCCAAGCTGGTTCTATCCATAAGGCTAGAAAGTGGCACATTGGAACAGGCTGGATGGAGAAGCGGATGCTAGGATCCAGCAGTCTTCTGTCAAGCCAGACACTGAAGAGATTTGCAGAATGAAAGAAACAATGCCACTCTTTTCACCACAAGGTCTTTGTTGTGGAAAAGGTAATTATTTTTCATAAAGCATATTCTGTTAATAGGCATTGGGCTTATTATTGTTCTTCATCAATAAGCAAGTACATATTTTTCAATGCTTTAATTTCGAATGTGGTAAATATCAATAGAGGTAACCTACAGCATCCTTTTGGAGTCTTCAATGATTGTAAGGGTAGAAAGGGGGCTGAGAAGTAATGACATTACTTAAAATAAGGGAGAAATGTTGCTATTTACTAGATGGCTAAAGGCTCAGATTTTTCACATCATTCAGGATAATTTAGGCAATTTATCAGTAAATAGCTAAGGGACAATGTGTTTTGTAAAAAGTATTACTCATTAGGGATAGCCTGTTAAGAACATGTTTAAATATTAATAGCAAATAACTATAGAATAAAACAAATCAGGCTAGAAAGGAAATAGAGCAATCTCCTAAATTAAAAACAACAACAACAAACAAACAAAAGGAGCCACATAGACATGGAAGATCCATTACCAAATCCCCAAGGGCAGAAACGTGGACTTAGAGGATTATAAAGAAGGAAATTCTAAGAAGGAATGTCTTTTATATAAAAATAGTTCATCAAATAGAATTCTGGGATTATTAACAAGAACACATTCGCGGAGTCCAGGGGCTGAACTCTATCCACTGAGCTAAACCAGTTAGGGCTGCTCTGAAGCATTAAAAAAATTTTTTTTAATTGTGTAATATATTACAGATACACAAATGTGCAAAACCAGATACAGAGGTTCATCAACTGCTGTAAAACGAAACCTCTCGAGTTGCTACCATGCAGGTCAAGAAAAGGAGCATTGCCAGCTCCCAGAAGCCCTCACGTACTCCTCTCCCATCACAACTTCTTTCGCTTCGAGGTGGCCACTATCCTGTCCTTTTTGATAATCACACACATTTCTTTCAGTTTTACTTTCTGAAGGATCCTCCCGTAGCCCAGGCCGGTGTGGCTCAGTTGGTTGGGAGTCATCCTGTGCACCAAAAGGTTGCTGGTTCGATTCCCTGTTAGGGCACATGCCTGGGTTTGGGGGCTCGATTCCGCAGTAGGGGCATGCAGGAGGCAGCCCAGTCACTCTCACATGTTTCTCTCTCTCCACCCTCCCTTCCTCTCTCTCTGAAAATCAATAAAAATATTTTTAAATAATATTCACCGATCATAATTGTTGTAGTATGGAAATGGAGAAGGACTTTGATAATTTCTTATTGTATGTACTAGAGGCCCGGTGCATGAAATTCGTGCACGGGATGGGGAGTGTCCCTTAGCCCAGCCTGCACCCTCTCCAATCTGGGACCCTCCGGTGGGATTGGGCCTAAACAGGCAGTCGGACATCCCTCTCACAATCCAGGACTGCTGGCTCCCAACTGCTCGCCTGCCTGCCTTCCAGATTGCCCCTAACCACTTCTGCCTGCCAGCCTGATCACACCCTAACCACTCCCCTGCCAGCCTGATTGATGCCTAACTGCTCCCCTGCCAACCTGTTTGCCCCTAACTGCCTTCCCCTGTAGGCCTGGTCCCCCCCAACTGCCCTTTCCTGTAGGACCGGTCGCCCCCAACTTCCCTCCTCTGCTGGCCTGGTCACCCCTAACTGCCCTTCCCTGCAGGTTTGATTGCCCCCAACTGCCCTCCCTTGCAGGCCTGGTCCCTCCCAACTGCCCTCCCCTGCTGGCCATCTTGTGGTGGCCATCTTGTGTCCACATGGGGGCAGCCATCTTTGACCACATGGAGGCAGCCATCTTGTGTGTTGGAGTGATGGTCAATCTGCATATTACTCTTTTATTAGATAGGATAGAGGCCTGGTGCACAGGTGGGGCCAGCTGGTTGCCCTGAAGGGTGTCCCGGATCAAGGCAGGGGTTCCCTTGGGGCGTGGGGTGGCCTGGGCGAGGGGCCTGTGGTGGTTTACAGGCTGGCCATGCCCCCGGGCAACCCAAGCGGAGGCCCTGGGATCTGGGATTTATTTATCTTTTATAATTGAAACTTTGTAGCCAAACCTCCTGCTCGCTCCGTGGTGGCAGCCATTTTTGTTGAGATTTATTTATCTTCTATAATTGAAACTTTGTAGCCTTGAGTGGAGGCCTGGGCGGGCCAGGGTGTGTGGAAAGCTTGGCTTCCTCCATTGCCAGGGAAACCCAAGCCTCCTGCTCTCTCCGTGGCTGCAGCCATCTTGGTTGGGGTTAATTTGCATACTTGCTCGGATTGGCTGATGGGTATGGCTTGTGGGTGTAGCAGAGTGATGGTTAATTTGCATATTACTCTTTTATTAGATAGGATTTGTCCAGTAGGCATTACAGTCAACTTGAATTTGTCAGACTGTTCATATTCAAAGTGTAAAACTCAGGAGTTCAAGTTGCAAGTTTATTGTTGTAGCAGCTAGAACATCCCAGTGGTCCCTACACCTGTCATCGTCCTTGCTGGCTATTGAATAAGAACTCTCGGTGGCAGGAGGTTTTGCTCTTTTGTCAGCACTGGGATGCCACAAAATACTAACATGGGTCTGATGCACATTTAAAGTTTCACACCTAAAAAGACAAGATGTTCTTCTCCATTTTCAGATTTTTCAATGTAGCAAAATAGAGTTTGGATGAATCAGGGGATGTAATTAATCTTATTTTGCAAAAAGCTTTTGTAAACTTTCCACATAGAAAGTCATTTTAAAACCGAGGTGTCCTGGAACTGAAGCTGGAATGCGGGGGGAGAGGGGGGAGCATGGTGCTGATGTGGAATCAGTAGGGACCAGAAATAAAGGGTCGAGATAAAGGCCCTTGTGGGATGGTGGCCGGGGTGAAGGCTGGCCCACCTTTAAATAATCTTGAAAATTTACCATTTGTAGAGGATAGTATGGTACTCCAGGAGGGAGATGCTGGGATAAAATGTGGGAATGTCTGTTATTATAGTTAAGGGACAAAAATATAACCAATCAATCAAAAGGATTTTGCTCCTCTCTGCATTTTATTGGGCAGTTATCCCAGGCTAGGTAGGTAGTTTTAGGCATTTTGACCTACGTCGGTTTGTGAGATATCACTTTTTCGTTTTTACCGATGAAGAAACCGAGGCTTATTATGTTTCTGTAGCTTATCCAAGGGACCAGAGCCTGTATGCGGTGGAGGTGGGACTTTGCTTTGGAACTTTATTCCAAAGCTTCTTTATACCAATATCTTCCCATGGAAATCCTTTACATACTCTTACAGGAGAGATTCTGAAGTGAGCGTTACAGTTTAGGGGAGACACCCAAAGATGGGTACAGATGAGTGGTTCTCGCTCAGCGGGGCCAGAAGCTATCCCGGGAAGTCTACACCTTCATGTGGCACCGAGCACTGAATCTGCAAGCGGGAGCTAGCGGGCCAGCGCCTCGGCGATGCTGTGCTCAGAGAGATGGAACACATTGAAATCATTGTTGAATCATGGTTTTTGGAACCATATTTTTTTTAATCAATAGTTATTGGCAGTTTCATTAGTTTCATCTGAGGGTGTTGACTTTTTAAATTGTGAAATGGCATTTTCAGTCTTACATGGAAAGGAACCACTATTGTAAGTTATTCTCTATTAAGTGTGCTTATTACTTATTTAAGTGTCTTTATTTTATTAGGAAACTGGGCTAGGTGCTGGTAATGCCAAGAAGATTAAGACTCACTCTCTCTTCCCTGTGACTGCATATGTTTCCCGGCTGTTTCAGGTGTCAAAGCCAGGGGCAGACAGTGTGCCAGGCGCTCCGGAGCCTCCTCTGAGGAAAGGGTTTTAACCCTGACGTTTCTCTCTTTATTTAAATTAAGTTTATTAGCATATAGTTTATTTTTAAAATGAATACATCTATTTTAAATGTACAGTTTCTTTTTTTATTTCAGAGGGGAAGGGAGAGGGAGAGATAGAAACATCAAACAGTGACCTCCTGGTTCATATGTCGACACTCAACCGCTGAGCCACACCAGCCAGTCACTATGTGGTTTGATAAGGTGGCGAAACGGCAGCAGGTGTTAGACCTCGGTTCAGTGACCTCGGTACTTGAGTCCTGGCTGAGAAAACATTCAGGGCCCAGACTTAAACTACAAGAGGAAGTTTATCTAGAAAGTCAGGTAAACGAAGGAGCCATAGAAAAAATGGGCCTAGGAAGCGAGTTACAGAGACAAAAGAAGGGCCCTCAGAGCTTAGGAGAGAGAGGAAAGAGGGAGGAAAGGTGCCAGCATGCCGAGAGAGAGAGAGAGAGAGAGAGAGAGAGAGAGAGAGAGAGAGAGAGAGAGAGAGGACACTGGAGAGGGACAGGGAGAGGGAGAGAGAGGGAGACAACCCCATCCCTGTCTGAAGAACTTTATCTGGAGGTCTCAGGGGAGGATCTCGGTAGAATATTCCTTCGCTTTCCAGGTGTGCCCCTCATGGTCTCCACTGATTGGTCAGCACCAGGCAGGAGGTCATTGGTGATGCTGGTCCTGATGTCGCCATGGTGTCGCGCTCCCTCTGATTTTGCTGCTTCTCTGGGCTGGGAGCTGGTGTCATCTCCAGGGGCTAATGCCAAGCGCAGTGGTCCTGCAAGGGCTTGTCGTTTTGCCGTTTCCGCCCTGGTGACCTTCCGCCCTGGCGACCTTCCGCCCTGGCCTATTGTTTGTCCTCGGCTCAGGCCTCGCTGCCTCCTGCAGATCTATGTTGCCACTCCCTAGTCAAGATTTAAAATATTTCCCTCAACCCTTCCCAGTGAACCTCCTCCCTCTCCCCACCATCCTTTGAGGCCTACACAATCACTGCTATGTTTGTAACTACAGACTAACCTTTCTGTTCTAGAACATGGTACCACGTACATTGTCAGAGAGTGCTACAGACTTCCTTTAAGGCTGGAAGAGCACTGAGAGTCTGGGGAATTGGGGATCTGACATAGCAAGGGCCCAGCCATATAGATGAGTACCTCAACTTCTTTGTTCAGGAGGGAGGCAGGGGGTGGGAAACAGCAGCTCTGAAAACAGTACCTGGCGGAAGATCCGCAGGTTCCAGGGTGTTGGACCGGCGACAGCTACAGTCAACAAAGCACTGGGCTCTGGCTGCAAAACTCAACAGGCATTTCAGTAAAGAGCTGATTATCGGATGAAGTAGAATCTTGGGGGCAGACTGAACACCACTGGGATCAAAAGTCAGGTTACCCTTGACACCCAGACACACCTCTTTAAACCTTACTTAATCTCCCAATAAGGTCTATGATGCTCTTATTTATAATAATTTTGAATGATTATTATAGAAATAGAACCACACGCCCATCTTCCCTAAATTGTAAGCTTCTTGCGAGCAGAGACCACACCTTATGTATTTGTACCCAGGGCCAAGGACGCTGTCTGGAGATCGCCCACAACCATAAATGTTGAAAGAATTCAATGCTTTAAACCAAGCATGTCAAACTCAAAGGCGAACACGGGCCAAATAAGCCAGGCCGGCCGAGTTTGACGTGCTTGCTTTAAACACACTGTAGCATTTTCTGATCATCTTTCCGTGCCAGCTTTTCTAAAATTACAAAAACCGAGATTTCACTGGCAGTAATTACATTCAGTGAGTTTAAGCTCACATTTACTTTTAGTTTACTTTTGAAAAGGCCCAGGAGCTAATGATCTGTAATATCGTCCCTAGATTGAAGTCCTCCCTTGGTAGGTAGCGGACAGTGGGAGAGGAAGACTGACTGCTGGTGAAACTCCTGTCACTTCGCTACTTCTTTGACAGCTACCCCTTGAGCTATTCCTATAATGTGCCTCCAACCGCCAGGCTGCCCTTGGGAGGCTGTGGGATTACGGCTGCACACATGCACAGACAGGACTCACCTCTGCAGGAGAGAGGACGGGACCACGCTCAGGGCAGTCTCCCCGAGGAGGAATGCAGCATGTCGGCAGCAGGAAGGAATAACCCTGTCACGGTATAAGCCCCGGCTCCCTGCGCGGCTCCGAGGCGGTTCCTCCCGGCGGGGAGCAGTGTGTCCCCATCACGCGCCGCTGAGACACTTCAGAAATGCGTCCCTAAGGGGACTCGCTCCGTGGGCCTGCCTTCCCCGCAGCTCCCACTGCTCCTTACAAAGCCCACTTGTGCTGGATGCTTTCCACTCGCCCAGGAAGCGTCTGTGGAGACTGCCCTGCGCCTACCTGTCCAGGTGGCTTCTCCAGGTTCCTTCCGCGGGTCAGTTACCCTGGCCACGCCGCCCGCAGCACTGCACGGAGGACCCAGAGCTAGAGGCGACACGCGGAAAGTTCCACTCAGTCCCGCGCGGGACCTGGCCCCTGCCTCTGCTGCATCCCGCTCCAGATGCCCCGCCCTCTCACGTCACCGTGACGTCACACCGCCCCAAAGCACTGGAGCAGCGAGGCTGGCAGTTCCCAGGCGCCCAGGAGAAGCCGGAAAGTGCTTGTCACCCGCGGTCAGGTCAGCAACAGCCTGACGTCACCAGCCCCTGTCACTCGCCCTTCATGTCGTCACCTGGGCTTCGGTCATCTCAGAGCACCCCCAGGAGAAGGTGGGTGCAGCACAGCAAGGTGTGAGAGACCATCAGTCCGTTGCTCCATTGTTTAGTACTAGTTCCTGTTTGCTCATAGGGATGGCTGGGGAAAGCTCTAGGCTCTCCTTGGAAATAGGAACTAATCAAGTCCATGTCATCATCTGTCGGAAGAGAGGACTGCATTGAAATAGCCTGTGGATCTGTGCGTGCCTGTATGGCTCTAGCCTGCGGGCACTTGGTCAATCAGGCCTGCTCTGGAGGCCCGCCTTTGCCCCGGACACTGGGCCAGAAGCACAAAGGCAGAGCTCACACCTGGAGGATGCATGGATGACATTCTGTCATCCCAGAAAGGTCTGAGTGCGCTCTGTCACGTCCCAGTTTCTGTCTTTACCGTTTGTTGTTACTCACCTGCCCTCGATTTGCCCTAGAAATTCTAGTTAAATGATAGGAATAGGGTTCATTTCGTAATCTGAATTTTGCAGATTCAGCTACTAAAGGGACTTTGTGACCTTGTAAAACTGCCCCTGTGGGTCAGAATTCTGCCACCAGGTGGCAGTGGCGCGCTCAATTTGCAGTGAAAACAAGTTTCTGGAAAGATTCTGCAACATCGCCTTGGCCTCCCACCTGCTGCCTCCCTGGTTTCTCTTTCCAACACTCTTTCCAATTTGGAACAGATTCTTCAGTTTCACAATTCACAGACATCCCCATTCTGGGGGAAAAGGAAAATGCTTTTATCCAAAAAGTTGTATCAACAATTCATATTCAGCACACCTACAGAGGTAATTTTTTTCAGATATCCTCCTATCGAATAAAGAAGGAATATGCTAATTTAACCTCATTCCATTGCAAAGATGGAGGCGCCCACAGCCAATAAGGAGGGGATATGCTAATTGACTGCCCCGCCCTCAAAGATGGTGGCACCCACAGCCAATAAGGAGGGAATATGCTAATTGACTGCCACGCCCTCAAAGATGGTGGCGCCCAGTCCCCTCAGCCCCACCGGGGCAGTAGCAGAGGTGCGATGGGGCATTGCCTTCCCCTGATCGCCAGGTCGCCTCCCACCCCTGAGGGCTCCCAGACTGTGAGAGGGGGCAGGCCGGGCTGAGGGACCCCCCCTCCAGTGCATGAATTTTCATGCACCAGGCCTCTAGTGTTTAAATAATCATGTTCTGGTTTATGTTATTTATATGCTTATTTTAATGTTTAGACCCAGAAAGCTGTATTTCATGAAGTTTTGAGCAAAGGATCTGTCTGTGTTTTGAAGGAATGAGCAGAATAAAATTTGCTAGAAAGCAAATGTCCAAATAACCAGAAAGGGAGTTTTAAAGGCTGCTGAAATGGTCCAGGGCTGTAAATGAGGGCCCAGGGTAAGTGTAGTAAGGACTGAAAAGTGGGAGACAAATGCGGGTGGAGAGATAGGGTCAGCAGAGCCCGGCTTTCGTGAAGAGCCCAGATCCACTGAGGGATGATGGGGGCAAGGCCATGGCTCTTCAGTTCGGCTCTTGCCCTCCCACTGTTCTCCTGGGAATTCAGTACCACGTGGCTAGTCCACCTTCTCACGTTTGTGAGGCCGGGTGCAGATGTGCGGCACTAAGTGGATGAGCATGGGGTCGGCCCGCGGAGGCAGAGGTTGGGTAGAGGTAGAATGCTTTGGGGTTAGGAAGGCTCTTTCTGTTGTCAGTGAGGGATTGGTCTGTTTAAGGAGGAGCCAGGTCATGTCTCCAGGTCATGTTCTGTCTGGGTTCCTGATGCTGAGAACAGAAGGCCTTGAATTACTTCCCGTGTGGGACTGGCCCAGAGGCTCGCCAGGTGATGACTGGTTGTGGAGGGGATGGTGCTGCTTGCAGGTGTGGGGACAGAGGGGACAATGATGTTCGGGGGGGCCGTGGGCACGCTCTCCAGCCCTTAGGCCTCTCAGCTCTTTAGTCTCCTTCGTTTCGATCTCCTGTGCCATTAGTTTTCAGCCTGGTATTTTTATAAATTTCAGCATGTGGAGACAACAGTAGGCAGGTTACTGAAATAAACTATGGATTTTACAACAAAGTAGAGATGGCATGTCCCAATTTTTGCAGAAAAACGGTAGGGGTATTGATTGCATGAAAACACCGTCTCTCCCCATGCTTTCTTCGTGTTTCCTGCGTGGCATCATGTTTATCTGTCTGCCGAGTATCTGCCCCCGAGTGTATGGCTCCTCAGGGGCAGGCACTTGGTTTGCTTGTGTCCTGCTGTGTCCCCGGGCCCCGGACAGGCCTGGAGCTCAGGAAATACTTGTACTGACAAGTGAATAAAGGAGCAAAGTTGCATGAACTGAAAATCCTGCTAGCACAGCGTTGAAACAGCAGCGCCTCCCGGGGTTCAGGGGGGGCCCTGTTCCGCCTGGTTTTGTCTGCTGATTAAGCAGCACCTGAACCAGCCCAGGCAGGGGTGTTGTGGGGTTGCCAGGACTGTCTGTGCTTTGAACTGTGTCCGGCAGGGGTGCTGAGGCAGGGGCCAGCCGCTGCAGCTCCCACTTGAACTGCAATAACGTGGGGAAACTGGGAGCCTGTCACCTAGGTGTCGCTGCCATGGCGACACTGGGGCAGCGCTGGTTACTGCTGGTCCGGGGTTGAGTGACAGGGCCGCGTGAGGTGCGACTCC
The DNA here is from genome assembly GCF_963455305.1 of Plecotus auritus. Taxonomy (NCBI): domain Eukaryota; kingdom Metazoa; phylum Chordata; class Mammalia; order Chiroptera; family Vespertilionidae; genus Plecotus; species Plecotus auritus. The sequence continues at coordinate 3,166,427 of NC_137778.1, read as the reverse complement.
ACCCACAGGATGTGCTCCCGGGCCTGACCCACCTGGCAGGGTGCCTGCAGCCGGCCAGTGCACAGCTCTGCTCTGTCACCTGGGACATTGTGTAGCGTGATCAGTTCCTGTTTCAAGTTGTCCCACGCTTATACGTGCCATTATTTGAAATAGACTCCTGTGAAGATTCAGGGCAAACCACACGTCCAAATACTAAGCTGGTAACCAGTCTCCTTACTCATTACCCCCTTGGCCCTGCGCCCGGCCAGTGGGAGATCTTCCGTCGGAGTGTGCCCGGCTCACTGGGTGCTGTTCCCCGTTGGCTGTTGTCTGAGAAAAAAGAGAAGGGAGGCTCCTTCGTGCCCCGGGAGAGGACCTGCTGTGGGCTTTCTCAGCATCGTACGCAACTGTGTATGTGTGAACCTGGGGCTTCCACGGCGTCTGAAGGTCGATCATCCAGGAGGACAGGTGTTAGCGCCCGCATCCAGCCCAGCTCTTCCAGCACCCGGTCACCTCCTCACCTGCAGCCTGTGCGACGCCTGGAGGACCCGCAGGGCAGTGCCAGGGCTCGGGCCACTGTGCCATGCCGGCAGGTGCCTTCGGGACAGACAAGCTGCTTGAGGCCTCGCACCCACAGACTCCTCTCCAATAAAACTTTTCTTTCTACTCAGTCCAACACGTGTGTGGTTTCTAACTTTCATTAAAAAAGTCAGCCCCCCACCCCCCCAAAAAAAGGCCACCCAAGTGAAGGTGTTGATGGGCACCTTCAGAGCTGTGACCGGAGGCAGTGGATTCGGAAGGCGATGTTGATAATTTTCCCCAGAGTTAATGCATGGAGTTTAACGGAGGCGAAAAGCATTTTCTTGGGGATCTCCCAGGTGTGGCCTGTTTCCACTTTCAGGCACGTGACCTGAGTTCGGGGCCCCTGTTGCCGGGCCGTCTGAGCAGCGTTGCGTGAGCGTTTGTCCACGGTCAGGGTCTGCCTTGCTTTTCTGCCCTCAGAGGTTTCTATTGTTAGGGAGACAGGAACCCCCGCAGCTAAATAACAGAGGCTGAGTTTTGGAGGGTCAAATAGTCAGTCAGCGGGAGGAGAAGGCATCTGGGGGCGTCTGGCACCCCAAAATCACACCTGTCCAATGTGTGGAGAGGCCGCTCTGGAGTCAGGCCAGATGACAGGTCAGCCAGCTGGAGGTGTTGGGTACCTGGGTATCAATCTAGTCTTTGTCTTAATCTACTAGTAAGGAGCTGCTTGTTGAATATAATTGCTTATTTCTGATATTGAAAATTTAGAGTAATTTATAAGACATCGGGAATGCATGGCACTTTTTTCTTTAGTTGTTTCTTCAGAATAAAGGGGCTGTTTTCAAATGAACCTACAAGGAAAAGCATGTTTAGTTTCTAGTAAACAAAAGCCTAAAATATTTTTCCTTGTGACTTTTAATTTCTAGGCCGTAAACAGCAACATTAAAAAACTTAAGTTAAAAAGTTTCAGCTTTCAGTCTAGATGAAACTTTGATAGAATTACTGAGAAGAAGAAAAGATAACATTGAAAATAAGATCAATAATAAAGCAAAATTTTATTTATAAATTCCTCTAAGGAGCTTTGTGAAACCAGTTTAGGTATAATCTGCATTGCAAATGCATGCTTACAGCTTACCCAGGGTTCCTTTTTTTCTCTTCTTTCTTTTTTTTTTTGGTTAATCCTCACCCGAGGATATTTTTCCATTGATTTTTAAAAATATATATATATTTTTTTATTTCAGAGAGGAAGAGAGATATAGAAACATCAATGATAAGAGAGAAGCATGATTGGCTGCCTCCTGCACTCCCTCTAAAGGGGATCGAGCCCGCAACCTGGGCCTGTGCCCTGACTGGGAATTGAACTGTGACCTCCTGGTTCATAGGTTGATGCTCAACCATGAGCCATGCTGGCTGGGCTCCATTGATTTTTAGAGAGTGGGAGGGGGGAGAGACAAAGAGAAACCTTGATGTGAGAGCAACATATTGATGGGTTGCCTCTGGCATGCTTCCCAGGGACAGAGCCTGCAACTGAGGTACAAGCCCTTGATCAGAATCAAACCTGGGATCCTTCAGTTCGAGGGCCAACACCCTATCCATTGAGCTAACCCGCTAGGGCCAGGTTCCTCTTAATGATAAGCTTTTTCACATTACAACTAGAAGTATAAAGTCTACTTATTTTCAAAGAAAGAAATTCATTTGTAAAGTGTATCCAGATAACAATTTCCTGTAGCAGTTACAGTAGTACTCAGTTATAATGAATGTAGGTTATGACTTAAACATTTTAAAATACGATGGTCCAGGACTAGTGGAAGCAATTGCATGCTTTTCCTGTTTAATGTCCACCCATTCATTTCCGTTACCACAGTGATGAATGTATGTAAAGTAGGCCAAGCCAGCAGCCAGACATGCAAGGCCCACGGTGCCCTCTGTATCCAAGCGCGACGAGGGAGAGCCGGTCTCACTCCTAACCCTTGTCCTCAGAGGCTTGACAGTCCCCTCTCACTGGGTCAGGATGGCTCCCTGGGCCCCGCCCAACCCCTCCACCCCCCACCCCCCGCCCCTGCAGCCGGTACTGGTGCAGGTCCATGGCCCAAAGAGAACCTCCGCGTCCAGCTTTGGAGAAAGAGGACCGGCAGGTGTGGCAAACTCATCCGTTTACTCAATGTGATCCACTTGGATGGCTGGCGGGGCGTCGTCATGTGGAACAGGTTTGAGGACAGAGCTTTGTGTCATCTGAAAGCTGCAAGAACGTCTACTCAGAGGCAAATAAACAGGAGTAGAAGCTAAGGTAACCCGCTCTGCACAGTCCTATTAGAAACACTTAGCAATATGCCTGTCATCACAGGCACGAAATAGATGCTTAATGAACGAACGAGAAATACTTCATCTCTTCCTCTAAATATTGATGAAAATGGCACTTGAATACCTTCTCAACCAATGGTTTTCCCCGTGTTGCCATTTTTATAAAACTGATGATAAAGTGGAGTAGGTTAATGGGAATGAATTGTGTTTATATAGACACACACACACACAGTGAAGCCTTTGGAATCCTGACACAATGTGGCGAGGTAATTGTTGCATATTTTCTGTCTATATTCCTCTTCGCCACCAGTAGTCCAGCTTTTGTGTTTCCCAGTTGCAAACTTTTTTGTTACATGATCAAGGAAACATCTTCATTGCAAAACATCCCCATTTTGCTAATGTTTCATTAAATTCTAAGCTCATGGGAAAGGGTATGATAAATATCCTTTTGTTGTTGTTGTTAATCCTCACCCGAGGATATTTTCCCATTGACTTTTAGAGAGAGTGGAAGGGAGGGGGAGATAGAGAGAGAAACATTGATGTAAGAGAGACACATCTACTAGTATTGATTGCCTCCCACATATGCTCCCTAATAGGCCTGGGGATCAAACCTGCAACTGAGGTACATGCCCTTGATCAGAATTGAACCCAGGACCCTTCAGTCCCCAGGCCGATGCTCTACCCACTGAGACAAACTGACTATGGCTGATAAATGCCTTTGAAGGCGGAAAGAGGGAAGACAGATTTCACACAGCATATGAGATAGAAGTGTGATGTGAAAGAGTTTGGGAACCCCTGGCAAGATTTCAGAGGGAAGAGTTGTGTGGGAGAGAACCCGTGGGAAGAAGAAGCCAAGGATTAACATGACCTGAACTGCTCAGTCTCCCTCCAGCCTTCACTCACTCGGGTGGCCCAGCGAGACTGGAGCTCAGCGACAGGCAGGGCAATGCCAAGGCTCACCTGGTTGATGGCAGCCAGGGTCAGCTACTCCAGGTCAAGAGGGAGCATGAGCTTGTACAGGGACATTCTGTTAGTAACATGGATCAGACCGTCAAGGGAAGGAGAAGCTGTATCAATAGCGAAGATGACAACCTCTGTATTCTGTCTGATGCTGCCATCCTCAAAGGTGGCACCGGTCTCCAAGGTGGCACCGGTCTCCATGAGCTCCTTCACGCTGGGCCTCACTTGGACTCTTGCAGAAAGTATGTGATTGTGTAGGTCATCACTGACAGTTGTATGCTGACTTAAAAGGTCTATATAAATTGCTGGAAGCTACCCATTGTCTATGCTATCAGGAAAGTGTAAATAAGGAACCCAGAAGGCTGATGGACCTGGAGCTCTGGCAAGGGCCAAAGCTATGCACCGATTGTTTAGTGGAGACAATGGTGGTTCAAGCAATTTCCTGACCTAATAGTCTCAAAGTAAATCTTTACTAATATTTACTGACCTTTAAGATAGTCTGTCTGCTACCAGAATTGCCTGCCTGACTAAGGGCAATATGTGTATCTAAAATTGAATAAAAGGTTGGCAGGGCCTGGGCACCCGTGAAGCCCTCCCACTAGAGTTGGGCTCTCAGCCTGGCCCCCCGTTTCCAAATTCATATTTCTTATCTAGTCTCGGCATTTGTGCGCGGCCCTTCTCCAGGTCCTGAACCCAAGCCACGCAGGATGTGGTTATCATAACTTTCACAATAAATAACTCCCCTGAATTTCAAGTTAACAAATATGCTAAAAGAAAATCATGCATGCAATTTTCATTCCCCCCTAAATCTCTGCTTACCTAACTTTCTGCCGCTAATAATAGTGATTTTGAACCCTGAGTGCCTTAGTGGCAACCTCAGCTCTCCATGTTTTGAAGTCTTATGTTTTATCTTGAAAACTTGTGTGCATCTTGCTTTCCATGCCCTGGTATTTTGCTAGTGTTAAAATATTTCAGACTACATTGAATGGGGGAAAAATGGTGTATGACTATGGATTCTGGTTTTAAAAAGACAGTCATTGATTAACATTAGCCTCCTCTCCACCTCACTTCTTACCAAATTATCATTTGTCAGTAAAATCAATCTGCAAGTTAGATTTAGGATACATTTGTGCAGAATCAATCATCAAGGCACCTTACCCAAGTACTCATCCACATATTTGTTAATGACTGAGCTGTGGTCTTAACTCCACTTCCAGGCATTCGTTAATCCATGCTCCAGAGAGGAGGAAGACAGGGGAAGGGCAAAGATTTATGTTGGGGGAGCAGGACACTTTTTCTAGGCAGACATTAGCCTTCCCAGCAAGTCCATTCGGTGGTCTTCCCATGACTCTTATTGGAGAAAAGTGGGTCATATGACTCCCCCGCCCCCCAACCAAAGAATCTTCTGTTGTGAAGATCAAGGCGCTCCTTGGCAATCCCAGGAGGGTCTGTGACAGATAGGTGGGACTTGAGCTTTGAAACTCAGAAGTTACAAGAGAAGAGATGGACATCTATGCTTATTGAAAATTCAAGATACTCATATTTTTAAAGAGTACCACTAGCTAAACCAATGGAAAATGATATAATCAGAAAAATGTGACATGGATAAAATATGGATAGATCTTGCCATGGCCAGGTGGCTCGGTTGGTGAATTGTCTCATACACCAAAAGGTGATGGGTTCACTTTCTAGTCAGGGCACATACCTAAGTTGTGGATTCGATCCCCAGTCGGGGCATGAATGGGAGGCAACCGATCGATGTTTCTCTCTTACATAAACGTGTCTCTCTATCTCTCTTCCTTCTTCTCTCTCTTAAAAAAAAAAAATCAATAAAAAACGCATTGATCTTGCACCTGCTGGTTTGGCTCAGTGCATAGACTGGCATTGGCCCTCAGACTGAAGGGTCCTGGGTTTGATTCCAGTCAAGGGCATGTACCTTGGTTGCAGGTTCCCTTGCTCTGGTCGGGGTGCATGCAGAGGCAACCAGTCACTGTGTTTCTCTCACATCGATGTTTCTCTCTGTCTCTCCCTTTCCCTTCTACTATCGCTAAAAATCAATGGGAAAATATCCCCAGGTGAGGATTAACAACAACAACAAAAGTATTGATATTTATATAAAAAAAGTTCTTACAAACACAAAGCAGCAATGACAATGACGCTGGCCTTTGGTTTTGCTGTCACCGCATGCATTAATTTTCTGAAGTGCAGCTCTAGTCATGTCACCCGTCTGCTTTCTTTTCTCTCCTCCTCACACCTTCATTTTGTTGAAAGAGTCAAGCACATTTGTGGGAATTTCCCTTTGCTAGGGCCCTTTGTTTAGAAACGTTTTATTTAGTGTGTATAGCTCACAATCCCAGATGGTCCATCTCTATCTATTTGGATTTCATTATAGACAGATTGCTCACCTCCGTCCTCCCTTTTCTTCACCTTCTTCCATGTTGAAGTATCGGTTCTGATTTATCTGTTGAGGATATATCCTCAAATACCTTTCCTTATTACAGATGAACCATATCTTGTCAGAGTTTAGGATTCTTAGGTTGAAGACATTTTCTCTCAAAATCTATAGATCCTGTTCCACTGTGTCTGAGGTTCCAGCATTGCAAATGTAAAGTCTGATGGCAATCTAACTAGTTCCCCTTTGTAGATAATTTCTTCTTTCTGGTTGGAAGCATATTCATGGAATTCACCTAAGGGTATGTCTGTGTGAGTGTGTGTGTCCTTGTGTGTATGTTTTCAATAATCCATCCTGGACATTTTTTGTTATTTCTTTGAATACTGTCTCCTCCATCTGTTCCCAATTCTCTCAGCCCATCCAATAACCATCTCTCTCCTTCCATCTATCTACTGTCATATTTAGGTCAGAAGTGTTTTTAAGCTTCAAAGGATATTTGTGCTGTACTTGAATCTCCTTAAGACCTTTCACATGTTTTTATGCAAATTGACTTCTCTTCTTCTGTTTTTCTAGGCCTGCGTTCTAAGGTTCCAATTCTCCTTCTCTCTGGATGCACACTTCATTTATAGGAGGGTGTTTTTCTTCGATAGCTACCTGGAGTGCTGTGTTTGCAGGTGGGAAAAGGTGAAGTGGGCCACCTGTATGGGCCCAGGATATAGAAACAAGCAAGCAGCCCTTCACTTGTTGAGGTGCCTGGGGAAAGCCTTTCTGTCCCTGACTTTGGGGCATTTCCTGGCCTCAGGAAGGCTGAGCCTCCCCTCCCCGGTGCTGGCCAACCATTCTTCCTGAGGGCAGCTGTTGGCTTTCACCAAAGAGTTCCACACTGAGTCTTACCCAGATCTGTTGACCTGGACCTTACCTTGGCGATCCCTGACGCTAGTGTCCAGGCACTGGCCTGGCCCCTGGGGGAGAAAGGCTTGCCTAGAGCGCAAACCCTTCATGGACTCCAGTTGTCTTTAGGCTCCTGCAACGGTCTGGCTCAGGGGATAAAGGCAGATAGAGCTGGGATTGGAGGGAGAGGGAGTCATACCCACATGCTGGTGACAAAATATTCTTTTCTGCTTTTTGTTTGCAGTCAAGGATTTTTGAAGACTAGACTGCAATGGCTATGAGATTGTGCTGGAGTGAACCTAAGAGGAGTTTTTTTATCAAGTCATTTTTATCCTTCCTAATTTACACTGAGTGGCCAGATTACTATGATCTCTGAACGCATAATAATCTGGCCACTCAGTGTATATCTCAAAGTCAGGCCTCTCCTCTGAGTTCCAGACCCACGTCAACTGCCTGCCCATTATTTATCTCCATCTAATTGTCTCCTTGGCATCTCACATGAGACATGACCACAACAGAGCTCTCAGTTCTCACCGCCTCCTGCTCCTCCTCTGCCCTGCTCCCCTCCTCATTGCCACCAGTGGCCCACTTGTCAACCCAGTTATTCTAGTGAAGGGCTGGGAGCTTTGATTTCCCTTTCTTTTATTCCCCTTCCACATTCAACCCTTCAGCAAGCAATAACGAAAAAATGCATAAATACAAAATAAAAAAGTTTTATTTTCAAAGCCCACCCTGACTGTGACCACTGTCTCCTCACCACTCCCGCTGCACTAATGCACACCAATCAGGGCGCCTTCCCTCTCACATGGGCACATAATTACACACACGGAGACTCCTTGTTCTCCCCTGTGCTCAGGCTGCAGGCATAGTGTGCATGATTCTTTAAAATAATTCTTTATTGTTGAAAGCATCACACATGTCTCCTTTTTTACCCCCTTCACCCTCTTCAGCCCGCCCCCGCCTCCCACCAGGTGTGCCTGACTGAATCGTGAGGTCAGGGTCTTCTCCAGGTGGGAATTCACCAGTGCTGTCGCTGCTGTTTTCTGGAGAAAACGATTGAACCGAGTGAAGAATGAACTGTCCATGGGACGGATGCCCTTTATCCTGTGTCTCACGCTGAGGAAAACTGGGGGGAGGCAGAGAGCAGACTGTGAAGGAGAGAGAACACTCCTCAGGAGACTGTTTTGATCTGCATCTGTCTGCCCATCACCCAGTTTCAGGAGCGCTGGCCACTGAGAACGAGGAGGTAAACACTGCCCCGTGCTCGCTGCTTAGGTTTGACCAGAGCCATCTACTGGTTTCTAGGGAAAGGCTTCTCTGTGACACCGGTCTTGTCCGTATGTTTCTGAATTAGAGTTTTAAAAAGTCCTGGATATTGACACAGCTGTACTTCCTTACAATGAGCGTTTGGATTTAGAAGGGTGTGGACTATCCTCTTAACTACCAGACAATTTTACATCAAAATAGAAATGTGCATATTTTTGGTCCCACCGGCGTTGGCTCAGTGGTTGAACATGGACCTATGAACTAGGAGGTCATGGTTCGATCCCTGTTCAGGGCCCATGCCTGGGTTATGGGCTCCATCCCAAGTGTGGAGCGTGCAGGAGGCAGCCGATCAATGATTCTCTCTCATCATTGATGTTTCTCTCTCCCTCTCCCTTCCTCTCTGAAGTCTAGCTCTCTCTCCCTCTCCCTTCCTCTCTGAAGTCAATTTTATATATATATATATATATATATATATATATATATATATATATATATATATAACTTTTTTGAATCATATTATTCAGGACTAGTATCTTGCTTAATGGAATAGAACCAGAATCACTTTCACATCTTTCTATAACGTGTAAACTTCCTGTATTCTGATACAATTAGAAAATATGTTGTATTATTTGTTTGATTTTGGTGTTGCGCTAATCTTGAGGCAATCATGTTGAATCCCAATTCTTGTTGATCAAACCTGGAAGAAGGTAGCTCAGGGGAAGGGGGCAGGGGGTTGGTGATGATGCATTTACCTCTTAAAATGCTCATCAAACCTTTAAAAAATTAAAGCGTTAGTAGGTGGCTTCATAGCAATTTCTCCTCAAAACTTAAGATAAGTGGTAATAAATAAAATCCATAAGTTAACATAATTAGGATACCTGAATAGCCTAGTAGGTTGAGTTTTTTTTTCATTAAAACTTTATTAAATATAGTTAATAAACTTGAATTCAAAAGATAACTCATTTTCTTCTAAACTCAGAGCACTGTTAATTTTCCAGTGGAAGAAAGAATACTGGATAATCCATTGTAAGTGAAGTTCTTGGGTAACTTGCTTTGTGTGACATGAAATATGCATAAAGCAGAATATACCCCCTCCCACCTGCCTCCGTCGCTGGCTGCATTCCAGTCCTCCTGCCACGATCATCTCTATTGATCCTCCTCTAAGGTCCTGAAATCCTGCCACCAAAATCTGCGGACTCCCAGTTTCTTGTCTTTACCACCATTTGAAGTCTGTTTCAGGAACCAGGAGCTACTGTGGTAGCAAGAAAAGTCAGATTCATTATCTACCACTTCATTTTAGCTAATGTTTTACTTCATTACTGGGGTGTTATAGTTTGTTTGCATGTTTTCCACTGTGAATATGAGGCATTTGATTTACATTTATCCTCTGCTCCCACGATTTAAACACATTGAGGCCTGGCCCTTGGCCTTCACAGCGGGCGGCCCCCCAACAGGCAGGGGCTTCTCTAGGGAAATGGCGGTTTCCAGGGGACAGACCTGCTTTGCTGTGTGACTGAGCTCCATGGCAATGCCCACGCCAGGATTCCCTATGCCAACCACGACGATGCTCTCCCCTGGAGAGTCCTCAGGATTTCTGTACCCCGGCCCTGGACGTAACGGCCTTGGACTTGGCAATGCCGGTGGTGGAAGAAGAGGGTTTCTCGTTACAGGGACTCCTTTCCGCGTGACAGCTCTTCACAGAGTAGAAACGTGTGTTCTGTGGAATAGGAGTTAGATTAAATCTCAGGGGCCAACGACAGTAGGTACAGTAAGTGTTTTACACTCAGAAAAGCCTACGGAAGCAGAGTAAATTCATCACATTGACCTAGTGCTCCTTGGCGAATGGCCTAACAAGCTAACTGAAGGAACGGGGGAAATTGTCTTAACTCTTTTCGAAGTTTCTGACACAGGATCGGTGACCAGTCGCAATGCTGTGCTTTCATTCGCGCTCAGAACTCACTCATCTTCTAACCGAAAGTTTGTAATGTTGCTAAGAGACTAGATCTTAAATGTCCTCACCACACACCAAAAAGGATAACTATATGATGTGATAGAGGTGTTAGCTAACACTATGGTGGCAATCATATTGCAATATATAAATGTATTAAATCACACTCTCTACACCTCAAATTCACCATGGCATGTGCCAGTTACAGCACAATAAAAATTAGAAGAATAAAAACACATGTAATGAAGATGGGCTAAGAGTGGGAAAACCCTGTATTTTTTAATTATTTAAATATTAGTATCTGGAGCCTTAGATTGCTTATTCACGGGTTTATTTGCCCAGGTACTTACTGGTTCAGCACATATTGATCCCCCAGCTACCGGCCAGGCACAGTGCCTGTTGCTGAGGCCACAGGAATACGATGCAGCCCTTGGCCTCAGGCTCCCATCGGAAGGAGGGCAGATCAAGGCCCCAGCTGTAACTGTGAAGGTTAAGACACATGCAAATTGTGCCTCCACCTCGCTGGACCACTCCTAGTGACTAGACCCCTGCCTTTTCTTGTGGAAATGGCCATTTATTTCAATGCTGTTTCCACTGTGGAAATACCCTCCTGTGTAAAACCTTCTGTGAGCTGCTCAGGCCTGGGGAGCCCATCTGAAGACGGTGACCACCCAGTGCCTACACAGATCTCTGTTATTGCACTGAGCACACCTTTATTATTTATAATCCTGCTGCCGTGTTTTATTAAGTGATAAGCACCCGGCATGAGCGGAGACTCAGCTGACACCCAATAAATGCCCTGAGAGCCAAACTTGTGGAAGCAAATTCACTTCTAAACTTCCCTACGTTTTTGTACTTGCTAATATCCTGGGACAGTAATATACCACACAACTGTAATGAGATAAGATATATCAGTGACTGTTCCCACAAAGCAATATATATGATGATGCAAAGAAAACAGACTCACCTTGAAAAGAAGGAAAATCAGGTTTAACTTCAGTTTCTCATTGAAAGTAGATTTATTGCTCCCTCTGTCTTCTTTAAAATAAAGCTATTCCACAGCAATTTAAAGACTTATATAGATTATTGAATTCGTTCATGTATAATCCTTTCCCATGACTCCTCCAATTTGGATTTAAAAAAATTGCCATGAGCCTTTTCAGGAAGGGACCGGGTATAATGCGATAGAATTTACAACACCCACAGGTACTGGTCTGCGGTGAATTTTAACACTAAGCAGCACATTGTGAAAACCATTCAAACGAAATATTTTTCATTGACTGGAAAGAGTATGAAAATGTTTTGGGAACTAAGTAATGTTGTCACAAGTAAAACATTTGTATCATGTCAGGATATTTTATGTTGAGAACATTTAATGCATTTATGTTAAGAAAATTTTTAATGAAAGTAATGTTTAGTTAATGCTTATAACTTTTATGATAAAACAAAATAGGCTGTATTTTACAAAAAGAAACATCACCGCGTTATTAATTACTAGAGGCCCAGTGCACAAAATTTGTACACTGATAGTGTCCCTAGTGGCTGCCGACCAGGGCCTCCTCCCTTCCTCTGGCCACCTGCCACCACCGAAGCCTCCCTCCCTTCTGCCTGGCCGATCCGATCCCTGGTCGAGCTCCCAGAAGAATTCCAGTCGAGGGGACTATTTGCATACTATGCTTTTATTATATAGGATTGTATTGGAATGATGGAACCAGAGGTGATGAAACCTAACCCTCACCCTAGTCCTAGCCCTAGACCTAACACTAACCATAACCTAACCCCAACCCTAACCCTAGCCCTAGCCTAGACCTAACAATAACCATAACCTAACCTTAACCTTAATACAAGCCCTAGCCCTAACACTAACTCTCCAGGTGAATCTAATGTGCGTCCAAGGATGCAGACACTAACCCGAACCCTAGCCCTGATCCTAACCCTAACCCTAACCCTAACCTTAGCCCTAGCCCTAACCTTAACCCTATATCTGTCCCTAACCATAACACTAATTCTAACCCTGTCCCTAACCTAGTTCTAGCCTTAAATCTAACCCTAAACCTAAACCAAGCCCTAACTATAACAATAATCCTAACCCTATTCCTAACTCTAAACGTAGCCCTAACCCTACCTCTAGGTCTAGCCTTAAACCTAACCCTAACCCTAGCCCTAACCCTAACCCTAGCCATAGCCCTAATCTTAACCATAACTGTAACCCTAGCCCTAACCATAACACTAGCCCTAACCCTAGCCCTAGCCCTAGCCCTAACCATAACCCTAGCCCTAGCCCTAGCCCTAGCCCTAGCCCTAGCCCTAACCATAACCCTAGCCCTAGCCCTATAGATGCTTTGAAAGCAGCTGGTGTCCCAGCTGGACCTGGAGAGAGTCCTGGGTATAGGTCCACATTTCATAGATGCGGACAATTCACTGCGTGTCCCAGGCTCCCAGGCTGCACAGTCATGAACGGGTGGGAACCTCACTTGCACCCCAAGACTGGCAGATGCCAGGGCCTTTGCCAGTGGTTTCCACCTTTCAGGCGTTTGTGGCAGGTTTAGGGCTGGAGCTTCTAGCAGTTTCCTTGAAAGGCTCAACCCCAGCCCCGGCCTGGGTGACTGCCCTCTGAGCTGCTGGGGCCCCTGGGCTGCCTAACTGTAACGTGAGGCCTCGCAGCAGGATGCTGCTGCCTGACCGCAGCGGGCAGAGGGGTCTTGGTCCACCACGTTCCTTGCTGCTGGCTTCCACCGCCTGGTGCCTGTCCTTCCTGTGCACACCCAGCTGCTCGGTGCCGAGCTGATGCTCACGGCCCAACGGCACCACTGCACAGTGACCAACATTGGAGAGAGCCGTAAAGGGTGCCAGCCAGGGAGCTTTTATGGGGGGGGGGTTGGGGGGGGGAGCACGAGGGAGAATGTCAAATTCTTCTTTATCCTAAAGTTAAACTCTTATTTAAGGTCTAATATAGAACTTCTTTTATCCTCTTTTAACATGTGCTAAGCTTAGATTTTGTTTTCTATTCAGACAACGTTAATATTAAAAAGGCATTTCTGCCAAGAGGTGGACTCTGGCCTGTGTGGGATGAGCCCTGGTTCTCTTTCGAGCTGGGCCACACCCACGGGCGGAGGCGGGAGGGCGGGGAGGGCGCTCCCCCTCTGGGTCTCTGTGCCCAGAAGTCTGGTTGGCACATGATGCTTTGATCGCGGTGTTAACCTTTTCTTTACTCTTCTCTCTCCGCCTTCAATGTATAAACCACATTTCTTGCCTCCTAGTATTTTTGGCTTTTTTTTTTTTTTAAGATACTTCCCACTTTTCTTAAAAATCTGACTTTGAAATTGTACCCTGTAGATATTTCTGGAGTGTATGTTATAATGAGGTAAGGCTTTGATTTCATTTGAGTCAGAGAGAACTATTACTTTCTGAGCATGAACATTGTTTTTTTGTTTGTTTGTTTGTTTTATGTATTTTATTGATTTTTTACAGAGCGGAAGGGAGAGGGATAGAGAGTTAGAAACATCGATGAGAGAGAAACATCGATCAGCTGCCTCCTGCACACCCCCTACTGGGGATGTGCCTGCAACCAAGGTACATGCCCTTGACCGGAATTGAACCTGGGACCCTTCAGTCCGCAGGCCGACGCTCTATCCACTGAGCCAAACCGGTTAGGGCATGAACATTGTTAATAAGCACTTTGTAGGCATAACATCCCTGAATGCTCACAATGGCCCAGTTACAAGAGGCACCGTCTCCAGGTCACAGACGCGGGAAGGGGGTGAATGGTCTGGCTGGGGGTGGAGCTGGAATGGAAACTGTGACTCTGCCTCCAGGGCCCTCCTCCTGGCTCAGGTTCAGCCCCTTTCATGACCGGTGGGCTGGCCCCTGGATCCTCCTCCTGTGGGGAGGGGTTCTGTGCCCTCGAATCTGGGGGGGCTGTGACCCTCATGACCAGCAGGACGCCGACAGTGGACGCGAGGCTTCTGAAGCGAGGGCATGAAGAGGAACGCAGTGTGGCGCTCACAGGACCCTCACTCCGAGGCCCGAGCTCCCAGGTGAGAAGTCCACTCCTGCGGCCACCACACTGTGAAGGCATTGGGGACACTCGGAGCGCCCGAGCGAGCGTGACCACGCACCCAGGTCTGCAGCTCCGTCGCCTATGCTGAGGCCCAGGCAGCGTGAAGCCAACACTGTCATTTGTACTACGCCTTGTGTTTTCTCTTGAGTTCTGGACCTAGAACCTGGGAGTATTCAAATCACGGGTGTTTGCAGCTTCGGAGTCTGGGGTAATTGGCTATGTGGCTACAGGAACTAGAACAAGTGGCCACTGTATTTTGGTCGAGTGACCCTCTGAGCAGAAGGCTCATGGGTCTCGAACATCTGAGCTCTGGTTGGGACCACGGCAAAGGCGTGTCCTGTCTCAGCCACAAAAACACAGGGAGCCGGAGGCTACTTCTCAGGAAGGCGAGGCTCATTCCAGGGAGCCTGCCCGTCTCTGGGGCTTGATGCCTACACAGTGAACAGAATGAAGAGGCTGCCCCAGCTAAAGCACTGTCTGCCCTTCACCAGGCCGCCTCCAATGGCTGCTGCTTGGCCGCAGGGAATCCCCCAGAATGTCCTGTGTATCCACTGGGGCTGCGGCAAGGGGAGGACATGAGACCTGCAGGGCCATGAATAAAAACTGCTTCTCCCTCTGCCATGCACAGAGCTTTTGTGGCCCCTGAGTCTGCAGACAGATTATTCTCTAACTAGAGGCCCAGTACACGAATTTGTGCACCAGTGGGGTCCCTCAGCCTGGCCTGTGGGATCAGGCCAAAACTGGCTCTCCAACATCCCTCGAGGGATCCTGGATTGCGGGAGGGTGCAGGCCAGGCCGTGGGACCCCACAGGTGCACAGTTGGGGCCAGGGAGGGACATGGGAGGTTGGCCAGCTGGGGAGAGACTGTGGGAGGGCTCCACCAGACCTCCTTGCTCAGTCCTGATCGGCCAGAACCCAGCAGCAAGCTAACCTACCAGTCGGAGCATCTGCCCCCTGGTGGTCAGTGCATGTCATAGCGAGCAGTTGAGTGTCCTTAGCATATTACGCTTTGATTGGTTGAACTGCCGACTGGATGACTGACACTTAGCATATTAGGCTTTCATTATACAGGATGATACGCTTAAGGCCCCACAGAGCCACCCTGCTGCACGGACAGAATTCCATCGCCACCCTGCCCTGAATGGCAGGGAGTGGACACGGGGGAGGTGGCTCTGCACGTGCGTCTGGAGTGTCCAGGGTGGCCCATTTGTGTCTCAGTGCAAACCCACACCTCTGCCCAGAGACAAGTGTGGGAGCACCTGCAGGAGGGCTTGGCAGCTGTGAGCGTGGTGGTCACTCACACGCTGGAGCAGCCGTCTGCTCTCTCCTTCTCCGGCTGGGGATGCAGCCCCACTGGCTGTCCTTCCTTTGTGGCTTTTTCAAATGGTGCCTCTCAGCCACCCACCCAGCCAGCCTTGATCCTGGTCCTACTATGCGCTGCTATCCATCAGCCCTGGAGGTTCAGGGATTAACCCGTTACAGTCCACACCCTGGAGAACCCGAGGCTCTAGCTGGGAGACATAAGCACTAACCACAGGGCTGTCTGAGCAGGAGTAACAGAGATCCTTTCAAAGAATGGGCGTGGCATGAAAAGAGGAGAGTTATGACTTCATGGAGGGGGCAGAGGAGTTTCTCAAAGGGGAGGGGTTCTCCGAGCTGAGTTTCTAAGAGTCAGCTGGGCTTTATCACCCAGATAAGAGGCAGGGTGGCGGGGGAATCTGCGTGGGCACAGGCGCCGACGTTCGCGGCGGGGGCGGGCGGGGAACTGGCTCCAGGTGTCCCAGGCCATCCCGGGGGCAGAATGAGGGGAGGGTGCCGGAGGGCAGGTTTCCACGCCTGGCGGTGCAGCGCTCTGCGGCTCGCAGGGCTCTTACTGCTGGAGACAGGCTGGAGGCGTCAGGGCGGAGCTGGCCAGTCAGCACTGCAGGTGAGCCCACCTGAAGGCGAGGACCTGCCGGGACAGAAGCTCCAGGGGAGGCTGGCGTAGGCGCGGAGATGGACGGCGCGACTGCTGGAGCTGACGGGGCGGGCCTCTGGGTAGCAGCCGGCTCCATGGTGTTGCCCCTCCTTCCAGTCTCAGGACACGTGGGACAGTGGGGCCACCATGTGGTTGCCTGGGCACTGAGACAACGTCAAAGCACTTCCTTACGCATTAGTTTAGACTTCTGCCAGCACTCTCCAAGAATGATAAACACGGGGACAGATCCCAGTGCAGAGGGAAGAATCTGCTGCTAGAACAACCCTGTGGCCAGCTCGAGCCTCACGCCTTGCTCAGGAGCACCACTCCACCCTGTCTCCGCAGCAGGAAGCTGGGGCGATGCCACCCTTGGGGAGCCGTGCTTGCTGAGCTGGTGATGCCAGTGGGGCCTGGCCTGCGACGGGCACTGTGAACCAGCAGCGCTGGGTGGGGGAAGGTCTGCCGCCCCCCACGCTGCCCTCCCTACTGCCACGGCGCTGGTTCTGGGGTTTGTACCTCTTAGTCGTGGAGAGAAAAGGAAAGCTAAGGCATGCGGTGAGAGGGAGAGGAAGGACGGAAGGCAAGGAGAAGGAACCTCAGCCAGAGTCAGGTTTTGCAAACTGTTGCTCTGAGTGTGAGGTGCTGGCTGCGTCCCTCTGCAAGCGTTCACACAGTCAGGTCTGGCAGTGCGGTGAGCACCTGGGCAACACTGTCAGGTAAACGTGAAACACTGGGAACAGAGAAGCGAGGGCAAGCCCAGAGGCACGGTGCCTGTGTTAGACCCAGTGGAATTGCTTTATCCATCAAACGGTCCATGAGAAGTGAGGCGAGCGGAGCTTTTGCTTGTTGGCAGGGTAGGCAGTCTGGTTGTCCGGAGGACTGGTGGAAGGGAGCCATGTTTACCGCCAAAAAGAGGGTCTGCGGAGACACTGCTGTAGCCAGAGGTGAAACACAGCTGTTTCATGGCTGCAGAAAAGGCCGTCTGCCTTCGGCACTCTTACAACTTCAGGTCAGCACAGCAAGCCCAGAATTCCATGGCCCTGGCTTATTCCGCAGGGCGTCAGGGTTAGATGTCCTTGTATTTCCAAAGGACAGCTTTTTGGACACGGCTTCCAAATGTTCTGGACATTCTTTCAAATAGTGACAGAATAAAGAGCAAGATGTAGCAACCTTTTCTCGACTTCATTTGTACTAAAATTCTTGCACCAATTTTAAGAAAAAGACACTGTAGAAACCAAGATGGCGGCATAGGTAAGCACCTAAACTGCTGCCTTGCACAACAATTTCAAAACTACAACTAAAAGACAGAACGGACACCATCCAGAACCACAGGAAAGCTGGCTGAGTGAAAATTCTACAACTAGAAGGAAAGAGAAAAGCTCACAGAGAATTGGAGGTATGGCAAAGGGTCTTTGTGCGCGCAGAGAGGAAGGGCGGCTGAGAGCCTGGCTGACTTTCTCTGGCGGAAGGGGGAAGGAAGCCCCTGACCACACTGAACCCCAGTTCTGACTGCACTGAACCCCAGTCCCAGACGAAACCCCGTGGACCCAGGCTCATACAGGGGGAGTCTGGACTGTCAGGTAGAGAGAAAGGCACCCGGAGACTCGGAGACCTGGGGGAGCCCCGGCGGGCGGGCAGGGGTTTGGAGGCGCGCACGCCAGTGTGTACAAAGGCTGCGGAGGTTGCCACAGGCTTTCCCTAGCAGAAGGGAGTCAGAAGGTCCTGACTGCACTGAACCCCAGTTCTGACTGCACTGAACCCCAGTTCCAGGTGAGCCCCTGGGGACCCACGCTCTTGTGGGGGGAATCTGGACTCTCGGGCAGAGACTCGGGAGCCGGGGAAGGCAGAAGTCTGGAGGCGCGCGCGCGCAAGGCCAAGGCTGACTGGAAGCCAAGACTGTCTGCTCCGCCCTGAGACTCCACCCCATCCACGCTGAGCACAGAGGCTATTGCAATTTGGCAAGTCTAATCCTATAAGGCTGTCTCTAGCACCGAACTTCTCCCAGCGTAGACACAGCTGATCCTTACAGCCAACTGGCCTGGAGGTCAATTCCTCCCAGTGATACCAACAACAATCAAGACTTAACTACAACAAGGCTGTACACACAGTCCACAAAGGGGTGCACCAAGAGTGTCCACCTCAGGTTAACTGGGGAGGCCGACCCACTGGGCCATATAGGAAACCTAGCACACAAATCTACCCTACCAACTCAGGGAAGCAGTGAAAATGCAGCGTCAAAGAAACAGATCACAAATGAAAGAAATGGAGGAAAACAAATGACTGGATATAGAATTCAAAACCATGGTTATAAGGCTTTTCAAGAATATCCTAGAAAAGGCCGATAAATATAACGAGACCCTCGAAGATATGAAAAAGGACCAACTAGAAATTAAACATACACTGACTGAAATAAAAAATATTATACAGAGACCCAACAACAGACTAGAGGAACACAAGAATCAAGTCAAAGAATTGAAATACAAAGAAGCAAAAAAACACTCAACCGAAAAAGCAAAAAGAAAAAAAAATCCAAAAAGTTGAAGATAGTGTAAGAAGCCTCTGGGACAACTTCAAGTGTACCAACATCAGAATTATGGGGGTTCCAGAAGAAGAGAGAGAGCAAGATACTGAAAACCTATTGGAAGAAATAATGACTGAAAACTTCCCCCACCTGGTGAAAGAAATAGACTTACAAGTCCAGGAAGCGCACAGAACCCCAAACAAAAGGAATCCAAAGAGGACCACACCAAGACACATCATAATTAAAATGCCAAGAGCAAAAGACAAAGAGAGAATATTAAAAGCAGCAAGAGAAAAACAGTTAATTACCTACAAGGGAGCACCCATACGATTGTCAGCTGATTTCTCAACAGAAACTATGCAGGCCAGACAGGAGTGGCAAGAAATTTTCAAAGTGATGAATAGCAAGAACCTACAACTAAGATTACTCTACCCAGCAAAGCTATCATTCAGAATTGAAGGGCAGATAAAGAGCTTCACAGATAAGAAAAAGCTAAAGGAGTTCATCACCACCAAACCAGTATTATATGAAATGCTGAAAGGTATTCTTAAAGAAGAGGAAGAAGAAAAAAAGTAAAGATAAAAATTATGAACAACAAATACATATCTATCAACAAGTGAACCTAAAAATCAAGTGAATTAAAAACCTGAGGAACAGAATAATCTGGTGAATATAATAGAATCAGGGGCATAGAAAGGGAGTGGACTGATAATTCTCAGGGGAAAGGGGTATGGGGGGGGGGGTTCAGGAAGAGACTGGACAAAAATCATACACCGGGTGGAGGGGAGCTATGGGGGGAAAAAGGAGAAACAATTGTAATAATCTGAATAAAGATTTATTTAAAAAATAAATAAAATAAAATAAAATAAAGAAAGAAAAAGACACTGTAAGCTTGACTGTAAACACTTACTACAAGGCAGGAAGGAAACAACTGTTGCTTTCCTTTATCCCAAGAAAATAATCTTGAACAGGAAAAAGCTCCATGTGCAAAGATACTTACATCTGCATTATTTGTGATAGAAGAAAACAGAATAATTGCATGTAGATATGGCAGGCTATCATACGGCTCTTAAAACCATACAGTATTGATGGAAAGGCCGAGTGAAAAGTGTCAAATGAAGGAAAGTATATGTATACTAGAGTTCTGTCCATGTAAAAATGTATATTTATGTAGACAAAGTGTGATGGGAACATGAAGAAATGGAAACCATTGCTGTGTCAATGCACCTGTCAGCATAAACTAGGTTATGCTGCAGTAACAAACAATCCCTGTCTACCAGTGACTCACACAGAAGCTCATGCTATGTGATCAGGCTACAGGGGCCCAGGCTGGAGAAGGTTTTGTCTTCACACCTGCTTCTTCAATGATCTCAGCCTCTGTGGGGAGGAAAGATGTGGTTGGCACTGTCTTTTTTCTCTCTTTATTTTATTTTTTCCATCACCATTTATCCCCCCATACCCTCCTCCACTTCCATCCCCTACCTCTCACAATCACTACGCTGTTGTTCATGTCTATGAGTTCTCTCTCTTTTTTTCCCCATTTTGCTCAATCCCTCCCCCCTCTCCCGCCCCAACACTCCCTGCGTCAGAGCTGTGTGCCTGTCTCTATCTATGAGTCTGCCTCTATTTGCTTGGCAGCTCAGTTTGTCCATTAGATTCCACAGTGAGTGAAATCACGTGTCTTTCTCTGACTGGCTTATTTCACTTAGCGTAATGCTCTCCAGGTCCATCCTTGCTGTTGCAAAGGGTAAATTTTTCTTTTTTCTTTTTTTAATATATTTTATTGATATTTCACAGAGAGGAAGGGAGAGGGATGGAGAGCTAGAAACATCGATGAGAGAGAAACATCGATCAACTGCCTCCTGCACACCTCCCACTGAGGATGTGCCCGCAACCAAGGTACATGCCCTTGACCGGAATCGAACCCGGGACCCTTCAGTCCGCAGGCCGACGCTCTATCCACTGAGCCAAACCGGTTTCGGCAAATTCTCTTCTTTTTTATGACTGGGTAGTATTCCACCATGTAAATGTACAGGCACTATGTCTTAAAAATTCTGCTCTGGAGTTAAACATGTCACTTCTACTTGCTTTCTTTTGGCCAAAGCAAGTCACATGGCCATGCCTGCTTTCAAAGGGGCAAGGAAGCTCAACCCAGCAATTGGGAGTTGGTGATCTATACCACACTAATCATTCAAAGAAAGGCTTTTAATATAAAATTCTCCAAAATGGGTATTCTTCTACTCAAACATTTTAAATTGATTGAGATGATAAACATTTTCATGTGAGAAAACACAGTCTGATTGAAAAATATTTCTGGCTTCACATCCTTGTCGTATGCAATTGGTGAAGGCTGCGGGAGGCATACACTACCACAAGACATTCTGTTTAAACATGTATCAGTGCTGTTAGGAAAATGCCTCTTTTGCTTATGTACAATGGAACGATTTGCTTGCTTCAGCAAGCAATCAGCAGTGAAGCAAATACATGCCACACTAGCAGGGTTCTTTAATGCTCCAGTCTGAAAATTGCTGAAAAATATCTATTGAAAATGAATGGGCCGTAGAGCGAAGAACGCCAGCCTTGGTACCAGGGAGGTTCAAACACTGACTCACCATTTACTATATAACCTTGGGCAATCTACCTCTGCTCCATCCTGCCACACACAGAGCAGGAGTGGCCACCGATACCAGGCGGTCACAAACACAGAGAGGGCAGGTCGGCGCAGAGAAACCTCATGGAGCTGTCTCAGGTAAGAACAGTTAGATCAGCCCTGGCTGGCGCTGCTCGCTCAGTGGTGAGAGCACCAGCCCACACACCCAAGGGTCTCAGGTTCAATTCCCAGTTAAGAGCACATACCTGGTTGCAGGTTTGATCCCTGGCCCTGGTTGGGGAGACTGCAGGAGGCAACCAATCGATGTGTCTCACTCACATTGATCACATCACTGTTTCTCTCTCTCTCTCTGCCCCCCCCTTCCATTCTCTCTAAAAATCAATGAAAAAAAATACCCTCAGGTGAGAATTAAAAACATAAAGAACAGTTAAAACATGTTGCTTTGACCAACTAGCTCTGTATCTGTGCATAACAGAGCGGAATTGGAAAGCTTATCTGCTCCCCGGAGCACCTGGCTGGTTATTGTGGCATCGCCAAGCGGTGCACTGTACTCGGGGGCCTGCCCCAGAGGGGACTGCACCCTCACAGAGATGGGTGTGGGGCCTGCCCCAGAGGGGACTGCACCCTCACGGAGATGGGTGTGGGGCCTGCCCCAGAGGGGACTGCACCCTCACGGAGATGGGTGTGGGGCCTGTCCCAGAGGGAATTCCGCCCTCACAGAGATGGGTGTGGGGCCTGTCTCAGAGGGGACTGCACCCTCACAGAGATGGGTGTGGGGCCTGTCCCAGAGGGGACTGCGCCCTCACAGAGATGGGTGTGACGGGCTGTCACTGTCTCCTCTGTCCTATGTACTCAGTGCTGTCTGTACACATGGTACCCAACAAATATTAGCTGCTACGACTATTTTTCTAAATACATTTTTATTGATTTCAGAGAGGAAGGAAGAGAGAGAGACAGAAACACGAATGATGAGAGAGAATCATCGATCGGCTGCCTCCTGCACACCCCACACTGGGGATTGAGCCGGCAACCCGGGCATGTGCCAGGACTGGGAGTCAAAGCGTGGCCTCCGGTTTATAGATTGACGCTCAACTACTGAGCCACGCTGGCCAGGCTGGCTATTTCTTATAGGGAAACTCCCGGGCCAGCGTTTGGAAGGGATGTGAGTGGCATACACCGGATGGGATCTCCTCGGGAGTTGGGAGTTTCTCTGTAAAGGTTAAACTGAGCCCACAGGCTCCAGACTCTGATCCATCAGGGTGAGTGTCCACAGTAACCGGATCCCTCCTCTCCTGCGGAGCCACTGAATGGAAGTGCGTCCTGGGGAACAGAAACGTTGGGAGGGGATGAACCCCTTGTTATTTTTCATTCTCTGGCGCCACCTCCCGAGGGGCTTAGTCGCCTCCGCAGGCAGCTCCCATGGCAGGCCGTGCTGGGACGGGCTCGGTTGTCCTAAGTTTGGGAGGCCGGGTACATGTGCAGTGATAAATGCTAGGAGCCCCAGCCACCAAAGCGGTTCCCGTCGGTCTCCATAGTGAGCTTTTGTTCCTGACAAGAGGACATGGCAGAATATCTCTCTATTCCTGTTTACGCTCCTGAGTCTGCCACTCGCCCGGCAGTCAAAAGGGGATCAAACCAGAGATGGTCAGACAAACACTCCTCCTCTTTCTTCCTCTAGTGAGCAGGTGGGGACATAGGTCTCCCCAAAGAGTCAAGGTCCTGTGTGAAGATGTGCGTGGGACTACTTACCTGATCCTCGCTGCGGCTCTGCCAGTCGGATTACAAAAGGATCCTAAACACCGAATGTGGTGGACAGGCCCGACAGTCTCCGCGGACAGGACGCTGGTGGTAACTTGCTCTGCAGTCTGCAGTTGCTCCCTGTGTCTCTGGGGCCATTAACATACATGTTACATCCCAGCAGCTCACAGCACCCTGAAAATAGGGACTTCGTGGCCCTAACTGTTCAGAGAATATCGCTTAGCGGTGACATCACAGAAGCCTCATTTTGAATCTCTCCAATCATGGGGCCAGGAGGCCTGCGGGAGGGATGCGTGTGTGTTGAGGCAGGATGTGACTCTAAGATCTTGGGTTCCTAACTTCCCGTGCTATGGGGCGGCCACGTCTCTGTTCCCAACCAGCAGAGTCAGAGATAGGAGAGCCCTTTCCTTGTCCCCGGGACCGTGCCGTCCAGAGCCAACCCTCCGTGTGGATAAGTGAACGGGAGGGGAAGTAGCGCGGGCGGTGAAGAGGGGAATTTCCCGGTGCTCGTGTTTCCTCTGGGCTGGGTCCTGCCTAGGAAGTGACGGGGACAGAGCAAGGGAAGCAGCTACGGCTGGTGGCCAAGCCCGCAGAACATTAACAGTCCTGGTACTTGGTTAGCCCTTCGCAGTTTCTAAGTCACTTTCATGTGCTGTGTGGGATTCTCAAAAACTGCGCGAGAAGTAGCGGAGATTCCCCTGCTTTCCAGCGGAGGAAACGCAAGTCCAACGGAGGGAAGTGACTGCCCACGACACCTCTCCCCTGAGAAGAGGCGCCAGGGCAGACTCGGGCTTCCTCACGTCTCAGCCAGTTCCTGCCACTGCCCCCCGCCCTCCCCCAGTCTCCTCAGGACTGCCCCCCGCCCCCCGTCCCCCGTCTCCTCCAGGACTGCCCCCCGCCCTCCCCCAGTCTCCTCAGGACTGCCCTCCCAGTCCTCCAGCTTCCAGCAAAGAATTCTGCTTCCAGCGGTGGTTTCAACAATACCTGCATGGGAGGCCCAGGCACTTCCCCTCCTGGAACGAAATTCCAAGGACCAAGCAGTTTCTTTAGGGTCCCAGCTGCCCTGGCTGCTCGGAAGGACAGCAGAGGCTGGCGCTGTGGCGGGGACTCCGTGTGGGCGGGTCAGGCTCCTGGGCAAGTGGTCAGGACGCTTGGGAAGGGGTCCTGCAGCTCCCATGACACCTGTGGTGTTTGCCCAAATCTGATGCGTTTGAGGCCATGACTCTCTAACAAGTTTCCTTTTCTTCTTCTTTCTTTAAAAAACGTAATTGTGAGCTCTTTGCTAGGAATGTGCTCTGGAGGGTTGGTCATTTTCGAAGTGACCTTCTAAGGATTCTGACAGCTGCGCTCGTGAAACCCAATAGGGTCAGAGAGTCACCAGCAACGTCCTCGGTTCTGAGCGTCACGTCAGAGCAGCTGCGGCGGGCTCGGGGAGCCGGAGGTGGCAGACCTTCTCCCGGCCTAACACTTGGATCCTTCAAAATATGTTGAGAAGCTTCCTTTTAGAGATAAACGTTTTAGAAATCAATTTTTGAGACAGTCAGTGCCGTTGGTCACATCCACGAAGATCATGTACATGGAAGCGTGGGCGAGGCCCCGCCAGCCGTGGGGGCAGGGCCCACGGCAGAACCTGCGTGTCCACGCCAGGTCCCTGCAGAGGGGACTGGAGCCACTGACACTGGCTGTCACGTGTCTGTCATTGCTGTTAAATGTAGAGCTAGGAGTCGGGAAGCAGAAGTCTTGGCGACAGGGAGGCAGAGCGTGGCCGGTTCTGCGGGGACAGGATAGCTAGAAAGAGGGTTGGGGCTGTGGGGGCGGGGGGCGGGCAGAGGGCTCACCCCTCGGAGCATCTCCCGGTGCATTCCCAGGGCCTCTCTCCTCCGAATCCCAGCCCAGCCTCGTGCGCAGGTGGCTCACCCACACGCTGTCGTCACCAACACCATCCACACTCTCTCGCTTTCAACGTGGATGAAAATATAAATGGCTGCTCCCGAGTCAGCTTCGTTAGCACGTTTGGGAAGCCGGGGGAGCTCTTAGTCTGTTTGCATATGTCAGTGGCAGGCACCATACCAAGCTCTGGGCTCAGCTGGGGCCTAGAGAAATGCAGGTGGGCCAAGGGCCGGAGACCTTAGGACAAAGCGCCGAGCTCAGGGGCCACCGAAGTCCTGCCCCGGCTCTGTCTGCTTCCCTCTGCGCCTCAGGCTCAGACGCGCCGGCCGGTGCCGACTGTTCTAAACGCCTGCTTTTGGCCATTATCATGCCCTGTTTGGGGGCTCATCCTAAAACCTAAAATTAATCATATTTTCTACTGAATAAGGACCTGGCCTAGCTAAAGACGGCCCGCAGAGGTGCCCCAAATTGGAGAAAGGAGGCGGGGCATTTACCCACCGCTGAGCAGTCACTGGCACAGTCTGCGCTGCTGGGTAACCCTGGGCCGAGGGCACGTCTGCGAGGGGGGCTGGGAGCTGCACCTCGACATTGCCCCAGAATCAACACCGAGGCTTCGGTGCCCGCCCGCCAGCGCCGTGAGGACCACACAGGGACGAGGTGAAGAGGTGTTCAGGGAGGAGGATGCTCGTTCTCCCTCAGCCCCCTAATCTGCAGCAAGCAAGGCTTTGTCTCTGGACAGAGAGCACCCAAACAGCTCCGGAAATGTGGCCCAGCGCGTGGCTTTCTTCCTTGCAGCATTTTTCTAGGGTTTGGCTGTCAGTGTTTCCTTCACAGGTGGGTGCATGATCATCCTCCTGCCTCCCCCACTGTCAGCACCACAAAGGATGAGGCCCTGCCAAGCCTGTATCGGACGGGGAGCCTGTTGCCGGCCACCGAGGCTGCTAACGGCGAACTCGGGATCTTAGATGTACACTGGGGTCTCGAAATGGGTCCAAAGAGGTCAGTTCTGGACAAGGTTTTTCCAGCAGCCCCGACGGGTGGGGTGGTTGATGGTCAGAATTTGGGAGATGCTGGAAGCACCGGCATCCACCAGACACTAGAGGGCGCCGCCGCATTGAGGAACTGAGTGGCTCCAGGGAGTGTTGTCTCTCAAGCTCACCTTGCCGCCCCAGGAAAGGGAAGACCGAGAGTGGAAAGTCTCACTGCAGAACTGGACGCTGGGCCATCGGCGCCGGTGCAGGCCGCACTCTCAGGTGGACGACTTCAGAACATCGACAGATGAGGATCTATCCCATTGTGCTTTTTTCCTTTAGATTTATTTTTTTAATCCTCGCCCAAGGAGTGAGGATATTTTTTCCATTGATTTTCAGAGAAAGTGGAAGGGAGGGGGGAAGAAGAGAGAAAGAGAAACATTGATGTTTTGCTCTGTGGATCGGCTGCCTCCTACACACCCCACACTGTGGATTGAGCCCAAAACCTGGGCATGTGCTCTGAATGGGAATTAAACTGTGACCTCCTGGTTCATAGGTCAAAGCTTAACCACTGAGCCACACGAGCCAGGCTATGCTTTTTTAACAATAATAAAGCTACCTATTTACATACTATTTATTATCCTCCACGCACTGTTACAAGTACTTCATCTGCATTAGCATATTTAGTCCTCCCAGCAGCCCTAAATAGGTTATCCGAAATTTACAAATAAGGAGAGAGGCAGAGAGGTTAAGAGATTTGCCCAAGATCACAGCTAGTAAGTGGAAGGACAGGATTCAAATCTAGGGTCCCTGTGGAGAGTTGATACATAGCATGGTGATTATAGTCACCAGACAACAACAATAATCTATAATTATAAAAGCATAATATGCTAATTAGACCAGACGTCCTTCCAGACATCCTTCCGGATGACCTTCCGGACGAAGCCAGGTCTGTGAGGGAAGCCCGGGTCCCGGGTGCCAGAGGGAAGCCGGTGCTAGCAGCTGGGGGAAGGAAGGCCTACTCTTGCATGAATTTCATGCATCGGGCCTCTAGTACAATTATAATTAGCATATGATTAACAATTATGATTAATAAATAATTTATGTAATATAATAAAATCCACATATAACATATAATGGTTATACAATTACAGACTTCAAAGTTGCTACGAGACCAGCTTTAATTGTTCCCGCCATAAAGAAGAAGTGATAATGATGTGGCATGATAGAGGTTAATCATATTTCAATATGTAAATGTATCACATCAACACATTGTATACCTTAAGCTCACACAATGGTATATGTCGGAGTCCTTATAAATATTTTATACTATGAGTTTAATTCCCTTACAGATTTGGATACATAATCCTAAATCTTCTCGGGGCTGAAAACAGACTTCCTCACCAATAATTCCGTCACCCAACACCTTGGAAGATGCCTTCTCAGTTGGCGTGGTTGGAAGATGGTCTCTGAGCCATCGGGGTCCCAGGCCACTCATGGAGGCCTGAATCCCCGGCTGTTTCCTCACTTGACTGGTTTTGTTTAATTGGACCTCAGGATATTCATATGCATTTCTGACTAAGTTCTTCTTATCTCTTAAGCCATAAAACTCTTACCATGCAGAGAGATCATCAAATGAGTTAACCCACTAGAGGTCGGGCTCTCACGTCTCGGTGGTCCATAAACTCACCACCGCCCAGGCCATTCCATGTGCAGTGACCAGCAGCCTCTCTCTATTCCCACCGCTCTATCCCAGGTCCAGCCTCAGCGAAGCGCGTGAGAAACGGGTCGGAAGCAACAGGAGGGAATAGGAGAGGAAATGAAACCCCGGGCTGGTGGACTAAGCCGTTGCTACACTCAGGCAGCCGTTCACACCACCCGGAAAGCCGAGCAGTGTTTCTGTAATGAGAGGAGCTTGTCACACTGCAATAGTCTTTCTGCAAAGACTTTGATTTAGGGTTGGTATCAGCATGGACCACGTTAAAATACAATTACAAAGGAAACGCGTTTCACTGGAGAATTGCAGGGAGCATCTTGGAGCTGAGGAGGCTGCTGAGAGCTGAGAGGCGCTGGCAGGGAGGAAGGGGAGAAGGGCCAGTGTGAGCTGGGAGAAGCCCCCTGTCCCTCCGGTCCACACGGAAGGAAGATGGAGATGCCCACTTCAGGGAGAGAGCGCGAGATTCCCGACCCCTGAACGGTCTGGGCTTCTACCTCTTGTGAGAGTGACCACCAGAATCGCTGCAATGCTGTCCCTCTCCCACTACCTCCTGTTCAACACACATCTGCGTCTCTCTTCATGGGCCCCACTTCCTGTGGAAAATGACATTTCTGGGGAATTTGGGTAAAAGGATTGGACATCTGGGGGCTGAAATCCCAGCTGTACCATTTACTATCGGTGTGACCGCGTAGGTCCCGGTAATTTATTAGCACATCACTAAACCTTTTTCTGAATCTTAGGTTCTGTCTGTGGTAAAGAGGTACCTGGCATATAGCAGGGACCATACACAAGACAAGGCTGATTATCGCTCGGTTCCAAATGGGTAGATTAATCAGTGGTCTCAAAAGTGAGGGCGCTTGTAACCAGGGGGTGCAAGGTGCCTCACAGGGGCGTGAGAAGGAAATATTAAAATTTCTATTAATGTGTATTTTTAAAATATATATATTTTTATTGATTGCAGGGGGGAAAGGGAGAGGAAGAGAGATAGAAACAACAATGAGAAAGGGGCCTTGTGGGTGAGAGAGTAAAACTGAGGTGGGTGACTGTGGTTTGGGACAACTGGGCTTTAGGAGGGGATGCATGGTGCCCTGGCCGGGCACGGAGGTAGAATGAGAAAAGAGTGAGTGGGGGAATTTAGTAAGATGCAGTGTGGGGGTGAGGTGGCTAATGGCTGTGAGGTTGCCACCTCACCCCCACACGTGAATAAGCGCGTGTCCTCCTCCTCTGCAGGTGGCCTGGGACTCCTGTGCCCTCTGAACCCTGAGTAGCAGTGCTCTCTGTGTGCTGAGTTCCTGTCCAGCTGGGGCTGGTGGCCATGGGGCAGTTGAAGTGTGGCTCAGCCCCATGAGGATGAGGCCTTCACTGGTGGCTGATGGGATCTCAGACTCACCAGGAGGGCCTCACAGATCCAAAATTTCTCCTTAATCAGACCAGTTCCCACCGAAACCTACAGTCTCGTCTTAACCATTTCAGCCCACCTCTCTCTTGGGCCCAGCTTAGTCCCCAGTGACCTGCCTTCCCCAGACCCCAGCTTCTCCAGCCAGGCATTTGGTACATGGCACCCGGCCAGCCTGGGGCCGTAGGCCTGCTGGGGCGTTCTAACCGCTGGGAGATGGCCTCGGGCCTGGGGTGGGTAAAATACTCTGCATACAAGTTCAGTTAGTCTTCACCTGATGGGAAAGACTCGGCCACCAAGCTCTTAGAACTCCCGTGTGATCTTGTGTTAACTGCTCCTGGAAATAAAACAAAGCTACAGGTCCTGCCGTGGCCGGTGTTGCTCAGTGGTTAGGGTGTAGGCCTGAGCACTGAAGGGTCCTGGATTGCAGGGTCAATCTCCAGTCCTGGTTGGGGCAGATGCAGGAGGCAACCAATCGATGTGCCTCTCTCACATTGATGTCTCTCTCTCCTTCTCCCTCTTTCTCACTCTCTCTCTTCCCCTCCCTCCCTCCCTCCCTCCCTCCCTCCCTCCCTCCCTCCCTCCCTCCCTCCCTCCCCTCTCTAAAAATCAATGGAAAAAATATCCTCAGCTGAGGATTAAGTAAATAAATCAGTGAAGCCACAGGTCCCAAAGAGCTGACTCTACCCCGTGCCCTGGCCCTACTTGGGCTGCAGACACCTGGTGTCCCACGGCCTGCCCTGGGAATACCCCATCGCTGCTCTGAGCTTGCTCTGAGCTCTCCAGATCCGGGTCAGGTCGCCCTCAGCTCCTCTCTCCCAGCAGAGCGTGGCCCGCCTCCTGACTGGGATGGTGACTTTTTCATCTTTACAGGCCCAGTAGCCAGCACAGTGCGTGTCACCCGGGCCCCCCAAAATGTTTGTTAAATGAATGAAAACAGTCCCCCTGTGTGAGAGGAGGCTCCTGGGTCATCCCCCAGGGCAATTGCTGCCGTCTGGCTTCTCTCGTCAACACGGCTGCTGGCAGGGCAGCTGAAACTGGGTCCCAGGCGCACCACGGAGGATCCAAGCTCTCCTAGTCACAGGTGTCTGTGTCATGTGACAACTCCTTTCTGCCGGGCTTGTTTCTCCCACCACCCGGGATGGTAATGTGGCTGAGAGGGAAGCGAGCTGATGGCTGTCGGCAAGCAAAGTCGGGCATCTCCAGGGAGACCACGCAGTGCAGGCAACAGGCGTATAATTAGTCAACAACTAAGCTCTCTTTCCAAAGAAGAGAGAAGAGGAAGGAAGAGGGAGGGGTGGCCCTAAGATGAGCAACAGGAGCCCGCCCGTTGGAAAGGTGTTTGTGTTCTCTCGGCCTCCGGCCTGTCCAGGAGCAGAATCGAGGACCCCACACTCTGCTCTGCAGGGGGAGCCCAGGGGCCTCTGTGCAGCCAGCTCACCTCCGTGCCACCCACGCTGCGTGCAAAGTATACTCTGAACACGAAGGCAAGGCTGAAGGTGGAACAGCTGGTAGCGGCGTTCCCACCTGTGGTTCCGTCTCCCCATGGCAGTCGCCTTGTGAAGCCAGCACTCGCGCTGACGGCCTCCCTCCCAGACCATGTCCCTCCCAGACTTTGTCCCTCCAGACCATGTTCCTCCCAGACCATGTCCCTCCCAGACTTTGTCCCTCCCAGACCATGTCCCTCCAGACCAGGGGTCCTCAAACTACGGCCCGCGGGCCACATGCGGCCCGCCGAGGACATTTATCCAGCCCGCCGGGTGCCACTGCCTGTCCTGCTTAGCAGCCGACTCATCCCGGGCCCGCAGTGCACATAGGAATTTGTTCATAGTTTTTTTTAAAACTATAGTCCGGCCCTCCAACGGTCTGAGGGACAGTGAACTGGCCCCCTGTTTAAAAAGTTTGAGGACCCCTGCTCCAGACCATGTCCCTCCAGACCATGTCCCTCCCAGACCATGTCCCTCCAGACCATGTCCCTCCCAGACTTTGTCCCTCCAGACCATGTCCCTCCAGACCATGTTCCTCCCAGACCATGTCCCTCCCAGACCATGTCCCTCCCAGACCATGTCCCTCCCAGACCATGTTCCTCCCAGACCATGTCCCTCCCAGACCATGTCCCTCCCAGTTCATGTCTCTCCAGACCATGTCCCTCCCAGACTTTGTCCCTCCAGACCATGTCCCTCCCAGACCATGTCCCTCCCAGACCATGTCCCTCCCAGACCATGTTCCTCCCAGACCATGTCCCTCCCAGACCATGTCCCTCCCAGACCATGTCCCTCCCAGACCATGTCCCTCCAGACCATGTCCCTCCCAGACCATGTCCCTCCAGACCATGTCCCTCCCAGACCATGTCCCTCCAGACCATGTCCCTCCCAGACCATGTCCCTCCCAGACCATGTCCCTCCAGACCATGTCCCTCCCAGACCATGTCCCTCCCAGACCATGTTCCTCCCAGACCATGTCCCTCCCAGACCATGTCCCTCCAGACCATGTCCCTCCCAGACCATGTCCCTCCAGACCATGTCCCTCCCAGACCATGTCCCTCCCAGACCATGTCCCTCCAGACCATGTCCCTCCCAGACCATGTCCCTCCAGACCATGTCCCTCCCAGCCATGTCCCTCCCAGACCATGTCCCTCCCAGACCATGTCCCTCCCAGACCATGTCCCTCCAGACCATGTCCCTCCCAGACCATGTCCCTCCAGACCATGTCCCTCCAGACCATGTTCCTCCCAGCCATGTCCCTCCAGACCATGTCCCTCCCAGACCATGTCCCTCCCAGACCATGTCCCTCCAGACCATGTCCCTCCCAGTTCATGTCCCTCCCAGACCATGTCCCTCCAGACCATGTCCCTCCAGACCATGTTCCTCCCAGCCATGTCCCTCCAGACCATGTTCCTCCCAGACCATGTCCCTCCCAGACCATGTCCCTCCAGACCATGTCCCTCCAGACGATGTCCCTCCAGACGATGTCCCTCTCAGACCGTGTCCCTCCCAGATCATGTCCCTCCCAGACACATATCCCTCCCAGACCATGTCCCTCTCAGACCATGTCCCTCCCAGATCATGTCCCTCCCAGACACATATCCCTCCCAGACCATGTCCCTCCCAGACCATGTCCCTCCCAGACCATGTCCCTCCAGACCATGTCCCTCCCAGACCATGTCCCTCTCAGACCATGTCCCTCCCAGTTCATGTCCCTCCCAGATCATGTCCCTCCCAGACCATATCCTTCCCGGACCATGTCCCTCCCAGACCATGTCCGCTCTTCTCTGCCCGGGCCCTGCTTAGCTCCCCTCCCTCTGGCTTTGTTGGCTGAGGCCACCGTCAGCAGCTGGAGACCAGAGGATGGAGGACAGAGTCCCCTCCTGCCCCACCTGCTTCAGCAGCAAGTCCCAGGCAGGGGTGGCTGTGGCTGGGCTACAAGAAGGGTCTCTCTCTCCTGCCCTTGATTCCTGAGGGGGTGCCTTCCTCCCACTATGGCTAATCTCTGGGCACCTAGTGCATTTTGCCTGTTGCTTTAACCATGCCCACTCCTCTCTAAACAGTCCTTTCATTCAAATTTCTTGAATTGGGCCCTCCGAGCTGAATGCCCTCCAACCTGCTAGCGCAGATTGGAAGGCCGAGCGTTTCTTTTCCAGGTCCCGTCCCACTGTGGGCTTTGCATGGTCAGCAACCTGTTTCCAACCCCACCAGCGTGGACGTCTTGTCCCCCAAGGATGCTGTGAGCTGGGCAGCAGGCCCTCATCCCCGCTGTGCGGACGAGAAAACCAAGACCCACAGGACAGCTGCTCTTGTCGCCCCGTCACGTGGGCAGCTGCCACCTCACAACTCACTGGAAAAACCGCACCTCGGTCCACTGAAACCAGAAAACGTAAATCGTTTCTGTCCTCTTTGCTCCCAAAGTTCCTGAGCGGGGTGGGGACGGACCCGAAGCACAGAGGAGAGATGGGCCTCCGGTGGAGCTGGCGTCCTCTCCATCTCAGGAGGCTGCAGGAGGGACAGTGTTTGGAATGACCACTGTTTCCCAATGGCGGCTCTGAAACAATGGTCAGCGGGGAGGGGGCAGAGCCTGGAGGGAAGAAACGAAGGTGTGACTTAGTGTGCTCAGCCGGGGAAGGGGAACTTCTACACCTAGGAAAAGGCAGTGGGGTTTTTAGCTAATGTAAAGCATTCTTTTGAGATTTATGATAATAAGTTGAAGTCCACCAAGTGGAGTGTGTGTGTTTTCCTCCCTCCCTCCGTCCCTCCCTCTTTTCCTCCTCCCACCCTTCCTCTCTCCTTTCCTCCCTCCTTCCTTTTTTCCCTTCCTCCCTCCCTCCCTCTTTTCTTCCCTCCCTCCCTCCTTCCCTCCCTTCTAACAATGCCCAGCTTCTCTGGTGTGGGCACAGAGGAAATGGATGGGCTGGTTTGTAACCAGGTTGGAACTTGGCCAGCTGGTTACCACAGAGGATGGGGAGAGAAGGTAAGCATTTTTTAAAGACTGATTGCCGTGCTAGAACCTGGAATTCAGGTGAAGAGGAAATGAACACCCAGAGAAGGGAGGGACAGTGGGAAACTGGTAGGGCCAGTGGATCGGTGCTCTTATGGGGTCGAAGGTAACGCTTGAGTAACTCAGCTGAGAGGGTAGAGCTTTGTGTTGGGCGTCCTTGCTGTCCGCAAGCTCTTGTTCTGGCTGTAGCCTTGGCATTCAGCGCCATCTCGGCATGTAGCCAGCAGTGCAGGTGAAGTTTGCTAAAGTACATGAACTGTCAGAGTCTGCAGAAGCCAAAATGTGGGAGGGGAGATTTGGTCTCTGCTGTCCATTTCCCGGCTGTGGGGAAGCCCACTCAAAGTGGGCTCAGTTTGGGGACCAGCCCTTGCACAGAGGAGTGCCCCCACTCCAGGAGAATCGGTCACATAGCAGAAGTCCCTCAAAGAGGGGCTTTGAGGCCTGAGGCGCCCCAGCTCCCTCCTGGAGAGTCTCCTGGCCTAACATGGGGCAGGAGCAAAAAATTAAAAAGAAAAAACATAGGGCAGAAGTAGAATCTTTAAAAGCACTTTTTAAAAAAAGGAGTGTGCTAAAAGGCTAATGTGGGGATTTGCATTGCACACCTAATTACTAAAATTCTGCAGCACTCGAAGAAATATATATTTTCTCGCCAATCTGACCAAAAAATAGGTATAATTTTGTTTCATTCACACCGGATAGATATGGCGTTTTTTATTGACTTTTAGAAAGAGAGGGATGGAAAGAGGGACAGAGGGAGGGAGAGAGAGAGAGAGAGGAAGAGAGGAACATTGATCAGGGGCTCCCTTACTCGCCCAGACCTGGATTAAACCCGCAGTTGGTGTATGAGATGATGCTCCACCCAACTGAGCCACCCACCAAGGCCAGCCTTTTCTTGCTCAGAGGTTCTCATGAGACAATGTCAACGCACTTGGAAACTATCAGATAATACAAGATTACCAAGTGCTCACAGGGTCCTTGATAGGCGACTAAATGAAGCGGTGAGCCCTGTATGCACACGGAGAAGCCTCTGCAAGCCCAGGCTGTTCCCTGCATCAAGTCCTTGGTTGTGAGAAATGCCTTCTTGATTCCCTCCCAGCTGCGCACTTTCCACAGGAAGTGAAGTGGGCGTCGATGGCGATGCCTGGCGAGGAGCGGGCTGTTTCATTTCGGCACTGTCAATAGCTCAGTGAGGAAATGGCATTCACTCCAGGGCACAAGTACCTCCTATGAAAACTGCCTCCCTTTTCACTGTCCCCCGGCTGGCCATGTGTGAGACACCCGACGTGGACGGACACCACCATTCTTGCCTTGGTCTCTGGCCCCTTCCCATCCCTCTGAATATTTCCGTGTGAGACTCTGGATCTGGCTCCACAGCACCCTCACCCGCTGGCACTGTCTATAAACAGGCAAACCCACAAACGGATCTGACTCAGTCCCTCCAACCTCAGTCAAGAAACATTAATTGAGAAGGATGATGGGGTTTTATTTTCATGTGTTTGGCAAATCCAAAAAAATAAATTTAATAACTGTTACCATCAAGTTCAAGGTTTACTAGCAGTGGTAGTAACCACGACTTTCTGTACAGTTATCCCAGGACTACACAAGACTCATACAAATCGGAAGTACGAGCCTCCCCCACAAGCCACGCCTCTCCCACCTGAGGAGAGTGCATCCCCCAGAGCCCCAGCTGACGACCAGGTCTCATCATCCCGGCAGAGGCAGGACATAGTGCTGGAGGGCACCGTGGTCAACAGTGGAGGCCTGGCCTCATCTCAAGGCTGCCACTGGCCGCTCCACGGCCGGCCCCAGTCATGTGTCCTCCAGGCCTCCTTTCCATTATTTGCACAGTGTGACTTCTGAGGTGACCTTACAAGCCTCCTCCATCCTGACCTTCTGTTTGGTTTCATGCACATGCCCCGGTCAGTGTCGCTGAGCCTTGCTCTTCTGTCACTATTCTGGGTACCTGCTGGCCCTTTCCCTTCCCCTGTCACACTCGACGTGGGTCCCGGGGGTCATCCTGAAGGGGGCCCAGCTGCTTTTGAAGCCTCCTCTGCAGAGGCGCCTCAGGGAACGCTCACCTGGCAGAGCCAAACCGTCTCTTTCCATTTCTAACAACCAGGAGACCTGCATGTTCCTGCTGAGCTTTCTCTGCATTCGCTACGGCGGATGCCCCTCTAGCGCCAGGAAACCCATCCCTTGGCGAGGAAGACTCTGGAACCGTCCTGCCATCATTTCCAGAGAAAAGCTGCAATCCCACAGACTGCCTGCCTTCGGTGGCAGGAGGGCGGGCAGCGCTGAGCCCTCTCGGGTCTCAGAAGCTCCCCCGGTGGGAGCCTCTGCCCCTCCCAGGATGGGAGCAGACACACTAACCTTTTCCATCTCATGGCACACGAACTACTAAAACTCGGCGGCACACCAAAAATGTATGCTTTGCCAATCTGACAAAAAAAAACCTAGGTATCATTTTTATTCATTCACACCAGACAGCGATTGTTGTGTTGTCATTTTTTTATTTGGAGCATGAAACGGAAATCAAAAGAGATGCCTGGGGGCGACGCGGGCAGTGGCAGCTGACACGCATGCAGTGCCTGGCTCGTGGCCGCAGAGCCCTGGCCTGCAGACGACTGGAACCACCAGGTGCTGAGCCGGACTCAGAACCCGCTGCCTGGCTCTGAGCCCAGTCCTTCCCCAGAGCCTCTGGCATCGGAAGAATGGAGAGCGGGTGTGTCCTGCATCTGCGGGACCAGGAAGCAGCCCTCACATGAGACCTCCAACCTTGATGGGAACATCTTCCTGTCCAGGGGAGCAGGTGGAGGGCACCGGGGCCCGCCCTCGCGGCTGCCCAGGTTGGGAGGTGGGATGTGGGGTCCCATGCAGGACCCGCAGCGCTGGGGCTCGGGGACTCTGCCTGGCGCCCCGGCTGCGCGGGAGACGCCACATTCCGTGTGTATCTGTGTCCCGCCCTGTCCCGGTGAGACTCATCCTGCGGCTCCAGCGGCATCGTCCTCTGGTCCTGAGGAGATAAGAGATCGGAAACCACGTGCCAAGCTGCAGGGAAGCGAGGACAGGCCCTGTCACAGCAGGAGGGTGGGAAGAAATAGAAGGAAATGTGGAGTTTTGGACTTACAGTTGTGGTGGCTGGTTTTTACTTCCCTTTAGAGTTCTCTGAATTTTCCAAATTATCAAATAAAAATGCTCTTCTTTCATAGCTAGACAAAATATAACAAATTTAAAATGAAAATGAAAAAAATATGTACATTTAGAAATTTTAAAATGCCAATAATAGATTTTTTAGGAAAATGCAAATATTTTAGGAAAATGCAGAAAATGATTGTGTCAGTCCTCTTCTAGTGGGATTCCGTTCTTGTGATTGGACACACCGTTCTCCCATGCCATGAATGAAAACCAGCAAGCAAACATAAAGATAAATGTTAAACTGCCAGCGACGTGTGCGAGCCGGAAGCTGACATCCACAGCAGTCGCCTTTGGAATACAGAAGCAGGCCGCCCACCATGGCGGCCGCAGAGCTAATGCGCCAGGCCGAGGTGACTTCACCCCAAGGCGATGGAGCCCGGCTGGCTGCACCCCGCACAGCCAGGAGCCGCACAGCCAGGAGAGCGGCCAGGCAGAGAGGCAGTGACAGCCAGACAGGGGAGGCGAGACTCCCTCGTTTCTGTCAGCCGGTGGCTGCTCACGCCTGGCCTCAGAGGCTCTTTTCAGATAGACCCAACTCCTCATGGCCCAGTGTCCTGGAGGACAGAGACCTGGGCGACTGGTCTCCAGGCCAGCAGCCCTGGGGGAGGGTGACGAAGCAACACTCTGGTTGGGTCTCTGAGACGGAGACGTCATGGGTCGTAAGACCGTGGAGAATTGTCATGAGCCATGTATTAGGCAGAACTCTTCACACTCTCCTTCTCACGGGGCCACCTGGGGACCTTGGGGTTCAGATGCTGTTTCTGTAGATGGGACCCCAGGCTGTTTCTGTCCTCTGAGGATCACACATGAGAGCCAGGGACGGGCGTCTCCCACCTCATGTAGCAGGTGCACTTCTTCCCGAGGAGGGGGCAGGTGTGGACACTGCTCTACTCTACGGTTTTTGTGGTTTAGTTGGAGAGGTGGCCCATGAACCGGCAAAGGCCGGAAGGATGTTGTTATGTTGAAAGAAGGTGGTGAAGTAGGTATTTACTCACTGAGGAGATTCCAGCAGTTGGCTGGAGTTGGGTGGAAATAGCCTGTGGAGACTTACAGGAAGTTCGCATGGAGCTGGGAATGAGAGAAATGAGGCACCTGGGGTGATAGAAAGGAGGGACAAATTGAGGAAGCATCTAAGTAATTCTTCCCGTCTATAAAATTAAGGTTAAAACACTTCCCAGGGCTCTTGTGAGGATTAAATGAGATGATGTCCAGTCAGTTCTCTATATCTGCGGGTTTCACATCCGCAGGAATTCAACCAACTGCACATCAAAAATATATATTCTAGAGGCCCAGTGCATGAAATTCGTGCATGGGTAAGGTCCCCAGGCCTGGCCGGAGATCAGGGCCAATCTGTTGGGCAACTGGTGGGGCAATCAGGAGGCCCTCCGCTGGCACCCGCCTTGGCTGGCCTGGCGCCGCCCACTCACTGGCCCCACCCACCGGCGCTGCCTGCGGGCTGTAGGCAGCTCCTGTGTTGAGCGTCTGCCCCCTGGTGGTCAGTGCACGTCATAGCGACTGGTTGTTCTGCTGGTCGTTCCAATGTTTGGTCGATTTTCATATTAGGCTTTTATTATATAGGATATTTTTTAATTCTAGAAAGTTCCACAAAGCAAAACTTGATCTGGCACGTGCCCAGTATGATGTGGAGTCCATACGAATGGAGTGGAGTGTGGGCACGCCCTGCTGTAGACTCTGGGTAAGGACAGGTTCGATGCAGACACTGTGCCACTTACACAAGGGACTTGAGCATCTGCGGTCCAGTATCTCAGGGTCCTGGAAACAACCCCCCGCAGATACCAAGCACAGTGCCTTACACACAGTTGTAAGTTGAATGCCTAACTAGAGAAACTTTTCTCTACTTTACAGGAGAATAGCATTCTACTGCATGGGTGTCTCACAGTTCATCAGTCCCTGCTGACGGGCACGTGGGTTTCTTATTATAAACACTAGTGGCCCGGTGCTTGAATTCATGCACATTGAAAGGGAATTAATTAGAAGAAATATTTTAATATCACTATTTGCCAAGTCCTGGGTGCTGGTATCCAGCTCCCTCCTCCCTCCTGTCAGAGCCTGTGAGGGCGCCCATGGGGACACAGCATCAAAGCCAGCGCCCCAGGGGACACGGGCGGGGCTGGTGAGGGGGATGAGAGGGGTGGCCTGGCTCTAAGAAAACCGCCCTGGGCCTCTCTGGGTTACCTCTGGGTTCCCCCATGAAAAGGGCCAGAGGCGTCGGGGCTGAGTGCGGAGCCAGCTGGAAGAAGCTGTCATGGCTGGCTCTTTGCCTTTCATGGCGGCAGGACTGCGGCAAACAGCAGGACATGCCTTGGTGGGAATGTCTCTACCAAAGGAGCTGGGGAGGGGCTGATTTAGAACGTGGCTGCCTGGCTACCAGGGTTCCACGTTCTATTGGGCTCCATCGTCAGGAAGTGAAGTCACTGCTCTTGTCAGGAAATGAAATCACTGCTCTTGTGTGGGGAGAAGCTCAGGGTAGGGGACCAGGAAGTGATTAGGGAGGTTTTCTGTCATGTTCATACCCCAGGTCAAGGCTGGGGGGTGGACGTGGGGTGTGGGCAGCTCCTGCTACCCCAGGTTCATCCCGACACTGGAGCTGAATCTCATTTCCCCCAGGCGGAGGTGGAGTGGGGGTGGTGCCCTATGCCCTGATGTTTAGCCCGTGGGGCTGGAGCCGCAGGGCTGCGGGACTCCCCTGCGTCCCGGAGTCCCAGAGTCCTGCAGCCCCCCAGGGCGACTCCCCCGAATCCGCCCCATGGCTGGCGCCCCGCTGGACTCCCCCGATGTACCTCCTGGTCAACTTCCCTCCAGTGCCGTCGTGCACACAGCGTCAAGCCCAGCCCTGCCCATGTGCGCACACCTGCTGTGCACGCAGCCATCTTGTGATGGCGTGAGGGCATCACACGTGAGGGCGTGACGACTACTTAGCCTTTTGTTAGTAAGGATACGGCAATGAATGACTTCTGTACGTGTGCACTCCCATCTGCTGGTTACATTCCCGGAAGCAGAGTAGATGCCTGTGCAGTTGTGCAAACTGTACAGACTCTGCCATGGAAAGGGTGGGTGTGCTGCCTGCTCTCCTGTCAGCCTGCGCCCGCAGCCCAGCCTCCACCTGTGCCCGCAGCCCTGCCTCCACCTGCGCCCGCAGCCCAGCCTCCACCTGCGCCCGCAGCCCAGCCTCCACCTGTGCCCGCAGCCCAGCCTCCACCTGCGCCCGCAGCCCAGTCTCCACCTGTGCCCGCAGCCCTGCCTCCCACCTACGCCCACAGCCCAGCCTCCACCTGCGCCTGCAGCCCTGCCTCCACCTGCGCCCGCAGCCCAGCCTCCACCTGTGCCCGCAGCCCAGCCTCCACCTGCGCCCGCAGCCCAGTCTCCACCTGTGCCCGCAGCCCTGCCTCCCACCTACGCCCACAGCCCAGCCTCCACCTGCGCCTGCAGCCCTGCCTCCACCTGCGCCCGCAGCCCAGCCTCCACCTGCGCCTGCAGCCCTGCCTCCACCTGCACCTGCAGCCCAGCCTCCACCTGCGCCTGCAGCCCTGCCTCCCACCTGCGCCTGCAGCCCAGCCTCCACCTGCACCCGCAGCCCTGCCTCCACCTGCGCCCGCAGCCCTGCCTCCACCTGCGCCCGCAGCCCAGCCTCCACCTGCGCCCGCAGCCCTGCCTCCACCTGTGCCCGCAGCCCTGCCTCACATCTGTGCCCGCAGCCCTGCCTCCACCTGTGCCCGCAGCCCTGCCTCCACCTGCGCCCGCAGCCCTGCCTCCCATCTGTGCCCGCAGCCCTGCCTCCACCTGTGCCCGCAGCCCTACCTCCCACCTGCGCCCGCAGCCCTGCCTCCCACCTGCGCCCGCAGCCCAGCCTCCACCTGTGCCCGCAGCCCAGCCTCCACCTGCGCCCGCAGCCCAGTCTCCACCTGTGCCCGCAGCCCTGCCTCCCACCTACGCCCACAGCCCAGCCTCCACCTGCGCCCGCAGCCCTGCCTCCACCTGCGCCCGCAGCCCAGCCTCCACCTGTGCCCGCAGCCCAGCCTCCACCTGCGCCCGCAGCCCAGTCTCCACCTGTGCCCGCAGCCCTGCCTCCCACCTACGCCCACAGCCCAGCCTCCACCTGCGCCTGCAGCCCTGCCTCCACCTGCGCCCGCAGCCCAGCCTCCACCTGCGCCTGCAGCCCTGCCTCCACCTGCACCTGCAGCCCAGCCTCCACCTGCGCCTGCAGCCCTGCCTCCCACCTGCGCCTGCAGCCCAGCCTCCACCTGCACCCGCAGCCCTGCCTCCACCTGCGCCCGCAGCCCTGCCTCCACCTGCGCCCGCAGCCCAGCCTCCACCTGCGCCCGCAGCCCTGCCTCCACCTGTGCCCGCAGCCCTGCCTCCCATCTGTGCCCGCAGCCCTGCCTCCACCTGTGCCCGCAGCCCTGCCTCCACCTGTGCCCGCAGCCCTGCCTCCACCTGTGCCCGCAGCCCTGCCTGCACCTGTGCCCGCAGCCCTGCCTCCACCTGTGCCCGCAGCCCTGCCTCCACCTGTGCCCGCAGCCCTGCCTCCACCTGCGCCCGCAGCCCTGCCTCCCATCTGTGCCCGCAGCCCTGCCTCCACCTGTGCCCGCAGCCCTACCTCCCACCTGCGCCCGCAGCCCTGCCTCCCACCTGCACCCGCAGCCCTGCCTCCCACCTGCGCCCGCAGCGCTGCCTCCCACCTGCGCCCGCAGCCCTGCCTCCCATCTGTGCCCGCAGCCCTGCCTCTACCTGTGACCGCAGCCCTGCCTCCACCTGTGCCCGCAGCCCTGCCTCCTGCACATGCTGTTGAACTCTGTGGTTGCGACCACCTTCACCACCACTCAGTTCCTTTACTAAGAAGGCCTGGTTCTGAGCTTCTGTTTGTGTAATTATGGCTGTGGGATGCACGTGGCTATCTGAGGGGCTGGCTGCTCCCACCTCCTTGTTTTCTGGATGTTTCTGGCTATCCTGGCTTGTTTATTTTCCTGCACGGACTTTAGAATCCGCTTGCCCAATTCCAGGGAAGGACAAAGGGAGGCCTGTGTTATATGCTTTGATCAGATCAAATGAAATGTGTCCACGAGGGAGAACTGGCCTCTCTCTGGTGCTCAGACTTCCTGTGCAGGAGTACGGCGCGTCCCTCTGTGTGCTGAGTCCCTCCGTGTGCTGAGTCCTTCGTGTGCTGAGTCCCTCCCTATGCTGAGTCTCCCGTGTGCTGAGTCCCCCATCCATGTGCTGAGTCCCTTAGTGTGCTGAGTCCTTCGTGTGTTGAGTTCTTCGTGTGCTGAGTCCCTCCATGTGCTGAGTCCTTCCATGTGCTGAGTCCTCCATGTGCTGAGTCCTTCATGTGCTGAGTCCTCTGTGTGCTTAGTCCCTCCGTGTGCTGAGTCCTTTGTGTGCTGAGTCCCTCCGTGTGCTGAGTCCCTCTGTGTGCTGAGTCCTTTATGTGCTGAGTCCCTCTGTGTGCTGAGTAGCTCCGTGTGCTGAGTCCTTCGTGTGCTGAGTCCCTCCGTGTGCTGAGTCCTCTGTGTGCTGAGTCCCTCCGTGTGCTGAGTCCTTCATGTGCTGAGTCCCTCTGTGTGCTGAGTCCTCTGTGTGCTGAGTCCCTCCGTGTGCTGAGTCCCTCCGTGTGCTGAGTGCCTCCGTGTGCTGAGTCCTTCATGTGCTGAGTCCCTCCATGTGCTGAGTCCCTCCATGTGCTGAGTCCCTCCGTGTGCTGAGTCCCTCCGTGTGCTGAGCCCTCTGTGTGCTGAGTCCTCTGTGTGCTGAGTCCCTCCGTGTGCTGAGTGCCTCCGTGTGCTGAGTCCTTCATGTGCTGAGTCCCTCCGTGTGCTGAGTCCCTCCATGTGCTGAGTCCCTCCGTGTGCTGAGTCCCTCCGTGTGCTGAGTCCTCCGTGTGCTGAGTCCCTCTGTGTGCTGAGTCCTCCGTGTGCTGAGTCCCTCCGTGTGCTGAGTGCCTCCGTGTGCTGAGTCCCTCCGTGTGCTAAGTCCCTCCGTGTGCTGAGCCCTCTGTGTGCTGAGTCCTCCGTGTGCTGAGTCCCTCCGTGTGCTAAGTCCCTCCGTGTGCTGAGCCCTCTGTGTGCTGAGTCCTCCGTGTGCTGAGTCCCTCCGTGTGCTGAGTCCCTCCGCGGTGTTTGTGTCCTAATGGAGCACATTTCAGAGTCATTGGCAAGTGAGAAGCAGGAGCACAAAGGCCAACCAGTTATGAGGGTGAGGAGCAGACAGTAGCCTGCGGGGCCGTGAAGGGCCGTAACTCTGAGTGCTGGCAACGTGGGCAGAGGCGGGACTGGGTGAGGGCGGAGGAGGGGAGAAGGAAGCTGTTAGTGTGGGCTCAGGTGAGAAGCATGGCCTCACAGTGAGACCCGCCCCGAGGACTGTTCTGTCTCTGAGGGTGCAGGCAAAGCCCGTGGCTGGTGTGGGCTCATGGAAAGGTCTCAACAAGTGTTAGAAATGTGAGCACTGACCAGGAAGGGGAGAAGGAGAAACGGAGGCTCTGACCTATGAAATAGTTTCGCCCAAGTTGTTACAGATCCTTAACTCAAACGCAGATCAACCTCCCCTCCCCTCCCCTCCCCTACCCCTCCCCTACCCCTCCCCTCCCCTCCCCTACCCCTCCCCTTCTCCCCCTCCCCTTCTCTTCCCCTCCCCTCCCTTCTCCCTTCCTCCCCCCTCCCCTCTCTCCTTCCTCCCCCCTCCCCTCCCCCTCCCCCTCCCCCTTGTCCTGACTGTGGTCTCCCTGCTTCCCTGTGCTTTATGCTCCGGCTGGTTGTCTCCTGGAGTCAGGTCATCATCGCTCCAGGCTGGCACCCTCACACCGAGCTCTTCTGCTCAGCTCCAGCGAGAAGGCTCCCAGGAAAGTCCGGAGGGCCAGGCCAGCGCCACCTCCTCGTGGGCATGGCCAGAGGGCGGGTGGTGATGGCAGCCTCACAGGAATCACAGGGTGGAGGGCGGAGGAGCAGCTGCCCAGCTGAGAGTTCAGAGCAGCATTGACAACAGCCGACAAGGGGAACAAGCCAGACTGCGCGGTGCCAGATGCCCGGTGTGGTGGACCTGGCCATGCAATGCTCTTCACCAGAAAGAGGAGCAGTGCCTCACCGACGCCACGCCAGGCGCAGCCTCAGACGGGCTCTGCCGGGAGAGCAGGCACAGGCCTCCTCTCGTGTGACGCCGGGGACACGGCACTTCCCCAGAAGCCACGTCTCTGGAGATAAAGAGGGGATGAAGCTTGGCCAAGGCTGGAGCAATAGAATGTGCACGGTGGCCGTTTCGTTTCTTCAGCTCGATGGGAACGTTTCACACTTAGACGGTGGCCAGCCGCACGACACTGAAAATTACCCGAGATCATGCAGAATCCAGCTCCCACCGCCGGACAGACAGCTGGCTCAGTCCTGTGGGGGAGCGCGTGCAAGTGCCGGGAAAGGAGGGCTTCCCGGAGGCGGCGGGCTATTCTGGGAAGAGTCACCGTTACTTAGCAGCCGGGCAGCGAAGCGGAGGAGCCACTGCACTCGCTGGGCCGAAGGGCTCAGTCGCTGAGTCGACCAAACTCTGG
The DNA here is from genome assembly GCF_963455305.1 of Plecotus auritus. Classification (NCBI taxonomy): domain Eukaryota; kingdom Metazoa; phylum Chordata; class Mammalia; order Chiroptera; family Vespertilionidae; genus Plecotus; species Plecotus auritus. Next base: position 3,122,052 of record NC_137778.1, on the reverse strand, counting down.
GGCCTCCCGGTGCCCAAAGGAGTCACGGGAGTAAGGCTGACGGCTTCTTCGTGTGAGTGAGGGGTGATTTTGGGGGTTGTTAGCAGCACGGAGGAGGCTACAGGTGTGGCCTGGCTGGAGACTCCCGAATCCATCAAATGCAAACTGGCAGGGCCTCGGGGAGCATGGGCCGGGTTCTCCAGCCAGGGACCCGCCTGCCTGCGTGGGCATCACAGGGAGTGGGGAAAGGCAGTGCCCTGGCCCTCCCTAGATTTTGAGCGAGCGGGTCTGGATTGGCCCCTGGAATCTGTATTTTTACATGCGCCCCAGGCCCTCTCATGGGTAACCAGGGTTGGAAAATGTGGATCTCGTCTAACCTCTCCTGTTAAAGGAGACAGCTGGCTGCAGGCGCCATGACTCGGGTGCAGTGGCCCAGAGACTAAGAGGCAGCTGTCTGGCCAAACTATTTTCCCTAGCCAAGCCTCCGCGTGAAAGGCTCCCCCCGCCCCCCGCCCCCCGCCCTGTCCCCAGGGAAGAAGGCTTGAGCGGTGGACCAACAGCGGAGTGGTGGCTTGGCACAGCCGGCACCGAGTCCGAGGCCCGGCTCTGACCACATTCTGACACTCACAAGCGAAAAGCCAGGGGAGAGGCCAGCCCCGTCACCTGCAGGGGCAGGAATTCCTCCCGCGACTCCTTTCCGTCCTCCCGTCCCGAACGGTTTTTTCGCTCCTCACCCACTGCTGCTTCTTGTCAGTGCAAATGAGGGGAAGCTTTGTTGTTGCCATGGTACCATCACAAGAAGCTGCTGTCAAGTGTGAGCTGGTCTGAGATGCTGGCTCTGCCTGGAGAAATGAGGAGGCTGCGGGTGGCAGGGCGGCCGTCACGGGTTATCAGGCTGCAGAGAACAGGGTGTTCCCCAGCACACCTGTCCCTGAGGCGTGGCCCAGCCCGGCCTGAGTGGGTGTGCGGACAGTTCTCCCTGCTGTCCGCACATGCAGCCACGAGGCCTCAGCGAGGCTGTGACCATGACCATGGCCTCTGGGTGCTGCCTGCTGGCCTTTACTCTGGGATGCAGGGCTGACATCTCAGGATCTGGGTCATGGAGGAAGGCCTGGTCCGATGGAAGCACTGAGGTCCTTCCTTTGCTTTTTTTTTTTTTTTTTTTTTTTTCCTCACTTGAATGATGTGTCCTTCCTGCTCTGAAACCTCAGCCTGCCCTTCCAGGCAGGATGGACAGATAGTTCTTGAACTCTAATCCAGTGTTCTGGGCATGACCTCGAGGCAGCCTCGTCCTTCAGCCACTTTTGTGTCACAGCCTCGGGCTCTAGGTGAGCGAGTGACCGAATGACCGTCCTCTGCGTGGCCTGTGAACTCCTCGAGGGCAGTGGTCCTGCGTGTGCCTCTCCCTCGTGTCAACACATGAGGACTTGTGTGTGCTGCTTAGGGTTCAGCGGTTACTTGTTGTTAATCCTCACCCGAGGATACACTTTTCCATTGATTTTATTTTAGAGGAAGTAGAAGGGAGAGGGAATGAGAAACATCGATGTGAGAGAGACACACTGATTGGTTGCCTCCTGCTCATGCCCGATGGGGGCCAGGGATTGAACCTGCAACCAAGGTACAGGTATGCACCCTTGACCGGAATCGAGCAAAAGCCTTAAAGGAGTCGGGAGTATAAGGAGAGCACATAGAGGCTGCTCCTCTTTGAACCGGATGCTTAAGACCTCCGTTGATTCCACATCTACACCATGTTCCTCTGCACCTGTGTCTCCTCCTACACCCACATCTGTATCTACATTAACCATGGGCTGTTATGGGACATGCAGCCCGGCAGGGATGTGGGCATGGTGAGTGTTCAGAAATCAGCACACGGGGGCCCAAATCCATAGCCAAACAGCGAGCCCCTAACTCAGGGGTGGGCAAACTTTTTGACTCGAGGGCCACAATGGGTTCTTAAACTGGACTGGAGGGCCAGAACAAAAGCATGGATGGAGTGTTTGTGTGAACTAATATAAATTCAAAGTAAAGGAGTGGAGGGGAGAGCAAGAGAACCCTCCGCTCTTTCGGCTCCGCGGGCCGGATAGAACAGCCAAACGCGGGCCGTAGTTTGCCCACGGCTGCCCTAACTCCTGTGGGGCCAGGAGCAGAAGATGGCCATCCCTGACTGGTCGTCACCAAGTTGCAGCGTTGCTCATAAACCTTCTAGAATTCAACACGCGGTGGGCTAAGGAACTACTATCCTGAAATGCCCCCTCCCTCTCTGCCCAGAAAGTCCTACGTCCCCGAAGGACCTACTTCCATTCCAGTCTCCACGTTCCCCGGATCCTTGTCTGGGCCACAAGCACTTCTCCTTTGACGTGGACTTGGCTCAGATTGCATGGGACTGGTCTGCATGTCACCTGTACGCCTTCCTGTTGTTTATTTTCCTGCCTAATTGTCTGGCATGTGCAGCTTTTAACTTGTAAGTCACACTGTCCTTCCTTAAAGGCAGACCTTGTTTTGGGCGCCTACACCTGTGCTTCACTGTGATGGCGAGTTCGGGACCCGGATTGCAGACTCCCGGGTCTTTCCCAGCTCAGCTGAATCAGCAGCTCCAGGTGCAGGGCCCTGAACTCCATCATTTACATCAGCTGTTTGGAGCTTAGGATGTCCCTGAAGTCTCTAACAGCTGCTCTTGGAGAGGCCTCAACAACAGCTTTAAGATCCCCCTTCCTCTCTCTGCACCATTATCGCACTAAGCCAGGCCCCTATCACCCAAAACTCCCGCACGCACTCACACCTTTAAAAAAGTGTAATCTCTGCCCTAGCCAGGTGGCTCAGTGGATAGAGCATAGGCCTGTGGACCAAAGGGTGCCGGGATCGATTCTGGTCAAGGGCATATACCTTGGTTGCAGACTCCTTCCTGGTTGGGGAGCGTGCAGGGAGCAACCAATGGATGTGTTTCTCTCACATTGATGTTTCTCTCTGTCTTTCCCTCTCTCTTCCACTCTCCCTAAAAATCAGTGGGAAAATATCCTCGGGTGAGGAAATAAATAAATTAAATTAAATTAAATTAACGTCCAATGAAGGGAAACAGGAGCAGGAAGATAGGAAAGACCTATATGGCCTTATAAACCAAGTTTCTGATATCAAGGGCTTAAACAGCCGCTTGCACTCAGCTAAGAACCTGCTGCATCAGGAAAAGCTTGCCGTGGAAGATAGGATGGAAGAAAGCCACCGGAAGGGTTGGGAGAATAATAAGGCTTTTTATGTTGGAGAAAAGAGTGGTGCAGACGTAAGCCCACTGACAAATGGGAGGCGTATTAGATAAGTGATTAGCCCAAAGGTATCCACGCTGAGCTTTACTTACAGAGAAAGACAGACGAGGAGCTGCGGGCAATTAAGAGCTACTGCGATATGATCAGAAAGCCGTGGGGCCACACTGCCAGGAAGGGAGGGCCTGGCAGCTGGATGTGGGCAATTAGCAGGGCCCTATTGCCAGAGCCCAGGGAGTCGGTAATGAACCTGGCCTGTCAGGGCTGACTCATCAGAGGGACCAGTACGGTGGGAGGGATGGGCGCTGCATAACTCCAAGTCTCTCAAGAAGTCCCAGGAAATCTGTGGGCAGTGCCAAGAAATCATAGCATCTGGCTGGACCTGTGTGCATGCTAAGTTCAGCTTTATGTACATGCTGCGTGGATGCAGCGAGCGGATGCAACCGGAAGCAAGGCTGGCCGGCTTAAATCTGTTCATAAAGAAAGAAATCAGCAGGACCAAGCGCACCAGGCCTGAGTGGCATGTTCCTATCACTGGACTAGCGCGGGAACAAACCGGACCTTTACCAGAACTCAGGGGCTGGGTTGCCTTTCCTGTCGCTATTACTGGTGTTACGGAAAACAGTGGCATCGGATTTACCACCTACCATGTGCCAGGCACTGGTGCTAAGCATTCCACATGTAACAAGCTCATTTAACCCTCAGGACCTCCTGATGATTAAGTCTGTTCTCATTTTACAGGTAAGAAAACGAAAGCTCCCCGAGGTTAATCACTGACCTCCACTCACATCGCTGCAGAGGGACAGCCCTTCTCTGCCAGCCCCTGAGCTCGCCTCCCTCGCGGCCGCCACAGGGAGCCCTGCCTGTGGGCCCCTTGGCCTCTGACAGCCTTGGCTTTCCTCATGCCTGTCACGTGGTGAGGTGGGGTGTCACTAGGAGTCCTTTGATAGTAGGTGGAGGCTCCTATGGTAGAAAGAACAAAGGCTTAGAATTTGAAGAGAGCGGAGTTTAAATCCCTTTACCACCAGGATAACCTATCAGTGCCTAATGCATAGGGCTCCTGTAGAATTTAGTGAGATGCCAGCTTTGATAATCTATTATTTTATTCTGGTGGTATACTGACCAGTAATTACATGAAAACCAAAATATAAAATGGTAACTCACAGGCTAAAAACCTCTTTTGAATTAATGTAATATGTTAAATTTACTGCAAAATTAATAGTTTCTAAATGTGTCATATAGTGCTGTCCAGTGAGACGCTATAATAATTTTTAAAGAGGGTGCTCTTCTGCAATTTCGAAAAGTTATAAAGGTTTTATTTCCTTAAGTCCCTCAAAATTGAATTCTGAATCTAATAGCTGATTCCCGAGTCTCTGAGAATAATAAAGATTATCTTCTAGAGAATTTGTTTTCCATGAACTATAATACCATGTTACCCAATCTCTTCCAATAACTAGTGTGTGTACATGTAATAGAAATATTTTGGGGAAATTTATACCATTTTGTCTGAAGACAATGGTCTTTCTTTTTCAGCTGCAGTGAACATTCATCTTTGTAACTTCTTCGCTATGCCAGTTTTAAATCCTCAGTCAGTCCTCGTTCACTTTAAGAGGGCAGACTGCGTGACAAATTGAATTGTAGGACTTTCTGGATGGCCTTCATTAGACTTGATTTGGTCAAAATCAGTCTTCCCCTTAATGAGCTTCTGCAGGATCCTTGGGAGGAGACAAACAGAAATTGCCAGATGGCTGAATCAGAACAAAACCCGAACTTCATTCTCCCACTGGAAATGGGCAAATGGATGGAGTGTGGTGGCAGCCAAGACTACTATCGCCAAGGCCGGGATCTCTTCCTGATACCAGGTGATCTGAGACAGGGATGGTGGCCGCTGGGATTTCCGAGCACACACCATACGGGAGCTCTAAGATTCAGGACTCAGGTGCTCGGATGCGTCGTCACATCTGACGCTCAGACAACCCCTGAGGGGAGGGGTGACTGCCCCTCACTCCACCACCGCTGGGGAGATTCCACAGCTATGCACACCAGCGCAGCGAGGTCAGGGCTCATGTCAGGGGCTATGTCAGGATTAATGTCAGGACTGATGTCAGGGCCAATGTCAGGGGTGATGTCAGGACAGATGTCAGGGCTGATGTCAGGACACATGTCAGGGCTGATGTCAGGGCTGATGTCAGGGCTGATGTCAGGACAGATGTCAGGGGTGATGTCAGGGCTGATGTCAAGGCCGATGTCAGGACAGATGTCAGGGCTGATGTCAGGGCTGATGACAGGGCTGATGACAGGGCTGATGTCAGGGCTGATGTCAGGGCTGATGTCAGGACACATGTCAGGGCTGATGTCAGGAAAGATGCCAGTGTCAATGTCAGGAACAGCCCACGGTCTGGGTAGGACCTGCCCTCCTGGAGGCTACACACAGTCTGTGCTACAGGAACAGACTTCTGCTTGGATGGTGCCCTCTTCTTTCTTCTTAAGAAATCTTGGAAAAGCAAACAAGAAAGAGAATTTCTCCCTCTTTGCTGGAATTAGGAGACATCTGTCACCTGAACCACAATAGAGAGGAAGTCCCCAAGTTACCGTAAAGGTCTCCCGGGGAGCGTGCGGGCCATGAGGGCATGGCATTAGGGTTCAGGCAAATGTAGCAGAAAAGAGTTCCTAAAGCAGGGACACCATGAGGGCCAGACCACGGGTGGTGCGAGGTTGTCCCATAGACCCTTTTTGGTCCAAGCCCTGGGAAGGTGGGTGGTGGGGCTAAATGGGAGGGCAGTCACCCAGACAGCGATGTCTGCGAGCCCATCAGGGTGGCAGGAGGAAAGACACTGTAAACTGGGACCAGGCCGCTGTGCCCACCTCCTTGGCTGGGGAATGAAGGGAGGTGCATGCCAGGGGAACGATGCTGTCGCAGGGGAGGCCCAGCCGCCTGGAGAGCTCTGCCCCTGCCAGACACAAGCCTTCTGCAACGGCAGGTCCAGAGGGCTCAGCGAACCCAGCGATCACTGACGCAGAGACATACGTGCGGCCATAAAGCACGTGTAAGATGAAGTATAAAAACCACGGGAAAAGCAAAAGCAGCTGAAAAGCCGTGCCCAGAAAACCACGTGACTGAGAGGTGAACTGTGTGACCAGCGGCATCGCAACTGAAAAAGGATAATGAAGCCGTCACCTTCGTGGAGACCGGTCTGCAGAGCAGAGATAAGAGTTCCGAGAAGATACAGCAAGAACAGGAGCTGGCTGGGAAGAGCGCGAACACTGTCACAGACACAAAACGCAAGTGGGAAGCCCCACAAACGGAAGAAACCCCATTGAAAACATAGCAAGACATGAAGGACGGACAGAGAAACAGCAAACAAATGGGCTGAAGATTTAAAAAATGAAATCAAAGAAAAATACTTAAGGAGGATTAGAGAGAGTGTATTTGTGGGGGGAGGGGGAGGGGGAGGGGAAGAGACACATAGTGACCCAAAAGAAGATAATCCAAATAAAGGGACAAAAACAATTATTTAAAGGCCTAGCTAAATAAAACCCTGTAATAATTAAAGAGACTTTGCCTTGCTGGTTGGCGAGATGAACTGCCCGGAAGCGGAGATGCTCTGATAAAATATGAGGCTTCCAGAAAGAGGACCTTGGCTCATTAGACAAAACGACTGAGTCGCGTAGACAGAGAAAGACAAGGCAAACCGGTACTCAGACTGCGTGATACACGGCCAAGCGGCGGAACAAAACCAAACCGTAAAGCAGTTCAATGAAAACGCTTCTGAAGTCCCTGGGAGGAGATGTGACCAAGCATTCCATATACGGACAAAACCCATCCAAACACAAAGGGAGCAGGAGAGCCTGTCACGGACCCGCTGGCACGCAGAGCGCTTCCCACCAGGCCGCCTTGAAGAGCGCGAGCCAAGCTGCTCCCAGGTAAACCTAGAAGGTGATGGGATGCGGGGAGGAGCAACTGGGAACATGGAAGAACAACATCGCCGAGGACTGGGTGCAGAGTGAGAGAAAGCAGCAGCAAGTTCCCCCACTTTGTCCGGGTCCCCACAGGCAGCCGCTCCCTCCCAGGTTAAAGCCTCCGGGTTGCGGGAAGCCTCCTTGCACCCTCGGCTGATTCCTGCTTCATGCAAAGCCCTGCTCTCGTTCAGGAGCAGGTGTTTCTGCTCACTTCGCACACATGTGTCTAAACCGGTGTTGGCTGAAGGCTAACTGCTGCCACTGGAGCTTCCAGTTGACTTGTCAGGGGGTGACAGTTCTCTCTGGAACCTTCCATGCGATGCTCACAGTCTGCAGCTTTTCTCCTTTCCAGAAACGCAGACGTGTGTTAGAGGCTGCCAGCTCGCAGGACAGGGCTCCGAGCTGGGGAGTCTGGAACCTCACGCAGCACTCTCAGAAGTGTCCCTCTTCCCCGGTCCCCATCCGTCCTCCTGCCTGAGACGTGCAGCAGCCACACGCCCGGCACTGCCCCGGCCCCTGGACCTCCCTGGAAATGAAGTAAACCTGCAGCGTGGGCACCGGCCCAGCCAGGAGGGCTCCCCTCGGACAGGCTCCTGCCACGGGGCTGTGAAGGGAAGTGATTTTTCTAACAGTCTGGGAGTTGACGTGTAACCGGCTACCCCACGTGCCAAGTCCCAGTGGCACAGGAGTCCCCTTCTGACCCAGGAGAGGTGGCGCCCCTGCCCCCTGCTGTCACTTCAGGGTCAGGGCACCCGCTCTGGCGCTGGGATTTCTTCCCGTAAAGAGAGGGTCTAACACTCACTGAGCACTTCCTCCTGGCTTAGCGGGGTTCCCTCCAGGCGTTACCTTGTTTAAGCCTCATACTTCTCAGAAGTGGAAGTAACAGTCCTCTACCGCTGAGGAAACTGAGGCTCAGAGAGATGAAGAAATGGAGAGAACTCGGCCACAGGTGCGAGAGGACAGGGAAGTGTGAAGGACTAGATGTGCCGGGCGGTTCAGGACAGGAGTTTAGGGGCTGCTGCACGAGGAGGATGCTCATCGATGAGGAAGGAGAGGAAGGGGCCGGGTCCGTAGAAGCAGGAAACCAGAGGGTCATCCACCAGTCGTGTGGGAGTCCGGGGCAGGGTGGGGGTGGGTCCTGGAAAATGCAGGGGTGTGGGGGTCCTTTGTGGCCGGCTGCTCCTGGGACCCAAAGGGAGGGGGGTGTCCTCACTGTTGCAACTTTCTGGGAGCACAAAGCTCAGAAGGTCACCATTGTCAGTCCCCCACGTGGTTCAGACGAATGCCACTCACTGCTGGACAACCCAAAGGCGAGCAGGCGCCTCCTGGGAGGGCGAGGCGGGTAGGAACGGTCTCCCAGGGGCGCTGCTAGTGCTGCTCCCCTAAGCAGGTGGTGGCACAGTGAGCTGTTTTAGGGCAGACGTCCTGAAAGAGGGCGCCTGAGATGCCAAAGACATGTTAACATGGAAGGCCGTGGGTGCTCTCGCTCTGTGGTCCACTATCTCCGTGACCTCTCGTCTGCCCCACACTTCACTGGTGGTGCGGACGCAGTGCGTCCCGGACAGTGCTGGCTGGCGCAGCCCGCTGCCCGGTTTATACTGAGTCGTTGGGTCCGCTTATGGGGCTTCTTCGGCTCGCAGGGGAGAGGGCAGCCGCAGGGTAACCCAGGGTCCTGATGATGGACCAGGGCGGGCAGAGTCAGTTCTCAGGGACACCAAGTCAGGTGGGAGGGAGGAAAATGGAAAAGTTTGTTTGGAGGATAGGAAAGAAAAGTAAAAAGATGTTAAAATGTGGCAAAGAGTGATCATATGATCAAAGCCATAGGATCCAGTCCATGTTGGCAGTTTTTCTGGGAGGGTGGGGCGCAGCCAGGAAGTGTCTACAGAAAGGGGGAACCAGCACGGTTAGGCGTTACCTCCCGTTTTCACAGGGAAAGAGCCCATCAGAGTTCGTGCAAGAACAAGGCAGCTGGCAGGGAATCGTTTCTGTGCTAAACAAGATGAAATTCAACCCCCAAAAGTTCAAACTCCTGTATGAATATAATGATTAACCCCATTTCAACTTTATATAATAGCTATTATATTATACATAATTTATAACAATTCTGCTAAATACAAATTTACATTTTTCATAATATTAAATTTCATTAAGTAGAAGTAACGCTAGCATATTTGACAAATGGACCTACATCTGTTTAGGAAATTCAAGTCGAATAAACATGTTGTTTTTATTGTACTGAATGCCAGCTCAGAGAAAACATTGCTGCTTTTATTACACCGAATTATTAAACTAGTCTTGGTGCCAAAGATCGACCTAGATTGTGTGAACTTGAATTATTAAAGCATGCCTGTTGGTTTAAATGACAACTAGTGGCCCAGTGCACAAAATCTGTGCACATTAAAAGGGGATTAATTAGAGGAAATATTTTAATATTGCTATTTGCCCTTTCTCTATAATAGAAGTGTCAGAGATGAAAGAAAATTAGTAAAATGTATATGAAAATCTTCCTCCTGTCAGAGCCTGGGGCATGCCGCGGAACCCAGAGTCAAGTCCCTCCCACCCACAGCTCCTCAAAATTGCGAGAGGCCCAGACGCAGCCAGCCCCGCCCGCATTGGATGAGATCCAGACCCGGCCAGCCCACCCTTGTCAAGTCCCACTAGGTGGGGGGTGCATCCTCAGGGCCCCTGTCAAGCCCCGTGGGGTGGGGGGCACAGCCTCAGGTCCCCCGTCAAACCCCATAGAGCAGGGTCACAGCCTCAGGTCCCTGACAAGCCCCGGCCCGGGGTGGAAGGAGCAGCCTGAGGTCCCCCGGACCAGAATCAGGGCAGGGGGCATACCTTGAGGTCCCCTGTCAAGTCCTGCCGGGTGGGAGGCGCAACCTCAGGACCCCCGTCAAGCCCCACCTGGTGGGGGTGCAGCCTCAGGTCCCTGCTGATTGCTTGTTAAGGCTCGTTATGAGAACTTGGCCTCCACTGTGGGTGCAGCCATCTTGTGTTACGAAAATCTGTCTCTACTGTGGGTGCCGCCATTTTGTGATGGCATGACGGTCAATTTGCATATTCCCTCTTTATTAGATAGGATGCCTTCTTTCCACACGGAGACTCCGAGGTCTATTTCTGAGTTTGTGGGAATCTCAGGAACCTGTCGTTTACAGCAGCACCTGCTTTCCTCTGGGCCCCTCAGAACAGGGCTCTTGGCAGGAGCTTACAGTCTAGGTGGAAACTCACTCAGAAGCAGGGAAATGTTACCACACACACACGATGCGAGTGAAGGCCTCTATGAGTTAGACATACAGACACCCACAGGGCACCTTCCAGCTCCCCATCTGAATACAACATGCACCAGCCCCTGTCGGCCATCCGTCTCCTTCCCAGTGGGTACAGATTCTTAAGTGACTTGAAGTCAGACAAACGGAGAAAAGACTCGCAGATCTGATGCCGTGGCATTTTTCACCCGACAGAGGAGAGGGGCCTCATGACAAGATGGCCGTTCAGTTCCCGTGACCTGCTTGCAGAGCACGCCCATGTGACCTGCTCGTAGAGCGCGCCCATGTGTGATGAGGAGCCGGAATCAGTGAGTTCTCAGAGAATCACCACCAGGTTCTCGCGAGCTTCCAACCGGACCTTGTGCCCACCACTGGGTCTCAGTCAGGGGTCAGGAAGGGAGCACAGGGAGCGCTGAGAGGCGTGAGGACATAGAGAGGATTGCAAGGTGAGGTCCAGTCTTACTGAGTCACCGACATGAACCAGACAATTAGGGATAAGGTTTGGCGTGGCTCAGTGGTTAAACGTCGACCTATGTACTAGCAGGTCAGGTTCGATTCCCAGTCAGGGCACATACCCAGGTTGCAGGCTCGATCCCCAGTGTGGGGCGTTCAGGAGGCAGCCGATCAATGATTCCCATCATTGATGTTTCTATCTCTCTATCTCTCTCCCTTCTTCTCAGAAATCAATAAACTATATATATGTGTGTGAGTTTGTGTGTGTGTGTGTGTGTGTGTGTGTGTGTGTGTGTGTGTGTGTGTAGGGGCCCAGTGCACGAATTCGTGCACCTTGAAAGGAACTGTGGGCTGCAAGGCTGCAGTAGGCACAGGGGTGGATCTATGCCCATCCTCCACGACCCCACCCAGCCCCTCCCACCGTGGCCCCCAATCCCCTGTCTGCAGGCAGCCCCGCTCCTGCTGCTGCCGCTCCCACATGCTGACGGCGCCGACCCCACTTGCACCCGCTGACGGTACAGAGCATTTGGGGCTGGTGCCAGCAGCAGGTGCGAGCAGCGGCTGCTGCCCTGATCACCCCTCAGGAGCAGGGGGAGGTGGAGAAGTTCTCAGGGGTGATCAGGGCCGGCAGCCGCCGCTCACAACTGCTGATGGAGCCGAGTGATTGGGACCAGTGCCGGGCACCAGCAGTGGGTGTAAGCGGAGGCTCTGGCGCTGGCTGCAGGTGCAAGCAGAGTCGGTACTGGCAGTGGGTGCGAGCGGCGGCTCCAGCGCCAGCAGCAGGTGTGAGCAGGACCAGCACCAGAAGCAGGTGCAAGAGCCAGGTGGGACCATGGCAAGTGGGAGCAAAGAATTTTCAGTAACCACCAGAGGCTTGCCCGATGACAGCGAATGACAGTGACTGGCACCCCGCCTTGGTCTGGCACCCCTGCTCACCTGCTTCACCATCCCGCCATGGCCAATGCCCGCCATGTTCTGCACATGCCCTCTGGTGATCAGCGCACATGATAGCCACCGATTGTTCAGTTGTTCTGCCGTTCAGTCTATTTGCATATTAGCCTTTTATTGTATAGGATCTACACTAATAAAAGAGAAAGATGCAAATTGACCATACCTCCACAATGCCCACCAGCCAATCAGGAGTGGGTATGCAAATTAACTTGACAAAGATGGTAGGTTACTTTGCATATGCAGGCACCCAGCGGCCTGGGTCCCAGGAACACCCTCGGGACCCAGGCCGCTCAGAGCCTGTAGGCCCATGTGTAGGCCCTGAGCTTCCAGGGTCCCAGAATGCCCCTGGCCACTCCTGGCCTACAGGCCTTGGTGCCGAGTGGCCGGGGGCAGGGTGGCAGAGGCTTGAGCAGGGCCGGAGCGGAGCCGGCACAGGCTTGATCGGAGCCAGGGGGGCCCTGCCCAAGCCACAGTAGAGGCTTGAGCAGGGCCTGAGTGGACCCGGGGGGCCCCGCCCAAGCAGTGGCAGAGGCTTGATGGGAGCCAGGGGGCCCTGCCCAAGCCGCGGCGGAGGCTAGAGCAGGCCCGGAGACGGGGGGTGTGCCAGCCTCGGCTTGCCAGCAGTCCTGCCTCTGCGTATGAGCTGCAGAGGAAACGCCTTTTCTGACTGCTCATTGGCTAAGCTCCCGGTTTGCCACTCGCAGTGTTCTTGATAACTTGGGTAATAAGAATCCAAGAAGGTGATCTAGGGTTTTTCCACCACACTCCTGCAGGAAAAAAACGAAGGTCTGCTGCTGGAGGGGCTAAGAAATGTCATATCCTGCCCTAACCGGTTTGGCTCAGTGGGTAATGCCTCGGCCTGCCGACTGCAGGGTCCGGGTTCGATTCTGATCAAGGGCATGTACCTAGGTTTCAGGATCCTCCCTGGCCGGGACCCAGGTCAGGGTCATGCAGGAGGCAGCCAATCAAAGTGTCCCTCTCACATTGATGTTTCTCTCTGTCTTTCCCTCTCTCTTCCACACTCTCTAAAAATCAATGGAAACATATCCTCAGGTGAGGATTAAAAAAAGAAAGAAATGTCATATCCTATGAAAGGCACATCTGAAAATGCCTAAAGAAAGTTGTCATTTTTTTCGTGGTGAAGGGACTAGAGTCCGTGTTGATGAAAACACCTTGGCAGCTGCAGTGGCTGGCAGTGGCTGCAGCAGACGGGTGATGGGGCTGGCACCTTCCTCTGATCAGTCCGGTCGCCTCCCACAGAGCGAGGCCAGACTGCGGCTTAGGCTCCCCAGGGGAGTGGGCCTAAGCCGTCAGTAGGACATCCCCTGAGGGCTCCCAGTCTGTGAGAGGGGCCAGGCACCGGGCCCCTAGTATATATATATCCCCAATTCTTTTTTAAAAAAGATTTTATTCAGGCTACTGAATAGGAAGAACACTCACTAATGAGGAATGTCTCGGGTAAGGAAGGGGACCGGGGATTTAATGGAGACAGGTGAACAAGGACACTATTCTGAGTCCTATGGAAGTCAAGAGGAAGGATGGAGGCAGGTCTTATCTCAGAACGTGCAAGGGCAGGGGGTCCTTTGTGTCAGCCGCTCCTGGAGTACAGGGCGCAGGTCGAGTCCAACGTTGTCCAAAGCTTTGTTCCTTTAAAGGTGAAATGTTTCCAGTCCTTTTCCTTCCATGTCTAGCCTCCCAGTCATGGTCCTGGTTTTGGGCAGATAGAGGTGCTTAATGAATGTGTGTTGAGCTGACTTTAATCAACACTACAATGGAGACCCTCCTGCAAGGCAGGCCTGGGGAGGAAGGAAGCACCCCCATGGGGAGGGGGAGGGCCGGCTGTGAATGTCAGCAGGGATAGACCTCGATTGGAGGGGAGACTTCTCAAGGCTCACGCCCGTCTCTGCCACTGGAAACGTTAGTGACTTTTCAGACCCGTTTTTTCATCTCTGCAATGGGAGCACAATAGCATCCTTCATAGACCTGGAACCTGCAGTGATGCAGTAACAATACAGCTATTGCCACACATCGGGCACTCAGCATTCCCCTTCTCCGTCCCCATCCCCACCCTGGCCCAGAGCGCTCTCGTTAAGACTCAGCTCCAGCCCCATCTCAGGTCCTGGGACCGCCTCTCACACCTGCAAGCTCTGTCTGAGCCAGGAGCATGTATAACTCACCTAGAATCACCTTTGCGCGCTGAGCACAGTAAGTGCCCGGCGAATGCCAGCCTCTGCATCAGATGGTCACAGGATGAGCAGCTATAACGAAGAGCCCCGAACAGAAAGTGTCCGGAATGAGCACAAGTGTATTTCTTGGTCACAAATTGGCCTTGCAGGTAGCTGTCCGGGCTGATGGGGATGGCTCCACAGGACGCTTCAGGGACCAGGTTCCTGCTCCCTGTGGCTTGGCCTTAAGACAGACTCCGAGGGTGGGGTCGGCAAGCTGCAGTCCATGGAGACCACCTGTGCTTTTAAAGTCCATTTTCATGCACTCACAGCCGAGCCCACGTGTGACATATTGTCGGGGCTGCTTCTGCGCTGCCCCTGCGGAGCTGGAGCATCCGTGCAGCGGCACATGGTCCAGCATCCACCGTCTCCTCCTTCCGAGGCCGCCCCTGCCCTCGGACCGCCCCTGCCCTCGGACCGCCCCTGCCCTCGGACCGCCCCTGCCCTCGGACCGCCCCTGCCCTCGGACCGTCCCCATCTGCGAGGTGAGGCTGTGGGGGTGGGGTGGGGGATAGAAGGTGGGGTTTAGAACAAATGCTTTTGTTTCCTTAGAGGCGATCCGACACTGCAGGTCTCATTTCCGTTCTCCTCTCGTGGCCGCGCCCAGCTGAAAGGAGGCTGGGACAAGTACCCTAGCTGGACAGCAGTGCCTGGCTTAACCCCCGAGCTCAGCCACTGAGACGGAACTGCGAGCCACGCACCCGACTGAGGGCCAGAGGACTCACAAAGGCCGCTCAGACCTCCACCACCACTGGTGACTGTCCCCAGAGGGAGCAATCCAGTGAGCGAGTGGGCAAGACCCGAGCAGGCGCTTTCCTGAAGAGGATGCACAGCCACAAGAAGCAACAGCGGAAAGGTGCTCCCGGCCGTTCGCAGGCAGGACATGCAAATTAACCCCAGGAGGTGTCGCTCTAACCTACACGAATGAGAGAATGAGAACGGCGAGAACAAAATCAGTGGCCACGCCAAGTGCTGGTGCGGATGCGGAGAAACTGGGACGTACAATGGCCCTAGCCATTCTGCCGTTTCTTGTGAAACTAAACGTGCAGCGACCACGTGACCTGGCAATTGCCCGCCTGAGCATTCATCCCAGAGAAATGAAAACGTGTGTTCAGCCGAAAACCCGTACACAGGTTCACAGCCCCAAACTGGAAACAACGAGGTCTTGGTCAGTGGGTGAACGGGTTCACACACGGCTGTGCCACATGCGGAGCGCTGCTCAGCACTAACAAATGAATTGCCACTCAGATGCGTCTCAGGGAATTATGCGGAATGGAAAGCAGTCCGTCCCAGAATGTGACACAGTGTGGGATGCCATCTATAGAGCATCGCTGAGATGCCAGAGTTCCCGGAATGGAAGAGGTCAGCGGTCCCAGGGATTAGGGCCAGAGGTGGGGGTGAGGAGAGAAGGGGACAGAGGGGGTGAGGAGAGAAGGGGACAGAAGGGGGATGAGAAAGGGTCGGGGGGTGAGGAGAGAAGGGGCAGAAGGGGGGTGAGAAGGGGTGGGGGGGGTGAGGAGAGAAGGGACAGAGAGGGGGTGAGAAGGTGTCGGGGGGTGAGGAGAGAAGGGACAGAGGGTGGGGTGAGAAGGGGTCGGGGGGTGAGGAGAGAAGGGGACAGAAGGGGGATGAGAAAGGGTCGGGGGGGGGGTGAGGAGAGAAGGGGACAGAAGGGGGGTGAGAAAGGGTCGGGGGGGGGTGAGGAGAGAAGGGGACAGAAGGGGGATGAGAAAGGGTCGGGGGGGGTGAGGAGAGAAGGGAACAGAGGGGGGATGAGAAGGGGTCGGGGGGTGAGGAGAGAAGGGGACAGAAGGGGGATGAGAAAGGGTCGGGGGGGGGGGGTGAGGAGAGAAGGGGACAGAAGGGGGGTGAGAAAGGGTCGGGGGGGGTGAGGAGAGAAGGGGACAGAAGGGGGATGAGAAAGGGTCGGGGGGGGGTGAGGAGAGAAGGGGACAGAAGGGGGATGAGAAAGGGTCGGGGGGGGGTGAGGAGAGAAGGGGACAGAAGGGGGGTGAGAAAGGGTCGGGGGGGGTGAGGAGAGAAGGGGACAGAAGGGGGGTGAGAAAGGGTCGGGGGGGGGTGAGGAGAGAAGGGGACAGAAGGGGGATGAGAAAGGGTTGGGGGGGTGAGGAGAGAAGAGGACAGAGGGGGGGTGAGAAGGGGTCGGGGGGAGTGGTGAGGAGAGAAGGGGACAGAGAGGGGGTGAGAAGGGGTCAGGGGAGGTGAGGAGAGAAGGGGACAGAGAGGGGGTGAGAAAGGGTCGGGGAGAGGGGGTGAGGAGAGAAGGGGACAGAGAGGGGGTGAGAAGGGGTCGGGGGGTGAGGAGAGAAGGGGACAGGGCGGGGGGATGAGAAGGGTTGGGGGGGTGAGGAGAGAAGGGGACAGAGGGGGTGGGTGAGAAGGGGTCAGGGGAGGTGAGGAGAGAAGAGGACAGAGGGGGGGTGAGAAGGGGTCGGGGAGGTGAGGAGAGAAGGGGACAGAGGGGGGGTGAGAAAGGGTCAGGGAGGGGGGGGTGAGGAGAGAAGGGGATAGAGGGGGTGGGTGAGAAGGGGTGGGGGGGTGAGGAGAGAAGGGGACGGGGGGGGTGAGAAGGGGTCGGGGGGGGTGAGGAGAGAAGGGGATAGAGGGGGTGGGTGAGAAGGGGTCGGGGGGGGTGAGGAGAGAAGGGGATGGGCGGGTTATGAAAGGGGGACAGAGGGATCCTGTGACAGGGAGTGTCCTGCCCCCTGGCCATGTGGTGGGTCCACAAACCTGCACTGACGATAAAATTGCACAGAAGGAATTTCAAGCGCACGAATGCGTGCAAGTGAAACTCTGGAAATTTGCGAAGAGAAAGGAGGCGGGAGGGGAGGAACGTGGGGGCTGTTAGCGGTCTCTGCCACCGTGGTGTTCGCGGGCTGGTGCCCATTTAAGAGACAGAGGAATAATCTTATCCGCTGACCTCGTGTCTGCCGCTTCTTCTAGCAATTCGCTGCATGAAATGAGAAGGCTGGCTGGGGCGACCCAGCAGAAGACAAATGAGAGCAGTCAGGTTTCTCCGCAGCGCAACAGGGAATGTTCATCGCCCGCAAGAGCTCCCCGCGTAAGGTTAGAGAACTGGAGAGACTCCCTTTCCTCAGGTGAAATAGTAAGCCGAGCACTCGAGGGCTGCAAGGGGCACCCCCAGGGGCTGCGCTCCCCTCGGTGGGGGGCTGGCGCATGGGTGGGTGAAGTGGCAGGAGGGATTGTTGCATGTGGCAGACAGAGGCTCTTGTCATCTCCTGCGCTCTCCGAGGCAGCGGGAATCGCTAACAGTGTGTGGTGAGGACAGAACCCAAGTCTACAGGCCCCGCAGATGGACGGGAAAGGCACCTGGTGCTCAAAACCCGTGCCACCGCGCTGCCCAGAAAGGCTCGTCCTCCTGCCCGCGTGCTGGCTGTGCACACTGTGTGCTGTTGTCTTTTCACTTCCACTCGGCCCGAGGGGAGGGGCTCTTGCCCACGGCGTCCTGCAGGGGCCTGGCAGCAGCGGCCAGCCCCACTGGACGCCTGAGCTGGGGCCTCAGGGACAGGCTCTGAGGCCTTGAGTGGCACTGTCTCCTGCTGTGGCCTCTTTCCAAATGCGCTGCTCACGGGGAGCCAGGTTAGGGAGCACCCCTCCCTCAGTCAGGTGGGTTTACCCCTGAGTGGACCTGAGGAGAGGACTCCGACCCCAGAGCCCACACAGGGGCCGGGCTCCGGGTCCCCGAGCCCACACAGGGGCCGGGCTCCGGGTCCCCGAGCCCTCACAGGGGCCGGGCTCCTGGCCGGCTTCGAGGACTGTTCCATCCATGCTGCCGTGAATGTTCACTGGGCACGCGCTGTGAGGCAGGTGGGTAAGGACGGGACTAGGCAGGGGTTAAATCCGCCATGACCCTGAGAGCCCACGTCACAGATGGCCTGACCCTCCTGTCACCAGGGCCTGCGAGAGCCTGAGAGCCGCGGGTCCATGAGGACAGGGTGGGCCCAGCCGAGCTGCGGCCTTTGTCACCGAGACGGCCTTCAGGGCCTTCGCTGCGTGTCCTCTGTGGGGTCGACCACGATGTCCAAGTCAGGGTTTCAATGGTCATTTGCTCGAGAACCACCTGAGGGCTGAGTACAGCGCAGCCCCTGGCCCGGGAGCTCCGGGGGGCCCGAGCATTCCCGTTCTCACACGTCCCACAGGCTGGTGCTGGCTGGGACCACTCTCACCTGCCCCCCGAAGCCCTCCCTCGATGCCTGTCCTCGCTCTTAGCTGTGCCTGCTGCCACCTCGGCTGAGCTGGCGCTCGGCGTGCCGGTGAGTCAGCGAGCCCTTTGGACACAGAAACTCACTCGAGAAGAATCTGCGAAATGACCCTCCAGTTACCGAACTCTGAACCCAGAGGCACCAGGAGGAAAAGAAGAAAAAGGATGTCGTGGCCAGGTGTCCCCAGGTCTTCTGGGGGTGCCCAGCCTGGGAGGATCTGCAGGAGGAGCCCAGGTGTGTGTGGGTGGGGGGACTGACCCCCACAGCGGCAGTTTGCTACGGCTGCGCAGCTACCTTGCTGCGTTCAGCAGCTCACATCAGCACGCACTGCTCATCTGCGGTTTCTGTGGACAGAAGTCTGCACGCAGCTGAGCTGGGCTCTCTGCCCCAGAGGCTGATATCCAGGCCAGCTGCATTCCTCTCTGGAGCCTGCGGTCCTCCCCCAAACTCACCTCCCTGCTGGGGTCCCCCCAAAACTCACCTCCCTGCTGGGGTCCCCCCCAAAACTCACCTCCCTGCTGGGGTCCTCCCCCAAACTCACCTCCCTGCTGGGTCCTCCCCCAAACTCACCTCCCTGCTGGGGTCCTCCCCAAACTCACCTGTCCTGCTGGCCTGACTCAGACCTGGTAAATCTGACTGCAGACGTCTGGCCCGCAGAATATACCAGAACAAGTTCGTGTTGTCTTAAGCCTCCAAGTTTGTGGTCATTTGTTAGAGCAGCGATAGAAAACCAACACGAACTCCTCGCAGGTGTCCTCAGAGCCTCTCCTGTTTCTGCTGGGGCACCGACCACAGCTGCTGAGTCTGTCTTCCCCCCAAGACTGTGAAGGTCTCAGGTGTAGGGTTTATGCCGTTGATCTTCGCATTCTCTGAGCCCCACCAGGTAGACTGTCGGTAACTGAAGAACGAAAGAAATGGAGGGAATGAGTCGAAACAAAAAACAGTGTCCCACTGGGCACCTCTCCACCATGTTCTCACCCCATCAGCCTCAGCTCATCCCTTTCTACAAGTTTTGAAATCTCTTTTGGACCCATGACATTCCAAGCACCCCACACGCTTGTGGGGGAGACTGGAGCTGAGGGTGGAGCTGGGGGAACCTGGCCGAGAAGATGCTCTGCTCTCCCCTGGTCACCATGCTCACAAGGAACCCAGATGATCGAGCCCATTGCCAGCTGTGTCTGGGGACCAATCACCCCAGTTGGGAGCCACTGGTCTTGAGGGCTGCTCTAGTCAGGCTGTGCAAAATTTGCATGAAAAAAGAAATAGAAGAAGGTATAAACACGGAAGAATATTCCGTGTGAGGGCCCACATCCTCAGGCTGCTGATCTGGTGCCCTGCGCGGCTGGCGTTGGCGAGGCCGGACCGCCAGCTCCTCCGTCCCAGGCCCAGGGCAGCCTGGTCATGTCACCAGACCACCCCCTCCGAGGGATTATTACACAGACCTTTCCGCAGTGACATTCAAACCTGGGGACAGTCCTTCAGCTGCTCCTGAATTTTCCTCCATCTCCCTCAGCAGCACATTGACTGCACACTTCTCAGGCGGCCCTGGTGTGGCCAAAGGACCTGCCTCTCAGAGTCCACCTGCCTTGTGTCCTGGATGCTGACTCATCTGCCCACTCTCACGGCAGCTGACTGCAGATCTCAGTCCTGCTCCTATCAGCGCGGGATTCAGGACGCAGACCTGCCAGGTCCGCCAGGCAGTTAGGCAGACTTTCCGGAGTCCAGTCCTGGGCATGTTCCGTGTGCTTGATTATAAGCATTATTTCATATCGTTAATATTGAGACAGTGGGAAGGCAATTTTTTTTTTTTTTTTGGTGTTGCCTTTCTTTAAAGATGAAGCAGGCCCATATGTGACAAATCTACAGTGAACATCACACTCAATGGGCAAAAACTAAAACCATTTCCTCTAAGATTAGGAATAAGACAGGGATGTCCACTTTCACCACTCTTATTCAACATAGTACTGGAAGTCCTAGCCACAGAGAACAGACACTAAGAAGAAACAAGGGGGCTTGCCTGGGGTGGGAATGCTGGGCGGGGGAGGGTGTCAACTGGGGGAAAAGGAGACATATGTAAAACTTTAGACAATAAAAAAACAAGAAGAAATAAAAGGCATCCAAATTGAAAAGGAGGAAGTAAAACTCTCATTATTTGCAGATGACATGATATTGTACATAGAAAACCCTAAAGACTCCACCAAAAAATTACTAGATTTAGCCGAAACCGGTTTGGCTCAGTGGATAGAGCGTCGGCCTGCGGACTGAGGGGTCCCGGGTTCGTTTCCGGTCAAGGGCATGTGCCTTGGTTGCCGGCACTTCTCCAGTGGAAGGTGTGCAGGAGGCAGCTGATCGATGTTTCTCTCTCATCGATGTTTCTAGCTCTCTATCCCTCTCCTTTCCTCTCTGTAAAATATCAATAAAATATATTTTTAAAAAATTACTAGATTTAATAAATAAATTTGGCCATGTAGCAGGATACAAAACCAACACCCAAAAATCGATGGCTTTTCTATACACCAATAATGAATTCTAAGAAAGAGAAACTAAACAAACAATTCCATTTACCATTGCAACAAAAAAATTAAGATACTTAATAAACTTAACCAAGGAAGTAAAAGATTTGTACTTGAAAAACTATAGAAACTTGAAAAAAGAAATAGAAGAAGGTACAAACAAGTGGAAGAATATTCCATGCTCATGGATTGGTAGAATCCACATCATTAAAATGTCCATACTACTCAAGGCAATTTAGAGATTCAATGCAATTTCTATTAAAATACCAACAGCATATTTCACAGATCTAGAACAAATACTCCAAAAATTTATATGGAACCAAAAAAGGATCTCGAATAGCTGCAGCAATCTTGAGAAAGAAGAACAAAGTTGGAGGGATCACAATACCAGATATCAAGTTATACTGCAAAGCTACTGTAATCAAAACTGTCTGGTACTGGCACAAGAACAGGCATATTGATCAATGAAACAGAACAGATACCCCAGAAATCGATCCAAACCATTACACTCAATTAATATTTGACAGAGGAGGCAAGAGCATACAATGGAGTCAAGAGAGTCTCTTCAATAAATGGTGTTGGGAAAAGTGGACAGATACATGCAAAAAAATAAAACTAGACCACCAACTTACACCATACACAAGAATAAACTCAAAATGGATAAAAGACCTAAGTCGGGAAACCATAAAAATCCTAGAAGAAACCAGAGGCAACAAAATCTCAGACATCTCTCATAGCAATATGTTTACAGATACATCTCCTAGGACAGTGGTCAGCAAACCGCGGCTCGTGAGCCACATGCGGCTCGCGAACCACATGTGGCTCGCGAGCCGCGGTTTGCTGCTCTGTTGACTAATGAGTTTGCCGACCACTGGACTAGACTAAATGTTACCGTGTAGTTGGAAGCTGTGAGGATTAGGTAATTGTGGCATATTGTGTGCAAAGTGGTAAAGGGCAGTATATGACAGTGGTCGGCAAACTCATTAGTCAACAGAGCAGCAAACCGCGGCTCACGAGCCGCA
Organism: Plecotus auritus; assembly: GCF_963455305.1. Classification (NCBI taxonomy): domain Eukaryota; kingdom Metazoa; phylum Chordata; class Mammalia; order Chiroptera; family Vespertilionidae; genus Plecotus; species Plecotus auritus. Next base: position 3,100,185 of record NC_137778.1, on the reverse strand, counting down.
TGTGGCTTGTGAGCTGCAGTTTGCTGACCACTGTCCTAGGACAGAAGAAACTAAGGAGAAAATAAACAAATGGCACTACATCAAAATGAAAAGCTTCTGCACAGCAAAAGAAACCATCAACAAAATGAAAAGGGAGCCCACTGCATGGGAGAACATATTTGGCAATGATACACCTGATAAAGGGATAATATTCAAAATATATAAGGAACTCATACAACTTAACAAAAGGAAGACAAACAACCCAATTAAAAAATGGGCAAAGGACCTACTATTCAGTAGACACTTCTCCAAAGTGGACATACAGATGGCCAGAGACATGAAAAAATGGTCAAAGTCCCTGATCATCAAAGAAATGCAAATTAAAATGACAATGAGGTACCACCTCACACCTGTCAGAATGGCTACCACCAATAAATCAACAAATGACAAGTGCTGGCGACAAGTGAACCCTAGTACACAGCTGGTGGGAATGCAGACTGGTGTAGCCATTATGGAAACAGTATGGAGTTTCCTCAGAACATTAAAGGTGGAACTGCCAGTTGACCCAGTGATCCTACTTCTAGGAATATATCCTAAGAAACCCGAAATATCAATCAGAAAGAATATATGCACCCCTATGTTCATGGCAGCACAATTTACAATATCTAAGATTTGGAAACAGCCCAAGTGCCCATCAGCAGATGAGTGAATAAAAAAGCTGTGGTACAGCCCTAACCGGTTTGGCTCAGTGGCTAGAGCATCGGCCTGGGGACTGAGCGGTCCCGGGTTCGATTCCAGTCAAGGGCATGTACCTTGGTTGCGGGCACATCCCCAGTGGGGGGTGTGCAGGATGTCTCTCTCTCTATCCCTCTCCCTTCCTCTCTGTGAAAAATCAATAATAAAAAAAAAAAAGCTGTGGTACATTTACACCAGGGAATACTATGCAGCAGTAAAAAAAAAAAAAAAAAAGAATCTCTTACTCTTTGAGACAGCATGGAGGGACCTGGAGAGTACTATGCTAAGTAAAATAAGTTAGTCAAAGACAGATCACATGATCTCACTCATATGTGGAACCTAATTAACAAACTGATGAACGGAGTGGATCCAAAGACTGGGAAGCATGGAACACAGTGCAGAATCTCAGAGGGAAGGCGGGGAAGGGAGGGTGGGTGGGAGGTAATCAACCAAAGCCCCTGTATGTAGAACCCATGGACGTAGACAATGGGGTGGTGAGGGCCTGGGGTGGGGGGCGGGGTTGGGCTGGAGAGGGTGGATGGGGGGAAAAAGATTAATAAAAAAAAGATGAAGCAAGCCCAAATGAGGTGAGCCTTGGAATTAACGGAGAAAGGCATCCTGGAGGGCTTGGTCCAGATGGGCCTACCGGGCAAGGTGGCACGCCCTGCAGAAAGACGCCAGGCTGAAGGAAACTAGAACTTGGCAACCAAATGGATGGGAGCCGTTCCTGGGCCGACAGAAGGGGGCAGTCAGCTGGGCAGTAGCTAAAGACATGAGGAAATTGAGCAAAGGCCTCAGAATTTAGGAGCCGAAGTAGAGGATATGAGACGCCCGGCTGATTTTCAGGGCGGAAGTTACTCCGATGTAAGGTCCCGTGGTTTGCAGAGCAGTTCTCCGTTCCCCACAAATACTCCGCGAAGGTGTCCTGATGGATCTCTGAGAGCCTTCCTTTCCGCTAGTGGGGCACAAGGGTGTTCCATACGCATTAACAGCACCGTGATGCACGCATAGACAGTTGTTACTTAGCGGATGAGAAACTGAGGCTTAGACTTGCTTTCAGGCCAAGGGGCAAAGCCAGGACCAACTCAAACTCTGGCCTGAGAGCTCCAAGTCCGTTAGCACAAATGAATGGGGAACAGCTCCATTCTGGCTCCCCCTTCAAATTATGCCAGCCTCCATCATTGGGCTGGAGCTAATAGCAAGTCATAAAATTAGCATATTTCACCTTCCAGTTTTCTCCTTTCGCAGGAAGCCACAGTCACAGGTTAAAAAGAAGAGACCACTGAATGGATGGTCAGGGATGGATTTCCCCGGAAGACTCACCAATACACAAAACTAGATCAAGATACCCACGTTCTAACTTAAAGAGCTTTGAGGTCAGCACCCTCCGAATCTGGTCCCGGGCAGCATCAGCCCACAATGCTCTGTGGGAGGCAAGCCACTGTGTGGGGCGAGAAGGGCCACCCCGCAGGATGGAGGTTTGAGCTGGATCCTGTTCCTGCCACTTCCAAGCAACGTGGCTTTCGGCAAGCCCCTGAGCCTCTGTCAGCCCGTTTCCTTAACTCCGAAACGTCCTCCCCATCCTGGGGTGCGTGCTTCATGAGAGCGGGATTTCTGTCTCCCTGTGCCAGGCACATAGTAAGTGCTCCATAGACACCCGGGAACACGAAGGGATGCGTGTCCTCACAAGCGCTATCATAATACGAAGGGGCAGAAGGTCATAATTGGAAACGTTCATTTTCACTCAAAATTGGATGTGAGGTCTAACTACACAGCTGTCTTTCTCTGGCTCATCTCACCTGGCATCTGTCCTCCAGGTCCATCCATGTCGTCACAAAAGGCAGGGTTGCCTGTGTCTCAGGGCTGAGTGGTATTTCACTGTATATGCACACATGTCACCTCTTCTCTATCTGTTCGTCGTAGGTCCTTCTCCTCCCTCGGCTACTCCGAATAAGGCTGCAGCAAGCGCCGGGGCGCAGGGACCACGCGCCTCTGGAAGTGAAACAACCCGCATCTCCACCCAGCGCGGACCCGCAGCTCGTCCTCTGCTGCAGCAACCACGTTCTCCGACACCTGGATGAGCCTGGAAGCAGCTCCTCCGAGCGGCCAGGCGGGAGCCCAGCCAGGCCTCCACCTCGATTTCCGCCTCCTGAGCCCAGGAGCAGAGAACCCGCCTGAGCCCCCACTCCTGCCTACGCTGGGAGCTGATAAATGGGGGTGCTTTCTTTTTTGTTGAATTTACTGGGGTGACTGGGTTAACAAAGCTGTAAGTTTCAGGTGTACAATTCTAACACATCATCTGTATATCGTATAAAGTCCAGTCTCCTTCCATCACCACGTGTCCCAGTGTTTTAAGCTGCTAAGTTTGGGATCACTGGATACCACAGCAACAGAACTCAGGGAGCTGTCTATCACGGGGATCGGGGCCCTGATGTATGTGTAACGGAGAGATTTCTGCCTGGGGCTCAGCCCCACATCGAGGCACCTGGCTTCTCTCGGCTCCCCAGCAGGGGAGGTGGTCGGGTATCGTGTAGGCTGTGGGGACGTCGGAGACTTGCCCCTGCGTGGGCAGGTCTGGGTTCAGCGACTGGTCTGGTTTCCTGTTGAGCATCAGGGGCGCTGAGCAATGGCTGCTTCCACCGAGTTAGTGAATGCCACCAAAGCAGAGGCCAAAGCACGCTGGCGTGAAATACAGCGTTTCCAGGGGCAGCGCGAGGGCTGGGGAGCTGGTCCGCAGCCGGAGCGCCTCTATCTGCTGGTTCTGGGTGTCCAGGGGATTCAGTTCACCCCTTTGTCCGTCCCTGGCCCTTCCCACCTGCGACCTGGGGGCCTGTTTTCACCCAACAAAGCCCCCTCTGTGACCAGCGCTGACAAGGGCCAGGGGCTGGTTACAGTCACTGTGCAGGGACCCCAGCGCTGCCGCCCCGGCACCCTGTGTGGCTTCTCCCCTCGTGTGGCTTTGGAAACAAAGGAGCCTGGGCACAGCCGAGCCCAGCTCGCTCAGGAAACAGCTAAAGGCGGCACCTGGACCCCTGGGAGCCCCGGAAGCAGCGGGAGGCAGGCCTGGAGGGGGACAGACGGGAGCCTGGCTGCCGATGCGGTGAATTCCGGCTCTACCAGTACTAGCTGTGTGTCCTTACATATGGCTTCAACTTCCTCACCTGTAGGATGGGCATAGTGTTAGATTGAAATAGGATAAACGAAGACCTCCCCTCCCTACGCAGCGGCTGTACCAGGCGAGACGGAGTCCTCTCTGGATCTAGTGCTTATCCCCCAACAGCTGGGACCCTCACAGCTGGGACCCGCACAGCTGGGACCCTCACAGCTGGGACCCGCACAGCTGGGACCCTCACAGCTGGGACCCGCACAGCTGGGACCCTCACAGCTGGGACCCTCACCTGGCCTCTTAGTCCCCCCACACACATCCCTAAAGTCCAGTCTCCGAAATGAATGACCACGTAACCCAGAGACACACCCAGCCCAGGCTCCTGGCCCTCTTACCTCCAGCATGTTGGGGACAATGACGTTCTAGCAGAGTCAAGGGGTCTGGGTGTCCCTCCAGGGGAAGGGCCTAGGACTGGCCCTGCTCCACCAGGTTGGGCCACGTGTTTGAATGGGGATCCATTCATTTTCTCTCTGGGCCCTGATCCCACGCTTGGCCTGGGGCGGGTCTGCCAGGTCGCTGCGAGTGCACACTGAGTGCCCTTCTCTCTCTGCCGTGCTTTCATCCCTGGCTCTTATCGCCACCCGACATCAACATGCGCGGGTTCTTCTCTAATGTCTGCCTCCCCTCCCACCAGAATGTCAGCCCCAGGAGGCAGGGACTTTGCTCACAGCTGCACCCGTGGTACCTGGAGGCAACAGAGGCAGGACAGACTAGGGCAGGGGTGGGCAAACTTTTTTACTCTAGGGCCACAATGGGTTCTTAAACTGGACCGGAGGGCCGGAACAAAAGCATGGATGGAGTGTTTGTGTGAATTAATACAAATTCAAAGTAAAGGAGAGGAGGGGAGAGCAAGAGAACCCTCCGCTCTTTCGGCTTCGCGGGCCGGATAGAACAGCCAAATGGGCCGGATCTGGCCCGCGGGCCGTAGTTTGCCCACGGCTGGACTAGGGTCAAGGGCACGGAACCAGGTGGTTGAGGTTCCAATATGGATCTGCAAAATACTAGCCTGTGGACCTGGACAATCATTTAGCTGCTCAGTGCCTCCGTTTTCTCACCCAAAAAACTAGGGTTCGACCCTCCTTCAAAAGTTATCCCAAGGATGAAGCAGCTAATACATGTACAGTTCCTAGAAAGAAGCCAGGCACACCGTAGTACCCAGTAAATGTTAGATAATAATAAATGTTAGATAACAATAAATGTTAGATAATAATAGTGATAATAACAACAACAACAATAATAATGGGCTCTGGAATGTTGGAATGGATCGGTATGGCTGAATGAGTGAAAAGTATTCACAAAGCTCTGAGAACCATGCCAGGCCTGAATAAGTGATGAGCATGCGCTGCTGTGTCTCGCCGCGGTTCTCAGGTGGGGAGAGGCTCACCTGCGGTGATGGCAGGTGTCTGGGGTAAGCTCCCCATCGCAGCTGATTTCAGCTCCAGCCGGACCCCTGACCGCAGGGCCAGGCAGAGGGCGTGCGGCTCTCCGTTAGAGTGTTTCTACCACGCAGAGGCAATAAACAATACAATCTTGAGAACATCGGTGATGGTAAAATAATTAGGAAGAGGTGAGTTTTAAGAACATATTTTCTTACTTTAATACAGTTTAAGTGTACTTTGTATAATGCGATTTTTACGATTGCTGGGTTTCAGGCTCTCAAGTTCTCTGGAAATTTAACAGTTGGCTCTTCTGAGCCGTACAAGCTCCTCCAGACCCAGCGGCCACGTGCAGGGGACTGTGTCTACCACTGCCGGGGCCTTCCCCTCCCCCACAGAGAGAGAAGGGCACTGAGTGTGCGCTCACAGCGACCTGGCGGACCCGCCCAGGCCAAGCGAGGGATCAGGGCCCAGAGAGGAAGTGAATGGATCCCCATTCAAACACGTGGCCCAACCTGGTGGAGCAGGGCCGGTCCTAGGCCCTTCCCCTGGGGGGACACCCAGACCCCCTGACTCTGCTAGAACGTCATTGTCCCCAACATGCTGGAGGTAAGTGGGCCAGGAGCCTGGGCTGGGTGTGTCTCTGGGTTACGTGGTCATTCATTTTGGAGACTGGACTTTAGGGATGTGTGTGGGGACACTGAGAGGACAGGTGCGGGTCCCAGCTGTGAGGGTCCCAGCTGTGAGGGTCCCAGCTGTGCGGGTCCCAGCTGTGCGGGTCCCAGCTGTGAGGGTCCCAGCTGTGCGGGTTTCAGTTGTGCGGGTCCCAGCTGTGTGGGTCGTTGTCACAGCTGCGCTGTGTGCGTCCTCCCACTGGAGGGTGTCCCCGTCCTTGTGCTGGGCAGGCCACTCAGCGCCCCTCTGGTCACCGCCTCTGACACCTCTGCCTTCAGCCCCAGCCTTTCCTCACTTTCTGTCTTTCTCTCCGGGTCCCATTTCCTGTGGAGCTGGGCCGTCACGCAAAGGAGTTCACTGAGCACGCGTTTCCGTGGGGGCTGCTTGGCCCATCAGGCTCAAGACTGGGAGGGTGGGAGGACCCAGATTGTGGAATCTTGGTGCAGGCCCACGGGTGGGGGGTGGATGGTCTCCCTGCAGGACCCCCGTGGGCGTGGGAGGTCAGACTCCTTTTCCTTCTCATATCTCATCCCATGCTCCAACCTAACTATCTCTCCAAACCAGCGCAGGGCCCAGTCCATTAGGCAGAGGGGTGGGGGGGGGAGGGAGAAGCTTTCTCTCCCTTCCCCCCCCCCCGACCCCCCCTGCCCCCCGCTCTTCCTTCAGGAAAAGGGAAAGCACTAGATCCAGAGAGGACTCCGTCTCGCCTGGTACAGCCCCCGAGTCGCCTGCTCAGTCCCCGGGCGTCCCTGGGATGTGCGGCCACACGCCCAGCTGGGATCCTGTCTCCACGGGAAGGAAAGCGGGTCCCGGTCACAGTGGTCAGAAGGCAAGTGCTGTGATGAGTCTGCTGTCTCGGGCCTGGCTCCCCATTTTCTGTGTGACCTTAGTTAACCAGCGCGTGCCTCAGTTTCCTCGCCCCCACATGTGGGCAGTCACCATCTCTGATTCCCTGGCCGGTCGGGACAATAACACACGGGGGTGCTTATAACTGGGCGTGGCTTGCAGCAAGGACTCAGAATTGCTGCAGTTTTAAAGATTCTTATTTCATGTCTTTCTTACCTTATTGATTTCTCTAATTCTTGGGGTATTGGTTTTACTATGTCCTGCCTCAAATTCCCTCCTCTCTGGGAATTCGTTTCCTCGTGCGGCCTGGAAGGTTTTACTCTCACCTCCCGGTCTCTGTGCACAGGATGTGGGTTCACCCTGGAGGGCTCCCACGGAGGCCTCTGCTGGGACCCTAATATTTTACTGGTTGGAGCACTTTTCTCTTCCATTTCTCAAACTGGCATCCCGCACTGCACAGGAGGGTAAAACCGGACCGGGTCCCCGTCCCGCACTCCTCACGCCTGCGGAGGATCCTGACTTCTCTAAGGACGTGGTTTCCGCGAGGTAAACAGATGGCAGAGCCGACCCCCAGAGCGCTGGTCTCCCTTCAAGGAAAGGGCAGCCCTTTGAGGTTCCCAGTTGGTAGCAGGAGGTTCCTTTCAACTCCCCACCTTCCTCAGGCCTGAGGTCTCATTTCCTGCTCCCGAGGGGCAACACCTGCCAGGTCCAGAAGGCCTTCAGCTGGGTCCCCCCCACCCCCCTCCAGGCCCCCAGCATCTTCCCACCCACCACTCAGGCTTCCTGCTCCCCTTCTTTCCTGGCGCCTGAGAATGCTCTTCTCTTTCTTTAACACGTTAAGCACATGTCAGTCACCGGTGGCTGACACTATAGTACTCTCCGTTGGGACCTCTTCAGTCCCTGGTGAGATTGGATATCGGTGAGATCGGACATCGTGGGCTAAACGGAAAGGAAGACAAAACGGCTTGGCACTTAACGTGTTAAGTACAGAACTCAGCTCTACATTGAAACACAGGTTTTAATCCTTTACCGGTCCCTCCTGTGCTGACAGCGGGAGGGGCCTGCTGCGCCCGCTCTGCCTAACGGACCGGGCCCTGCGCTGGTTTGGAGAGATAGTTAGGTTGGAGCATGGGATGAGCTATGAGAAGGAAAAGGAGTCTGACCTCCCACGCCCACGGGGGTCCTGCAGGGAGACCATCCACCCCCACCCGTGGGCCTGCACCAAGATTCCACAATCTGGGTCCTCCCGCCCTCCCAGTCTTGAGCCTGATGGGCCAAGCAGCCCCCACGGAAACGCGTGCTCAGTGAACTCCTTTGTGTGAAGGCCCAGCTCCACAGGAATTGGGACCCGGAGAGAAAGACAAAGTGAGGAAAGGCTGGGGCTGAAGGCAGAGGTGTCAGAGGCAGTGACCAGAGGGGCGCTGAGTGGCCTGCCCAGCACAAGGACAGGGACACCCTCCAGGATGGGCTCCCCCCTCGGGGGCTCCAGGCTTCAGCACCCCTACCTGTGCGTGCCGGGAGTCCTCCCCCCAGTGCCACGCGCTGGACAGGGACGAGGGGACACCCTGCCACACTGTCACTTTCCACGTGCACTTTACACTCACATTGTGTTAGGGTCAGGTGTGCAGCACAGAGGTTGCACAGTTAGACAGCGGACAGTGAACGCCCCCCAGGTCCAGCCCCCCTGGCAGCACCGGGGTTCCCAGTGCTGCTGGAGCGTTCCGGGTGCTGTGGCTCCTGCTACACTGGTGTGGACAGCCCCAGCCACAGCGGCCACGCCGCCTGCCACATGCACGAAGCACGGCGTGACGGCGTGGTGACAGCAATCCTGTGCGGTGGTATTTTCAGTTTTATTTTACTGATCGCCTCCCATTTAACACCTCCCCACCGGGGAAAAGTGGAGGGAGAGAAACAAGTCTATATTTTTGCAGAGTTGTACCCTTTCTCTCTGCGCCTCCTTACTGTGTGTGATTTTACAAGACTGAAACATTAAAATCCCAGGCGGACATGTTTGCACTTGCCTTACTTCACAAACTTCTGAGTGAGCCTTTAAGAAATGAGCAGCCACTTGCTTACGTGCATCTAAATAAAGAAAACTCTGGAGCAGTCCCTCCCAGAGCCCGACTCCGCCCGAGGCCAGCCCCCCTCTCCTTCTCCCTGGGAGTTAGGGGGACTAAGTGCCAGTAGCCTCAGAACAGCTTTGTTTGGTCTCCATTTCAAGCCAAAAAGGTTCTAAAATTCTAGCATGAAGTTCAAAGCACCTCACTTAGCACTTGAGAATTTTAAAAAGTAGGAAATGCTGGGCAGTTATGTGATCCACTTAATTTATTGTTATTTTCATTTTACAGTTTGAGAAATGGAAACTCAAAAGTTTTCACTCCGATATTAAACGCTGGCCAGCGTGCACGTCATAAATGAGTAAACGGAGGCTCAGAGGGATGAAATGGCGCGCCACGGCCACACGCACGGTGAGTGGAGAGGCTGGGCCTGCGAGTCGTCACTGGGAGCTGATTCCTCCAGGGAACCTCCAGGGACCACATGCATTTGACGGGCCCATCTATCTCGAACCAAGCCCGTAACTGTGACTTCTCAAATGTTAGCGGATAAGCAGGAACAGAGACGCATTCTCCCATTCACCACTGCAAACCACCCCTAAACCCCAGTGCAAGCAGCTGCGGCCCTTCTTCCCTCCACGAGCCGGACTCTGGCCCACGGGTTTTGTTTCGTGACTGAGGGAGCCCAGGTTCTGGCCAGCGGTGGCACCTGTGTGCCTTGCAGGCCAACGTGACCTGGGACACACATAACTCACTTCCCCGCCCCTCCAAGGAGGGGAGCCGTCCATGGCCCAGTGCTAAGTGCTGTTTATGCACCAGCCTGTGCCAGACGCTGGGGGAACCAGAGGTCAGGGAGGACCTGGGAAAGATGCCTAGAGAAATGATGAGCCCTCACCTTTGTCTTTAAAGCATTGCTTGCCCTGGCCGGTTACCTCAGTGGTTAGAGCGCCGGCCTGCGGAAACAAGGGGCGGCAGGCTCCGTTCCTGGTCAGGATGTACCTCAGTTGCAGGCTTCCCAGCCCCACAGGGGGCATGCGGGAGCAACAGATCGATGTCTCTCTCCCTTTCTCTCTCTTTCTCCTCCTCCTCCCTTCCACTCTCTCTTAGAAATTAATGGAAAAAATATCTTCGGATGAGGACTCAAAAATAAAAAATAAAAAGCGACGCTCACTGTTCAGTTGGGGAGAGGAGATAACTGGAAAGACATATAACGAGACAAAGGCGCCAAAGGGTGCGTGTGGTGGGTGGGGAGGCCAAGGTCGCACACAGGGTGAGGGGAGAGAACGGGTGCTGGAGCAGCGTGTCGGGCCAGGTGGTGATGAAATCGGCGGAGAATGGCTGTGCTCTGGCTCTAAGGCTGCTCCTCCCGGGAGGCCAAGCCAAAGGTTTCCTCCAGAGGGACGTTCCAGAGGACAGACGGTCAGACAATCACCTTAGGTGGGATACACAGAGAACAGTCAGCCGAAGGTCACTGACTCTTTTTCTCTTGTTGCTAATCCTCACCCAGGATTATTTCCATTGGTTTTTAGAGAGTGGAAAGGAGGGAGGGACAATGAAAAAAACGTTTCCTGTGTTTTCCCAGTTTCCAAATACTTACTCAAAATTGAAGTTTACCAGTTTCGTGGCCTCTCTAAGGTCAGCAAGAGCACCTATGAAGACCCGGCAGAGTTTACCTGGAAACTGTACGTGGAGAGTGAGGGTCCTCCTCCCCACGTGGGGAGCCAGTGTCAGCCCCCTGCACAGGCCGCGTCCACCCTCGGACATCAGTTCCTGTCACCGGGCCCCACAGGGGACACCTGGTTTGTTTGTAGAATTCTCAGGGACACTCTCAGGAATAAAAAGCAATAAAATCCAGATAACGAATTATGCCAAAGCTTGCCAGGGCACAGCGGGCAAAGGCCCTTGAGCAGATCTGCCACCTGCCACGTGTAAAGAATAGCTCCGTCGTACCACCAGCCCCACTTCCTGCCGGGCACACCGATTCCGGTGACGGGATTCCAAGCGAATATGCGTTCCCGTCAATGCTGTAAAATGGAACAGCGGCGATGACTTTGTTATTCTGAAAATCACTAAATTTTCCAGATCAGCTCGGTTCCGTGGGCCGAGGAAGAAAGCTCACGGGCTGAGTGCCCGCGTCCGCTGGCTGGGAGCCAGGTACGAAGAGCAGATGAGGTAAATTGCATTGTTGTTTTGGTTTGGACCTGAGAGGCAAACATCTAATTTGGGAGCAAATAAATGGATTCTTTGCCCAAGTTAGCTTTTAAAATAGCGTTCACTCCACGGCAGCCTGAACATTAGTACGGAACACCAGCAAAATCCTGCCCACACTTCATAGGCTACGGAAGGAGCCCACCCCGGAGGGACCCACCACAGCAGACACTGCTCTGGGTTCAGAGAAGTGCAGATGGGGGCTTCGGGCAGGGAGGCAGCTTACACGATTATGACTTGAATGAGGATAAACAGAATCTAAACGTACAGCACAGTGTGAGTCTAAATAGAAGCAGCTAACCCTTACTGAGTGCTTGCTATGTGCTTGACCCTGTTCCGGTACTTAATCACGACACAGTACTCCCAGCTCATCTGGTTTTCATCTTTCTCTATCTGACTTCTTTCACTCAGCACAGCACCCTCTAGCTCCATCAATGCTGTTGCAAAGGGCAAGTTTTCAACCTTTTTTATGGCTGAGTCATATTCCGTGGTACATATACACCTCATCTTCGTCCGTTCTCCCATTCTAATGTCTGACGGTCCTTATGGTGTGCCGTGTGCCGTGTGCGGTGTGCCGTGTGCAGTGTGCGGTGTGCGGTGTGCTGTGTGCCGTGTGCCGTGTGCGGTGTGCCGTGTGCAGTGTGCAGTGTGCTGTGTGCGGTGTGCCGTGTGCCGTGTGCCGTGTGCGGTGTGCGGTGTGCGGTGCGCTGTGTGCCGTGTGCCGTGTGCTGTGTGCGGTGTGCGGTGTGCCATGTGCTGTGTGCCGTGTGCCGTGTGCAGTGTGTGGTGTGCCGTGTGCTGTGTGCCGTGTGCCGTGTGCAGTGTGCGGTGTGCTGTGTGCCGTGTGCAGTGTGCCGTGTGCCGTGTGCCGTGTGCAGGACACAGGCAGCCCTGACCTCCAACCTGGGTTTCGGAGACGGTGAGTAAGCGTGTGCTGCCAGGAGGGCTGCGTGTCTTCTCGGGGTGCCTCTGTGAGAAGGTGTGTCTAAGAGTCTGCACTGGGGCTGCAGGCACTCCTTCTCCCTGTGGTTGGCCAACAAGAGCCTGGCCCCGACTCCCCTCCTTCCTGCTGGGCTGGCGACAGGAGGGTAGGGGGAAGAAATAAGAAAAGGGGGGCCCCCCGGGGAGGCCTCTCCCAAACCTCCAGGAAGCACCTCCCAGTGAGGAGGGGACAGAAAAAGCAGGGTTTCACAGGGAGGGGCCCAGCAGTGTCTGGCCAGAACTGAGAGGAAGCAGGTGGGAGTGGGGCTGGCACCTCAGGTCCCGCGAAACAGCAGCCAGGGTGAGGGCCAGGCAGGCCCAGCACCAGGGCAGGACTTGTGTGGAGCCAGTGCTCATGGCAGGCCCCTCTCCTGAGTCCCCGGAGCCCCAGCCTCTGCGGACGGCCAGCACCTGGAGCTGCCCTGTGGCTCCCTGCCAGGAGTCCAGCCGCTGAAGGGGACACCGAGCCATCAGAGGTGGTCTTGCCAGAGTCGGAAGCCAGTTTGGGAGTGGGGCCAGTGAGTTCTGATGCGCAGGTACACTGTAGATGGTAGCAATTCTGTCAGCAAACATTTATCAGATACCTGCTGATGCCTTCGGCCTGGGCACGCGGCTCGAGGATCGAGTCAGGCCTTTGGCAGAGCATCACGGACCGGGTACGAGAACACACACTGCCGAGAGGGCTGCCCTCGGGGCCTGCTGGACAGGAGCTGGAGCACAGGCCTCAGAACAGCCCGGGCATTTGTTTGCTCCAACAGAGGCTGGAAAGGTCACCGGGGTCATTGATCCAAACAGTCAATTGGTTCTGCACACGCATGGCCAAATCCAGCGTGATCACAGCCCGAGTTCCGATCCAGCATCAAACCTGACTTCAGCCCTTCCCGGAGCAGCCTCCACAGGGCGAGGCAGCAGGTCAGGCGGTGGCCTCCCTGGCTGGCTACAGGGACATGCACACAGGTCGCTTCTTTGTCACTTCGTCGCACTCCCCTAGTTCTCAGGCATCCAAGACAAACGAAGTAACGGGCCTGCCTCGGTCTTGTTCAGAATGGACTGACATCGGCCGTCCTCTCCAACGGTGGTTTGCAGCGTTGTTGTAGGCAGTGGAATCCTTTTAGCAAAATAAACCTCCCCTGCAATTCTAATATTTTAATGAGTAAACAGGGCTCTCTGAGCCTGTCCTTCCCCCAGATGCCCAGCCTCCGGGCAACCTTGGAATCTCGGGACACAGCTGCTCCAAGAAGTCTGCACCAGTGTTTGCCTTGGAGGCAGAGACTGCAACGTGTCCTCCCAATATCCCGTGGCCCTTCTTTCAGGTCACAAAATTCTAATGACGGTGGGAATGAAGCCAGCTCCAAGGCAGCATTCTCCAGCCTGTCTTGCTGTTAGGTAAGGCCAGTGCGGTGACAAAAGTCTGGCCAGTGATGTGTAGCTGGCAGTGTTATATGAGACTCCCAGGAAGGCTCCTTACAATGGAGAGTTGTACCTTTTTTATCCTCGTTCCTGTTCCGTTCTTCCTCGTTCCTGCTGGCTGGAATATGGGTATGATGGCTGGAGTGACAGCAGCCATGTTGGACCGTTAGGTGACTTTGAAGTCGGAAGCTATGCTTTGGAGATGGTGGGGCAGAAAAGAAGGCAGAGCCTGGTCTGAATGGCTCTGTGGCATTGTGCGACCAGTTCTGCATTGCTGTCTCAGGACTGCGGTGCGGGAAAATAAGTCCTGTGTGTCTAGTGCAGGGGTGGGCAAACTTTTTGACTCGAGGGCCACAATGGGTTCTTAAACTGGACCGGAGGGCCGGAACAAAAGCATGGATGGAGTGTTTGTGTGAACTAATATAAATTCAAAGTAAAGGAGAGGAAGGGAGAGCAAGAGAACCCTCCGCTCTTTCGGCTCCGCGGGCCGGATAGAACAGCCGAACGGGCCAGATCTGGCCCGCGGGCCGTAGTTTGCCCATGGCTGGTCTAGTGCAACATTGTTTAGGCTTCTGTATAATTTGCAGCTACATCAAGTCCTAACTGATACAGAACCTGTCTGTAGTTAACTTTCCTAGCACAAATTTCCACTATGGCTCTCTTCTTATGTATACTTAGAAGAATTACAGAAAACTAGATAGGACAAGGCCATACAGCCACATATGTGTGGACCAGATTTATTATAAAACTAGAGGCCCGGTGCATAAAATCTGTGCACTCGGGGGGTCCCTCCACCTGGCCCGCACCCTCTCACAGTCCGGGAGCCTTTGGGGGATGTCCGACTGCCGGCATAGGCCCACTCCCCACCTGAAGTCACGCAGCTGGTTAGTTGAAGAGCAACAAATGAAAGGGGACGTAAAGTGTAAGCTAACGAGTGGGTCCTTCAGAGGGCCTTTGAGTTACTTTACAATAAAGACCATTTAAGCAGCATGGCAGGGCCTTAGAAGATTTGACTTGCAGTCTCCTTCAAGATCTGAATGTGAGGCGAGGGGGCTCTGGAATCAGACGGGCGTGGGACAAGTCCTTGCTCTTTCCTTTCCAAAGGTGGGGTCTTGGGTGAAATACTTCAGATCCCCTGAGCTTCAGGTGCCTCGCACAGTGAGGGGTGGGTGCATGACCATGCATGTGAAGTCACAGCACAAAATGCCGGTATGAGGTAGGTAGCAAGTCAAACCTGTGAGCCAGGCCAGGAAATGAGAGGAATGAGGTCAGAGGCGACGCGCTTGTTTTCAGGAGGGTTTGAAAGTCTCCGTGGCACTCTTGAAGGGTGTGCGGTGTTTCCGTGCACACCAACCGTGCCAGGCGAGCAGACGCCTCGCTGGCTCTCCCTTTGCTCAGCTGTGAAGGGGACTGGCAGTGACCTCCACCCCGGCCACTGGAAGAAGAGTGGTCCCTGCACAAGCCCCCACGCTCGTGGTCATTTTTAGACTTCGCCTTCGCTCACCCTGCCCTTCCTAATTTTTCCAAACGAAGTGAAGAAGCACCTTCCTGCTTCCTTAGTTTTCTCAGTTTATGCTGTCACGCGGGTTTCTTTCCTATTGTGGAAATTAATACCAACAGTTATGATCAGGAGCTCTATCCCTAATAAAGGCAAAGAATTGGAACTGGAGCCCAGCCAGTGTTGCTCAGTGGTTGAGCATCGACCTATGAACCAGGTCACGATTCAATTGTCCCTGGGTGGCAGGCTCAGTCCTCAGTAGGGGGCATACAGGAGGCAGCTGATCAATGACTCTCATCATTCATGTTTCTCTCTCTCTCTCTCTCTCTCTCTCTCTCTCCCCCTTCCTCTCTGAAATCAAGAAAAAAAAAGATTTTAAAAGAATTGGGATTGGGTGATAGAGAAAAAAGACTGGCAAGCACACAACCACAGTAGTTTTTAAAGGAAATGTGATGATTTCTAAAATCCCAGAATTCAGTGGGAGATGACATCAAGATTTAAAGCATCTGTGTATGAACAGAGTGAAAAGGCAATGCATGGAACGGGAGATAATATTTGCAAGTCACATACCTGATAAGAGATTAATATCCAGAGTGTGTAAGGAAGTCCTAAGACTGAAAGCAATAAAGTAACCTGGGCAAAGGACGGAAATAGACATCTCTCCAAAGAAGATATGCACATGGTCTATAAGCGTATGAGAGATGCTCAACATCACCGATTATTTGGGAAACACAAGTCAAACTACAATGAGCCATCACCTCGCACCCATTAGGATGGCTAGCGTTAAGAACTAGACAAAACAGAAAATAACAATTGTTGGTGAGAACGTGGACAAGTTGGAAACTTTGTGCACTGTTAGTGGGAATATAAAATGGTGCAGCCACTATGGAAAACAGTCGCCTTGTTCCTCAAAAAATTAAAAATGAAATTACCATATGATCCAGCAATTCTGCTTGTGAATATATAGCCAAAAGAATTGAAGTCAGGTCTCAAAGAGATTTTTGCACACTCGTGTTCAAATCAGCAATATTCACAACAGTTAAAAGGTGAAAGCAACCGAAGTGTCCATTGACAGATGATGGGTAAAAGGAATGTGCTCCACATGCAATGGAATAGTATTCGGCCATAAAAAGGAAGGCCCCTGGAGTTGCCATATTCACATAAACGCAAAGTAGAATGGTGGTTGCCTGGGGCTGGAGAAGGGAGGATGGGAGTTGTTTGATGGGGATGGAGTTTCTGTTTTGCAAGACAGAAAAGTTCTGGGGTTGGTTTCACAACAATGTGAATGTACTTAACACCACTAAACTGTACTCTCAAAAATGGTTAGGTAGTGAAATTTATGTTATGCATATTTTACTACAATAAAAAAAACTGTTGGGAGAGTAGCAGCGGATTATAAAAAAGACAGCATGCAGAGTGGGGTGAAAGGGGTGCAGCGACTAGGTGGAGGGCAGAGATGCATTTGGAAATGATGTCCGTAAAAGTTGTGCTCCAAATTAAATTGGCCCATTTATGAACGTGCTCATGTAGCTGGAATCCGGCAGGACAAAATGCTCTGTAATCAGGGATAAATGAGGACTGGGTCTGGTTGCCAGCGAAAGGCCCACTGGGGCCTGTCACAGGCGGGGCCAGAGCTGGCCTTGTTTAACAGCCTCATTAATGACCCAGAAGAGGATGGAAATAGCCACTGCTAATGACATTTGCAGAGAAACCTGGGCCATGCCCTGGGCTTGGCCATAATGGCATAAGCATGGCTGGGATGCAGAGAGACTTTCCACTCGGCGGTTAATTGGATTAAAACCAATGACTTCCTGGGATAAGTCATTCTAGTTTCAGTTCTCATCTCCAGAGCAGGAGGCAAATTCTGAAATGCGGGGCTGTTCATGAGACCAGACTGACCAGGGTCAGTGGAGGAGGGGCGCTCTCCCGAGCACAGCCCCGCCTTTGGCCTTCACCGTTCGGTAGGAGACCATGGAATCCGCACGTTAAAACAATACAAGCAAGGAGACTGCGAGGAGGCAGGAGGCTGTGTCTCCCATGGCAGGAAGTCTAGCAAAATCCCACTAAGCTGCGATGTACCGCGTTTGGCACAGTTGTTTCACCCTGTTCCCCATTTAGCTCCTGCCAGTGGCTCCCCAGGGCCCTGCCTCCCCACCACTGCCCTTCCCACCCACATCATGGTTATCGGCTACTCTGCAAATTCAGCCCTTCCCCTCTGAGTCGCCATTCGGTCCCCAGCCACTGTGCTGGGCTCAGGGATGGACAGAGGACTCAAGCCGCGCCAATCGCTCCAAAGAGGTTGGCTGCCTGGATTGGACTCCAGCCTGGACGGTTTGATCAGAGTGGCCCGTGTCTGCTTCAGCCTGTAACTGTGACAACTCAGACCAGTGTCCAGCCTTCTCGGTTGGCTTTTCTCTGTGAATTGGGGACTATAACTCTGGCCCAGATACCATCAGCGGAGACTCGGGGAAAGAAAAAGCATTCAGCCACCGGAAGTGTTTGCAGCTCACTGGAGTGAAGGTGCCCAAATCTATAACCCTCTCAGCAGCCCCCACCCCACCGAAAGCCGATTGTTTTAGAGCAATGGGATTATGGGTGGCATTTTTCAGTGTTTACAGCATTCTTATTGTCGATGGCCTCAAGGTCCTTTAGAAGGAAACATTTCAAAGCTGAAAACAAGACTGGAGGGTTGTCACCGTGTAAGATGAACATCAAAGCCAACATGCTTCTGTAATAATGACTTCATCAACGCACCTGGGACACCCAGGGTCTGCCCCCGGTGGTTCTACTCATCCGGAAGGGGCTTCCCTGTCCAAACCTCCCAGTCTCCTCTGTCCTCCGGGGTCCTGGTGCTTGATTCAGGAAACCAATTAGATTGTAATCTCCATTGGGGAACCAAACTCAGCCGTCTCCCCCACCTGACACTCCCTGATCTCCCAGCACAGGCAGCCCCAGTCGCTGGATGAATGACTGAACTGCAGGGTGTCCCAGAATGCATGCACTCGCCTACCAGCGAGACCTCACAGAACCACTTCCTCAGACAACACCGGGAAAGGGTCCAGCGGGCCCAAGCACGCTTTTTCTAGGGGGAATTATGTAATAGTTCTAAAATTCTGAGTTTCACTTTCTGCAGACTGACTTCTTTCTGCCTCATTCTATTTTTTCTTGAGGGTCTGTACACGTGGGACAGGCTGAGACAGAAAGCTGTGTGTGCGGCATCATGATTCAGGTCGGGACTCTAGGTTACAAGTGACAAAAATATATGCTCCCAGGCTCACATAATAGAAAAGTGCAGGACGAGGCTATCTTCAGGCGTGACTGAACCCCCGTACCCAAACCGTGCCAGCAGGAGGCGGTATTCCCCCCCCCCCGCCCCCCCCCTCCCCCCCCCCCCCCCCCCCCCCGTCCTGGCTCCCCTTTCCTCTGTGCTGGCTTCATTCCTCAGCGGGGCTCTCCTTTATTGGTAACAAAGAGACCAGACACTCTAGGCTTGAAGTTCTCCCATCTGCCACCCAAGAGGAAAAAGAGAGCTTCTCTTTCCCAGTAGTTCCTGCTAGGGTTGCCTCTCATTGGTCCAGCTTGGGATCACGTGCCCCTCCCTGAACCAATCACCGGGGTTGTATTTGTGCAAGGCCAGCCCTGGAGCCAAGGGCATGAGATCCACACTACTGCAACAGGCAGGGAAGGAGTGGGAGAAGGGGTAGCCCCCCAACCAGGTGCTGTTACCAAAGAGAGTTGATGGATGCTCGGAAGACTGGTCTGGCAGGTGTCAGCGTCCATCTGTCGGGAATGAGGCGGGTAGGGCCGCTCCTGATGGGCTGTCAGAACGGAATGAAGGCTTTTGCCTCTCTTGATGCTGTGTGTGCCCTAATGATGACAGATGAGTCCCAGCGCCAGGAGCAGCTGCAGAAAGCAGCCAGCAGGACTGGCAGCGGAAGCCAAGCGGCCGCCCTCTTACAAAGAGCTCCCCTGGTCTGTTACTCCGTGAAATGCCCAACTGACTCGGGCACTTCTCAGGTTGCAAACCTGCTCAGCAGATATATGCAAAACTGTGCTATGGCCACGGTTAAGCAGGAGGAAATTAGGGAGAAAAATCAAGGCTGCAGATTCCTGCCTAAGCTCAGCCCCTCAGGTAATGGAGCACTGTCACTCGTCAGTTAGGCTCAGTGGTTTGACAGTGGCTCGTGGGCAGAAATAAGCCAATGGGCAGAGAGGGTTGATGCCAATATAACCAAAAGCCTGCCAATAGGGCTCTGCCAGTGCTGACTGAGTGGCCACCCTCTCGGTGGCATGTGTGGGAATTGGGGAATAGGATTTTGCTTGTTCCTCCCTCTCTCTCTTTATCACACCCAGCACTCCTTCATCTAGACCTGCCCGTGGAAGATGAAATGTGTATTTTTTTAAATATATTTTATTGATTTTTTACAGAGAGGAAGGGAGAGGGATAGAGAGTTAGAAACATCGATGAGAGAGAAACATTGATCAGCTGCCTCCTGCACACCTCCCACTGGGGACGTGCCCACAACCAAGGTACATGCCCTTGACCAGAATCGAACCTGGGACCTTCAGTACACAAGCCGACACTCTATCCACCGAGCCAAAGTGGTTTCGGTGAGATGTGTTTTTAATAATAATAAAACCCTTGTATCTGTAGATCTCTTTGAACTTGATAAAATGGCCCACTGGAGTCTGCCCATAGCCGTTGAAGATAAGCAGGACAAATATTCTCCCCAGTAACTACCGTGCATCTGACTTGGAGTCGGCCTCGAATAAAGCAGGCAGGACCCAGATGGTGGAGCGTAGGGAGTGCTGGTTCTGGGGTCAGGTACAGTCAGGGGGAGCCACCTGGTCAGAGCAGAATCACCCTGAAGACTCACGGTCCCTGGGGTCCCGAGTCAGCTCTACACACTGCAAAGGCATTCCGTACACTGGGCTTGAAGAGACATCTCCCAGGCCCAGGCACAGGCATCCTGCAGAGAGGACTGAAGAGAAGCAATCGGGCAGGAAACCTGAATAAGTGCTTTCATAAGGTAATTGCGCTGTTGCTAAGAATTCTTCATTTCTCCTTGAAATGACTATCCCTTGTCCCCGATCTCCGATCTCCGTAGACCAGCAGTCAGCCTACCTGCCTGCGAATCTAGAAGGAAGAGGCAGGCCCTGCACGGGGGAGGCCGCCTCGCTCAGGGAGTCTTTCTCGGGGCTGAGAGCATGGTAAGTATCTTCAGGAAGTGGCTCTTTCTGAGAAGTCTTTTTTTCTCTAAGTCCTTGAACGTCTTAAAATGTTTCAATTTCTTATTTTATAAAAACTAAAAGGTTTGTAAATGTGTCTTAAAGTGTTTTAATATTTCATTGATGGTTTGGTTAGGTATGGGATTCTAGATAAAAAATCATAATACCTCAGAATTTTGAAAACATCACTCAAGTAGCTGTTTCCCATCATGGCTGTGGGCGGGTGTTTGTGTGGCCTTGCTTTATGCTGAGGAATAGGGTTAGTAAGTGAAAATACAGACTGCCCAAATAAATTTTCATATCAGATAAGCAAGGAAATATTTGGGACGTACTTATTCTAAAATCTTATCCACTGTTTATTCACTGGATGTCCTGTATTTTATCTGTTAACCCTACTGGGAAAATTTTAGGATATTCTCTTTCTCCTTGATGTTCTGAAG
This sequence comes from Plecotus auritus, assembly GCF_963455305.1. Lineage (NCBI taxonomy): Eukaryota > Metazoa > Chordata > Mammalia > Chiroptera > Vespertilionidae > Plecotus > Plecotus auritus. Next base: position 3,079,588 of record NC_137778.1, on the reverse strand, counting down.
TTTTACAGTATTTCCAGTTGTGAGTCCTGAAAAACACACACACACCGAATCATTATCTTAGTGCCAGCTGAGCCCCAAGGGTTCTTGTTGACAGGTGAACAGGTGAGTAAACAAGGCCTCCGGGCCCCAACCCTCTGAGCCTGGGTTTGAGGAACTGGAGCCTGGGAAAAAGGAGAAGTTTCATCAACCTCAGAGTCTGAAAATCTTTAGAGAAAGTAATGGTCAGAACAAAGGCCTGGGATTATAGTCTATTCCACATGGGGACCGGTCAGCTAGCTGAGTCACCTGGTCACCCGGCCGGCACGTCACACAAACATCACAGAACCCCCTAGGAAAGGACCGGCGTTCAGGCCGAAGTGCCTCTGTTGGTCAGAGATGATTCTGGACCATCCTGTACTGCTGCTCTGTGAACATGGCGGAGACCCTCTGCGTGGAGAAGAGGGTTTTCGTGCGAGATGCATGTTTCCTGGGGTTGTCTCTAAGCCAGCCAGCCCAAAAGTAAGGGAGGAGGCTGAGAGATAAGAAGTAATCACTTTGGAAGGTCGTGGTCAAATCAGGCAACATAGAAACAGGTCGGAGAAACCAGGAGATCTGCAGAGTCCTGAGAGAGGACATTTTTAAAAATGACCTTGAAATCATCCGGCCAGCCCCTCCCCTGACAGGTGGCAATACCCAGCAGAGACAGTGGGAGAGACTTGCCCAGAATCACAGAGCCAGCTCCGGGGCCGGTCCGGGTGGCTCCTCCCACAACGCGCTGCTGCCGTGGGGCCTATTTAATCATTCTGCCAGTCTCCGAGGAGGATACACCTTCCCTGCGACGATCTGACTCAGCTCTGGGCGGCAGCTTCACCACATGCCCCATGAAAATGCGGTCAACTCCAGAAGGGGGTGGGGACTTCAGGGGCCTTGGGAAAAACGTTCCCCCCACCAAAAATATTGCCTGCACCCACCTGCCTGTGTGCCAGAAATCTCCCCTTGACGGTGTGTGTTGCCATGCAAATGACGACCTTGGATCTTTGTAGAGACTCCTTAACAAAGAAGAGGGTCTTGATGGTATAGGTGACACAGGACAAGAGTGTTTTGATTGGACAGGGGTGGAGTGATTGGACAGTGATCTGAAATGTATCAGGACCCATTTGGCCCCCATGCGGCAGGTGCTGCGTCACCCTCATCCTTCCACAGCAGAACAAAGCTGCAGATTGCTTTATGCCTCATCCTTTTCCTGCCATCAGACTCACTTTGGGTGCCGGATGTCACAGTGAGATGTGTAAATAGACCTAGTTTCCTTGATTACTTGAATAATTCACATTTTGTAGCTGCATATGGGATGTTTTCGGCAGAACAATGTCCCTTCACCTGGCAATTCTGATTTCAGCATCAAGAATGGCTCTGTTTGGAGTCAGACTTGAAAATGTATTTCCCACACAGGAAGGTCGCGTGCCTTTTTCTCTTTATGGCCAAAAGTTTCAAAAGATGAAGATGGAAAGATCCCCATTGGTTTTGTCAATGAAGAGATCATTTGAACCAGAGCAGGTGCAATAGAGCAACAGAAGCCAAGGACAGATGGCCATGCCTTTGTTAAGAAGTGATGCGACCCGGCTAATGTGGTTTAGTAGCTGAACGTTCACCTATGAACCAGGAGGTTGCAGTTTGATTCCCAGTCAGGGCACAAGCCTGGGTTTCGGGCTCAATCCCCAGCAGGAGGCATGCAGGAGGCAGCCGATCAATGGGTTCTCTCTCATTGATGTTTCTATCTCTTCCTCTCTGAAATAAATAAAAATATATTTTTAAAAAAGAAGTGCATGCAGGTGGAAAAGTGGGGGAAGTTCATGTAGACAACCTTGACTGACCTAAAAGAGAAAATCTTTTGTTGAGATGGGTGGTTGGTTGTCAGGTGGTTGGTTTTAAAGCCGGGAGAGAGTTGAGCATCTCTATTATCCCGGGGGAATGAGTCAGGACCTCAGCTTCTTCATCTAAATTTTGCAGAAATGCTAAAACCAACTCAGCCAGAGTCTGTCCAAGGATGCCTGGCCAGTTGGCCAACTCGTTAAATCCGAGTACTTCAACAGCCTGTTCTCTTGGGCATACAATGTATCTCCTTTGGGCAAACATCTTTGGTTTTCCATGGCTCATGGGAGGACATAGGGGCCATTTTTGTGCTAATATGTTTGGAAAGAGCTGGAAGGTCCTCTTGGGCATGGCATGGGTAAGGGAAGAAGTACTTTTTAGTAAACACCTTCCATTTGCCAGGCACTAGGCTAAGCACTTTACCTGAAAGTTATTCAACCCTGCCAGCAACTAGATGAAGCAGATAAAGTCATTATGTTATTTCACAGATAAAGAGATTAAGTAACTTACCCGAGATCACACCGCTAGCAAAAGCCAAGTCAGAGAGCCAAGACTTTGACCTCCGGCCACACTCTGTCTCACAGGAGTGCACACGGATGCTGGTCTAATACCACAAATAAGTTAATATGTTTAAAATATTATTTGGTACATAACAGACCATTAAAAAAGACATCACCCATTAGTTATAACAATGAATCACTGGTTTGGAGAAGAGAGGTCAGCCAGGTGAGGCTTGTTCGGGGCGAGGGCCACACCTTCTTCATACTTGCATCCCCAGGACCCATTTTTCACCCCTCATGTTTTCTCCAGGCACAATCCTGTTTATTCTCCTATTTTATTGTGTGACTTTCAGAACAGCCCTGTGAGACAGCCAAGGCCAAAAAAACCATTTCCATTTTCGCATAGGGACATGGAGCGCGCGCACACACACACACACACACACACACACACACACACACACACACCGGGGCGGGAAGAAGCAGAGCCTGGACAGCTCAGTGGCCCAGTTTGCTGCAGAGCGGCCAGGACCTACGGGAAGAGATTTGGCAGCCCGCTGCCGTTTTTAGCAAGTAACACCTGGTGTCCGGGGCGGAGAGAATAAACCCCTTCCATCAAAATGCCAGAACATAGGTCCTTGAGCTGCTTTATCAGAGAACCAGGTGAGAGGATTCATAACTAACAACCAAGGAAACTATCTCCAAGTGGAACACATTCTTTAAAAAGTAAAGGCCGCCGGTTTGACAACTGCTAGCCATTCCCCCTCCAGGGGCCTGCAGGGCGCCTGCGGCATCACAGGGCCATTGGGGCATGGTGATTGGCAATGAGCATTAGAAATAAAAGAGTAAACCCAAGGTGGTCCCCCACACCCTTGGTACATAGCAGACCATTAAAAAAGACACTGCCCACCAGTTATAAGAAGGAATCACTGGTTTGGAGAAGAAAGGTCAGCCATGGGCCATGCCTTCTTCGTCCTTGCAGCCCCAGGACCCAGCTCAGTGCCTGGCACAGGTCCGCCCCAGGGATTCTAATGATGGTGAACGTTAGCCAGGATGCAATGACGGCCACCGCTGCAATGTGCTCCGGTTCTCAAAAACCAGCCAGCATGCTTCCGAAGGCTGCGTAGTTGGACAGAGGGGAAACTGACCGACAGCAAACAGCTCTGGCCCTCGCTCCAGGGAACGGCCTCCGCTTGTCACGTGCATGCCTCGGAGCCTGCTGACTGTAAGGGAAGCAATTCCATTATTGGTGGGTGAGGTTCTAGAACAACCTACACATTCTAGTGCCAGAATGCAGGAAAGGAGTAGCGTTCAGTAGCATTATAGAGCCATATTCCCATTATCATCTGTACTTGACACAACTTACTTGGAGCTCTAATCTGAGAAGGCGGTGAGAGGCCTTCTCTTGCTGGGGTCCCAGGATAAGATTTTGGGCTCCTTCCTGAGCCCCTCTCTACTCTGTCTTACCTTCCATCACCTGTGCCCACTATTTAACCTGCTCTGCACCCCAAGGAAACCTGCTTCTCCACCTGTTTCTCGAACCTCAGTGGTGGCACCACGATCTGCCCAGTGATTCAAGCCTGACACTTTGGAATCACCTGCCTTCCACGTCGCTCCCGTACATTCATCTGTAGCCACCACACGTCTAAGAGGAACAGCGAGTCCACCTTGGCTATGTCGAGTCAGGACGGCATCTTTCTGGACTTCTGCACGCTGTTCCTGGGCTCCAGGGGGAAGAAGCGGTGACTGCAGAGGGCCTTCTTGGATTTCTATGCATATAACGTGTAACTGAATTCATGGCTTAGTGAGTGTACTTAGGGGAGCCCAACATTGAGGTAACAGATGGGGCTTGAGAAGTGGATAAACGCCCCGCAGAAGGCACACTTGTTCTTCAGGACCTTGGAGAGAAGCAGCAAAGGACGCAGACCTGGAACTAGGCGGGAGCTGCCAGAGGAGGGCTGTAAACCATGCCCGTTGCTGGAGAGAAGTCGGGGGCAGTCATGTTTCCTTTCTGACCCTGGAACACTGGGAGTCCATGCCTGCCTCTGGGCTCTTTACCAGTGTTTCCCCGATGGACCCTCTGCCCGCATCTTTGCGTTGTTGCTGGTTTCTCATCTCTCGGTCCCCACCAGGTGGCCTGTCCCGGTCGGGGACCCCACCCTGCACTGGCCTTTCTCCATAGTGACCATCACCGCCTGACACGGTTGTTATTCATTAGCTCACATGACGGAGGTCTCCCAGAAGAATAACCCGTGTCTGTGAGGGTCACTGGCACCCCTCAGTGCTCAAAGCCTCTCTGACGCCGGGAGGCTCTCCCTGCTCTTGGACAAACGAGCGAAGGCAATAGGACCAGGAGGAGGGCAGGTGTGAGGGTGGACCTCAGGAGATCGGTGAGGACCTCGGACCGGACAGTTTGAACAAATACCCGATCCTGACTCAGGTTTGGAGAAATAGGATTCCAGACGCCACGGCCAGGTTTGTGTTCGCATGACCCACACGGGAATAGCACCGACACACTCGCGGTGTCACTGCCAGCACCGCCCTTCGATCCTAAAATAGCGGGGCATTTGGAGCCAGCAGACGCCGGCGGCCCCTTCCTTGGATCTCCCTGAACGCAGCGCGGCTCCCGCTCCTGCCTCGGCGAGGGGCTTGGACCCTCCGTGCGTCACGCGGAGGTTGGCCCGGCGCATCCTTGATGGGCACTGACTCCCCGAGGCCGGTGAGGAAGGCTGCTGCCCTGCGCCCGCACATACAGGAGCCTTAGGAAAGGAGCGCGCCCCGTGGTGGGGGGCTGGGGACGGGGTCCTGCCACCCTGCCAGCGGAGGAGGCACACACCAGGGTGATGGGCCCCTGCCTGCCCAGGGTTTGACTCTGGTAAACAGATTTCATCTGGCCCACACAGCGGTTTTACATTTTTTAAACTCATCACCAGCATTTCAAATATCAGAAGGTTTAACATAAAGTAAAAATGCAAAAGTTCTAGAAATACTCGCCCTTGAATTCCCACACAACAAAACCCCCCTGACCTGGAGTAGCAGCTGTGCTCTCTCAGTGAGATTAGGAGCCCCGAGCCTGTCATGGCCCCAGCACTCCTGTGACATGGGCCCCAGCACTCCTGTGACATGGGCCCCAGCACTCCTGTGACATGGGCCCCAGCACTCCTCCCCAGCACTCCTGTGACACGGGCCCCAGCACTCCTGTGACATGGGCCCCAGCACTCCTGTGACACGGGCTCCAGCACTCCTGTGACACAGACCCCAGCACTCCTCCCCAGCACTCCTGTGACACGGGCCCCAGCACTCCTGTGACACGGGCCCCAGCACTCCTCCCAGCACTCCTGTGACACGGGCCCCAGCACTCCTGTGTGACATCAGCCCCAGCACTCCTGTGTGACACGGGCCCCAGCACTCCTCCCCAGCACTCCTGTGACACGGGCTCTGGGCCAGTATTGCCTTACGTGCAGGGCCCTTGGGGGCATTTGAGGTTGAGGTCCCACTATGAAAGCGATGGATCAGGTGATTCTAAGAACTGACAGATGGGGATGGTTGGGAAGAAAAAGAACCTAGAAGGAATCTCAGTGTCTATTCCACCCCCACACCCCCTCCAGCAGCACATCTTTGGCACATTGCTGCAGACATGAAACTTGTATGTTAAAGGTTAGCTGTGGGGATGTTGTACACTGTTTCACAATGTCACCTTAAAAGAGGGCCTGAGCAAGTGTGTGTCTGTGTGTATGTGCGCACGCATGCATATCTGTGTGCACGTAGCACACACTCAAGAATATTTAATGAGTAAATGACAGGAAGGCTCAAGACGCTCAGCACAATGCTAAACCCTGAAAATGAGGCTCCCGGGGCACGCCTTATGGTGTCTGAGTCCACTGTACTTCTCTTTTTCTTTTCTTTTCTCCCCTTCCCCCCTGTTTTAGCCAAGACTGAGAATCCAGATGTAATTAAAACCCAGTAATTAATTGTAAACAGAGCTGACCAATCAATCATCAATTAGTCCATTTACATTAGTTCGATGTGGTTCGATGGTGCGTTCATTACCCTGGCGCAGAGGGGACCACTTGGGTTGGAGACGTGGGTTCTGGCCCTTCTCTGTCATCTGGCTCTCTGGCCCAAGTTTGCTCATCCATGGAATTATATGTTTTCCAGGGCCCTTCTCTGCTTTATGTCTCTGTTTCTGTGAACAACAAAGACACACGGGAGGTAAAAAGCAGAAGCTCAGAGCCAGCAGAGTCCAGCAAGGAAAGACCAAGAAGAGATTTGCTTTTCCCAGGAATTACGGCAAGGAGGCCTCCGAGGCGGGCGCCACAGTCCACGGGGGGACACGAGTGGGACATGTGGTCACCAGCAGGACCTGGAGGAGAGGGAGAGAGACACGGGAGGGCGTCCGCCTGGAGGCGGAGAGACTTCTAGAGAAACAGTGGGAGAAACGCTGTGAATCAGGTCACTGAGAAACAGAACAACTGGACAGAACGCTTGCTGAAGCCATCAGAAGGCAGCACGGAGGCTCAGTAGTAACAAGAATACCTGCAAAGGGGCAAAAACAGGGTCCCCAGGTAACCGAGGGCAGCGGCCGCCAGCTAAGGCGTCAGGTGAGAAACAGCGCCCAATTCAACACATTCTCACAACAGCCAGAGGGAGACCTGTCACGTTTGCTGGTTTAAATTATTGTATATTATTTAAGCTAGAGCATGCTTTCTTCTTCAAAATGGAACATCTGAGTAATTTTTCCTTTTTACTAAAGGACTCACTGCAGGCATAATTTGAACAGGAACCTTTCACCTTTAAAATAAAAACAAAATATTTCTCTTGGCAAAGCTTGATAGGTATCATTAAATCTCAACAGGAACGCAAGTGGTGAGCTTCAAGTGGTTACCTTAAAAACAAGTTTCTCAGGAAATACCATTTTAGTATTGTTGCTGGCACATGATGGCAATAAAAGAGCAGACCAAGTTTCAGTTGGTTTTATCATTTAAAGCAGTTTAACTAATATGTGCCAACGATAATTGAAAATAAAATTTAAAAACCAACTTAAAGAATTCTCTACAGAAAATGCACCCACTTACCATCTGCAGTGGGGCGGCCCATTCCCATGGCCCTGTCCCTGGTCTGCCCAGTGGGGCCTGAAGCTGACAAGCAGCAGCATCGCAATGTGGCCTGAACTGCCCCCTTTCCCCGCTGTGACTGCCACAGGCCAGGATGAAGAGGCGCGGATGGGGGCAGCCTGCTTCTGCATAGATGGCACGACCACGTGGGACTCTTTGACCAGCAGAGAAATCTAAGAACTGCCCGAGTACTGAGTTACTGAGTTGCTGCATGGGACAGCCTGCTGGAACTCACTGTCTGTCTTCTCTCGTCTGTGCACAGAGGTGGGCCATGTTCCCAGGCCCCTTGCAGGGACGGGTTCTGGCCAGTGGAACGAGGGAGGAAATGATTGTTGCCACGTCCAGCCCTGGCCTTAAGCCCCAGCAGATGCTCCACGCCCCTCTCCCCTGTGTCCTGGCTGGATGCAGGGGCCCCTGGAGGGCTCGGAGGAGACGCTGGACGGAAAGAGCCTGGGCCCGGCGTCTCCATGGATACATACAAACTCGATCAGGAGCACCTGCTGGAGGACGGCCACCATGGGAACAGACACGCCGTCCTGCTGGGCCACTGTGGACCAGCCAGGCCAGCCAGCCCTGCAGGTGAGCACAGGTGAATGAGCCCCAAATCTGTAAGGTGTAGATGGGCTGTGACCTGGGAGAGAGGTACCCTCTGTGTACAGTGTGAAGCCTCTGAGACTGGGGTGTGTACAGTGTGAAGCCACCAAGACTGGGGTGCTCTTATAGCGCCTGCTCCACAGGGGCACAGTGTCAAGGTAGAAACCGAGGTCAGCTCGACCCCAAAGCCTGTACTCCCAGAGGACACAGCGCACAATTGGTAAGAGATCCCAGCTCTTGGCCCAGGTAACCCACAGACACGGGCCAGACAGACAACTGTCCCTAGAACCAACACACATGATCTCACTAATGTACTAGACTCGAGAAGAACCCTCGAGGAAATAGCTGCGTCAGTTAGCTTTTGCTGCAATGCAAACCACTTTAGCATCAAGTGGCTTACAGCAACAACAGCGAGAGCGAGCAAGAGAGAGAGAGAGGGAGAGAGAGAGAGAGAGAGAGAGAGAGAGAGAGAGAGAGAGAGAGAGACATGATTTTAGCTCACAAGTTTGAGTCTGCCATCTGGGGCTCCCGCCGCTGAAGGGCTCCTGCAGCCTGGGCCAGACAGGCACACACAGGCCTGGGGTCAGCAGAGCCGGCTGGCAGCTGGCTCGTCGAAGAGGGCTCAGCTGGGCTGGTCCCTGCTGCACGTGGTGTCTCCTCCTCCAGCAGGCTCGCCCGAGCTGGATCATTTGGTGACAGCGGCAGAGGTTTCAAGGACAAGCCTAATGGATAAACACCTCCAGCTGCTCCCTTTGGCCAAATCAAGATGCATGGCTGTGCTGAAAGTCAGCATGGGGGCCGGGGGGAGGTGGGTGGGGGACTGCCCACTGTTTGGATACAGAAGGTAGGACCTCCTATAGTCATTACTACAATCTCCCCCAGTGTCCGCGGGTCACTGTGTGGGAATCACAGCACAAGGGGTCCCGGACTTGAAGGTTCCTGAAGTCATTCCTTCCAGCCTCTGACCACACCTCCAGCCATCCAATCTACGGGGCAACGGCAGAGTTGGCTTGTGGGAGTTTATTGGAAACCACGCTTGGGAGGAAATGGCCGAACCGTTCCCGTGGCTGGCGAGGCAGAGCTGTGGAGGCAGAGAACTGTCTCCATCTGACAGAAGGGTGGCTCTGCTGCGTGTGAGAAATCTTCCCGCATGAGGTGAGTCATGGTAGGAACAGAGCGCCAGGCCTCCCTCTACTCCTCGGGGTGGCGCGTGTGACCCAATGCCCGGGAAGGCACTCCCCTCCCTGAGGGGGCGGCACCAAGGAGGCAGGGAGAAACCGCCCCGGGGATGCTGCCCAGCCGCTCTCTGCTCCGGTCCCCTCGGTCTTGATCTCTGTGTCCCACGTAGGCTCTCTGTGACTTGCTCTTGTTTCTATAAAAACGCCTCCCCCTTGGCAACATCTCAGCCAAGAAAAGCAAAATAGCTCATGAGAAAAAGCACGGCTCGTCTGCCCTGCCGGTGACGGAAGGGCAATAGTGAGTTGTTATGAGTGGAATCCTGTGCCCTCAAAATTTTGATGTTGCAGTTCTAGCCCTAGGACCTCGGAATGTGAGCTTATTGGGGAATATAGGGTCTTTGCAGCTGTAATTAGTTAAGATGGGGTCATACTGGACACGCACACAGAAAGAGGGCCTCAGGATGGTCAAGGCAGAGACGGGCCGTGCTGCTGAAGCCGGGGAACACCAACGACTGCATCAAAGCGCCAGAGCCGGGAGGGAGGCAGGAGCCAGCCCGGCACCTAGGCCTGGCCTCCTGACCTCCAGAGCCGCGAGACAGTGCTTTGCGGTTGTTTAAGCCACTCTGGTTGTGGTCCTTGTTGTTACAGCAGCCACAGGAAGCTAGTACCTACGTCATGGGCCATCTCACACTCCTTTGCTTTGTCACTCCTGGCCCCTAAGACTGTTGGCCCCCGTTCCAGGTGAGAAGACTGAGGCTGAGCCAGCAGGGACCCAGACCAGGTGGAAGCCAGGCCGCTGCCCCACCCACGCATTTTCCTTTACACAGTGCTCCTGGCAGGGCGGCTGCCAAGGTCACGGCAAGGCTGGAGCAGCAGTTCAATAGGTAGCTGCGCCCTCGCTGTGCAATAGATCCGCTTCTGCGAGAATTAGTTCTTCATCGACTCCTTATCGACCCAATGATGTTTCAGGTGCTGCCAATGAGCTTCCTATTTAAAGGAGCCTCATGGGAGACCCTGGGTGTAGCAGAGGGTCTTGTGGGCTGTGAAAGATCTCCCTCAAAATTCATCTGCTTTGCAAGCTTAATTTGTTTTCCCATGAGCGGTTTCTGCAAGAGCAGCTGCCTGCCATCCCGCCCGGGTGGAGCTCAGTTCTCACTGCGGTTAACGACAGCAATGAAGGGCACCCACCGGCGGCACTGCCTGTTAAATACACGTGGTGTCTGGGACAGCTTCCCCCCATTTCAAGCCATTGAACATCTTAACTTAAAACCCGTGCTTGGCCCTAGCTAGTTTGGCTCAGTGGATAGAGCATCGGCCTGTGGACTGAAGGGTCCCAGGTTCTATTCCCAGTCAGGGCACATGCCTGGGTTGCAGGCTCGCTCCTCAGCGTGGGGCATGCAGGAGGCAGCCGATCAATGATACTCTCTCATCATTGATGTTTCTATCCCTCTCTCCCTCTCCCTTCCTCTCTGAAATCAATAAAAAATATATATATTTAAAAACAACACTATTGCTTAGATAGAAAAAAAGAAAAACACATTTTGTTAAACGCCAATATTTAGCTATGATTACTCCCTCACTCTTAGTGAGCTTTGTGTTAATTAGCGCTCCAGACACCTTGGTGTGCGTGAATTAGCAGGTGCTTCATTTGCTGTTGAAGGGCATGTGGATGGCCCCCTCAGAGGGAGGGCTGTGGCCGCAGTGGCTACAATCTTACTACTTTAACAACAGCCTCTATTTGGGAATGCAAGCTGCCAATATTTTAGGTTAGCTTCAAGGTTTTCTCCCGCATGGCTTTTATTATTATTTAACTAGTTAATTTCACAAGCATCAACTGAGCATCTACTCAGCCCCCCCCCCTGGCACTGTCCTTGGTCCTGAAATACCGAGCTGAAGAGGATTTTGGCCCTACCCCTCATTCCTGGGTCTGGTGGGGAGGTACACGTGGGAGTCAGTAATGACGACACTGTGGTAAGTGCTGTGTTAGAAGGATAGACAAAGGAACTTGGGAAGCACAGAATAAGAAGTGTGACAATTTGCTGGAAGTGGCAGAAACCATTTCCCGAAGTTGGTGGCATTCTCGCTAAATCTTGAAGGATGAGTAGGAGTGTGCCAAATGCATAATGTGACAAAGGACCTTTCGAGAAGAGAGAGAAGTGCACACTGAAGACACAGCGATGAGAGCCTGGTGTTTGGAGACTCGTGGGTGGCTAGACACAGGAGATGAGGGAATCGCAGGAAGTGAGCTTCAGACAGATTTCTGGGGCTAGATCAAAGGCAGCTTGGGCATTGGTGTACAAGTACTAGGAAGCACTGAGGACTTAGCCTGGAAGGAAGGGGGGCTGATTAAATCTGGGGGCATGGGCAATGGATGCAGGTTTAAGTGAGGGACACAGCAGTGCGGTTGGAGAGCGGGCAATGCTATGAGTAACAACAACAAGGTCCAATTCTAAATGTGTAGCACTGGGGGTTGAGAGAGAGGACAGGCCTAAAATGACTGCACACCCCTGGCTTATGCATCCAGGTAAACTAACCAAATCTGGTGATGCCAGCAGAAGAGCATTCATTTAGAGCAGACATTGCAAGGAAGCTTCCAGAAGTGAGATGAGTGCTCACTCCTTCAAGGGTGGTCTGGGGCCTGCTCGCCCAGCCGGGTCCAGGAAGTTGACCTCAGTCACAGACCAATGATTTTCCTTTGCAGCCACATAGACGGGAAGCATTGGCCCTTCGCCGCTACCATGGCCAGGTTTTTCATCAAGTTTCAGTTACACATGGCAGAACCACCTCTGTCTACATTAAGCAGAAAAAGAGTTTATTACAAAATATTGGATAACTCAGAAAATCTCCAGCGAGGCCAAAAGGACAGGTGAGGAGGCAACATGACCAGGGACAAACCTGGACCACACTGTGGGTGGCCTCTGCGGAGACCCCGCTGCATGGAGTGACAGCACAAAGCTCACACCCCTGGAAGCCCCAAACTCCACCTTCACTGCCCCCAGTAGCCAAGTGCCCTGTAGCCTCCCTCACCGGGAAGAGGGGTATGGCCCCTGCTTCTGACGCTGCCAATTTCCTAACGGAAGTCTCCCCGCAGCATCTCCGATAGTCAGACCAGATCTGTGGGTACACCCACCTGCTAGGAAGGCTGGGAATGGGGGTGCCTGGCTCTCCCCTTGGGGAGGGGAGGCTTGTAGTGAAGAAAATGCCTCAAACATGGGAAGGCTTTAGAACACGTGATGAGAAAACAGACAGACATTAGCTTCGGAGGGCTGCTGATGAAGGAAGAGCTAGAGCTATGTGACCGCCTCCTCCTGGGGTTGGTGAATGGCTGTTTTGTAGACATTACAACATTTTACTTTGCGCGATGGCGCTTTCCCCAGACTGGGGAATGCCTGTGGCAGGTGAGGGGCCGTGTCCAGTTTTGTGCCATATGGTTGGTGCCATGGTCCTGGGAGAAGCTCGGTGAATGTGTCTGTCTCCAAGCCCACAGCGGCACAGCCCTCTCTCTCCGTCTATTCGCTCAGTGAGCACTTACTGTGTGCCTGCTGGGCACCCGACCTGAGCTGGGCATTGCAGCTGATTCAGAAGACGTGCTGGGTGCACATGTGCTCACAGCCTGCCGTCAGCAGGGCCTCCTATGCCAAGTGCCCAGAGATGATGCCTGGTGTTTGTCATCACTGTGATCATCCACCATTCATGTAAGAGGATCATGCTTTGCCCTGATCACAATCTGCCCAGGGAGGCGAGAGCTTCCCTTGGCCAGGACCCCGGCTGACCTCTGTGGTGGTGGTGTCTACAGCCTCTGCCTCAATAAAAAGAAAGCGGAAGGGAAATGGTGCCTCGTGCCTCATTCCATGGAGATTAGGAAGGGATTTGCAGGCCATTTCAGCAGACTCTTTGACGTGAGGATTCTAGGCCTGAGGGGGCAGCTTAACCTCTCTTTCCATCTGTCTTTCCCCAGAGGGCGGTCATCCAGGATGCTGCCATCGAGGCCACCCGTTCCCCTGCAGCTCAGGGAGCTGCCGGCTCGTTCCTCCTCCCAGCAGAGATCTGGCTACTGTAGGAAAGAAAGTCATTTATCAGCACTGAGCCAAGGCTCTCGTCTTGATCCCAGGGGGCAGGAGTGAGGCCCTGGGTGATGCCTTCAGTTCTCAGGCTGAGTTCCTGTGTTGAGAGGTTAGGAGTCCCCAGGGGCTCAGGCCTGTTTCCCTGGAAACACAGGCAGAAATCATCTTCAAGGAAGCCAGGCAAATCCACTGTGACCAGGGGCCAGCCCAACCCTGCTGCTGACATCAGCACCTCTCAGCGGACGGGGCCGTGGCTTCCGAAAGGAAGGGTGAGGTCACTGCCCAGCACCCAGGGCCCATGGGCCCGTGACTTGCTCTGGCAGAGCTTCTGGGAAGGTCTGGGGTGGACAGACATCTGCTCTGAGGCAGGGTGGAGCGGATCACACAGATTTGGGGCTCATTGGGTCTAGTCTCTTGTTCCTACCCTGTCCAGGTGTCCTCCCTCGAGGGGTCGGGGCCATGAACCACACCATTCTTTTGGATTTGAAGTCTCTTCAAAAGCCAGGTCTTTAAGCAATCTCATCTTACGTCCTTTTGTGTCTATATCCACTTCCAACCAGGAGGGGGCAACAGTGGCTGAAGTTTCTCAAAACAGCTGAAACATTGAACAGTGTGTGGGACTGCAGGCTCAGACATTGGACAGCAGACAGTAAGGGAAGAGACAAAGGTCATGGGTTACCTTACACGACAACAGGGACTTCACAGATGTGATTAAACTCAGGATCTGAGGTGCAGCGATCATCTGGCAAGAGTCCTTCTCAGTGAGAAAGGGAGGCAGGAGCGTGGGAATGAGAGCGATTGGGGGAACCACACTGCTGGCTGAATGTGGAAGGAGGGGCCATGAGCCAAGGAGTGCAGGCAGCTTCTAGAACCCGGAAAAGGTAGGAAGTCAGCCTTGCCGACACCTGGATGTTCGCTCCGTAAGATTCACTTTGGACTTTTGACCTTCAGAACTGTAAGATAATAAATGTGTGCTATTTTAAGCCACTACTTTGGTGTTGGTTTTTCAGCAGCAATAGGAAAGTAATACAGAGAGGGAACACGTCCAACTCATTCTGTGAAGCCCATGCTATCTTGATACCAAAAGCAGACCATGAATATAAACCCTACCTAGAAGATAAAAATCTACGAAGAGGCTAATTCATCATGACAAACGGGGCTTCACCGAACGTTACTGTGGTTTAATACGCCATGATTTTCCAGCCTGCCCCAGATTTCTTTAACGGACCTGGGCTCCAGCCGCTATCCTGTGTCATCTTCTATCGTCCAGTTCTGCCTGTAGCTCAGGATTTATCCGCACCAGCCTTCTCTCCACTCCCTGCGTGCATGAAGGGCCTCGAATGCTCATGCGATTCCTCTGGGAGCCCTGTTCTCACGTGCCCCCTCGCTGGGATCACTCATTCATTCTTCACGGCTCATCTTCTGCCCCAAGCGGTTTATCAAGGTGTTTCCCAAAGCTGACCAGGAAGAAATATGGAGATAGCCATGAAGGTAATCTTGTCAAATTACAAGCACAGACAAGGAAACTGAGGCTCAAAGGCTTGTGTGACCTGCCCAAGACTAGGGAGTTGGTATCACTTCCCTTCCTGTTAACTGAAAGACAGGAAGTCTTCAAGACATAACTTCCCAGTAAAGCCCCCGAGGGCAGGTATGGGCCTATTTTAAGATATAATCAATTGTGCTTCGAGCATTATGGAGACGCAGACTGGCCTCCCCTCCCCTCCCCCACCCCCTGCCCGCCAGCTCCTGGCCTCCCCCCGCCACAGGGCACTTGTGAAATGAAACTGAGATGTGTTTAAAAAAAAAAAAAAAAAGAAACTGAGATGTGTGGCCTGCCGGATGCTGTCTCCTGTGGATGCAGGACTGTGGGTGCTGCCTCCTTGCCTCAGGAAGTGTAAACACTAATGCTTCCACTGTGTGCGAGGCTTACTGAGCAATTCAGATAAAATTAGCTTCTATTCCAGTAAACACAGCAGCCCATCTACAGAGACACCGGTTTTCTCCTTCCCTCTAGCATGGGTTTCTTCCGATACCGCTCACTTCCGTTACGACAATGTGATTTGGACTTGGTTCTATTCATAAAGAATAGTGCCCAGTAGTAACAGAAATCAGTACTTATTCCCATGGTCAGTGCTCACGAAGACTTCTGCCCTCATGTGGTGTTTGCTCAGCCTGGACTGAGGCCCCGGTGGGATTTGGTGCGTGAACACAGCACACACCTGGTCCCTGGGACCCCCACAGCTCCTCACACCTCCTGTTGCACCTCCAGGCACAGCGTGGGTGGCAGTCCAGGAGGTGTGGGAGCCAGAGCTCACGTGCAGATCCCACTGCTGGTGCTGAGAGATGCGTCTAGTCCAGCCGTGGGCAAACTACAGCCCGCGGGCCGGATCCGGCCCGTTCGGCTGTTCTATCCGGCCCACGGAGCCGAAAGAGCGGAGGGTTCTCTTGCTCTCCCCTCTGCTCCTTTACTTTGAATTTATATTAGTTCACACAAACACTCCATCCATGCTTTTGTTCCGGCCCTCCGGTCCAGTTTAAGAACCCATTGTGGCCCTCGAGTCAAAAAGTTTGCCCACCCCTGGTCTAGTCCCATGGGCACAGCACCGTGTGGGGAAGGCCTGGCCTGGGCGTCAGAGCCTCCAGTGGTGACGATGTGTCCTGGCAGGGGGCAGAGTGGGAGGGCCCAGGAGCCGTGAAAGGCAGGCAACATCAGGGAAGCCTGTGAGCAGGCAGCAGGGACAGCCACCACAGCGTCCAGGGATCTCTCCCCCTCCCAGGGTGCGATAGGGCCTCAGCTCTACAAGGACCGAGACCCTGGGCAGGTTACCAAGATGAGGTCCCCAACTCATCCCACGAGTATTTTGTGAATAACCACTGAGAGCAAGGCATTATTTGATGGCTGGAGAAACGGCAATGAAAAAGACAAACCTAGCTCCTACCCCCATGGAGCTTATAATCTAGCAAGGAAGAGAGAGCATGATGAACTGATCACAGAAATGAAATGACTAATTAGTTACTAAAATGGTGAGTGCTGTGGGGAGGAGGTACCAGGGGCTCCAAGAGTGCCCCGTAGCGAGCCCTGCTGGGACTGGGAGCCACAAGCATTGCTGACTGCACTGGCTGGGTTGGCTCAAGGAAGACATTGGTGCTTCAATAGCTGACAAAGTGATCACGTGCCCAGTTTATTCCCGGGACTGTGCTGAGCATCCGGGACACACGAATGGGCAAAAAGACAAGACCCTGCCCTGCGGAGCTTACGGGTTTGTTGACATGAACGTGAGGAGCACACGCGGTGACAGCCGGGCATTGCTAAGCACCTCCCCCACATGTGAGTGGGCGGGCGGCACAGGGTAGGCAAGGTCTAGAGCACAGCGTCTTTTTCACCACACGGAGCACGAGATGACGGGAGCTGTTTTCCTGGATTCGGGAAAGGCAAGGGCAGCATGTTACCTCCTCTGTCTCCACAGGTCAGCTGCTCTGCCTGTGAATGAATGAATGAATGAATGATGAATGAGTGGGTCTTGACCTGCCTGTGAACAATAAATGTGTTTGAGGAAGTTGATTCTCAGTTTGTTTACAAGGAAGAATTGAGACAAGGAGAAGGAATCGCAGAATCTAGATCAGTGGTGGCCATGTAGGTTTGCGTGTTCATTTATTTACAAATTAGATACGTCGGTCCCACAATGCTGATCTGTTCATTAATAAGACATTCATACAGAGAGGAATTTTAACAGGAAGAGCTGACAGTGGAAATTCCATTATTTCCTTCCTCTGCCCCAGTGAAGATCATTTTGGAAAGCAGTGCTCTGCCTCGACGTGTTGGTGGGAGTGCAAAGATGGAGGAGCCTTGGCCAAAAACAGGTGGCCAGGGGGTGACACTGGCCTGCGGGAAGGAGAGACCCTGGCCTGCGGGAAGGAGAGACCCTAGCCTGCAGGAAGGAGGTGTCCACTCATTGAGATGGAGTGGATGACAGATATCCAGACGGAAACATCTAGTGGGCAGGTGGACTGTGGGCCTGGAGTTGAGGGCAAATGTTGGGGCAAGGGACAAACTTAGAAGCCAGGACAGAAAATAATTGTTAAAACCTATAACCCAGGTAAATGGCCTGAGTGAGACAAGGTAGGAAGGAGAGGCCCTGGGAACACTCCCGTGGGGGGAGAGGGGAAGTGGGAGGGGCCTGGCAGCTAGGAGAACAGGATTTACAGAATCATAGGTGCAAACCCCACACGTAAGGACTGAGAAAAGGATTCAGTGTGTCAGACTGCCCAGGTGACCGACCGTCAGCAGGACAGGTGAGGGACCATAGCATGCTTCTCCAGTCTGCAGCCTAATGCGACACGAGGCTGGTGGGAAAAGCTTGACGAAGACTGGCTGCTTGAAGCTGCCGTGTCTTGGGCTGAAATGCCTTCAGCAAAGCAGAAGTCGTTGCCCCACACCGAGTTTCCTGGCCTGGCCTGGAAGAGAAATGGGTAACTCTGACTTGCAGTGGTGGTAGGAAAAGTTCACAACCAGAAAAAGGGTCGTTTCTTTAGCCCTGAGCTCTTGGGCCAGAAAGACTCATTTCACCTCCTGCCTGTCTTCAGACCATCTGAGCTGGATGGAACTCTGTCTCCATTCTTAACAGCTCTGCAGGCAACTCCTCAGCAGCTTTTGCCGTCTGCCTTGCAGTTTCCGAAAACCCTTGCCAAGGTCAACTGGAAAACAGGACCTTGTGACCCAGAGTTTCTGAAAAGCTCACTTGATGAGTAAAGAGCCAATCAACAGGAGAAATAAAGTCAGAGATGGCCTGCTTCTGGAAAGACCAAGCATGGGGTCGTGGGAGGCCGAATGAGTGGCCTGTAAGGGGCGAGCCTAGCCTCCGGGGTGCGCTCCCAGGCGCTGGCTCGGGAACTGAGGGGCTCTGTCCTGCACGGAGACATCAAACGCATGAAGCACAAAGGAGCGCCTGTGCTGTGCCCCGAGAATAAACTCAGGCGAAGTTACTCACAAGGAAGGATTGTCATCAAGATCTTGTCATTGAAGCGTTTCCATTTCTCGGTGCCCAGAACAGATAACCCTGGAGAGGGCGCAGCAGACTCCAAGACAAAGGGCATCACTTAACCGCAGGAGGCGTGTTAGGGAGAGGGAGAGGACGAGGAAGTACTGTGCCGAAAGCACTGGGGTCAAAACATAGGCTTGCTGTAGGTAAAGAGACGGAGCTCAGAGTTAAGTTGTGGGTAACATTATTTTCTCATATTTTAAAAAATTAATCGGAGTCATTCAAACATTTATTTATTTATTTATTTATTTATTTAAATTCTCACCCGAGGATATTTTCCCATTGATTTTTAGAGAAAGCCAAAGGGAGGAGGAGAGACAGAGAGAAATATTGATGAGAGAGAAACACATTGATTGGTTGCCTCCTGCATGTGCCCCAACCAAGGTCCGGGCCGGGGAAGAGCCTGCAATTGAGGCACGTGCCCTTGACCGGAATCGAACCCAGGACCCTTCAGTCCTCGGGCCGACACTCTATCCACTGAGCCAAACTGGCTAGGGCCAAACATTTATTGATTCACTCCTAGGCACCAGGCACTAGGCTGGACAATAGGACCTCATGACACATGTCCTTGGAGAGTGAACTGCCTACTGAGGAGGGTCAAGTGTGACCCCACCACTGTGGACAGCATGGAAGGTGCTGTAGAGGCAGGTCCAGGATGCTACGAGGGGGTGGGGAGACGTCCAGCCAAGGGAGGAGGACAAGCTACAGGAGCGGCGCCGAGACATGGCTGCACCTGGGAGTCCTCTCATCTGAGCTCTAGGCGGAGGCCCGCTGGCATTTGCAGAGCGAATATTCATGGGTGAAAACAGCCCCCATTGAGTAACCCAAAAGGTCTCTGCCTTGGTTTAATTTGCTAAGACACAACTCTGAATGGCCTGCCAGGAGGCCAGAGTGCACGGCCAGCCACTTGGCTACGCCCACGTCCACCGCCTGGCAGCCCTGTCCCAGCACAGCTTAGCTCTTCTCAGCGACATCCATGAGTAATTCTCAGGCTGGTTCGACTGTTTTTCTTTGCAGAGTCAGGGAACTATGGAGTTAATAAGGTACAGATGTCATAAAGTAAGGAGTTTATTTTAATAGCAACATTTATTTAAGTGGTTTTAGAAATTACCTTGGCCCCATAGGTTATAAAACCATTAAAGAGCCCCTTACATTTTTTTCAGTTACACTCTACTGCTTTTTATAGTGGAAATTACATGTCATGGTGACTTTCATGGTTTTGGAGACTTGTGAAGGTCAGGGGTGAAGCCTTTGAGAATGTCAAGGGTTCAAGTGCATGAATAATGAGTTACATTTTATTGGCACTCTACTGTTAGAGCATGGTCTCAATTTAAGTTTGAAAAAAAAAGATTTCCTTTATATGATTTTCCTATAATTTGGGGAAGGGGACCGTGGCTGCACCCTGTTTATGAAGGCTCAGCCTGTGCTACCAGACGACAAAGGATAACACTTATGCTCAAAGTTGCACACTGACATGTAACTCAAATCAACAAAGATAACTAAATCCCCCCAACTGAATGCTTTTCTCTTGGTCTATTTCCTGGAATCTAATAACCTCTGAAATGCAAACTCTGGCCCCTGCACAAAACATCCTCCAAGTTCCTCAAACTTAACACAATAGCGCACCTCCTCGCCGGCTTCCCTCCTGTCTCCTTGTCTTGACCATCAGGATCACATGAGTTTATCTGCTGAAGCTGGACAATTCAGAGTTGGCCAGACTCTTCCCCCAACATCTCCCATCAGTTACCAAATAAATAGATTTTACCTCTTAAATGCAGCCGGGCCTCTCCAGCCCAGGGCGCTGCCCTTGCTCAGGGCCAGGTCATCTGTCGTCACAACATCCCGACACACTGCCTGTAGCTCCCGTTGATCTAGTCTCCACATTGACAAAGTAAAATTTCTCAAAATGCAAACCTTGCATCCATTGGCTCCCACAGGTGATCAAGATGTGGGATCTGATGTCCGTGGCCTACACATCACACCTTGACTGTGACCGTTTCTCTTCACACCTCCAGCACTTTGCATTTGCTCAACTCTTGCCCCCACTGTCCTCTCACCCTTCTCTTCTTTGTGAGCCTCTGTCAGCATCTTGAGGATCTGCTCTGAGTGTCACTACTTCAAGACAGCCTCCTGTGACTCCGTGGCTCCCCAGTCCGGGTCCCACAGGATTGGGTACACACCACTATTAAAGCGCGTGTCACAATGTACAGGGACAGCTTGTTAACCGGGGTGTCTCCAGCGATCCCTGGGCTGAGGTCACCCCTGAGCCCTGGTGCTTTGCACAGGCACGGCTCCCCAGGCAGGCAGTGTTTGCTGGACTAACGGACTGCGATTGAGATCTGGGCTACCTCGTAAAGTGAGAGAAGCATGTTATCAAAGGGCCAAACTACATTTTTTTGTTAATTATAAAGTGAATCAAGGTGCCAGCAAAGTTAAAACAAGGATGAAGAGTGCTTAGATCTCAACCAATTTTTAAATTACTCACCACAACTGTTCTAGCTACAGACGAACTTCAGGCAGCCTCCTGCGTGGGAGTATTTCACACGTGGGCCCCCTCGAATGCCCCATAATTATAGGAAAGACAGAAAAGCTACTGGTTTTGAAAATATAAATGTAAAAAGATGCCCAGGAACAGCATTTGCTAACTATTTTTTTCTGCACATTTGACCACAATATCAGACACAAGATGTGGTCCTACTTAATGCAATGTCCAGTGGCGGGGAAGTGGGGGAGTTACAGGGAGGCCCTTCTAGTTTCTCATTCATTCACACACACAACTGTGGTCGCCACCATGTGCAGAGACAACGCAGGGTCCCTGAGATTCCAGGCTTCCTAGGGGGAGATGGATACAAACCACACAGGGTATCCTCGGCAGTTACTGCTTAAATCCAGTCCTGTTCCAACATGTGCTGGTTCCCCTTGTCCTCAGCGGGTCACAGGTGACCTCAATCCAGCTACGTCCACAGTGCGGCGTCCACATGTGGCGTTTGGGTATGCGCGCTGCGGTTGCTGAAAGAGCGTGTTCTCAGAAGGAAAAGATTTGCGTGAAGGCAGGCAGGAAGTAGACGCTGAGCTCCGGCTCCAACCGAAACGGCTGGGATCTTGGTGACTGGGTGTCAGGTACCCTCCCTCCAGGCCCAGGTGGGAAGAAAACTCCCAGGGCAAATGCAGGGCAGACCCTCGGTCCGCTGCCCTTAGCACCTCTGCCGGAGCCTCGACCTCAGCGTCTACAAGGAGGGATACGGGGGCGCTCCATTACAAGAAAGAACCCCTCTCAGCTACAGCTGCTCTCCTAACCCCTCTCTGCCTCCAACGTGCACTGAGGGTTCCCACCCTGAATCCTGACAGCGCTGCGCCCCTCTCCGCCCCCACCCCCACCCCACCCCAACCCCACCCTACCCAACCAATCCCGCCGGCCTGTTCCCCACGCCCCCTCCCACTTTGCCTGGGCCGGGTCCCCACGACCACCACCGCTCACCCCCCGCCCGACCAAGTCGTCTAGCCGTCCCCAACCCCCCGCGCCCACCCAGCCCCCATCCAGCCGGGTCCCCAAACCCCCGCGCCCACCTCAGCCCCCATTCAGCCGGGTCCCCACGCCCCTCCCACCCCTGGCACCGCCCACTGCAGCCCCACCCTGCCAGGCCCGGCCCACGTGTCGGGCCTCGCCGGGCGCCCTAGGCCCTTTAAACACCCCCACCCTACACAGCACCCCCCCATCCGGACGGCAGCCGGAGAGGGACAAAACTCGTGGCGCACAGCCAGTTTCCTCCGCGATCACGTCCCGGCTGCCCGGCCCACCGGCCCTCCGCCCGGGTCACCGCCCCCTGGCGTCCCCAGCCCTGCGGGGAGAGCTGACGCGGCCGCTGCGGGCGGGGCCGGGAGGAGCGCAAGTCCTCCGCCTCCTCCGCCGCCGCCGGCCGCCCGCCGCTGGGTGCGCTGCTCGCGGGGGGCGGCCGCGGTGCAGAGGTTCATGCAGCGGTGGCGGCGGCGGTGGCGGCAGAAGAACCGGGCTCCATGCGGCCGCCGCCGCCGCCTATCCGGCGAGGGGCGGTGGGCTCCGGCCCAAGGTGGGCGCCCCTCCTCGCAGCACCGCTCCCTTCCCTGCCCTCCGCGCGGGCGCTGGAGTCGGTGGGGGCGCCCATCCCCGCCTAGGAGCGCACGCTCCGCGCGCCCTGCCAGAGAGAGGGGCGGGCGTGGCGGGGGCGGGGGCGAGCCGCCGGGACCCCGCGCGGCGGCAGGAGGAGGGGGCTTCCCCGGAGGATGGCCGGCGGCGGCGCCCTGCTCCTAGGCGCGAGCTGAGCCGCCCTGGGCGCGGGAGGCGCGTTGCCAAGCCGGCGTAACGGGCGCCCCCGGCTGCCCGCGCGGCCCCCGTGCCCCGCGCCGCGCCGCGCAGGCCGGGCGGCAGGATGGGCTGCATCCAGAGCATCACCTGCAAGGCGCGGATCAGGCGCGAGAACATCGTGGTGTACGATGTGTGCGCCACCATCGACCAGTGCCCCACGCGCATCGAGGAGACCTCGCCCATCGTTCTGCGCTACAAGACCCCCTACTTCAAAGCCTCGGCCCGCGTGGTCATGCCCCCCATCCCCCGCCACGAGACCTGGGTGGTGGGCTGGATCCAGGCGTGCAACCAGATGGAGTTCTTCAACACCTACAGCGACCTGGGCATGTAAGCGACCGGCTGTGCGGGACGGGAGCGGGTCTCCCTCCGGCCCCGTCTCTGCTCCCACCCCGACCTCCTCCCAGCTCCTTCTCTCTGCTCTCCCCATCCTCAGTCTAAACCTTCCTCCGCCTCCTCTTCCACCTCCCCCCTCCCTGCGCTTTTGTTTCAGTGACTGGGCGGGCGTAGGGAGGCTCCTCGCGAAGCAGTTTCAGTGGTTTGCGTCTGACTCCCCGCGAACGCGAGGAGACGGTGCGGGTCGGAGAGAACGCGGCAAGGAGTGTTCAAGAGATAGGTGGGGGTGGCTGGCCAGTGCCCTGGGAGTTTCGGGGCGTCGTCTGTGGTTTGGGGGGCTTTCCAGGAAGAGTTCAGGGGGACCTGTGGAGAGAGAAGAGGAGTGGAGTGCGGGGGCGCATGGGCTGTGCCGCGCGTCCTTTGGCGAAGCAGGTCCCGGGCGTCCGAGCGGGAATGGGTGATTCTGCCCATGTTCCTTTGACTGTTGAAATCTAGCCCTTGTCCCCTGGGCCAGGAAGCCTGGAGGCATTTCCATCTGGAATCGCAAACCCGGCTGAACCGCCCGTCTGGCTGGGCGCCCTCTGGATGAGTTCTGGGCGGAGGGAGCAGAGGCACCGGGTGCGTCAGGCCGGCCTGTGCGAGCGGCTCTGGCAGGTTCGGCCCGCTGTGCGTTTTGTGCTCCATGGTCTTAACTTACTCCAGAACTTTCCTAATTGCGGCGCTGGGAGGGCTCCTGCCGCCGAATCTGGGAGCTCTCCAACTCTTTTCAGCAGCGTGTGCCGGTGCGGCGGCCCGGTGGAGACCCAACCGCCCTGGCCACCAGGGGCGGAACCGCAGGCTGGTGCGGTGGCGTCTAGGGCTCTCTTATTGACTAAATTTTCATAATTCCCCGCCAGCCTCCTTTCAGAAGCAGACTCTGAGCGGATGGCAGCTACAGTGGCTGAAAGGGTTGGGCCTGCGTTCTTCCTGCTGTTCCAGGGCAGGTCCAGGGCACCCTAATTAGCTTGCAGCCTACAGGGAACCCCTTTTCTGGAAGTCAGCCTCATTTCGTTTATTAATCCAAAACTCTAGAATCCCCAGGTTCATCCAGCGAGTGTGGATATGGGTCAGGCACCTTCCGCAGCAGCTTGCAGGCTTCCTCCTGCACTCGGAGCAGTCAGCTCGCTCTAGTGGAGGTGCTAAAAGGAATGCTGACAGGTCACTTCGTCCTCCCCCAGAGAGTTTGCACTTTTCAAGCACAAAAGCTCAGGGCAGGAGAAAGCTGTTTCTGCAGAAGGTGTGTGAGAGTGGGCCCTCACGCCTCCACACTCTGTGTTCTCCTCCTTCCCAGGGGTGGCTGGATCTGAGACATGGGGGACTTATTATTTTGGGTGAATCACATCATTTAAAAACAGACACACCCTCAAAAGAATGATTATATTTGAACATGTGTCTCTTCAAGCTGATTTTTTGTTTGTTTTTGTTTTTTAGAAACCTGTTTTTTCCAGCCAAGTCAGAGAAAGGCCCAGACAGGGCAAGGGTGCCCTCCCTTCTGCCTCCCGGCCTGGCCCTGAGGGCAGTGTAACCTTGATGGGGCAGGGTTGGGGGGGCAGTGATCGCAGCCTGGGGCTCCTGGAGAGGAGGCCAGAGGGACTGAACAGAAACAGCCTCGGGGTTCACACAGCCAGGACTCTTAGTTACCTTGATCTCTTTTAATAAGCAAATCAAAGGCAAATCCATAAAGAATTCTTTCCAAAAAAGAAACTGTATCCAACCCCAGGAGAAGTGGAGGTGAGACGTAAACAGATGTGGGAGTTGAACTTCCTGGACTCCGTGGGAGGGTGTGTCCATGCTGGAACGCACATTGATGGGCATGGATTGGTGCCAGCGCTCAGGCTGAGGGGCCCTGATTCCCTGACCCTCCTTGCGGAGTTCTAACCTTCGGGATTGGGAAAAACTTTTGCGTTTAAACTGCTACTTTCAGTATTTTAAGATTGTTGGTTTTCAAGTTGTTGATGCAGGGGAGCAAGGACAGTCCCCAAGAAATCATAAAGCTGGTTCTGATAGGTCTGTGTCCAGATTCCGCCCGCCCCTTTGTGGCTGCAGTAATTGCTCTGTTTAAGGCCACTTTGGAGCCCAGATTTGATTGAACCAATTTCCACAAAATGCTGATGCCCGAAAACTTGGCCAGTGTCAACTTTTTAATGGGAGCTCATATGACATGAGTCGCTGCAGTCTGCTGGGTTTTATGTCCACTTCAGCCGGCACCTCGAGTGGAAAAAACCCAGCACCCATGTGCAATCAATGCGCTTGTTATTACATGAAGCATGATGGGATGAGAGGACTGGGGTTAGAAAGCTGCCTTTTCAATATTTGAAAAGTTGAGGAAATCCACAACTCAAAACGGCAAGGAAATTCTATTTATGGCTTAGTAGAAAATGTGAACTTTTGTGGTTTAAATTTTCAACATTTCCAAGAATAGGATTCTGAAATAGCTGATGATCATGATGGTCAGAGCTTCACTTGAACCTGAAGTCAAGTGATGGGACTGTTTCAGATGCTTCTGTGGAGGCAGGATGGGGAGTACTCATGTGCCCAGTTGTCTCGTGAACCCGCCTGCTGCAGCCGTGGTGACGCGGGTCTCATCCATCAGTGAGGAAGGGCCACTGCTTTTCTCAACCCACCCATCAATAAACCCGTGTTTCCGAGGGCCTCCGACGTTCTGGAATATGTGGGCAGCTTCCCTGCTCCTCAGTGTGAGAGGTGGGGGGGTACTGGAGAGGCTGGGGCACCGGGCAGGGTTCTCTGGAGGTGTAAGGACTGGACTGGACTTGAATGGACGAGATTCTACTGGGCAAGGAAGACTGATTCTGAAGGGAAAACAGCAAATGCAAGGGAGGGGGTGGGGCGGGAGTGGAGCTTTCAAGTGGAGCTATGGGAGAGGGGGCCCTAAAGGGCGGCGGGGGGGTGTTGGGGAAGTCCTCGGACAGTGTGGTCTGGAAAAGACCAGGTCGAGGTTGGAGTATAAGAGGGTCTCCATGCCTTCAGACCTCTCGGGCACACGGGGGCTTTTCAGTAAGACATGAGACCTTTATGATGGGAGTTTTGGATCATAGAATCCAACCCAAGAGGTTTCCTGAGGGAGGTTTGAACCAGAAGTGGGGTCATATGTCAAGGATGGGGAGGTGAAGCTGAGGCCGATGGGGAGCCCATGTGCATCGTCTTCTCGAGCTGGAAGGGAACGAACTCTTTGGTCAGCCCAGGCTGTTGGCATGGAGGATGCTGGCCTGGGTGGAACTTTAGGAGTCAGGAGGTCCTAGCTCACTCCCCTCCTTCAGCTCTGCCTGTCTCTCTAGTCTTCCCTTAGAGCCAACGTCATTGAAGATCTGACTGTACCCGCTCCCTCTGTCACCTGCTCCTTCCACCCAGGCAGGTTCCCATTCATTCCAAAACGGCTCTAACCCAGTTCGTCTGTGATGTCCATGTTGCCAAGTCCAGCGGCCTCTTGAGAGAGACGTTCACCTTCTCAGCATCATTCCCCGTGGCTGACGGCTTCCTCGCCTCGCTCACAGCCTTCATCGAGCTGCGTGCTATTTGTCCAGCTTCCCCTCTATCTCTCTTACCTGAAAAGGCAGTTCATCAGGACTCTGCTCGCTCTACATGCTCCTTGGGAGATTTTTTTTTTAAATATATATTTTTTTATTTCAGAGAGGAAGGGAGAAGGAGAGAGAATCATTGATCAGCTGCCTCCTGCACGCCCCCTACTGGGGTTCGAGCCGGCAACCCGAGCATATGCCCTTGACCCGAATCAAACCCAGGACCCTTCAGTCCGCAGGCTGATGCTGTATCCACTGAGCCAAACCGGCTAGGGCTACTCCCTGGGAGATTTCATCCATCCCAGTGGCCGCCGATGCTCTCCATGGGAAGCAGTCACCTGCAGCTTAGGTGTGTGTGTGTCTACCCCAAATCTCCCCTTGGCCGTCTGGGTGGCATCTCAAGCTTTGTGAATTCAAACCTGAACCCTTGACCTCCACTGCAGTGCCCACCCCGAATCCACATCAGTGTCAGCCTAGATATTCCCCCACACCTCGGGTCCATGTTCCAGTCCTGCTGATGTCTCCAGGGCAGCTCTATCCCGCCACACTCCCGATGGCCACCAGGATAGCTCTGTCTGGCCACACTCCCTATGGCCACCTGGGATAGCTCTGTCCAGCCACACTCCCTATCGCCACCAGGATAGCTCTGTCCGGCCATACTCCCGATGGCCACCGGATAGCTCTGTCCGGCCACACTCCCTGTGGCCACCGGATAGCTCTGTCCGGCCACACTCCCGATGGCCACCAGGATAGCTCTGTCTGGCCACACTCCCTGTGGCCACCCCTTCCATCTTAGGACACATCGCCATCACTGTCCTGACTCTGACCGAGGCTTTCTAACCAAACTCCCCACCTCCAGGTCCTTCCCCACACAGCAGCCTGAGTGATGTTTTAAAGATGTGAGTGCTACCACTTTTTTGCTTACGCCCTTTAATGACTTCCATGCAATTGGGTAGACTTTGAGGATGTCTCCCCACTCTCTGAATGTGTGTCCCCAAGCCAGGCCAGCCTTTTCCCATTTCTTCAAAGGGACCAGCTTGTTCCCGCCCAGAACTCTTCATGGGCTGCTTGGTCTGAAATGCTCTCCTTGCCCACCCTCTTCTAGCAAATCCCAGTTCCTCCTCCAGGTCTCACGGCCAGCTCTGCAGAGAGCCCCTGCCTTCCCCTTCGGGCTGTCCTTTCCCTCCACCATGTGCGGTCCACGTAGTGAGAGAATTGTGTGCTGGTTTCCACCTGCCTCGGCTCCTGCAGCGTCAGTCCGTTTTATTCTCGACGAACGAACAGTGCTGGCTGGGCCCGCAGCACAGGGTCAAGAAACATCTGGTAAAGATAAATAAATGAGCCATTTGTCTGACCTCAAATAGTCTTTCTTCTCCCCTGAACCGTGTCTCTCCTCGTGTTAGCTTTTCATCTGAAACCTGAGGCCGACCCCACACGCGCTGGGGCTCTGGACACTCCCGCCGCCGCTCCGCACATGGACAGTTTCCGTCGCGGTGCTTCGTGCCATTTTGTTCCGCATTGCCTCCTCGGCACAGGCTTCTTCTGCCATGTCCTCTGTCCCTGTGGGCCCCTGTGCAGCAGGAGCCGGGAATAGTGTTCAGCAAACACCGCGGCCACTCTAAGTCCCCAAGGAGACACGACAGAGAGAGCTTGCCGTAGTCCTGCTCCGCCCGCATAACCCACTCGGGCCTGAGCCAGGACTGTGGACGTGAGACTGGCCATTGCTGAGATGCCCGCCCTGCCCCGCCATCAGTGCCCCAAAGCCAGCCTCCTGTGTTCCCAGCTGCCTGGGCATGCAGTGTGGCCATGGGCGGGTCCTTCGCTGCCCACCGGGATGCCTCCTGTGGGCATTTTGCTCTTGAGACCCAGCTTGGCCTGTCTGTCCAGGAAGCCTGATGAGTGTCCAGGCCACTTGTGCCCACACCCGTCCCCCCAATCCCACTCCCTTCCCAGCCAGGGGCTCCTGATCAGGAAGTAGCCAGAGCTGCCTCACCAGAAACACTGGGGGCCCCTGGTCTAGAGCCACAGATAGGGGCACAGGGTCCTGTCCCCAAGGAAGTCCTGAGTGCCCTTGACAACTGGCCTGACCCTGGCCCTGTAATCTCTCCATCTCCCAGGAAGGAGGTGGGAGGGTTGCAGATCTTATCAGAGCATTAGGTGACAGCAGATAAAACACAACTCTGAGTCCCGAGGCGGGGGCGGGAGGGGATGACAAATGATGGAGAAAGAACTCAGGGATTCAGGGGAGAAATCAATGGGGAGTTGAAAGGACACGGTTTGGAGAGCCTGGGATGCTAAGATCGCTGCACAGTGCTGGGTGGGATGTGGAAGCGGGCAGAGGAGTGTGAGCCGCAGGGTGTCTGTGACCTTCCCCCATGCCAGCGAGGTCATTGCTGTCCAAGCTGATCTGCAAGTGCTTCACGAAGTTCCAGGTCAAGAAAGAGGGGCACCTG
Source organism: Plecotus auritus (assembly GCF_963455305.1). Lineage (NCBI taxonomy): Eukaryota > Metazoa > Chordata > Mammalia > Chiroptera > Vespertilionidae > Plecotus > Plecotus auritus. The sequence continues at coordinate 3,050,551 of NC_137778.1, read as the reverse complement.
AGTGAAGAAATGCAGGGCCTGGTGAGGAAGGCAGGGCCTCAGGACCCCCACCCCCTTTCCCCCCTCCCGCCCCCTCCCTCCTGCTTGCATGGCCCATCTGGCCCTCCCTGCGGGCCTGTGAGCTGGATGCTGTGATTCTGCCCCTGTTACTGATGGGAGACTGAGGCTGGGGGGTCAGAGGAGTTGTCTGAGGCCACACGTCCAGTGATTGGCTGAGCTGGGATGCCTCTGGCCCCATGTCCTGCCTGGCCCAGCTGTGACGGGACAGGTTAGCATTCCTTTCGTGTCAGGACACAGACCTCCTGGTTAAGGTTCCTGCCATCACTGGCCCATCTTTTCCTTGGCCTTTGGGGAGACGCTCAGCTTTGTCCTCAGGATTCAAGTAGGTGATCCTGCCACTCTCTCAACCAGGCACTTAGGTCCACAGGCGAGAAAAGTTGCCACAGACAATAGAGGGGCACTAGTTCCGTTGTGCGAGCATGAACCACAGGAAGTGGCTGTGATCTGTAATTGGCTGTGAGAGACCGGAGGGAACCTGAAGTTAGTGGTCACAGAGCAGTGTGGTGGCCACTCAGAGGCAGGGCCCGCAGGTGCCAGGACCCCTGGGAGGGCTGGAGTGCCCACACCCACGGCAGAGAGGCCCACAGTCGGATGTCCCCACCAGGACAGAGCCATGGGTGAATCCCGTCTTGCCCACCCAAATCACTGAGCTGTTGGGGGTTGCGATGGGTTCGTAAAGAGGGGTGTGCGTGTGCAGGTATAGGGACTGTGTTCAGAGTCTGGGAGGTCCTGCCACGGGAAGGGGAACAAATGACATTACAGGGGATGTGCGGGACGGCTCATGGCGAGGTGGGGTGCCTCAGCTCAGGGACCCACACTGGCCGCCTGGGCTCCTCCAGAAGCTGCCCTGTGGCCTCACGTCAGCCCCGGGCCCAGCAGACAGTCGCCCGGCCCCTCAGGTGCTGCCTTGGGAGCTGTTCATCCCTCCGCTCAGCGCTCGGGAGGAGAAGGAGGTCCCTGGGAGGACCTGGCTCTCCCACCAGCTCCCAGGACACACCTGTGGCTCGGGATTCTCGCCCTGTTAGACCTGTTGGCCGCGGGACCCTGCCGCTCAGGCGCTGGGAACCGAGCCAGCTGGTCGTGCTGACTGTGTCCGTTGAAGACACAGCCGCTGGCTCCCCAGCTCGGGGACGTGAGTCGCAGTGCCAGCGCTGTGACCTTTGCAGGTCCCTTAACAATTCAGTGTCTCGCGTGCCTGCATGTAAATGGGCAGTAAGGTCTGTGCTGTTTCCTTCAGGAACCAAGGGCTCTCCTAACTGGAGTGCTGTGCACGTGCTTGAGGGCGACGGTGCCACCAGGGGGCGACGCTGGGTCAGCCTGAGGGAACAGGCGGGTGTGGTTGGCACAGAAGCTCCAGACTCGGAGCCAGAGGGCACAGGGACGGCTGTCTTCTGTCTTCCGCGTACTCGCGTGGGTGGCAGCTCCGCGTCCCAGCAGAAGCCACCCTCCAGGTCGGCTCCGAGCCGTGGTTCTGGGCGCAGTGAGAGCATGGAAACCATGGGGTCCGTGCCAGGAAGTGTGGGGTTGGTTCCCAGCCTGGGGGACAGATGAGACCGGCACCACAAATAATTTGTGTCTGAAACTCTTTCTAATGTATTCTTTATGATATATTTTTAATAATGCATATATTCACAATTTTGTCCCTTTATAAGAGGACCTCCCATAATTAACCTCACAATAATCATGAAACCTATTTAAGGCAACAGCTTTTCCCATTTTAGATGAAATAACATGCTCAAGGTCACTGGCAGGTACTGGTCGAATCAGACCTGGTGTCCAGGCCCCCCGCCTCCTGCCCTAGTGCCCTCCTGTGCCAAGTGCGCGGTCAGCCAACCAGGACAGGGGCCGTGTACACTGAGCCCCTCTGGGTGGGTCAGTGCCCAGAGGCCTCTGAAGACAAAAGAGGGTGAATGAGAACACATAAATGTGTTCAACAAAAGCAAAGAGGAATTTCAGGCTGTCGGGTTAAAACAAAATGAATCAGGCCTATGCCGCTCAGTGGGGTGACTGGCAGCCTGCCCCGGCTCCCTCTCCCGGGGCCTGACCTTTCCACGCCGGCTCGTGGGCCGAGCTGAGCAGCCGCACAGAGGCTGTCAGGGCCTGACTAACGGGAGGCAGTAAATCAGCCTCGTCAGCACGCTGTGCAGGTCCTGGAGGGGCAGGCGGGGGGGGCAGGGGCAGCGGGGGGATGCCTCGGCACGCATGGTGGTGGGAACACCAGAAATAAGCAGTGAGGTGTTGCTTTGCCCAGCCTTGAGGGGTGGGGAGGTGTCAGGATCCAGGATGTGGGGGGCATGAGGCTTAAAGGCATTCAGACAAGCTCTCCTGAGAGAAGGAGACTGCCGCCTCATGAGAGACTAGGTGGAGCCTCCATTAAAGGTGTCCCCACCCCCCAAGCCTTCGGGGCTCAAGACCAGATTCTCTGGGTGACTCCAATATTGGAGAGTCTGTTCCAAACTTGCATGAACAGCCTTTACGTCTTAAGGAAGGATGACGATGTACCTGCCCCAAAAGGAAACCCCGACTCCTGTGGAAGACGGCTGCTTGGCCTTCGGGGTCCGGCCTCTTTTGCTAGAACCAGAGTCCACCTTAAGGAACGGGCAGAAATGTGCCGACTGTCTCCCCAAAGGTCATGAGCCCCTCGGTGACCATCGCGACAATCGCAGCAGCATTTGCTGGGCACCTGCTAGCGCTAAACACTTCCCAGCCGCTGCCTGCGGAGCTGGTGTCCGTCCCGTCCTGAGTAAAGATGGCCAGACTGAGGCCGACGGAGGGGCAGCTTGCCCACGTTACCCAGCTAGTAAGTGACTCGGGATTCTCGTGGCCAGAGCTTGAAACCAACATTCCAGGGACTCCTGTGAGGTTTCCCTGCCTTGTGGCAGGTGAGTGAATGAATGCGAGAGTGGATGTTGCCCGCACGCTTGCTCTGTCCTCGCGAGGAGGCCTGGGAAACAAGGGATTTCAGTCCACCCCACCTCCCAGCTGGTTTGCTTGGCTGGTCAGAACATGATGGCACTGAGCAAGGGTCATGGGTCAGACCCAGGGGACCATCCCAGCACCCGGATCAGCACTCTACCCTTCCTTTGACCTCGAAAGTGGCTGCTACAAGATCCCAGTCACCCCAGAATCTAGATTAGAGAGCAGCTGGAAAATGCACCTGGGGGCAGCAGACTCACCCCGACTTGGGGGTTTGGGACGGTGCCTAAAGTCATCCAGGCCAACTGCTCGTTTTATAGATGGGGTGCTGAAGCCCAGAGAGGGCGGTGACCCACAGTGAGGAGCAGGACAGGGCTCTGGCCCAGGCCCACCGACGTCATAGCCAGTGATCTCCACTGCCGGCTGGCCGGCAACACTGCCACACTGGGCCGGCCGGGAGCCAGCGGCTTGCTCCTGCGCCAAGGCTGGGGCCCCTGGCTGTAAAGCAGTAAGCAGGCACCCCCACCCTGTTTGGTGAGGGTCCAAATCTGTGGGCAGAGGTGGCTGCCTGCACAGAGCGCAGCCTCCAGCACCCCAAGGGATGTCTCCACAGTTGCCAGGAGCAACAAGACCAGCCTGTTCCCAGTGTCCGCAGGCCACAGGCCGTGGTTTGCAAGTGAAAAAGGAGAGGGTCTCCCAAGAGAGGCCCATCACAGATGGCAGGAAACGGGAGGGCTTAACAGCCAGAGGGAGGAGGATGTGTGGACAAACTGGGGCTCACTCTAGGTCCCCAACACCCTGAGTCTCTTTCCTCCCTCTCTGCCCCCCAGCCCAGGTGCTGTGCCGTACGTGGCCCCTGTTTCCTGCCCACAGACGGGCCAGGCCGCTCCATGCCCCTGGCAGCTTGGGTAGAAACAGGATCCAAGTGTGTCAAAGTGACAGATTGTGAGGGGCCAGGGCCCTCCCGGGCAGCAGGCTTAGCGGCGGCCCCGGGGGACGGGACAGCCGGGGCTTCTGGGAGGGGCAGCCTAGCAGCCAGAGATGGTTTCTGTTGTGTTTAGTTGGGTTTCTCTCCATTTTTTTCTTTTATTTTTTGTGAACTTGAGGCATTTTAGCAGAGTGGGACCTGACTGCCATGTCTGCTTCCCCTGCAGGAGGGGCGGGGGACCGGCGCAGTTTGCTGTGCCCTGGCTGGATTGGGGGAGGGGTCCCCACCAACAGCTAATCCGCAGACCCGCTGGGATCTTCAAAGCACTGAGTTTATTTTAAAACAAGTCTGTGTTTGTAAATAACAATTCAATTCAGTGAATTTCGGTTCTTTATGAAAACCTCTCATTTTTCTGAGAAACACACTTCAGAGTGGAATGAGTCTCCAGGAGTGGCCCGGCCTGGCAGGCACGGTGTTGGGGCAGGGAAGGTCAGAGCAGCACTATCACTGTCGGCTGGGCCTCGGCTCTCGGTGGCCGAGGAGCTGTCCCTCCCTCATGTCCCATCAGATATCCAAGTTGCATCTCCCCGACTGACTGTCAGGTGAGCCCCGGGGACACACGTGAGATGCTTGGCCTTTTACACAAACCCTATCTCATTTAAAGCCCGTTGACATTCACATGGGCCCTGTCTCACTAAGGAAACAGGCTTTCGAAAGAGCATGTGACTTGCCCAGACTCAGCACTAGGACCAGAATTTAACACCAGGGTCAAAGGGTCAAAGGACTCAACCTGTGCTTCCAGCCTCCATTGTTGTAGGTCATCGCTTCACCGGAAAGAGAAAAATTGGCCTCAGGGAAGGCTGAGACCAGCAAATAACTGGAACATCTGATAACGATTGCAAGCATTCTTGCCAAACTGCGAGTGTCTGAAAGGCATTTCACAATTTATCTGGAAGCCCAGAAAACACGCTCTTTAAAAAAAATATTATCGAAGATTTGAGTGCTTGGTGTTAGCAGCTTTCTGGACCCCTGACCTCCTGCCTTTTGCGATCGTGTGCATGGAAGGTGTCCATGTGGGTGGGCACGGGCTGGAGAGGCAGTGTCGTTGCTGCTGTCGTTAAAAATGACCCCCAAACAGGAAGCGTCCCACAGGGAAGGCCTGGGCTTCACAGCCACCAGTCCCCCAGAGCTCATCGCCCTGTGCTCGGTCAAAAAGCCTGGCGTCCTCTGTCCATAGGTTCAAACCCTGCCTCCGCCACTGACTCCCTGTGGCGTCAGGCAGCTTCCCCGTCCCGGGCTGCGGGGCACATGAGATGAGCTAACATGTATGAAGCGCCCAGAGCAGTGCCTGGTGCGTGGCAGGCTTTCGTGTTCAGGTTAAGTTTTTTTAACAATGGGGAAGAAAGAATGGCCGAATATTCACTGTGTGCCTGGTGCACACCAGGAGAGAGGCTGGGAAACCTGGTCCATGAAGGGAACCTGTGGGCCTGTCAGAGCCCTTTGCTCAGCTGACCGACCAGCTGGTGTTTATTCGGCACTTGGGTGCTGGGCGTTGTGCTGGGACACCATGGTCGGGGTGGCCTGGCAGCCCCACCCCGAGGAGGGGAGCCCCACCCCGAGGAGGGGAGCCCCAGAGACTCGTGAAGCACTCTTGAGGAGCCCATGTCGCCTTTGCATCCAGCCTGCTCCAGGCGGAATCGTGCCAGCGTGCTTAGGGTTCTATGTTACTCGTCCTGGGACCCTGTTCCTAGGGAAAGTCTGGCCTGAGCTGGCAGCCACCACGAGATGTCCCATCCGTCCTGCTCCCTGTGTCTCAGCTCCCTCTACCTCCAAAAGGACAGCATTCCAAGAAGAGACGGCAACTGTCCCTGTCCACAACCCGAGGGCTTTTCTGATCACCCTCACCGCACACAGCCAGCCCTTCTGTCCTGGGGCTGAGTACATCTCCCGTCCCCGTGTCCGTACTGACCCACCGCGCTCACTGTGTTCCTCCGTGGCCGCCTCTCCGGCGAGGTCCTCTCTGACCATCTCCTAGACCTGGCCCTGCCTGAGCCCCAGCAGCTGAGACCCAGGCCCGGAGCTCAGAGCCCGGGAATTCGGTTAGGAGCTCGGAATTTCTAGGAACTCGATGGCTGTGTGTGTGCACTCGCGCTCAGTGGCCGAGGTGAGACCAGTGGAGAGATTGGAGGTCATGGCCACAAAGTGGTGAGCGGAGCCTGAGCACTGAGGAAGGCAGAGGACCCAGAGCTTCTGGAAAGGAAGTCAGGGTATCCCGGCTCCTGCAGGCAAAGGACGCGCGCACTTACGCTCGGGGCGTCCCCCGCAGAAAGGGGAGGGACATGGCCCTGGGCTCCTTCTTGCTGTTCCGTCCACCTTGCCCTCCAACTGGCCTTCTGGGTTCTGAATGTGAGCATCGGCTAATAAGCCACAGCTGACCCAATGACTGAGCCTTTTAATTCAGAGGTAGAAGAAGCAACTCAGATAGGATCCTAAGTACATATCGTCTTTGGGGTCCCAGGCGCCATAAAACCCCGAATGGAGAAGCTAGAAACTGGCCCTTGAGGTCAAAGCCTTTTCAGCAAAATGGGGTGAGCAGTTACTCAGACGTCAGGCCGAGACTGTCCTCGGGGAGGCTCTGGGCCTTCTGAGCCGTGTCAGTAACGCCTCCTCTTGGTTAGGAGGAGCGTGAGGGGCTTTGCTCCTCGCAGCAGCCGAGTGCGAGGCAGGGGCCGCACTGTTTCTCTGGCAAATGAAGAAACCAGCCTCGGGAGCCCGTGTCTGGTCCAAGGCCAGAGGCGCAGACAGAGAAGCATGGTCTGACCGTCCTCCACTCCGCCCACTGCCCCATCCCTGGCCTTCTGGGTCCTGAGTGTGAGCCTCCGTTTCCTGTGCAGCCAGCCGAGAGAGTCAGCCACCTTCATGTGGAAGCGCGGGGATGGCCCTCGGGTGCCGGCACTGTGTCCAGCTTGAGCTTAGCTTTGGTCGCGAACAGACACGGCTGGCCATTCTGCCGACTCCCTAAGATAAGGCTTGCGGCCTCTCAAAGTCGGGAGCCGCTGGGAGGGAGTTGGGGAAAATGCCTGCTCAGCCCTCCCCCTCCACACAGCCCAGAGCAGGTGAGCGTCCCCTGCCACGCAAGCCCTCCCCCCCCCCCCCGGGGCCCAAGGAGAAGCCCTTTCCCTTGGTGAGCGAGGGCGACATGCCAACCTGCAGGCACCAGATGTGCTGGGAAGGTGGGGAGTGAGGCGGGCAGGAGAATTTCCAAGATGTGCTCGCCTGTCGTGGCTCCATGTTTAGAGACCGCTGACTCGGAAGGCGAACACGAAAGGAACAACGCTGATGGAAAATGTAAGATGAGTTGGGAGCGGGGGTTTCTGCAGACCATGCCCTTGCGGCGCTGTGGATGGCAGACGGGGGCTCGCTCTCTTGTCCCAGGGCCCTTCAGCTGGCGCATCCTTCATTCACTTTGACGAGAATGGACTCAGCCCAGCTTGAGAGCACCCGCCACCTGCCTTCTCTGGCAGAGTTTGAGGATCAAGGAACCCAGGGCTGAAGTGTGCTTTTTAAATGGTATCAAGCATAGGAGGTGGTGTCAAGTCCCCCCACAGCCCACCCCGTCGCTGGCTTTTTCAGAGAAACCCAAAATTACTCTTTCACAGGCAGGAGCTGACGAGAGGGCCGCGTCTTTTGTGGGAAGATGAATGAATGGCCCTGGCAGGTTTGGCCCAGTGGGTAGAGCGTCGGCTGGCAGACCAAAGGCTCCTGGGTTCAATTCCGGTCAAGGGCATGTACCTTGGTGGCAGGCTCCATCACGGCCCGAGCCTAGAGCTCGAGCAGGAGGCAGCCAATCAATGTGTTTCTCTCACATCGTGTTTCGGTCTTTCCCTCTCTTCCACTCTCCCTGAAAATCAGTGGAAATACCTGTACGTCCTCAGGTGAGGATTAACAACACAAAAAACAGGAAGATGAATGAATTGGTGTTGAAGGCTGGACCCGGTACCCGGTGGGAAGCGGGAGGGCTTCCTCGGCAGGTCGCCTTCCACCGTGGGCTCTGCCGCTGTGCCTTGTCCCCTTGGAGCTGGAGATTTGCCCCAAGGGAGATCAGCTTCACCTTGTTACTGAGACACTAGCTGGGGTTCGGGAGATGAGCAGCCTCCCACGCCCTGTCTGTCAAGAGCCAGTGCTGCTGGGAGTGAATGGGAGGCCGCTCTCCGCCCCTCTCCGCCGCCTCGTTGGCTCTGGTTCTTCTGCTCCGTCAGGGAGACCGCCAGCTCCTCCTCCGCCCCTGCCTCCCGCCGCCCTCGGGATGGAGCTCATCCTTCAGGAAATGCGTAATGTTCACGGGCCTCCCTTCCCTGGAGGCAGCTGAAGGGTGCCTGTGCTCCCTGAGCTCAATCTGTCTCTTCCATTTTTTACAAATGCATCGCCATCTGTTGATTTTATTCCTGTGACACCCACATCAAGATCATTCATAAAGAGGATCGCCGTCCTGCCCCTCCTCCCTCACAGCTTTTCCCACACCCGAGTGCCGGAGCGCGTGGACCTGGGAAATAAATCTCAATCAACCGCTCTCTGTCTCTGTCTGTCTGTCTCCTCTCTCTCTCACTCACCCATGCACGTGCGTTTGATGGGCTGTCAGGCAGTTCTGACTCTGGTGTTTATTTCCTGAACAACTAGAAGTAGGCAGCCCACCCCTTTGTCCTTTGGGAACCCTGGCGACGAGACTGGCCCACTTCGGGTCAGGATTTCGTTGGTGCCTTTCTCAGCTGTGGTGCTGCCTGTCACCACTCCCTCCCTGGTGAACTCTCCTTCCTTTTTAATTTCCATCAAAGGTGAGTTAGCCGTCCCGTCTCACCTGCCCTGCAGCTCCCGAGGGCAGCCATGTCCTCCCACCTCGCCCACCCACCCTTCGAGGTTTGTAGGTAAGGACTCAGCGGGACGCCCCATGCCCATGCCAGGTTTGGCACAGGGCCTGGCAGGTGATGAAAGGCTCCCGCCAAGGTTCTTGCCAGTGCCTTTAGCACTTGTGGCCCGTCCTCTTGCTTGCGGCTGCCCTCCTCCTCCAGCTCCTCCTCAGTGCAACCTCCGCTTCTCATACCTGCACCACCGCCAGGGCCCCCCAACTGGCCTCCCGTCCCCCGAATCCACCCTCCCCTGATGCCTCAGTCAAAGAGGGCCTCTCAGAACACAGATCTGATCACATCACCCTCCTGCTCAAAAGCCAACCGAAGCTCACACTCTTCAGCAAGGAGCCCAACCTCTGGTGCCCTGGCCCACACCCCCCCCCCCCCCCCCCCAAGGAGCCAGGGGCATCCCTAACCCGTTGCACCTGCCAGTCCCCTCCGTGCTCAGCCGTGCAGCCCCGGCTGGGGTCACCCTCCCTTCTCCCCAGAGAGCCTCCCCGGCGCCTCCTCCATCTGGGCCACAGGTCCCAGCCTCTACCACATACAGTACCTAATGCTTCTGTGTGCCCAAATATTTCATGTCTGAGCGCATTTGATCCTCACAACAGCCCTCTGCGCCAGCTACTTTCCTGTGATGGCCTCTTGCAGGTGACGGAATTGAGACAGTGAACTTGTTCAACTAGAGTGGAACCCAAGTGACCTGGCCCAGAGACAACAGTCAGAACCCCAGGCTCTGTGGCCTCGTGTGCTGTTCCCGGACCACAGCCCTCCCTGGACTGAGCCCCTGGACTAAGGGCCCTGGGCTGTGGCGCCTGATCCTGGGCTGTCAGGGCCGCTTGGCGGGCACAGCGCCTCTCCCGGCCTTTCCGTTGGTCCCGTGCTGGACCTGTGCACTCAGCAGACCGCACTCACTGGCCCTGTGCTGACGCCACAGAAGCAAGCCCAGAGCGCTTCTCCGAGCTGGAGCCCAGGGTCAGGGGCCGCAAGGCGGGGCTGCCGCCTGGGGAACTTGTCCTTCCAGCTTAGACACAAACCTAAAGTAATGACAGTGGCTTCTCAAGTCACAAACAAAGCCAGATTCTGTGTTTTATGGAGCGTCCTGATGTGAAAAGCGCCCCCTCTTTTTGCAGCTGGACCCCAGCCCTTGAACAGAGGGACCCAGTGCCCCCCACTCAGCGAGGGCCTCCCTGGAGTTTCAGGCTCCACCAGCGGCTCTTGGGTGAGACGCTCAGCCCTCTGTTCCCCATGGCGCAGCCAGGAGGCGCTGGGCGCGGGTGTGGCAGAAACCCGCTCTCAAAGGGAAGAGATAAGGGAGAGGGCCACCTTGTCCTTTCCGGAGCCAGCAGTGCCCCTCGTCCCAGCAAGATCCCGACTTGATAAAGAGCCCACGGCATCCCTCAGGGCTGCCACCGAGTTCCCAGCTCTGCCGGTGACCTCAGCCCGGCCCTAGAGACTGTCCCTGGCCCCGAGGGCACAGACGGGCAGCCCTGCAAACTGCCCCGACGGCTCCATCCTGGGTCACCGAGGGAAGCCAGCAGATTCCAGGGGCCTGTTTCATCACACCCGGGAGCGGCGTGCAGCTCAGGCCGCTGCTTATCTGACCATCTGTGGGTGGTAGCGGCCGGACCGGCTCCCATAGCTGATGCAGTATAGGTAGGTTTTCATAGTGGCTCCTTCACAGGAAACGACTGGAAGCAAGTGGCTTTGGAACATGGTGCCTTCGTCCCAGCACAAGGGGCTTTGTCTAATTGGGTAGAACAAAGTGCGGAGTCATGGGTGGGAGGGACACTCCTCACCTGCCACCTCACCTTACGGTGGGACGAGGGGAAGGGCGGTGGGTGCCTTGTGGGAAGGCCACTCCCTGTGCACACACCTGTTTCATGCCAACATCTCATTTAACCCTCAGTAGTTCCCCTATAAAGTGGCCGTATGCGCCCCCTTGGACCGATGAGGAGCTGCAGCAGGAAGTTCAGTGACGTGGCCACAGTCACACCACCTGCAGCAACAGGTATGGGCCCGGCCGGTGGGTCGGCTCTGTCAGTCCTCACACCGAGTGCTGGGGGAGTAACACTGAGAGCAGGAACTCCATCACCGGCCAGTTATCCGTGCAAACTGCGCAATCCCTGTGTCACACGACAGTGATGACGTCACTGTACGTGTCACGTTTAATTGTAGGTTTTGCACGGATACTGCGTGCCAGTCTTCATAGCCGGTTGCTCTTACAGTACAGGCATCTGTGAGCAAATGTTAACAGTTGGACAGAATTGGACTCAGGTGAGCGGGCGTGGCCTTCCTGGTTTCCAGCCTCAGTGGAAGCAGGCGTCTTTCTCGGGCGGAGTCAGAGCGGGAGCGACGCGCGTGAGCCTGTCACTGCGGCGTAGGCCCAGGTCTCTGCTGCGGGTGACCTTGTCTGCTCTGGGGCGGAGGGCTTTTCCAGGTGGCATCTCCCATCCCAGACAGCCCTGTGCCGAGGTCAGAAGCCCAGGCCCTGCGTCAGCACACCTCACCGCCTGGTTCTCATTGGACACACAGACTGCACGATCCACTTAGGAGCTCACTCAGCATCGCTAGGTCACCCAGCCTCCCGGGCCCCAGTGAACTCATGCACTTTATTCAGTTGTCCGCGTTCTTCCTCACTGAGCCCCAGTCTGTCCGGCGCCCATCCCTCCATAAACCACAAGAGCCCCCAGGCTGCCCCTCAGGTACTAGAAGTGCCCGGCCTTCCAGGCCCCCTTCCTCGCCTCTGGCTTCCTCAGCCCTCACTAGCCAGCCTCTCCGGCGGAGGGTGGGTCTAGGGACGGGGCCCAAATGCTCAAGAAGAAGGGCATTGATTCTGCCAAGCCCCGCCCCTCATCCTCGGGTGCAGCCCCTCTGCTCTGGGGAGTTCAGAGACTGAGGCCTGGGGTGGACTTCCCAGCATGGCGTTGCCAGCATGGTGTTCCTGTCGGCGGATGGTGCTCTCCTGGGGCCCCTTCCTGGCCTCAGCACAGCGCTGTGAGCAAGGAGACCGACCTTGACACTGGTTGGTGTCAGCCAAGCCACCTTCCTGCTGGAGGGTTCAATTACCCAGTGGGGGTGGGGGGGAAGGGGGCTGTTCCTGCCCGGACGTCCTTCCCAGCGTGGCGGGAGGGCTGCTTCCCTCCTGCAGCAGTCTGCCTGCCCCCGGCTTCAGGCATCGCCTCCCACTGTTTTGTTGAGTTTGGAGGGAAAGCACCCTGGCCCAGCAGGGGGTGGTCGTCCTACCTGGACAACATCCTTGTCACCTGGGCATCTGCCAGGTTTCATAACAGCACCGCCGGTCGGGTCTGTCTGGGGCTTCTGAGCTGCGAGGCGGCGGCTGTGCAGAGGGACACAGAGGCTGAGAGGAAGAGCACGGGCCTCAGGGAACCTGGGGTTTGGGCCCATTTCTGCCACTTAAATGGCCACCTGCCTTGTTAGAGCCTCAGTTTCTTCATCTGAGCGATGGGGTTAATAGTGGCTTTTACATTCATTGGGGCTTCTCAGCAGTCGCACTGTAGCATTTTGGCCCAGATTAATTCTTTGCTAGAAGGGGTGGCGGGGCTGGCCTGGGCATGGCAGCACATTTAGCAGCATGCCAGGCTCTGCCCACTAGATGCCAGTAACATTTCCCGGTGTGACAACCGGAAGTGTCCCAGACGTCGCCCAGTGTCTCCTGGGGCAGAATTGTGCCCCACCCCCCCCAAATTGAGAACCACCGCTAACTCACAGGGTTGTTAAATGACAGTGCGTGCAAATATTGGACGTCATGGTCGTTTTCACCATCCTGTATAGCCGTGTGGTCTTTTCTGATCTGACTGTGATTATGTAGAAGCAGAAAAGAAACCGTGCATTCTGTACCTAACACAGCAGGTGGCCTGCTGTCTGTGCTCGCTTCCTGCACGTCACGTGAGTCCCTTCTCCTGGCGTGCTTCGCCTGCTGTGCGGAGTGAGAGCCAGAAAGGGGCGTAGCAGAGCCCGTTTTCATGGTGGTAAGTTCTGGTGGGAGGGGTATTTACACACAGAAACTACTGGGATGCAGAGTGACATACCCAGACTAGCAAGAGGTGCTCAGGTAGCAATGAGCAAGCGCTTCCCGGCAGGGTGATGTTTGGGCTGGGCCCGGAGGGTTGACTGAGATCTCGGTGGCAGACACTGGACAGCATCGCCTCCTGGTGGTCCAAGCAGAGAGCGCAGTGTGATCAGTAGGATTAGAGGATGAGGTAGCAGGAGGCGACTGACTATCAGGTTTGTGCGTTGTCCATGGAAGGCTGCTGAGCAGTGGGTGCCATGGTCAAGGCTGTTTTTAAGGGGCAGTTTGGCGGGAGTTTATGGAATGGATTGGAGTAAGTAGAGGCCACATGCAAGATGACAGGGACCTGAACTGTCGTGATGGTGTGTGTGTGTGTGTGTGTGTGTGTGTGTGTGTGTGGTAGTGCAGAAGAAAGTGCAGAGGGAGGAGCAACAGGACTTGTGGGGGGCGGAGGCAGGAGGACTAAAGTTGTCCATCTGTATCCCCAAGAAAGAGGTTTCCATTAGAACAGGAAGAGACAAGCCGGAAGCCAGGACTGTGGGCACGGGGAGGGGCCAGGGAAAAGCATTACTTCGGGGGCTTTCCAGATGCTCCCACAGCCGTGCCTGCAGCAGTCCCACGCGCTTCCTGTGGGAAAAGGCGCTCGACAGTTTGCTCCGTGCGTTGTTTGTTTGGTGGAGCTGGCTTCTCAAGCCACTTATCCTTTTTCCGTGGTGAGTTGTGTGGCCCTCAAAGACAGCGTGTGTTGGAAAAAAGAAGGGCCACTTGGCCTGAGGCCTTCATCCATGCAACGTACCTTCTCTGAGTTTGGAATGGGCGAAGTTGACAGCAGGAGAATTGCAGAGCTTATGTGTATGCTGGTTTTCCTGATGGTCTAACAGTACACGGGACGCTCTAGGTCTGTAGACCCAGGAGTGATCCAGGCAGGGACCCTGAGCCCCACTCATATCCGGGGGGAGGGCGGGGGAGCGGCGCCTGGACTTGCCTGGCTGAGCAGGTGTCCCACGTTTGTGCTCCCACGAAAGCCGGTGCCCCCCCCAGTCTTCACAGCATGTTTCCCCCTCAGGCTTTGGTTTATTTTCCTCCCAGGACACTGCTCCCCCGCCCCATTACTTCATTCCAGCTCTGTCTGCAGTTCTGATGTTGAGATCTTTAAATGCGTCTAAGAGAGGACCATCAGTGATGGTTCCCAGGATACCCATCATCCCCCACCACATAGACTTAGTCATTACTGTTTATTGGCTCTGCAGCCCGAGGATGCTTGCTGCATCTGGGGGTCTGCCACAGGGAAGGTGGTCCTGCCCTCAGCCTGAGCCCGTTTGCTCCCAGGGCAGTGGGTGGACAGTCCCAGGACCAGGCCTCCTGGCTCACATGCTGGTGGTTGGATTCAGCGGAGACTCCCGTCCTGCTATTACTGACAGAGGTTCACATGTGTGTAGCTTTTCACAACTGAGCAAGCGTTTTCCTTACATCGGCCCTGCGAGCTGTCGCAATGGACACGAGCTCAAGTACTGATCTCTGTTCTCCGCACCGGGTGCAGAGAGGTGTGGCCGCGTCCAAGGCAGCATAGCTCCTGGGTGCCCCTGCAAGACCGACCCCCGCTGTCTGACGTCATCCGGGCTCCAGCCCCTGGCGACTCTGTCACGGCCCTTTGCTTCCTTCCTCTGCTCCAGTCCTCACTCCTGGAGTGAGGGAGGAGCACAGTAAGAGAAGGAGGCGCAGATAAAGTAATGAGAAACAGATCGATGCGTAACGGATAAATAACTGGAAGGGAGGACAGGAGGGAGTTGAAACGCAGAGAAGAAAGGCTTGGCTCCTGTTAGCAGGTATAATTAGGGTGACAAAATGAGGCACACCTGTGTTTCAGTGTCCACGTGTCCTTCAGTTCCTGTGTCCAAGGCTTTTGTTTTCTACTAGTGCCCCAGTGCATGGATTCGTGCACACTGAAAGGATGTTAATTAGAAGGTGGCTGGCAGGGTGGGACTGGGCAAGACGGGCTGGACACGCCCTGGAGCCAAGCTCCTGCAGTCCCGCCCCAGCCAGCCGCACCTGGGGCGGCGCCATGGCTCGAAGGCCGTCTCCGGCATGGATTGGGCCAAAACCGGCTCTCTGACGTCCCCAAAGGGGTCCCAGATTGTGAAAGGGTGGTTCTCCGGTGATGCACCCCAGAATCAGGCTCCATCCTCTCTGGTTCCGGGTGCATCACCCAAGAACCACCGCTGCCAAGTCACCGCAGCTTGGCCTCTCCTGTGTTGAGCATCTGCCCCCTGGTGGTCAGTGCGTGTCATAGCGACTAGCCGGTCGGACGGTCGGACAGTTGCTTAGCCTTTTACATATAAAGATGCATCCTTGGATGCTAAAGCTTCCACTAGCGAAGCCCGTTCCACAGGTGGTTTTTACCAAATGGCAGGATGCCCACGTGATGGCTCCACACAGGAACCTCTAGTCTGCGACAACCACAGGTGCGCGCTGCCAGCCGGCTGCCTCCCTCTCGTGCTGCTCTGCTCACAAGGTGGGGGTTGGGCACCTACTCACAGGGATGTTGTGGAGATGAAACGAGGGTGTGGCTGCTGGCTGCCTCAGTTTCCCCCATTCGAGCAGAAGGCACAGTTTGAAGGAGGTAAAAACTCACTTTTCTACCTTCGACACCTCTCTCTGTGTCCTGAGGAGACCACAGCAATGACATAGACCCTGGGACCTTCTGGCCTCAACATCCAGTCTTTTCCAAAGGTGGCAGTTGCTATAGTCTCCGTTTTAATTAGAAAACTTTTTGTTTTTACCTCTCATCTCTCTAACTTAAGCCTATTTAGCGGTGCATTTAAGTGGGTTTTCTGAGAATACAGTCTTTAGAGGCCAATACCTGGGGTCATATCCCAGCTCTGGCATTTACTAGTGATATGACTCTGGGACTCAGTTTCCACATCTATAAAATGGGGACTACCCTAGTACAGTGGTCGGCAAACTGCGGCTCGCGAGCCACATGTGGCTCTTTGGCCCCTTGAGTGTGGCTCTTCCACAAAATACCACGGCCTGGGCGAGTCTATTTTGAAGAAGTGGCGTTAGAAGAAGTTTAGGTTTAAAAAAGTTGACTCTCAAAAGAAATACCAATCGTTGTACTGTTGATATTTGGCTCTGTTGACGAATGAGTGTGCCGACCGCTGGTCTAGTATGTACTCCCTGGGATGGCTTCGAAGATGGAATGACGTGACTAGAGAGGGCTTGGTCTGGGGCCCGGCATGTGGGGAGCACTCAGAGAATCCGGGGTGGGCCGGCCCCTGTGCCCGGCCGTCCAGGTGTGAGGGCAGGAGCCTGGACAGCGCCTGCCTCCTGGGGTAACAGAGCACCCAGTGTCTCCTGGCCACTCCTTGGACTGTGGGGCATCTGCAGGAAGCAGAGGCTGGATGGGGAGCAAGTGTGTATTCTGTGCTTCACCAGTGAAACCCCAAAATGCACATTCCCTCCAGGCCTTTGCTCGATGCCTGTCTCATCGGAGCTGGTCCAGAAGCGTTGGAGGGCGGCTCTCAGGCAAGGCGCCCTCCCAGGCTCCAGAGTGAGCATGTCAAACTCGCGGCGCGTGGAATGCATGCCTTGTTTATTTGGCCTGTGTTAGCCTTTGAGTTGGACATGCTTGCTCCAGAGGGTTCTTTCCTGGGCGTTCTCAGACTGTTGGCCTAAAAGCCTGAGTTTAGGGTTTAGTGCTTGTTTATCAGATGGAGAAAGGTGAAGATCAGAAGAGAAGGAGTGGCTGGCTTTGTAGAGCCCTGCTTTGGGCTTGCACCGACGTTGATTGCTCTCGGCCTCCCTGATGTGTGTCTGGGGTTGTGAGAACGAATAGAACAGAAATGTGTAAGTGAATCAAAGCTAATCCCCAGAAGTCCAGGCGGAAGGTGGGGCCGACCAGGCCGAAGGGAAGGGCAGGCCGTGGCAAGCTGCCCCCAGGAACTGACAGAAGCAGCTGCACGGACGAGACCCGGCTGCTTCCGGAGACGAGATTGCAGGACAGCCGGGCAGGCTGCGCTGAGTCACGGATCCTGGCATGAATCAGGTCTCTGAGAACCCGGATTGTGCAACCTACTGAACGCAATTTATATTCTCTTGGGCAAAATCACAGTGACACGGAGGGAATTTAGCCAGAGGGCAACAGAGATGGGAACGCAGGGAATGAACTAGCCTTCGGGAAGATGCCCCAGCGCTTAGACTTCAAATATTGCAGGAAATGAGACAACACTGCGCGTGACGGAGGCCCGTTCTGCACCAGGAACTGGGCTGTCGACGTTGATGTCGCCTTCATCGCGCCCCTCGAAGTCCTGTGCAGGGGCATCCTGGTTCAGGAACTTCCCCCCCACACTTCAGTTGGCCAAAAAGGAGCGATATTCCCAGTTACTTGGAACCAAAGCGAGAGACGTGTTACATTTCCGGGCAGACCGTGGGCGTAGCAGGGGTGTCCACCGGGGTGTCCTTGCTGGTGACAGCTGCCCGGCCCCGGACAGGCAGCCTTGGTCATGTCTGAGAGGCTAGCTTTCTCTCTACTTGGGGACACTCTTCATATCACACGTCTTGACCTGACCAGACAGCCAGGCCCTGAAAGCAAAGGCTCGTTTGTTGGGGTGCAGAGAACAAACGCGAGACCTGGTGTGTCCCACCCTTCCCATTCCTGCCCATTGGTTTGGAGAGCATCCCTATTTCTAGCCAAGTCCCTAAATCAGGGGTCTCCTGATTACAGAAAGCAGCAGAGGCACAGCCAGGCACAGCCCCTGGGCAGAGCCGGACACCTTGACCTCACAGTGGCTTGATCGGGGGGACATGGGACAGAGAAGGTCAGGCCTGAGCCAGCGTTTCTGGGGTCAGGACACCCTGTCTGCAGGCCCGCAGTGTCTGCACGCAGAGGCCTCCACCCTCTGGGTTCGCTCATCAGAAAGGCTGACCGTTCACGCTGGTCCCTGCTCCTCACAGCGGGACCCTCAGGGCACGGGCCCGCCCCAGCCTGACTGTGCGCCAGTCCATGCCCTCCAGAAAGCTTCCTGATTGCCAGGCTCACAGGCAGAGGGGACTGGGCTCTGCCCATCTCGAACCCCTTGGTCCCATTCCAGCTTCTGCCTGAGTCCTCACAGGCCCGATGTGCTCAGCCACCACAGCTCTGCCACACAAGGGACGCCAGCCTAGGGTCTAGGTGGGGCCACCTGCTCCAACCCCCCTAACTGGGGACCCCACAGCTTTCTCTGTGAGGCTCGGTTCCAAGCCTCATGGCGTCCGAAGTGACCGATTCCAGCCGAGTCCCCAGCCAGTGTGCATGGGCGATGGGCTCACCGCATTGGTGGCAGAAAGCAGGCAGGGCAGTCCCTGTGAGCCGGCCTCGGCCCAGCGCAGGGAGAAGCCAGTGACCGCTCACCGCGTGTGTCAGCTCAGCGACAGGGAGAAAGATAATGACTAGTGCCCGAAGTCAGAGTGAGAGAGACCACCGTCTCCGACTGCCGGACTCAAGGCGCCTGCTGTGCGGAGAGGGCTGCGCAGCCAGGACTTCATGCCCTGGGTCAGGGCCAGTGACAAACCCCTCTGGGGACAGCTCTTCAGCTTCTCCTGGTCTCCCTGGCAACCAGGCTGGCTTCCTGAGGCACAGTCGAGGTGCGGTGGGGTGCAGACGGGCCTATCACAGTGGGTGGAACAGGAGGAAGGCCACCTGGGTGAAGAGAGGCAGGTGAGATGTTGGGGCAAGTCTCCAAGGACTTCAGGACAGTGGGGTATTCTTGTCCTTATTCCCATCTTAGGCGAGGAAACTGAGGCACAACGTGGCTAGGTCGCCCTAGGTCACATGTCTGGCTCATGGAGGGACCAGGAAGGGCCACTATGGGGCGAGTTTCCTTCACGTCGTCTCCGTGGGGAGAGAGGTATGCAGGGATCTCCAAGGGCCGCCAGACTGGCACTGCCCGTCCCCAGCAGTGGCTCCGGGGTAATGACAGCTCAGAGGCTCCCAGGGGAGTCGGAGACCCAAACTTGGGTTTCCCACGCGTCATAGCCCGGGGGATGAAACCTCGCTGGTAGTTTGGGTTTCTCAGAGACAGACAGTATGTTCGTACCAGATGTCATTTTAAGCAGAAAACCTGTGGTTATGTTGCTTAGACGATCGCCCGCATTTGGGCTGACCCACAATCCAGGAGCGGCTCCAGAGGGACCGTGGGCCGGAGACTCCTGTGGAGACGCGGCTCAGGGCCCAGGGCTGGCTCTTCGCAGCGGGGATCGCACTGAGGTCTGCAGCCCGCTGCCTTTGCTGTCTCGTCGTCTCTGTGTCTCCTGTCGCTGGGCCTGGGGACCCTGCACCTGACCCCGCTCTGCCTGCTGGTGGAGCATCACCCCCAAAACAGTTCCTGGTCTGCTCACCTCCAGCCCCAGGGGCGAGGAGAGGGATGCTGCCTCGTGGCCCGCTGTCCCCTCTGCTCCCAGAGCTCCCTCGAGTGCAGGACCATTGGGATCCACACAGGCCATCCTGTCCCCGCACCAAGGACACTCCTGCATGCCTGCCTCTAAGTCAAGCACAGATGGGACATCTGAGTCCACAGCTCACGTCAGCCCGGTGCAGAGTGGCCCGGGACAGTGTGGGTCTGACTGGGGGTGCCCACTGCAGCCCTCTGCCAGTGGTAAGGCCCCGGGTGTGAAGACAGGGTCCGGTAGGGACCACAGGACACCTTCCTCCGGGGCACGTGGTGGCCTTCTGCTTCTGTCCCATCGCCCCGCTCCCCAGACCCACTTGACTTACTGGCCCCACCCCTGTCCCTGCTTTGTATTTGCCCCACTTTGCTCGTGGCTGTGGGCACGGGTACTGTGGGCACGGGTGCTATGGGCACCGGTGATGTCCTAGGCGCAGTCACCCTTCGATGGCTTCTGCTTGGGATCGCATTCAGTGCTTCCCACCTCCCGCTTCCCGGACCATTGGCTCTGTGCAACGTGGACTCAACACACACAGGTGCACACGCACACACATGCAGACATACACACACGCACACGCACTCCTTCACACTCCCCATGTGTCCTGTCCCCTGCACCCTGTGCACAGTACTGGCCCTGGGACTAGGCTGTTCCCCAGAAGCAGCTCTGACTATGAGGCATCCCAGCCCACTAGGACGCTGGCCTTGCCTCCCGTGCCCAATCCACATCTGCCTGTTTTGTTGGTTTTTTTTAAAAAAATAAGGAGCACTTTGCACGTGGCCTGCCCGCCTGCCTTCAGTTCGGGTCCAGAAACCCATCCACTGATCAGGCTCTCCGTTCTGCAAGGAATCGCATGGACACGCCGTCCTCTGCGAGCTTGTCCTCCATAAAGGGGCACAGGTTCCGTCTCTGAGGCCTTCACCCGTGGACGAGACAGCCTGTGGAGAAGGGAGCTGCTGCTTTAACGGGTGTCTGTGAGCTCCGGGTCGTACAGGGCTGGCAGGTTAGGGCACTAAAAGGCACTAACAGGCGACAATGCCCCCTCAGCCCCTGTTCTCGTGGGAAGAGCAGTGGGCGGGAGCGGCTTGGAATGCCTGCCTGAAAACCGGAATCTACGGTCCTCGGCATTTCTCCCACTGCCCGTGACCCCCATGCACCCGGGGCCTGCCTCAGCGTGTCTTCCCGCCACCTGTTCTGGGCCATATCTCACAAGCTGACTTGTCCCCCATCAAGAAACTGGATATACATTTTAAAGAAACTTACAAAACAGGAAAAACTAATGGTGCTTATTTACATGTTACATAAAGACTTTCCTGTTTCGAGGCTCCTTCAGGGAGCAGCTGCCCCTTCCACACATGTAATTGTTTCTTCGCATCCTTCACTCCCAGAGCCTCGATGGGTCTGAAAGAGCGCAGGCTGGGGCTCCGATACGCCCCGTTCGTTCTAGCCTGGCCAGTGGCGAGTTAGGGCTCTGCGGTCTGTAAAATGGGCGTTGTTGGAGAGTTCTCACTCCTTCACTCATCAAAATGTGTTTCAGTGTGGCATTCCTGAGGCCTCTTTTCCTGTCACTATATCACCCAAACTGATTAGATGGCCCCACATTTCAGGGACTGTGGAGCGCTCGGACTTAAAGTCAGAGCTGGGTTCATGCCCAGAATTCATCTGGGGGTCCTGAGGGCCAGGACGGGATTTCTGGGGGGCAAGGCTGGGAGGAGCACAGAGCAGGGGAGAACCTAGGTCTGCCTCAGAGGCGAGAACAGGCTCGAGGAAGCCGATGGCCAGCAGGCAGAGCGAGGCTGAGAACCAGGACTGAGTCCCTGGTGAGAGGTCCCGGGAGAGAAGAAGCCACAGGACTAACTGGGCAGGGGGAGGCGGAGGGAGGGAGAGCACTGACCACCTGGAGGGGTCCCTTTAAACGGCACCCAGGCAGGCCGGCCTGGTTCCCTGCGGGGTGGGGGGAGCAGGCTGGGCCCCACCGCCCAGGGCACTTCCCCGGCTTTTATTCTCCCCCTCCATTGTGCCCCGTTTGCAAGGATGATTGCACTGATGGTAACTCATTAGCTAACTATTTCTGGCTCGTGTTTACCAAGTCAGTCACAGGCAGTTTGGAGAGATCATTTCCCCAGAGAGCCAAGTTCTGGAAAATTCTTGAGAAAAATAGACTCTGGATACAGAAAAATGCTAGCTCAGCCGGGTTAACCACTGAGTTTCCTCCGCCATCCCGCTAACAGGGTCGGGAACATGTGGTGGGAAACAAACAGGATGTGGAGGGAGGTTCCTGCCCAACCAGGTTCCATCACTCCCTAACTCCGGGCCTTGAGAAACTCACTCTGAGCATCGGCTGCCTTGTCTGAAAAAAGGAGCCCAGCATGTTCTCCATCGATGATAGTGAGGGTGAAGAGAGCGTTTAGAAGAGGTACTTTGTGAAATGTGAAGGCTGAGCTGGAGTTTGGCCGCGGCTATTTTCCAGTCCATTGTCACCCCGTGGTGAGTATCTCCATGACAACGGGAGGAGCCGGGACCCACAAAGGATTACACCTGAGACCCCACCTCCCTGCACCAACCCAGCTGCACAGCCGAGGCCACCACCTCCCCTTCTGCCTCCTCACTCCCGGATCTTGGCCCGACTTCACGTCCAGGTGACACGAGACACTTCCTCTGTGCCCACACCACACCCGGAGGCCGTCAGCCATGCCGCTTCCTCCTCGCTCCTCATTCTTTGCCCAGGATTCTGCTCAGGAGCCTGTGGCCTGTGATCAGATCCCGCAAAACCCTCCCCTCGTTTACACCGGTGCTTGTGAGGGTTACTGAGTGAATACATGTGAAGATGCCAGTCAGCGTCGCTGTGGTCACCACCCTCCTCCCTCGAGCTGGCCAGGAGCTTTGCCTGCTGGCCCACGATGACGTGTATCTGTCCCCAAATCCACGTCACGTTGAAGACATCGGCCTTTCAGTCTGTGCTCCCGAATCATGTCACCATTTCCCAAGGGCAAGGACCTTAGCTTATGAGCCTGGTGTCCCCTGCACTGGGGGCAATGCCAGGCACAGGGTTCGACAAACCATGGAACTGATTGCAAATGAGCCATGTCCCCGGGGTGGCTTTTCTTCACTATTGATCTTGTTGGGACTGCATTGCCTTCAGTAGGCAAGTCGCAGCCATGACAAGCTTAACCGGGACCTTGGGTGGTCTAAGCCCATTGTCCTCAGAGAAGTGGCCTCCTCCTTGGCCTCCTCCTTGGCCTCCTCCTCCTCCGCAACTTGGCCTTTTTCAGCCCCGTCTTCCTGTGGAGTATGGGGTCAGGGTCCAGGCTGGCATTGGTCTGCCTGTCCAGACCAATGTGGGTGGGTGGGAAGGTGGGTGGGGTGGGCAGGTGGGTGGGGTCCTGCCTTAGAAAGTGGAGTCTTCCCCGTGGCTGTGAGCAGTGAACAGTGGCGCTTGCGGAGAGGGCTTTCTGATTCCCAGTTTCCCTGTGGACGTCGTTCAACCCACACAGAGCACAGGGCCAGAAAGGGGACGCTGGGAGGAAGGATGTAGGGCCTGGGAGGGGCAGGAGGGGTTGCTACTTCTGCAGGAGGCTGTCATTGCCAGCGTCAGGCTGGCTTTCCTTTGGCCTCCCTGGTTGAACCTGGTGGGGATGGAGTGCTGAGAGCACAGGGGAGTGTAGGGTGGGGTGAAGCTGGGGGAATCAGAGGCCAGAGGAGGACGCGCCAGGGAAGCAAGTTAGGGGTTTGGGTTTTATTCTGCTGATGGTGGGAAGGCCACCAACCCAGATTAACCCAGCACCTGCCTCCTCTACCCCCACACCCGGTGGCTAAGTACAGTGGGACAGCCCCACGGCTGTGCAAGTCGGCGGCAGGAATGGCCAGGCGCCCTTCACCGAGGGTCCCGGGGTGGGGACCGCTTGGCCGCTGGATGAAGCCTGGAAGTTGCAATGGGCCGAACACCTGACATGGCACATGCTTCTCAGGAGCCTGCACAGCCCTCCACAGGGCCTCCCCCTCACGGCCGGGGACAGCCGTGCCGCTGCCTGGCGCCCACCACGTGGACCTGGGGCTTCAGCCCAGTGCTCTCTGCCCTGCCCAGTGGGGTCTGCGCAGGAGAGGACGTCCGTGGGAAGGGAGTGAGAGGCCTGGGGCTCAGTGCAGGGGACGGGCGTGCGGGTGCACTGCTTATACTCCTCTGAATCTACGTCAGTGCCCACACAGCTTTGACAGCCTGGGCAACGGGAGAGTCATAAGCGCCTGAGTCAACCTAACATCTAAAGAGCATGAGGTTCCAGAGGCCTCAGCTCCCCGATGGCTCTCAGACCAACACCAGAGTCACCTGAGCAGAGGCGACCCATCCAGGGGCCAGAGCCAGTCCCGGGCATTTGATGGAGTCGACTGACAGCGACCGCGGAATCCGCTCAAAGCGTCCCCGCCCGACTGCTCGCTGGGGGCTGAGTCCTGACACAGGCTCTCTGGAGGAGAGGGGAGAACATCCCACGGACAACACCCTCAAAAACATAAAACGTGGGAGCAAGTGCCTCCGCCCCGCCCCCCAGCGCCCGCAGCCTCCTCTGGCTGAGGGCCACTCCTCACCTCGCCTGCCTCAGTCACGACCCCGCCACGCAGCTGTGTGTCCCCTCAGCCTCAGTGCCTCGGACCCAGGACTTCAAAAATTATGTTTTAAAGGAATTAATCAAGTGTCAGAAGTGCAGATAATGAAACTCGAAAATGGCCCTGGGGAGGCACCAGTTTAGGGGAAGGCCGTGGGTTTCTCCTGGGCTGGTTCCCACCCTCACCACTCACCAGCCGGGAGGTACAGACAAGCGACTTAACCCCTCTCAGCCTAGGGGCTGCGCCTGTCAGTCGGCGGCGGAGGCCCCTTCCCCAGGACAGTGAACCACGGGGGACCCCTAAGTGCCCAGTGCTTGCCTGGGCGACCGTGAGGGGCATCCCCCGACCATGTCCTGGAGGCTCCGCCCGTCTGCTACCTGGTTTGGCTGCACCAGGCCACCTCCTCTGTGTGCACTCCCCCCCACAGGCAGCACCCCGCTGGGTGCGGGGCTGGACCGGCCCCAGGACACGGACACACCCCGCGCGGCCCAGCTTAGCTGCCGCTGTGCTCCGTGCAGGGCCTGTGGGCACACCCTGGGAAGTCAACGAAAACAGTGAACTCCGAGTGCGCACACACGTCTGTGCGCTGGGCCACACCAGCCCGCCTCAGCTCTCCATGCCCGCATCTGCCCCTCTGCCTGGCATCTTGGACCTGACCCGTCCCCACCCTTTGCCCCCCTCCCAGGTGTTATTTGGTGGAAACCGTGAGTTCCTAGAAGAGAAGGCGGAAGCTCTGGCCGCTGGGAGCAGGGGCCTGGTGCGTCCGTGTGCACATCTGTCGTTGCCGTCGGTGCATTGGATTCAGCCCCCGAAAAGCAGCTGTGTCTTGATCAACAGCTGAGCCGCAAGGACCCGTGTAGCGCAAGTGGGGACTGGAGAGGGAGGACCCCGACGTCCTGCAGGGACCCACCAGAGGTGGGAGGCGCTTGTCCTGCTCTAGGATGAGAAGGTCGGGGTGCACCCTGGTGTTGACAGTGCTCAGAGGCCAGTGTGGGGTTCTCAGAGAGATGCCTCATGATCTGGTTTATGTTCTTAAAGATCACTTTCCTGGCTGTGGGGCCAGGCAGGGCAGCGTGGATGGAGGCCCAGCAAGACCATTCGGTGGCCTGGAGAGGAGGCGTGCCTGGGGCCAGGGCAGCCACGTGGGTGGAGAAGACAAATGCTGGAGTCTGACCCCTCAGAGGCCCTCTGACCTGGCATCTCGGGGAGGCTGTGGACTTGAGGGCCGCCCAGCACAGGCCCCTGTGGTCGGCACAGCGGCCACAGGCCTGTGTGAGGACGTGTTGGGGTTCCCGGCCCGCAGCTCTGTGGGGGGAGCCGCTTTGTTCTAGGAAGCTCAGATATCACCCACCTGAGACCTCAGGGCTGTCCGTGGGAGCCAGCCAGCCTACCGTGGGGGCCGCTGACAGCCCACCGGGACAGGGTGCGAGAGGCCCTGAGCTCTGGGTCCTGAAGGCAGAGCCCCTAACGAGAAGTGTCGCTAGGGGACCAGTCCAAGCAGAACAGGAGGCCCTGACGAGGGAGCCCAGCCTGGACCCTCCACACACAGAGGCTCTAAAAACCCTGAACAGGGCCTTTTCTGCTGTGGGAAAATGCTGTGCCCCGCAGTCAGGAGAGGATGTGGTCGGAACGGAGGGGTGGAGGGATAGTGGGAGGTGGTAGTCACAGGCTTCCGAGTCTGACACACACAGTGCAGCGGAGGAAAACCTAATTTTAAACTTACTCTGTAATTTCGGCACAAACTATCTGAGAATCAGGACCCGGGCCAGTGCCGGGGCTGGGATTGATGTCTGCGTGGGTGGACAGGCCACCCAGAGGCTGTGGCTTCGTGACTCGTCAGGTGACACACGCCACTGCCGCCCCCACCTCCCAGCACAGCCCTATCCCCGCACCTGCCCTTGAGGGGGTCTCCACCCGCTCCCCTCTCTTACCTCCCAGCCGGGCTCTTACTTCCAGCTCCTTCCTGGAGGGCTTGGGGGACAGAACGGTGTGGGGCGCTGGGTTTGCCACGTGGGGTGGCACCGGCTAGCACATGGGCACACTGCTCTCCTCAGCCTGGGAGGAGAACAGCCGGATCCTCAGTGTGGTGTTCCCGTAACCTAACTTTCCACGCAGGGTGAGCGTGGGGCCACTTGGGTAGGAATACTGAGGTCCCAGGTCCCCAGAGTGTGGCCTAGAAGGGGGGGCTCTGGTCCTCTTAGCCCAGGTCCTCTCACTCAGTGTGGAGGGGCACAGCCAGAAGTCACCCGAGTGGGTGTCCCAGTCCCTCTAGCGTGTGGGACGAGGCAGGGACTCCTGTCACCTGGGCCCGGGGGAGCTCCATCACAAATCTCCAAGCCTCCCCTGGGAGGTCTGTGGGCACCCTCCATGTGTGAGCCCCCTACTCCCATCCCACACCTGCCCAGGCCCTGCCTTCCTGAATGCCGGCTCCCATCTCCTCGGTGACTACAGGGCTTCAGGGAGCCAAGTGGGCTCTTCAGAGAGGTGGCTGTGCCGGTGGGCACTGGAGACCTGGCTGGCCTGGCGGCACCCACTTATTCGAATGAAATGCTTCACACGAGCTTGTTTGATTGAGATTTGCCTCTTTCTTTTAAAGAAGAGACGCAGGAAGCGTGAAGGTTGCAGTAATCGATGTTTTCATTATTAGCTCCATTGGCAAGTCCATTAGCTGTGAGTGCTGGGTCAATGGCTGATTGTCTAAAACGCAAACACTGTGCTTATCACAGCGCGGAGAAGAGGTTGTGGGAGAAGGAGGGATGAGATAATAACTAACATTGGCCCAGCGTGTTAGAGCTTCCGAGCACCCGCACACACCACTGGCCCCTGTCGTAGCTCAGAGACATAAGGAGGTCCCAGGTGCTTCTCAGCCCATTTCACTCAGAGGAGCCTTTCCTTGTGTGAACAGCGTACGCTGGTCCCTGCCTCCAGCAGGAGACGGCCCAGGGCTGCTGGCTTCCTTCTCTCCCTCCCACACCCCGTCTCTGTGCCTTACTAAACGTCTGTGTCACTTGCTTTGTGCCACACTCTGTGCTAAGTGCTTCAACCTTCATTGTCTTACTTAATTCTCACCTCAAGCCCATCGTAACCAATTCACTCATTTTTATTTATGTGTGGCTTCTCCCGCTCCCCCTTAAGCATACATAACTTTCAGTGTTAGACATGGAGCTGTTCTAATAATAGACCCTACAGGAATAGTAGATGCCAGTGTGCTGTTGTTTTTTAAGGTGAGTGAATATATAAAGTGTAAACCTGTGGTAAAGTGCTTTGTTGTATACAAATTCTACCAAGCTACAGGCATAGAGGCATGAAAATTATTCCAATCAAATATTTACTTATTCCTTTGTTGGAGATTTATTAAGATCTATTATTATCAGTAATGTGCTAGACACCAGTGATTCAAAAATAAGTCACAATCCCAAGCCTGAAGGCAGTCATAAACTAAAGGGAAAGACAGACACAAAAACAAATAATTCTAATCGGGGCCTGTGAAGGTCTGAATACATCCCTAGGAGCATGGAAGAGAGAGCTTCCTGGTGGAGATGACACATTCAATAATTCTCAGAGGAAGAGTAGTTAGGTACAATGAGACTAGGAGGGGAGAAAATAGTGTGGGCAGAGGGCAGGGCATGAGCAAAGGGGAAGAGGTGAGAAACAGAATAGTGTGTGGGGCTGAGGAGGCCAGACCTTGAGAGCCACATATGTCCTATTGATGAACTTGAATTTTATGCTGTGGGTGAAGCCAGTGGTGTCCATGTAGAGGAGCCTTTGGAGGGTTTCAGACATGGAAAGGACACAATCAGACCTGCATCTCTGAGAGACCAGTTATAGACCATTACAGTTGACCAGGTCAGAGATGCGGAGGGCAGTGAGGTTGGATGCAGAAAAGGAGATAAATTCAAGCATCATTTATGGAGCAAAATTCACAAGATGTGGTGATACAGTAGGTGTGGCAGTTGGGAGAGGGCATAGGTGCAGCCAAAGATGACCCTCACTTCTGACCTAGAAGACAGTGAGCACTGGGCCACCCCTGCAGCAGAAATGGGGAAAGGGCCAACTTTGCTATGAACAAGGTGTGTTTGGTTTGGCCCATCTGGAATTTGAAGTGCCTCCATCCTCTTACATGTAAAATGGAAATAAAAATTCATTTATCTTGCAGTATATTTTGAGCATTGACTAAGAAAACATAAAGCACTTAGCACAGTGGCTGGAATAGAGTGAGTGCTCAATAAGTATCAGCTATGATGATGGTGGTGATGATGGTAATGATGTTGGTGATGTGATAGTGATGACCGCGATGGTGATACTGCTGCTGATGACAGTAATTATGATGGTGATGATGATGGTGGTGGTGGTGATTATAATAATGGTGTTGATAATGGTGATGATGGTGATAATGGTAGTGGTGGTGGTGATGATGATGATGGTAATAATGGTGATGGTGGTGGTGATGATGATGGTAGTGCTGGTGGTGGTGATGGTGGTGGTGGTGATGGTGATGATGGTGTTGGTAATGAGTCCATGGCAGGGGAGAGAGACATGGGCTAAGAGTTGGGCACATGTCCTCTTCCCTCCTCTGTACAAGGTTGGGGACAGCCAGGAAGAGTAGCAAAGTGCCCAGATGGCAAATTTGCTAAACTAAGCAAGTAGACTTCCAGACCGGACTGAAGTCAGTGGAAGAGTAGCTATGAGAGACTGTGTCTGCCAGCCTTCACATAGCTTCCACATCGAGGCGGTTCCAGAGGTGACCGTTATTTCCTTGGGTTACCAGTTTCTACGTCTATATTTTCTAAGTTGGGTTGGCCAATGACTGGGGTTTAAACAACCTTCTTTGTTAAGTAGAAATTCTACTACTGGGATTTCCTAAGAATTGATGTAATCTTTCACTTTGCCTTCTTTTGCCCTCTTACAACCTAATAGTTCCTTCCAGGTACATCAAACCTTAATCAGCACCTCTTCCCAACAAACAAACCTCACACACAATCATAATTCCCAAGAAAATGGGTTTTGCAATGAATGCCTTAAACACTTGATTATAATTCCACCATCCCAAATAGTCAATGCCTCCTTGTGGGTCTCACAAATGCCTATTTGAGTTTTCTGCTTCCAGTTGGACAAGTTATGACTGTATTTAACTTGTCTTTGTATTGCTTTTTAATTTTTGTTTGTTCCTATTTAATCATGAAACAGCACAGCATAGAACTCTTTTATCTGAATTCCCCTCTGAACTTCCCATTTTGCCCAAGTTGGCTGTGTTAGGAAGTGGTGGGCACCTCTCCAGCTTTTGAAAAATTCATTCAGACTCTTCCTTTCTGTGCATCTCTTCTGCTTTGCCAGGTCGAGCTGGGAGCTGCCTGACTTGAGGGAAGGGAGAGTAAAAGCCATCAGTGACTCAGATGGGGTGAGCTACCCTTGGTACGGGAATACCACAGAGACTGTGACCCTGGTCGGCCCCACCAACAAGATGTCCAGGTTCTCCGTCAGCATGAATGACAATTTCTACCCTAGTGTGACATGGGCAGTGCCAGTGAGCGACAGCAACGTACCACTGCTCACCAGGATCAAGAGGGACCAAAGTTTCACCACCTGGCTGGTAGCCATGAACACAACCACAAAGGAGAAGATCATTCTGCAGACCATTAAGTGGAGGATGAGGGTGGACATTGAGGTGGACCCCCTTCAGCTGTTGGGGCAACGGGCCCGGCTGGTGGGCAGGACTCAGCAGGAGCAGCCCCGGATCCTGAGCCGGATGGAACCCATCCCCCCCAATGCACTAGTGAAACCCAATGCCAATGATGCCCAGGTCCTCATGTGGAGGCCCAAGCGGGGGCCACCTCTGGTTGTGATCCCTCCTAAGTAGAAACCGACTGGCCTGGAAGTATGTGGAGCGCCTGTCGTGGAGACACGCAGTGGGGTTGCCAGGGATGGCAGGAGCCAAACTGAATTTCTGAGCCAAAGCTGACCTCCTGGTTTGCCAGCCTTCGCAGCCACCTGTAAAGAGCAGAGCTGCTCCTTGAGTGGGAGAACCATAATCCTTAGGGAGAATCCCTTCCTCTTATGAGTAAAGAAATCACTGCTTCAAAAGACTTGCTGTGAACACCATGCAAGGAGCCATATTTTATTTGGAGCTGACCAGGATGATTCTTTTATCCAAACTATTGACCATTTCCCTGTGAGACGCAGGGAATGGAAACGAAACTAAACAGTGCCTGTGGCAAATGCTGCTTCCCAACCAGTTAGAAGTGGAAGTGAAACATCCACACCAGGCGTTTGTAAGACAGACAGTCCGCTGTCTGATGGGAGGGTGCTGGGGAAAGGGGTGGAATGAAGGGAGGTGGTGAGGAGAACGGGCGCTGGGGAGAGGAAGGAATAAGTTATTATTACAAATGAATCATTGTGCATATATTAGTTGATTATCTGATCATCCGTAGACTCACTGGAATGAAAGGAACACTTAGAAACTGCAGGTATATTGACATTTGTTCTATTCCGAGAGGGGGTCCTGGGAGCTATCCAAGGTGCTGATGTGAACTAACCGATGGTGACTCTCGATGGTTCCATCTACCTACCTCCTTCCAAAAAGTGATTATTCAGAGCATCCTTAATCACAGTGTTTGGATAGGTCGTTTCTGTGCTCTGCAGTCACTATGATATTTGGGGCCTTCACCATGTTTTCAGTGAAACCTGAATTGTGATTTTTGTTTACAGCTGCTTGTTCTGTTCCCGTTACTAGTCCTAAATTTACAAAAAGATAATGTGTATAAGCCAAGAATCCATGGAGGGCTTCAAGAACATTTCAGCAAATAAGAATAGCATTTTCACTTTTGGATTGTTTGTGGTTTTAGTTTCCGAGTGATTTGGACGTATAGAACGCACACACGCAGGCCTGTGTGCCAGGGTCCGGAAGTTCCTGACGAGTGCATGGAGCACAAAGCACACACTGTGCTTCTATATTCGATTCTTTCCACTCGATTTCACAGAAGCTCAACTTTAACTGCTGGGCCTTTGTGAGACCTGCTTCCTAAGCCTTAACCCTGAGCTCATTAATGAAAATCTGAGCTACTCACATGAAGCAATAAATATGAGAAACTAGTTCCTTTGGTCAGGCCAATATCAAGCTTTTTAAAGAGTTTCTAATTTTTATAATAAGGGTTTTTCCAGCTCTTCTAACTTATATCACCCTCCAAAAAGAGCTTTTCCCTTTATTCCCAATCATGAACTGTGATATATAAATATGGTGCCTTTTTCAAGCCCCTCCCCATGCAACATGATTCTGAAAGTCCCACAATGCCGCTGTGGGCTTGATGAGTGGACTTGCGGGCCTGGTGAGAGAGTTGAGGTTCAGAGCAATGATGACAGCCCTGTGGTTGGCTCCAGGGATGTGTCTTTGGCCAGAGTTTGAGGATGGAGCAGGAAAGCCAGGAGGGCCTTTTTATTACTTTTATTAAAAGTGCAATTTAGCTGAACTTCTTTCAGGTTCTAGTCCCAGGGATGGTGCTCATTTACAGGAGATCCATTTCGAATGACACCGTGTGAACCCCACACCTCGGTCCTGAGCTGCCCGCTAGATTAGTTACTGATGGCACGCTGAGCCATTTATAACGCACACAGACAACACGCCAGCGACTCACAGGAGACCGCAGACAGTTCACTTAGAAATAGTTCTGCTGTTCCATTTGTGTTCCTCCATCCCTTTCCATGCTTCCTTGGGTATGTTTTGTTTTGTTTAAGGGAGGAAGCCCCAAAGAGCTCCGTGGCTGAAATAAAGAGCTGCTGGTAGAATCAGAAACAGCAGTGTGTCCCTCTGGTGGACTTAGATGCCACCCATATGGGACGCTGGAGAGTGGACACTGATCCTGGAGCCTAGTCCATGTGATCTTACTTTAAAAAAACCTTATCTTTAAAAATCAAAAATTGTAAAAAAGAAGAAGAAAGGATTAATATATTACACAATCTTATACAAGATTTCTGTTTTCAAATACCCATTGCCCACTCAAATAAGATGTGACTTACACAGTCATATTCACATAGAACTTTTCCAAGGGTGCACTGTCTTTATAAAGTGAGGTACCGCACACTTAACAAGACTGGTTCCTGCTGAAAATGCACACTTTTCAGAATTTTCAAAGAAATGACCCAGGCCAGTTTTCTCAAAAATTATGTGATGACAAAATGAGAAAAAATAGATAGGAAAGTATTATAAGAGAGAAGCCCTGTATAATGACCAAATATGCACTGTGATCATTGTCAGTGATACTGTGAACTCTGCAGTGGGGTCTCTCAATTCTGAAATCTCCTGGCGGGTGTCCTAGGGCCCTGCAGCCAATTATTTTAAAGTGATCGCTGTTTTACAGGAAAACAACCCTTTTCTGCCTGTGAGCTTGAATGCCCCTCAGCACAGTCAGGATATTGCGAAGTGAAAGGCTCTCCAGAGGGAGTCACCTCCAGGTCCCCTCCCTGCTCCCATCAGGCGTGTCCCCAAGAGTCCCCAGGTCTGACGGCAGGTGCCATCAGTTTAGAGGGACTCATTCAGTGCCTTGATTAGGTGGTTGGTCTTAGGATTACATTTGGATTCTACACACACACACACACACACACACACACACACAGCCTGGAAAATAGCATTTTGTTAAGTCATAGGTTCTTCACTGTAGTCACCTTTGAGAGCTTTTATTCCACGATCCTGAGGGAATTGAGGTCCAGTTAAATTAGCTCATCTCAGGGTCACTTACCTACTTGGCAGCAGAGCCCAGAGGAGGGCCTGGGCCTCCCACACCTCAGATCACAGCACAGTCACACTTACCTGAGCCCCACCGTCCTCTCCTGGTCTCCAGCCAAAACACTGTCACCACCCTGAACCGTCACCCTCTTAGTACTGGAGACGATTGGGTCCATCCCTCAGAGGACAGGGGATGTCCTTGTTACAGTATGTCAGAAAGTGAATGTTCCAGGTTCCCTTCGATCGGTGTGATCTGCGACCTCTGTTTTGAAACTGAGCTCTTCACTCGGGCCCTTTGCCGCGCATCTCACCTCCTGGGCCATGGCTTTGGTCCACAGCATGTGGGAGGTTGGAGGCTGGTCCCCTCCAGTCCCATCCAAGGGCGTTTCACGGCGCCCTCTGTCCAGGTGCTAGGAGTGTAATCTCACAGGTCAAGTCGTGTTCTGAGCAGCAAAATAAAAGAACTGTGATTTATATTTTACAAAAGCTTCCATATGCATTTTCTCACCCCCAGACCATCTTGGAGGAGTGTACCGTAATATCATTATTATCATCCCCATTTTACAAACACTGATTGCGATACACAGAGGTTAGTGACTTATTCATTGACACAAACAGAAAATGTCAGGAGCAGGTTCAAGCTGGGCCATTTGCTTCCAAATCCCCTGTTCACCCAGGTCCTGAGCTGCCTCCCCGGTGCTCCCTGCCAGGAGGGCACAAAAGAGAGGGAAGCGAAGGAGAAGCCAGTCATTTGCTCCTACGCAGCCGTGCAGCCTCGCCCGATCTACTAAGTGAATGTATTAAAAATAAGCGAACACTGTTTTCTATGCCGAGAACCGGGTAACCCAGGGAGACTGGCCGGAGATGCCCACGGGGCGCAGACTCGGGGAGCTGTCCCGCAGCTCTCAGCAGCACTGGTAGTTAGCGAGGAGCAATCTGCTCTCGGGGGTCTCAGGATCCTGCAGTCCCCAGGCTCCGTGCCTTCAGATTTCTCTCCTGACCCACATCAGAAGGGAGGCCTATTCAGGTGCCCTGCGGCCAGAGGCCAGAGGCTTGGGGTTACCTGGACCAGCTGGTGAACATGGCCCTATAAGCGCAGGAGGAGGAGAGAGCAAGCAACACAGCTGAGGCCCCAGCTGAGCGAGGCTACTCCTGCCCTGCCATCCCCCATCCCGGCAGGAGTAGCCCAGGGGCGGAGGCAGCGTGAACAATGGCCTCCCCAGCTCTGCTTGGCACATCGAACAACCGAGGACACAATTAAACACCGCCAGAGCCAGCTCCCGACTGAGTTGCAAAGAAAGATGTAAACACGCACGCACGCACAGACCCACTACACTCACACTCTTCAAGCTGAAAAGAAAATTAATCAAAAGCCCAATGAACGCCTGAGCTCTATAATTAAGCCTCAACGATCCTGAGATAGAAAGGAGCTGAGCTCAGAGCTCAGAGCACACAGATATTTTTACCCCCGTCATTGCCATTCATTTCTTTGGGATCTTGAGGACAGCTGGTTCCAGTCTCCCTGCCGAGGCAGCTGCCATGGAGGCCCTGCAGGAGAGTTGCCGCTCAGTGGCCAGAGGACAGCCAAGGTCACTTGGCCATTCTCAACACTGTATGGGAACCCACCTGGGGAGATGGCGCTCGCCCCGCCCAGTGATGGATCCATCACTCACGTCAGGCCTCCTGACAATTCCCTTGTCGCGGGCAGTAGTTTACAGTTTACAAAGGGTTTTGCTTTTCAAGTGGAGAAGCAAACGTCCCTGTTCAAGATGGAAATGTGGGGCCTCCTCGCTCTGTCCTCATTATTAATGGCAAAGACTCCCCTTGTTTGTGTGCCACAGTTTGCATAGCACAGGCACAAACCTTTGTCATGCCCTTCTCAGCAGCCCTAGAAGATCCCCTCAGTAGCCCGTTTCACAGGTGAGGGGTCTGAGGAGTCAGGTTCAGTGACCTGTCCAAGGTCACACCAATATGAATGGTGCTCCGAGGACTTGAGCTTCCGTCTCCTGTCTCCCACCGTTACCCACTCTCACGGGACCTTCTACCCTAGTTCCATGCACACGCCCTTCTGTGCTTGTCCAGCCACTGCCACTCCTCAGGCAGCACTGACTGGCCGGGACAAGGACAAGGTGGTCCTTGTGGGGTCTGCCCTAATGGGTCCCTGGTGTGGCTGGACAAGACAGATCCAGCTCTCTGCAGTCCCCAGGCTCCGTGCCTTCAGATTTCTCTCCTGACCCACATCAGAAGGGAGGCCTATACAGGTGCCCTGCGGCCAGAGGCCAGAGGCTTGGGGTTACCTGGACCAGGTGGTGAACTAGACCTTGAATGAGTCACTTTATTCCTCTGGGCCTCGGCTCCTCTGTTAACTGAGCCGCTAATACAGCCCAGCCCTCGCCACAGTCAGGAAGACACAGTGCGATGATGTCTAGAAACAACCCTCATTTCTACGTGCTGCCTGCGTGTGGTATGGTCACATCCGTGGACTCAGGTCCACGGTGAGTGGCAGGCCCTCCAGCCCCATTTCCTTGGAAGCCCAGAGCCACCTCAGGGAAACCCGCTTTCCCTGCCAGTGAACCTTGCCTCGTGGGGGAGGGGTCTTTGAGCTCCTGCCACCTCAGACTCCTTGCTGGAGGGGCCTGGACCCTGGCAGTCAGAAAAGAAGGGACCGCAGCATGGCCCCATAGACATCCGCTCGGGGCTGCATTGGCCGCTGCAACTCTGGGAGGTCTTTTGGGAAGGAAAGGAGGCCAGACCCGAAGTCCCAGCCCATTCACCTAGTTTCAGCCGACTGAAGAAGCCAGCCAGGGACAGCTGGCCTGCCATGGGCTCGGGCAAGAGAAACAGAGGGGAGAGTAAGATAGAGAGATGATAGAAAGATGGATAGGTAGGTAGGCAGATAGATGATGGATACATAGATGATAGATGGTAGATGGATAGATACATAGATGATAGATGATAGATACATATATACATACATACATACATACATACACCTATCTACCTACCTATCTTTCTGTGGCTCTCCCCTGGCATGTCTGTCCCTATAGGGTCCCTGATGCCACAGGCCTTGGCTGGGAGGCCTGTTTGGAGGGAGCATTACCGACTTGGTTGTGTGGCGCACACACCTACGCTGCACCCCCAGGCTGGACTCTCTCTCTGCCACCCTGCCTGCTGTGGCGCCACTGGACCCGCCACACAGCCACAGCCTTGCCTCCAGGCTGCTTCCCAAGCCCCTCCCAGTTCCCACAGCCCAACCAGTCCTCTCCTGGAGCTGTCCCCCCCCCCCCCCCCGCCCGCTCTGGCTCTCTGAGGGGAGAGGTACTTTGTCCATCTGGGGAGTGGTCCCAAAGAGACTCTCCCAGCTCTTCTCGCCAGGACCGACTTGAGCTAGGCCTCGGGCGGCAGGCCCTGCGCAGGAGCCTCGCCTCTGGCCCCGGCGCCCACTCTCCTCGCCCACCCAAAAGTGTGGCAAGACCCTCACAACAGCTGTGTGCTGTGTCAGGATGCCTAGAGTGGGAAGCAGACCTCGCAATGGTAGCACTTGGCCCTGGGGCATCGGAGGGTTCGGACAGCACAGGCAAAGCACTGCTGACCGTGGGCTGGTCTCAGCTGGTCGACCCCACATCCCTGGAGGAGACAGGAAGCAGGGCGGATGCATGCTCCAGGTCGGGCCCCGGGGTGCACAGCTTAAGGGGGTACCCACTCAGTTTGTGCAGACACCCACCCTGCACTTGCTGAGTGAGCCCCCTAGTGTCCACCCTGGACCCCAGACTCATCTCACCCGTCCCTGCCCTGCTTCCTACCAACTTCTACCCACTGTTTTCTCTCAAGGAGAATGGATGAGATCCCTCTGCACACCCATCCTCTCGAACAGGGTTCATACGGTGTTTGCCACGCGTCAGGCTAGGCAGAGTCCCTGCCCACAGGCCACGATGCCCGCAGGCCACGATGCCCGCAGGCCACGATGCCCACAGGCCACGATGCCCGCAGGCCACGATGCCCACAGGCCACGATGCCCGCAGGCCACGATGCCCACAGGCCACGATGCCCGCAGGCCACGATGCCCGCAGGCCACTATGCCCACAGGACACGATGCCCACAGGACACGATGCCCGCAGGCCACGATGCCCGCAGGCCACTATGCCCACAGGACACGATGCCTGCAGGCCACGATGCCCGCAGGCCACGATGCCCGCAGGCCACTATGCCCGCAGGACACGATGCCCGCAGGCCACTATGCCCGCAGGACACGATGCCCGCAGGCCATGATGCCCACAGGCCACTATGCCCACAGGACACAATGCCCACAGGCCACGATGCCCACAGGACACGATGCCCGCAGGCCACGATGCCCACAGGCCATGATGCCCGCAGGCCACGATGCCCGCAGGCCACTGTGCCCGCAGGCCACTATGCCCGCAGGCCACGATGCCCACAGGCCACGATGCCCGCAGGCCACGATGCCCACAGGCCACAGGCCACAATGCCCACAGGCAACGATGCCCGCAGGCCACCATGCCCACAGGCCACAGGCCACTATGCCCACAGGACACGATGCCCACAGGAAGCTTTGCAAGCACACAGCACAGGAACCTGCCCCAGGCACGTGCTCCCTGAGCCCTCTCTGTCCAGAGCATCGGCTGCCAGTGAGGGGACTCAGCGAGGGAGGGCGGTGACAGGAGCACTATCAAGGGCTGCGCTCCTCCGAGGAAAGGCACCGGGAAAACCTGTAGCCGCATCCACTCACAGGCACTGGGCCACCTCCCCCTTGGCTCTCATCCCATCACCCCACCCTCCAACCCCGTTAGACGGGCCCTGGACAAACAACAGGAAGGTGATCATGCGCCTCCCGTTGAGCACTGTCCCATCGAGTGGGGCTTTGAAAGCAAGAGGCCAATGATTTCCCAGCCACTCCCTCCTGTGCCAGCAATGAGGCAGCCATTACTTCTAATTAATTAGGGCAGAAAGGAGGACCTGCATATGCATTTATAATGAGGGGTGAGGCTCTACCCCACCCCTAGTGTGCAGTATACATGCTCACACTCACGCATATATGCTCACACGCATGAACATTCACACACAATGCACACTTGCACACACACACAGGCACATGCACCAGGGAGTAAAGACCCCGGCAACTGTCTGACCTGAAGCATTTCTTCCGACCCTGCCATCAAACACCTGCTCCTGGAAACCACTCACGAAACCAAAGGCCAAGGCCGTCTCTGGGCACCTTCCTCAGGAAAGAAAGCAGATTTGTTGTGAGAGAATAAGCAGCTGTAAACCCCTCCGATTTGAAAGTATCTGCAGCCAAACACGACCGTCTCACGCAGGTGCCCTCCCCGTTCCCACCTGTCGGGTGGGAAGGAGGCCCGTTCTCGGCGCTTTCACCACCCCTTCAAGGTTTACGGCTTTGCCTCGCCTTGGGGGAAACTGATGGACAGACCACACCTGCAGCTAAACTAGTTTCTGTGCAAAAATTAGGCTAAGCCAAGGCACCCTATTGAGTCGTAAATCTATTACATAACATCATAGGGACGGCAGGGCAGAGAAGGTAACGGTTCTGTCGAGCCCGTTATGATGCTGCGATTCTGCACACAGCATCTCTCCCGGTCCACGAGCAGCAGGCAGACTCTGAGGTCGTCACAGGCCTCCGCACACCTGTGCCACATCGCACTGTCACCCAGCATTCTGCCATTCTGGACCAGGCAAGATCCCACGAGCCAGGCAATCGGTGCATCTGACCAGTCGCTGAGGGAGGAGGGGGAACTGGCATTGGCCGACCCGGAGCGTGGCAGCCATTCCCCTGCAGTTTCCAGAATGGCTTCTAGGCTCCTAAGTCCCCGTTGGCATGGTAATGGGTGGTCTGCAAACTGCCAACAGTGGCCACAAGTTTAGTGGCCACCTACCTACGAACCCGGGCCTGCTCTTCCTAAAGCTGAAACCACGCATGAACTCTGACCGCGCACCAGTGTTCACTTGCAATCCTAGGCCCTGTTGTGCCGGCAGCACCCCGTGGGCAGCCCCACGTATCAGAAACCCAGAGATACAAGCACCAAAACCGATCAGGGGACAGAGGAGGAGCCGGTGGCCGGGCTGACCTCGGAGCAGCTCCCTTCGGGCTCTCAAAGCTACTGTGTGTGTTTAAGCTTCCGTTGCTTCGGGATCACAGCCGTGATACAAAGCCATGTGGACAAGTACCCACAAAAAAGACAGTGGAAACAATTTTCTTTTTAAAGACAACCTGATTGACAACTTCAGGTTGAATAGTGTAGCCTCACGTCAAGCAGCCAGCCTGTGGCACGTGCGCCCATGCGCAGAAATCCCAGCCAAGCCCTGGTCCTCCTACTCCAGCGATTCCTGCACATCTCCCGTGCCTTAGCTGCTGAGAACGGGCCATGGGTCTGAAACGCCTACCATTTCTGTCGATCCTTTGCGCCTGGCTGCTGGGTTGTACCTACAGACAACCTGCAATCCCTTAATACCACTTTAGTTTTTCGTCATTTTTTAAAGAACCACATAAATGCTACAGACCATCTTTACTAATGGGTGTGTAAATAATTACCATAGTTTTGCACAAATTTTCAGGGTCATGTTCCCCTTGAAATCTATTCATGGTGCTCAGATCTGCTTTTAAGGAATGACGTTCTTTAGTCGCTGTCTTAATGCCCGTTCTATTCACGTGTTTCATATGCAGGTCACCTCGGAGGACGAGGCACACCCAGCCAGCAGAGCCACGTAGCAGACTGCGGAGGGAATGAGCGGGGCTGGTGGCTCCCAAGCTGAAGCCCTGGACAGCTGGTTTCCCATAAACCACATGCCATCCTGCTTGTCTCCTCGCCACCCTCCCACCCAGTGACCTGTCCCCTCCCACCCACCACGTGCCAGGCACCTCCCCACTGGCAGGGCTGCGGGTTGGCTCCTGGGGAGGTGTGTTGAGGGGGGCTGTGCCTGCTGTATGTTTCTGTGTGTAAAGGTTGGGTCCATCCAGGTCTCAAGCCCATGCCCAACTCTCTTATGAAGCTGCCCAGGGGTGAAGGCTGCTCAGCCTGGCCTTCAGTTACCTGGGGTAACCCAGCCCTGGTCCCCAAGCCCTGCCTTCCCTCCTACCCTCCTGGGTGGGAAACAGGGAAGGTGCGTCTCCCCTCTTTCTCCCTCCTCCGTGTAGGTGGCCAATGTCAATACTCTGGAGATGTCTCTGACCTTGGAGAGCCAGGGTCAAAGCATCCTGCTTTCCCGCGCAGCCAGGCTGGATGCCTGCAGTAGCCAAGGGCACCATGTTTGCCGCCAGGGGCAAGGGGCAAGGGGCGAGGGGAGGACCACCCTAAGAGGGCCAAGGAGGTGTGCATTGTCTTATTCCCTGGTTTGTTCACCGGCTCGCTCACTGCTTTGTTTATGGGATATGTATTCATTGCACAGCAGAAAGTCAGTCCCATCTTTGAGGTATCCAGCCCCAGAATTTGCCTTCTTGGCCCCAGAGAGCACAGTAAGTTGTTCCACTTTGAAGCCACAGAACATGGGGGGAAATTCTCTCCCTGAGTCCAAACACCCACACCCCAACCAGACTTGCAACCAGAAATGGATTAGAAACCACTAGCTAGAGAGGCTGTGAAGCCACACCCATCGGCGGAAGCCTGACTGTCTAAACAGCAGCCCCCAGGACTGTCCCCCACCTGGCACCAGGCCTCCCCTCTCCTCGCCACGTGCCCAGGGGCTGGCACTCAGCTCCCCTCTGCCCGACTCAGAACTGAGCTGCTCCTGCTCCGGTGCCGTCCTCTAACGCCACCTGCACATCAGAGACCCGAGAGCCCGGTCCCCTCCTGCACCGTGGTCTCTGCAGTGGAGCCTGGCACAGTGTTTTAAGGAGACCCTGATGGGCCTACAGGGGGCTGGGCTGAGCGGGCCTCCGGCATCTGCCCTCCCCCCTCGCCTCCCACATCCTTCATTCCCCAGCTTTCTCGGCTCCAAGAATGGGAGAGGCCACTGAGAAATGACAGCCGTCTCCTCCCATTCCTCAGCCTTTCCCCCAACGCCCCCCCAGCAGATCAGCCACTCTGAACGCCACCCCCCCCCTCAGCAGGTCAGCCACCCTGAACGCCACCCCCCCCCCCCCAGCAGGTCAGCCTCCCGAGCAGGTCCCTGAGCAGTGGCAGGTCCCAGCACTGTCCCCTGAGCCTGGTGCGGGTGCCCAGTCTGGACGGCTCTCGGACAAAGGCCGCCAGCCTTGCCGGGAGCAGAGGCTGCCCTTTGCCAAATTCTCCTTCCACCTGCACCTCCCTAGGCCTCCCAAAGGCCACAGGGTGAAAGGGCACTCGGGTGACATCCGTGTCTCCAAATCCTCATCCTGGTGAGACAGCCCCCCCCCCCCCCCCGCAGCGTTATTTATTTATTTATTTATTTATTTATTTATTTATTTATTTATTTATTATTGATGTCAGAGAGGAAGGGAGAGGGAGAGAGAAATAGAAACATCAATGATGAGAGAGAATCACTGATCGGCCCTTCTGCACACCCCCCTCTGGAGATTGAGCCCACAACCCGGGTATGTGCCCTGACCGGGAATGGAACCATGACTTCTTAGTTCATAGGTCGGTGCTCAACCACTGAGCAACACTGGCCGGGCCCCGTCCAGCCTGTACAACACAAGCCTTGCCCACTTCTGCAGAGCCACCTGAACTGGATGAGGGTCTCCTGGTGACAGAGGAAGGAGTCACACTGCCCC
This sequence comes from Plecotus auritus, assembly GCF_963455305.1. NCBI lineage: Eukaryota > Metazoa > Chordata > Mammalia > Chiroptera > Vespertilionidae > Plecotus > Plecotus auritus. The sequence goes on along the minus strand of NC_137778.1, from coordinate 3,009,256 downwards.
AAGCCAGTCCTTCCCCAACAAGTGGGCAGTATCCAAACCCCAGATGGCCGAGAAGAGATCTCCCGCTTCACACAAGATCGCCACTGCTGAGTGTGAGAGTGTGAGTGTGAGTGTGAGAGTGTGAGTGTGAGTGTGTGTGAGTGTCTGTGAGTGTGTGTGTGAGTGTGTTGTGTGTGAGTGTGTGTGTGTGAGTGTGAGTGTGAGAGTGTGAGTGTGAGAGTGTGAGTGTGTGAGTGTGAGAGTGTGAGTGTGAGTGTGAGTGTGTGTGTGTGAGTGTGTGTGTGTGAGTGTGAGTGTGAATGTGTTGTGTGTGAGTGTGTGTGAGTGTGAGTGTGAGAGTGTGAGTGTGTGTGTGTGAGAGTGTGAGTGTGTGAGTGTGAGAGTGTGTGTGTGTGTGAGAGTGTGTGAGTGTGTGAGAGTGTATGTGTGTGTGTGTGAGTATGTGAGTGTGTGTGAGAGTGTGTGGGTGTGTGTGTGTGTGTGAGTGTGTGTGAGTGTGAGTGTGAGAGTGTGTGAGTGTGAGAGTGAGTGTGTGAGTGTGAGAGAGTGTGTGTGTGAGTGTGTGTGAGTGTGTGTGAGTGTATTGTGTGTGTATGAGTGTGTGTGTGTGTGTGTGAGTGTGAGTGTGTGTGAGTGTGTGTGAGTGTATGTGTGTGTGTGAGAGTATGTGAGTGTGTGTGAGTGTGTGTGAGAGTGTGTGGTGTGTGAGTGTGTGTGTGAGTGTGTGTGTGTGTGTGTGAGTGTATGTGTGTGTGTGTGAGAGTATGTGAGTGTGTGTGTGTGTGAGTGTGTGTGAGTGTGAGTATGAGTGTGTGTGTGAATGTGTGTGTGTGCACATGCAGATGCCATGTTCAAACCATCACCATCACAGAAGTGTGCAAGCGAGTTCCGTATTATATGTGCACACAGAATGTTGTGATCTATACACACTGTTACACACACACACACACACACACACACACCCTAGGGGACTGTGATGTGGGACAAGTTGTTCTGCTACCCGACCTCCCCATCTGAGTAACGCCAGGCCAGTAAGCACTATTCCCACCACCACCAGCTGCCCAGCCGCCCCGCCCGTGTCCACTCCAAGCCTTCTTCCCCAGGGTCGGAATGTCCTGCCCTGTGTTCCATCGCTCAGGGTCCTACTCGGACAGGTGACGGACAGTTCAGTCCATGCATGGGAAGAGTTGAGTGCCCCCTCCCCACAGGTGACATTTATGTTGTAATAGTGATCACAGACAATGCCTTACCCAGAGGAGTGGCTCTAATGGTGGGGTTCCGGGCACAGTCGTGGGCCAGAAGGGGGACCCTTTTTTATCAGGGGCCTTTGAGAGCTCCCAAGTCATGCCTGTCTCTGCGACCAGTCTGTGAATGAGCACAAGCTAGCCACCTGCCACACACACTTTCCCTTGGGGTGAGACCGCCCTGATAGAGGCCCTATCGTTCAACATGAAGAAAAATCAAAGGAACCAGCTGATACGGAAACCTCCCTGCCGGCCAGTGGGTCCACACCCTTTCCATCCCTCCTGCCCCCTCTCTCTCGGCTGTCACCGCATCATGAACTTACTCCTGTGTCCCCTCTGTGATCTCCTCCCCCGAAACGTACTATCTTCCTCTCTGTCTTCCAGTGGGAACTGGGCTGGTTTTTTGTGTCGGGACAAAGAGCGAGGGAGAAGCAGGCAGAGGTGTGTGGCCTGGCAGAGTGGAACCGGGGCTGCTCCAGTTTGGAGAAAGCCCTCGGAGGAAGAGACGGGCTGGCCCTGCGAGTGCCTTAAAATGACTTCCATTCGGAAACTCTGAATCGTCAGTCTTCGGATGTTACATCAACTCAAACAGATGTTGCATTTCAGTTCTCTGGGATTATAAAAAGTTAAATACAGTGTGTATTCGACAACAACGTATCTTTCCTGTTTACTTTGGCCCTTAAAGTCGCAGTGCCTGGTTTTCTAAGAAGCCGTGGGGATGCAGGGGCAGATGCAGGGACCCTGCTTGGCCAGCGGCCCTCGCCAGCCTCCTCTGTGCCTTAGCCTGTGCTCTAGGGGAAGGAGAACATTCTAGAGAGGCAGAGAGTAAACTCTGCCCTTCCACCCCTCCCCGCCATCCCCACGCACCAGTTGATGGTTCTCCTTCCCCTTTGTGAATGGCTGTCCTCTGCTTCACGCTTGCCACGTGACCACAACAAGATGTCTGGGGGAGTCTGAGCCCCTGAAGGCAGTAAGGGTTCTGGGGTGCTGCCGTCTCTCCCTCCGAGCTGCATTTTGTTGTTGTTGTTAATCTTCACCCATTGATGATTATGTTTCCATTGATTTTTAGGGAGAGTGGAAAAGAGAGGGAAAGACAGAAATATCATTGTGAGAGAAACACATCTATCGGGGGCCAGTCCTACACACCCCCGACCAGGGCTGGGCTGGGGAGGAGCCTGCAACCGAGGTATATGCCCTTGACTGGAATCGAACCAGGGACCCTTCGGTCCACAGGCTGACGTCAGAGGTGCATTTTTAAATGGAGAGGAGTGGAAGTGGAGTTGGGATGGACTTGGTTCTGAAGCTGAGCTCCTGGGAAGGAGCTGACGACTTGGCCCCATGGTACCAGGGCCCCAGCCCAGCAAAGCCCCGCCCGCTCCGTCCTCACCTCGCCCTCCCACTGGCCCCTGCCCGCCTGGGGAGTGTCTGTGAGGCCGAGGTAGCAGGCGTTCTCTCTCCCAGACTTTTATTCAAACCTGTCTCGGCTATTTTCACAAGAGAGGTGACCCTTTGATGGGGTCAGTTTTTAGAGGGCTGAGGGTCAGTAATTCATATTCTCTCTCTCAAATCAATAAAGAAATAAAAATTAAAAAAAATAACTTGTACATTCCACGTTAAACTGGCATGGTTTGGAAAACGAAACAAGGGTGTGATTCATTTGAAAAAGCGAACTGTCCTATATTTAGATATATCGGCTATATATCTGCATGGCACCTAAAGAAGAAATCTGGGGAAACAAAGACAGAATGTTCAAACAAAAATGATATACTGTGTGTGTGAAGAAATGATATGCTCCTGTGTGAAGAAATGGTACCACCTGCCCGTCAGCTGGGGGGTCACACGTGGTCACTCTTTTCCAACTCTCTAGTTGGATCCTGTTAGCAGAGAGTTCAGTGAGCCTTCCTGGAGGCCCCTCAGCCCACCCCCCAATTTCTCAGGATCCCTGGGTCCGGAACCCGGTCCAGAGAGTCACAGCGCCCAGCAGAAAGGACAGGGTCATAGCGACCCGTCCTGCCTCCCCTCCCCGGCTGGGAGGAAGCCTCCAGGTCACTGCTGTCCCGCTCCGGGCCCCACACTTGGCCCAGTCACATGTCACCAAGGGCGGCATGCAGGCGCTTCCAGAATCCGCCCGCGTTGTGGAAACGCCCTCCCCATGTCGCGAAGCCTCGGCCTCCCACCCGGTCCGTGACCACCAGCCCTGCTCCTCACGCCAGGACTCACCGCTGCTCCTGCCCCGAGCCCGCTCCCGGCCCTGGGAGCCCCAGCGGGTGTCCAGCTTCTCCCTGGGGAGGAGGCGCTGGCTCTCAGTCTCGTCTGACAGACAGGCCAGGCTCTCTGCCAGCTGGCCCACTTCCTCCCTGCCCCTCCCGAAAGCCCACATTTACATCAGACAAGGCCATCACTGGGGGTGCTGCAGAGCGAAGATTGATCTTTTTTTTAATGTTTCATTTTTTTATTTCATTGTTTTTACTGATGTTTTCAAAATATCCCATTATTTGTCCCACTCGCATTTTGTTAGGGAACTGAAAGCGTTCGGTCACCCAGCGCTAGCAGAGCCGAGCACCAGGCTCTGTGAAGGGCGTGCCTATCTTATCATGAATGGTGCCACCCAGGAGAACGGGTGCTCATGCTTAAGTACCAAACTCCCCGATGGAACATGGGTGCAGATTACAGAGGGCAAAGCCACAAGATGCCGTGAGTTCTGGGTTCAGGGTCCCGATTGCCGTAGGTGAGGTCAGGGCGACGAATCGTCTCTTCGTGTCTTGAGGACAGCCCTGAGGACAGGACTGAGGCGTAACTTAAGTCAAGACGCTACCTTAGCCTGCCGGGGTCCAGCCCTGGGGCCACTGGTCAAGTCCGGGCTCCTGGCTCCTGCTGCTCGGGAGTTACTGGTTTCCGGGGGAAAGGCTGGGTCTCTGCGAGGACCCACGCGGCAGTGCGCATGCTGAGAGCATGTTCCTGACCCTGGCGGCCCAGGGTGTGGAGTCTGGGGTTCAGATCAGTCAGGCCGAGGCCTCCTCGTGCTCCAGCAGAGGGAGGGCAGAGTGGGCTGGAGCTGCGTGAGAGAAGCCAGGATCGGGGCTCTCCCAAGACCGATTCTTTCCGCAGACACTGACGGGGTGACCGGCAGGTGCCAGGCACTTGCCTCGGTGCTAGGACTGCTCGGTGAACCGAACCAGCAAAACCACATCCCTCTCGGAAGTGCCGTCCTGTGGGAGAGAGAGACAGGGGCGTCATCGATGAGAAACGGCACCGCGTGTTGGGTGGTGAGAAGTGCTGTGGGAGGGGAACCGGAACAGAGCAGGAGGTGGAGCCTTCTGGAACACCCGCCTCCAGGTGACTTTCTGTCTGGGCTGCGCCCAGAAGCAGCTGTCGGTTTCCACAACAGCAATGAGGTCAGGGCCTCTCCAGGCAGGCACCCCTTTGATCCACACCAACGGCGTCCCGTTCGGGTGAGCCTGAGCCTGCTCCTCCCCACCGCAGCGCAGCTCCGGTCATGGTCTCCTGTCTTAACCAACCAGGAGGCTTCGTTTACTGCAGCCGAGAAAGGGCAAGTGACTTCCCAAGGTCACCCGCTGCTGAGGCCCGAGTGAGGGTCCCAACGGGTTCTTCTGACGCCGCCGTACGATTTCCCAAAGCCAAGAGCACAGGCCAGGAGCCAGAGGCTCCAAATTCAAGACCCAGCACTGCCTCTCCCTTGGGGTCCGAACCGGGAGACGCTCCCTGAGAATATCAGACTGGAGGCCAGGTTGCGAGGCCAATCGGAAGGCGTGTGCAGGTGGGACGCTTCGGGCAGCAGCAAGCTGTGCAGCCCTCCACCTCCCGTGTCCCCGTGAAGTAAACCCTGTAATGAGGAGGCGTTATTCTTGTAGCATGTTGCACACAACTCCCAAAGCAACCCTTACTCAAGTTGGAAAAATTAATACAGCATATATTTTCCGTCTCTAAGCTAGTTATCTGATTCAAAGGGACTCAGCGCCTCTCCTTCCTCTGTCATGTAAGTCCCTGAGAACTGGCCCCGTGGCCGGAAGCTCGTCCGTCTAAGCCAGTAGATCAGACCGAACTCCTGGCTGCACATGCCCGGACGCTGGGAAGCCTGGCTGTGTCCGATTCAGCGTCGCCTCTCCGTCTCCCGGGGCACCTGGAATGCACATAACTACTTGGGGAAAAGGACATTCTGAATGTCTTTTGTTTTTTCTAAGGAAGTGCCAAACACTTGTAAGCTAATAATCTATTTAGGCCTCCACTTCTGAACAGGAGTGAAATATTAGCACAGAGGAAGGCCTGGCAGCCCCTTTGATTTCCATAACGTAGAGAGGCTTGAAAACTGGCACGCATTCACACGTTCATTCATTCACACACCGCTAGGCGGTCGCCTCGTGGGCTCTGAGGACACAGGTGAGCCAGCCTTGCGGACTACACCTCATCGCGGCAAAGCTTTGCTGACGGAGGGAGGAGGAGGGGAGTCTGGTCGTGTCCAAGTCTGGAAACGGTTCCCCAAAGGAGTGGCCTAAGGGTAAAGGCTGAGGGACGAGGGCTGGGCCGCAGGGCAGATGTCATGGGACACACGAGAAAGCCCAAGCGCCCGCCTCGAACACCCCCACCCACGGCCCTTCACCAGGACGCTGGGCCTGGGCCATCGCTCGTCCTTGGGTGCAGAGGCCTGAGGCAGGCGCCCGGGTCCGGCTCCCTCCCCGCCTCTTCCTTTGTTTCTCAGCAAGGAGAGCCATAGTGAAGGCGGAGGCTTCCGGGGTGGGGCTGAGGGTCCTCTGAAGAGGGAAAAGCCTGTGGGGGGCTAAGGGGAGGAGAGTTGGTGGGTCGGAGAGGCTGACAGAGCCCAGTAAGAGGAGGAGAAGGAGGCTAGAGGGGCGGCGGGTGCAGCCTGGAGGCCTCTGCCCAGATCCCAAGAACAGGGGAGGGCTGAGCAGGGGTCTTGGAGACCTCCTTCTGGCTACAGAGAGTCCCCAGGGGTCACCTGCCAGCTGAGCAGTGACGGGGGCCCAGCCGGGGTGGCCAATGGAAAGAATAGATGCTTAGGAGACAGACTCCAAAGAGCCCAGTGGTTCCTGGGGCATTTATTGTGCTCTTGCTGTATGCCAGGCATGAACGATGGCATTTACTCCTCCCAGCCGCCCTCTTGGGTTGTTTCTGTTATTATCCCACTTTTACAGAAGAAAGTGAGCCATCTGTGGGGCAAGACCGCCAGCTGGCACGTGGCAGGGCTGAGACAGCCAGCACTCAGGCCCCACCCACACCCTCCCATGTGGCCCCACTGGGTGTCCGGCTTGGGCAACGAGGGGAACAGGGTGCTAGAATAGAAAGGAGGGGCAGCGAATCTGGATGGAAGAAATGAGTGTCAGCATGCCGTGGGACACCCTGGTAGGATGCGTGGCGAGTGGCCTGGAGCAGGAGGAAGTCTGGTGGGGGCAGGGCAGATAGACCTGAGAGTTATCAGCAAATAAGAACAATGAGCCCCAGCCGGTGTGGCTTAGTGGATAGAGTGTCGGCCAAAGGGTTCCGGGTTCGATCCGGTCAAGGGCAGGTACCTTGATTGCAGGCTCCTCCCCGCCCCGGGCCCTGGGCAGGACTCGTGCAGGAGGCAACCAATCGATGTGTCTCTCACATTGATGGTTCTCTGTCTTTCCCTCTCTCTTCCACTCTCCCTAAAAATCATTGGAAAAATATCCTCAGGTGAGGATTTAAAAAAAAAAAGGAACAATGACCAATGACACGTCACCGCTTCCTCCGCGCCAGTGGCAGCACCTGTGGGAGCAGGCCGCGTGTTCGAAGTGGGAAGGTGTCCAGAGTGACGCACCCAGCCGGGTCAGGGCACCGGGCTCAAGCCATGTCTCCCAGGAACCTCGTCTGTTCCGCCCTGAGCCTTGCCCACTAGCTGCTCAGACGGTGTGATGGGCGGCTCGGGGGGTCCAGACCCAGGCTTCCTGGGCAGCCTCGGGCCCCGCCTCCCGCCGAGGCCGCAGGAGCCACTTGCATGCGATCACCTCCTCCTTTACAAAGTCATGTTGGCACGCGCCTGCCAGGCGGTAACAGACGATAATGTACTGTCATTAACACATCCCCACATCCCCGTCTATTTAAAAACCCCAGAGAAGCAGGCAGCCGCGCCTTGGAGCTAGCTCTGTGGTGGGATTACTGCGCCGGCTAATTATAACAGGAGACCCTGGGCGCCTCTGTCTGCCCTGAGGAGCCGGGAGGGACTGGGATAATACCGACTCCAACTCAAGACGCGGGAAGTTAGCGGGACATGACACCCTGGCACAATGGGCCCAGAGAGAGACCCTCACCCATGCCACAGGGTGTCAGCCAGTCTCTGGCAGGGGTGCTCGTGAGCAGCCCCTCCCCGGGGGAATCGGGGCTGGCCCCCTGTGGCCAATATGATAGGGCAGACGTGGGTGATTTCCAAGGCGAGGTGATAAATGACGCTGCAGATTCCACTCGGGCCCGTGGATACCGGGCTGTGAGAACCACCAAGCAGCCCAGTGGACAGGCCATTGCTCTGGAGCGGAGAGCCTGGCCAGCAGGCGGCCGGCACCAACATGCCAGCCCTGTGAGCGACCCGGAGTGGCACGTTCCAGCTCCGTCAGGCCTTCAGATGGTGCGGCCACAGTGACAGAGGCTGGAAGCTTGGAAGGGACCTCGGAGCAGAGCCACCAGGCTGCTCCCGATTCACCAACAGTGGCTGCTGGGGTAACAGCGCTGAGCTTCAGTGTGATTGGTTACAGCAGTGTCAGCAAACTCATTAGTCAACAGAGCCAAATATCAACAGCACAACGATTGAAATTTCTTTTGAGAGCCAATTTTTTTTCTTTTTTATAAATTTAATAAATCTTTATTGTTCAGATTATTACAATTGTTCCTCTTTCTTCCCCCCATCGCTCCCTCTACCTGGTTCCCACCCCACCCTCTGCCCTTACCCCACCCCCCACTGTCCTCATCCATAGGTGTACGATTTTTGTCCATTCTCTTCCTGAACACCCCATACCCTTTCCCCCGCACCCCGAGAATTGTCAGTCCACTCCCTTTCTATGCCCCTGATTCTGTTATATTCACCAGATTATTCTGTTCATCAGATTTTTTTATTCACTTGATTTTTAGATTCACTTTTTGATAGATATGTATTTGTTGTTCGTAATTTTTATCTTTACCTTTTTCTTCTTCTTCCTCTTCTTAAAGAATACCTTCCAGCGTTTCATATAATACTGGTTTGGTGTTGATGAACTCCTTTAGCTTTTTCTTATCTGTGAAGCACTTTATCTGCCCTTCAATTCTGAATGACAGTTTTGCTGGGTAGAGTAATCTTGGTTGTAGGTTCTTACTATTCATCACTTTGAATATTTCTTGCCACTCCCGTCTAGCCTGCATAGTTTCTGTTGAGAAATCAGTATGTGTGCTCCCTTGTAGGTAACTAACTGTTTTTCTCTTGCTGCTTTTAATATTCTCTCTTTGTCTTTTGCTCTTGGCATTTTAACTATAATGTGTCTTGGTGTGGTCCTCTTTGGGTTCCTTTTGTTTGGGGTTCTGTGCACTTCCTGGACTTGTAAGTCTATTTCTTTCACCAGGTGGGGGAAGTTTTCGGTCATTATTTCTTCAAGTAGGTTTTCAGTATCTTGCTCTCTCTCTTCTTCTGGCACCCCCATAATTCGGATATTGGTACGCTTGAGATTGTCCCAGAGGCTCCTTACACTATCTTCATATTTTTGGGTTCTTTTATCTTTTTGCTTTTCCGGTTGAGTGTTTTTTGCTTCTTTGTATTTCAAATCTTTGACTTGATTCTTGCGATCCTCTAGTCTGCTGTTAGATCTCTGTATAATATTTTTTATTTCAGTCAGTGTATGCTTAATTTCTAGTTGGTCCATTTTCATATCCTTGAGGGTCTCGCTAAATTTATCGGCCTTTTTTAGAAAATTCTTGAAAAACCTTATAACCATGGTTTTGAACTCTATATCCAGTCGTTTGCTTTCCTCCATTTCTTTCATTTGTGATCTGTTTCTTTGTCTCTGCATTTTGGCTGCTTCCCTGAGTTGACAGAGTGGCTTTGTGTGCTAGGTGTCCTATAGGGCCCAGTGGCTCAGCCTCCCCAGTTACCTGAGGTGGACACTTTTGGTGCACCCCTTTGTGGGCTGTGTGCACAGTCTTGTTGTAATTAAGCCTTGATTGTTTTGGTATCACTGGAAGGAATTGACCTCCAGGCCAATTGGCTGTGAGGATCAGCTGTGTCTATGCTGGGAGAACTGTGCTAGAGACACCCTTATGAGACAAGACTTGCAAAAGCCTCTGTGCTCAGCTTGGATGGGGCGGAGTCTCAGGGCGGAGCAGACAGCATTGGTTTCCTGTCAGCCCTGCCCTAATAGGTCCCTGTGTCTCAGTGTCCTGTGGTAATCACTGCAAGCACCTCTAAGAGAAAGCCTCCCTCAAGTTTCGCCTGCTGCCAGATAGTCCAGTTTCTCTCCGAATGAGTCTTGGTCCCCAGAATCTCGCTCGGAACTGGAGTTCAGTGCAATCGGGAGCTTTTGTCTCCCTCCCGCTTGAGAAAGCCAGCCGCATACTCCGTGTGCGCGTCTCAGTACCTCTGCTTCCTGCAGCTCCTCTGAGTCTTAGTGTGCTTTTCTCTTTCCTTCTAGTTGTAGAATTTCCACTCAGCCAGCCTTCCTGTGGTTCTGGATGATGTCTGTTTTGTCTTTTAGTTGTAGTTTTGAAATTGTTGTGTGAGGCAGCAGTTTAGGTGTTTACCTATGCCACCATCTTGGTTTCTCTGCAAATATCAAGAGCCAAATTTTTTAAACGTAAACTATATAGGTAGGTACATTGTTACTAACTTAATTAGGGTACTCCTTCAATCGCACTGTATGTGCATCCCACACGTGGTATTTTGTGGAAGAGCCACACTCAAGGGGCCAAAGAGCCGCATGTGGCTCGCGAGCCGCGGTTTGCCAACCACTGGGTTACAGTAACTAATACATCAGAGTTTGTTACATTAACTAAGTCCATGGGTAAAGGACTAGGTCCCAGTTGGGAAAGGAATCAGGGCCTTACATACACGATCTCATCTAATCCTCACAGTACCTCTGGGAGCCAGGCCTCAGCCCATTTCACAGATGAGAAAGCCAGTATGCACAATGGCACAGCCTGCCCGCCCACAGCCAGGAACGCGGAGCCAGGGTGACTACCCTGACCACGGCCTGCAACCTGGCAGCTCCTTCCATCACAATGTCCCGCCTCCTGGAATACTGTGAGCCGCCCAGTCTCTCCTTCCGGCTCTGCCATGGAATAGCTCAGTAATCCAGGGAGCTGTTCAGTCTCCCTCCGCCCATTCACTCCTGTAAAGTGAGAGTTGTTGGCCGCTAAGGGCCCAGTTAGCTCTAATATTCTCTGACCCTGGGCCCCATCTCTCTATGTTCACCTTCCTTCCAGGACAGGCTTCCTCATAGGGTTTCCCCTGCTCCAGACGGTGCCCCCCACAACGAGTTGGCTTCCACTGAAGCACAAGGGTCTTGGGTGAGCCTTAAGAAGGCCCCAGGAGTTCCAGGAAGCAGGCTGCCAAGAGGCGTCCTTCCTGGAGGCTTTTGAAAGGTTAACCACCATGTGTCCAGCAGCTGCGGGGCTGGCTGAACAAAGTGCAGAGAAGTGAGGCTGCATCTGAAAGAAAACAGATAATGAGTTTTCATAATGTCCCTCTTGCATGTAGTCAGAATCTCAAGGAGAGTTGTGGGGTGAATAAGTGAACAGTGCTGAGTGGATGCGCTGTGTGACAGTGGGCAAGTTACATAACCACTCTGGGCCTCAACGTCCTTATCTGTAAATAGTAACTAACTGAAAAGAATTGTAATAATTACAAACACAATGATGCGCATCAAGCCCTTCTCAGCCTGCCTGGAGAACAGAATGTGCTGGGAGAAGGAAGGACTGATTCTGCAGAGTGAGGACAGCCCAGTGTCCCCACAGTGGGAAGGCAGGCTCCTTCTGTGTGTGAGCCCAGAAGAGCACTGGTGTCTGTGGCAGAGAGTGAACTTTGAGAAGCCCAGATGGTAGATTCAACAGTGCCTCCAAGCCCCCTCCAGCTCCCACCTCCCTTCTGCCACACGCATGCCCAGACTCCACCTGTGACCCCATCACCCAGCGCAGGTAAGTGCCACCCACTCCTGGCCCAAGGCTGGGAAATCTCTCGGCTTCACCAGCCCATCGGGGAGCTGACTCCTGATCTGTGGTCATGCCAGCACCTTCCCTCCACAGAAGGGACTTGTAGCAGCTACCTGCACACATCTCCCAGAGGAGCCTCAAGAAGGGGCTGAGCCCCCGCCTCCCGCCTCGCTCCAGACCAGACCTGCTACACCAAGCATGTCAGACTCAAAGGCTAGCACGGGCCAAATAAACAAGGTTTAAGTTTATGTGGCCACAAAAAAACAAAAGCTGCAATTTTCATAGAAACATAGGTCTATTTCGATAGAGACATGCTGAATACAAAGGGCTGAAATAAATGAGTCATCGTTAACATAAAATAATAGAACATTTTAATAAAAATTAGTATTTTTTCTTGAACATTAACTTACCAGACACTGAATAACTGCACAAATAAATAAGCGTAATGCAAATAAACCTATTTTTCTTGTTCTCCGAAAGCGAAATATTTCCTGTTGCACACACCAAACAAGTCAGTTCAAGATGAATGACATGGCAATCGGCTAAAATATTCACTGCTAGTATTAGTGGAGAGAAATGGTGCACCTGCACATAGGTGTCTAAGGGAAATGAATGCAACATGATTATAGTAATCAGTCACTAGTGAACGTTGTAGTTCATTATTAATAACTAGAGGCCCAGTGCATGAAATTCGTACACTGTAGGGGAGGGTCCTCAGCCCAGCCTGCCCCCTCTCACAGTCCGAGAGCCCTCAGGGGCTGTCCTACTGATGGCTTAGGCCCGCTCCCATAGCAGGCCTAAACCGCAGTCTGGCCTACCTCTGCGGGCTGATCAGGGGAAGGCGCCACCCTCATCACCCCGTTGCTGCTGCCACTGCCAGCCGCCAAGGTGTTTTCATCAACACAGACTCCAGTCCCTTCACCATGAAAAAAATGACAACTTTCTTTAGGCATTTTCAAGACGTCTCTTTCATAAGATATGACAGTGGTCGGCAAACTGCAGCCACGGTTTGCCGCTCTGTTGACTAATGAGTTTGCCAACCACTGGGATATGACATTTCTTTCTTTCTTTTTTTTTATCCTCACTTGAGGATATTTTTCCATTGATTTTTAGAGAGCGTGGAAGAGAGAGGAAAAGACAGAGAGAAACATCAATGTGAGAGGGACACTTCGATTGGTTGCCTCCTACACGAGCCCTGACTTGGGCCCCGGCCAGGGTGGAGCCTACAACCTAGGTACATGCCCTTGATCAGAATTGAACCCGGACCCTGTGGTCCACAGGCCGAGGTTCTATCCACTGAGCTAAACTGGCTAGGGTAGGTTATGACATTTCTTAGCCCCTCCAGCAGCGGACCTTCGTTTTTTCCTCTAGAGTGAGGTGGGAAAACCCTAGATCACCTTCTTGGATTCTTATTACCCAAGTTATCAAGAACGCTGCGAGTGGCAAACCGGGAGCTTAGCCAATGAGTGGTCAGAAAAGATGTTTCCTCTGAAGCTCACAGGCAGAGGTGGGCCCAGTGGGGCCCGGTGGTGGTGGCAGTGGCCTGGGCACGCCCCCCTGCCTCTCCACGCCAGGGCTGCGCAATCCATGGCTTGCCTCACAGCACAAGCAGTCCCCTCCTGCCCATCTGCGCGTGCAACCTCCTCCTGAGCTGGTTGTGACTGTTACGGCATCCCAGCTAATTTGCATATTACCTCTTTATGTATATAGATTATGTATAACAGGATATTGTAAAATTAAGTTACAAAATTTTTATTAAAACGTTTCTCACATACCGTTATATTGGCTGGGCCTCAAAAAATATTCATTGTGGGTCACATGTGGCCCGCAGCCACGAGTTTGACATGCTTGTTCTACACCATCCACCATCCACTCAGGAGGCTGATTCCTGCAGCTCAGTCCACGCACAGAATGTCCCCCAGTGATTAGTTCCAGTGTGGGTCTCTGGGAGGCAGGCACATCCGTGGCAGTAATTCCATTCTGACCTGAGGATGCTGCCCACTCACAGGAGAGCGAGTGTGGAGTAGGCCCTGGCATCACTGTTCTCACAGGCACTGGCCCGAGAATAGTCAGTCAGGCTTCCCCAGGGGCTACTGACAGCTAACCCAGCTAGAACCTCTCATTTCATTGCGGGGAGACCATAATCTCATCTCGAAGCCCATAAGTAAAGGGTCATGATAGCTAATAAGCAGGGAGGGCTCCTGATGGCAGTAATACAATCAGGTGAGGCTCAGGAGAAAATCCGATTATTGGGCCCCAGATGACTCTTGTTTTTCATTAGTCCTCACCAAGATTACCGTGGAGAGGATCTGTTTTCCCTTTGTCTCATTTGGCTCTAAAGACTATCCTGCTTCCTGCCATACCCTCTCAGTAGAAAATTAAAAACAACAAAATAACAGCCTCACTTCCACCAGAAATCTCATATTCCATTCAGGGATAAGGACACCTACCCAAGGCGGACAAGCCCAGATGTGGATTCGTGTCAGCCTTTTGGATTTGCTGCCCTTCCATGCACAAAGTTTTGTCACCTGCATGCTCTCATTCATCCTCACAACAGCATATCCCCACTTTTTAGGTGTAGAAAATAAGTTTGGAGATGCTTGGTCCCCGTTAGACAGTGTGTCAGGTGTGGGAGGGGCTTACTGAGCACCTCCTCCCCATTGGACAGTGTGTCAGGTGTGGGAGGGCCCTACTGAGCACCTCCTCCCCATTGGACAGTGTGTCAGGTGTGGGAGGGGCTTACTGGGCACCTCCTCCCCATTGGACAGTGTGTCAGGTGTGGGAGGGGCCTACTGGGCACCTCCTCCCCATTGGACAGTGTGTCAGGTGTGGGAGGGCCCTACTGAGCACCTCCTCCCCATTGGACAGTGTGTCAGGTGTGGAAGGGGCTTACTGGGCACCTCCTCCCCATTGGACAGTGTGTCAGGTGTGGGAGGGGCCTACTGGGCACCTCTTCCCCATTGGACAGTGTGTCAGGTGTGGGAGGGGTCACCAGATAACTTGCTTGTGGTCTTAGATCCAGTAAGTGGTGCATGTGGGACTTGACTCTTGCTCTTTCACCTCCTGACCTGGGTCTGACTGTGACCTTGAAGCTGGGCCAACAGACTCAGCCCCTCTGACTGTGTAGAGACACAGGGTGTCCATCCTGTCACCGGGTACACATCTGTCATCGTGCAACTGAGATTCTCTATTTTGAAAAGCTCCATGTAAAAACTGTTTAAAATAAAAATCAATTTTAAAGTAAGAGTTGTATTCCTTTCTCTTGTGTTCCTAAGAAGGATGGGAAGCCTGGCAAGATGAATGAGAATGTTCTGAAAGAAAATGGAAGAGTCCCATCGCGTGAGCCTTGGGACCTTGCCGGGTTCTACATGACAAAGCCATCGCCATCCCTTGCAAGTGGTTTCTGGTGTCTGGACCTTTCTGGTCCAGGGACCAATATTTCTCCATAAAGAATAATTCAATACAATGAAGGCTCCATCTGTCTGGTCACCGTCATTCTCTGCTGTGTGTATGGAGGTATCTCCTGCGGGTTTGTCTCACTAAGTGAGTTCCTCAGGGCACAGCACATGATATTCATTACATGTAAGTGCTCTGGTCAAACACCTGTGAGTTCTAGGTGTTTTTCAAGTACAGACGTTAGGCTTTTTACATGTAAGAGTGTGTTCCAGGGAAATTGGAAATATTTCTTGATGCACCAAAACTTCTCACACAACTTTCCTTGGTGTCCTCGGGCAATCAGCACCCCTTCTCTCTGCTCCGACTCGTTCTGTTTACCTTCCATGTCACCAGGCCACAAGGATTCATTTACACTGAAGACGCCTCATACACAGTTTACTTCTTGTGCTGACAGCTGTGACCCTTCCCACCAAAGTCTCGCCACTCGACTGGGAGCGCCTTTGTATCTGCGTCCTTATCCTGGGGCCTGGTTCAGGTAGTGAGGGCAGAGAGGAGGGAGGGAGGGATAGGGAGGGAGGGAAGGACGGAGGGAGGAAGGGGAGGAGGGAGGAAGGGGAGGAGGTGTGGGTGGGTTGGAAAAGGAGAGGAAGGAGAAGAGAGGAGGAAGTCAGCTGAAAATATTGGAAGAGCCAACAGGATGGTGAAGAATTGCCAAGCCAAGATCTGGAAGAAGCTGGAAACAGAGACGTGAGACCAGCATCGTTCCCTTGGGGATATTGGCTAATTTCCGAGTATTCAAACGCCTGGAGGCAGTGGGGGAGGGGGATGAGATTGATAAAGGGCCTAATCAACCCCCCGTGCTTCTGTCTGGGACCCCAGAATGCTGTGAGGACGAAACAGGTGGACCAGCCGTGCAGGAACTGTGGCCCCCACCTGGGACTGGATGAAGGTGGCTCAGGCCTCGGGGCCTTGGGTGGAAACCCAGACAACAAAACCGAGGTCAGACAAAGGCATTTTCAGACAAAAAAAACGCAGAGAGCTCGCCACCAGCAGGCCTGCGTTAAAGGAGACCTTACAGCAGTGGTTCTCAACCTTCCTAATGCCGCGACCCTTTAATACAGTTCCTCATGTTGTGGTGACCCCCAACCATAAAATTATTTTCATTGCTACTTCATAACTGTAATTTTGCTACTGTTATGAATCGTAATGTAAACATCTGTGTTTTCCAATCGTCTTAGGCTCTACAGCAGCGGTTCTCAACCTGTGGGTCGCGACAGGCTGTAGAGCCTAAGACCATCGGAACACAGATATTTACATTACGATTCATAACAGTAGCAAAATTACAGTTATGAAGTAGCAACGAAAATAACATGAGGAACTGTATTAAAGGGTTGTGGCATTAGGAAGGTTGAGAACCACTGCCTTAAAGCGAGGACCCGCCTCAGGCCACAGGCCCCTGAGGGAGGAGCTCCCTGTTCCAGGGACATTGGGTCCGCATCTTCTTTGTGAAATGGTGACGGTGAGCCTGGCACCAGGTCCTGTTATTAGAGGGAAAAGGAATTTGACACCCCAGCGTGCTAACTCTTTTTCTTTTAATATATTTTTATTGGTTTCAGAGAGGAAGGGAGAGATTGAGAGAGATAGAAACATCAATGGCACGCAACTCAGGCATCCCTTCTGCCCTGACGAGCAATCCTACCCGTGACCTCCTGGTTCATAGGTCGACACTCAACCACTGAGCCGCGCCCGCAGGGCTGGCCCACTTTGATGGACTCTCGCAGTGGAGAACGGGCTTGGAGCGCAGGGCGCGGTCAGCGCGTTTCCTGGAGAAGCCCTCTGACGCCAAGCAGGGGGACAGGGAGCAGAGGTGCCCCTGCGTGGGTCCCGAGCTAGGTGCTGAAGGGGTTAGTCACTTGTTAGAGCCCCACCCA
This sequence comes from Plecotus auritus, assembly GCF_963455305.1. Taxonomy (NCBI): domain Eukaryota; kingdom Metazoa; phylum Chordata; class Mammalia; order Chiroptera; family Vespertilionidae; genus Plecotus; species Plecotus auritus. The sequence continues at coordinate 2,992,527 of NC_137778.1, read as the reverse complement.
GAAGAAATCAGGACAGAAGGGAGCAGGTGCCCCTTCGGAGTCGAGTCTGAGGAACCACGTCCACCAAACACAGAGCCTGGTGACCACCCTGCGTGTCCTGTGCTGGGAGAGTCGCAGGGACACAGGAACACGGCGACACGGAGGGCGCTGTGCCTTCAGCAGAGCCATGCAGACGGCCCGCCTCACACCATTGCACCCGGATCATGGGGTTCACGGGCTGTCCGCTTCCCCGTGGGGCACTGAGGGGCTGCCCGCCATCCACGCGTTCATCAGACTCTGCAGGACACACAGATGGACAAGTGTGATGGCGGCCCGAGGGAGGGGCTCGGGGAGGTAGGCAGGGGGATGGGGAAATCTGTCATAGTGTCAACAATAAAAATACAGCTTAGAAGGGAGATCCCACACAGGAGTGAGTCAGCAGTCAGCGCGCCTTGGTTTCCATCCTGCCCCCGTCGCCTGGCACTGTGGGTGCCGTGCGCCGCTCCCTGGTGCTCAGCCTGCACCACGCATTAGCATTTGCACCACCTCCAGCCTCCAGCCTCCATCGACCAGGATTCGGGAGTCGTGGGAGCCCTGAGGGCCACCGTCCACAGGGAATGAGCCGCAGCCGGCCCCCTGGTGCTGCCTCGTGGAACGGGGCCTCCTGCCACCATAGAGTCTCCGGAGCTTCCTCCTTTATAGGAATCCACATGAGGTTTTGCAAAGCAGCCAAGAAAAATGGCCCTTTCTACTCCTGAGGCCCGCTGAGAGGCGGCCCTGGGGGCCGGGCTGCTCAGGGCTGTGCGGCCTAGCAGAATAAAATGCAGGACCCCCTGTGCTAAAAGTGGGGGTGCACAGTGAGAGACACAGGAATATAATGCTTTTCCTGTATAACTACTGCATTCCTTATGAACCCTAACGAGAAGAACTACATACACTTTCAAAAAGACAATGCTTTCGGTACGTCATTTCACCTAACAAATAAATAACATACTTTGTTCATGTGATGTCTTGGTTGGCCCTGAGATTTTTCTGGCTTGCTTTTCTGGAAATTCATCTCTTTGGTTATACTTTTAGCAACTTTGTTTTTAGTTGCTAGAACTGAAAGCAACATCTCTCTTGGCAAAGACAAGATCACAAACGATTTCTGGTCCCGAGGAGGGTTTTTCTGCAGACGCAGCCGTCCGCAGGCTGTTGGGAGTATTTCATAGGCTGTGACAACAGTGGGACACATTTCTGATAAGCATCAAAATGTACATTTTAGTGCACCTAGAGCAGATGATTCTTCAAAACAATTTTTCTACAAAGATTTAATTTTATGTCGTTCGGTTTTGTGGAAGTCTGCATGTAGTTTAGCCATAAGCTCCGACCATCCCCTCTGCGTTCCTGCACCTGTGCGCGGGTGAGGGGAACTGAGCGGCATCACTGTTTGTATATCCCTCAAAGCGGGTGTGTTCATTACACACTGCTCTTCTGTTATAAGGACACATTAATTTTTAAATTGTCTTCAGTAATAATTGGCTCATTGAAAGTGTCGTGTGAAAATGGTGTTATTTTCCATTGAATGTTACGGTCTGTCGAATGTCTGTTTCTAAGCCTGTGGATATTGGCTTTGCGATGGAAGTTTTAAACCCGCAGGTTGGAAAGTCTTTGGGGGATTAGAGCGTACACTTCATTGCAGCGCCCATGTGCGCACTTTCATTCTGCATGAATTCGCTGACAAAGTTACTGCCTGTGCCCACTGTTCCGGCCCTGGCACCACACGGGAATGTTGATATCTACACAAATGGCCCGGGACAGCTCTGGGGGGACAGGCCAGCTGGCTCCCACCAAGACCCAGCACTGGCCAATGTGGAGGTCCCGTCCCCACAGCCGCGCTGCTAACACTGCAGTCTGCCCCCGAGCTGAGCCTGCGCTCTGACACCCCCACCTGTGCCCCGACACCCTCGCCTGCACCCCGACACCCCCGCCTGCGCCTCAACACGCCCGCCTGCGTGCAGGTGGCCAGATGGCTGCTCAGCGAGTTGCCCGCTGCCCGCTGTGTTTGGAGGCCTTGTCTGTGCCCCCCACCCACCCACACCCATGCTCCTGGGATACCCGTCGGCTCATGCGTATGTTCCATCAGACTCTTACAAAACACAAGGTCAAGGATGAGACTAAGAATTTCAAGATGGTGCTGGCCAGGCATCCACCAGGAGCTGGCTCCTCCTGAGCACCGGCCCGAGTGCCTGCAGGCCTCACCCACTAGCCTGCCCGGCCGAGGGGTTCCCAGACACCCTGGGACACGCCTCGCCTCAGTGCCGCAGTCACCGCAGTCCCACTGTGTGTGGTCCCTCAGACCCTCCCCTTGCCAAGGCCTTGGCCCTGCTGCGCCTCAGACCACACCTCAGCCTGGAGTCTCGCTTTGCCCCGCCAGTGACTCGGCCTCTACTTTAGAACCCCGACACGCACTCCGGATCCCACGATTTCCTCTCCTGCCGGCTTTGCTCACGGGCTTTGCTGGGTTCCAACTTGGTGTGTCCAGTGGCAGCAAGATGGCATTTTAGAATAAACAGAAGGAGCCAGGATTGTGACAAGAATTAGCGCAGGAGCAATGACTGACGGGGGGACTGTGGAGTCAGTGACTCAGCAGCCGGTGGGCCGAGTTGCTATTCTGAGACAAATCCCAGCTGAGCCAGAGAGGCACCTGCCCGGACCCCGCCCACACCAGCTCCCTGCTCATCTCTCGGAAAGGCTGCATTTGCAACAGAATAGCCACGTCCTTTTCCTCCCCGACACAGTCCCTGGGATGAACTAACACGCCGAAGCCCCACTGTGTGCTTTGTAGACTCCTTTCCTCTCCGGGGGTCCTGTCGATTGTCCCACGGACCTCCCGGAAGGCCGAGGCGGGCACTCCATCTGCCCCGCTGGCCGCCCTCAGGGCCTGGCTTGTGGTGGCCACGGGGCCTCCTCAGGTTCTGGACTTGAGTCTGTGAGGGCGTCGGGCCTGAACCACAGTGACAGGGGAGGTGAGACCACCAAGTCCCACTGTGGTGGCCAAGAAGGGCGTCAGGGGCCTGAGGGACCCTCGATGAGAGCCGGGGAAAAGGATGCCGGGAAGTGGCTCCCGGGGGCTGTCTGCGCTGCCGCCTGGGGTGGGTGCGCCAAGGCACAGCTGCTGACACGCGGCTGGAGCGTCATTAACCCTCATGGCCGCGAGGTCTCTGTCACCACCTTACAGCCAAGGAAACGGAGACTCAGAAAGGCTAAGCAGATGTCCAAGGTCCCACAACAGCCTGAATCCCAGCTGGGCTGTACATGAAGCTGCCCCCCAGCTGGATATGACGCTGGATCCCCACCCCCACCCCCACCCCCGCCCCCGGAGCTCAGAGAACTCAACCTCTCCCGGGTCCTAGCCTGGCCAGCCCGGCTCCCGGACCCCGACCCCAGCTAAGAAGGAACGTAGGTCTAAGTTACCCAACTGCAAAGGAACCAATGAAAATAGACGGCTTCGTCTCTCCAGACACTGACACCCTGTGAGCCAGCCCCGGGCAGCGTGGCCTTCAGACCCGTTTCCGCAGAGGACTCAACCCCACTTGGAAACAAACTGCCATTTGAAACAGAACGGAGCAGGGCCTTTACTGTCGCGGCCTGGCTTGTGCGCAGGTCCACGGTCTGCCTCTCCCGCTCGCGCAGGACGCCCAGTGACCTGCTCGTGGGGGCGAAGGGACGCGGTTTCCTGTGCCGTGGACACTCCTAGGGACACGGGCAGGAATTCCGGGAGGGGGTGCCTGGCCTGGTGCCAGAGGTGTCTGGGAATGTCTCCAGTCGCCTCCTACAAGATGCTGCAGCGACGCAGGGAAGTGGGCAATCCGGGGGCAAGCCTGGCACCTGCATGCCGGCCTGGAGGAGGCGCAGTGGCTGCCCGGGCACAGACCCCATCGGGGGCCCACGTTTTATTAACTTTCGCCAATTTATTCGATCAGCCTTGGCCTTTAAAATGTGTAAGAGCGGGAATGGCTCTGCAGAGAAACGTGTGGTTGCAATGCAGCTGTTGACGTGGCGAATTGTGAGCAATTAGCTGATTTGCTCTGGAGGATAAACCGAAAATGCCCAGGATTAAAGCCCAGGAGTCACCAGCTGTTGTGGAATTCAAATTCCCTCTTCCAAGTCTTAGATCACTGTAGTAGCCTGTTCAAGCTGCTATAACAAAATACCACAGGCAGTGGGGCTTAAAACACAGACATTTATTTCTCACAGTTCTGGGGGCTGGGCGTCAAGTTCAAAGTGCCCTTCTCGCTGTGTCCTCACATGGCAGAGCTCTCTCTCTTTCTCTCTCTCTCCTTTTAAAGTTACGAATCCCATTATGAGGGCCCCTCATAACCTTATATGACTCTAATGACCCCCCTAAAGCCCCATCTCCACATACCATTACAGTGGGGGTTGGGGCTTTAGCATGTGAATTGGGGGGAGGCACACAATTCAGTCTCCAGCAAAAATTCAACACCTATGTTTTGTGTTTTTTTTTAATATATTTTATTGATATTTTACAGAGAGGAAAGGAGAGGGATAGAAAGCTAGAAACATCGATGAGAGAGAAACATCGATCAGCTGCCTCCTGCACACCTCCCACTGGGGATGTGCCCGCAACCAAGGTACATGCCCTTGACCGGAATCGAACCCGGGACCCTTCAGTCCGCAGGCCGACGCTCTATCCACTGAGCCAAACCGGTTTCGGCAACACCTATGTTTTACTCAGGCCGTGCCTGTTCCTAGGAGCCCTCTCCCCTGTATTACTTGACACCTATGGATATTTTTAAGGAAAAGCAGTAATAACTGTACCGTTCTCCCCATCCCTCTTCCTTTAACCCTAAATATTTGGTCACGTGATAACTGCATTTACCGAGAATTTTCCATGCGCCAGTCACTGTTCTAAGAAATTTTCAGGTATTAGTAGTCCTTGTAACAACCCTGTGAGATAGGTATTAATAACCACGTTTAAAAGGTGAGGAAATGGATGCACAGAAAGTTAAGTAACTGGCCCAGGTCTGGAATGAAATATCCAGAATTTAAACATTCTACCTTGGGAGTCCACACTCTTCACTCTTACACCACAGGTCTCTGAACATGTCAGATGCTGCAACCTCATGCCTTTGCCCAAGCTGCTTCCTCCGCCTAAAATTCCCTTCTTGCCCACTCCATCACCAGCCAGCTGCCCCCGCCCGCTGGAGCTGACCTGGGCTCTCCTCTCCCCATAGCACACTGCCCAGGACACGCGTGCTTCTCCTGCACTGCTGTGACTGTAGTTCATAACCGTCTCCACCAGGCCAGGCCAGACCCGAGGCCCTGGCGGCAGGTCTATGTAACCTTCACCTCTGTAACCCCAAGACCACGCACGTGGGGGTTGACATCCTGCTGACATTCAAAGCCTTTTGTCGAAATTAAATTAAGAAGCAGAATTTGCTAATAAACTGCCTGAATTCAGCAAACAGTAAACCGCTGAGCTCAAGCTCTGACCCTCACAATGGAACAGCTGATGCCTAACATTTATTTGCGAGTCTGACAAGGATGAAATTGGACCCCGGATCCCATCGGCTCCCCGGGGAAATGTCTGTTCCTCCCCCTGGCCACCGCCCTGGCCCGGCCTGTTTCACCCCTTCCGCCCCATCCCCTAGGCACTACCAGCATGACCTGCAAAACAGACCCCACCGTGCCATTTCCTACATCCCTTCGATGTCCCCACCTCCCCTCTGCCTCCACACACCCAAGGGTGCCCCCCGACTCTGCTGGGGGCCGGTGCCTCCCCACCACCCAGCTGCAGGGATGCATTTTAAAAGGTTAAGCAGCATCACAGTCTAACAGCAGAAGGCGGAGCTGAGAGAAGAGGCGAGAGTCATCTTACAGGCTCATAGCGGAGAAATTTTAAACACGTTCCTTTTCCGTGCTGACCAAGTCCTATTCGGCTGGAAGCAAACAAATCAATCACAATCTTCACTTAATTAGCCCTGCAGCTGCTGGCCTGGGCATGCTCCCGGCTGAGCCGGCACAGGCCAGCCGGCCCCACTTCCCTCCACATTCTACCGCACAGGGTGTCAGTTCACAGTGCACTCTGGGTCCGGTAGCCACGCCCTGGGGCCCTGTGGCCCTTTGCTCACGCCGGGACTGTGAGGCCCCTCGCATTCTGCCTCGTGGGGTAGGTACCTGTCTCCCCACCAGGCTGAGTTCTGAAGGGGCAAGAACAATGCCCGCTCATCATTTATCCTCAGGATCTGGCATGGAGCCAGCACCCAATTAATTTTCCATAAATGATGTCACATCCTGGAGTGAGATGCCCGAGAGCCATGCAAAGAATGAAACTTAAAATGATCGTTCAGCTCCAATCCCTGGATGGGCCCCTGGCCAAAGCGTAGGAACATTCTCCAGTGTTCCCCTTTCGGGACGTTCATGACCTGTGTCCAGCTGCCGGAGGTAAAACCACGCCCTGGCATCTGAGAGACAGCCTCGCCCAGGTCCATGTGGATAAACTCCTCCTCGGGTTGTTCAAAATAATTATTCCCTCCTCAAAAGTTTAAAATTATATGATCCTTAGAAGTGATGCATCAGCAAGATATTTTGGAGATAACTATAAAGCCTAATTTAATGGCATCAAAGAAGACTGGAATAAATTGAGTGATATACCATGTGTGGAGGGTAGTTTTGGTTTTATTAATGTGTGGGAAAACTCAACACGTTAAAGATGACTAATTCTCCCCAAAATCCAGTCCCAATCAAAATTGCAGCAAAATTTTTGGCAAAACTTGGTAAGTTAATGCAAATATGTATATAGAGGAGTAAAGGGCTGAAATAACGAGGATAGTTTTGAAGAAAAAAATGAGGAGGGAACTGCCCAGCCAACCTGGCCCAGTGGTTGAGCATCAACCTATGAACCAGGAGGTCATGGTTTGATTCCCCATCAGGCACATGCCCAGGTTGTGGGCATGTGGGAGGCAGCTAATTGGTGACCTTCTCTCTCTATCTCTTGAAATCAATAAAAATATATTTAAAAAAGTAAAATAAACAAGGAGGGAACTTGTTATCTATATATATAAAAGCCAAGCGACCGGAATGATTGGAACGACCAGTCGCTATGATGTGCACTGCAGCCAGCCAACAAGCCTGATGGGGCAGGCCAACCGGCCAACCTTCCATGGCCCCTCCCTGTGGCTGGCCCCAATCGGCCCCGATCAGGGCGGGCCAGCCAGACCCCACCTGTGCACGAATTCATGCACCAGGCCTCTAGTTACATCATAAAAATTAAGATAGTGTGGAAGGTGTGGAGATTGCCTACCAACATCCATTCCCCCTTGTTCCTCTTTAATAAAACCCCAACTTTGTTTAGGGTGGAAATGTGAACAGTTAAAATGACTCGCCTTCTCAGACTCTCTTGCAGCTATATGCTCATGTGACCCAGGTCTAACCAAAGAGATACAAGTTTACTGAGTGGAAAAGCCATTACTTCTCTGAAAATAAAGGGCAGACTTGGAGGTGTATGCCTTCCCCTCTGCCTCTATTTTTTCTCACCATACACATCCATGAAAGTGTAGCATTCACCTTGGATCATGAGGAAGAAAGACAGACAATAAGACTGTGGAACAGGACGAGAGAGCCGGAACCCTGAACTTTTTTTCCTTTTCTTACTTCCACGTTTTTTGCTTCTTTTTCCTACTTCACTTCTCCATTTTATTCTCTTTCTCGCTTAGAGTTTTCACTTCCCTTTTCACATTTCCCATACTTCTGGGTGGCTTTTTTGTTTGTTTGTTTCTCCTTTCTTACTTCCACATTTTGTTCTCTTTTCTTCCTGGTCTTCCTTTGCTTCACTTTTGAAACTTTCCTTTTCTTACTTCACTTTTATTAATTCCTCTTTCTCATTTCCATTTATTATATTTTCTTGTTTTTCTTTTTTCTGTTTCGATTTTTTTTTTGCTTCCCTTTTCTTTTCAAATATGTTTTTATAGGTTTTAGAGAAAGAAGAAGGGAGAGGGAGAGAGAGAGAGAAACATTAATGTGAGAGAGACTTCAGTTGACTGCCTCCTGCACGTCCCCTACTGAGGATAGAGCCCAAAGTCCGAGCAGGTGCCCTGACCAGGAATCGAACCAGCGACCTTTCGGTGCATGGGATGCACCAAACCCACTGAGCCACACCGACCAGGGCCGCTTCCCTTTCCTATTTCCTCTTCTCACTTCCCTACTTTGCTTACCTAATCTTGCTCCATTTTCATGCTTCCCTTTTTTAATTCCCAAATTCTCATCCCTCTTCTTCCACCTAGGTTTTTTTCCACTTTATTGACACATAATTGATAAAACATTCTTTGAGTTTAAGGTGCACAATGTGGTGTTTGACACACTTATAGATTACAAATTGATTATCACCATAGCGTTAATTGACACCTCCTTCACGTCACATAATTAAATTTTTGTGTTTATGGTGAAAACATTTCAGATGTACTTTGTTAGCTACTTCGAAGTGTATAGCACTATACCACTATCATCACCGTGCTGTACATTAGATTCCCAGAAATCTTCCAGCTAATAACTGCACATTTCTCCCCTTTGACCAACATCTCCCCTTTTTCCTCCCCTCCCCCAACCACTGGTAACCAGCATTCTACTCTGTCTCTGAGGTCAGCATTTTCAGATTCCACATGTAGTTATATTCTATGTACCACCTAACTTAGATGTATCAACAGCTCTATGAAGTGAGGTCTATTTTTATCCCCACCTTCTATATGGGGAATTGAGGCTTAGCCCAAATTAGTACTTTTGACCAATCAACTGATTCCAGAGATGCACGTGTATATATTTCAACAGGTCACTACGGACACAAACAATACTGTCCAAACAGAGTCATAAATGCCAGCCCAGGAAAGGACCTAGCGGCCATCCAGTCCAAGCGTCTGGCCTTACAGATGAGGACACAAATGACGGGGCGCGATTTGCCCAAGACTCTGCAGCTGGTAAGAAGCAGAGGCAAGACTAGAGCTGATTCCTTGGTGCTGGGCTGTGTGGGTTCTACCATTTGCCATCCGATTCAAAAACGGTTTGGCTCCTGCAGATGGAGTGTCGGCCCACGGACCAAAGGGTCCCAGGTTCGATTCCAGTCAAGGGCACATACTCGGTTACAGGCTTGATCCCCGGCCCTGGTCAGGGCGCGTGCAGGAGGCATCCCAATCAATGTGTCTCTTCACATCGATGTTTCTCTCTCTGTCTCTCTCCCGTCCTTCCACTCTCCGTAAAAATCAATGGGAAAAATATCCTCGGGTGAGGATTAGCAGCAGATGTCTGTTCTCATCGCCCATGCATGTGATACCTTCGGGTCTTTATCCAGCAGACGTGGGCAGGACTCAGGTCCAGCGGCTGTGGGCACAGCCCGCCCGGAGTGAGCCTGGCTTCCTTCGCCCCCCTCCCCACATTTTCCCCTGCTGCCTCCCCCTCACCGCCTCCTCCCGTGGCCAGGCCGCCCCACCCGTTACACTGCCCCGCCTTTGCTCTTAACAGAAGCTTCTCTGTGGCCGAGCGGAACCATGAATGCCGCCCAGCTACCAAGGAGCAGACGGTCACACAGACCGAACGCAGGCGGCCCACGCAGGACAGTGCCTCGACTGAAACCAGATCACCCCCACATGGGACAGAGGGGGGGCTCTGCCGGGCCCGGGTCGGGAGGAAAAGGCGCCCTCGCTGTGTCAGGCTCTAACCCAGTGTCAATCGGATCAGGATCGGTGGCCGGAGCAATGCTGCCTCCCACAGGCACCTTCCTCCCCCGAGCTGTCCCTGCCCGGGACACTCAGCAGTCCCTCTGGAGCGGGAAGCTACCAGGCTCCTGTCCATCAGCCCCGGGAAGCCAGCATCGCACACACAGCAGCAGGCGGAGCCGCCGGGCAGTCAGAGGAAGGCGGGCTGGGGCCGGAGGGCCTGCGAGGAGAGAACAGCTGTCTGTCTCCAGGAAATAAGCACTGTGCCTCCTTTCTGAAGGCATGTGTGTCCCCTAAAAAGAAGAAGCCACCAGGAGAGGCTCCCTCCCCAAAGGTGGCAATGACGCCCCCGTCTCCAGTCGCCCTCTCCAGTTGCCCTTCAAAAATGAAGGCACTTTCTACCCAGCAAAGCCTGCTCGAGTCGGACCTGGTCCTGGGGGGGATGCGGGGGAGGGCACCCCTGGGGCAGACCACTTCAGGGCAACGGGGACAGTGCGGGCACGTGACGTGGGCGCCCAGGAAGTTCAAGGTCACATCACTGCCCTGCGAAAGCTTTCAAAGCATCCCATGTCCTCCACAGCTGCAGCAGCCAAGGCTCTCTTCCCCGATATCCCTCCCTCCCCACCACAGTGGCACTGCCCGTCCTCCCTCCAGGGTCAGGACTTACTGTGACGGATAAAGTGTGAGTGAAAGCGCCTTGTTACTGTGAGAACACACCCCACACCCCGTCTACCACAGCCAATACCGATGCTCTCAGTGGGCTCCGTCGGCATGAGCCCAAGGGAGCAGGGGGGGGTTCCCACTGGCCTCCGCGGCCCCTGCTTTGTCCATTCCAGTCTCTGAGGTTTGGGCTGTGGGTTTCTGAGTGCAATGACACCAACCAAACTTCGTTGGCCAGCGTTCGAGGCCTTGCCACACGTCGGGGCGCCACTCTTCCAGGCCACACGTGACACCACAGGTGCCCTAACACAGAGCCAGGTGAGATCTAGGGGTGACAGAGGCCCCCTTTCTCACCACGCCCCTCCAGCCGTCACGCTCACTCTTGCATGCAGGCACACACTCCTGGTACCTGAAATTCAACACTAGAAATTCTACCTTTTATGCTTGAAAATATTGTATCTGTCCAAGAAGGGCCCCCAGGAAAACAAAAACAAGTTTATGTGCCAATGTAAGCTTCCCCTCCGGCACCTCACAGAGGACTCCACGCCAGGGCCAGCCCATTAGCGAGAATGCTGGTTGCCATCCAAGACCCCCGACCCCCTGTACTGCTTTCCTACACCTGCGTCTCCGGAGCGCGGGGATGGAAGGCCACACGAGCATTTGCAGGGCCCACCCTGCAGCCCCGTCCCCGCCTCCTCCTCCCCTCGAGGACGTGTGCTCATCCTATAAAGGTTCACACACCTACACAGCCACCCCTCTCCTAGGTCACCACCACACACAGACAAATCCAGGAGTTCAAAAAGAAAAGAGTTGGTGGGGAAGGGAGACAGAAGAGAAAAGGGCTTCCTGCACGTTCTGAGGACCCCGCTAGCTCCCAGCTGCTCCAGGGGGGGCGTGAGCTGCTAGCAGGGGCCCAGAGACTCAGCCTCCACACCTGCTCCTGGGCTCTGGTGGGCGGGGGGGGGAGGTGGCGGGGGGGGGAACCCAGCCCAGAGCTGCGAGCAGATGGCAGCACATGCTCCTGCCTCCCTGCGGAGGGCTCCACCCCGGTAATTACCGGCGCTGGGGGAGGGACGCCTCGCCGCGGAGGATAAGGGGCCGGGATAAATAAGCCAAGCCCTGCCTGGAGGTCAGGAGAACATGAGATATTCATGTTAGTGGCTGCTGGTCCCAGAGCACCTGCGAAGGACAGGCTCCTTACGTACACGCTTTTGAATTTTAAAAAATGTCTTCCATTGATTTCAGAGAGGAAAGGAGAGGGAGAGAGAGAAACATCAGTGGTGAAAGAGAGCCATCAGCTGGCTGCCTCCTGCACACCCCCACCAGGGATCGAGCCCACAACCTGGCATGTGCCCTGACTGGGAACGGAACCGTGACCACTTGGTTCCAGGCCACAGCTCAACCACTGAGCTGCACTGGCCAGGCTGGGTGCGGGGGGTGGTGTTCGTTTGCATCCCCTCCAATGTCCTCGGGACCTGCAGGGCCACAAGGACTCCGGATAAATAATAAAAGGCACTTGAGATGAAGGAAGGAAGACATAATGGGTGCAGGAAAGAAAGAAGAGAAAGGGGTTATTTGTCTGTGTGTTAGAACAGGGCCCCAGCTAAGCTAAGAGGGTACCTCAGGGCCCTCGGGGCCTGAGAGGGCCGGCCACCAATGGCCAGGGCTTCCTCCCTGAGCTCAAAAACAAGGTGGATGAGAGACACCACTCGAGTCAGGCGTCCGCCTCCTAGTTTGACGGGAGACCCCCCGGCTCACCTCAGGTCTTCCCACCTGGGGCTCGAGGTTATCAGTCCCTCCCAGCGCAGCCCTCCTCCCCTGAAACGCTGGACCGGGTAGAGCAAGTCCGCACTCACACCAGGGCCTGCCGGGTCACCCTGCGGAGATCGGTGGCCACCTCACGGGGCGCACCGGAGGCCTCCTGCAAGGGCACTCGGAGGCTGTGTGCTGTGGAAGGTGGCTCGGACAAAGACGACACGAGACGAAACCCAGAGGAGGCTTTGCGGTTCCTAGAAGATGACAAAGGGCCAAAACTGAAAACTCGAAGAATGTAAGAGGCCAATTTCACGTGCGAATCTGTTCACCTGTTCGTGGCCCCATGGCCAGTACAGGCCAGAATCCTCCCCGTGCCGGCACAGGCTTTAGTGGGAGGAGCCGATAGCCAGCACGTAAACACAGAAATGGAATAGGCAATTCCAGGCACCGGAAAACTAAGGAGAACATGAAATGGGATCACATGATGGAGAGGGATTGCAAAGCCACCTGACTTGGAAATGGGAGGAAGCTCTCAGGAGCGCCACCACGCTGGGTTGTGAATGGTGAGAGGGTGGCTAGGAGCGATCCGGGGAGAGCACGCCCTATGGCGGGGGAGGCTGGTGTGCCCCAGCCAGCGCTGCTGGGTGCCGGAGCGGGAACGTGGACACAGAGCTCGGCGGGTCAGATGATAGGAGGTCTCACAGCTCACCTGAGGAGTTCACTTCAAGCCCATTGTAATGGCCAGTCATTGGAGACATCACGCAGGAGAGGGAGAGGATCTGCCTGCTGCTTTGGGCGATTCTGGCCGCTGTGTGGAGCGTGGCTGGAGGAGAGGAGGCAGGGGCACGTTAAAATTATGAATGGGCCCTAACCGGTTTGGCTCAGTGGATAGAGCGTCGGCCTGCAGACTCAAGGGTCCCAGGTTCGATTCCAGTCAAGGGCATGTACCTTGGTTGCGGGCACATACCCAGTAGGGAGTATGCAGGAGGCAGCTGGTCGATGTTTCTCTCTCATCGATGTTTCTAACTCTCTATCCCTCTCCCTTCCTCTCTATAAAAAATCAATAAAATATATTTTAAAAAAAAATTATGAATGGGATTTGGCCCATTAAAATGTCATCTCCAGGGCTGAAGCCAAGTTTATCCCATAAACAGCTGACATGAAGAAATCTATGAATATATCACATCCCAGGTTATATGTGACAATGGTATACGATTATCTCAATAGGCGTGTGCAAGGGCATTCCATAACATTTGAATGTATTCCAAATAAACATTTAACATGTGAGACAAGCTGGGTTGTTTGTCAACACGATAAAGCGATTCTCTTTTCAACTGGCGTCATTTTTGTGTGTAAAATACTAGATGCCCAAAGCAAAGAAGCCCACCTTCTCCGCTGTGGTTTCTTACCTTGTTATTAAGTTCAGGTCAATTCAGTAAGAAGAAAGAAGGAAAGTGTCATTGCTGACAGAGTCTGACTTCTTCCCTGCTGAGAACCTGACCATGCACAGTGCTGCTCCTACCCATCTCACCACACCCCCACCGGGTGACGCCTCCTCACCTGACAGATGGAGGCAGGTGACCCTCTGGCTCTGAAGCAGGAAGCTGAGCGTTGGATGTAACTTTGTGATGACAAGACCTGTGTTCTTACACCTGTTGCCAAAACAGAAAAAAAACAGAGCTGCCAGCACAGCCTCTCTCCAAGGTCCCAGAGCTGTGGCCTGTCTGTGCCTCCAGGACCAGGCGGGAGCTAGAGCACACAGCATCTCGCATGGGGATCTGGGAGCCGCATGCCGTGTCCAGGGAAGCGAGGGAAGCGCTGGGGTTGGCCCGGGCTCCTTCCCTGCACCCTGGGACAGGCCCCGGAACCACAGCTGCTGGGCAGCAGCAGAGCTGTGGGCTCTGCACCTGAGTGTGAAGCTTGGCCCTTCCAGGGAATATTTAAACTTTGGCCCAGATAAGTGTGTAACTGGTTGAACTGTGCAAACAGTATCTTAGTGGTGGGAGGGTGGGTCCTGGGTTTCTCTTGCTGCCTCCACGCCGCTGCCACAGTCGCACACACTACTGGAAGGATGTTGCCCCTCCCAGAATCCCCTGCTGCTGCACAGGGGCCGAGGAAAGAGTCCACGCCCTCAAGGTGTGCCTCACGACCTGCTGGGCCCTTCAGACCCGGGAGGCGCCCCTCCTCAGCCTCCGAGGCTTGAGCTGAATCGGAGCTTTGCGCCTGCAGCTCCAGGTTCCCACTGGGACCTCCGGACTTGTTCTTCCTGCTTCAAATGACAACATCGGGATCAAGTCCATCTCTTCCCATTTCCAAACGAAACCCTCAGTTCAAGCTCTGAGATCTGCTGCCTGGCCGAGGCGGAGCGGACTGACACCTCTCCATTTTCCTCCGACTCGGAATGCCAGAGCCTGGGCAACAGGCTTTCCCCAGCTGCCTGGCACCACCGGACCCCGAGGGGCAAGCCCGGCCCGGCCTCTTCCCAGGGGCCGTCGCCGTGAAGCACTCTCGTCCCTTTGGCTGTTTGCTTTCTCCCAGTCTGAGCACACCAGCCCCACCTGCTGCAGCAGCAGCCTGGCCCTTCTCCCACCTCAGCCTCCAGCTGGAGCAGGTGTGACCCGCAGGTGTGGTGGGGAGGAGGGGCCCCGAGGGGAGGGGCCTGAGGAAGGGCAGAGAGGCTGGTGCCAACAGACACTGTGCATCCACAGGGGGGTGCACGCAGCCCCAGCTCGAGTGTCCTGGGGCAGTTTCTCTGCCGCAGCCTGAAGCAGCTGTCGCTGTGCAGCGAGGGCCAAGCTGTTCCCAGTCCTCCACTCACATCCCAGCCGAGCAGCCGAGCACCGAGGGTGTGCACAGCACTGTCCGGGAACCTTGGGAAACCCACCCTCACGGAGGCCTCCGTGTCCCCACCAGGGCGTGCCCACCGCAGCCTGGAGAGGGCCCGCGCAGCACCCTGGACAGCGCCGCGGCCCCTCCATCCCTGGAGGCTCCAGCTAAGCTGTGCAGGGGCCTCTCCGCAGCCAGCCGGTCAGACAACAATAAAGACAGTCTTTAAAAATAAACTGGGGTGGGGGGGGGCACCTGATTCACAGCCAGGTGGGCGTTCCACAGACCCAGATCTCTTTAAACATGGCTCCCACGTCCCCGAGCCGCCCCGTTGGTCATTTACGACAAGATGGTTATTAGCAGCAGAGCAGTAAAGGGTGAGCGAACATCTGAAAACAGGGCATCAAGTCTGGTCATCACAAGCCCGCACGCAGCCCGCAGCCCGCGGCCCAGGCCACCCCTCCTGGCCGTCCCCACCTGCCCTGCTCAGGCTGCCTCCAGGACCCCCTTGTCCCCTCCTCACCTTGCAGAGTCCCTGCTGTGTCAGACACTGAGCCAGCCCAGCCTCCCGGAGCTCAGTGTCCAGAGCGAGAGGCGGCGCCACCCGCCACCGCCTTGCTTCTCTCCGTCCCCTGCATCACAGCCTACGCTCACGCTGCTCAGACGGACCGCTCTGTGTCCTGAGGTGAGCGCGGCCATGACGACCCTCAGCATTTGTGGCGCTCCCTCAGAGCTGCCTGTGCCACCTGATTCTCACAGGCACAGCGGGGAGGGTTTGGCCACCTTTGGAGAAAGATTCACTGGACTTCAGAGCTGTCTCCACAGCGGAGCCACACCACCGTGGGCTTCGTCTATGTGGCAGCTGCTTCCCTCCCATGTCGCTCGAGGCAGCAACGTGGCCGTGTCCTCAGGTGTCAGTGTCCAGGCTAGGCCTCCCCGCCTACAGGCCCCAGGGCCCCAGGCCCCAGCACACGCTCCGGCTGGCCCCCAAGGTGTGCCGCCAACAGGCAGGGAGAGGGCTGTGGGCCGGCTCGCGTCACCACTACCCACGGCACGGGATCTGTCTTCTCCGGCAGCTGCCCACCGGGCTGGGTAACACAACTTGGGGAAAACTTTGTCGGATCAGAACAGGAAGACAGGGAGGAGACAGCCGGTCAATTCTCCCTCCCTCCTCCCCACCATTACCAACCGGTTCTGTTCCGCGCCGCTCAGAGGCCTCCCCTGGGTGACGCACAGCTATGCATTTGGTGAAACCTTAGCCAGTTTGGTAACACGCCTCCTCGTAGTGGTTTCCCTTTTTCTGCCCCATTTCCCTCTTCTCCTCCCACGGCCCTGCACCCCGTACAGTCTGAGCTCATGAGCGTTGCCTCAGGCTCCGTTTTCTAGGGAACTCGGGCCGAGATACCTCCCTACCATAAGTGACCAAAAATAACTTCCTCCCAGCCTCGCACAGCCCGCTCCACCGCCCCGCCACGCGGCTTCACTCAGGCTGCGGGGAGCTCGCTCGCACACACTCCAGTGGAGGCTGGGTGTCTGAGTCGCTGGCTCGGTGCGTCGCTCCCAGGAGGTGGATTACGTGACCCCCTTTCCATAAGGGAGAGAGGCTGAGGGAGGTGAGGCAGCCTCAGGCCAGAGAAGCTGGAATTCGAGTCCCTGCTTTTCTGATGGCAAAGCTGACCTGCACCTCGCTCCCTGCTGTGTGGGACTCTCCCAGACTGAGTCCTCCCAGCTCCCCCCTGGCTCTCCTTACCCATGCCTGCTCTCCACTAAGCTCCTCCTGAGGTCCCTGCTCACCCGACCCGCCTCCCGGAGTCACATGAGGTTTAAAATAAACTACCTCAGTGAGGGACTCTCCGGAGGCCACTCAGTTCCGCCCCTGCTGTGGGCTTGAAGGCCAGCACCTGGGAGAGTGAATGGGACTACAGTCCCCCTCCTCCCCCTTCCCGGGGGCGTGTGGACAGGCACAGGCCAAGACCCCTGTGGAGGCCTGAAACTGCGGGAAGCACCAAGCCCTGTGTATACTATGTCTTTGCCTACACATACACACGATGATGACGTGTAATTCATCAACTAGGCACCGTAAGAGATCAACAATCACTAACAAAACAGCACAACTGTAGCAACAGACTGCGATGTGGCTCTCTCACGCCTCCCTGTGCCGCACCCACCTTCTCCTGGGGGTGCTCTGAGATGACACGGGCCCAGGTGACGACATGACGGGGGCTGGCGACGTCAGGCTGGTGACGTCAGGCGGCTGCTGACCTGACCGTGGGTGACAAGCACTTCCCGGTTTCTCCTGGGCGCCTGGGAACTGCCAGCCTCGCTGCTCCAGCGCTTTGGGGCGGTGTGACGGTGTGACGTCAGGTAGGTCGCTTTGGGGGGTGTGACGTCAGGTAAGGTCGGGGTGACATGAGCACCAGAGGCTCCTTTAGTGCCTGGAGTGGGAGGTGCAGCCGAGGGAGGAGCCAGGTTGGGCATGGGACTGAGGGGGACTCAGGAGGTTTCACCCGCTGCTCTGTGCGGAAACTTACCTCACGTCCCTTCTAGTTCTGGGTCCTTCCTATAGTATTCCGGACTGCGGCGGCCATGGGTAGCTGACGACGGGAAGTGGAACCGTGGAAAAGGGGGACTACGATACAGGAGGTGTCATGGCCAATACACGCACACTGACACATGCACACACGCACACACATGCACATGCACGCACGCGCGCGCACACACACACACACACACACAATAAATGGAAATCTCACATCAACGAAAGTTTTCAAACCAGTGTTTGTGATCAAACTGATAAACCGATTGTATTAAAAACCAACTCTGGAGGCAGAGGGACCCAGGGCTGTCACCGGGGTGTCCTCTGCGTGCCGTCCTCTCCCCTTCCCTGGATGGTGGGCAGTTCCCAAAGCCTCCGGTCGCCTGGAGGAGGAGTGGGTCTCCCTCCCTCAGGTGGGAGGGGAAGGCCCCCGAAAAGTAAGGGCCTGAGGCGGCAGCTCTTGCTGAGCCCCCCTTCTCCTGACGACGCGTCACCGGAGTGTCCGCTCTCCTTGGGCTCCACTTCCTCCGAGGCAGCTGGGGTACATACGTCCGCCGGGCTGGGCTCCCCTTCGGAAGGGACCACATCAGTCAGCTCCATCGGAGCCCGCACTGGGCCGGAGGACTCAGAGGGAACGTACACCAACAATTGTTTCATGCCTTGTGCATACACAGCACTTCGGGATTTTCAAAGCATTTTAACTTCATGACGGTGTTTAAACGGGCGCAGCCCTGTGCGGTGATGGGACCGGCATTGTGATCCCTAAATGAGGAAACGGGCCAAGAGCAGCTCATCAGGGTCACGTGGTCAGTCAATGGCAAAGCTGGGCCAGGAGGCCTCTGGGAGGACCTGAGGGAGTGATAAGAAGTGTACACGTGAAGCAGGAGTGTGGCGAGGTGGGAGAGGCTGGGGTGGCGCACAGGGACTGCAGGCTTCCTTCCCAGGCCGGCCACCTGAGTTCTCCAGGTAGGACGTCAATGTGCCCCCTCCCTGAGCCCCCAGCCCAGGAACCTGCATCATCGTCCTGTGCGCGCGCCACTCTTCCTTGCACACATTAGTGCTCCCAGCCATTCATGAGGTCCCTGCGGGCGGGAGGGCTGGCAGGGCCTGGCGCACCCACACATTCAGTGTTTCTCAGAGGACTGTCCTCTGCTGCTGGGAGGGTTCAGCAGGACCTGGCTCTGCTGTGGCTCCCTCCCGCCACCTACTGGCCAGTGCTAAGAAAAACAGCCCACAGGCGGAGCTGTTTCCCAGGCTGCGCTGGGCACACAGCCACACCTGGGCTGCAGGCCACGCTTCTGGTCAGGAGCAGCTCAGATGCCACGTCACTTTAAACAGCCATGTGCATCTCATGCTAGCACAGTGCCTGGCTCCAAAGCAAATCAAATCAGGAAGCAAGCAACTATGCAGCACCGATTATGTGGACGAGGACCAGGCTGAGCACATGAAGGTAACGGGAAACACACTTCACGGTTCCTGCTACAGGGGAATTTGGAGCGAAGCGCTCCCAACCCAGACGCCCCAGCACATGTCACAGACTTGGAGCAGTAGAACTCCAAGTACCATTTGACCCTGTTGACAAAGCAGAATTTTTCTGAAGAAAAAAGTTTGAGAAAATTAATGGGATACATTTTTCCCCACTATCATGTCTCAGATAACCAGGAAGCCTGTTGCTACAAAGTACTTAAAAATTCTAGATAAAATACGCAAAAAAGTTCCGTTTAATGCATAGTTGAGCATATAGAAAAAGAAATTTTACAGGAGCCAAGAAGAGGAAATAAAACTTAGAGATAAGAAATCAACATGTTTTGTAATATGATCAAATAGTGGGGGTTTTGCCCTGGCCGGTTTGGCTCAGTGGATAGAGCGTTGGCCTGCGGACTGAAGAGTTCTGGGTTTGATTCTGGCCAAGGGCACATGCCTGGGTTGCAGGTTCGATCCCCAGTGGGGGGCGTGCAGGAGGCAGCCAATCCATGATTCTCTCTTATCATTGATGTTTCTATCTCTCTCCCTCTCCCTTCCTCTCTGAAATCAATAAACAAATATATTTTTTAATAATAGTGTTTTTTTTTTAAAACTATAAATATGGTCAATGAAATTAAACACTTGATGAGTACATTTTGGGCAGCAGAAGAGACAATAAGTGAAACTTTGCAAACATGTCACCTTGAGAAGTTAAAAAGATGAAAAAGCAAGTGAGAGGAAGAGACTTGGAGGAGAGAAGAAAGGGTTATACGTAGACGTACCTACAGATCGAGAGGGAGAGAACGGAGGTAAGGGTCAGGAGGCAACATCAGAACGGAGAATAGCTGTGAATTTTCTAGAACAAATGAAACACACAGACCTCACCAGCTGGGAAGCACCTGTGGATAATTACAAATAAATCCATGTTTCAACACTTCATGGCAAACTGCAGAACATCAAAGACAAAGAGGAGTCTTTATTTAAAAAAAAAAAAAAAAAAGATAGGAGAAAGCAGGAAAAAAACCCTCAAAACGTTGAAAGAACACACAGCTAAATTATCATTCAAAAGGGAAGGTGAAATAAAGACATTTTCAACAAAGACCGCACCACTAACCCCTCTGTGAAAGAATCAGTAAAGGGTGCTTGTGAGGAAGAGAACTGAATCCAGAAGGAAGTGAAATAGTGAACAAAGGCACCAGTAAAAGTCTAGATGAAGCTATACAAACACAGCATAAATGATTATTTTTTAAACAATAGTTATAATTAGCTTACAAACCATAAAAGCTAGGTGGAACTACTAGTAAAATACGTAGCAACTCTAACAGGTAAGGTAGACAGCGTGGCATGTTAAAGCTTTCTAAAGCTCTTATCTTGCTTGGGAGGAGATGAGAGATTTTTGTCAAGCGTGCACATTAACTTGAAAAGATAATCACTACAGAGAAACATAATGTGTCATTTCCAAACTGTAGAGATGATAAAAGTAAACAGAAATCTCGAAAACGTTGGCGTAAACATGGGAGGTTTGTGCAGAATTCTGAGCTCACAACTAAGTTAAATGGCAGAAAATGGGCAGTGAACTCTAATTTATGTCCAATAATAAATTTAGTTTGGGCCCACGCATGGAGGGTCTGGGGTTCAATTCCCCAATCAAGGGCTGTGGTTTTGATTCCGGCCCCGACCCGGACTGGGCAAGTGCAGGAAGCAACAGATCAATGTGTCTCTCTCAGATCAATGTTTTTCTCCCCCCACCCCCGCCCCTCTCTCCCTCTCTCCCGCCCTCTACTCTCTTTAAAAATCAATGGAAAAAATATCTTCAGGTAACAGCATCAAAAAGTATGAACTGCATAGGAAGAAAGCTTAGGCCGGGAAGAGCCTGAGACAGTCCGCACAGCATTTCCGGGAGAAGCTGCTCCCAGCCCAGTGGCCACCTCGGGTCTGAATGGAAAACCCCAGGCTCTGCCTGTGCGTCAGTCACCTGCACCGTTCGCTGTGACAGATTCTCTCCCTAGACCTACGGACTCAGAATTTTCAGGACCAGGTCCCGGTGATCGTCCACAAGCCCCAGTGACCTGGCTGGCCAGCTTGGGGGGCCACTGCTATAGATGGGGGTCAGCTCCTATGGGCCTGAGTGAAGGCTTTAATAGAGATTTTCCAGGAAAAAAAAAAAAGCAAAGCAAAAAGGAGATCACATCGTATTTAGACTTCCAAGGACAGCTCTCCTAGGAACCCTGGTCGCCAAATGAATGCCATCAGCCCCGCCCCCCGCCCCCAACCCTCCTGCTGAGACCCAAACCCACCACTAGGGGGCAGACACACACCACAACCTCAGCCCCAGCCCACCTCCTGCAGTTTGGGGCTAAATCCATTCCCTCCCCCTTACAGCTTGAGTGACTGCATTCCTGGCATACTTCGCAGGATGGGTTTAAGGATCAGATGAGGCAACGTGAAAGTTTACTGGTGGCTGGAAAAGTCCGACGTGAACACTGCAGAGAACGCTGGAAATTTCAGAAACTGAGAAGAGGAATCTTGAAATATCTGAGCAAATTGCCTCGCAAGAGAGTCCCAGGCTTTTCAGCATAACATCCCACTGTGAGCTTTCGAGGCGAGGCTGAGCTGGCTTTCCCTGGCCCAGGACAGTCGGCACGTAGCACGCACTGCCCAGACCCCAGCCACCTTCATCCTGGCCCTGAACGTAGGACCACTGATCTGGTCCAACCAAGTCCTAGTGTGAAAGGGGGATGCATGCGTGTCAGGCACGACTGCATGTTCTCACCTCCATTCACTTAATGGAGAATACGTGCCTGGGTTTAGTCTTACCAAATTGATGCCCTTGGCTACTTGATGTTATTTTAGTTCACAGCTTCTTCACAACACACACACACACACACACACACACACACACACACACGCACACACACACGCACACGCATAGCCCAAGGTTTAGCAGGTGTTTTTAATTATCTTTACTTTACTTACTTATTTTAATCCTCACCCAAGGATATTTTTTTCTCCATTGAATTTTTTAGAGTGGAAGAAAGGGAGGAAGGGGAAGAGAGAGACATTGATTTGAGAGACACAGCAATTGGGTGCTTCCCCATGAGCCCCAACCAGGCCCAGGGATTGAACCTGTAACCCAGGTACATGCCCTTGACCGGGAATCAAAAACTGGCAAGGGCTTAATTTCTAATTTTTTAATTAATATTTTTTCAATTACAGTTTACATCCAGTATTATTTTGGATTAGTTTCAGATGTACATAGAGGTTAGACCAGCCTTGGGCAAACTACGGCCCGCGGGCCGGATCCAGCTGTTCTATCCGGTTCTCTTGCTCTCCCCTCTGCTCCTTTACTTTGAATTTATATTAGTTCACACAAACACTCCATCCATGCTTTTGTTCCGGCCCCCCGGTCCAGTTTAAGAACCAATTGTGGCCCTCGAGTCAAAAAGTTTGCCCACCCCTGGGTTAGACAGTCATATACTTTACCAAGTGCTCCCCCGATATTTCCAGTACCCAGCAGGTGGGTTAACGTCTTTGTGGGTTTTAGAAAATGATCAAACTGCTTTAAATGGAAATTGAATGCTCCTCAGCACCAGATGACAGAAACCCATCTCCCTGGCCCCATCCTCTCACGCGGACTTTCCCACATCTCAGGCTCTGTCTCCTGACTACAGAGCCTTGGCACAGAAGGCTGGCTCAGAGGCTGTGCTGACAGGGTGGGAAGAGCAACAAATTTGCCCAAGGGCCTCACTGGCCTGCACTTTGTCCCCCAATACAAAGGAGCAGAACTGACTTCTGAGCAATGAACTGAGTCCCAAGCAAAGCCTCCAACTGGAGGTGGTCCAGGACAGAGGTGGTCCAGGGCAGAGGTGGTCCAGGGCAGAGGTTGTCCAGGGCAGAGGTGGTCCAGGGCAGAGGTGGTCCAGGACAGGGATGGTCCAGGACAGGGATAGTCCAGGGCAGAGGTGGTCCAGGGCAGAGGTGGTCTAGGACAGAGGTGGTCCCGGGCAGAGGTGGTCCAGGGCAGAGGTGATACAGGGCAGAGGTGGTCCAGGGCAGTGGTGGTCTAGGGCAGAGGTGGTCCAGAGCACAGGTGGTCCAGGGCAGAGGTGGTCTAGGGCAGAGGTGGTCCAGAGCAGAGGTGATCCAGAGCAGAGGTGATCCAGAGCAGAAGTGGTCCAGGGCAGAGGTGATCCAGGACAGGGGTGGTCTAGGGCAGAGGTGGTCCAGGGCAGAGGTGATCCAGGACAGGGGTGGTCTAGGGCAGAGGTGGTCCAGGGCAGAGGTAATCCAGAGCAGAAGTGGTCCAGGGCAGAGGTGGTCCAGGACAGAGGTGGTCCAGGACAGGGATGGTTCAGGGCAGAGGTGGTCCAGGACAGAGGTGGTCCAGGACAGGGATGGTCCAGGGCAGAGGTGGTCTAGGACAGAGGTGGTCCAGGACAAGGATGGTCCAGGGCAGAGGTGGTCCAGGGCAGAGGTAGTCCAGGACAGGGATGGTCCAGGGCAGAGGAGGTCTAGGACAGAGGTGGTCCAGGGCAGAGGTGGTCCAGGGCAGAGGTGGTCCAGGGCAGAGGTGGTCCAGGACAGGGATGGTTCAGGGCAGAGGTGGTCCAGGGCAGAGGTAGTCCAGGACAGGGATGGTTCAGGGCAGAGGTGGTCCAGGGCAGAGGTGGTCCAGGACAGAGGTGGTCCAGGACAGGGATGGTCCAGGGCAGAGATCAGAACAATGAATAGAGGAGCCAGGATCAGTTAAACCAGCCACACAACCACCACCTGTGACACCACGCAAGCCACCTGTCAGTAACTCATGATGCCCTGTCAGGCTGCTGCCAGCTCTGACTCCGCAGCAGCCCCAAGGGTGTGCCTCTCCAAGGAGAGCTCCTTTGGCTCTGCCGGGTCCTTGTGGGTTCGCAGTCAGGGAACAGGTGGCTGTCAGGAGCAGACGCTGCACATTGAGGGTCACTTGTGCCTGGGGGCAGGGCTGCGGGGGTGAATGGGGAGCTGAGAGCAGCAGGGAGGTTGTGGGGGCCAGGCTGCTACTCAGAGCACAAAAGCCCGTTATTTTAAAAACCTGGGTGGTGAGTGATTGAGGTCTTTTGTGGCCGCCTTCATGGCCTGGCCTCGGAGCCCGGTCACAGACATGCTCCTTCAGGATGGTCACACGTGGCACCCACCGGGGGATGGTCCCACTGATACAGGGGATGGAAGTCCAACTTGGAAGGCTGTGGGCTGTGTTTGGGTTTTGGTGGTGGGAGCTGAGCCAGAGGCCCAGGGAACAGAAGCCTCCAGAAACCGCAGCCGCTTTCAGGGGCAAAGGAGAAATGCCCACATGCCGCAAATCACCGGGCTGCGAGGCTGAGCCACAGCGTGCGTGGCCGTGTCTGCCCCGCAAAGGCTCGGCGCTGCCCTCCCACTGCCTCCGCCTCCCATGCCCCCCTGACCCTCCCATGGCCCCCACCTCCCGTGGCCCCTCACTCTCCCATCGCCCCACCTCCCAAGCACCACAGGAAGGCACAGGTGGTTTTCTGTTCAGTCTTTATTTACAGCAAAGTACAGAGCATGTGGCCAATCCTGTAACTGCGAACAATCGAGACCAGGTTAGCAGGCAGAGGGGAGAGCAGGCGTCTCAAAGAAAAAGGCCCAGGTCCCTACCACGGGGCTCCGCCACAGCTGCCACCTGCCACCTGCGAGGGAGGCAGGGCCGAGAGATCAAAGGGGCTCTGAGCTCCACTCAGCCCAGCAACGCCCTCCCTTGTCCCACTCCACCCTGAGAACGGGGTGAAGGCAGAGCCTGCCCCCCCTTCACCACCTGTGACACCACACAAGCCACCTGTCAGTAACTCACGATGCCCCATCTCTGCTCCCGCTCCCTGGT
Source organism: Plecotus auritus (assembly GCF_963455305.1). Classification (NCBI taxonomy): domain Eukaryota; kingdom Metazoa; phylum Chordata; class Mammalia; order Chiroptera; family Vespertilionidae; genus Plecotus; species Plecotus auritus. Next base: position 2,967,728 of record NC_137778.1, on the reverse strand, counting down.
CTGCGGACAATGCATGGGAGGATGTGCAGAGGGAGAAGCAAGCACCGTGGGGCTCTGCACCCAGCACTCAGGTGACCCTCAACCAGCTGGGCTCCAGCCCTTCCCTCTCCCCACCTGCCTGCAGCCTGACCCAGTGGCCTAAGACTGCTGACCCACTGGCACCCAGACAAGGATCCAGTTGAGCCCAGGAGACAGGAAGCCAGTGGCCAGGCAGCCAGGAGTGGAGCGGAGCCGAGGGGCACTGCAGGGACGCTGTCCTAAAGGGGGCGCTGGAGACCCTCCGTCCCCGCCCTCGGCCTCCCTGAGCTCCTGTGGTCTCCCAGGGCCACGCTACCCACTCCCAGCAGGACACCGTGGTCAGCACCTGCGCTTCCTCACACCTCCCCCATCTCTGCTCCCACTGGTCGGGCTGCCCACGGGCGGCCGAGGCTTCATGCCTGTTTCCCGCTCCCTGGTCTGCGGACAACGCGTGGGAGGACGTGCAGAGGGAGAAGCGAGCACCGTGGGGCTCTGAAGCCAAGACTCCTGTGGGCATGACCAGCATCACCCACTGCTCGCGGCTGCCAGCCCCAGAGGGCAGACACAGATGACGTGGTCGTGGCCTAATGACTCTCCAGGGCGATCAGAGACCCCGCGGCTCTCGAATGCCAGTCCAGGATTTGTCCTACAGAAGCTCAAGTTCAGCCTCAGCTGGCTAAATGCTGGGCCGGGCAGGGCTTCCCCTCTCCTGGCCCAGGGCACAGGGTTCCCAGAACCAGGCCATCCTCGGCACCGCCAGCGAGTGTGGCCCAGCGCCCCCCGCGGAGCCACTGAGAACTGGAGATGGTTTTCCCAGGAGGCAGGGCAGCCTTGGCGCCGCTTCCCAGCCTGGACCGGGCCGCTCGGCCACAGCGGCTTAGCCCCCACACCACGGGTGGACGAGGAGGCGGCTACGTAGTCAAGGCTGAGATGAGAAAGCCCACCTTCCGAGGCAGGGGGACCCACAGCCAAGGCACTAAATGGTTTGGCACCTGGGAGCTTCAAGTAAAGGTGAGGGTGCTACCCGCTGACAGACAGGCCACGGCTCCGGCACAGGGGCGGGCCTCCCGAAGCACACCGGCCCTCGCGGCAGGAGGACCCTAACCCAGGCCTGCCCTCCACCCTTCACCTCAGAGCTGTGCAAGGCAGGGTGGGCAAGGTAATGAACACTGATTCTGAAACAACCCAGCACCTCCGCCTGGAGCCCTCGGAGCCCGTGCCCCACCAGGCGGCTGCGGAGTCAGGAGCACCCTCCGGGCCTGTGACACGTCTCCCCACTGTCTCAGGGGCGGCAAAGCTCTGTTGGGGATTAGGTTTGAAACAGCAAAACAGTTAGAGTCAAATCGAGTCCAGAAAAGGGGGTCAACATGAATGGTGCTCGAGGGGCACATGGCAGATGAACCTGAATGGCTCCGATGGGCTTCGGCAGCCTCGGGAAGGGAAGGGGAGGGCAGCCACTGTGGAGGGCAAGCTGAGGGTGTGGCGACTGAGAAAGGGAGGCTCTGACTCTCGGGCAGTTACAGGCTGGGGCGCGGGCTCTAATCAGACCTCAACTTGTTCCCCCCCCCACTTCTTGCACCCCCTCCAGCCAGACTCCAAGAATCTGCTTCTTCCAAAGCTACTCATTTTCGCCAAGAGGAAGCCCCCGGGGAAGATGGAATTCTCCACCCCAAGCCTTTCATCCCACGACTCCAGCTTAGGACCTAAACACCATTTCCCGTCTCCCCTCCACGCCCAGCGCTGCCACACCCAAAAGGCAGCCCATCTGTGATGCCGCCAGCAATGACGCTGCTTAAGGTGCGTGCCACCCCATCTCCCTGCAAACCCCCGCATCTCCGGGACAAAGCTACTGTGCCCTGCGCGGGCAGAGCTCTGTTGCCACCCTGCCAGCTGGCCTTCTGCCAGCAGAAGTCTCTTCAGCACCCCGACTGCAAGGGACCGCTGTGCGCCCCTGGGAAAAGCCTGGGGAGTCTGGTCCGTGACTCCCTGGGAGTCAGATCCCTGCCAGGGACGAGGGACAGGCAGCTCTGGCTTTGGAGACCGAGTCACGGGGGAGTGAGGGAGTCGTCACGCCGCCACCCGAGCAGCCAGGGGTGGGCGTAGGGTGGGCCGTTGGGACGACGCAGAAGACACGCTCTCCAAAGGGCCCCTTCCCTGAGTTTGCTTTTTCAGGTGAGGTCTTGCCCTAATTTCAACTCAAAAGAAAAAAATAGTCTCTTATCGACATGTCAGTAAGCTGCAGCTCCAAGCAGTGCATTCGGCAGGCGCTCAGTGTGGGCCACGAGCCCCCCATGCTCCCACCTCACAGGTGCCAGCCGCCCGCCTGGACGCCGGGGCCACGTGGCCTCGGGGAAGCTCCAGCTCCAGTCCCCACACATCTATGCGGGCCCTCCTGCAAGATACTTAGCAGCAAACAGCTTTACAGTATTTTGTACATTTACACAAAAATAGATCCTTTTATATACGTGTGTGTATTTGTAACTGGTACAGGTTGGCATGATTAGGCATCACCAGTGGTAGTTGGCACAGTTCGTCGTGTAAGCTCAGGGTCAAGTTCCATTTCAAGATCAAAGGCATTTCTTTTCCGTGTTGTTTCTTAAATAAGCAGAGTCATAGGAAACCGTATGTGCAGACGGCCACGCCCCTGCCGCCGTCTGTCCGGGAGCGGGGCAGGGTCCGGGGCGCGGGTCAGTGCGGCCGGCTGCTGGACTCGGAGGCCTGCCTCTTGCGTGCGGGCATGTAGCCGTTGAGATAGCCGTTGGTCTGCCGCTTGGACAGCCCTCCGTTGAGAATGTCCTGGATGTGCTGCACGATGAGGTTGATGGCCACTGGGGGGCGGAGACGGGCAGCTGTTAGAGATGCACCCAGGGTGGAGGGAACAGCCTCCCCCAGCCCCAGGCCGGGCTGATGTGACCCCCTGGAGGGTTCCCACAGGAAGAAGGGCCGTGCCCGGGACACAGGAAGCCCTGAATAAACGGGCTTCTTCTGGGATGCTCAGTCACGGCGGCAGGAGAGCCATCAGCCCAACCCTGTCTGCAGGTGCGAGGCCTGGCCTTCTCCATGGCACCACCTGCCTGTGACCCGTCCTGGGAAACCTCCCACCGCCCCGTCCCAAACCCAGGGACCCACGGAAGGCCCTCTCCTCCAAAGATGATCCAACACAGGACTCTCTTTTCTTACCATTAGGAACAAATTATGCAAATGATTAACTTCAAAAACAGAAGCATCAAGTGCTTTCTGGGGTGACACGCAAAGAACACGTCTTCCGGGCACTGTCCCGGTCGTGCCAACTCAGCCGCGCCCTGGGGACCCAGACAAACCCAGGTGGCGGGCCATTTACAACCGTCACTGTCGTGAAAAAGACAGGCTGAGGACGACAGGAGGTAGACAGCGAAAGTCTCAGCAAAAGAATTAAATGTTTTAAAGGGAGAAAATCTGAAATAAATTATAAGAGCAGGAGAAGACAGGGTTTCTCCACGCCTCTGATTTCGGCCAGGGAATAACAGTCCACGTGTGTGCCCACATTCACACATGCGTCACACAGGGCCGGTGCCCACAGCCGCCGGGCAGGTGGGCATTCCTTCCGGGGTCCGCCACCCTGCAGGGCCTTGTTTGGTCACCACGCCCTGCCCCAAAGCACGACACCCCACAAGGACTCACCTAGATTGTCTACACCTCTGGGAATGATCACGTCCGCGTATTTCTTTGTCTGCGGAAGAAGATATTTACAACCTACTAAGCGGGGTTCAGAGAGAAACCGGCCCAAGCCGCCCGGGGGGAACGTGGGGACGGGGCGGCCTTCTCTCCACCTAATCCACAGGGCAGTGGTGTCAGGCCTCGGACATAATGTTTTCACCCGCTTTAACTAAATTATAATGAATCAGCCCGGCCGGGTAGCTCAGTTGCTTGCGTATTCAATCTCTGGTCAGGGCACATACAAGAATCAACCTGAATGCATACATAAATGGAGCAACAAATCATTCCATCACACCCCCCCTTCCTCTCTCTCTAAAATCAACCTATTAATCAATCCAAATCAATCAGCTTTTCCTCGAATTCACATTTGAACGTCCCCTGTAGTTTCAGTTTACAACCTGCAGGGAGAACGTGGTCTTTGAAACCAAATCTGTAATTGCTTCTTCAGCCCCAAGGAAAGTGTGAATCAGTGACACCCCAACTTCAGGGGAGCAGTCCACCTGGAACTTCGCAGCCCAGCAGCGCAAGGTGAACCCAGAAAAGGCCTCTGGATACAGGTCACGGGCCCTGTCACTGCACTTACTTTAAAAACATGTTTTTATTGATCTCAGAGAGGAAGGGAGAGTCAAAAACATTAATAATGAGTCATTGATCGGCTGCCTCCTACATGCCCCACACTGGGGATGGAGCCCACAACCTGGGCATGTGCCCCAACCGGGAATCAAACCGTGACCTCCTGGTTCATAGGTCAACACTCAACCCCTGAGCCACGCTGGCTGGGCTACACTTTTTGTTAAAAGGGTACAATTAGCACAAAATCCTTTTTTTATTTAACTTACTGAGATTTTGTGGCCCATTTTCCAAAGAACTGTGCCTGGGTGTATAACCAAGGTTTAGGGTGAGACCACATAAACATGAGCATCTCTAGACTGGAACGGTGAAAATACAACCTGGCCTGACCCGGGCAGACAATTGGGTCCGAGCTCCGGGCTCACCCGGGAGCGACCCGATCGCCCTGGGCACCCAGTGGCTGGACCGTGGGAACCAGCAGCAATAACCCGAAAATGTTTGTGCCGAATTCTGAGCTCACGACTAAGTCAGTCAGCAGAAAATGGCAGTTAACTCTAATTCATGTCCAAGAGTAAATTTAGTTTGCTCTCTGATTACATGAACAAGAGCAGAAGTCTGAGACAGAGGGATGGACGGACGGATAGAATTTCACGGCCGCTCGGCCCTCTTCCCAGAAACCTAACCCTGAAACCCAATCCTCAAGGTTACGCCTGCTGACTCAGAGCCTGCCTAACCCTGATCGGAAACAAAGTCAAGTCCGTCTGACGCAAGACCTGCTCCTAACAGACTGGGAGGAACAAAGGCAGCTGGGAAGCTTGTCTCTCCAGGAAGGGAGCAAGAACCTGGTCCTCACTCTGTACCTGTTCTCAGCCCTCCCAGCCCCCAGCCCCCACGGGTACCACCCAGACCAGGCCGAGCCCCACTCTCTCCCTCCTCAGAGCTGAATCATAAACCCTTGGGGAGCTAGACCAAGGCTTGGTCAGCCTGGAGGAGACACGCGGAGTCCCCTTCCTCACGCAGGGCACCCGGTCCCTGGTGGCACTCACAGTCTCCCCAAGAAGCCGAGGACGCCCCTTGCCCTGACCTTCCTGCTCAGAAAGCCTCCTCACTGCCAGGCTGCCAGGGCTGTGCCAGGGCGGGGACGCCCCCCAGCACGGATCCCTTCCCGATGGGGCTGGGCTGCAGTGACGGAGGAGGTCGCCCCCCAGCACGGATCCCTTCCCGACGGGGCTGGGCTGCAGTGACGGAGGAGGGTCAGAGACCCTGCAGTGGCATCCGTCGCCCCGCCCGCCCTGCACACACTCCACCCACCAGGGACCTTTCCCAGGTGCCCACAGCCGAGGCCAAGGCTGCCCAGAGCTGTGACGTGCCTTCAAGGAAGCACTCACACCAGGAGCCTGGCCATGGGATGCAGACCTTCCGGGGACTGAGCAGCACGATCCTAAGGCCCCGACGATGAGAGATGAGACAGACTGGAGGACTGGGTTCGGGGCTGCAAAGCACCAGAGGCCGCCCTTCCCGGGGTCTCCGCAGAGGGTGATGCTCAGAGTGAGCTGCGAGCCGGGCGCTGCCTCAGCCCACACCCCGTGTCTGATTACACCTTACAGCCCAGATTCAACAAAACAAACCGGAACACAACTCACCGGCAAGCAGAACTCCTCGAAGGCGGGCTTGACGAAGGTGATGTACTGGGACAAGATCTGTTCCAGGTCCCTCCCCCTCTCGCTGATGTCTCTCAGCACTGTAAGAGAAGGAAGAGCGGGAGTGGGAAATGGCGCCAGAGCCGACCCCGTCTCCAGGCCTCTGGATGGGCCACATGCTGGGACCTGAGCCGTGACCAAGAGCACGAGCAGCAGCTTCGGGAACATGAGTCCCGTGTCTACGCCTGCTGCAGTCAACCTTGGCGGCGGCTCGAGGCTCTGCGCCACAGCTGCACGGCTTCTGGTTCCAGCAGCGTTTGACCTAATGAACAGCAGTGTGAACAGCCAAAGAGCAGGGCCGTCCTGGAGCTCACAAGAGGCGGTACCCTGGCCCACAAGGTGGTGGGCTTCCTGGCGGAGGGCACACTGCCCACCTGCCTCCTGTCCCCTGCACCTGTGTGCCGTCAGCGACCCTCTGCTGATATGCCCACCTGGTCTCGCCAGGCTCACAGCCCCTCTCACATCCAGGCCCCGCCGAGGGGAGCAGGCAGGACCCTCTGGGTCGGCCTTTCCCACTCAGTCATGCACAGAGGTTTGCACACAGACAACAACTTAGTGAGAAATGAGGAAACCACGGTGCAGGGAACAATGGGTTAACCCTGGGAAGCAGCCCAGACTGATCCAAACTCACCTTGTCCTACTTCCTCCTGGGCAGGGTGATATAGGGACATCCAAACACCTTTTAACGGACGCTTTTGTCCAAAATGGAGAGGGTCTGCCTGACTAAGGGACTGAGCCATGGCTCTGCCACAGAGCACGAGCCACCCCAAGCCTGTTTCCCAAACTCAGCAGTGAGCTGAGAGGAGAGTCTGTCCGTCAAAACAGCCCCCCACCCCCCACCCCGCCCCGGCCGCGTGGCTCGGTTGGTTGGGGCGTCTTCCCGTGCACGAAGGGTCACAGGGCTGATTTCCGATCAGGGCACATTCGGGAGGCAACTGATCGCTGTTTCTCTCTCACGTGGATGTTTCTCTCTCGCTCTAAAATCAACTGAAAAAATTTAAAAACAAACAAAACAAAAAAAACCAGCCTCTGCCTACAGATGTCACTTTGAACCTTGGTGCACGAGCTGTGAAACCTTCCCCCGACCCCAAAATGGCATCACATCCACCCCCAATCACGGGGCGCCCATCCACCCCCAATCACGGGGCGCCCATCCACCCCCAACCAGCTCTCAGGCACAGGCTCGGGTGTAGGATGAAGCCACTGTAAACGAACACAGGGAATGCTTGTGAGCGATTTCTGGACAGTCACATCTGAACAATCCTGTTTGCACTCACCTATGCACATGGACACGCATGATCGGGAGGGGCAGGGAAGCGGGGGGGGGGGGGGGGGTCATGGCTGTGACCCAGGCTGGCAGGGGCCAGTGTCCAGGACCACAGTCCAGAGCAGGTACCACTGCTGCGCCCCGACTTCCTCCAGCTCCTCCGAGGTAAGCCCAGGGAATAAGCGGTGGGTTGGCCCCTAACCTTCCTAACCAGTCCTCCCTAACCAGTCCTCCCTAACCAGTCCTCCCTAACCAGTCCTCCCTAACCAGTCCTCCCTAACCAGTCCTCCCTAACCGGCCAGACTTGCCTGACGACCTGACTGTCCTCCCAGACCAGAGAAGCTGTCCCTGGGGCATTCCGACAGGTTCTGCAGGTGGGGACTCGGCCAAGACACACAGCAGCGTGGCCCCCAATCCTCCAGACGTCCCCAGATAAAGGCCACACCAAAGAGCAGGCATCCTCAAACTACGGCCCACGGGCCACATGTGGCCCGCTGAGGACATTTATCCGGCCCGCCGGGTGCCGCTGCCTGTCCTGCTTAGCAGCCGACTCGTCCCGGGCCCGCAGTGCGCATAGGAATTTGTTCATAGTTTTTTTTTAAACTATAGTCCGGCCCTCCAACGGTCTGAGGGACAGTGAACTGGCCCCCTGTTTAAAAAGTTTGAGGACCCCTGCCAAAGAGGAAGCCAGAGCCTAAGGCTATCGGAGCTGGGACAAAGCCAAGGCCACGGGCAGCATTACTCACAGCCTTGCAAGAGCCCGAGGCAGTTTCACACAGCTGACGGCGTTCCTGGACAGGAGTCCGTCCTCGACCTGCCCGTATGCACATGCACGCACGCACACGCACACGCACACACGCTCACATCCTCAGCCCAGGCCTGCAGCCCTGTACCTGCATACCTGACAGCCCCTCCTGTCACCCGCTGGAGGGGGGAACAGGCAGGGAAAGCAGGTGGCCACCTGCACCTGCTCCCGAGCCCAGAAGTCGCTGGCCCCCACCGAGGCGGCCTCTGCTCTCAGCTGTTCCCCGCCTGAGTCCGCTCCCTTCCCTGAACGACGGTGACAGGCCCTTCCTCACGGCTGTCACGGAGAAACACGCAGCATGGGTGCAGAGCCTGAGGGAGCTTCAGGACCGAGCGGGCACCGTGAACCGAGGGGAGCGGTATCCGAGAACCGGAGCCTGCACAGCAGCTGGGAGGTGGGGCGGGTGCAGTGTGGGAAGGGACAGCAGGACACACACAGCACATATATGCACACATACATCACACAACACACACACACAGACACACACACACACACACACACACACACACACACACACACACACGAGAAAAGGAAGACCTCTGTGGTTTCTACCCTGGACGCTGGGACCACTGAACATCTAAAGGCCCGCCGCCTCGCCTCCTCTCCCGGTGCCTCCAGGGCACAGTCTCCTCGGACGGGATGGGCCCCCCCTGCTCCTCGCTGATAGGACACAAAAAGTCGAGGGCTGAGTCCGGACAAGCTCTTGGTGCAAAGTGGAAACTCAAGGACTCAAAGTTGTGACCCGCACAACTGTGCCAGGCCAGGCCAGGCGGGGGTGGGTCAGGGCAGGACAGCGCACGTCCACCCACATTCCCGCCACGGCGCCCACCTCGGCCCTTCCAAAGCCACCGTGCCCCTTCTGCTCAGCCAAAGCCGGATGCCACTCAGTGGACCCGTGATAAATACAATTCCTCGGTGGCTGAGTCACTTCACCTTCAGTGCTGCCCCAGAGCCCCACGTGGGCTCTTCCCGGTGGCGTTGGGGGAGTGACCAGAGGTCCGGGGGAAGGAGGCGCCCTCGGAAGATGTCTCTCCGGGACTGCATGACGCAGAACAGGCGCCCCGCCCACTCGAGGAGTGACACACAGACAGATAAGCCACGGAGCTCACTCAGTCTGCAGGAATGTCCCGTGCCTTGCAGCGGCTCCTGACTGCCCCTTCCCGGGCATCCCTGCCCCCACAGAGCACCTGCCAGACTGCCCTCTGTCCCACGTGCACAGAGAATGGATCTGAGCAACAGCACGCCGGGAAAGTCCCACAAGTGCACTATGTTAGTGACTCACCAGTGGGCGGCACGAGACAGCAGACCCTCAAGAGACGCAGCACCTTCCCGGGGAGACAGGGAAGGTGGGGCTGCAGAACTAAGGCCTCAAAACCCCAGGGGCCACCTCCCCGCTTCCCCCCATTCCACAGAACGGCCAGGACAAGCGAGGGACTTCCTGTTTGACTCCACCGCCTGCTCACACTATCGTCTGATCTCACCAGCTCCTGAGGCCAGTCCCCACAGGAGGACGTCTCCCCCTCAGGCAAAGCGCGTTTCAGGTCTACACACCGACACTGACTGATTGATGCCCGCGCTCACATCACCTGCATCACCTCCAATGTCACAAGCAGCCCAGGAGGACCAACCATCAGGGGATCGATAGGAAAATGGGGTCTGAAGAGGTGAAAGCCGTTTGCCTGAGGTCACCCAGCAACTGCAGTAAAAGGGGAAACCAGGACTCGGGTCAGTCCACATGGCTGTCCTTCCTCGTGCCTCCCGCTGCCTTCCTGATGTGCGTGCTAACGTGGCCCTGGCAGACCACCCAGGCGGCCGGGTGTGATTTAAGGATAAACCAGGCCCTGAGGCAGGTGCATGAGGAAGTGTCAGGCTCGGGCGCAGCTGTCACAAAAGGCCACGGACTCCTACCTGGCCAGTCTCAACCCTAAAACCCAGATGTCTCCCGAATACCCATAGAGATCCACCAACATCTCAGAACCAGCTGGAGCCCTGCTTTCCCATCAGAGCTCTGCTCCCCCACGCACCCCAGCCTCCGGAGCGGAAGTCACCCCCAGCCGGCAGTGTGGATCCCGCTGCCACTTGGGCGGCAGGACCCTGGGCTCGCTTCTCCACACGCGGCTGGGTCCGTGTGCAGCTCTCACAGTAAGACCTCAGAAATGAATCAGCTGCAAATGTCTCACAACCGGGCACACTTCCCAGATGCCGAGGTAGAGACTCTGGGCTGGCACTCAGCAGATCCAACTGCCACTGGCTGCTCGGTGCCGAGGGGCTGACCGTGTCATTTCCTGTCTCCACGAGGCCTGAGTCAGCTTGCATTCCCTCCTCGCTCCCCATGGCACTGCCTCTGCAGGCCCTCTCATCTCTCCCCAGCTCCCCCCGCCCCACCCCCACCATGACGATGACAGCACGCCTGTCGCCCGGATCAGTGACACAGCCCTCCAACAGCCCGTGCAGTCTTCAGGTGTGTGCGTGCGCCTCTGTGGGTGGCCCCCACAACACCCCACCCAGCCGAGCCCCAGCCCCTCCTCCACGCAGCCTCCCGCGCACTCTGCCCGACGCCCCAGAGCTGACTTCGGGCTCAGCTCCCAGACCACAAGAGCTCAGTGACCACAGGCCACAGGCCACTCAGTAAGGCTCGCAGCGGGGACGACCAGCTTTGTCTGAAGCCGCTGGTTGTGACAGGACCTAGAGAGCTTTCTGGAAACCAAGGGGCCAGAGAAGCAGGCTGTGGAGAAGGCACCTGGCGCCCCCGGCAGGGTCCCGCCCATCTGTCCTACCCTCAGCTCCATCTCCACCGAGGTGCCATGGGAACCTCACAAGGAGCTGAGCTTCCAATCAGACGTTTCTCCAGAGAAACCGGGATGCAAACCTCCTCATTCATCTCTGTGAGCTCACAAGCCGTTCGCTACAGTGACTTGTCCCTTCTCAGATGTCACCCAACGTTTGGGCAGCAGGCGCCTGGGGCCCTGGGGCCGGAGGCCGCGCACGCACCTCTGCGCGAGAGCCGGGTGTCCGCGTCCGTGTCCACGAAGAGCTTCATCTGGAACAGGTCGCGCACCTCCTGGGAGTAGAAGGCCAGGATGCCTTCGAAGAGCACCACGTCCGCGGGGTAGACGGTCACCGTCTCCTCTTTCCTGCACGCACAGAACGGGCGGGCTGAGCGGCCGGGCCCGAGGCGGGACTCCCAGGGACGAGAGCTAGAGCCTCGGCGGGGAGCCTGGGGTCCTCCCTCAGACTTAGCAGAGACCCAGCAAAGGCGGTGACAGCCGGGACAAAGGGCTCCTCTGACCGACCTGCGCTTTCCCTCAGGCAGAAACACCTGCTGTGGACGGAGAAGGGAGCCGGACAGGAGCAGGGGGGCTGCAGGAACGCGCTCGGCCTGCATCCCTGAGGCTTTCAGAGGCCTGGCTCTCAGTTTCCTCCAACAACCCGCCCCTTCCCCAGGCCTGGGAAGGAAGGAGGGAGGGCCCAGGGAGGGGGGGGGGGGCAGAAGACAGCTCCAGCGACTCCTCAGGGACCATCCCCTTCAGTAACGGTAACGGATGTGTCCCAGCTGCTCCCAGAAGCGCCAGTGACACCCGACCCCGCTCATCAGGGCGCACGCAGGCTGCTGTCACTGCCCTCCCCGACAGGTGGCCGTGGGCACGGCAGGGAGGACAGGGCCGGGACCCCAGGCGCAGAGGACATCCAGGCGCCGCTCACTCACCGGGAATGGGAGACAAAGTCGTACACGGGAATCTGCACGGTTTTCCCCTCGGTGATCTCCTTGAGAGTTTTGAAGATGAGTTCATTGTCAAAGGCATCTGAAGGAGATCAGATGGTTAATGTCCTTCATCTTTAAGCGACTTCTCCTGTCCCTGGGCACAGGGCAGCCCTACAAACCCGTGAGCTCTCAGCACGAGGCTGAGCTCTGAGAAGTGGGTTTTCCCACTGCTTGGCAGCCGGGGGGTATGTCCGCCCGGAGAGCTCCCGGGGCCAGGAATGCCCCCAGGACGGGGAGCGGCAGGCATCCTGCCCACAGCTCCGATCCTAACCACGAACCCCCAGCCGAAGGGGCAGTGTGCGAACCTGAACTTCGGGGAAGCCAACCCCAAATGAAGTCGAACCTACAGGCTTTGTTTAAAATGGGCCAGAAAAAACAGGCAAAAGTAGTTCAGGCGGCCACCCTGGACCCCCCATCTTCCTCCTGCGAATCAGGGAGCTTAACCCCCAGGCGTGTCCGCGCAGTGCGGGTGCTGACAGTGAGGCGAGGACACAGGACAGTGTGCAGGTCTCGCCGGGGTCTGGTTCACCCACATAGAATCGCCCTCGTTCAGGACAGATGCTGCCAGAATCAGGGAACCACGCACTGCAGGCTGAGAAGCGCCCCTGAACCCTGCAAGGCACCCAGCAGCCTCCGTCTCCGGCGGGAAACAGGGAGGTCAGGCGGCTCCCGCCATCCTAGCGTCACCCCTTCACTGCCCAACTCACCCGGGTGATCGAAGTTGAACTGGCCCTTCAGGGCCTTGGCCTTCTGCTCGGAGGTGAGGACACGGTAGAAGCTGTCCTGGCTCAGGATGACCACCTGCCTGTGGTGGTAGTCCACCTCGTTCTGCCCCAGCAGCTGCACGATCTTCGCACAGACGGAGGACTGGAGGGGAGAGGAGCACAGAGTGAGGGGCGCACGGAGTGAGGGGCGCATGTCATCTGCAGGCAGGGCTTCGGGAGGAAGTCTGGGGTCCAGTTGCAGTGCCTCCCCTCCACATGGCCTTTCCCAAAGCCAATGCAAGTCTCCACCAGTCCTTTCTCCCCGGTCGGTGCTCTGATGTAGACACAAAGCGGGCAGCCGAGTGGAAAGCAAGCCCAGCCAGGGGTGGCGTGCTGATGGGCCAGACGCTCCCGGTCATGAAGGGGCTGATGGACGCCCAGGGGACAGCGCTCAGCCCCCCACCCCCACCACCATAGCAACAGAATAAGCACCCACAGCGCAGGGCCCAGGCCGTGGCTGTGACCCCATCTCTGCAGTCCCTTCAGCCTCGGGCCCTTCACCCTTACAGTAAGCCGGGCGGCCTGCTCCGGCCCATGGAGCCGAGTGAACTGGGACTCGAACGTCACCAATACCCACAGCAACTTTGGGGAAGCCATCCCAAACGAAGTCAAACCTACAGGCTTTGTTTAAAATGGGCCAGAAAAATGTAGAACAACAGACACCCAGACTCTTACACACTTCTCTCCCCTGCTGTCCCGTTTGCATTTTCACAGAATGGGGGGTAGGGGTGCACGCCAGGCTCCGCCCTGCCCCCCCTTGCCTTCTTCACTTTCCCTATGTGCCCTCCTCAAAGGGATGAAATGGCGCTTCGAGGGTCCTGTTCCCTTAAGGGAAATGATTCATTAAGACTCGGGTTTAAGCAGGCAATTACAAGCTTACAGGATGCTAAAAAGGAGAGAGCAAGCAACTTCCAGGGTGGGCCAAGCAAGACTGAAAATAATTAGTCACAAGACAAACACCAGATGGTCCCACTTACATGAGCTGTCTGGAGCAGTCACGGCCACAGAGGGGAAATGCCAAGCCAAGGGTGCCCGGGCCCGGGATGGGGTAAGGGAGAGATGTTTAATGGGTACAGTTTCAGTTTCACGTGGTCAAGTTCGGGGGATCCGTTGCTCTACCATGTGAATGCACCTGACACTACTGAAATGTACACTGAATGAAGGAAACTTATGTACTAGAGGCCCAGTGCACGAAAATTCATGCACTGGGGGAGGGTCCCTCAGCCCAGCCTGCGCCCTCTCACAGTCAGGGAGTTCTCAGGGGCTGTCCTACTGACGGCTTAGGACCACTCCTCTGTGGGAGGCAGTCAGGCAGGCGATCAGGGGACGGCGCCACCCCCATCACCTTGCCGCAGCCCGGCCTCCCTCTGTAGGTGGTGACCAGACGGGATGATCAGGGGATCACCCCCCACCCTGCCGCTGCTGTTCACCACTGTACCCCCCCACCCCAATTGCCGTTCCCTCCCTCTGCCCGCTGGTACACGCCTTGGCTGGCCTGGCGCCACCGGCTTGCCGGCCCTGCCCCCTGCCGACTGGTCATTCCGCTGTTCGGTCGATTTGCATATTATGTAGGATATTTTGCCACAATGAAAAATAATGATTATTATTATGATAAGAGTCCACACTGAACAGGCAGCTTCTTCCTTGTGCTAAGAACTGGGCTCAACATCCTATCTAATAAAAGAGTAATATGCAAATTGACCATCACTCCAACACAAGATGGCTGGCCCCATGTGGTCAAAGATGGCTGCTCCCATGTGGACACAAGATGGCCACCACAAGATGGCCAGCAGGGGAGGGCAGTTGGGAGGGACCAGGCCTGCAAGGGAGGGCAGTTGGGGGCAATCAAGCCTGCAGGGGAGGGCAGTTGGGGGCGATCAAGCCTGCAGGGGAGGGCAGTTGTGGATGACCAGGCCTGCAGGGGAGGGCAGTTAGGGGCGACCAGGTCGGCAGAGGAGGGAAGTTGTGAGTGACCAGGCCTGCAGGGAAGGGCAGTTGTGGGGGGACCCAGGCCTGCAGGGGAGAGCAGTTGGGGGGGACCAGGCCTGCAGGGGAGGGCAGTTAGGGGTGACCAAACCTGCAGGGGAGGGCAGTTAGGGGCAATAGGCTGGCAGAGGAGCAGTTAGGCATCAATCAGGCCAGCAGGGGAGTGGTTAGGGGGTGATCAGGCTGGCAGGCAGAAGCGGTTAGGGGCAATCAGGAAGGTAGGCAGGCGAGTAGTTGGGAGCCAGCAGTCCTGGATTGTGAGAGGGATGTCCGACTGCCTGTTTATGCCCAATCCTACCGGACAGTCAGACATCCTTTGAGGGGTCCCAGATTGGAGAGGGTGCAGGCTGGGCTGAGGGACACACGCCCCCCCATGCACGAATTTCGTGCACCGGGCCTCTGGTTTTATAATGATCTTGTTTACTTATTACCACCTTCTGTGACGGAAAGGATTATACCCATTCCTCTGATGGTGAAGACTGAGGTGGAGAGAGGTTAAATGACTTGCCCAAGGCAAGTGGCGGAGGAGCCAGGGTTCCAACCCAAGCAGCCAGATCCATAACCCAGCTCACGGGTGACCTGCCCTTCCGGTGGGAGCGGAGCTGTTCTGCATATCTCTGTATGCAGCGCAATGGTGTATGCAGAACATATTCTTCCCCCGCCCCCTCTGACATACTATCTAAAGGGAGAAGTTGGGGGGAAGGGGCGATAAGCCAGCTAGCACTGTGGGCTGCGGTCCGAATACAAAGTTAAGACCAGGTCGATGTGAGGTCACCTTTAGGAAAAGAATAATCGTATGAAAGAATCCCTGAAGGTGATTTGCAGTTTCTTCATTTGTATGGCACTTGGCAGACCCGATCTCATTTAATTCCACAACAAGATGCTATTAGGCAATTTTTTTTCTGGTGAGGAAACAAACTGAGAGAGTCAATCAAGTTCAGTGACTTGCTTAAGGTCCCACAGCTGAACCTCAAACCACAGGTCTAACTCCAAACACACCCTTCTTCCTACTGTTCCAGAACCGAAGCCTCGATAGTCCCCATCAATTGGTTCTATGTCTAGAGAACAGGGATGGGGGAAGGAGACAGGGAGAGGATTAGAAATAGGGTGCTGTTCTGTCCCTCATTGAAGTCCAGATGTGTGGGAAATTTCAGTTTCATACAACTAAAGGCAGGCAGGTGATCTGTGTATCAAAAAGCTAAGAAAAAAAAGCAGCACACGCACACCTGTTCAAGATATTTGAAACCTAGATTTGGATTCTGTTCAGAAGAATCCAGCTGTGAGAAGCCGGTAACTAGGGGCCCAAAGAAGCCTTTGCAGTTCAGAGAATGAGCCGCCGGTGCTGGTGTCCAAATGTGCTGAGCAACGGGCTGGAGCCCTTCCGTACGCAGCTTCCCGTGCGGGAACCCCCGAGCGGCCAGGGGACTGTCCGGCCCTCCAGCTGCAGTTCCCAGCAGGACAGCTGTGGCGTCCGCACAGGTTCCCACGCTGCGTAGGAAGCGTTTCTCAAAAACGATGCTCTCAGAGGAGGTGGCTCCGACCGCCAACACCGCCCACTGGTTCTAGAGTGTGTTCCAGGGTCTCATCCTAAGACCCGCTGCCCATGCCAAGGCGGCTGAATGAATAAAGCAAAGCACAAGCAACACAGGGGCACTCCGGCGGCCGCCTGCTGACCCTCCACTCCAGCCCCGAGCTGCGGCCTGACCGAGCCCAGCTGGGCAGCGGGAGAGCGTGGCTCAGCCCCGAAGGACTCGGGTCGCGCGTGTCCCTAGGAAGGGCACCCCTACTGCCGCTGCCTGACATTTCAGAATCCCACCGAGTGGCCCGCCCGCTCTGAGTGAGCTGCTTCGAGTCAGAGGGGAGAAAAGCACAGCCCAGGCTTTAAAACAGCAGCTCCAGGCGAGGCGCGGACTCCCTCCCCCTCGGGATGGGCGGTGGGCGCCGGTTCAGAATGGGTGGGTAGGCACACCACACCGCCCAGCGCTAACGGTGTGCACAATGACTCTCGCCAATTTCTCTTGCCCCATCACTGTCGTAAGAAACAGGCCACTGACTACGTGGTGTGCAGCATGGCCCCAGACTCGACAGCACTCGCCCGAGGGCAGGGCTCTCCCCACGCAGTTCCAAAGCTCTAACTATGGGCACAAGCACCAGCCGTTGGCCCTGGGTGCCCAAGACGGAACAAAGCTCCAACCGCAGAGGCGATTCCCTGTCAAACCAGCTGACCGAGCAGCGATGGGAGGTGCCACACACTGCTTCCTGGGAATATCCTGGCACCCAGTCTTGGGGTCCCGAATGGCCCCAGAAACCATGCATTGCTGAGTGTGTGCTCCTAGCTACAATACAATGGCCATACCACACACACACACAAACACACACACACACACACACACACACTTACACACAGATGAATGAATGGCCAAACAGCAGCCACAGGTCAACCCAGTCACCTGCAGCTCCCGGAGCACAGGGACCAGTCAGGACTCAGCTTTATCCCCAGAGCCTGGCGGGGTTTGGCACCCAGGGGCTCACTCAAACATGAACTCCAGCAGCCCTCTTTTCTCCTTCAGAATTTCAAAAATGCAGTTGGCCCTCCTCATTCTTAGCATCAGCCTGATTCCATCCTAAGTATGTAACGGCTTGGGCAGGCCCAGCGAGCTGTGCACCCAAAGCTCAGTGCCTGAACTGCAGCGGGACACATGACTGCACTCCCCAAGCTCCCTGCAGCTTTCTGTGCCCGTGCTAAGTTCTGGCCAATTAGACAAGCAGAGTGTGAAGTGGCAGCTTCCGGAATTTGCTTAAAGACCAAGGGCACCCTCTTGATTCTCCTTCCTGTTGGCTGCAATGAAGACTTGATGGCCGGAGCTCAAGCAGCCACCTTGCAGCGTCAGTACCATGCTAACGAAGGGTACTGAAGCAGCAAGATAAAGGAGCCCCAGACTCAAATGATCATAGAACTGAGAGGAACGAAGTATGAGACAAATTATCTTGTTTAAACCCTGTTATTTGAGGGTTTCTGTCCCTTTGGACCGAAATGATCCTAAAACTGATGTCGACACCCACACAACCAGTATACCTCCCTGTCACATTCTCCTGAAAGCTTGGGGTAACCGTCATGCCCTGGGCCACGAGGCTGCCTTATTCATCGCAGGTGCCATAACCATGTCACCAGTCAAGTCATTTCCAGGTGAGTTTTGAAAGGCAGGGATGAGGAGCAGTCGCCTGGACCAATGGCCCCAGACCACGGGGCACCTCTCTGCCACCTGCCAGACCACACGTATCCACCATGACATGTCAGAACGGAGTACCTTTCTCCCACGTTTCAGCGCCCTGTTGTGCTGCAGGCCAAGCGCCCCAGAGAGGAAACGGGAAACCCAGATATTATAAAAAGAACTAGGTGAAAACTTCCCCCAGCGGAAGCTCTTACTCCCCGATCCCTGTGCTGGTGCCCCGAGAAAAATGTTGGTTGATCAAGAGTCAGTGACATAAACACGTTCCCAGGACTTCTCCGTGAACTGCCAATCTCATCGAGCTCTAGTCCCAGGAGCAGACGCTCACTTCCGGTTCCTACAATTACATGTTTGGCTGTCCCCTCAGTCACGAAGTTCACCGGGGTCAGTCAGCTGAGTGGTAGTGAGCAGCTGACACGCAGAACAAGCAAATGGGGACGTCACACATACCCGTCTTTAATCTTCAAACCAACTCTGGGAGGTGGTTCTGACGATGCCCACTTTGTGCAGCAGGACACGGACACAGACAGGTAGATCGCGTGACCCGCCCCACATCCATCAGCCAGAAAGCCACTGAGCGGCCTCAAACGCGTCACATTCTTAACCACACACCCTGACTCGCCACGCTGCCATGGGGACAGGCACCTCTTCTCTTCCTGTGCCACAGGGGAACCCAGATATTATAAAAAGAGTGCCAGCCATGGTACACAGCAGCTGCAGGCACAGGCGCAGCGTGGGGCTCCGCAGAGCACAGGCTGGCTGGCCTCTCCAGACGTTCATTCTCTGGTAGACGCTTCACTAGGGAAAGAGCAGGCAGCCAGGTCACTTCTGACCCTCCAACGGGTTCTTTGGTAGGAAATGGCCGCTGAGCCCATGGGGACAGGTGACCCGTGCAGCTGCTGGGAGCAGAAATGAGCAAGAAAACCTCGCCCTGGAACCCACACACTGGTCCTGGCCGGCGGGGCAGCAACTGGAGAGAAGCCCTTTCAGAAAGCCGGCATGGCGTCCCTACCCTCCGACACCGACAACTGACAGCGACGCCGACGAAGGTTACAGACGCCGACGAAGGTTACAGACGATGAGTCAGTGTGGAAGCAGGAAGGCCTGGCTCCGACACTGACTGCCACCCTCTAACAGACGCGGGCCATGCGGCAGGGGAAGCTGGAGGCAGAGTCCAAAATGAAAATTGCTGTAGTTCTTCTGCGTCATCTTAAACAACAAAAAGGTGTGTGTGCGGGGGAGAGGGGGGTCCGCACTCCTCCTGGGAAGCTAAGCTCAAGGCACGTCCGCAACCCGGCTGACAGCTGACAGCTGACAGCCACACCACGCCACGGCAGCACAGGGCAGGACCGCTCGTGCTGGAGGTGACGGGCTTACCACCGGATTAAAATCAGTCCGTGCAAAACGCCGATGTCTGCCTCCGGCGCTGGTTCTGAGCCTGAGTGCAGAATCTGTGGGTGCTTCTCTGTGTTCCTCAAAGGACAGACACGGAAGGCACGCACACGCGCGCGCACACACACACACACACACACGCTCTCTGACCGCACCGAGGCGGATGGCGGCTGTACTGCACTTGCTGCTGTGAGGCCCTCTCTCACCGTCTCGTGGGTGCATGAGGGGGTCTATTTCCTTCCCCTTTCACCGGAGGGTCAGGAGGCAGGCTGATGGTCGGGCCCAGAAAACGGAGTCCTTTGTCCCAGGAAGAGACCACGTGGCAGCGGCACACCAAAAGCCACCCACCTGCCTCCGCCGCGCTGCCTGAGCAAGGACAGCGTGTCTATTACAGGAAGGATGCCCACGACCCAAAGGCCTCCTGGGGGAGGCAGCAGAAGGAAGCGGACTTCCCATGTTTAAAACGGAAAGGATGAAAGAGAGCACGAGCCGCTGGACCCTCTGCTCGGCCTCCCCACGCTGAGGGCCACCACGGTGGCCACTGCGTGTGGCCTGGGCAGCTCAGCAGGGCTTTGCTCCAACGCAGACTGAGTCACACTGCCTGTCCAGCGATCCTTAACCACGCTGTGCGAGCCGGAAGCCCGACGACCTGGTTATGAAGAGGTTTTATTATTTCCTCCCCAGGTCTCCCCAGCACCCTCTAACTGCAGAGCAGTGGGGGAGGGAACCGAGAGCTGCAGTGAGCACACACTTCCCTTCTGCTGTCCTTGAAAACGCAAATTACCACTTACCCTCCCAGCATCTGCGGAAAGGGCCTCAGCTCCTCCATCAGCAGGCTCAGTTTCCTCTAGTTGCTCCCTCCCTGTCATTCACCAGCACGCCCTAAGCCCCCAAACTCCCCTGAGATTAAAAGAATAAAATAAAATAAAGCAACACAGACCATCTTCCTCTAGAGGGGCTGGGGAGTTCTGCACTGAATGTCCTCATATAAGGAGGGCCCACCTGCTGTTGGAAAGCAGGACTTCGGGGAAACATCCTGTGCATGTAGTGAGTGTCTTTGGCTAACTTGGGGAACAGAAGCAGCACCCAGGAGCACAGGCTGAACTTCTGTTTTGGACCCACACAAATATGTGCAGCTGGTGTGACAAAACGCAAGTGCAACTCCGAGCGGGGAGGCGGGGAGGGAGGGAGGGTGGGAGGGAGGACGGCCTTTTCCAGAAACGGCCATCCAGGGGCCAAGAGGTGAGCTTGAGCTCAACCTCCCACCTTCCAGAGAAATGAACTCCAAACGGAACCCGGGCTGATGTAAAACATAAAACTACAAAACCTTTTAACAAAAAAGGTCAAAGAAGGTCTTCAGGATCTAGTGTTTGGCGAAGATTTTTGTAGCATTGACACCAAAAGCACAATCCACAGGGAAGTGGAGACACTGCACTTCATCAGAAGTACAACCCAGTGGAGCGCTCTCCACGAGGAGGCAGCTCGCCCAGCGCGCATCACACCAGGGACTGCTGCTCCAAAACATGTAAACATTTCAAACTTGGCAGTAAAAAGACCAACAATGTATTAGAACTAGAGCAACAGCCAAGAAGAGGCACCTCACCCAAGGGACACAGACGGCACACAAGCACGTGGAAAGGTATGAGCATCCCTAGCCCTTAGGGAAATGTAAGTGAAAACAGAAGAAACATGATTGGAGCGTCATCCCGAGCACGAACGGGAGGCAACCGGGTCAATGCTTCTCTCACATCAATGCTTCTCTCACATCGCTCTCTCTTTCTCTCCCTTACCCTCTTTAAAAAACAAACAAACAAAAAAAAAAACAACAATAATCCTCAGGTGAGGATTAAAAACATGTATATATAAATATATAAAATTAAAGCCAGGACGATGAGGGGATAGAACGGGTGGAGAAGACGGGGTGGCCGACAGAGGACAATGGGGGCTCCCGCGACGAGGAGATGTCTGTTTTCACTTTATCGGTGTCAGTACCCTGGCTGTGTTTTGGGGAAACTGAGTAAATGACACATAGGTTCGTTCCATTATTTCTTACAATTGTACGTGAACCTACAATTACCTCCAAAGATTTATCTTTAAAAAAAGATGAATGACCATCTGCAATTCTGTCTTTCCTGAAATTCAGCCTCTCACACACCACTGTTAATAATGAATTGATATGGAGTGGATGTATTTTGCTCATGGGACAGACATAAATTTGGGGGGCCAAATAACAGACTGTCGTGGGTAAACTGTGGCCCCAAAAGAGACGCACAAGCCCTAATCCCCAGAACCTCCGAATGGGACCTTATTTTGAACAAAAGGCCTGTGCAGATGTAACTAAGGTAAAGGATCCTAGACAAAAATCACCCTCCATTGTGGGCGGGGCTAAACCCTATAACAGGTGTCCTTAAAAGAAACAGACGAGGAGACACAGAGACGGGGAAGGCAATGGAGGAAGGGTCATGCGGGAGGAGGTGGAGACTGGAGACGCCTCCCTCACCAAGGACGCCACCAGCAGGGCAGAGACGGCCGCTGCCGCTGAGCTGAACTCCGAGGTTTTGGACTGCGGGGTCCAGAACCAGAGAGAGTACGCCGGTTGTTTTAGCTTCCAAGTTTGCGGCCCTGTTACCGGAGCCCCAGGAAACGCATACACCGTCATTTTTTAGGGGGTGCGTTTCCCTTTCCTAATCACGGAGCACTTTCATCCACTGTGTGTGTCTGCACACATTCTTCCTTCTACCAGAAGCCATATGGCAGGAGGACGTGTCATTTCCTCTTCCCGGAGCTCTGCTTGCTCACAGCAATCTACTGCTATTGGCACAGAGGCGTGTCCCCTCCCATCAAACATCCTGGTTAATCATCAGCGTCCGGCCCCAGACTCCTCCCATTGTCCAAGACTTCCCCTGCACCTCACCTGTAGCCCTGGGCTTTGGCTGCTGTTTCCTGGGTGACTAAGAAGTTTCTAGAATCTAGATCCAGCAATGTGCTCCAGGGTCTTCAAAATGAGTAACAATTGTGCAAAAAGTGCCGTTTTGTGTTTTGACAGAAATGCCCACTAAACTTCTGGGCAAGACAGATTTAAAAAAAAAAAAAAATAAAGCAAGATGGATGAAAACTATCCAGTTGCCTCAAAGTTCTAAGAGGCGAAACCTGGGTCCTTCCGAATCCCAGGGACACAAAGCGCTGGGCCTGACCCGTCCACCACACCCACAGCGGTCCTGTCTCAGGTCACGCAGCCCCTCAGGTCCTTACTGTCCAGTCATCTGTGGTACTAGTGGCCCTTCATCCCACAGGTAGGCTAATATACACAAGACAGCGCCTAACACAAGATACACGTTCAGTAAAAATCATTCCCTCCTCAATGGACATCTCCGAGACGAGGCTGCCCTGTCCGAGTACAATGCCACTGGGACAGAGAGGCTGCAAGGGGCGCGTTTAAGTCCGTCGTGGGTCCCTTGGACTTGGCTGCTGTAACTCCAGTGCTAATGCATGTCAATGGGTGCTGACACTCACCCCAAGGAAATGCTTGTACTTCTCAGATCAAAACCAACCGTGTCAGCCTTCCCCCACTGGCGGCTTTGGAGACTGTTCGAGAACCTGACTACAAACACTCCAGCCCCACCCCGCAACAACCCACTGGAATATCTGCTCCATCAACTTTCAGTGGTCGTCATGGTGACCACAGGTTGACAGGGAATGCGACTCGCCCACTCTGGGCCAGAGGGAGGTAGTGATTAAGATTATTCAGAACCTCTGTGGCCCTGTCACTGGAATGAGCCCACTTCAGAACCAGACGGCAAGCCCGGGTGCCATGAGCTGCAGAAACCCCAGGTGCATGTGACTGGCTGGGGGGAAATGAGTCTTAAATGTTGGTGAACGGAGTGTGCGGTCATTGGTGCAGCGTAATGTCTGCACTCCTTGGAAATGCCGTGTTTGTCATCTACAAACTCCCAGCAACTACTGGGAAGTATTACCTGGACCACTTCACAACTCCAACCATCCCTCTGCCCAGCGGGCTTCCATGGTCCTGCATAACACTGACGTTAAAAGTAAGTCATTTAGGAAGGATTTACCTCAGCCTATTGAGATCTTGCTTCCAGGTGTATCCTCTATTTGGCTCAAATAAATTTGTATACAAATTCAAAAATAAATAAAATAAGTCATTTTCAAAAATGATTCTCTTCGCTAAGACCCCTTAATTTTCGTTTATACAAATATTTCCCAGAAACAGTCTATTGGGAAGCGGTTTATTTTGTAACTCAGTTGCCCTTTTGTTTTATAGCTTTTACGCCTATAAAACTCTACACAACTCCATTCTTTCTCTAGCTCAGAATTCTGCCATTTGGCCTCATCGTTATATCTTGGTGATCCGAATCCTGAGCTGAAAGTCTGGCTCCTTTTTTTTGTAGTTCTCACAACTTTACTTATTTCTATTACCCCTTCCCAGGCCACAAGAGGCAGCATCTCCAACGTGCTACAAAACAGAAAAGGCACAGAATACAAAGTCTGCCTCTATCCCGACTTACCCCAGGCTTCTGTCTGACTGCTGGGCAGCCTGTTTTCCATTGCACGCAGAGCCTTGCAGAGGCGGTCACTGCACATAACACGGGTGTGCGTACACTCCTCAAACACAGGCTCTAATGCAGTGCTGTCTGCACCTCGTTACACTCATGAGCTCGAAGATCATCCCATCAGTACAGACAAGAACCTCTCCTTTTTCAGAGCTGCATAGTATTCCTCATATGAAGGAGCCCACCAGCCCACCACTCCTCCACCAACAGACATCTACATCGTGCCTAACTTTTCTAAAACAAGCTTTAGACATGGGTGCATGTATATATACCTGTAGGCTGCACATTAATAGATTTGCTAAGGCAAAGAATCTGCATTTTTAAAAATTTCCATACACAAGCCCAGCTAGCCCCCAAAATCAATGATTTCCATACACGCATTTCCCCGTACCCTTAATGATATCTAACTTAATGCTATCTGTTAAATTTGCCAATTTTAAGTGAGGATAAACATGTTTATATGCTGAAAAGCTTTCTGCTTTCCTTTTTCTGGTTATTGTTTTTTTTCTTATTGATTTATAAAAGCTCTTTATATGTCAAGAAAACTGGCCATTTCTCATTTATATCACAAATGTTTTTTCCAGTTAACTGTCTTTTTACTTTTTTTTTTTATTGTTTTAGTTAATTTTTACTTTTAATATATTTTTTATTGACCAGAGAGGGAGAGGGAGAGAGATAGAAACATCAATGATGACAGAGAATCTTTGACCAGCTGCCTACTGCATGCCCCACACTGGGGATCGAGCCCACAACCCGGGCATGTTTCCTGACTGGGAATTGAACTGTGACCTCCTGGTTCATAGTTCAACACTCAACCACTGAGCCATGCCAGCTGGGCTGTCTTTTTACTTTAAGGTGATGCTTCCTGGAGAAAATTTTTATTGATGTAGTTAAACGGATTAATCTTAATCTTGTAATTTGTTTCTGTGATATTTAGAAAAAACTTTCACCTGCAGAAATTTACAATAAATTCGCCCTGGCTGGTTGCTCAGTGGTTAGAGAGTTGACTGGCAGGGTCTCTGGTGCGATTCCCGGTCAAGGGCATGTATCTCAGTTGTAGGTTCCATCCCCAGTCAGGGCACCTGCAGGAAGCAAACAGTGTGTCTGTCTCTCTCATGTCGATGTCTCTCTCTGTCTCTCTCTCTCTCGCTCTCTCCCTCTCTCCTTCCCTCTCCCTTCCACTCTCTTTCTAAAGATCAATGGAAAAAGTATCCTTGGGTGAAGATTAAAGAATAAATAAAATAAAATAAAAAAGAAATTTATAATAAATTCCTACGTTTTCTTCTCCTGAGTGTCCCTCTCGCCCTTTTCCCCCTTTCCTGCCCAAGACCTCAACCAGAACAACGGAGGAACAGCAGAGAGCACCAACCCAGCGGCTGCTGACCCTGAACCTGAGGCCAGTCGCCAGCCCAGGAACGCAGGGGCAGCAACGGACGGAAATGAGATGCGGGGGCAGCTGTTGGAGCTTCCTGTGCACATGCAGTTACAGGAGCACCTGGTCCCTCTGGAATTGGCCGGAAAGAGACACGGGATCCGCTTGCAACCCTCTGGCCCACAGCTGCACCCACAGAACCGTGCATGGGCGCCAGTGTCAGAGCAGGAACCTGTGGCGAGTTAGGGGCACACCGGAGGGGAAGCCATCTGTCAAGTCACCTTTCTTCAAATCACCCCGCAGGGTGTCTGGTGAAGGGGGAAAAGCCTGCTGCTCCCCACGGCAAGGAGCTGAAACAAGCACACGTGCACACACAGACACACACGCACACACATGCACGCTCGCACACACGCACCAAACACCACACACTGAAGACCAGTGGGAAGTTTCAGCCCCACAGCCTTCGGTAACAGTACACACAGACGTGGAGGCAGAGGATGAAGACGCACGTTGAATACCGTGTTTCTCCCCTCACCTCGATCTCCTTTTCCTCCCGCCTCACCTGCCCCGGCTCCTGCAGAGCTCCAGGAACCAGCCCAGAGCCAAGCGGTCAGGGTCAGACAGAACTCCACGCATCTCCTCCCGCATATTAAAATGAGGTTTAACAAATCGTATTCGTATTCGGAAAACTGGGTATCCACATGCCAAAAAAAACAAAAAAAAGTGAAGCTGGAACCTTCTTACACAATATGGAAAAATTAACTCGAATTCGATCAAAGGCCTAAACACAAGAGTTGAAATTTTAAAACTTAGAAGAAAACAGGAGGGAGGGCAGTGGGTCATTGGGTTCAGCAATGATTGCTTGAACAGGATACTAAATCCACAGGCAACAGAAGAAAATTAAATATGACGGACTTCTTCAAAATTGAAGACTTTTGTCATCAAAGGAAACTAGCAACACAGTAAAAAAGCAACCTAAGGAATGGGAGGAAATGTGTGCAAATCACGCCTCAGACAGGGAGCTGGCATCTGGAATACATAAAGAATTCCGACAACTCAACCCAAAAAACCTCACTAAAAATGGGCCAGAAGAACTGCTATTTCTCCCAAGAATATGTGTAAATGGCCAAGAAGCACATGAAAAAATGCTCAACATCACTCCTCATTAGGAAATGCAAATCAAAACCACAATGAGCCATCTCTTCACACCCAGTAGGATGATTGTTTTAAGAAGAAAAAATCAAAACTCACAAGGGTTAGTGAGGATGTGGGGAAATTGTGCATTGCAGGTGGGAACACAAAATGGTATGGCCACTGTGGTAACAGTACAGCGATTCCCCTAAAAATTAAGCACAAAGCCATCACCTGACCCAGCAACCCCACTTCTAGGTATAACCCAAAGAGCTGGAAGCAGGAAACAGTCATCTGTCCGCCATTGTTCACAGCAGCGTTATTCACCCAGGCCAAAAGTTATTCACCCAGGCCAAACGGTGGAGCCAAGTGTGTGCTGACAGATGAATGGATGAACCAAAAGAGGCCAAAGCATACAGTGGAATATCTATTCACTCTGAAAAGGAAGGAAACTTCGACACATGCCATAATGTGGATGAACGTTGAGATAATTCCTCAAGAAATTAAACTGAACAAAGTAAGGCAGTCACAGAAGGACAAATACCATGAGATTGCACTTATTCAGGTCCGTAGGGCAGTGAAATTCGTAGAGACAGAAAGTAGAATGAGTCCAGCAAGTATGGCTCATTGGTTGAGCATCGACCTGTGAACCAGAGGGTCATGGTTTGATTCCCAGTCAGGGCACATGCCCAGGTTGCAGGCTTGATCCCCAGTAGGGGGCGTGCAGGAGGCAGCCGATCAATGATTCTCTCTACTCATTAATGTTTCTAACTCTCTCTCCCTCTCCCTTCCTCTCTGAAATAAAAATATATTTTTTTAAAAAACACAAAGTTATAAAATAAATTTTTTTTTATCTATTTACATTACTGCTCTCCTCTAAGCTACACACGTTGAGAGCAAGGAGCTTATCTCAGTCTTTGTACACTTGTCCCAGGGTCAAGCCCTCAATCAGTACACTGAGCCCACGTCCCAGTTCAGGTTCAGGTTCAAAGTGCCGAAAAGCCGCATGTGGAAACCATGATGGGGGCAGGGGGTAGAGAAGGGAGAGAGACCCTGTCATACAACCCTTTCCTCGGCTGTAAAAGTCATTCTCTCGGCAGCAAAGACAATAAGAAAGGCAACAGCTTGCATTACTAGTTACCAGCCAAGCCCTGCGGAGGTGCGTGGGCCCTGGCACATCCCAGGGACTTCCTCTTCCAGGAGACCAAACGGAAGCTCCCGAGAGCACCTTGGCTCCCACCACACCTTGCCCCTTCCCTGCCCCCATCCTGGTTCCTAGCGGCACCCCAGGTCACAGCACCCCAGGTCTCAGCTGCGGAGGCTGGGGAGGCAGCGATGCAGGAGGGTGAGGCCTTGCTGAGGAGTTGGCGGAAGCACTAAGCTTGGCCTTCTCCTCCACAGAATTGAGAGCCGCAGGAAGTCTGCACCTCCTGAGGGCAGCAGGCTGATGATCAGCCAGGACCATCAGCCAGGACGGTCCCCACCCCCTCTCCCAGGCTTTGTCAGGGTCCTCTCAGGCCCCTGCACTGTCTTCTCGGTGGGCGCTGCATTTGAAGTTTCCTACTGAAATGGAACGGACAGTCAGGGCTGGCTTTTCTCAGTGGGAGTGAGGTTACAAAAGGCAATACCATACAGGTCCTTCTTTCTACACGAGAAACATGAGGAATACATAAAAAGGACGGAGTGAGAAAAGAACACCAATCCCCCGCCCCAACGAAGCAAGGAACACCCAGCTCTGACCACCCCAGCAGCTCGCGGACCCAGGAACCTGCTGTCCCAGCAGCAAGCCCCAAGGATTCTGCCACAATTAGGCAAGAGTATAAAAACATTCATCCTTTTAACCAATAACTGTAGTTCTGGCGGCGTATTCTAGCGAAATAATTAAAGGAATAAAATAACTGACGCAGATGTCCATCAACGCAGAGCCAATGAGAACCTGCCTGGTCAGCCAGGACGGCGGTGGACTGGCCACACACATCTTGGCACCTCGCACACGAAACCTTACACCGCTGCCAGGTCATGCTGACCGAGATATCTGGTAACATGGGAAGATGCTCAGATGCATGAAGTTTGAAAAACTAAGACAGAAAACTTTTTTCCCTCAATTCTGTCCAAAACACACAGTAAGTTCCATGGATGTATATATATTAAAGTTCAAAAAGAAGCAGCACAGTTTTAACAACAGTTAGGTCTGGGCAAAGAAAGTATAAATCAGCCCAGCCAGTGTGCTCAGTGGCTGAGCATCGACCTATGAACCAGGAGGTTAACGACTCAATTCCCATTCAGGGCACATGCCTCTGTTGCAGGCTTGGTCCCCAGTGGGGGGGGGGGGGCGTGCAGGAGGCAGCCGATCAATGATTCTCTCTCATCACTGATGTTTACATCTCTCTTCCCCCTTTCCCTTCCTCTCTGAAATCAATAACATATATATATCAGTTTTCTTTATACTACTCTATTTTTTATACACCAAATGACAAGGCTCAAGCAGAAAAAGGTCCAACCCCATACACGTTACTGATACCTGCAAAAATAATATGGTGACTTGTTTGTGAAATTTTATTTGTTTTTCAATCACTCTATTCGCAGTCCTAGGAGCGGCTGCTGGGAGGAAGGCCACGCTCGTCGCCATGGGCAGGGCGCGCTCGGCTGGGGTGGAAAATATTCTGTGGTTTCCTATTCCCATTTGGCACTGAGTCTGACCAAGACAAAAGCCAAAGAATGCACAAAAACAGGTGGCAGGCCCAGGACCCTGATGTGTGGGTCACTTACCTGGTTGTTAGAAATGTAAGGCAGGAAATATTAAAAAGTAAATGACATGACATTTTTATGGCACACGCCAGGTGATTGCCACGATAAACACAGTGCCACGTAACTGACACATATCTTGCATGCTTTCCAGAAATCTCGGAGCATATCCTACCACAGAGCATCCGCCTGCAAGCCAGAGCTTACTGAGTCTGCGCTCCCAGATCACCCTGCAGGAGGTTATGCAGGCTCAGCCACACGGAGGTCAAGTCCAACACTAATGCTGAGCAGGCTTTCTTAGCATCTGGCTCCAATGACGGCTTCTCGTTTACCTCCATGAAGGCCCTGGCTTGAAAAGCATGTCTCCTTCTTTATAAAACACCCTACGACATGTCTCCAACTTACAAACACATGGCCACCTGGCAGTTTGCGGATTGTACAAAAACGGGGACAGTTTTCCATTCAAACGAGTGAGGACCAGGTCCCCAGCATAGCGTCTAATGCCCGTTTACCCTGTGCTGCGAGTCAGATAGACATCCGTCCACAAATAGAGGATATGGCCGCTGCAGCTCAGATTCGGGTGGAAATCCAGCCCACGTGAGTCCTGTGCGTCCCCGGAAGCCCTCAGGCATGTACAGCGCTCAGGACACCCCCCCCCCCCGCCCCCATCGCAGAGCAGACCACGGCACCCCCGATGCCTGGAACGGGGCAGGGCAGCCCTGCGAACGGACACCCCTTGGCAAGCAAGCAGCACGCTCCTCCCTCGAGCCCACAGGCTCGCACATTCTTACATGCTTCCCACGTTCCAGGTCTGGCCGGACAATTGAGAACCAGACAAAAAAACTCGCAGTCCTAAGGAGCGGCCGCCGGGAGGAAGGCCGCGCACTGCTGAGCCTTCCATGATAGGACCCTCTGCAGCCGACTGCCTGTCAAGGTCCCTGGTTTAAGTCATGCTTTGCTCGTTCTACAGGGAGAGCCTCACCCACAGGTCTTCGCTCTGTATTTTTTTTAAATATATTTTATTGATTTTTTACAGAGAGGAAGGGAGAAGGAGAGAGAGTTAGAAACATTGATGACAGAGAAACATCAATCAGCTGCCTCCTGCACACCCCCCATTGGGGATTTGCCCGCAACCAAGGTACATGCCCTTGACCGGAATCGAACCTGGGACCCTTGAGTCCGCAGGCCGACGCTCTATCCACTGAGCCAAACTGGCTAGGGCTTCGCTCTGTATTTTTACACACAAATCTAAGCAGCTTTTCCTCCACGTTTCCGGTGAAAGGGCCACGGGAACCATGGTGAGTGTCTCTGGGGGCGGTTTTACCATCATTTAAAGGTGTGTCCTGCCCAGGCCATTCTGCAGCGACACGGGACTGTGAGCTGCAGCTGCAGCTGCACCCGCCAGGCGGCTCTGAGGGTGGCCAGCGCCCGGCCCTGCCACTCAGGCAGTTAAGGAAGAGCGGCCGTGCGTCTCAGGTCCATGCACTCACCACTGCTACAGAAGCAAGGGCTGCCTGGAGGTTCCATCTTCTCCCTGAAACGACGTTTTCCCAAGTGCTGCTACTGAAAGGGGCCGCCCGACGGAGCCGGGCCAGACGCAGGCTGCAGGGGGCCTCAGGCTCCAGGCGCCCGAATTCGCCATCAGCAGGTGCACGAATTCGCCATCAGCAGGTGCACAGACGGAGCACGGGGATGTGGCAGGAGGCAGCCCTACCGAGGTCCTGGCCTCGGCGGCCAAGGCCACCACTCTTCACGGAGTGTTTGTGCCACTGCAAGAAGGGCCACTTGGAGCCCAGGCGAAGGGAAGGTCGAGCTTCCGAGAACTGTGTCACTGAGACTCCTCGGAGGAAGGAAGGAAACGGAGAATGAGGGACACGCCCGTGAAGAGACCGCGGGCACCGAGGGCTCAGCGAGGGTCGCTACCAGGGCTGGCGAGAGGACTTTTCTCTTCCACAAGCAAAGGTCTTCGGGAGGGGGCGTTTATGAATAAAAACAGACGAGGGCTCCGCCTCCCAGCGCCCCCCCCTCCCCCATTCTCCATCAGCTCGCTGACAGTGAGGACACTATCAGAAACCGCCAGTGACATCAGCAAAGTAGCACGAGCTCCCCTGGAGGCAGGGCAGCACCAACAGGAGACAGGCTCTCGGCGCACGGGTCCGGGTTTGAATCCCCACGTGGCCGGGACCCTCCAGCCCCAGCTTCTTCATCCGTAGGGCGCAGGCCGGGACCCTCTCCCGTGACAAGTACTCAGCGTTCCATACAGCAGCTAGTTCATTTTACTGCTGTAAGACACAAATTATATTTGCTGTTTCTTTTTTCTTCTTTTAAAACAAAAACCGGTTTCCAGCCCCTGCTTCCACCTGGTGAGGTGGGAGGGATGGAGGCGGGTCCTGTGACTTAGTCCTGATCTTGGTTTATCATCATGATCCCAGGACCCCAACAAACCCGAGGGAAGGAAAGTGAGGAGACGTTAGGTAAGACACGACGCAGGATGGCAGGGGCAGCCAGCTCCGAGGGTGGCCCCCCTCTCCTTGCAGCAACAGTGGGAAGACTTCCGCAGGGAAAAGGCGGCTCGGCAGTGGTGGTGTGGAGGCTCATGGCGGCCCCGGGAAGATGGGACGAGGTGGAGAAAAGAACACGGGATCCAGAACGGCAGGCGGCCCGCACAGCCTGCAGACCGGAGCGGCGGTGCCCATCACAAGCGCCCTGCAGCGCAACCGCCCTCGTGGAGTCAGAGGTCGGCGGGTGCCGGTGAAAGTCCATGAGGGGGTCTGTCCCACGGAACATGTGACAGTGCCGTGACCTATGCAGGCGAAAGCCCGGGCTCCACCCAGCAGCTCACAGAAGAAGACCTGGGGCCAGGAGGCCGCAGCCCTGGGCGGCCCGAGGTGGGTGGGCGGTCCTATCACAGGAGCTGTCAGGCCCGAGGTGCAGGCCAGGTTCACAGCCCTGGGACCGGGAGCAGGTAACTGACAGAGCTGGGGCCGTGGGGACAAGCTGGTTAACCAATCAGACAGCAGCCAGGGGTGGGGCAGGGGCAGGAGCCTGCTACCGGGAGGAAGATGCTGGCTCTGGACTCCAGGGGCTCCTCTCCAGAAAACCCGGGGGCGCCCACCGTGTCAGCCGCCACTCTCGGCGGCCGGGGCGTGGGCGCGGGGAGGGTGGCCACTCAGAGATCCTGGCTCCATGCAGGTGTCATCAGTCTCCCAGCAGACACAGCCTGTGTCCTCTGGTCTCATCTTTTTCATTCTTCAAACCACACGGCTATTAAACATGTTGTCAGCAACGGAAAGCA
Organism: Plecotus auritus; assembly: GCF_963455305.1. Taxonomy (NCBI): domain Eukaryota; kingdom Metazoa; phylum Chordata; class Mammalia; order Chiroptera; family Vespertilionidae; genus Plecotus; species Plecotus auritus. The sequence goes on along the minus strand of NC_137778.1, from coordinate 2,935,423 downwards.
ATCTGGCAGGAGGGGACTGACCCGGACGGGCCAATCCAGACCACATGAGCGGTGCTTGGTCCTGCCCTTCGGACACTCACTTTGCTCACAAAGCCCCTGAGGCCTTGGAAGATGGGACTCAAACAGCCTTTGGACGAGCTGGTGCCTGGTACTCCGGGCCACCGGGCCCCATCGGGGATGCATCTGCAGGGAGGGCGCCTGGCCTGGCCACTGTGACTAGCTGGGAGGTAAGGAAGGAGGACCACTGCCCAGGCACACCTGCAGCTGAGCCTCCCCGGCTGAGGGCGGGGCACCGGGCAGGGGCAGCAACCACTTGTACCTACAGCGTGGGATTCGCAGCTGCTGACTCAGCACGTTCTGCGACGTGCCCAGACACTTGTGCTGCGCGGCCTGGCATAACCTCCCCGAACTTGGCCACTCTCTCCAGGGACAAGCTCCAGGCCTAGGAGAACAGCTGGCTGCTCCCTCATCCACCTGCCAGCAAAGCAGCTGATGTAGGCAAGGCTGCCAGGGTGCAGACGGGAACTGCAGCTGCTCTCCGCCTGGCACCAGGGCAGCACCGGCAGATGCAGGAGGCACCGGCACGCAGGAAGGGCTGGACAGGTCACAGGTGAACCCTTGGTTCCATCCCCATTGGCTGAGCACCCTGGACAGGTTACCTAGGCCCCTGAGCCTCCACTCTCTCCCCTGAAACAGGACCAGGATCTCGCACCCCAGGAGGGAAGTGAACGGGCCGCTCTGTATCCTTACACACACCTGGCAGTGGCCTGGCCGGAACACGCAATGGAAGCCAGCAGCGCCTCCCGCCCGCCTGGGACCCTAACTGGGGCTTCTCTGCCGGCCTGGAGAGACCAACCCTTCTCCAGTCCTCCCACCAAACCCACCTTCCTCCATTCTCAGAGGGCTAATTCCAGAGCCCAAGACCCAGAGCGGGTCCCACGCCTGTGGACGGAGGGCATCTGGCCAGTTAGTGTGGGAGGACACCATGGGCAGCTCAGGCAAAGCGGGTGGGGGGGAGACAGGAGGCCAGAGGACAGCCAGCGCCAGCAGGGCAGCAGCTGAGGAACAGGTGGTGCGCAGTGGCCACTCAAGTGCCCCTTGGCACACCGGGCCGTGACCTGCTGCTCCTGCCTCTCGCCCGCCACGCCTTGGAGTGAGCACACACACAGTTCCCAGCCCTGCAGTTCCATCTGCAACGCCACCCCGTGTCCCCACCCCTTTCCGATCTGGCCGACTCCTGCTACCCTCCACCTGAAGCCCTCACTCCCAGTGCCTGCCTACCCCCCGCCCCAGCAGTCACAGCTCCTGTGGGTGTCGCTGCCACACTCTGCACCCTGAGCCATGCGCTCACTCACTGCGCCGTCATCCCTACACCAGCCATCTGTCCTCTGCCAGGCCTGACTCATCGGTGCGTGCCGGTACAGGGACACAGCCTGCCTGCCACCTGGACGTGCTCAGCAGCTCGCAGAAACCAGGACTCACAGAGAACAGGCTCGCACTGCCCCGCCTGCCGCGGTGTGCGCCCAGGAAGGCACTCGGGGCTGAGCCTTCGCCTACCATGAATTCAAGCAGGGCGAGGAGGCTCCCCACCCCCTCCCACGCGGTGGGTGACCTCAGAGCACGGGAGAGCAGGTGCAGAGAGCTCGTTACTGCACAGCCTGAACAGACGCTCTGTGCAGAGAGCGAAGCCAGGGCGCGTGGACCACCTTCTGAGCCTTCTGAGTCTCGGCTGCATCTGTGTGTCCCCAAACATTAACGCCAGCCCAGTCCAGCGCTGGGGAGGGCTGCGTTCACACAGAGCCTCAATCCTCAGGCTCTAAATAGGGGTCCCCGCTGACACCTGCAGCGGCCACGGCAGTGGCACCGCTCTCTAGTTCATTTCTCTGTTAAAGTGCTCCAGCTCCCCCAAGACGAGCCCAGAGCTGGAATTCGGGAGGTTAACAGTGAATCACCACCCAGCCGAGTAAACAACCACCTCATGTCGCAGTTCCTCGCTCCCTTACTGCTCCCTTAACGGCCCCTCACTCCCTTACCGGGCCCCTCGCTCCCTTACCGGCCCCTGGCTCCCTTACCAAGCCCCTCGCTCCCTTACCAAGCCCCTCGCTCCCTTACCGGGCCCCTCGCTCCCTTACCGGCCCCTGGCTCCCTTACCAAGCCCCTCACTCCCTTACTGGCCCCTCACTCCCTTACCGCCCCTCGCTCCCTTACTGCTCCATTACGGCCCTCGCTCCCTCACTGGCCCCTCGCTCCCTTACCGGGCCCCTCCAGGTCTGTTCTGAGGGTCACCTCGGCCGGTGCAGGATGCACACACACGGGAATGGCAGCTAAGAGCCAAGCGCGGAGTGTTAAAAGGGGTTTATGTTTTTAAGTTCAACACCTTTAAAACTCATTGCAAGTTGCTTAGGGGGAAAATTAAAGACAACAAACAAATTCACGCAACACCTAAAATGCCAAGTTCTAGGCATGAGACAGACACTCAATACGGCAGATGCACCCAGGCACTGAGCTGCCGACCGCTGCGATGGGCCCCAATCAGCTGAGAAACCAGGTTTCAAAGAGAAGCTTCGTGTGGCCTGCCACCGGTGCGCTGTGAGCTTGGGGCAGAGGCTGACGGTGGAGCCTTGGAGTCAGCATCCACTGTAAGGCGGTGCACGTCACATCACACGCACCGCACTGTCCTAACACCTAACCCTAACCCTTCCACGCTCGGGGTACACAGACAGTTCTTTACGGTTTAAAAAGATCTCCATGCCCAGTCTTTCCACGTTATTCTCTCAATCCCCGGGTGCCACAGACACCTCCCACTTCACAGGTGATGGATGGCAAACAGCAAGGGTGCCCAGCCAGCATGGCTCAGTGGATGAGCATCGTCCCATGCACCAGGAGGTCCCAGGTTCGATTCCCAGTCAGGGCACATGTCTGAGTTGCCGGCTTGATCCTCAGTAGGGGGCATACAGGAGGCAGCCGATTCATGATTCTCTCTCATAGATGTTTCTCTCTCTCTCCCTCTCCCTTCCTCTCTGAAATCAATAAAAAACTATTTTTAAAAAAAGGAAATGCAAGGTGAGCGAGAGCAGGCTCAGCATCTCCTCTCTCTACCACGCGCCTCTGCCCAGCGACCCCTGCTGCCCGGGGACAAGGAGATGATCCCGCTCCTGTCCCCACCCACCGCTGTCCTGGGACCTCCACGTTCTCCATCACAGGTGGCCCTGCCTCTACCTGCCATCTCAGACACAGTGGCCTCCAGTGCGCCACCCAACGCAGGTTCCAGGAGACACAGCGCACCGGCCTGCGCGTGCAGAAGTCAGGGGAAACCTGGGAGGTGCGATTCAGCTGACAAGAGGTTCTGGGGGTCCTTTACAGGAAATGCAACACTGGGAAGGCACTCATCCATGTGTGAAAGCAGGGCCACTCCCGCCAGGCGCATTCGGGGCTCGGAGCGTGCACACCATGAGCTGCTCTGAAACAAGAAGCAAGGAGGCAGGGCTTGATGCTCCAGATGAGCTCCATCTCCGGGGACATCTTTGCCGCAAGATGCACGGAGACTCAGGCAGGGGCCCGCACAGGCGCCAGGGAATGAATTCCGAAAGCCTGACTCACTGCCTCTAACCTCCCCTGGAGGCCCGCTGCCTCTGGGACGCCGCGGACAGGGCTGCTGCGCCCTCCTGTCCCAATCTGTGTCATCCCAGAGGAAACCCATGTCCGCTCCTGTAGGTGACAAGTGCCCAGCCCTCCAAGGCAGGACAGTGCAAAAGAGGGAGAAAGCATCGCCCACACACACGCTGCACTGTGGCTGCTCGGGTCACCCCACACTCGGTCCGTCCTCTTCTTCCCAGTGCCCCGTGTGCAGGTGCCCGGCAAGCATCCAGCAGACCCTCAAACCCAGTTACAATCTTCCCCATTGCGTTCTCCTAAGGTGGTGGTGGGGGGGGGGGGGCAGCAGGAGAACGGGGGAGAGGACGCTGAGGACTGCAATAAAGTGAGGCTCTATCTTCAGACCAGCAGAGATGCAGAGCCGAGTGGGGGCGGTGGGGACAAAAACCAGGAAAACACAGTTTTCTAAATCTAAAGAGATTCAAAAGATACATTTTTTTAAAAGAGGCTGAGTTAGCAATGTACAGCGTACTGCTAAGAGAGGGGGCGGGACACAGCCCACCACAGAGGCCGGTGGCGGCTGTGCAGGTGGGGCTGGTGACGGGACCCTAACCGCCTGCCCGTTCCTGGGGTTTCAGGTCCCACAGGCCGCCCGAGAAACCAAAGGTGACGTTCCCAGGGGCTGCGTGGGAACCTCTGAGGGACGTTAAGTAACATCCCAGGCTGCACCGCCCGACCCTCCCTGGGCAGGGGTGGCTTCGCAGCCGAGCAGCTGCTCCTCCGTGGTCCCAGGCGGGACAGCCACCTGCCTCCCCTCAGGAACTCTCAGGGCACGCTCTGCCTCACAGCTGGAACCCCAAAGTGGAGGGGGACGGGAGTGGGACCCTAACTCCCCTCTTCCCAGAGAGCAGGGAGCGCTGACCATGAGCTCATCGCACCGAGGATTAAGCTGTAAAAGGGACCTCGGGGATGAGACCGTGCGGGTCACATCGCTGGGCACAGGCCCCTCCAGAAGCCGCGCACTCAGAGCCGAGCGCCCGCAAGTGGAGCCTCCAGGAGAGAACACCCGTCTGCCCCCAAGTGAGGCGCAAGCAGGAGGCACACGAGGGTGCAGCCGGCGAGGTGCTCAGGCAGCAGCGCCAAAGCCCACACCTGGCCACGCGGCCCCCAAAGACTTTCCACTGTTCACCGGCCCGGGCACCAGCAAGAAGGAAAGCTGTCCGCCGAATGCGCGCCGGCTGAGGGCCTTCAGGGGGAGGCGGGCAGGGAGCACCCACTGAATTCAGCAGGCAGACGTCACACTTTCAGAAATGGAAATGTTTGGTGTTTTGGTGTCTTTCGTTCATTGTTCATGAAGACAGAAGTGTATCATAAATACACCTGACAAGTGAAGGGTCGGACTAGGGCCGTGGCCGGCAAACTCATTAGTCAACAGAGCCAAATATCAACAGTACAACGATTGAAATTTCTTTGGAGAGCCAAATTTTTTAAAATTAAACTTCTTCTAACACCACTTCTTCAAAATAGACTCGCCCAGGCCGTGGTATTTGGTGGAAGAGCCACACTCAAGGGGCCAAAGAGCCGCATGTGGCTCGCGAGCCGCAGTTTGCCGACCACTGTCCTAGAACATTAGCTTCTACCAATTCTTTTTTTTTGTACGAACTCTTTAGAAGATTCCAGAACGGCTGTATGAATGCGAGGAGGAAAATGAGCGGGTCACAAAATGAATCTAAATAGAATCAACCATGTGACACTCTCGAACTTCACTCATAAGGAAAGGCAGATCAGCAAACCCCCTTGTTCTCTTCCACTCAGAACAGCAGCTAAAACGTGAGCAGGTTTCACGTCAGAACTAAACCGCTACCTGCTGCTTGAACCGAGCCCCGATGAGCATGTATGAGGAGGAGAGGAAGGCGGAGAGTCTGTTAAAACCTAACCATTTACAATGGAGGTTCATAAAGAAAGCGTGACCCTGCAGGGGACGATCAGGAAATAGTATGAATGTGTGTTTTTAAAACACGAATCGCCCTAGCCAGTTTGACTTGGTGGATAGAGTGTCAGCCTGCAGACTGCAGGGTCCTGGGTTCGATTCCGGTCAAGGGCACATACCTCGGCTGCAGCTCCTCCCTGGCCCAGGCCCTGGTCAGGGCTCATGCAGGAGGAAACCAATCGATGTGTTTCTCTGTCTTTCCCTCTCTCTTCCACTCTCTAAAAATCAATGGATAAATATCCTCAGGTAGGGTATTTAAAATAAATATTAAAAAAATATTTAAAAATATAAAAAATATACATAAAACACTAATAAAGAAGAAACAACGGGACCAGGGTAGTGAAGTGGCAGCACTGAGACGGTAGTTTGCCTTTTTTTACACTATTTTAACTTTCACCAAAGTTCAAGGGCACATGCACACAAGCAGCAGTGCTTGGAAGTCAGAATGGCCAGTTAGAGAGGGTGCGAGCGGCTCCAGGCTACAAGACAGCAGGCTCCGCTGGGGACGAGCAGGCTGGGCCCTGCTGTCCCACCAACATGTTTACTTCCTCTGGACAGGTGCCCCCTGCACCAGGCTGAGCCATCACCCACCAGCCAGTGGGCACCCCGTGCTCTAATGAGAAGTGCGAAGAGCCCCGGAGCTGTAGTCACACCCACCACTTCCCAATCCCTAAGTCAAGGCGCCTCAGGATCCCCGTAGCCGAGCGTGGTCACATGCGCTCAGGAAGGGCTCCTCGCTGTCCTCAAGCTCCCTTTGCTGACGGGTCCCTCTCCCAGCAAAACGTGGCCCCTGGGCCCTGCCCCACAGGGAACCCTCTGCTCCCACCGGCGGGGCAGAAGGACAGACAGACCGAACCACCTCCCAAATGTTATTCTTAAAAAATACAGTTTTCAGGCTTTTTCTCATCAGCACAGTTACAAGAACTAGTGAAAGATCAGTCAAAGCCAGGATGCTCAAAACTGCAAATAGGGCAAATCCTTAGCATCCAGCAACATCAACTTTCCCTCCCGGGATGGCGTCTCCAGTGAGAACAGAGCGCGGGCGGGTGCAGCCTGGCAGGAGCACCGCCCCGGGAGGCTGCGGACGGGGCGGAAATACTTCCCAGATCTCAAGGAAGCCGACATTCATTTCGCTCCCGTAAAACCCCCTCACAGCGTGTTCACCGTGGCACGACTGAGATATCGTCTCGTCTCCCCATGGAGTCCTGGAGGGAGAAAACTTCCCCGGGAGGGCTAACACTTGTGTAAAAAGGAGGACACCTGTGCCTGGTGTATAGCTGTCACTGAAAGAACCTGATGAGGAAAACAAGCAGAAGGCACTGAGGAAGGGCGCTGAAACAGGGTTTCATTTTCATGTTTCACCGCGTAGTTCATGTTCATTCCACACATCAGGTGTCCGGGGAGCAGTGGATGAGGCCGCTGTGCTGGCGCCGGGAGGCAGGTGCGCCTGCCCGCGAGGTTCTGCGGAGACTCGGGAGTGCCGAGGGGGTTTCTGGCCTCTGGGGCCAGGCTGCATGGGTCAATTCCAGCCCCAGCACTTGGTGCTCAGGGCTTTTAAGAAAGCCACTTAGGTCACTGCTACTTTCTCACCTGGAAACTGAGGATGGTTCGTGTCACCGCTTGGGGCTCTCAGAAGAATTAGAGGAGTGAATACACACTTAGAACAGCAGACAGTGCTCAGAGAGCAGTAGCTAGTATTATAGCAGAAGTACCTTGAAAAGAAACCTAGTAAGCACACACAGACAAATTCAGATGGGGTTACATGAGGTAGGAAAGTGGCACAGTGACAGCAGCCCTCCAGCGGCAGCACATCCATTTCATTGTCTCACAAGAAAACATCTACTTTAGATGGAGAAAAAGAATGTGTTGCCCTGGCCCATGTGGCTAAGTGGATAGAGCATCGACCCTCAGACTGAAGGGTCCCAGGTTCCATTCCAGTCAAGGGCATGCGCAGAGAGGTGACCAATCCACGTGCCTCTCCAGCATCACACCCATGTTTCTCTTTCTGTCTCTCCCCGTCTCTTCCATTCTCTAAAAATCAATGGGAAAATATTCCCAGGTGAAGATTTAAAAAAAAAAAAAAAAAAAAGGAAGGGGGAAAAGAGTGTGGGGAAACGTGATAAAAGTTCTTCCTAATAAATTAAAAACTCATGCTACCCCTAAAAAACCCCTGAGCCAACAACTTCTTGACCCTCAAACACCCGCTTAAGAGCTCAACAGAAAAAGCATTGGTTTGCCCGGCCAGCATGGCTCAGTGGTTGAGTGTCAACCTATGAACCAGGAGGTCACAGTTCGATTCCCAGTCAGGGCACTTGCCCAGGTTGTGGGCTCGATTCCCAGTGGGGTCGGGCAGGAGGCAGCCAATCCATGATTCTCTCTCATCATTGATGTTTCTGTCTCTCTCCCTCTCCCTTCCTCTCTGAAATCAATAAAAACATATTTTTTAAAAAAGGAAGAAAGAAAAGCATGGTTTGGTTGTAAGTACAGGGTTTAAGCTGACTTGTCCACACTCGTACACCGTCACTTTTTTTTAAAATATGTTTTATTGATTTTTTACAGAGAGGAAAGAAGAGGGATAGAGTTAGAAACATCGATGAGAGAGAAACATCGATCAGCTGCCTCCTCATTCCCTACTGGATATGTGTCCGCAACCAAGGTACATGCCCTCAACCGGAATCGAACCTGGGACCCTTGAGTCTGCAGGCAAACCGGTTAGGGCATACACCGTCACTTTTGACACAAGCGAGTCGTGTTTAAATTCACAAGGCTGAAGGGTGAAGTTTTCTGTACTCGTCCCGTTCCAGAACAGGAGTGCGCCGCCCCCGCCGGGTGCCCTGGCACCTTCCACACCCACGTGCACTCACAGGGTACAGGGCACCTCCCGCCACTGCACGGCGACCGGGGTCTGTGGGTCACGCAGACAGCAACTACCACGAAGCTCAGCAGCACATCCACCCAGAACCATGTCAGAGTGACTTTCAGACAGAGTCTGGTGGCAGCATGAAAACAAAAATGACCCAGATGAATCCCTACGAACTGTCCCACACTCACAGCAACAACCTCGTTACAGTCACTCAAGTACTCTGAGCACCTTCGATGTTCTAGGCACAGTGAACGCAGAGGTCAGACCCGGGGCCACTGGGAAGACACGTCAGCGGGCAGAGGGAGGGACGCAGCACGGAACCTCGGCCAGGTGAGGTGGAGGGACAGACTAGAGGGGAGGGGACATGTCAAGCAGAAGCAGGGACAGATCCAGAGGTGCAGAGGCCTGGAGATGATGAGCTCTCTGAGACAGAAAAGGATGGGTGAGGCTCATGGGAGTGACTGGGTGCGAGGCCAGGCTGAGGCTGCGGCCACTAAGGAATTTCAGGGGAGTGGCAGGGGGATCAAAGCTGCATTTTTCAAAGCCCACAGGGCAGGGGCGGGGCAGGGGTGGGGCTGGGGGCAGGGGCAGGGGCAGGGGCAGGGGCAGGAGCCACGTGGAGGACGTTGTGTGGGAGGGCTCCTGTGAGGGAGGTCCGGCTGGCAAAATTGGCCCCTGCAGAGTAGGGAAGGCAGGAAGCAGTGGATGCAGGGGTGGGGTAAGGTGGGGCGGGGGGGGGGGGGAGGGGCAATTTCAAGAAAAATTCAGAGAGAAGTGAGGGGACCCCGAGTGGGTGTGGAGGCTGCAGGAAGGCTGGAGAGGGGCAGGCTCAGGACAGGCCGTGCAGCAGGTACGTGGTTGAGGGCTGGGGAGGTCAGGTATGAGTGTCTAGTTCTGAATAACCCGAGCTCCAGAAGGCCAGGGGGCGACGCCCAGGAGACGGCCGGGTAAGTGGGAGAGGAACCCAGAACCGAGTCACAGCAGGAAATAACCTGGAGCCGGGGTCACACGGGGGACAATGTGCAGGGAGAGCTGGGGACCGAGCGAGACCAGTGAGGGAGAGGAAGCAGGGGTGGTGTGTCGGGAAAGCCGCCCACGGAGATGGTCATGGTCGACATTACAAAACAGGTAAGGGGATGGGGATTATTGGTGACTTCACCAAAGCCACACCACAGCCCGGAACTCTTTCCAAGTCCTCCTGCCCTCCAAGAGCGCAGCCCGCACCACCCACATCTGTCACACCTCCAACCGGCAGCTGAGGTCCTGTCTAAGCAGGAGGCTAGCGATGCGGATGGAGCGGCCTCCCAGGACCCAGGACCCTGGACCCTGGACCCTGGAGTCAGAGGTCACCGGAGGGGATGCTGTGGGAGAACGGCCATACTTAGTTCAGTTTAGCGGACATTTGCTGAACACCTCCCCGTGGCCAGGCTCTGCAGGCCCTGGGCTCCCACGGAGCAGCCCCGGCAGGGAGCCGAGAGGTGGGGATCTCTGTAAGAAATCCGCGAATACTGGCACTTACAGGCGAAGGAATGATGGGGGCCGTGGCCTTGCTCCCAGGCCGGGGTGGCAGCGTCTGGAGATCTGGGTCACGGGCGCAGGGCCTCGCTAGGTCTCCTGGCCGCCATGTGGCCGTGCCTGGACGTCAGGCCCACATGCCTGGTGAGAGTGGACGGCATGACGGCCGAAGCGCCCCCTGCGCTGACAGCGAGAGCACCTTTTTGGAACAAACCGGAGATGTTTCCTTCCATCACAGCCCGAGGAGACACCACAAACCTCCTTTATTCCGTCACACACACGCCCCGCCCAGAAAGCCCAGAGGGCGCGGCAGCCTGGGTCCTCCTCTCGGGGTGTCTCCTGGCCGCGTCCTCCCAGGCCAGGGCTCAAGCCTGCACTTCCTTCCAGAAGCTTTGCTGACTGCCTCCCTGCCTCCAACGCGGACTCATCCCAAGAGCAGGTTTCTGGCAAAAAAAATGGCCGGACTCATCCCAAGAGCAGGTTTCTGGCAAAAAGAATGGCCGGGTCCCCAGGAGATGCCCTCACCCTTAGCCAATCTCCTCACCAAACTGGACTGTGGAGAAATTCCGGAGACGACCCACATGGCATGCATGGAAACGCGCCTCAGAGACCCGCCGAGACCAAGGCCAGGCCCACACCTGCTGGCAGGCACCAACCTGAGAGCTGCACAGGCAGGCGGACGGGCAGGCAGACGGGCAGGCGGACGGGCAGGCAGACGGGCAGGCAGACGGGCAGGCAGACGGGCCGGCGGATGCGCCGGCGGGCGGACGAGTGAGGGGATGGATGCGCGGGTGGGCGCCTGGGTCTGCCCTGGGGCCCACACTCGTCCTGCTCAGGGCGCCCGCTTGCAAGCAAGCCTCCCATAAATCTCCCGAGACCGTAAAGGCGTCGCTGTTCCTTGGCAGAGTATCGCATCCCTTTTGTCAACCACAGAACGCGCTTCAGGTGGCAGCACCGCAGACCTTCACGCTGTTTTACCCCCGAGACGGCAGTCAGACACCGGTAATCACAGCCCGTGCTGGGGGGACCAGGGCCGCTTACCACCCCGTGTTTTGGGATAAAGCATTGGAAGGGCCTTTGTCCTGTGAGTCACTGACTCAATAGGGAGACGGCCGGTTCCCGCAGCCACACAGCTCAGGACCGGAGCCCCCGTCTCGCGGCCGCAGTTCTGCTCAGCACCTCCGGCTCCAGTCCCGACTCCTCCAGTCCCAGCTCCGAGCAGCAGATGCGCAGACCGAGGCAAGTACGGGGAAGTGCGGACAGTTTTTCTCTGAAGATGACGGGTCCACCTCCCCTCAGACAAGGAAGAGCCTCGCTTTGATTAGAAGATGAACTCTCCTCCCATTCCCTGAGCAGATCAGTCCCAGCAGCAAGCATTTAGTTCACCCACGGAGTTAACACCGCAGCAAGAATGTGAAGCCAGATCTTAAGGTTTCTCTCCAGTGGGCTTTTTATGTTATTATTTTAAAGAACCGTTTATTGATTTTTAGAGCGAGAGAGAAACATCGTGTGAGAGTGATACATGGATCGGCGGCCTCCTGCTCGCCCCCATTGGGGATCAAGCCCACAACCTGGGCACGTGCCCCAACTGGAAATCGAACGGGACGTTGCCCAACCAACTGAGCCACACCGGCTGGGCGGCTTTTTATTTAACGCACCACATTAAACAGGCACCTGATCTGCCTGGTATTACACTTACATGACCTCTGTGGCTGGCATGGTGCCAGCAGCACTACCCGGTCAAGGGACCCCAAGAGGAGGTCCCAGCCAGAGCCAAAGCAACGGGTATAAGCGGCGAGAACTGGAAAAGGTCAGAGCAAAGAAGCAATGCATCCTGGAGAGATTCAAGGAGTGAGAGAAGGCCCTCGCTGCGTGGCTAACCAGCGGACACTTACTGGAGAGGACACACTGCTCAGACAGGTGCTAGCCTCCGCCAACAGCCAGGACACGGCCCCAGCCGAGCTCAGCATGGAGAGGGGACAGACCAAACTAGCAGGCCACAGGCGGGGAGTTCTACTGCGATCTGCTCCGATGTGGCCGCCACACAGCAGACACGCGCTCAGGGTCCCGGCCCAGAGAAGCCCGCTGGCATCCAGGGGACGTGCATGCAGGCCGGCGGCAGGGTGCCAGTCTTTCAGACCCCACCAGATGACAAAGGCACCCGCACCGAGCAGGAGGAACCGAGGACTCACGAAGTACGTGGTGTGTGCGAGCCGTACTGAGAACGCACAGGCTACTCCCGGCCAGTTACAGAATTATGAAGTGTAAGGGCTGAGGGGACCCCCTTCTAGAGACGACTAAGCAGATACCCCATCAGAAACTGGCACAGTGAGGCTGGAGCCCACGGTGCCTAAGCCCGTGGCCGCACAGAGGGGAGCCTGAAGCACAGCGCTAATGCTACAACGTGAGGGACAGTGACTAACACGCCCTTCACAAGCTTTCCAGTTTCCTGCTTTCAGCAAAATGAAAGGAGCCAGGGGCAAGCAGGCTACTCCACAAAATACATCCGGTCCCGCCTGGCCGGCGTGGCTCAACGGTTGAGGGTCAGTTGGCCGAGGCACCAAGAGGTCTCCGGTACGACTGACAGTCAGGGCACATGCCCGGGTTGCGGCTCGATCCCCAGTGGGGGGCGTGAGGAGGCAGCCGATGGATTATGTATCAATGATGTTTCTCTCATTGTTGTTTCTATCTCTATTCCTTTCTCTTCCTCTCTTTGTAAAATCAGTAATAAGAACATATAAAAACACACCCGGCCCGATCTACAACGTGAAAGGTGAAACGGAGCGACTGATGCGAAGGAAGGCTGTCCACTGCCCTCTGCCTGTCGGCAGGGCTTCTCCACGTTTCTCTCGACACAAACGACCTTAGTCCACCCTTTACGTTTAATGACTTATCAGAATGCATCGAGCTTTGTTAATTTACGCCACCACACAGCGATGTATTCCAAAGAGCTGAACACTGAAGAAGCTCAAGAGAACAGGAAACCAACCCACCCCAGTGCACAGACTCGCTGCACAAGGAAGGCAGGCTGATCCAGAGGACCGTCAGCATCCAAGTGAGTGAGATTAACATTGTGGGGGACGTGACCTTGAAACAGGGTATCGAGGCGAAAAAAGGAAAAATGAACTTTTCTGATTCAAGTGAGAGCTTATTCATCAATGTTTAAATGGGTGACAATGGCCCTAACCGGTTTGGCTCAGTGGATAGAGCGTCGGCCTGCGGACTGAAAGGTCCCAAGTTCGATTCCGGTCAAGGTCATGTACCTTGGTTGCGGGAACATACCCAGTAGGAGGTGTCAGGAGGCAGCTGATCGATGTTTCTTATCGATGTTTCTAACTCTCTATCCCTCTCCCTTCCTCTCTGTAAAAAATCAATAAAATATATTTTTAAAAAAATAAAAAATAAAAAATAAATGGGTGACAATGAGTGAAATTATTACAGTGCTTAGAGCCTACCAGGTCCATTGAAAAGAATGGAAGTTATTATTATAAAATGTTAATGTTTACAATATATCAAAAATCACGTAGTTAGCAACTCTTTACTCAGGATGAAAAAAAATGATGTCAAAATATGCGATAGAAACAAGAAAAATAAAATAAAAATAAAAAGAACAAAAATGTGCGATAAGATAAAGCATTTTCCCAACCAAAACTTGCTTTGCATCTTATGGCTACAAACTTGTTTGAAGACCACAGTCCAGAATCACGGTTGGCACTCTAGCACCCCAGTCTGCTACAAGCTCTCTCCATCCTGAGAGACTACGGACCTGACCCTCCGCTGTGGGGCGGAGCACCTAGCGACATCTGCAGAGCCCTGGACTGCCAGATGGGCAAGGGCACACAGAACGACTGCCAAGACCTGACAAAGCCGCCCTTCAGCCCAGGGCAGAAAAGAGCCGAAAGGCAGACCAGCCAGCGTACGTACGGATGAGGAAAGCCATCAAGCACAGCCCTACTGCACCCACACAGAATTCCTATGCTTCCACCACGGACATACCAGGCAAAACTCTTATAAAAGCCCCACAGTGCCTGGCGGTGTTGCTCAGTGGTTGAGTCTCGACCCATAAACCAGGAGTTCATGGTTCAATTCTTGGTCAGGACACATGCCCGGGTTCTGGGCTTGATCCCCAGTGGGAGGTGTGCAGGAGGCAGCGGATCGATGATTCTCTCTCACCAATGATGTTTCTCTCCCTCGCTCTCTGGTCCTCTCTGAAATCAATAAAAACATTAAAAAAAAAAAAAAAAAAGAAAAGCCCTACAGTAACGTGCCACAAGTCACCCAAAGGGTGGGTGACGGAACTTTCACAACGAATACTGTGAAGTAGGTGTGGGGGACGCCCAGGACAGCAAGAGGAGGTGTGGCCCCTGTCCTGCAGGCTGTGGTGGAGGGGCCGCGGTCACCCTGAGAGGATGGAGGTACTCCAGGAAGCACGAGGTCACAGAGTCTTGACACTTTTCCTGCAGTTTCCTAGGGAGCAGCATGTGAAAACAAATGCTTTAAAACAAACAAAAACGATCCTATAGGAAGGTCATTTCTAATAGTCAGTGTCAAAGCAATCACCATTCAGAATTCTCGAAGCCTGTGCAGAACCCAACTGCTGCTTTCAGGGGCCCGAGCCCCGGCTGCAGGGATTCCGCACGCTGTTCAGCTAATTGTGTGAAACGGTCCGTTGATGGTACTTTCACGGCTGTAAGTACTTGGGCTTTCTCTGCGTGAGCGGTCATGTTAGACTAACTCCTGCGCGTGCACTGAATGCTGCCTAGGACTTTTAGCAGCACCGGACAGTTAACACCTTTATCCTGTCTGAGAAAATGCTGTCTTTTCCTTTTTATTTTCATGTACACTTTGCCGCTACTTGTTCATTTGGGAATATTTTACTTTGAAAAATAAAGTTCTGACTTGCTGTTTTATGTAGGATTGAAAGAAAATATGTATTAAAATTACTTTTTAATCCTCACCTGAGATTATGTTTTTATTGATTTTAGAGAGAGAGGAAGGGGGAGGGAGAGAGACAGACAAGACACTGTACGTGCCCCAACCAGGGATCGAACTGGCAACCTAGACCGTGCCCTGACCGGGCGGGAATAAACCCACACAACCTTTTGGTGTACAGGACGACACTCCAACCCAGTCGCCAGGGCAGGGCTACATGTATTAAAATTAAATGATCAATCTATCCACTACAAAGATACTTGAAAATGTTGCCACTGTTAAGCAACTTTGTTGCTAAACACTATGTTGCGCCTATAAAATTCGCAAACAGAAACTTGTAAAAACTTGCAAAACATTCCAAATGAGGGTTTCAGTGGGTTTTGAATACATTACGTAAAAAACTATAAATGAAGCACCTTAATTTACAAAAACAATTGATGACAACAGGAAAGATGAACATTTTCTGGCTCATTTTTGACAAAAGCCACTGCCATCCTTGGGGATGGCACCATCGTGGTGTGTAACCCTGCAAATGATGAGCTTCTTGTACTTGGATCTGTTCAGAGGATAACTTTTCCAAACATGATGGTCATTAAATCAAGATTCAAAAGACTAACATAGACCCAAACCTTCAGCCTTGCATTATCCCCAAGACAATTATCACCAATATCATCCAAGGTCCCTAAACCCCATGTATAAAACAAGATTTTTAAAAATAAAACGTTCTTACCAAAAATAAAAAAAATATAAAATGTGGTTTAGTCACAAATAAAAAATAATTTTGTAAGAATCAAAGGGTGGCCAGAACCGGTTTGGCTCAGTGGATAGAGCGTCGGCCTGCGGACTGAAGGGTCCCAGGTTCGATTCCGGTCAAGGGCATGTAACTTGGTTGCGGGCACATCCCCGGTGGGAGGTGTGCAGGAGGCAACTGATCGATGTTTCTCTCTCATCGATGTTTCTGACTATCTATCCCTCTTCCTTCCTCTCTGTAAAAAATCAATAAAATATATTTAAAAAAAAAAAAAAAAAAGAATCAAAGGGTGGCCCTGGCCGGTGTGGCTCACTTGGTTGGGAGGTTGGTTGCCTGTTCAATTCCTGGTCAAAGGCACATGCCCGGGTTGCAGGCTCGATCCCCAGGAGGAGCGTGCAGGAGGCAGCCAATCGATGTTGCACTCTCACATAGATGTTTCTCCCTCTCCTTTCCTCTCTGTCTTAAAAAAAAAAAAAAAATCAAGCCCTGGCCGGTTTGGCTCAGTGGATAGAGCGTCGGCCTGCAGACTGAAAGGTCCCAGGTTCGATTCTGGTCAAGAGCATGTACCTTGGTTGCGGGCACATCCCCAGTGGGAGGTGTGCAGGAGGCAGCTGATCGATGTTTCTCTCTCATCGATGTTTCTGACTCTCTATCCCTCTCCCTTCCTCTCTGTAAAAAATCAATAAAATATATTTTAAAAAAAAAAAATCAAGAAACTATTAGCAAGAAAACTGAGACCCGCCCTGGCTGGGTAGCTCAGTTGGTTAGTGCATCGTCCAGATTCGCTAAGGTCATGGGCACATACGAGAAGCGACCACTGCATGCATAAATAAATGAAACAACAAATCGATGTCTCTCTCTCTCCCCCTTTCTCAAAATCAATAACTAAAATAATTTTTTTTAATTAAGACTCATCATGAACAACATAAACTGATGAACAAAAATAGAACCAGAGGTAGCGGAGATCCGGACCCCGGCAGGAGACAGGATGGCGGCTGAGCTAAGACAAAGTTGTCCAAGAATTTGCTGTGCATGACGTTCATGCAAAGGGGACATGACTCAGAAACCAAGAAACTACTAGAAGAGGAAGAAAAGAAAATCATTAGTGAAGAGCACTGGTATTTGGATTTACCAGAGCTTAAAGAGAAAGAGTTTCATAATAGAAGAGCGGAGTTTCTCGTTATGTGCAGATCTTCTCTATGGAAGAATGTCACTCAGAGGACTTAATCCTGAGGCTGAGAAGTTAATGCTTCAGATGAATGCTAAGAACAAAGCAGAAGAAGTTGAAGATGAAACAGTGGAGCCTGATGTGTCAGAAGAAGAATGGCTAGAAGATAGGAGACCTTGGTGGGGACAATGGGAAAAAAGTTTGCCAAGAAGAGAGACCGTGCCAACTATGAAGATGAACATGGAGACATAAAACCAATTAAAGCAAAGATGTCCTTAAAGCCCCCAAATTAAAATGTATGCCTTAAGATATGGCTCAGAGATGCCTTGTGAGAGTTAATATATTTTGGAACTCATTCCAATGGTTTCTCTATAGTTATTAATATTGTAATGTTTATTTGTAAAGAAATGTATAATTTTGGAAACATGTTGTTTTTGAAACAGATGTATGATGGATGCTATACATCCTATGGCAGTGGTCGGCAAACTCATTAGTCAACAAAGCGGCAAACCACGGCTCGCGAGCCACAGTTTGCCGACCACTGTCCTATGGTATTCATCAAGAGTGGAATTTTAGCCCTTGATCTTCAAATGTACAAAGGCAATGTTTGCTTCCTAAAAATTATTTTACTCCAGATTTTTTTAAAATATGTATTTTCAATTGCTGACCTTAAATTGTCACGTAACTTAATAATAGTGTTTAGGCCTAGCTGGTTTGGTACAATGGATAGAGTGTCGGCCTGCGACTAAAGGGTCCCCAGGTTCGATTCCGGCCAAAGGCACATGCCTGGGTTGCAGGCTCAGTCCCCAATAGAGGGTGTGCAGGAGGCAGCCAATCAATGATTCTCTCTCATCATTGATGTTTCTATCTCTCTCTCCCTCTCCCGTCTTCTCTAAAATCAATAAATTTTTTTAAAAAAATAATAGTGTTTAAATTGTCCTTATGTTTGCATTTTACTTTATTAACAATGTTAAGTCATTTCATACATTTTGGAATCAAATGTCGTGAGAATTTATTCTTTGTAAATTCATCAAGAACAAACATGCCTCTCTGGCCTAAAATATTTGCATGCGACCAATTCAGTCAGTTTGTGGAAATAAGCGGTTTTGTTTAAAGCTTTTAATTAATAAGAAAAAAAATAATGTTCTGTAATAAACATGTTTTCATAAAAAAAAAAAAATAGGACCAGAGACATAGAAGCATCAGACAGACTGTCCAACCTCTGAGGGAAGGCCAGGGGCGAGGGGGTAAGAGATCCACCAGAGCACGTGTATGCGTGCATGAGCACAACCTATGGAGTGGGGGGTGAGGGCATGTGCTGGGGGGTGAGAGCGGCCAGAGAGGTCAAGTGGGGGGGGAGGAGATGCATGTAATACTTTAAACAATAAAGAATCTAAATTTAAAAAAAACTAAGACTCATCTCTAAAAGGCCTTGGCGATCATTACCAGTCCCAACAGCACCACCTCACAGCCCATTGGCAAAAAAGGCCATCAGCAGTGAAATCCCCAACACAATCTGTCTCCATCCCAGGATCTCATAAAAGCCCAACTGCACCAGGTGCCGCCTCGGGCGGACGCAAACACTAGGCCCTGAGTGGAGCCAGGTGAGCACAGCGAGGGTCGGAAACCACAGGGAGACCCGCTAGGGGGGGGCTAGCACAGCAAGACAGGCGGCTGGCTGGTCCCCAACCCATAGGCTCCTCAGCGCTGATGCAGCGAACCAGGCAATTTCAGGCCCAGCAAACAGCTAGTGGAAGATCCTTGGGCAGGGGGCAGTGTGGCGTGCCCTGCAGGGGGTGTGGCTGGCACAGAGCCCGGGGACCGGGGAGAGCGGCAGGGCCACAGTAAACCAGGGCTTGATGGCCTGGGCAATGGTGGGCACGGTGCCAGCTGAGGAAACAGAAGGCCCAGACCACTCCTGGTCCTGGGAGCCCCTGATAGGAGGGTGTGGGCTGAGTGGTCTGGCCAGATGGGTGGCAGCTGAGTTCCAGGAACAGGGCTGTGGGAGCCTCGGCCACACATCTGGAGCAGGATATCCCAGAGTAGATGCTTTCCAAGCAGATCCCCCAATGCAGATGCTGACTCCAGGGAAGCTGAGCTGACAGCCCACAGCTCAGAGGGGACAGAGGGACTGCACTGTCCCCCTTTGATCTGTATTACTCACCCCCAGACCAACCTCCCTGAAGGATGAGTCGCTTCGCTGCTTGTGGAGAAAGCTCAGTGAAGGAAAAATCGTGATTCTACTCCAAGTTCTATGACTTAGTAGCTAAACGACCTCAAGTCAAACATTCTCTGAGCCTTATCTTCCAATGACATCCATCAACAGCCAGGACACTGGGCCGACTTCAAAAGGAAGAGAGGCAAATACCTTGGTAACACACCGGCTCGATGGTAAATGTGGCTCAAACACGGACTGAGCCCTCCCCTCTTCTTTCCTTCTATCCCGGCTTCCCCTGGACACAGAACACAGCATCCACACGAGCACCCCTTCAGCAAGGACCCGCTCAGCGCATGCCACAGGCGCTCAGGCTCCGAATAGCAGTGTCCGTGGGCTGGGGCTGGGGGCTTTTCTTTTTTAATCCTCACCAGGATATTTCTTCCATTGATTTCCAGAGAGTGGGAGGGGCGGGGAAACATCAAACATCAGAGACACATTGATGGGTTGGGTTGCCTCCTGCATGCGCCCCTACTGGGGCTGGGAAACTGAGGTCCATGACTGGGAATCGAACCCGAGACCTTTCAGTCTGAGGGCCCGACACTCTAACCACTGAGGAAACCAGCCAGGGCTCAGGGGCTTTCACTTTTGAGCCATTGCAATGTGAATGACTGTTAAATAAGGTCCCATCTGTGGCTTGAAATCCTAATTCAAATAATCTTATGAATTAAAAAAAAGGGTAACTATAAACTATGGTCTGCCTAACTCAGTTCAACAAATACTCTTAGGGGCCATGAGGCATAAACAGGACACTCAGAACTTTCTTTTTTTATTTTAATATATTTTTATTGATTTCAGAGAGGAAGGGGAAAGAGAGACAGAAACATCAATGATGAGAATTGTTGATCGGCTGCCACCTGGCATATGCCTTTGACTGGAATTGAACCTGGGACCCTTCAGTCCACAGGCTGATGCTCTACCCACTGAGCCAAGAGCGACATTCAGAACTTTCTGCCACAGCTTAGCAAGTCCCTTTAGTAAAAGGCAAAATGAGGGAAATCTATGGAAGCATTAGACAAAAAAATGGTTCTGTTAAGGAAACAGATAACGAAGTCCCCCAGAGGAAGTGTTCACGAACTGAGGCCTGAAAGGTTTCGGAGCCCTTCCAAAGAGGGGTCCAGGAGCCAGAGCTGGAGGCAGCTCCCACATGCCTGTGTGCCGCTGGGCGCGGGGAGGCGGAGAGTGGGAAAATAGAGTCTGGGACCACATTTGGGGGGCAGGGGATATGCGCTGTGCTGGTTTGCTCTGTAGTCCAGGCCAAGGGGAGTCATAAAGGTTTCCAGGAAGCCTGGTGACAGCCAGACCTGAGCCCAAGAAGACCCTCAGTGGACCAGCCAGACCGTGAAGTCACCAGGGCAAAGGCTGCAAAAATGAACAGGAGAGCCTTAGCAGGTTTGGCTCCATGGATAGAGCGTCGGCCTGCGGACTGAAGGGTCCCGAGTTCGATTCTGGTCAAGGGCACATGCCCAGTTTGCAGACTTGATCCCCAGTAGAGGGTGTGCAGGAGGCAGCCAATCAATGATTCTCTCTCATCATTGATGTTTCTATCTCCCTCTCTCTCTCTGAAATCAATAAAAACATATTTTTTTAAAAAAATGAACAGGAGAGGAGATACAGGCAAAAAAATCTGATTTAAATTATTTATTTTTTCCCCCTTCCAATGTTACTTCTTGCTCTCTCTCCAGACCTCTCCCTCAGGGAGAGGTACAAGAATCTGATTTTTCACATGGATCAGAATGACTTTCTCGACCCTCAATTTTAACATGCCACAGTGATGGGCCAAATCAGCCTAGCAAAGCTTCCTCGAAAGTTCTACTTCTTCATTTACAAAGCAAACTAGGAAGTGTCATCTGTGAAGCGGCACTCAATATTTTTGCCTTCTCCAAACCAAAATAATGTAGTCTGAGATAAAATACTCGTGCCCAGGGCAGCCACAATATTGAGACACATTAAGAGCCCTGGAGAGATGGCCAGGGAGTTGGTTTTCTTATGGGGGGAGGAGGGAGAACAGTTGCATTTCCACATTTCCACTTCCAGTCCAGCCAACCTCAGAAACCAGCCTGCAGCCTCTCCAAAAGCCGGAGGCAATTCTTCTTAAACAAGATGGGGCAGCAGGAGCCAGCAGCACCGGGCACCCTGGCTGGGCCCCCAAACACAGACCTGAGCACATTGTTTCCATCTCCAAGTGATCAACTAAGTGCTGGGCTCCAGAGGCTCTGAGCTTCCTTCCACCTCTCAAGGTGACATTTAAAAAATACATTTTTATTGACTTTAGAGAGGAAGGGAGACAGACAGAAACATCAATGATGAGAGAGAATCACTGGCTGCCTCCTGCACACCCCCCCTACTGGGGATCGAGCCTGCAACCTAGGCATGTGCCCTGACTGGGAATCATACTGTGACCTCCTGGTTCATAGGTCAATGCTCAATCCCTGAGCCACACCAGTTGGGCTCAAGGTGACATTTTTAAACATTGATTTTAGAGAAAGGAAGGGAGAGGGAAAAACACACACACTCCGATTTTTTGTTCCACTCATTTAGGCATTCAATTGGTCGATTCTTGTATGTGCCCTAACCAGGGATCAAACCCACAACCTTGGCCTATCGGGCACCATGCTCTAACCAACTGATCTATCCAGCCAGGGCTCAAGTTGTCATTTCTTTTTTAATATTTTTATTGATTTCAGAGAGGAAGGGAGAGGGAGAGAGATACAAACATCAATGATGAGAATCATTGATCGGATGCCTTCTGCACACCCCCTACTGGGGACTGAGCCTACAACCCCGGCACGTGTCCTTGACTGGATTCGAACCCAGGACCCATCAGTCCACAGGCCGACACTCTATCCACTGAGCCAAACCGGCTAGGGCTCAAGTTGTCATTTCTGATGATGCTCTTAGGCCCTCTGCCTTCTCCCAAATTCCTTTCACAGGCTCATCTGTAACAAAATACGCAGGGGGTGGAGTACCAACCTTGCTTCCAGACCCCCCAGCACTACCATGTTCAGGCCTGAGACTTCTAAAAATGGTCCAGTTTGCTGATGTTGACCAATATTGGTAAAGAAGAGAAAACTGAGCCTTAGCCGGTTTGGCTCAGTGGATAGAGCATCAGTCTACAGAGGGAAGGGTCCCGGATTCAATTCCGGTAAAGGGCAGTTAGCTTGGTTGCAGGCTGTGCAACCAGCCAATTGATGTGTGTTTCTCTCCCACCGATGTTTCTCTCTCTGTCTTTCCCTCTCTTCCACTCTCTAAAAATCAATGGAAAAATATCTCGGGTGAGGATTTTTAAAAAAAGAGAAAATTGGAATTCATTGAAGGAAAGGCAGTAAGGACTGTAATCAAAGTATATCTACAACATAGGGGCTACAATATGGAATCTGAGAAGTCCAATGCTCCTTTGGACTTTTTTAAAAAAAATTAGTAAACAATGACAAAGTACTTATCAATGCTAAAAAATGTAAACAGTTTTTGAAAACAGACCCTTTTGGGGAGTTTCTACAATTGTCCTCCTTGACTGGAATTAGGGACAGCGGGTACCCACCGCCCCCCAATGGCTCCCTCCCACTTGACAGTTTGCCTACTTAGATCATCAACTGCGAACGGTGATGACTGAGAAACAGGAGAATGGAGTCATTTCACGTCCTAGGACCTGTTTCCACCTCTGTAGTGACTGCATTATTTAGAGGATTACCGAGGGCATTTTGCTTCTAAAAGGTGCACACACACACCCCGCCCCCCTCCCCCCCCCCCCCCCCCGCCTGCTTCAGCCCCCCAAGAGGACTGGCCCTCAGGTTAGCATCCAGGCCCAATTATAGGGGAGGCACCATGCTGGGCACACTGGGAACACGCCCAAGAAGAACCGGAAAAAAGGTCCCAGGAACAGGAATGAGCTATGGAAAAACAATTCTAAGAAGCAGGTCAAGCTTCCTGAAAGAGCGGGAATCCTGGTTTGGCTTTGAATTACTAGTAAGAGTACTATACTAGTAAAGAAGAGGGAAATGTTTCTTCAGAAATGCACTCAGCCAGGGGCAAATGCAGCATCAACTTCAGGGACCCCAAGCGGGCAGATGCCTAGCCCTGGGAGCTGGGGACCAGACCAACTTCATCGGTAAGGAAGCCCCCAGGCCAGAGGCCGCGTCTGGCCCCGAGCGCCAACGCAGCCCCGACCCGGAGGGAAAACGTGGAACCAAAATGGAGGGGCCCCGGCGAGTGGCTCCGGGACGAAAGCCGCGTGGTGGCTTCTCATGGCGCCGGCCGCTCCCAGCTCGCTCCGCCGGGGGCACCTCTGGCCGGCGCCCCGGGCGAGCCCTGCTCCGAACCAGGTTGGACGGAGGAGGGTGAACGTCATGGGAAGCAGCAGCCGCCTCTTACAGGCAGTTAGGGGCGTAAAGAAAGAAACATCTGGGAGGACGCCGCCCTCGCCCACCTGCGGCAGCAGCTCGGGGTCAGGGGAAAGCATTTCCCTGGTCTCTCCTCGCGGGTAGCACAAAGGAAGCGGGCTCCCTAGGACACGGCACCCGCGGGAGGGCCCCTCTCCGAGGGTCCCAGCGCGCACGCCGCAGACATCCGAGAGCGTGGCGCCAACGAACTTTCCCGTGGAAGCCGGCCACGTTTCCTCTGCAGCCATAAAGGGAAGCCCCGTCTATTCCCATCTCACTGATGCCACCGCATCTTTGTGGCTCTCAGGATTTTACCCGGAAAACCCTGCAATCCCAGCCCGAGCGGGGCTCCCCCTTCCCGGGACGCGCCCCGCGCGCTCGCAGCCTCCGGTGGGTCCCGATCGCTCCGCCTTCGGCACTCGGCTGCGCGGCTGGGCGCACGTCCACGCGAGGCCAGGAAAGAGATGCATTGGGGGCTTGTTGGGGACCCTACTCCGAGCCCTCTCCCCAACAGCGAGCGGACTTGCAAAACAATAAGCATCCGCCGCCGCCGCCCCTCCCCCACAGGACCCGGGCCACGAATGAGCGGCCCGGGAAAAAGACCCCGCGGGGGTGGCCGGCACCCCGAATCTTCGACCACCCGGTACCCGCCCGCCACCCCGCCGCACCCCGAGTCCGCGCTGGAGACGGCGCTGGAGCGCCGCCAGCAGCGAGGCGCGCGGGCCACGCGGTGGCTGCAGCAGCTGACACGGCCCGCGGCCGCTGCCCACGGGCGCCACGCCGGCCCCGGGAGGCAGAAGCGCGCACCCACGTACCTTGCCGCTGGCCGTGCCCCCGCTGACGCCGATCAAGAAGGGCTCGCCGCCGTTGGGCTGCTGGTTCTGTAGGGTCTGCTCGCTGTCCCCGGCCATGACTCGCGCCGCCCCTCCTCCGCGGCCTGTGCGCGCGGACGCACGCGCCCTCGCTCCCCGCCCGCCTGCCGCGTCCGGCTCCCTCCGCCCCGCTGCCGCCGCCGCCGCCGCCGCCGCCGCCGCCCGGGAGGCCGCCGCCGCCAGCCGCTCGGATCCGGTGTGGGCTGCGGTCCCGGAGGAGCGAGCGCCTGCCTGTGCGCACGCGGCGGCCCTTACATCCCCGGCGGCGGCGGGCAGCGTGATGCTGCTGCTCCAATCCGGCGGGCGACGCGCTGCGATTCGCCCAGGCGGCGGCGGCGGGCGTCTGGCCCAGCCCCCGCCCTCGGCCGGCCGCCGCCCGCGGGCGCGGGAGGGTGCGAGCCGACCGCCTTCCCGTCCCGGCGGTTAACCCTTCCCCCGCGACCTTGGGCTTTAATTAGAGATGCCGCCACCTCTTTCCAAAAGGATAAAAGGCTGCAAGGGCGGGTCAGATCCTGGAGGGAGTGCCCTAGGTTTAGGAGCGAAATGAAAACAAGCTTGGAAAATTAAGGTGAAACAATGAGTTAATGTCATTTTATCCAGGCTAAAAACGCGATTTCCAAATATTAGAATTTTTTCCCCTCCCGTTGGCCAAAGTAATGTCAGCCCCTGGTGTGAAACATTTCCTCTCTTGGAAACCCCCAAACACCATCCTCCTCCACCGGCGACTCCATGGAGAAGGAGTAATTTGAGGGGCACGCTCCCTCCTAACAGCAGCGCCCTTTCAAACCACAGTTTGAAATGCGAAGTTCCTGCGGAGTCAGGGTTAGTGCGAACATGCCCTGTTGACGATTAATAGCTTTAACTGAACTGTTTTTCCAGAGACGGGCCTCCGGGCGAGAAAGGCAGCACCCGCCTTGGACTCCGCCGCCGCCTGCACCTCCGGAGCCAGATTTCTGCATTTAGGAGCAGTCAGTCTCCAGCCTCCGTGATCTGCTAAATGGGAACAATCCAGCCCAGGATTGCTGTGAGCTGTAAATGAGTTATTATAGTTGAAGTTCTGACAATAGTGCCTGGCACAGTCTCCAGCGGTCGCCAACCGGTGGCCCACAGACCACTGGTGGCCCGTGAGGTCCGAAAGGTTGGCAACTGCTGACTCTAGTCTAGACCATATTGTAAGTGTGTGAAGAGAAAAAGGCTGAAATTTGTTAACATCCAAACATGTAAAGAATTTTTGTGAGTTTATTTGAGCCAAACTGTGGACAACTGCCAGGAAGCAGAACCTCAATGGATTGAGATAATGCTCCAGAAAATGGCGGGGTTTTTTCATCTATTTTATAGATTAGAAAGGCAGGAGAAAGCCAAGTGGGGGGGAAACCCCTGGGATTGGATAAAAAGTAAAATGATGGACACTTAAATTAGGTGGGTGCAGGATAGTTAACAGTCAACAACCTATACATATAGAAGCCAAGGAACCAGTCCAACCAGTAGCTGCGAGCAAACTGTGGCCCCGCCCCCTCACCAGCCCAGTCCAATCAGGCCCCAATGGGGTGGGCCTGCGGACCCAAACCCTGCACGAATTCGTGCACTGGGCCTCTAGTTAACATGATAACAATGACAATGAAGGAATCTGTGGTCTCTGTCCTGGCGCCCAGGCACTTTAGCTTGTGCCCCAGGGGTCCGGAAAAAGGGAAGTTACAAGTTACCCAGACATTTCAAGGGTATGTTATCACAGGTGCAAAAAGACAGGTAGGCTCAGCTAAGGTAAAGGTTGACCTTTTCAGGGAAGATACCTGCCTAGGATGTAACTACCCACCATAACTGCTTTACTTAAAGTTTAATTTCAGACCATCCTCTGTGGTGACTTTAGGTCTCTGCGTTTGCAAGACCGCCATGCAGGCCTCCCCTGAGCTTGTCAGGTCAGCATGTGGCTTTTTCCCCCCCACAAACTGGAAAGGGAACTTTCGTTGGGGCTGCGGGGACAGCCTAGACAAGTAATTTCCAGCCTCTGCCCCAGTGATTCTGGGATCGAATCAATGAGCTGATAGGGTCCTACAATCTAAAAGAGGATTTAAGTCAATAGCATCCTCTTTTATTTTTTTTTATATATTTTATTGATTTTTTACAGAGAGGAAGGGAGAGGGATAGAGAGTTAGAAACATCTATGAGAGAGAAGCATCGATCAGCTGCCTCCTGCACACCTCCTACTGGGGATGTGCCCGCAACCAAGGTACATGCCCTTGACCGGAATCGAACCTGGGACCCTTCAGTCCCCAGGCTGATGCTCTATCCACTGAGCCAAACCAGCTAGGGCAGCATCCTCTTTTAAAACAGTACATTTCCTTAAATTCAGGAACATGTTGGGGAAAAAAATACTAAAGAAAATCAAGAGTATTAGAGAACATAAATGTTCTTCCATATTTGAAGTTAGCTAGAAGGAGCTGCCTTCCCAAATGGCTGTGGGGTGAGTGCGTTTGTGCTCATTTGTGAGTCAGCTTCTTCTCCCCAGTCTTCCCTCCACTAGAGATCTGACAGTCTTCAAGGACTTTTGCAGAGGTGTTTAAAGTCCAGGATGGGGCCTGTGGGAATTCTGAACTTGACTGACCCACAGCTAAGGTGATATTAAGTAGCTGAGAGGAAGAAGAGCTAGATAAAACCATGCCATGCTCTCCATGAACTTGGCCCAAATTCCCACCTTCCTTATCATTCCTACCACTTTTCCCACAATATTTTATCTCATAAATTTGCAAACAGAGTTGGGAGAGTTTACAGTAAGTACCACCGGTTCACATTGTACTGTGCTTGCTTTTCCACACTAGTCACCTCCCCCTCCCTCTAGCCATCACATTTGGTTACAGCACTTGTTTGAACCTTTTGCTTTTGTTAGTTTTACGTGGCTTCAACAGGCTGATACATTTCTTGCTTTTTGTTTGTTTGTATTTCATTACTATATCCCCAGCACCTTCTGGCACAAAGTAGGACCTTCATAAATATTTCTTGAATGAATGAAGAGACACCATGTATCATTTGTAGATTCCCAAGGGCCACTGAGCACAATGAGGGGCAAGCAGGAAGCATCCGATACATGTCACATGAATGAAGGAAGGAATAAATGAACAAATGTGGAAGAGGTAAGAAAGTACCAAGTCCAGTCCACTTCACCTCTTTGGAAGGAGAGGTGTTCCCTAGATCAGCGGTCGCCAACCGGTGGTCCAGGAGGCCCGAAAGGTTGGCGACCGCTGCCCTAGATCATATCGATGCTGCTGCTTCTGTTTTCCTGGCATTCTAAGTAACTATCTACGAACTAGTTGAACCAACTCTTTAAGCTAATTCATTACACGTCTCTGCACCGTTTAATAGTAGTGTCTGCCCTTTATGCATGAGTTAAAATACATAGAACAAAAGCTGTCTATATAAAGGGAAGTCCTCATAAATCTACATTTCCAGCTGTCCTCTGCATTCCGTGTTTTTCCTGTGCTGCATGTTGGCTCTTTCCTGTCCCTAGGGCTGGCTTCCCCACACAGAAGCTACCCACATCCATTTAAATTACTAAGCGCATCCCAGCGCTGGTGACCTCAACAAGGACTTTCCCATCTTTGCTCTCTATAAAGCAAGGCAGGCAGCCTGGTATTCCCTGTGCTGTGTCATCCTCTCTGGGGAGCCTGGCCGCTGAATCCCAGAGCTCATGATGTTCAAGTCTCATCTGAGCCTACCGTAGCAATTACAATGAGGATTCTGAGTTAAGTGATTCTGTTTTCTGTCCTCCTCCCCCTCCCACTAAGTGGGGAGGGCAGGAGGGGAAGGTTTTCAATAAAATCCAGAGTTCGAACAGATTCAAGGAAACACATCTTCTTGATATCTGTGATCATCTATTATATAGGTGCAGATTTCAGCCTGATCAAGTTCTGGCCTTGTTCACACAGAGATGAAGTCAGCATGAGTGTGCAGCTGGGGCTGTAGCCAAGGTAGAGACACAGCTGTTGACAGTCCCCACCTGCCCACTTCTCTCCCGTGTAGCTAGAGTTCCCAGCTAGCCAAGGAACATTACGTGTTGCCTGAAAGTTCTCCCCCAAGGTGCTTCACACCGTGACTAATTCTTTATTTTCTTATCACATTTCCCAGCAGAAAATATGTTCTTACACCTCAGCATGTCTCTGAAGCATTTCAGTTCTCTGTATTGCCTTTCTAACTACTTTCTGCCTTAAAAAAAAAAATGTATTCCCTTTCAATTACAGTTGACATTCAACATTAGTTTGTATTAGTCAGATGAACAGCATCATATTTAGACAGTCACAAACTTCACAAAGCAACTGCTTTGTTCCTTTTGTCAATCAGCCTGCTCTGACAGATCCTAAGTGCTGCTCTGAAAGGATGACCAGGTGACATTAATGCACTTCACACCTGGCTCTGGGGTCTTAATCGCTCTCAGATATGGTCAGGCATCTGGTGCGTCTCCGGCATTGACACCAGCAACATGAGGAATGCCAATCCTTGAGCCCCACCCAAGAACCAGTGAATGGGAACTCCACGGGGGCGAGGGGGGCGGGGGGGTGACAAGGCCTCCAGGTGACTCCAGAGCCCTGGAAGTTTGAGAACTACTGACCTAGTGGAGAGAAAAGTTCTATACAGAAAAGTAAGGTGTACATTTTTGCATTGAGACTAAACTTTATAACCTTTGGCAAGTTTCTCTTTTTTTCTTTGGCTAGTTTATTAATTTGTATATGCCTCAGTTTCTTCAACTGCTACATGATACCTGGCGTGTAGGGTGGTCATGAAAATATGCAGACACGTGGTCACAGAGTAGCTGTTAAATAAACATCATGTCCCTCTCCCTTCTATTTCTACCGCAGCTCTGATTTATACAGAAGCTCCACCACGTAGGGATTAGGAGCCCAAGGTAAGGATTCCTAACCCCCAAGGGCACAATAAAGTAAAAATTAAAAGATAATGTCCAGCCCTAGCCGGTTTTGCTCAGTGGATAGAGCGTCAGCCTGTGGACTGAAAGGTCCCAGGGTTCGATTCTGGTCAAGGGCACATGCCCGGGTTGCAGGCTCAATCCCCAGTGGGGGGGGGGGGGGGTACAGGAGGCAGCCAATCAATGATTCTCTCTCATCATTGATGTTTCTATCTCTCTCTCCCTCTCCCTTCCTCTTTGAAATCAATAAAAATATATTTTTAAAAAATAGGTCTCAACCAGCAGGCTGGAAGGGGAAAGGAATTTTTAGGGGAATGGAAATGGGCAAAGACACAGAGAAAATACAGAATTAAAATGACAAGGTCAAAGGAATTCATAACCTACAAAACGTGACTCCAATGCAAGTGGCTCATTTTGTTGAATTCTATTGCTATCCTGATTTGTGCACCTACACCCTCTGCCCCACGAGACAGCAGGTGCAGGCACACAAGGACCTCTGCGTTTCCGCTGGCCCACCTTCAGAAGTCCCATGCGCCCCAAGGAGCCCTCCCAGACTTGGGCAAAGCTCACACACACAGTAGTTCTATGGAGGTTTTCAGTATTTCTCGCTTCTCCTCACACTGGAACTTTCCAAGGTGATTCTGTGAAAATGAGACTGAGCTAAAGGCAGTTCAGTTGTTCTGCCAGGCCAGCTCCCGGTGCCCCGGAAGAGCACATGCCCGTGGTGCCAGCTGTCCGTGTTCTAAGCCTTTAGCTTCACCTAGTTCCCAGCTTTCATCTCAGACCCACATCTGACCTTTGCTTCTCTTCCTGTCACCAGACTCCCACCCTCGCCATCCCACTTTCTGCAAGGACTTCCTACATCTTCTCTAATAACCTATAGTAATCGATGTCTGTCCCTCCCATGTCTGACCAGGGATGCACTGGTGAGGCAGAAGGCCCCAGGGTGAGGCAGGAGGCCCCAGGGTGTGATGTGCAGGAGCCTCTGACCCTGGGATGCAATGTGGGGTGGGCCTCAGAAAGGAGCCCTTCCTCCACGTGTGCCTGAGAGCCTCACCCCCCAGCCCAGGTGAATCAGAGGAAGTGTAGCTGGTGGCGCCTGGGGCAGGGGAAGAGTGACAGTCGGGTGGCGTGGGTGGAGACTGGTGGCCAAGGATGGCAGGTTCGATATTCCTGGGGTGATGCACTGAGGGGCTAATTGGTGTCGGAGGACAAACGAGATTAGCCGAGGGAGTGGGCTAGTCTGTCCAGGGGTCAAATGGCATGTGGGGGAAGTTGTTTGGGTCTGGAAGCAAACTCGCCCCAAGTCGCTGGGAGAGAAAAGGAGTTCGATTCTGCTTTATCATGTAAGTACAGTGTGTCGGGGCCAGAGGCCAAAGGCTTCGAGGGAGGGACTTAGTGTTTCAGAACTACTTTTAGTCAGAGACTAAAAACACGAACAAAAGCCACAGATTCCCAGGAAAATGTGTGCACACGCACGTAAGTAGAATCCTACATAATAAAGAGGGAATATGCTAATTGACCATCACTCCATCACAAAGATGGCTGCACCCACAGCTGAGGCCAAGTTCCCATAAGGAGCCTTAATGAGCAATCAGCAGGGACCTGAGGCTACACCCTCCCCCGCCCCTGTGGGGCTTGACAGGGGACCTCAGGCCACATCCCCCACCCGGCAGGGTTTGACAGGGGACCTCAAGGTGCACTTCCTGTCCTGGTGCTGGGCTAGAGGACCTCAGGCTGCTCCCCCTGCCCCAGCGCCAGGCCAGGGGACCTCAGGCCATGCCCCCCACTAGGTGGGGCTTGACAGGGGACTTTTTGGTCACGCCCCCCACCCCGGCACCAGGCTGGGGGACCTCAGATTGCACCCCCACCCAGCTGGGCTTGACAGGGGACCTCAAGGTGGACCCCTAGTGCTGGGTTGGGGAAACTCAGGCCACGCCCCCTGCCCAGCGGGGCTTGACAGGGGACTTGAGGCTGTGACCCCCATGTTGGAGGGCTTGATGGGGGACCTGAGGCTGCGACCCCTCCCAGTGCTGGGCCAGGGGGACCTGAGGCTGCATCCCGCCCCCGCCTGGCAGGGCTTGATGGGGGACCTCAGGCCATGCCCCCCACCCAGTGGGGCTTCACGGGATCTCAAGGTATGCCCCCCGCCTGGTGGGGCTTGACAAGGGTGGGACTGGCTGGGTTTGGATCTAGCCCAATGTGGGGGGGGGGGCGGCCGGGTCTGGGTCTCACGCAATTTTGAGGTGCATGTGGGTGGGCAGGGTCTTGACTCTGGGTCCCGTGGTGCGCCCCAGACTCTGACAGGAGGAAGATTTTCATATACATTTTACTAATTTCCTTTCATCTCTGACACTTCTATTATAAAGGGCAAATAGCAATATTAAATTATTTCCTCTAATTAATCCCCTTTTAATGTGCATGAATTTTGTGAACCGGGCCACTAGTTTTGAGTATAATTTACTCACACCCAGCACAGCCCGTTAGTTGCCAGCCAGCCCGGGGGCCAGGAGAGGAGGTGGGGAGGGCGCAGTTCCTGTGAGGGAGCATGGCCACCTGCACACACGGAGGTCCAGGCACCGAGGCTGCAGAGGCAGCGTCCGCAGGCTTCCGCCCAGGTGTCCACTCACATCCCTGGCCCCCAGGGTGCAGCCACTATGGAAAACAGTATGGAGGTTCCTCAAAAAATAAAGAATAGAGCTATCACATGATCCAGCAATCCCACTCTTGGATATACATCCAAAGGAAAATGGAAGGAAAAGAGGATATCAAAGAGCTATCCATATCCCCATGTCCTTGCAGCATTATTCACAATAGCCAATATATGAAAACGACAGATGAGTGGATAAAGGAATGTGGTGTATTACATACAATGGAATATTATGCAGCCATTAGGAAAAAGAAAATCCTGCCATTTGTGCAAAATGGATGGAGCTTGAGGGCATTTCTCTAAGTGGGGGAAAAAGCAAACATAGAAACAGCATAGAAAAGTTGTTGTCAGCAGCTGGGGGGTGAAAAATGGGGGAGGTTATTAGTAAAAGGGTACAGACTTTCAGCTATAAAGTGAACCAGGCCTGAGGATCTATGTAAAACGTGTGCTTGTCATTGAGAATGCTGTAATCTTGTATAACTGAACTTTGCTAAGAGAGTGCAACTTACAGCTTCTCCCCACACAGACACACAGAAGATAAAAACACGGGGGATGGAGGTGTTGACTGTCTGGGTGGGGGCAATCAGCATGCACGTTAACAATATTAGCAACTTTGTCAATTATACCTCAATAAGCAAAACTGTCCTTAAAAAAGTAAAACATCCTTCAAAAATGAACCTTTGGGGACAACATGGCAAACCTCGCCGAAGGCTTCTTCCTCCAACGCAACTGTAAAGATGCTACAGTAGCAAGAAGGATGTTGGACTCCAAGACTTACCATGAGTACTGCAGAAGCCCCTGGGGAGAAGACACTAGCTTAGCAGTGCCTGAGTGGAAGACATGGCAGTCGGAGTATGTAAGAGGGTCAATGCCCAGAAATGGATATTTCCAGTGAGAACTGAATTGTTTTTTTCTTCTCCCTCACATTGTCCCTTCAAGGTGGTTTCCTGAAAATTGATTTGCATATATAATTCCATTAGATTCCCTTGCATGGGCTGCACAATTTTGCATTGCAATCAGTAATATATGAGGGTGTCTGATAATTCACAGCCATGCTACGTGGTCACATTTGGATTTCTGACAATCTGAGAGTCTAGATGAAATGATGGTTGAGAAATGGTGTCTCTTAGTGGGGTTTTTTGTTAGTTTTTTGTTAATCCTCACCCGAGGATATTTTTTTCCATTGATTTTTACAGTGGATGGGCGGAGGAGACACAGAGAGAAACATCCATTGGTTGCCTCCCACACGAGCTCCAACCAGCTCTGGGGCTCGAGCGTGCAACTGAGGTATGTGCACTTGACCGGAATTGAACCCATGACCCTCCAGTCCTTGGGCCAATGCTCTAACCACTGAGCAACACCAGTGGCTAGGGGTCTTGTTTTTGTTTTTTAAAAAATTTATTTTATTGATTTTTTACAGAGAGGAAGGGAGAGGGATAGAGTTAGAAACATTGATGAGAGAGAAACATCAACCAGCTGCCTCCTGCACACCCCCTACTGGGGAGGTGCCCACAACCAAGGTACATGCCCTTGACTGGAATCGAACCTGGGACCTTTCAGTCCACAGGCCAACGCTCTATCCACTGAGCCAAACCTGTTAGGGCTTTGTTTTTTAATTTACCTTTATTGTTGCAAGTATTACAGATATCCCCCTTTCCTCCCCTCCATTGACCTTTTCCACTCTGATCCCACCCCCCAAGCCTTCATCACACTATTGTCTGTGTCCATGAATTATGCATATCCTACCTAATAAAGAGGTAATATGCTAATTGACCCTCATGCCATCACAAAGATGGCAGTGCCCACAGCCAATAAGGATGGAATATGCTAATTGACCGCCCTGCCCTGAAAGATGGAAGCACCCTCAGCCAATAAGGAGGGAATATGCTAATTAACTGCCCACCCTCAAAGATGAGGGCGCCCCAGCCAATAAAAAGGGAATATGATAATTTACTGTCACGCCCTCAAAGATGGCAGTGCCCACAGCCACAAGATGGTGGCACCCAGTCCCCTCAGCCCCACCGGGCGGCAAGTGTGCAGCAAAGCTGGGCCCGCCCCCAGGGGGGCCCAGCCGCTCTGCATGCCTGCCTCCAGAGTCCCCCAGTCCCCTTGGCCCCCCAGCTGCCCAGGGCCGGCCCAAGGTGCATGCAAGCCTCAGATGGCAGCTGTCCAGCCACCCAGGGCCGCCCAAGGCTCAGGTAACCAGGGCCAGCTGAGGCTTGCGCTGCCAGCAGTGGCAGCAGCAGAGGTGTGATGGGGCATCACCTTTCCCTGATTACTGGGTCACCTCCCATCCTTGAGGCCTCCTGGACTGAGAGGGGGCAGGCTGGGCTGAGGGACCCCCCCTCCAGTGCATGAATTTTCATGTACCGGGCCTCTAGTATGCATATAGTTCTTTGGTTAACCTCTCCCTATCACCACCACCACCCCTCTGAGATTCATCAATGTCTTCCATGCTTCCATGTCTCCGTTTATTTTGTTCATTAGGCTCCACATGAGTGAGATCATGTGATACTTGTCTTTCTCTGACTGGCTTATTTTGATACAAGATTTTGTTTTTTTATATAGTTTCTTATTTATTCACTTACTTTAATCATCACTAGAGGATATCCTCCCCCCACCCCCTTTTTTTAAGAGAGAGTGGAAGAGAGAGGGAGAGACAGAAACACCGATGTGAGACAGACACATTGATTGGTTGCCTCCCGCATGCTCCCGACCAGGGCCAGAAGCCTGCAACTGAGGTATGTGCCCTTGACCAGAATCAAACCTGGGACCCTTCAGTCAGCAGGCTGCTGCCCTATCCACTGAGTCAAACCAGCCAAGGCCTGACTGGCTTATTTTGCTTAGCATAATCCTCTCCAGGTCCTTCCATCAGTGTGTTGTTGTTTTTCTTTAATATATTTTTATTGATTTCAGAGAGGGAGAGGGAGAAATAGAAACATCAATTATGGGAGAGAATCATTGATTGGCTGCCTCCCGCATGCCCCCAACTGGGGATGAGCCCATAACCAGGCATGTGCCCTGACCGGAATCGAATCTGGGTCCCTTCAGTCCGCAGGCCGACACTCTATCCACTGAGCCAAACCAGCCACTAGGGCATCATCAGCGTTGTTTGAACTGACTTTCTCTTACTAGGGCTAAGCACAACTATCTTTTCTTTGGTTGAAGGTACTATTTTTGGTGGACCATCTATTGGTGAATTCTATAAGTTGCCCTGTTACGCTTTTGATCTTATCGTTTTATAGAAATCATTTTGTTTCTCATTTATCTTACGCTATGCTTATGGTGTTTGTTGCCTGGCAAATGTTTTTTTAACCCATAAGTAATCCCACTTCTAAAGAAATTAACTCCTGCCCTTGCTGGTTTTGCTCAGTGGATAGAGCATAGGCCTATGGACTGAAGGGTCCTGGGTTCGATTCCGGGCAAGGGCACATGCCTGGGTTTTGGGCTCACTCTCTCATCATTGATGTTTCTCTTTCTCTCTCTCTCCCCTTTCCTCACTGAAATCAATAAAAAAATATTTTTAAAATAAAAAAAATTAACTCCTGTTTCTTGTGGGACTTGTGTAACATTTTTACATTTAGGTCTTAGGTGTATTTCACTGTTTTTCAGGTCTTTAATATCCTGACTGATTTTCTGTCTACTTGTATCAAACTAGAATTGTGGATTTATCTATTTTTCCTTTTATGTCTGTCAGTTTTTATTTCATGAATTTGGAAGCTCTGAATTAGGCACAGACTTATTTAAGATTGGCAGGTCTTTGTGCTGAACCAACCCTTTTGTTATTATGAAGGGACCTCTTTGTCCTTGGTGTACGCTTGTCCTGAGGTTTACTGTTTCCTGTACCATCGTCCTCCAGCCTCAGTAGGAGCAATGCTTGCGTGGCCTGTCGGCACATTAGAACCTGTGGGAGGATTATCTGCATGGGTTCCAGAGAGGATACAGAGAACAGACCTCAGAAAACTGAGAAGCATAGAGAAGTGAATGTGAGGCCTGTGTCCCAGTGAAATGCAATTTCCCCATGCCTGGGAAAAGGTCACGTGATCTGAACCCTGTGGAGGAAGTTAGAAATTCCCTGTGGTTTGGTGAGTGCCTTGGCACATGAAGTATACCTTTCACAGATATTTTTGAGTGTCTGCTAATGGGCCCTATGCTTGATGCAGAGGTCAGTTTTTTTAAAAAAAATATATTTTATATTGATTTCAGAGAGGGAGAGGGAGAGATATAAATATCAATGATGAGAATCATCAATCTCATGGCTCCCCTATGGCCCTCACTGGGGATTGAGCCCACAACCCAGGCATGTGCCCTGATTTGTGACCTTCATGGTTCACAGGTTGATGCTCAACCACTGAGCCACACTGTCCGGGCGATGCAGAGGCCAGTTTGATATTGAGCTCCTGTAAAGGCCTGCAGCCAGAGCAATGAGGCTAGGGCATTTGGCAGTATTGCTTATATCTGTGTGTCTCCGTGAATAAAATCAATGTCTTTTCGGCAGCAAGGTGAACCACTAATGTTAGGGGCAGAAATAGAATAGTGACTAGTAGCTATGGTTGTAAGAAATACTAATCATGCTCTGTTAACTGTGATTGCTCATTAGAGAAAGCACATTGCGGTCCATTCTCCTTTTCTGAGAACTGCCTATCATCATGGAAAGATTAACCACCTTGGTGCCGAAACAATCTGGTCCCAGAGGTGCCCGCACTTTGTGACCCCCCGCCCGCACTGCCTGTAACCTGCAACCATTGTACCTTGCCTACTTCCCATGCCTGCAATTCCTACTTCCCCATATAATCTTTGTCCTTCTACCCAATATAAGCAGCTGGCTTATGGGGGGAGGAGGGTAAGAGCAGATTTTCGTGGA
This sequence comes from Plecotus auritus, assembly GCF_963455305.1. Lineage (NCBI taxonomy): Eukaryota > Metazoa > Chordata > Mammalia > Chiroptera > Vespertilionidae > Plecotus > Plecotus auritus. The sequence continues at coordinate 2,898,718 of NC_137778.1, read as the reverse complement.
TGACCTGCTGCACTCTTATGCTACCAACAGTATTGGAATAAACACTCATACATGATTCAAACCTATCTCTGCTTAACTGGCAATAGTGACAGGCAGCCGGACCCATTGACTGTCCGGTTTCACTAAGATGAAGGGTAAGAGTCTATTTAGTGAGTAAAAGTGGATTATTGGCCAACAATATATCATAGGAACACTGAGTAAGCGTGACAGTGTGTATCTGAAGCAGGAACTGTCACCTCAAATTGTAGGCTTCTATTAAGTCGGCCCAGACTCACCCATGAGGGAAAAATGTGAATTTTAGGTATTTAAATATTTTCAAAGGCCCCTTCTAATTCTAACATTACAGAAGCTTAATGTTAAAATGAAGTTTTTATATTTCCCTCTTAAAAGGCTACTTCTCCACTGTCAGGGCTGTCGTCACACTGGTTACAATCCGGACAGATTTACCAGGAAATCAATGAGACCCTCACATGCACTGGCCCCCTAATTAGGGACTCACTTTTGTACCTGACTTTGACTCTAAGTCCATATTCTTTTTCTTCAGGAGAGTCCCAAGAACTGTATAAGCTTCAGGTCACATAAGACTTAGAAATGACTTTGGTGGAACCTGAGAATTTGTTTTCTTATTGACCTCATCTTATTTGGTTCTAAGGTTTACTATTTCAGTCTTCACAGTTCTCTCAGATTTTGCTCTTTCTCCTCGATTTCTGCTGATTCTACTTGTTTAGTTCAGGGCTTCCTCGCTTGAAAACTGTGTCATAGTGACAGCTGGTTTTCCTGATGCAATATTGCTCCAAATGAATCCACCCTATTTAAAGCTGCCAGACCAATTAAAAAACAACACTGCTGCCCGGCCAGTGTGGCTCAATGGTTGAGTGTCAACCTCTGAACCAGGAGGTCACAGTTTGATTCCTGGTCAGGATACATGCCCCGGTTGCAGGCTTGATCCCCATGCGGGATGTGCAGGAGGCAGCCAATCAATGATTCTCTCTCATTAAAGATGTTTCTCTTTCTCTCTCCCTCTTCCTTCCTCTCTGAAATCAATAAAAAATATATTTTAAAAACAAAACAAAAACACTGCTTATTTTGCAAACTTACCATCCAGCTTAAGATATTCTGATCTTTCCACTATCACCGATCTTCTGAAATTGGGAAACTGAAATGCCCAGGCAAAAGTGGCAATCAGCCCTGGCTGGTGTTGCTCAGTGGTTAAGAGTGTCAGCCAGCACACTGAACGGTCTCAGGTTCAATCCCTGGCCCCGGTAGGAGAGCATGCGGGAGGTAACCAATCAATGTGTCTCTCTCACATTGATGTTTCTCTTTCTCCCCCTCCCTCCCTCTCTAAAAATCAATGGAAAAAATATCCTCAGGTGAGGATTAACAACAACAAAAAAGTGGCAATCAACCAGAGGGTAAGTGAAGGCACAAAAGAAATGTGACATTTTTTAAAAGAGCATCATTTTTATCTGATGGTATGTAGTTTAAAGATTACTGCCCCCCTTTCTTCTCTTATATCAATCAGGTATAAAGTTGAATGCGACAGGAAAACAATTTGGACCTCAGATGCAGAAAACTGGATTCATCATTATTCTTGGCTCATGACATTCTCTTCATCAGTGCATTCATTCATGCTGCCACTTCCCATGACATCACCACCAACAGGGAAACTAGGACACAAATTTACATTTACATTCACCTCTGATGCTCCATTACCTCACCCAGCCTTTCCCATTCAAGGCAACACCAGCAAAATCATCATTCCCTTGCTTTTTCTTTTAACATCCTAAACAGTGTTTGGGGGATTTTCATAAAGTCATTAGCATTATGAAAAGTCTAATGCATGCTGTATATAATAGAAATTACTCTTTTCACTCTATATTATACAGGTGGGACAAAAGTAGGTTTATAGTTGTATGGAAAATAATAATAATACAAAAATAAACTGTTTCATGTACCCACATCTGTAAACCTACTTTTGCTCCACCCCGTATTTCTAGGATTAGTCCATATTGTGCCATTCAGAGTGCTGTATAAATACATCCTAATTTACCACTTTATAGATTTAAAAAAATGAGGCCCATAGAAATTAAGTCACTTGCTCAAGTACTACAGCTTGCATGAATTGGGTTAAGAGTCAAACCTGAAGCCCTGCCCAATTGGTGTAGCTTAGTGATTGTGGTTGCCCTATGAACCAGGAGGTCATGGCTGGAGGCCGGGTTTGGGCACATGCCCAGAGTTGTGGACTTGATTCCCAGTGCTGGGCCTGCAGAAAGCAATTGATGTTTCTCTCTCATCGACTAGAAGCCCGGTGCACGAAATTCATGTACAGGTACGGTCCCTAGGCCTGGACTGCGATCAGGGCCATTTTACCTGGCTGCCCACAGCCAGCCCTGCCCCCCGCCCCCACCCACCCCCAGTTCCCCATTCACCATTAGGCGATCAGAGCCTGCTGGCCAGGGGGAGGGACTGAGAGGTGGTCAGTGCGCCTCATAGTGACTGGTCGAGCAGTTGCTCTGCCGTTAGGGTCAATTTGCATACTACCCTTTTATTATATAGGATGTTTCTATCTCTCCCTCTCTGTTCCTAAAATCATCAATAATAGAGTAATATGCAAAGAGACCGATTGGCCCAACAGCGAAACAACCGTCCAGACAACCTTCCAGATGAAGCCAGGGCTATGGGGACCAAGCTCCTTGCACGAATTTTGTGCATCGGGCCTCTAGTTAAAAATATAAAAACAGCCCTAACCGGTTTGGCTCAGTGGCTAGAGTGTCAGCCTGGGGACTGAAGGGTCCCAGGTTTGATTCCAGTCAAGGGCATGTACCTTGGTTGCAGGTACATCCCCAGTAGGGAGTGTGTAGGAGGCAGCTGAAGTGATGTTTCTCTCTCATTGATGTTTCTAACTCTCTATCCCTTTCCTTTCCTCTCTGTAAAAAAGTCAATAAAACATATTTAAAAATATATATATATATAAAATGAACAAAAAAAAACGTGAAGCCTGTATCCTTTCATACCTCAGTTATAAGCAGGGATTAAATTTCTCTCTTAACTTTTTACAATGCCTAGCCTAGTACTGAACATTTTTAAAAGAACAGTATTATTATTACTAAGCCCACTAATAATGTGAGATGAGAACACTGCAGGTGTATTTGTCATTTACTTTTCACAGGAAGTCACCTGAGGATGTACAACATAAAGTAGAGACGAAGGAGGGAGATGCGGGCCCAGGGAACAGCAAACCCTACCCCAGAGAATGTAAAAGGAAGTCCCAGGACAAAAGCCTTGTCACAGAAACGGGAGGACAGTGAACTCTGGTGGGTGGTCTCCATGGGGAAAACCTGAGAGCTTAGAAAACCTGAAAGTATGACAAAAGAATCGGTACGATGCAGAAAAGCGTTATATGAATTTCCTCTAGCACTGGTTTCAACGTGGGGCCCGGGTTACGACACTGTTGCCCTGGAGAAGGGAACGTCCTAGCAGTGCCTGGTTCGGCAGTAAACGTGCTCAGGGATCTGTGCAATGCTTTTCACTTCCCAGTTTCACCGACTGCTACTTTCCCTCCCTCATATCTTAACATCTGTGAATAAAATGCATCTTCCCACCAATGGGGTGCCATAGCTCCATTCGCTGTTTCTTTCCCAGTAGGATATACACTGATGGCCCATCTTCCAGTCAACAGCATGCTGGATTTGATGAACTGTGCGTGCCAGGAACAGCTTTATAAACTCTTCCTCATGCTATCTCTGTAACAGTAGAGGAAGCTGGTGTTATTATCAACATTTTACAGATAAAGAAACTGAGGCTCAAGGACGGAACCATATGCTCAGGACGACTATCAATTAAGTGATACAGCCAGAACAGAACCAGGTGTGACTTCAAGGTCATGTTCTCATTGCACCTCCACATTTACCATGGGCCATGCAAGGCTGACGAAAAACCTATCCTGCCTGAACTACTCCAGTCAAAGTGTAGCTCGAATTAGAAGCTTCCCCAACTCCTCCAGGAAGCGATCTTGCCCTCCTATGTGCTCCCACATTTTATGAATACCTACCTCTATTACCCCTTCTTACAATGCGTAACGTAATAGTACCTGTGCCACCCTCTCTGGCCCTACAGTGCCCACCACTGTTTGGCCCCAGGTAGGAACTCAATGTCTGCTAAGGAACAGGGTCTCTGCCTCTACGTGTAAAGAGAACACAGAAACGCACCTGTAACTAATCAGGCCAAAAGCGGTGGAGCCCGAGCACTAGAAAGCGCATTGGAGTTTAAAGAGCCAATGACGCACGCACGCACGCACGCACGCGCGCGCGCGCGCGCGCGCGCACACACACACACACACACACACACACACACACACAAAATCAGGCTGAAAACAGACTGCTGAGACATTTTCTTTAACCTACACAGCAGGGTTTTTTATTTTATTTTAATGAGCTACCAGCACTCATAATGGAACTTTCACATGATATCAGGGCTTCTGGACCTTCTGGAAAATGGGGAGATGTTGGGTGCTCGTTCTCGCAGGGGAACTGGTTGGATGTATCGGCTGCTCCTTTCAGACGGCAGTGCTCCCTTACTCATCCGGTGCCTCCCACCACTGCCTTCCGCCCAGCGCGAGGGAGCACTTACTGTGACCCCTGCCGACACCTGGCTCATGACACCCCACTCACCGCTCCGCGTACTTTCCTGCCCACCCCAGAAGCACTCCTCCTCCGAGTCCCTGCTTCATCGGCTCCCGCGCGCTGCCCCTCCCCGGGTCGCCGATGCGCACCCGTCTACGAACCTCAGTCCCACCGCGCAGGCCCTCCGCGAGGGCGACGTTCCCGGAGGCCAGCGGCGCCCCTCCTCCGCGGCCCCAGCAGCGTGCGGTGCGTGTCGCACGCGAGGAAGTCAGTCTCTCACTCTGCCGCAAACATAGGCTCAACTACCTAACCGGCCTTGGAGCTGGGCCGAGGCGGTGCGGAGACGGGGCGGAGCACGGCCCCAGAGCATCCGCGGCTCCATGCTGCGGGCCAGGTCTCAAGCCACCGCCAGCCTCAGCCGCCCAACTTCCAACTCTCGCGAGGTCCTCCCAAGCGCGGCTGCGTTTCCGCGAGAGCCACGCCCCGCTCTCCGGAAGGAGCCCTTCCGGCGCTGTGCCCCGGAAGCGGAAATGTGGCTCCCTATCTGTCAGATGCGCGGTGCTGCTCAGTGGTCCTGAAGTCTAGGAAAGTCGTTTTTCGCTCATTTTCCGTGGCTGTCGAGCGCTTCCCCCGCGGCGGGTGGGAGTGCAGAGCCGGAAGTGCAGGATGAGTACCATGTTCGCGGACACGCTGCTCATCGTGTTCATCTCCGTGTGCACGGCTCTTCTCGCCGAGGGTGAGGGCGCTGCTTCCCTGACGTCTGAGCTGTCCCCAAGGGGAGGGTCCCAGGCCAGGGGTCCCCGGCGCCACACCAGGCAGTTCGTCAACCCCCTGCTTGCTCGGGGGCTCATGTACTCTACCCCAGCAAACCTCGGCGACTCGTGCACGACTCGGGCGGGAGGGATCGTGTGCACGCGGTGGCCGGGTTTCTTTGGTCACTTGAGTGTCTGCGGAGATGCCTTGTCATCACGTTACAGGTGCTTTTGGTTAAGAGTCCGTGGTTTTAACTATTGGCGCCTATAAAGCAAAAGAGTTGAAATCCTTCCTTACCCAACCGTGGACACTAATGACAGTTGTTGGAACTGTTGCAAACATTTCTCCATGAGCACGTTGCGCTTCATGTTGCAGGTATCACCTGGGTTCTGGTTTACAGGACAGACAAGTATAAGAGGCTGAAGGCGGAAGTGGAAAAACAGAGTAAAAAATGTGAGTATGGCAGCTTCCTTCAGAAGTAGTTTCAATGGGTCAATTTCATTGAAGTGCATGTTGATAGTGAATAGTTGAGTAGCACCAGCCCATACAAAAACCTTGTAGGGACACAGACGATTCCAACCTGAAGTCTAATTAGGAATGTGGCTTTTGTGCAAAATGTCAGTGATGTGAGAGGTATGTGTTATGTGCAGGGAAACCTTTGTGATGCAGGAGACCTTGCAGTCCTTCATGGGTGGTTAGAATTTGGGTGGAGAATGAGAAGGGGGAAGGATTTCCAGATAAAGGAAATAGCATAGATGCAAAAGGAGGGGTATTTTAAGGACTAAGATGTGTTTGGTGAACAACAGTCACTATTATTGGTATCAAGGTAAGTGGTTTCCTGGGGGAGAAGTCAGGTTTCATTTGGTTGAAGGTGTGTTTGATGAAAAGGTTAAGAACAAGTAGAGTTTATTGTCTTTGAAATAAAGAAGGAATTTCCGAAGGGCTTTATGTCTTATAAGAGCTTGATGTTTTCTTTCTTACAATGTGTCATTTGATCCACATAACAACCATTTGTGGTCGGTTGTATGAATATTATCCTCCTTTATAGGAAAGGAAATTGAGGCTTAATAAGGTGACAGAACAAATAAAGAATTGGACAAACTCAGGCTTTTTAAATTACAGCTTACTGTTCCTTCCCTTATTTATTATTGACAGTGCACCCCAACATATCTAAACCCAGGTTCATTATCTTTACCTGCACAGGTGTGATCCTCTCTCAGGATTTCCCTGGTTGGGGAAGGTACCTGCATGCTCCAGTAGTGCACAGGCCAGAGGCCCTGGAGCACTTTCTTCATTTGGTCCTGGACACCACACTCCTTGGTCTTGCTTTCCTCTGGCTGGTCATTCTTTTACAGTTTTCTTGTTGGTTCCTCTTCTTGACCTCCTCTTGTTGGTGTTGATTGCCAGTGGTGAACTCATATGTGTGCTGTTTGCCAGTGACCTCCAAATTTATGCTCTCTCTCTAACACAAGATTCATACTCTTAACTGTCTATTCACTGCGATGTCTAATACACATCTCAAACCCAGCACATCCAACCAAAATCTTGTTCCTCGCTTCCAAGCCTGCTGCATCGGTAGCTTTCACGCCTGTGCTCAGTGGCAGTTCTGTCCTTCCACTTGTTCAGGCCATCATCCCTGTGTGGTGTCCTTGACTCTTCGCTCACAGTCTACGTCCAATACTGTTGGGCTGCCTTCAGATATATCCAGAATCCGACTACATTTCATCTCCTCCACTGGTCCTCCATGGTCCAAGGCACCGTCATCTTTTGCATGATAATTGCAATAGCCTCCAAGAAGTGTTTCTGTCCCCTTGTAGTCTGTTCTCAAGGTAACAGCCAGAATAATCCTTTCAAAAGCCTATCAGATGATGTCCCTCTGCTCATAACCCTATGATGGTGTTCCATTTTCTCTCAGAGAAGCCAAAATCCTTCTAGTGGCCTTAGTCAGTTTGGCTCAGTTTGCTTCAGCCTGCAGACCAAAGGGTTCCAGGTTTGATTCCAGTCAAGGGTACGTACCATCCTTGCAGGCTCCTCCCCAGCCTGAACCCTGATTGGGGCTCATGCAGGAGGCAACCAATGGATGTGTTTCACATTGATGTTTCTCTCTGTCTTTCCCTCTCTCTTCCACTCTCCTAAAAATCAATGGAAAAATATCCTTGGGCGAAGATTAACAAAATCCTTCTAGTGGCCATAACCTTCCCCTGTTACCACTCTGATACACTTTCCCTGCCACTCACCTGTTCCACCCACACTGACCTGCTTTCTTTGTGAGAACCTGTTCTGCTGTGATCATACACTAGTTGGCCATCATGCGATGATGTCTCTATACACCTTTCATGTCGTGTCAGTGAGAAGCCTTTTGAAACAAATTCCATTTAGCTTCACATTTGTTTGGATAATATTCTCTACCTTAATTATTCACATAAATAGTTTATGAGCTTCTTTAGTTCCACTCTAATTGCTTCGTTTCTAATTATCTGAATTATAGAAATCAGTTGCCTTCACTCTACACCAAATTCAAAGTAAAGTAGTTGCCAGGCAAAGCTCCCATAGTTGTACTTTTTAATATAATCCTTTACTATGCTGCTGTGAAGGTAAGTATGAGGTAGGCTGATGATTGGAATGACCCCTGCATTTCTCATAGTCTCAGGTCCTCTAGTTTGGGGGATCGATGGAAACTCAGTGTGTATTACTTGCATGTCTGTGATCAGTTGACATTTGATAGCATGCTGTGTATAGAGTTAATCATGATGAGTACAATCCTATATAATAAAAGGCTAATATGCAAATCAACCAAATGGCAGAACGACCGGTTGCTATGTTGCGCACAGACCACCAAGAGGCAGACGCTCGCCCTAACCGGTTTGGCTCAGTGGATAGAGAGTTGGCCTGCGGACTGAAGGGTCCCGGGTTCGATTCCAGTCAAGGGCATGTGCCTTGGTTGTGGGCACATCTCCAGTGGGGGCTGTGCAGGAGGCAGCTGATCGATGTTTCTCTCTCATCGATGTTTCTAGCTCTCTATCCTTCCCTTCCTCTCTGTAAAAAATCAATAAAATGTATTTAAAAAAAAAAAAAAAAAAAAGGCAGACGCTCAATGCAGGAGCTGCCCCCTGGTGGTCAGTGCACTCCCACCGGGGGAGCGCCGCTCAGCCAGAAGTGGGCTCATAGCTGGCGAGCCCAACGGCGGTGGCGGGAGCCTCTCCCACCTCTATGGCAGGGCTAGGGACAACTATATACAAGCCATCAGTCGGACATCCCCCGAGGGCTCCCAGAATGCGAGAGGGCACAGGCCAGGCTGAGGGACCCTCCCCCCGAGTGCATGAATTTCGTGTACTGGGCCTCTAGTCTATAATAAAAGCATAATATACAAATCGACTGAATGCCCAAACAGCGGAACGACCCTCCGGACATCCTTCCGGACGACCTTCTGGATGGAGTTGGGGCTGCAGCTGCAGGATCAAGGCAGCTGCCGCAGCTGCGAAGGCCTACTCTTACACAAATTTCGTGCACCGGGCCTCTAGTACAAAATGGCATAGAGCCTATCTTCTAGATAGTTATAATCAAATGGACAACTATTATATTGAGCAGGAAGAAATAAGGTAAGTTCCTCTTTGAACAAATGACCTAGTTGCAAATACATGATCTCTTCTGACATCCTCTATTCAGAAGGTGGTGTGGATCTAGGCAAGAAAAGTTTGTAGGGCCTTTAAGAAATACAAAAACATAAATAGATTTGACTTCGGATTAGATTCTTGTGCTGATCTGATCCTTGACATTATTTGGGGAATACTACTGATATTTTCCAAAAAGCTGCCCTGCTGTGGCTGGCCTTTGACAAAAGATGCTTTTTTAAAGGCACCCAGAGGGTTCATTCAGGTGATCTGTGAATATCAGTAAAGTCAAGTGCACTCTAAAGATCAGAAAGTCTCCTTTCCTAGTAGAGACCAATGAAAGAACATGTCAGTAAGAGAAAGATTAAAGTATGTGTAATTCACTGCTGTAACAATTGTATGGGAGCATTTACTGAGTACAAATTATTATGAAGTGTGAAGTGCTTCCATTGTTTGCAGAAGAACAGGCTGGAGTTTTTTTAATAATTTAGAGCTGAGAGAATCTGGAACTCAGAGTGCAGCAATGCCAGGTCATGGGCAAAATGCATTTCAGGGTGCTCATTTTATCCCTCAACTCCAGCATCTCTGCTGCTTGTTTGTTTGTTTTTCTTTTTTTTAAATTTATTTTTTTATTATTTTCTTTATTGATTAAGGTATCACATATTTGTCTTCATCCCCCCATTCCCATCCCAAACCACTCCCCACGCATGCCCCTACCCACCTGTTGTCCGTGACCACTGGTTAGTCTGATGCTTGTTATGGGGCGAGGCTCTGGTGAATAAATATCAACACAAAAGGGTTAGGAAAACAAGAGATTAAAAGGTGATCATATCCCTAAAGAAGATTTATCTGTCTCAGTCCAGTCTGCTGGAAGACCGCCTAGTGCTCGGGGAGTACCTTATTTTCTGTTCTCTGGCCTCTGTCTCTTGCCCCCTTGCTTTTTACACTGTTATAGTTAAACTAGAGGCCCGGTGCACAAAATTCGTGCATGAAAGTGTGTGTCCCTCAGCCCATTCCTGGTAGAATTGGGCCTAAATGAGCAGTTGGACATCCCTCTCACAATCCAGGACTGCTGGCTCCCAACTACTTGCCTGCCTGCCTTCCTGATTGCCCCTAACCGCTTCTGCCTGCCAGCCTGATCACCCCCTAACCACTCCCCTGCCAGCCTGATTGATGCCTAATTGCTCCCCTGCCAGCCTGATTGCCCCTAACTGCCCTCCCCTGCAGGCCTGGTCCGCCTGAACTGTTCTCCCCGGGAGGCCTGGTTCCCCCTCAACTGCCCTTCCCTGCAGGCCCGGTCACCCCCAACTTCCCTCCTCTGCCAGTCTAATTACCCCTAACTGCCCTCCCCTGGAGGCTTGATTGCCCCCAACTGCCCTCCCTTGCAGGCCTGGTCCCTCCCAACTGCTCTCCCCTGCTGGCCATCTTGTGGCAGCCATCTTGTGTCCACATGGGGCCATCTATCTTTGACCACATGGGGGCAGCCATCTTGCGTGTTGGAGTGATGGTTAATTTGCATATTACTCTTATTAGATAGGAGGCCTGGTGCATGGGTGGGGGCCAGCTGGTTTGCCCTGAAGGGTGTCCCGGATCAGGGTGGGGGTTCCCTTGGGGCATGGGGGCGGCCTGTGCGAGGGGCCTGTGGTGGTTTGCAGGCCGGCCACGCCCCCCCCCCAGCGACCCAAGTGGAGGCCCTGGTATCTGTCATTTATTATCTTCTATAATTGAAACTTTGTAGCCTTGAGCAGAGGTCAGGCTGGCCAGGGCGGGCGAGAAGCTTGGCTTCCTCCATTGCTGGGGATACCCAAGCCTCCTGCTTGCTCCGTGGCTGCATCCATCTTGGTTGGGTTAATTTGCATACTCGCTCCTGATTGGCTGGTGGGCATGGCTGGTGGGCGTAACGGAGGTACGGTCAATTTGCATGTTTCTCTTTTATTAGTGTAGGTGCCACATAGTTAGTCCTGGGTGGGAAAGAAATATTTTTCTTTCTTTGCTTAATAATGATACAAAGTAAACCATTCAATTTCTGTCCATTTTTTAAAAAATGTTATTTCTGCCCTAGCCGGTTTGGCTAAGTGGATAGAGCGTTGGCCTGCAGACCGAAGGTCCCAGGTTCAAGTCCGGTCAAGGGCACGTACCTCGGTTGCAGGCTCCACCCCGGCCAGGGCCCTGGTGAGGGCTCATGCAGGAGGCAACCAATGGATGTGTTTCTCTCACATCAGTATTTCTCTCTTTCCCTCTCTCTTCCACTCTCTCTAAAAATCAATGGAAAAATATCTTCAGGTGAGGATTAAAAAAAAATGTTATTTCTGTGGCATCTTATAAAATTTGATTTAATTTCCTTTTATGATCTGTTCCTAAGTAGTTTTATTCTAAATCTCTCTTTCTCCCCCATAGTGTTTTATCTTTTTTAAAAAATATGTTTTTATTGATTTCAGAGAGAAAAAATGAGAGGGAGAAAGAAATATCAATGATGAGACAGAATCATGAATTGGCTGCCTCCTGCGTGCCCCTCACTGGGAATCGAGCCCGCAACCTGGGCATGTTCCCTGATCGGGAATCAAATGGTGACCTTCTGGTTGATAGGTTGATGCTCAACCACTGATGCCCAATATGTGCACGTGCGTGTATGTGCTCGTGCACACACACACACACACACACATACTCTCACATTCTCACACACTTTATTTTAGTCAGCACTTCACCATTTAATTTGCAGTATTGCAGTCCAATGGAACTTTATACCTTCATAAAGCAGGAATACCATCTTTGCTTTTAGAACTCAGCAGCATACTTAACGTAATGAGGGAAAGTATCCTACTTGCCAGTTCTCTTTAATGCAATTTTAGAAATAATACATGCACTGTGTTGTTTCCTATTGAAGAAAGTATACTGAGATAATATATGGAACAGACCATATAAATAAACCAAGTGAAGGTCATTTTTGACATGTTTATTCTTAATCTATTCAATGGGGATTAAGAATAGTTACTATAAAATATATATATATTTCACTATTCCTCTTTAAATACATATGGTTACTCTATCTTATTAATTGAAATACATAAAAAAAGTTGGTCTGCCCTGGCCGGTATGGCTCAGTTGGAGCATCATCCTGTGCACTGAAGGGTTGCGGATTCTATTCCCAAGTCAGGCCACATACTAGGTGGCGGGTTTGAGCCCCAGTCAGGGCACATACAGGAGGCAACCTGTCAATGCTTCTCTCTCACGTTGATGTTTCTCTCCCTCTCCCTTCCTCTCTCTTTAAAATCAATTTTAAAAATTTAAAAAAATTTTTAAAGTTGGTCTTGGCTTTTTTGGCCCTCATGTTCTTCCTACCCAGTGCATGTGTCTATCTTGCCTATTTTCTAGACTATAATTGTTATTTCATTATCTCCCCTCACTGGATTGCTCTTTAGAGGACATGGATCATGTTTATCTTTTTATCTACTGAGAACAGTGCCTGTTAGGTAGGCAGCCAATAGCTGAATGAGTGGGTCCTATCTTCTGTAGTGAACATGAGAATGTAACTACAATTAGATATAGTTACGTGAGAGCAGAACTCAGAATGTGCTTGAACTCTTGTACCTGAGGCTATCACCCTCCACTGATGGTCTGAAAACTCATTGTTTAGATTATGATTGTGTTCTACAATCCTTCGTGGGTATTTGATTAAAGATGCTACCATATTGCTGTTTTAGTCTTAGAATGTTGTGTCCACCTTTTACTGTCAGCAGGTGTGAGAGCAGACCAGTTGACTTAATCATGATCATAATCAAAGTCAGCGTGTAACTTTCTTGTAAGCTTCTTCCATTGGTTCAGCTGTGGTAAAGGAGCTTTTGTTTCTTTAGTACAATGAACAATTAATTTGTACTGTGTTACTATGTTGTTTACAGTGGAAAAGAAGAAGGAAACAATAACAGAGTCAGCTGGCCGACAACAAAAAAAGAAAATAGGTAAGATGAGTTATTGGTATACACAAAATTTAGGTTTTCTTGGAAGAAGTAAATTCTCAGGTGATGATGCTATGTAAGATGCTGACTGTGGTAACTCGTGTGTGTGTGTGTGTGTGTGTGTGTGTGTGTGCATGTGTGTGTGTGCGCGTGCGCGCGTGTGTGTGTGTGTGACTGTATGGTTCACCGAGCACTTGCTATGTTCTCTTACTCGATTCTCTCAACCGTTCTGTGGGACATGTTCAGGCAGTTGCTCCTTTTGGGTCTTCGCTTCGAAATTTCAGACTTAGTAAATGATGTTGACAGTTGTGGCTTTTGAACTTGCTGAGGGTTCTTCTGTAGTTTGCAAAAGCACATTATTTTTAATACCCGAAATGATTATTTCCAGGTAAGTCTGAGCTACTTGTGTTAGTGCCGTGGCTTCCGTACTGAGAATTGACTGGTGATGGAAACCCACCAAGGTTCGGAAATTTTCTGCTGAGGAATTTTTATATTGTCTGAAAGAGAATGACGTGACTTCGGTTTTTCAGTGTGTTGTAGAATTTAATTACCCAAAGTAATTCTGTTCCAAAGAGACCATTTGTAAATGACTAGATGTGCTTTGTACTTATGATGCTTCCTAACTCCGAAATAAGGGAAAAGCATGTATTTGGTTCAGAAGCGATGTTTCTGTACCCAGGTCACTGCTGTTACATCCCAGCAGGGAGTCCTGCCAGGTGGGCCTCTGCCTGGTCCCCTCTGGGACCAAGGCAGCTTCTCAGCTTAGTGCAGGGGCAGGGGTTTCTACGTGGCCCGCTCGTCTGGGTCCGTGGCAAGATGCTATTTACATCTGCTCTGTGCGCGTCGGTCACGCTGGTAGGCACTGGAGAAACAAGGCAGAGAAAGCTCTGTCCTTTAGGAGGTCTGTGCAGACGGCGAAAACAGACCCGTGCAGCACTGTGTGTTTGTGGAGACACACTCTGAGTGTCATGAGAGCAAAGAGAAAGTCTCTCCAAACCAGCCTTCGGGGTCAGATTTTCGTGAAGAGCTGATGCTTTAGCTCAATGGTCAACAAACTGCGGCTCGCGAGCCACCGTTTGCCGCTCTGTTGACTAATGAGTTTGCCAACCACTGCTTTAGCTGAATCTTGAAGCTTTGGTGTGAGTTAGTGAAATCAAAATAGAAACAGAAGTGCTGGTCAGTATTATTGAGCAGTCACTCTCTGCAACACTGAGGTGAGCCCTTTACATACTTTTATTTTTTTAATATATATTTTTATTGATGTCAGAGAGCGGAAGGGAGAGATAGAAACATCAATGATGAGAGAGAATCATCGATCGGCTGCCTCTTGTATGCTCCCCACTGGGGATCGAGCCCAAAACCTGGGCATGTGCCCTGACCGGAATCACACTGTAACCTGTAGGTTCATGGGTCAATGCTCAACCACTGAGCCACTCCAGCGGGCACTTTACGTACTTTTAAATTCTCTTAACAACGCGCATGGTTGTGAAGGGTTACCTCATTTTCATAGACGGGAGACTGCGGCTGAAGTGCTGAGTGGTATGAGGTGAAGTAGGTGCAGAGCAGGGCTACCGACTGGTCCTTCGTCCCTGCAGACTCTGCGCTAACAAGCCCCGTGCACTAGGCACAGAGGGGTCCACAAGCACACGTGGAACTGGAGGGGCTTAGTATGACAGATAAAAGAAGCTGTGGGAAGGACAGGCAGAGGAGCTGGAGAAAGTAGGTCAGGAGGGCAAGGCGTTGAACTTGCCTCCAGAGGGCTTCCTCTAACCATTAAGGGATGTAAACAGGCTTGACATCAGATTCTAAGGAAGACAACTCTGGCAGCAGCATGGAGTATAAACTGGAGCGGGGATTGTTCTGGAAGTAGGAAAGTCATAAGGCTTTTTAAGTACCCCAGGCATAAAAATGGCAAGAACCTGCACTTGGGCCGTGGGATTGGAGTAGATGTTAGATTCAGCAGATATCAGAGAAGTACAGAGAGAGGGCAGAGGAGCCCAGATGTCCAGTTTGGAGGAAGAAGTATTGGACGAGGAGCAGATTGGGGTGGGGAAGAGAAGATTTCAGCCTGGCCAGTGTGGCTCAGTGGTTGAGTGTCAACCTACGAACCAGGAGGTCACGGTTCGATGCCTAATCAGGGCACATGCCCAGGTTGTGGGCTTGATCCCCAGTGGGGGGTCTGCAGGAGGCAGCCATCAATGATTCTCTCATCATTGATGTTTCTATCTCTTCCTCTCCCTTCCTCTCTGAAATCAATACAAAATTTTTAAAAAAAGAGAGAAAAGGAGATGTCAGGTTTGATCATGTAGGACTTGCCGTGCCGCGTGACAGTGGGTACACAGTGGGTGGGTTGTGGAGCTGGCAGGGAGGTAAAGGCTACAGGAGATTTTATTTTTATTTATTTATTTATTTTTCTAAATATATTTTAATTGATTTTTTACAGAGAGGAAGGGAGAGGGATAGAGAGTTAGAAACATCGATGAGAGAGAAACATCGATCAGCTGCCTCCTGCACACTCCCCACTGGGGATGTGCCCGCAACCAAGGTACATGCCCTTGACTGGAATCAAACCTGGGACTCTTGAGTCCGCAGGCCGACGCTCTATCCACTGAGCCAAACCGGTTAGGGCAAGATTTTAGAATCATACGCTGATAAGTGGTAATTGAGTTCACCAGGTAAATGAGATCACAGAGAGACTGTCGACTCTAGAGCAGTGGTCGGCAAACTGTGGCTCTCAAGCCACATGTGGCTCTTTGGCCCCTTGAGTGTGGCTCTTCCACAAAATACCACAGCCTGGGCGAGTCTATTTTGAAGAAGTGGCGTTAGAAGAAATTTAAGTTTAAAAAATTTGGTTCTCAAAAGAATATTCAATCGTTGTACTGTTGATATTTGGCTCTGTTGACTAATGAGTTTGCCGACCACTGCTCTAGAGTAAGAAAAGCCAGGCTGCGGGCGGAGAGTCCTCAGGAAACAGTGTCTGAGGGCTGTGGGAGTGGAGCTCTGCAAAGGCACAGCCCGAGCAGTTTGAAAGGGGAGGTTGAGGGGAGAGTTTCAGGGACTGGAGCGGCTGAAGGTGGGTGTTAAGTGCCTGCGGGGCAGAATGGAGGCTATTGATGACTTAGCAAGAGTGATTTCTGCTGCACGGCACAGCACGGTAAAGGCAGGAGCCAGATTGGGTAGATTAGGGAGAGCAGGCAAGGTGAGCAACTGACACCTTGAACATGGACCGTTCAAGTAGCTTTGCCTTCAATCGATGACACAGGATCTAAACTCAACATTATCTTAACATGGAATGCAGCCTTGAATGTTTGCTCACCAAAGAATATCATTAAGAGTGAAGAGAAATAATATTTATGAGGAGTTGAGTATCAGAGTCTTATCAGGAGTTAAAGACATAATATTTGTTAGGCACTGCTTACAAGAAAAACAACCTATCCTTTCCTAGTTTGTAAGTTTTACTCTTAGATTCAGCCCGACCCTCAGAAATCTGTAACCTAAGCTGCCTTCTTTGGACCTGGTAAAGCTTCTCCTGCCCTCTGGAGTCCTACTCGGGGTATTCGTGAGAGCGTTGTCCGGAGCACCCCATGGTGCTCTTTTACAAGAAATGGCGGACGTTTTGATCTGTTAGTTTTCAATGTTAAGAAGAGCAGTGCTTCTCGTTAATTGTTACCTGTGGACACTGAACTGACGACGCCTGCCCGGCTGCTGGTGAGCACGGCAGAGGGGGTGTGGAGTCCGCGCGTTTCTGTGCTGACTGCGTTCCCAGTGCTGCTCTGCGCCTTCTCTTCTCTGCTCAGAGTCCCCACTTGAGTTAGTTACACAAGTGTGCGTAGTCCTGGGTGGGCTGTGCAGGATGATTCTGCCCTGAAAGGAGCGGTTTTCAGTAGAGGGGACTGGTGGGCAGTGTCCTGTGCCCAGGGAAGAGACGCCGTGGGCTTTACCTGAGGCTCTTTGATGGAGCGCGGGTAGAGCCAGTAATTTGGAACCGAGGCGCCTGCACAGACATGGAGGATTGTGTGGCCCTGTTCTTACTTTCCGTGCAGGGCTGTGGCTATCTTACACCCCCCTCTCGTAGAGGAGGAACTGGTTTACTCTTGGTACATGGCTTTGATTTCACTCGGTGGGCTGAAGCTGTGTTACCTGAAGCAACGAGGGATGTATTTTAGGGGCATATGTGATCCAGACTCAGGAAAAGCTGAACTGACTGGTTCCAGGAAGGCAGGCCTGTGTCAGGCCGAGCGAGCCTGGAGGTGAGGCCGCCAGGGGGCTCCTTGTCTTCAGGGCTCCGCTGCCAACACTCACTTCGCCCTCTCCTGCTGTCCAGCTGCCCCACGGCCTTGGTGGTGCTCGTCTAGCAGGCACTTGTTGCCTTCACCTGCCTCTGGTGTCCTGGGGTTCCTTCTGCACCAGCACTCCTCACACGGCTCTGTGGCCACCACGTCAGCACTGCCCCAGACACTTGTTAAAACTTAGGGGCTGAGTTGAGTCCCAGGCTTTACTGAGTCACCATCTTGACATGCGGCCCAGGAATCTGCTTTCTTAACAAGCTTCTCAGACAATTCGTAGGTAAACTGTAGTTTGAGAGCCAGCACTATATTGTAATTTTTCTATTTCTGCTCCCACAGTTAATTGACATAATTTCCTGATTTAAATTCTTTTTGATATATATTTTTAAAAATTAATTTTTAGAGAGAGAGAAAGGGAGAGAGAGATAAAAACATCGACATTGATCGGCTGTCTCCAGCACGCCCTCCACCGTGGGTTGAGCCCTCAACCCGGGCATGTGCCCTGGCAGGGATTCGAATTGGCAGCCTCTTGGTGCATGCAACGATGCTCAACCAACTGAGCCACACCGGCTGGTTGAGAGAAGGAATCCAATGGGCTCAGCTCATCGTTTTTAAAAAATATATTTTTTTATTTATTTCGGAGAGAAAAGGAGAAAGAGAGAGAGATAGAAACATCAATGATGAGAGAGAATCATGGATCGGCTACCTCCTGCACACCCCACACTGGGGATTGAGCTCTTAATCCGGACTGAGAATCGAACCATGACCTCCCTGTTCATAGGGCAGTGCTCAATCACTAAGCCATGCCAGCCAAGTTCAGCTCATATTTTCATGCCAGAAATCGTTTACCTCAGGTCAACAGTGGTGGGAGGGGGGTACTGGGAACATTCCCATGCTGACCTTCAGCAGAGCCCATGGCTGGGGACAGAAGGGCAGGCATTCTGACCCTTGACTGAGTGTGTGGGGAATTATGGTAGGACATAGAGATTTAATTTATGTATTCATACTACGCCTTTGTGTGCTATTTTCCACAAAAGAAGGCTACATCAGGCAGATAATTTAAATTTTGCTTCTTCTCCATTGTAAATCTCCATGACCTTCCATGGGATATCATAAATTGGTCTTCCATTCGAGACAGCTCAGAATGCAGGACTGTCGTGGGATACCTGCCTTTTTTTCATTGGTTCCCATTGATGTAATACAAGAGTGGATCTTTGTGTACAGCGTTAAAACAGTACCAGAGGCAGTTTTAAAAAGTTAAACTTGGACCCGGCTGGTATGGCTCAGCAGTTGAGCATTGACCCAGGAACCAAGAGATCTCAGTTCAATTCTTGATCAGGGCACATGCCCAGGTTGCAAGCTTGATCCCCAGAGGGAGGGGTGCAGAAGGCAGCCGATCAGTGATTCTCCCTCACCATCCATGTTTCTGTCTCTTACCCCTCTCCCTTCCTCTCTCTTAAAAAAGAAAATCAATAAAAACATATTAAAATAAAGTTAAACTTGAAAGAATTTTCTTTCTTTGATTGAAATATTCTGGTGCTCTGCTGCATGTGCGTTTTCTGTTAGTACAAAGTACATCATGTGCAAGGTGTTCTGCTCGTCCTATTGAAACAAGCGCTAGTGAAACAGGTGTGTTTGTGTCTCCAGTCAGTGATGCTTTAACCTCGACCACGTGCTTAGCACTCTGTGTATTAACTGTCTCGTCACTTCTTTTCAGAGAGGCAAGAAGAGAAGCTGAAGAACAACAACAGAGACCTGTCCATGGTGAGAGTCCCAAATATAACTTCCTGTAAACATAATGTTTTTAGCAAAACATTTGCATTAGGTACACCACACTCACCTTTTCAGAACTGCACAGGCTGCGGGCTGCAGGTAATCGTGGGTGTTCCTGGGCCACCCGAGTGCAATGGCTGTGGGCTGGGACCTCACTCCGGTGATGTGAACAGTCCTTAGGCTGACTCGGGGTCATCGTTGCTCCTTTCACGCGATTCCTGATCGGCTCCCCTTATCTTTATCTTCTTACGTTAATGCTGCACCTTTGGTTTTCTGGTGAGTGGTCGTCCCAGCACAGGGGTTGGAGTGTTACAGGGGCCTTCACTGTTGCCCCTTTTCTGCGAGAGCCTCTGTTCTGAGTAGCAGACTCACCATAACGTGTGAGGATAGTGATTTCATTGTCCGTTTGCTCGTTTATAAAGAGCACACACATTCTGTCCAGGCATGTCTGTCTGAGGCGTCGGCAGGCTATGATATGGCGTGCCCAAATTTTCACTTCATTTCTGTATATTTAGCATAGGACATTCTAACTTTCCAACAGTTATCTTTTGCTTAGTGAGAGCCCTTTGCTATAAATCTTTATCTTGAAATTCTTATTAAGAAAGATTATAATTTAGAAGTACATTTTTTAAAAATGGCTTTTCTTGCCCTAGCTGGTTTGGCTCAGTGGATAGAGCATCGGCCTGAGGACTGAAGGGTTCCGGGTTCGATTCCCATCAAGGGCATGTACCTCAGTTGCAGGCTCCTCCCCGCCCCGGGCCCTGGTTGGGGCTCATGCAGGAGGCAACCAATCAATGTGTTTCTCTCACATCGATGTTTCTCTCAGTCTTTCCCTCTCTCTTCCACTCTCTAAAAATCAATGGAAAAATATCCTCCGGTGAGAATAAAAAAAAAAAAAAAGCTTTTCTGTTGCCACAATTACTATACATTCACTATAGCAAATTTGGAAACTACTGAAAAAAGAGATAAATAAAGGTCCAGATACAACTACTGTTAAGCTTACATCTTTGTAATCTTTGGTTTATTTATATTTTATGACATAGTGATTAAGAAAGAAGTTAGCTTCAAGTAACAACACTTGACTGACAAAGACTTAAGCAGATAAAGGGTTTTCACTTGCTCCAGAAGTCTGAGGTGGTGTCCTGGGCTGGAGTGGCAGCTCGGATGTCAGGATGTCACCGACGCAGGCAGCCATCTAGGTCCACTGTGCCGCACCGCCAGGCACCGTGCTCCGTTCCAGCAAGAGGAGTGAGCATGAGGCCTGAGGATGGCTGCTCGCCACGCCTGTCCCTTTGCAGGTCCCCCACACTGTGCTGTCTCCTGGCCCCCAGCACTTCCCCGGCAGGTGGCCAGGAGAGGGCTTGCAGGTGGGGTGGTAGCCGGCAGACAGCTTCTGGCAAAGGGGCTCCTTTAAAAAGGCATGAAAGCAACTTGGGTGTGCTCCGGCGGTGGTTTCTCTGCAGTGTGAAATGACAGTGTGTCGGTCTCCTTACAGGTTCGAATGAAATCCATGTTTGCAATTGGCTTTTGTTTTACTGCCCTGATGGGAATGTTCAATTCCATGTGAGTATCCCTAACTGTTGCTCTGTGATAATATTGTATTTTTATATTTTAAATGTACAGAAAAGTTACAAGAATAGTATGTCCATTATCCAGATTCACAAATGTTAACGTTTTGCCCCATTCACCTTCTCTTTTTCTCTCTCTCCATATCATGTATGTCCTCATAAGTACATGATTTCTGTATTTTTCTGAGTCATTAGAGAGTATGCTTCAAGCTCCTTTATCATAACTTACAAGTGTGTGTTCCCTAAAGACATGGACATCCTCATACATAACCTCAACCCAGTTATCGAAATCATGGAAATTGAATTTTGATAGAATACAATTAGATGATAACTTTTTCATGCTCTTAATAGTGAGGATGTTTTATGTACAAGGCCTTCAAAGGGAGGGTAGACATATAAAGATGTTTTCACTCTTAAAATAGAGTTTTAACTGTAATCTCCTTAATGATAGCCAGATTACTGTGTCTGACCCAGCACGAGTGGGCCAGAGTAATGGCGGAGCTGCTCTAAGTGGCTGGGCAAATGCCCAGATGACAGGCGCCACTTATCACCCCCACCCTTCCTTACCTTTCTCTTACTCATCCTCCCCGGCTTCATTTCTGTCTGTCTGTCTCTCACCCCCCCCCCAGTCTGTTCTTCTCTCCCCATCTGTTAAGTGCCACTCTGTGCCAAGCATGGTGCCAGGTATTATATAACAGGCCAGGTGTGCCCCTGCCCTTGGTGATACCAACATTGTCTGGGAAGAAAAGACAGACAGATACATGATGGATGTTACAACAGGAATGTGTGTGTGGAGTACAGTAGGGGGAAGAGACGAAGGGACTGTTTTTGCCTAGGGGAGGGCCCAGAGAGAGTCTGATGGTTTTCAGGCAGAATTTCCCCTTAACTAATGAAGGACCTTTGGAATATTCAACAACTTGCCCAAGCTTTCCAGAAGTCTCATAATTTCTAGCATATAATCTTAAACTCAGTGTTGTTTTTTTCACTGCCATGCTTTCTCTCGTTTCTTGGGTGTGTATCACTGTGAATGAACAGACAAACTGAACACTGAACGAGTGTTGATGAGTACGCTTCATTGGTACAACTCCAGTACTCATGTATTCTTAACCTTGCCACCTTCTGGCTCAGTGCTTACTGTAGAGGTGCTAAGTACTCAAACTTCTGATTTTTTTAAAACTTTTTTATTGAATTTATTGGGGTGACATAGGTTAATAAAATTATATAGGTTTCAGGTATACAATTCTATAATACATCATCTGTATATTGTATTGTGTTCACCACCCCAAGTCCAGTCTCCTTCCGTCACTCACACTTCTGGTTTTAAAATGATATTTTTATAGCTTTAGTGGCGTGTGTGTAGTTTTTCTTGTTGGCCTTGGCTTTATTGTGTGATTACTGCAACAGATTTTGGGTCCTGTTTTGCTTGAAGTTCAGTATTTGAGTTATTCCTTAGTCTTATGTACAGATGAGTTCTAATGAAATAGACTGACTAGGAAATAACTGGCCATTTCTGCCAGTAGTCACACTGCCTTATATTCATGCGATTCCCCTCCTTAACACTGTTTATGAACACAGTGCACTGAACAGCCTTACAGTCTCAGCCAACATGTGCACGCACACACACGTCTGAAAGGCTGCTCGATGGGAAGGGCTTCGAACCTCTGCCAGGATCCTGATACTGAAAAAATTAAGAGTCACTAGTTTAGAAAAAGATTGACGGGAACAGTTACATCCTTCCTTACCTCCTTGTACGTCAGGTCTCTTTCTAGAATATCACCTTTTCTTGTTTTTTAAAGATCAAAAGACTTAAAGTTCTATTTCTGTTCCAGATTCTTCTCGGGAACTAAGAGGCTCGTCAGGCTTCTAAAAATAACCATCTTTGTTTTTTCCTTTTCAGATTTGATGGCAGAGTGGTGGCAAAGCTCCCTTTCACGCCCCTTTCCTACATCCAAGGACTGTCCCACCGCAATCTGCTGGGGGATGACACCACAGACTGCTCCTTCATCTTCCTGTATATCCTCTGCACCATGTCCATTCGGCAGGTGAGTGACCACACCCACTGTTAACACGGACAGTCATGTGCCACATCAGACTTGGGAGTGATGACAGACCGCATGTATGACACTGGTATGTCACAGAGCCTAGGTGTGTAGTTGCTGCACCATCTAGGTTTGTGTAGGTGCCCTCTGATGTTTAGGTGACGAGGACATCACCTAAAGATGCGTTTCTCAGAATGTGACCCGTCGTTAAGCACCGTGACTGTGCATCCTTCCTTACTCTCATCCCTGCATTAGCATTTGCTCTGGAACACTGCAGGTGTCCCCTGTTGCTCTGCTGCCCTCCAGGTTCTCCTTTAGAACTCCAGTGCTCAGTCTAGCACTGCCTTAAATGTGTGCGGTCCAGACTACTAAGCCTTAGGACTGGGCAGTGGCTGGGAAACCAGACGTGGTTTCCACACGCATCCTTCGAGCTCTAAGACTCCTTCCTCGGGGCAACTGTCCGAAGGCACAGGAGTGCGGAGTGGGCTGCCCTTCCTTCTGTGATTTCTTCCTTGCTGTACACCAGCGCCTTTGTCACTGTGGGAGCACAGGTGAGCGGAATGATTTGGTCACTCTAAGTTGTTCATGGTTGAGAGCAAGCCACCACAGGACCAGACACTCATAGTGGAAATGAACAAGGGCTGAGGGAAGGAACGAGGCTGAGGGAGCCTCGGAGACAGACCTGACACTCAGTCAGTGGGGGATTCAGGCAGGAAGGGCCAAAGAGGGAAGTGCTCTTGAGGTGGGATTTTAAAAAATGACAGGGGTGCCCAGCCGAAGTGGCTCAGTGGTTGAGCGTTGACCTATGAACCAGGAGGTCACGGCTTGATTCCGGTCAGGGCACATGCCCGGGTTGTGGGGTCATCCCCAGTGGGGAACATGCAAGAGGCAACTGATCAATGATTCTCTCTCCTCACTGATGTTTCTGTCTCTCTCTCCTTCTTCCTTCCTCTTTAAAATCAATAAAAATATATATTTTTAAAAAGTGGCAGGTTAATTAATTAAAGTCTCGGGTTCAAGAATTCTATATTTCAGGGCGTTGCTCAGTGTACGACATACTGGCATTGCAGTGAATGTGAACACGATTCTTTCTGTGTCTTTTGCATGGTGATTCTTTCAGAGTTATTCTTGTTATTTTCATTAATATCTTCTCTTTTCCTCTGAAACGTTTTTAAGGCAGTGATTTCTTAGTTTGTGTGTCCCTTAAAGTGCCTGTGTAATTACAGGGGGCAGCTCCTGCATTGAGTGTCTGCCCCCTGGTTATCAGTGCACAACATAGCAACCAGTCGACTGGTCAAAAGGTCGCTTAGGCTTTTATATATATAGATAGATCACATTTTTGTCCTTTTGTGACTGACAATGTTTTAAGGTTTATCCACATTGTAGCATTTCAGAATTCCCTTCCTTTTTAAAGGCCAATACTATTTCACTGTGTGGATGGACCGGCCACATTTTGTTAATCTGTCCATGAATACTTACGCTGTTTCCACTTTTTTGTTGTTAATCCTCACCGGGGGATATGGTTGCCTCCCACATGCACCCCAGCTCGGACTGGGGATGAAACCTGCAACCGAGGCATGTGCCCTTGACTAGAATTGAACCCAGGACCCTTCAGTCCACGGGCCAACACTCCATCCGCTGAGCCAAACCGACCAAGGTTCTGTTTCCACCTTTGAACAGCCAAGTTCTCATATTCAGACATGGAATTGCTGAGTTACAGTGCAATTCCATGTTTAGTTTTTGGAGGAGTCACCAGAGGCTTTATGTAGCCACTGCACCCTTTTACCCAGCACTTCATCACCAGCTTGGGGCTGGGTTTTAAAAGATGCAAGTCATTTCTCATCTTTTAGTTTCAGTGAGTGGAAACCATAATTTCGTTTATTCAGGTTAATGTTTATGCTGCATGTTAGAAACGATATATATTTTATGCGGTTCCTTTCACCAATTGGCGTGGCCTTGCTTGTTTTAATGGGGAAGTCTTCCCTCAGTGAATTAGAATAGAGCACAGGAGAGTGTTGTTAAAGTGTCTACTGAAGGGACTGGATACTTTGACCACCAGGTTTTCTGAATTTATGTTTGTCAGAGTCTTTTACTTGTGAAAGATTATGACTACACTTACACGTATAGTTAATAACCTGTCTATGGGTCAACCAGAACCCACTTCCTCTACTGCCTGCGTGAAGGTTGATTAAACAGCGAGCTCCGCTGGCCCCTTCATACAGGAATGCTCCCTGTTACCAGGAGGAGTGATATTAGGTTGAATGAAGGGTAGCCATCTGCTTCTGTCATTTGCCCCTGTCCATAAGACTGGTGATCAAATTAGTAATGATTCCCTGTTCATTTATTCATTCAACAGAATTGAGCACATACATGTACCAGGCTCTGTGCCGGAGGCTCCGTGTTCAGTTGTAGACAAACCGACATGTGGTTATGGTCCTTGCCTTCATGGGGCTTGTTTCTTTTGAAATAAAAAGTTTAATTTTCCACCTGTAGCTTCACTTTTTAAAATATCACTATCCAATATGAGAACATAGAAGTACATCTAAGTTTATTTGTTATTCTAAGTAAATTAAACAAAGATTAAACGAAGTGTTTTTGAATCTGGTTTTCATCTATTGCATGTCATTTTCCCTTTCTAGGATGTTGAGTCTGTGGTTTACCACTGACTTAAGAGCTTTCAAGGAAAATAAAATAATACTATGTTGATCATACAGGGTAGGGCAAAAGTAGGTTTACAGTTATGAGTATGTGAAACATCGCTTATTCTTATATTCTTATATATTAATTATTGCAGTTTCCCATATGAACAACTGTCAACCACCTTTGACCCGCCCTGTGTAATGGAATTGAAGCCCCATTTCTACTTTAATATGGTGGGGAGAGGGAGAACGCATTGTGAGGCTGAGGAACTGCAGCATTTGCAGGTTTGAATCTTGCTCCCACTGAGGTGGAGTGTCCTGGGGAGTCCTGTAGCCTCTCAGAGCCTCCGTTTTCACGGAGGTGACATGGGGTCCATGGCAGCCTCCACTTGTGTGACCGTCAGATGGCAGTCTGGAACGGAAATAGTTGTTCCTACGGCCACACTCTCTCCTCCCACCCCGCATCCTGGGGGTGTTTTTAAAATTGATATTTGTTCCCAGCCCAAGATAGGACCATGTTCCTTTTCACAGATTAAAACGTGACATGTCATATTAACTGAAAATAAATGTAATAACCTTTGCTCATTTTATCTTTCTTCTTTTGTTTACTTCCTTAACGTCTGGTGATTAACAATTAGCTGCCTTGACCTTCACACCCCAGCTATTTCCTTTGTGTGATTTGTAGCGGTGGAAACAGTAGGTCCGCCAACTTCCCTGAGAGGTGTCAGTAACAGTCCAGGGTGGTGACGGGCATTTCCTTAACTCCTTAATTAAGGCACTTGCTTTTTTGGTCCTTGTTGTGAGTCAGTGGCTCGGGTGAATGTTTATCTCTGTATAAAGTGCTCTGCCTCTCATCTCAGTAAAAATCCAAGTGAACCTACCTGTCAGTAGCTGGGGGAGGCAAGTCTATTCTTGTAGATCCATGGGGTTGTGAAATCCAGAAGGATTCGTGGTTCTGAGGAAATGCAGAACAAAGCGTTTCTTCTCTTTTTTCTCAATATATAACCTCATGTGGCCCAGCCAGTGTGGGTCAGTGGTTGAGCATCGATGTATGAACTAGGAGGTCACGGTTCAATTCCTGGTCAGGGCACATTCCCAGATTGTGGGCTCCATCCCCAGTAGGGGGCGTGCAGGAGGCAGCTGATCCATGATTCTCTCTCATCACTGATGTTTCTATTTCTCTGTCCCTCTCTGAAATCAATAAAAATATATATTTTTAAAATATATAACCTTGCCCTAGCTGGTTTGGCTCAGTGGATGGAGTGTTGGCCTGTGGACTGAAGGGTCTCAGGTTCAATTCCAGTCAAGGGTGCATGCCTGGGTTGCAGGCTTGATCCCCAGTGGGGGGCGTGCAGGAGGCAGCTGATCAATGATTCTCTCTCATCATTGATGTTTCTATCTCTCTCTCCCACTGCCTTCCTCTCTGAAATCAATAAAAATGTTTAAAAAAAATATATATATATATACACACACATACACATACATACATACATACACGAGTGGCCCGGTGCACAAATTTCGTGCACCGGGGGTGGGGGGAGGTGTCCCTCAGCCCGGCCTGCACCCTCTCCAATCTGGGACCCCTGGAAGGATGTCCTACTGCCGGTTTACAGGGAATGGGCCTAAACCAGCAGTCAGACATCCCTCTCGCAATCCGGGACTGCTGGCTGCTAACTGCTCACCTGCCTGCCTTCCTGATTATCCCTAACCCACTCTGCCTGCCAGCCTGCTCGCCCCCAAATGCCCCCTGCCAGCCTGATCACCCCCAACTGCCCCCTGTGCCAGTGTTCTCACCCCCAACTGCCCCCCCCTCGCCGGCCTGCTCGCCCCCAGCTGCCCTCCCACTGGCCTGCTCGCCCCCAATTGCCCCCTGCTGGCCTGCTCACTCCAAACTGCTCCCCCTCCCCGCTGTCCTGATCATCCCCACTGATGGCCAGCTCACTCCCAACTGCCCTCCGCCCGCTGGCCTGATCACCCCCGCCAGCCTGATCACCCACAACTGCTGTCCCATCCTGGCCTGATCACCCACAACTGCCCTCCCCTCTTGGCCTCTAACCGCCTCTACCTCGGCCCCACCACCATGGCTTTAATGTCTCCCAGTCTAATTAGCATATTATCCTTTTATTAGTATAGATAGAGGCCTGGTGCACGGGTGGGAGCCAGCTGTGTCCCGAGGGGGCGTGCAGGAGGCAGCTGATCCATGATTCTCATAGTGGAAATGAACAAGGGCTGAGGGAAGGAACGAGGCCGAGGGAGCCTGGGAGACAGACCTGACACTCAGTCAGTGGGGGATTCAGGCAGGAAGGGCCAAAGAGGGAAGTGCCCTGAAGGGTGTCCCGAGTCAGGGTGGGGGTTCCCTTGGGGCGTGGGGTAGCCTGGGCGAGGGGCCTGTGGTGGTTTGCAGGCTGGCCACACCCCCATGGGGTGAGGGTCCCTGCTGGGGGGGCGTGGTCAGCCGGGGTGAGGGGCTGATGACTGTTTTCAAGCTGGCCACACCCCCTTCAGGGTGGGGGTTCCAGCTGGAGTGCCTGGCCAGCCTGGGTCAGGGGCTGATGGCTGTTTGCAGGCTGGCCACGCTCCCCAGCGGGGACTCTTACTCCGTGGGGGTGTGGCCAGCCTGGGTGAGGGGCTGAGGGCTGTTTTCAGGCTGGTCATGCCCACCCGGCAACCCAGGCTCCCAGCCCCTCCTTTTATTTTTTTTTCTCCAGCCCCTCCTTGAGCGGAGGCCAGGGCCAGCTGGAAGCTTGGCTTCCTCTGTCACCGGGGGCAACCCAAGCCTCCTGCTTGCTCCAGCTCCATGGCCACAGCCATCTTTGTTGAGTTAATTTGCATACTCACTCCTCATTGGCTGGTGGGTGTAGCGGAGGAATGGTCAATTTGCATGTTTCTCTTTTATTAGTGTAGATAACGTCTTGTGTGTAAGACTGTAATCTGAAAAGGTATCAGTGAGAATCTAACTTGGTCTCCTAAACCAGGTGTGTGGTCAGGACAGAGATGACGGTACACACACTTTATTTTCCTCTTACACTTTTGGCTTTCCTAGGGAGGCCCAGGATGCTGTAAGAACAGGTTCTGGTTACGTCATGTCAGCAACTCTTAACGTCATCAGAACAAGGGAAGATCTCCTGCCGTGTTGGGCCTCATCGTTACTGTGGCCACTTTACTAAGGCGTAGATGCTAAGTCTTCACTGCCAGTGCAGCTCACCTGCAGGCAGGCATCTTCGTGTGGTGGTAGGCTTCACGGCAGCTGGTGATGCCGACAGCTGATTGACAGAGTGTGCAGGCGTCATCTGAGCCGCTCCTTGAGAACTGCCCAGTGCTTGAGTCAGGCTCATTCAGATGTTCCCTGTCATGGCTGAACATTGATGCAAGTCTGTCCACCATGGCAAGAATTCTTCTCTGATGTATTCGCAAGGGTGTCTCATCTTGTGGAACTCACAATGGGAACAAATCCACAGTAATTGTAGAGTGTGATTGGTGTGTGTGTGTGTGTGTGTGTGTGTGTTTACAATATGGTGTTGGAGAGAGAAACATGCTATGGACATATAGTGGCTTAAGTATTACAGATGTCCACCCTTTGACCCCTGCCACCCTGCCCCCTCTCCAGGCCTTCACCACCCCATTGTCTGTGTCCATGGTTTTGCATATAAGTTCTTGGGTTAATCTCTTCCTCCTCCCTGCTTCCCTCTGAAATACATCAGTCTATTGCATGCTTCAGTGTCTATGGTTCTTTTTCTTTTTTTAATGACCTCCTGGTTCAGAGTTCAATGCTCAACCACTGAGCATACTGGCCAGGCTCTGGTTCTGTTTTATTTGTCAGTTTATTTTGTTCATTAGATTCCACAGCAAATCTTCTTTCTTTAAGGATATTGTCACTAGCTACAATATACTGGGGTTATTGTTTTTGTTTTAATCCTTTCAGCATCTTAACATGCCTTTCCACTATCTTTTGCCTCCATTAATTCTGATGAGAAGTCCGACGTGTCTGTAGATAAGGTCACTTCCGCCTGGCTGCTTTCTGACTTTCTCTTTGAGTTTGGTTTTCAGCAATGGGACTATGATGTGTGTAGGATTTTAAAAAAAAATGTTATGCTACCTAGATTTTCATTAAATCTCAGAACATTTCAGGCATAATTTCTTCAAATATTTTTTTCTGGCCCTTTATTTCTTCTTCTGTGATTCTAGTTATATGTTAGTCTTTTTGGTATTGTCCAATAGGACTCTGAGGCTCTATTTAATTTTTAAAAATATTTTATTTCTGTTCTTAGGATAATTTGTGTTAATCTGTTGTCAGGGTTACTGACTCCTTTGTCATCGCTAATATGAGTAAGCCCCAACTCCATCCAGTGATTTTTAAATTCTGATATATTTTCGGTCCAAAATTTTTTTGCATCCTCTGCCTTCTGTGTTATGGGAACTTGATGAGCAATTGTAATCAGTTGTGAGAAGCCTGATTGCCAGCTGCCAGTGAGACAAAGAGTGAACTGACCATTTCCATGGCTGAGTTATTTTAGCTAAATGACTAAGGAATAAAACTTAGCAGAATGTGTTTATTGCCAGTGACCTGGTTCTTCCCAAAATGTCCAGTGAGCAACAAGCCACTTCCTCTTCTTGATCACTCGTCCCGCCTTTGCAAAGAGGAAGGAGTGCAGATCCTGCAGTGGCATTTTTCTGCGTTTCCTGCCAATACAAGGTGTGATTACAGGAAAATGCTTTTCCTTCTGACACACACTCTTCAGTTGTGACCCTGTTACACAGGACTGGACAGAAATTCAAAAGAATTGTTTTATATTTCTCTAAAACCTGTGCTTAGTAGTGTTCTACATCATCTTTATAATAATACGTTAAAACACCTATCTTCTAGCAGAATTCACCTTTCTAAACTCAATCTTGCTAATTATGTAGGCCTGAAAAATGGCCTCCAGGAGGAGCATTGAGGGCGTGGGTCCCCAGTCAGGACAAGTTTAATGGAGGAGGTACTGGAAGATGTAGAGGGTAACATGCCCTCAAGTCCCTGCCACATGGCATGATGCTCAGGGAGGGATGATCTAGGGGTGATGCTCAGGGAGGGAGGCTCCGGGGGTGATGCTCAGGGAGTGCTGACGGACAGCGGTGCCTTTTGCTTATCTGCACACCAAGGTAATAGAAAGCCTCTTCATGGAGTTGTGAGGATGTAAATAAGAAGATCATGTGCAGTGCTTAGAAAAACTCGTCTTCGTTTTAAATTATCCTGTTCAGCGATACTTCAGAAACTTGGAGACAAGGAATAAGAAAAGGGCAGATGTGCTGCGCCAGCACAGCCAAGGGTTCGGCGAGCCTGAGGGAGAGCCGGTGAAGGATGAAGAAAAGACAGACAAAGAGAATAAGCTGGATCTAGGTGGATCTTCTGTGCCTGGCTGAGGCCACAGAATAGATCCAGACGGCAAGCTGATGGTTTATCTTGTAGTCAGAGGTAAACAAGGTAATTTACAATGTTCTTGTTAGTTTCACTTGTTTTAACAGCACTTGCTGCACCTCCCACAGCCCATTAGCTACCCAGGAAAGATCTAGGGAGCAGTCACAAGATCAAGCTTAATTATGCTTAGAGGGCTGTGCCCTCCACCTGAGACTTGTTTGCGACTTTACCAGCAGGTCAGTCCGAGGCTTAACCCTATAACTGCTCCCTACATCTCGCCCTTCTTTTAATTTTAAGCTACTAATAATGGAAGTAAAACTTAAACATCAAGGACAAAGTTCTGACCATTAAAATATTAACAAAACAATGCCAATGCAAAACCCAATAACAAAACAATGCAAATGCAAAACCCAGACATGGCTATTAATAAAACAATGCCAGTGCAACACAACAGTAATAGAGAAATCAAACTACAGTAACATTTTCCTACTAAATGAAAGTTTCTTTTGCTGATTTACTCAAGAGTCCTCGGACTTGGCTGCGCAAGAGTTTGCAGAAGACTGGCAGCTAACCAATGCTAGCATGGCCAGAAACATGATTGAGGGAGTAGCTTCCACTTCTTGCTTTTCTGCCATCTGCTGGGCCTCAGTTGTTAAATTCTTCAGTTGACCCCATGTTGACACCTCGGTCTTTTGTATAGCCTTTGTCATCTTCCTTTTCCGCTTTGCTGTCATTGGGGCAACTCTCAGTCTTTTGAACAATGAGACAAGGAGCTTCTCTGGGTCCATTGCGGTGACGTACGTAACGCTCTGGCACCCAAATTGGCTGTGCTGCTCCTTCTGGAAAGATACAAACACAACCTCTTCCCCACATCATTACTGGATCTGGTCCAAACCATTGTCCAGTTTGTGCATCCTTCCATCGGGCTAACCCCGCGGAAGCTATTGTACAGGAGGCTCGATGCCTTTTGGCTGTTGTATGACCCTCTGCATCGCAATTCAAAAAATTTAAAATATAAAGAACATGACTGAGTTTGTTTTGAGGTGACACATAACATCCATCTCCCCCTTTCTATTTTAGTAATTGCATTTTAAGAGTACGATTTGCTCTTTCCACTATTGCTTGATCTTGAGGGTTGTAAGGGATACCAGTTTTATGACAAATTTGATATTGCTGACAAAAATATTGAAAAGCAGAACTAGTGTATGTGGGTCCATTGTCTATCTTTAGCTCTAAGGGAGGACCTAGTACCGCAAAGGCAGCTAGGCAATGAATAATTACATGCTTGGCACTCTCTCCCATTTGGGGAGTCGCAAAGATAAAGCGGGAGCAGGTATCTATATTAACATGTACCCATCTATGCTTACCAAGTTCCGGTATGTGGGTGACATCCATTTGCCAAATTTGATTAGGTTTAAGATCCCTGGGATTAACCCCCAATGATTGTACAGGGCAAGGAATTACACCCGTTTGCCATACTTACCACATAGGCACTATCACTATATAGGTTAATGGGCTCTGTAGCAAAATCTGTCAAGGCATAGATAAAAGCTTGTAAGACCTTTGCACCTCTGCTGCAGTAGTATCCAGCTTTTCCAGAACTGGATCCATCTGTAAAAATGGTTAATGCCTAAGGTATAGGTTGTGACTTCACTATCTTTGGGAAGGTAAAGGTAGTAACTGAGAGAAATTGTAAAACCTTATTTACTGGATAATGGTTACCAACCTGTCCAGAGAAATTAGCAAGTGCAACTTGCCAATTCGTTGATCGTTGCCAGAGCCAGTCTTGCTGTATAGTTGTAAATGGTACTATAATAAGGTCAGGGTCTTGGCCCACTAATTGGCCTGTTCGAAGGTGGGCTCGAGCTATTAGCTGGGAAACTGTATCATGGAAAGGAGTAATACCTTAGTTGGAGAATGAGCCAAATATAGCCATTCAACAACTCCAGGAGCTTGCCAAATGACCCCAGTGGGTGTATGTGTCGTAGGGAAAATTAAAACCTGTAAGGGAAGGGAGTAATCAATTCTAGTAAGTTGTGCTGAACTTAAGGCATCCTCAACTTTACGTAAGGCTGTCTTGGCTTCCTCTGTCAAGCAGCGTGGGGATGATGGAGATGAATCTCCCCTTAGTATATGAAATAAAGGGCCTAAGTTAGCAGTGGTTAATTTTAAAGCAGGTCGAGCCCAGTTAATATCTCCTAATAATTTTTGGAAGTCATTTAATGTAAGTAGTCAGTCCAAATTTGAATTTTCTGAGGTTTTATTGTTTTTCCTTCAATAATACTGCCAAGATAAGAAAAAGGAAATGTCCTTTGAACTTTTTCAGGTGCTATGCATAATCCATCACAATGCAGGGAGTCCTGCAAATCTATATAGATATTATTTAGATGCATTTCATTTTTATGAGCTAAGAAAATGTCATCCATATAATGAATAATTATAAGCCTCGGGATATTTTTTCCTTATAGGATGTATGGCTGCAGCCAAAAAATCCTGACATAAGGTAGGACTCTTGGCCATGCCCTGAGGCAATACTTTAGCATATCTCCACCCCCATCATCCCAAACCCACCAGCGCTGTTCCCTTGCTTCCTCCAATCCTTGCTCATATTTGGGAGAAAGCGAATTGTCCTGAGGGTTCTCTCCCATAGGAGCTGTAGCCCCAGGGACTGGAGGGGGCAGCGGAGGTGCCGATGGTGGAGTCAGAAGCCTTTGGCAACCTTCCCCCATCTGTCTTGATTCCCCTGCCACATTTCTCCACTCCCTTTCTGGAGTGGGCTCTAGGCAGTCCCTAATCAGGGACCACAGACTGAAAGTAGAGGTCCTCTGGACCTTCAGCTATATAATGATCGCAAAGTTGTTTTCCTACCTTCTCCCATGCCTCTATATTTACCTTTTCTTCCTCAGAAAACCATGGGCAGGTTTTACTCACAAAATCCAAAAAATCGAAAAGCTGTTCATACCTCACAGAATAGTCCCTTGCTTGGAGCATAGCCTTTAGCATGGATACGCATGCATTCTTTCCCTGCAATCCTGAATCTCCCATGTTTTACACCTAGCTAGTACTCCACCCCTCCCTTACTTACTGCGCGCACACGTCTTGGGGCCTTCTTTCACCTGACAATTGCAGTTCCCTCACACTCAGGTCCGCATTGAGTACCACTTGGGCCAAACTCAGCTCTGCGTTGGGCGCCACTTGTGCCTCACCAGCACAGCCAAGGGTTCGGCGAGCCTGAGGGAGGGCTGACAAAGGATGAAGAAAAGACAGACAAAGAGAATAAGCTGGGTCTAGGTGGATCTTCTGTGAGTGACTGAGACCTCAGACCAGATCCAGACTGCACGCTGATGCTTTATTTTATAGTCAGAGGTAAACAAGGTAATTTACAATGTTCTTGTAAGTTTCACTTGTTTTAGCAGCACTTGCTGCATCTCCAACAGCCCATTAGCTACCCAGGAAAGATCTAGGGAGCAGTCACAAGATCAAGCTTAATTATGCTTAGAGGGCTGTGCCCTCCAAGCTGGGACTTGTTTGCGACTTTGCCAGCAGGTCAGTCCGAGGCTTAACCCCAAAACCACTCCCTACAGGCAGACAATTGTTATTAATGCAACTGTTATTTTCTGTATATTCTTACAGTCTTCATATGTGTTTTTTATAGACCTTGTGTTTAGAGCAATTTTAGGTTCACAGTGGTGTGCTCATACACAGTCTTCAAAATTGTGATTTAAAAAAAAAATAGGCCCGGCCCTAGCCAGTTTGGCTCAGTGGATAGAGCATTGGCCTGAGGACCAAAGGGTCCCGGGCTTGATTCCAGTCAAGGGCATGTTCCTTGGTTGCAGGTTCCTCCCCAGTCAGGGCTTGTGCAGGAGGCAACTAATCGATGTGTTTCTGTCACATCAGTGTTTCTCTCTGTCTTTCCTTCTCTCTTCCACTATCTCTAAAAAAAAAAAAGATCAATGGGAAAATGTCCTCGGGTGGAGAGTAACAACAATAACAACAACAACAAACAGGCCAGGCTGTTGCAGGGTTTTTATTGCTGAGATCAAGACCTGCTGGAGGGAAGTGCCGTCACTGGGCTTGGATGGTCGGTCAGCTCTCTCCTGACTGGTGGCTTCTCTCTGCCTCCACTTTCTATCTCGAAGGTGAGGACGCCTGAGGACTCACATCTGTCCTTAGGACTATTTGTAAACTTGAAAGTGCACGGAAACGTAAGCTGTTGCTTCCACGTTGGAGAGAGCATGACGTTGGCCCTGCACCTTGGCCTCTTGCATCTGCAGGCTCTAGGTGAGCTCCTCCACATGTTTCACAGGAAGAGGCTTCACTGACAGGGAGGGAACAGGGGGACTTCATCCAGGAGAAACCATCCCGAGACCTGGCTCACTTGAGAGAGTCCAGTCTAGGAATTTAAATAGACTCTTTAGAATTTCCCTAAAGGAAATGCAGAGCAAATTGTGTTTGGTTTTGTTGCAGAGCAATTTGTATTAAAACACAAAAACTTGAGTAATGGAGCATTGATAAACTTACTTTAGTGTCCCCAGTGGGGCTCTAGCAAGAGTCCCAAGGAGAACCAAGCACAGGGCTGCCTGGGGTTCCGTCACCGCAGGCCTGGCTGCTGACATGCCTGGGCTCTGACATCCGTGTGGCTCTGTGGGTCCTGTTAGGCTTTCCCGTCTGGAGCAGCGCACACGTTCCACAGCCGGTTATGTTTCCACTTCGTAAATGAGACTGTCAACAGTCTGCCCTTCAAAAAGGATGCCTTCTGTGGCTCTCCTTTCACTTGCCTTCTTTCCCTCCCTCCTGCTGCCCCTTTCCACAGAACAGCCTCTGTTGTCTTCTGTAGATCACAGTCAACTCGTAAGGTAAAGGGCATCAGAGGCTTTCCTGGCCTTTATCTCTAAGTGATAACGACTCACTCAATTGACCCCGGTCTCTACAGAATAACCAAGCAGGGACGTGTGGCTGTTTTGTCTAGACTGCATTATCGTGTTTGTTGACTAGACAAGCGTGTTTATTAGCAGCTAATCTGGTAATGTCTTATTATTTCAAATTTTATCTTAAAGTAACTTCCCATAATGCCTTGCTTAACCCTGGATACATTGTAGGTGGTGGGTAAATATTTACTGATTAAAAGCAATTGGAAATTAATGACATTGTATTTTGGGTCTTCTCTTTGCTTTGCCAATGGGTTTTATAGAGGTGGACATGTGGAGCTGTTTTTATTATGAAAATAGTACAAACATTTTCCAGATTTACTAAGGAGGAGTAGCCCGATCTACAAAGGATCTGTTTTCTTGTTTCCAGATTTCTTTTTAATGTAAAGCATGAGCTATAGTATTGTGAATAAATCAATTAATGAAGTATTTACAGTCAGTATAATTCAATGAATTCTTAAGGTTACCTTCATATTCTGTTACATTCTGTTGTAATCTGACAGGGGTTATCTCAAATATATACACATCGGTCAGCATTCTTAGAGGTGAAAGGTCAGGGCGGCTGGCTCTGGGATTCTTGCAGTGCCCCATGCACAGCTGGCCCTCAGGGACTGTCCAGTGATGAGTGCGGATGCGCAGGGTTGTAGCACCCTCTTCTAGAACTGTAGGACCTGACGCTCACTGACTTTCCGTGTCGAAGCCCCTCCCTTCCCTCCTGAAGAATCCCCATTAGTCCCGTCATGCTGTGCCCCAGGATCACTCGGGAGTCTGCCCGCCTACCCGTCTTTCCCACAGTTGAGTCATTGTCTTCCATGATTGTGTCTGTCCCCAAACTGTTTATGCTGGCTTACTTGTTGGATTCATGTACTTTAATTTAATGTTATATTAACTGATGAAATCTGAGAATAAAACAGTCGTTTTTATGAGAACTAGTTTAATAAGTACGAGTTTCTTTAAAAACTATGGAATCAGGTGTAAGTGAGGATCTGAGAAAGCTGAGAGGCCGTGCTCAAAACCCAGGAGGGTTCTGCACTCAGGTTCCTTGGCCGGATTCTAAGTTCTCTCGTTCTTTTGGAGAAATGGAATCGGAATATTTCAGTTTCTGCTTAGATGGCGCAGCAGTGACTAAGTCCAAGCAGCACACCCGCATCAAGGGAAAGGCCTCTTCAAGAAGTAGCTAGAGTGTTAAAACACACTGTGTTAAAACGGAAGGTCAGCTCTGGCTGGTTTGGCTCAGTGGATAGAGTGTTGGCCTGTGGACTGAAGGGTCTCGGGTTCGATTCTGGTCAAGGGCATGTACCTCAGTTGCAGGCTCCTCCCCAGCCCGGGCCCTGGTCAGGCAACCAATCGACGTGTTTCTCTCACATCGATATTTCTCTCTGTCTTTCCCTCTCTCTTCTACTCTCTCTAAAAATCAATGGAAAAGTATCCTCGGGTGGGGATGAAAAAAACAAAAACAAAAATCTTAATATAGTAAAATGCAAATTGACCAAATGGAGGAACGACTGGTCGCTATGACACGCACTGACCACCAGGGGGCAGACGCTTAACACGGGAGCTGCCCCCTGGTGGTCAGTGTGCTCCCACAGGAGGAGTGCTGCTCAGCCAGAAGCTGGGCTCATGGCTGATGAGCACAGTGGCGGTGGCGGGAGCCTCTCCCACCTCTACGGCAGGGCTAGGGACAACTATATTCAAGCCATCAGTCGGACATCCCCCGAGGGCTCCCAGAATGCGAGAGGGCGCAGGTTGGGCTGAGTGACACACACACCACCCTCCCAGCCTGAGTGCACAAATTTCATGTACCGGCGGCCTCTAGTAAAAAAATAAAACAGAAGATCACCTCTTTTTGTGATTCTGAACTTGACAGAGCAGCCTCTTTGGTTAGTGGGCTGAAGTCCGGCCAGGCCAGAGGCTTTGTGATCCCCATCGCATTGCAGGTTTCACAACAACAGAGCGACCATCCTGTTGGCGGTCATGAGGGCACTCTCAGCTGGGGCGTCCCTTCCTGTGGGGGCTGTGGAAGGCACTTCTGTAGCTCATATTAAAACCCGCTTTCATTCCTTCTTCCTCAGAACATCCAGAAGATTCTCGGCCTTGCCCCTTCACGAGCTGCCACCAAGCAGGCAGGCGGGTTTCTTGGCCCTCCACCTCCTTCTGGGAAGTTCTCCTGAAATCAAGAAGAACCTGTAATTCCTGCCACTTTTTAAGGTCTTCAAATTAGAGGAGTAGCTATTTTGTAGCAAGAGCCACCGGCAGCCTTGGCACTCGGGCCACTTTCTCGCTTTGTTTCTAGACTTTGTGGATGTGATAGAATGCGAACGGCACCCAGCGAACCAGACGGCAGCGTGTCCACTAGATAAGTGGAGGGGCGTCTGTGATGAGAAAGTGTCTCCTTGTTTTGTTTACACGAACATTTCCGTGGGACCGATGCGAGACGGCTGTGTGCCGAGGAAGCCGCTGCGGAGCCTTTAGCGGTCAGAAAGGAAAGTCTAGTTTCCCGGTAGTTAGTTATGACTCTTAATCGTGTGGGTTTTTAAGCCAAATCTACGACCTGTGATCAATAAAGGGCCAAAATTTTCGCTGTCTCACCTACAAGGGAGGTCTGTCTCGTTTCGCCACGTGTCTAGGTACCTGTCTCGGTGATGTGGACGTGAAGGTAAGCACTGCCAGCGGGGCTAACGCGCAGTGTTCGCTGCCCCGGCTCATATGTCTGCCCGTTTGCTCCACACACACAGTTGCCCCATCATAGGAAGCAGAAAGCCGAAGAGGGAGGGAAGCAGGGAGCCCGGGGTAGCTGTGCGGCGCCCTAGCGGTGCCCCACCCGCACAGCCTGCTGGGCTCCCACGAAGGGGCCCTGGCAAGAATGTCACACAGGAAATAAAGCTGCCTCGCCACGGCAGGGTCCACGTGGGAGGCAGTAGGGCCTACAGCAGCCTCCCAGTCAGTTTTCTTAATTACTTGCCCTGAAAAAATGCGAAGAGGAGTCATTTGACCGATACCCAAGCAGACCATCACTGAGTTTTGGCGCTAACATGCCCAGCCTGAGACGCCCGTTCTCTTGAACATGATTTGGCTGCTCGGCCTGTGTAAGGATAGCATGTCCCCTTCCAGTTAACAAATCAAGCGCTACCCATCCCTGCGGTAGCTCCCGGGCGCACTCATACTATGCAGGAGTGGCGGAGGTCTGCCCAGTGCGGGCAGGCTGAGTCCTCACCAGGCAGCACCCAGAGCGAAGGCAGCTGGAAGGCGGAAAGCGCATGTGAGTGCTCAGCCGTGACAGACCAGTGTGGCCCGTCATCCTCAGCAGGTCACGCACCCAGGACCCCCTTGCCCCAAATCAAACTCATACGTAGTAGGGCTTTCTGTGTACGGAACACTTTTGTGTATTTCACTGCTGTCCTCAACACAAGTACGAGTACCACATACTTTCTTCTTTTTTGGATTAAGTCTGCTTAAGTTACAGTCTTTTGTTTTCATTTATTGTTTCCTTTGAGTTTTAAACTTTTAGAATGGAAAAAAAATCACAAAAGTTTTTAAAATTGAAGTATAAAGAACACCCAGATACCCACTATTCGACTTTCGTTATTAACTCACTAGAGGCCCGGTGCACAAAATTTGTGCACTCGGGGGTGTCCCTCAGCCTGGCCTGGGTGCACTTGCAGTCTGGGACCCCTCAGGGGATGTCCGACTAATGGCTTAGGCCCACTCCTCATGGGCCTAAGCCGTCAGTCAGACATCCTTAGCGCTGCTGCGGAGGTGGGAGAGACTCCCACCACTGCCACTGTGCTCGCCAGCCGTAACCCCGGCTTCTGGCTGAGCAGCACTTCAACCCACTGAATTTTCCTGTGGCTGCTCAGATTGTCCCTTTTCCAGCCATGAGAGGCTCTGTAATGGCTCCTGGGTCCGCTTGAGGAGACCCTCGCCGTCACTGGTGGATCTTTGCTGAGTGGCATGCGACGCCCAGGGCATCCTGCCTGCCCTAAGGCAGCACTTTCTCCACGGAGGCCTGCAGCTCAGCACCAAGGAAGCTTATGGAGCTGGGTGCCAGGTGGCCAGGCCTCTGTGGACCAAGGTAACATGTTTCATCAAGATAAGCTGCATCACAAATTAATACTGAGGCTCTACTCCCCCTTGAGTTCAGAGCTGCTGAGTTTTTAGTTAATTTGTTTGATCTGTACCTCTTGTCTGATGCTAAGAATTCTAGTTTTCAGTCCCAGGAATGATAGAATTAGAATATTGCATAATTACTTATTAGCATAATCCCAAATGTCCACTTCATAGTCTCAGGGTATGAATCCCAACATCACTACCAACAGCAGGACTCGTGGACTGTGTGGTGGGTGGGTGTTCTCTCAGATCCCGCTCTGTTCAGTCCAGTCAGCCCCATTTCCAGTTAGCTCAGAAACCAGATAGTTTCTTTTCGGAGTCGACGCCACCAAGTGGATGAATATATGTTTACACTCATTTGTGTGATTTTATTTTCAACTTTTAGAGCCTGTTCTTTTTCTTTAAATTATACAAATGACACAGACTGTTTTATGGGGTTCTAGGCTAGCCTACAAAGGTATACTTAACCTACACAGGGTGGTTAAGTATACCGAGCTGCCCCTTACCACACTCCTTTCATGCGTGGAACCCACTCATAAGCCCAAAATGTAGAAAGATGGGCGGGAACAGATATGACCAGAAGCCGTTATGTTTTATCTTTTAAAATACATTTTTATTGATTTCAGAGAGGAAAGAAAGAGAAACACCAATGATGAAAGAGAATCATTGATCAGCTGCCTCCTGCATGCCCCACATTGGGGATCGAGCCCATAACCCTGGGCATGAGCCCTGACTGGGAATTGAACCGTGATCGCCTGGTTTATAGGTTGATGCTCAATCATTGAGCCACGCAGACCGGGCAAGAAACCATTTTATTTTAAGCCAGTAGTTGGGATGCAGGCCCTGCATGACATTGTCCCCCATCCTTTCCCACACACTGACGAAGGCAGGGCATCCTGTGGGGACAGGATACAGCAGCGGACGTCACCAGTCACTCCCTTGGGTCCTCATCACTGTCCCCTGGCTTTCCCTGCAGTGGCTCTAACAGGCCCTACACTCGGGTCCCTCATCTCGCCTTCCTGGCGACAAGCTTTCTAAAAAAGAAGTCAAATCGCATTTCTCCTCCCACGAAAGTTGTCTAGTGGCTCCTGTAGCCATTAAGGAAATGTGAATGATTTTAACAGAGGAAACCATTCCAGTTCCGTACCCCCAACCCCCCGAGACACACACACACACACACACACACACACACACACACACACACACACCCAGTTGAGACAGGCGGGTTAGCCATCAAATTCTGCATCCTTCACCTTTTTGGACGTTACTGCCTTTGTTCTGTCTGCTTGGGATGGGCTTCCTCTTATTTGCCTGATTTTCTCCTATTACCTTCTCGACTCTGCCCAAGCATCACGTCCCTCATAAGTTTTCTCTGGCCTTGACATGGCCTATATGAGTCACTTATTAAAAATGGGCCCAAAAAGTCTATTAGCTTTCTGAGTCTCATCTGGAAAATGGGGTCCATACTCCTCAGAAGTCCTTTATCCACCCTGCACTTACCAAGTCTTCAGGTGGCCCTGTCCCCACCACCAAGCGCACTGCCGGCCCTGCCCTGCGCTCTCCGCGAACTGCAGCTTGTTAATTATATTATGTACGTTATAGTATGTAAATTAGTGGGCTGTGAATGCAGAGAATGGCTCCTGTGGAAACTAACTTGAATGACTCGATTAAAGCAACTTGCTAGCAATAATTGCTTTGACATATGTGGGTGAAGTAAGAGAGGCTGCAAAAGTAAAACAAATTTAGGGAGATTCAGCTCTCTTAGTGTTTCAGTTCTTACTCCACATAAAAGAAGCCAAAACTGGAAATCAGAGGTGGTAGATTTTGCTTTTTAAAAATACATTTTGCCCTGGCCAATGTTCTCAGTGGTTAGAGCGTCGACCCTTGGACCTGAGGGTCTCGGATTTGATTCCTGGTCAGGCCACGTGCAGGAGGCAGCCAGTCGATGTGTCCCTCTCACGTCAATGTTTTTCTCTCTACCTCTACCCACCTCCCTTCTAGTCTCTAAAAATCAACAGAAAAAATATCCTCTGGTGAGAATTAACCACAAAAACAAAAACAAAAAAAACCACAAAACATTTTATTTTAGGAAAACATCTACCATGAAACATGGAGTTTTCATCATAACAAATTCTGTTTAAATTCTTCCAATTTTTGGAACCTTGATTTGAGATGCAAATGTTTGATTTTATTGTATTAATGCTAAAATGTGCATGGAGAACAAAGATAAAGATCCTTTGCAATAAATGAGCCAGAGATGATGAATCAAAAAAACAAAACAAAACAAAAAACCCACACCAAACAAACAAAAAAGATGATACATTTCGGGTTGCTTTATGCAAAAAAACAGCATCCAAAACAACAGAACAACAGCAAACAGCGAGGGGACTCCAAACAACGGACTCCCCTGGGTCCTGCCCTGGCCATGGCTCAGGTGCTTGGAGTGTCATCCCTAGACCAAGAGGTTGTGGGTTCCACACCCTGTCAAGGCCTGTGGGAGGCAATCAATCAATGTTTCTCTTTCTCCCTCTCCCTCTCCCCCTCTCTCTAAAATCAATAAAAACATATCCTTGGGTGAAGATTTAAAAAAAAACAAACGTCAGCCCTACATCCAAAGTGAATGGCTGCATGTATGTTTTAAACTAGAACTGTCTACTAAGACATGGTATTTTGAACGGCCACCTTCTGAAGACGGAGGCTAAACACATTTTTTAATCTATAAGATTATATTTGGATCCAAGGCCTATCTGGCTGCTCATAAATGTAATCAAGGCCTACTTTTACACAATCAATTCTTACTTTTATAATAGTTACTCCAACCGTTTGCTGAACAGAGTCAATTCGATCAAAACAGAGATCATATAAAACTACAACAGCAGCAACAACAACACGCAGAGATCATATCAAGAAGGTTGAACAGCCTGCAAGCTGCTCGGTCTGCGGACAGGCGTTCCTGGAAGCAAGGCTTGGCTTGCCAGGGGGCTCCGCGGAGCAGGCTCCGAGCCTTTGCTCCGCACAGCCATGGTGCACATTTCCTCACCGCAGCCCAGGTACAGTAGTTTCATGGGACGGCATTTGCCTCCTATGTGCACTCTGATATTCTGTTCTATTTCTTTTTCCAAAAGTAGCCGATGGGGCCCTGAGGCAGCTTGCCCAGACCTGGAGGCTAGTGTGGCTTCACTGCTCCTCCCACTCCTCCTCCCCTCCTGCACTTCCTGGTGAACCCTATTTTCCCTGCCGGCAGGAGAAGGAAGGAAGGCTTTTGTTCCATTGGGCCTCTTTTGAGAAACCCATTTCCCAGAAGATCCTCAATGTCCTCAGTGCTCATGGCCAGACCTGGCCACATGTCTGACCCCAACCCTAACAATGCTGAGGGGAAGATGGCCGCCTTGGTGGGCTTGTGTCCTCAAGATCTGTCCTTGTTATTGAGGGGGGCGGGGGGGGGGGGACTTAGACACTGGAGCAAAACCAGGGTTCCCCAGGGCTCCCCAGCCTGGAAAGGCTTTTGGGTAGAAGATAACTATTAGGGGTATTTCTGGTTTAGAGAGGCCATTCCAGGTGGAAATGGGCCGCTGTTGGGGGGGGAGGGTGTGGGAGGGAGGGCGACAGCCAGGCCCTTGGTGGCCCCACCCTCATTCTGTACCCTATTTGCTGCCCCCTGGTGCCAGGATGTGTCCATCAGGACCAAGTCCTGGGCACTAGAAAAGCAAGTTGGTGGCAAAGAGTTTAAAAATGCAATCGATGCCCTGGCCTGTGTGGCTCAGTGGGTTGGAGCACTGTCCCATACACCAAGGGGTGGCAGGTTTGATTCCCAGTCAGGACAGCGCCCAGGTTTCAGGTTCGATCCCCAGCTCAGGCTTGTGTGGGAGGCATCTGATCGCTATTTCTCACATCGGTTTTTCTCTAAAAATCAATAAAATGTTACAAAATGCAATTGATATTTGAACCGGTGCCCCTCATCCTTGCATTCCTTCTTTGCTGTAGGTTTGCTTTTCCTAATCTCGTTTACCCTTCAGTCCAGGCAAGGGCTGCTCACCTGCGATCGCCCCTCGTGATGGAAGTGGCCCTGCCGACCCCTGGGAGATGAAGGGCTGTTCTCCGAGCCTCCGTCCTGGACAGACGGACGCAGCTAGGCACTCTCCTGTGGCTGCGCCGGAAGCCAGACATCATGTGTGCACGGCAGCTTTTACCATGCTTTTCCATTCCCGAGACTCCCTGCCTCTGTCCAAGCCTCTCGGACCTTCCATAAAAACAAGCAGCAGCCAAACGGGTTGTTTCCCCCTTGACATGGCAACCACCCTTAAAAAGAGAGCGCAGCCCTGGCTGGTGTGGCTCAGTGGATTGAGCGTCGGCCTGCGGACCGAAGGGTCCCGGGTTCGATTCCAATTAAGGGCACGTACCTCGGTTGCAGGCTCCTCCCTGGCCCAGGCCCTGGTCAGGGCACACGCAGGAGGCAACCAACCCATGTATTTCTCTCACATCAATATTCTCTCTGTCTTTCCCTCTCTCTTCCACTCTCCCTAAAAGTCAATGGGAAAATATCCTCAGGTGAGGATTTAAAAAACAAAAATAGGAAAAGAGAGCAGTGGACCCAGGAGGTCCCTTATCCTGCTGGCGCCCCCATGGCCTTTCCTCTGTCAGTCTCTGTCTCTCTGCCAGCCCAGCCCCCCCCCCCCCCTCCAGCTTTCTCTTTGGTTTCCATCCAGGCCTCTGTGGCCGATGTTCTTTCTTTTTAATTCATTATTGTTTAAAGTATTACCTATGTCTCCTTTTTCCCCCACTGACCTCTCCCTGGCCACTTCCACCCCCAGCACATGCCCTCACCCCCCTAGTGTCTGTGTCCATTGGTTATGCTTACATGCATGCAAGTCCTTTGGTTGGTCTCTTACCCCCGCCCCCCGCCACCCCCCCCCCCAGCCCCCGCCTTCCCTCTGAAGT
Organism: Plecotus auritus; assembly: GCF_963455305.1. Lineage (NCBI taxonomy): Eukaryota > Metazoa > Chordata > Mammalia > Chiroptera > Vespertilionidae > Plecotus > Plecotus auritus. Next base: position 2,854,106 of record NC_137778.1, on the reverse strand, counting down.
TTGAGGGCCTGTTTGATGATTCTCTGTCTCTGGATCTGTTTTTGTTCATCACTTTATGTTGTTCATTAGATTCCACAAATGGGTGAGATCATGTGATATTTTTCTTTCTCTGACTGGCTTATTTTGCTTAGCACAATGCTCTCCAGTTCCATCCATGCTGTTGCAAATGGTAAGAGTGCCTTCTTTTTTTTCAGCAGCATAGTATTCCATTGTGTAGATGTACCACAGTTTTTTAAAAAATATATATATATTTCTTCATTGATTTCAGAGAGGAAGAGAGAAGGAGAGAGATAGAAACATCAATGATGAGAAAGAATCACTGATCAGCTGCCTCCTCCACACCCCCCCACTGGGGATCGAGCCGCAGCCCAGGCATGTGTCCTTGGCCAGAAGTGAACCTGGGACCCTTCAGTTCGCAAGCTGACACTCTATCCACTGAGCCAAGCCGGCCAGGGCCACAGTTGTTGTTGTTGTTGTTGTTTATCCACTCATCTGCTGATGGACACCTAGGCTGTTTCCAAATCTTAGCTATTGTAAGTTGTGCTGCTATGAACATAGGGGTGCATATGTCCTTTCTGATCGGTGTTTCTGATTTCTTGGGATATATTCCTAGAAGTGTGATTACTGGGTGAAATGGGAGTTCCATTTTCAGTTTTTTGAGGAAACTCCATACTGTTCTCCACAGTGGCTGCACCAGTCTGCATTCCCACCCAGCAGTGTTCGAGGCCAGGTTAAATTCTTACACATCAAGACGAAGCCAGTTCCTGTCAAGTACACCATACCCTTAAACTGCTCAAGGCCACAGCCCATTTCTCCTCTTTCTCTACCGCCACCCACACCCCGATTAACTTCAGGTGCACATCTGTCTCACTACTGGAGAGTCGGGATTTACAGGGCAAGCACAGGAAATGTGGGGCACTCGGTAGCAGAGCCTACAGGAACCCCCATGTCTCCATACTGCATTTCAACCCCAGCTTAAGGGCTGGGTCAGTCAAAACCCCCAGAAAACCCGACCTGGCTGTGTGTGCTGCAGCGTTGCTTGCAGTTAGAAGGGCCGCCAGCAGGGAGCCGGGGCCTCAGTTATGTGCACACATGTGCTCTGGCGCTGCAGCCTGACTCCCAGCAACACGCGCAGGCACAGCGGGGTCTCAAAGGCAGTACGTTCTTTCTTGATTTTTTAAAAAATATATTTTATTGATTTTTTACAGAGAGGAAGGGAGAGGGATAGAGAGTTAGAAACATCGATGAGAGAGAAACATCGATCAGCTGCCTCCTGCACACCTCCCACTGGGGATGTGCCCGCAACCAAGGTACATGCCCTTGACCGGAATCGAACCTGGGACCCTTCAGTCCGCAGGCCGACACTCAACCCACTGAGCCAAACCAGTCAGGGCCTTTCTTGATTTTTTAAAATTTGATTTTGAGAGGGAGACAGAGACAGACACATAGACAGGCTGCCTCCTGCACGCCCCCTGCTGGGGATGGAGCTCGGAAACGGGCATGTGCTCTGACCAGGAATCAACCAGCAAACCGACCAGCGCTGCGGCCCTGTCCTTTGCTGAGACTTTGCTGCCCCTCCATTTGTCACAGAATGCCCCGCCCCGCCCTGAGGACCCGCGTGCTCAGGAGGGAAACCGAATGTATCTGCGAGCACAGGCGCTCCACACCCTCCTGAGCTGAGGCTGCTGTTCTCCACTTGGCTTTCCCATCCGAGGACCCAGAGGCAGGTCGGCGCCCCACCCTCTAGTTTTCAAAGAGCCTCTCTTCTTTTCAGACGTAGTCATCAGTTATAATATCCCCCTTCCTAAAAATAAGTTTTTAAAAAGAAAATAATACATACAAATACTTAGATATATAAAATTGCTAAAGTCAACACCTCTTCCCCAAGCTGTCCCGGCCTTCCTTCACTGCCCGTCCCAAGCAGGCCCTTGAACGCGCGTTTGCTTCGTGGCGGCCTGGCTGCGGCCCATGGTTCCGTCCAACGCCCCAAATTGTCTAGGTGTGATGAACATTTACCATCAGCAGATTCTGGGAGACGCAGGCTACCCTCCTTAATGGGGCTGGAACCTCATCCAAGCAGTTGAGGCCTTAAAAGCAAAGACTGAGATTTCCCAAATAAGAAGGAATTTTCCTGAATTCCGCAACATGGAAACATGGGCCAGGTTTTCAGCGGGCTGCCCTGTGGGATCTGGCATCCAGACTGCAACAGCAGGTCTCCCCGCAATCTCCGCCCAGCCCGCCCGCCCGCCCGCCTGCGGATTCCAGGCTTGCCAGCCCCACTGTCCTGTGAACCAGACTCCCTCCCTCCCTCCCTCCCTCCCTCCCTCCCTCCCTCCCTCCCTCTTTCTCTGTGCTATAGATTCTGCTTCTCTGGAGAAACCTGACTCCCCAGATCTGTACTTTGCTCTCCTGGTAAGTAATTGTGAGTTGCAGTTTGGTGTGGCTATGCAACCAAGCTCTCCCCACTGGAACCGGACGAGAAGTGACGGAGCCACCTGCACGCCTGCCCACCTCACATTCTTTCTCCCCCATCTCTGCCTTCTAGCCGTACCTCTAAGGGCCTGCTGCTCCTTTGGTCCCCCTGTTCCTGTGGCCCTCTGTGCCTCTGGATTTTCACCCTGAACTGGCAGAGCTGGCAGCACCACCCTCTGTGGCTTCTCAGCTGCTTTGGGAATATTGCCAACCAGATCCTCTCACGAAGCATAAAGTCCTTCAAATCTTCCCCCCAGGGCCAGCTTTCTGGGTTTCAAAACTCCCCTTTCCTTTGATAAATGACCACCCAAATAAGAGTGAATTTTGATGGCAGCCTTCATGAGGACAGCATCTGGACCTGCAGTGAGGACAAACTTGCTTTGGGCCTACACCTGGACTGCGCCCCAGGTCCTCCCTCTAAGGGGTGGGGGTGGGGGTGTTGTCAACTTTCTGAGCTGGTTTCCTCGTCTACACCAACGATGAGCAAACCAACCTTGCAGAATTGCACTGAGCTATCTGGGCTGGTCTCCTCCTCTTTCCCAGGGTCATGGTAAGTATTAATGGAGAAAATAAGTGTGGGAGGGCTTCCCACCCTGTAAAGCTCTGTCTACACGTTGGCTTTTGTTAGTAATATTTGAATAATCCTATCTAATAAAGAGGGAATATGCTAAGTGACCATCACACCCTCACAGCCAATAAGGAGGGAATATGCTAATTGACTATCACATCTTCAAAGATGGCGGGGCCCACAGCCACAAGATGGTGGTGCCCAGTCCCCTCAGCCCTGCTGGGGCGGCAGGTGCATGGCATGGCTGGACCCGCCCCCAGGTGGGTCCGGCCGCTCCATGTGCCTGCCTCCGGAATCCCCCAGTCTCTTCAGTCCCCCAGCCACCCAGGGCCAGCCCGAGGTACAGGCAAACCTCGGATGGCAGCTGCCCAACCACCCAGGGCCGGCCCAAGGCACAGGCAAGCCTTGGATGGTGACTGCCCAGCTGCCCAGGGCCACCCGAGGCACAGGTAACCAGGGCCGGCCGAGGCTTGTGCTGCCGGCAGTGGCAGCAGCAGAGGTGTGATGGGGGCGTTGCCTTTCCCTGATCGCCGGGTCGCCTCCCGCTCCTGAGGGCTCCCGGACTGTGAGAGGGGGCAGGCCAGGCTGAGGGACCCCCCTCCAGTGCATGAATTTTCATGCACCGGGCCTCTAGTGCTAATAATAAAAGCACAGAGAGTGAAGATGAACAGCTAGATATTTGGGAGGAGGTTTGTCATTGTATAAGCTATGAATTTCATCAAAGGACATCATGACCACGTTTCTAAACAAACTTCGGGAATCATGATTTGTCAAAAGGCATTTGTTGGGGCAGAGATTTTAACAGGAATTGCACCCCAGGCCTGATTTGAGGTGTGTGGTCTGTACACACACACACACACACACACACACACTCACACACACGACCACCCTTGCTCTGCCGCCCGAGCTCTGCAGTGCTGGTCCCAGCTCCTCATTGCTTCATTCCTTTTCCAATGGACACTGACAGCAAAGGCAGTGGCTGAGGTGGCCCGGGTTCTGAGCTGGAGGACTGCATTTCCACTCCAGGGCCAAGACCCACAATCTCAGTGGCGTTGAGTGAGGTCACAGGGTGGCACAGAGCACTGGAAAAGTGACCAGCGTCATTTCTTTCTACTTTAACCCTGCAAACCGCCCTAATATTGTGCTGGTGGGACAGGACGGACCCTGGGAACGACTGAACTCCCTGGTGAAGAAACGTACGGCTGTGTGTCCACATGGCCAGTTTCTGTTCGTGAACGTGCCCACAGACTCCGGCTCAGACTCCCGGAGCACAGCGAGGCGCCAGGGGACCCCTGGGTGTGAGCCATGCCTGCTGGGAGGGGCCTTTGCTCGGTGCATCCCGGGCGCCCCGGGGCCTTTGTGTGCGCGGTGCCGTGGAGAGCAGTCTGGAATTCACAAAGCAGTTGCATACCGTGGGTCTCCTTGACCATCCTGCCCTTGGTCTGCACAATAATGAAGGCATGGAGGCTTAAGAGTGAAGTAACCCCCAAAGTAATGTTCCTGGCACCCCAACCCTCCACTTTCTTTGGAGGTAGGGTCAAGAGTGGGATCCCCGGGCAGTGACCTGCAGCGCAGTAGCCGGAAACTCCTGTACTAGCAGGTACTGGTCTGGAAGAAGGAAGTCCCCCCTCTCAGAGAGAGACAGAAGTGAGAGAGAGAGAGAGAGAGAGAGAGAGAGAGAGAGAGAGAGAGAGAGAGAGAGAGAGAGGAGAGAGAGAGAGGGAGAGGAGAGAGAGAGAGAGAGAGGAGAGAGAGAGAGAGGGAGAGAGAGAGAGAGAGGGAGGGAAAGAGAGAGACAGAGACAGAGAGAGACAGAGAGGGGGAGAGAGAGAGAGAGAGGGAGAGAGAGAGAGAGAGAGAGAGAGAGAGAAGCCCTAGCTGGTTTGCTCAGTGGATAGAGCTTCGGCCTGTGGACAGTCAAGGGCACAGGCCTGGGTTGCGGGTTTGATCCCCAGTGGGGGGGCATGCAGGAGGCAGCCAATTGGTGATTCCCTCTTATCATTGATGTTTCTATCTCCCTCTCCCTTCCTCTCTGAAATCAATACAAATTTTTTTTAAAAAGGAGGACTCTAACTGGTTTAGCTCAGTGGGTAGAGCGTCAGCCTGCGGATTGAGGGGTCCCAGATTCGATTCCCATCAAGGGCATGTACCTTGGTTGCGGGCACATCCTCAGGAGGGGGTGTGCAGGAGGCAGCTGATCGAGGTTTCTCTCTCATCGATGTTTCTCTCTATCCCTCTCCCTTCCTCTCTGTAAAAAATCAATAAAATATATTTTTTTAAAAAAGAGGAGGGGGGAGGGGAGGGAGAGAAGGAGAAGGAAAGGGAGGAGAGGGAAGGGAGAGAGAGAAAGAAGGGGGAGGAAGGGGGAGAAAGAGAGAGAGAACGCCTGTAAGCTCACCCCAAACTTCAGGCTAAACGAGGGCCCCCAATAGTCCCGCAGACGCCCCGCGGAAGGCCCCGCCCTCGCCAGGGGATTCCTGAGCTCCTGTCCCATCCCGTCCCATCCGGAGGCCCCGCCCACCGCAGGCCCGCCCTCCCGTGGGCCCGTCCCACGCGTGAGGCCCCGCCTTGGCCCGCACCGGCATCCGCGCATCCCGCACCCGCGCCGCCCGCACCCTCGCCCGCCACCCGCACCTTCGCCCGCCGCCCGCGCATGCTGCCCCGCGCCGGCCGGGCCGCGCTGCCCCCGCTGCTCCGCACTCTGGGTCCCGCTCCCGCCGCCGCCATGAGCACCGGCAGCTTCGTCGTTACGCAGCCGCTCAACTACCGCGGCGGGGCCCGCGTGCAGCCGGCGGACGCCTCGGGCTCGGAGACGGCGTTCGAGCCGGCCACCGGTAAGGGACGGCGGGCCGGGGAGGAGGGCGGGCGGCGCGGGCCCGGGGCGCGGGGGTGTCCGGAGGGACGCGGGGGGGGGGGGGGGACGGGTGGCGAGCGGGTTGAGGCCCCGTGACGCCGTGAGCGCCCGCAGTTCCGTGTTTCTGCGAGTGGGCTGCGGAGGGGAAGCCCGCCTGGGCCGGGCTGCACGTGTGCCCAGCGCCGCGCCGGAGGCTGACGCGCGGGGGTGTTGTTGGTTGGGTTTTGCTGGTTCTGTGGGTTATCTTGGGGAGAAAAAGGTAACGTTTGTGCAAAACAGAAAGGCCTGCAGCGCAGCGCTGAGTGGCTCGCGGCGGCCTGAACGCGAACTTGGCTCTGCGATCTCACGGGGCCACCCAGCTGGCCGGACGGGGGTGACACCCTCCCGCCGGGGGAAGCGCCTCTGCCCGCCTCTGCGCCCTCCCCCCCCCCCCCCCCCCCCGATTGACACACAGCAGGACAAACCGCGCTCTGTTAACCGTCTGCACTGGGGCCTTAGCGCTGCCTTTACTAACTGGCTGTTTGTAACGGAACCCCAGGAAAAGCGCTGTCCCCCGCCTTCCCTTCCCGGAGGGAGGGAAGGAGCCTGACTTCTTAATTACAGAATCCCGGTGGGTAGTCAGCGCCCTGGGGCCGGGCCCGGAAGTGAGCCTGTTTTGCCCCAGGATAGGGATAGGAGTAAGGTTGGGGGCAGAAAAGGAGAGGCTGGCTTTTCTTGTTTTTAACGTTTGAGGGGAAAACCCTCCCTTGCGTTTTGGGATCTCTCTTGCTGGCATTGCTGTTTGTAACCATGCTCATCAAGTATTAAACTAGGCGGTATTTATATAGAACGTAGACGGGGGATTTAAACTCGGCTAGTAACTCGGGATTCTCTGCACTTTGCACCTTGATTTTGCAAGATCTCGCCTTCTCAAGCATTGCCAAGTAATTGCTAGGAAGTTACCGTCAGTAAACCGCCTTGTAAAATAGAGGTGGGCAGGGGTTCCTCACGCAAGTTCTGGGTGTGCTCAAGTTCAGGGTGTGCTCGGGCAAGGGGCATGATCTCAACAATTATGTGATATGACTATATTTCTCTGCAGAGAAGTCTGCAACTTTTATTAGTTTCTTAAAGCGGCCAGTGACCCCAGGATAGAGTTCAGAACGGCTGGTATAGAGGTGGCCGCGAAGGGAAGCCATATTTAAAGACGAGAAGGGGATGGTGAAGAGGCAATTTGAATGCATGATGCTTATTTAAGTGTGTGCCACAGGTGAGTAACACCGACTCCCCTGCTCTCCTAGGCCGGGTGATAGCCACTTTCACCTGCTCCGGAGAAAAGGAGGTCCATTTGGCTGTTCAAGATGCAAAGGCCGCCTTCAAAATATGGAGTCAGAAGTCGGGCCTGGAGCGTGGCCGGATCCTCTTGGAGGCCGCCAGGATCATCAGGGTGTGTTTCCCTTTCTCCCCTTCCGGAAGAGCTTGCTGTCCTCGCTCCAGGGTGCTGCCGGTGGTGCGGGCAGACTTTGGTACACGATTAGGTTACGACTTGTGTATGAAAGCGGAAAGCATTTCCACCTGCTCACCTGGGCGTGTGCAACAAGCCTTCTCACAGGAGTTCCCGTGTGGGTCTGGGCTCTGCCGACTCCGGGACGAGTTTCTTTTCCATGTCTGTTTGAATTACAACGTGTGCTTTGTAGCTTGTCTCTTTTCTTTTTTCTGGTAATTATTTTAAAAGAGAGAGAGGAGCGGGGAGAGAGAGAAACAGTGATTTCTTGTTCCACTTATTGATGCATTCATTGGTTGAATCTTGTATGTGCCCTGACCTGTGATCGAACCCCCAACTTGGGCATAACGGGGACAGCGCTCTAACCCACTGAGCGACCCGGCCAGGGCTCTCCTTTTTAGCTGTGTGCACTTGTCTCTTTTTACTTTTCCCGCTGATGACCCTTAAGTCCTCCAACCTTTCTCAGATTCATTTTTACCTGAATGCCTGGGCAGATTTCATAGATTCATACATGTTCCCCTCTTCAAAAACAGTTAAACTTTTTTACACTTTTACAAAAGCAACCAGGCCACATGCTCCTTACAGTTTTGGTAAAACAATGCTCTTTCTTTTCATTTGTTTGAGGCATCTCTTATGTACAGATACTGACTAGTTAATTTTAAATTGGATTCATAATAGCAAATATCTTCCTCTTACATACTCAGTCCTGTCATCTTCTTTGGGAGGGAGAAAGGCATTCTTCAGATTTTCTTTTTAGGTGTAATTTTCCAAATGTTCCCATTCATCCCCGAGCATCTCCAGCATCTTTAAGCTGCAGATATAGCTGGAAAAGGTGTGTGAGAAGAGAATTAGAGAGTTCTGAGCATTAGAAAATAACACTGCATTTCTTCTTTTTATATATTATTTTTTTCCAGATGAGAGAGAATCATTGATCGGCTGCTTCCTGCACGCCTCACAGTGGGGATTGAGCCCCCAGCCACGGGCATGTGCCCTGACCAGGAATCGAACCATGACCTCCTGGTTCTTAGGTCAGTGCTCAACCACTGAGCCACACTGGCCGGGCAACGCTGCATTTCTTTTGGGGAATTAAAGCCTTGTGTGCTTATAACCTCTTCACTGTCAAGCATGTAGTTGGCTATTTTGCATAACTTCTCTAAGGACTGTTCTCTCCTGTATACATACAAACACATACATATGTATTCATACAGGTATGCATATAATTCACTTTTCGGAGCATTCTTTTTCTAAATGATCTTGAATTGGGGTATTGGTCTTGGATGGGAGAACAGGGCTGCTGTTTAGCAATAAGCTTTTTTTTTGTTTTGTTAATCCTCATCAGGATAAATTTTTCTATGGTTTTTAGAGAGAGTGGAAGGGAGAGGGAGAGACAGAGAAAGAAACATAGATGTGAGAGAGACACATCGATTGGTTGCCTTCCACACACGCTCTGACCGGGGCTGGGGATCAAGCCTGCAACTGAGGCACCAGCCCTTAACTGGAATTGAACCTGGGACCCTCAGTCCTCGGGCCGATGCTCTATTCACTGAGCCAAACTGGCTGGGACTCAGCAATAAGCTTTTATCTCTCTTCCCTGTGTGAGACTGCCATTTCTTTTCATTTAAATAAAAGTGGTTTCACCCTGGCCAGTATGGCTCAGTTGGTTGAGCATCGTCCCGTCCACCCAGTTGTCACCAGTTTGATTCCCAGTCAGGGCACAGGCCCAGGTTTTGGGCTCATCCCCAGTAGGGGGCATGTAGGAGACAGCGATAGATGTTACTCTCTCATTGATGTTTCTGTCTCTCCCTCTCCCTCGTGCTCTAAAATCAATAAAAACGTTAAAAAAAATTGGGGTGGTTGCGTCTGTGAAACCTGAATAAATGTAACATTACAGAAAAAGATGCTTTTATTTTTCAAAACGGGGCCATGAATTTTGTCTGAGTGTTGACTGCTGTGGAGTATGGTATGTGTCTTCAATCTAGTCTCCACTGCCCACAGGAGCGGAAGGATGAAATCGCCACTGTGGAGACCATCAACAATGGCAAGTCCATCTTGGAGGCCCGCTTGGACATCGACACCTCCTGGCAGTGCCTGGAGTACTACGCGGGCTTGGCGGGGTCCATGGCCGGTAAGCCCTCCCTGGCTTCCTCCATCAGCTGTGGGAGGGAGAGGGCAGAGCCGAGGTGAAGGGCAAAGATTTCGGGGTAAGACAGGCCTGGGTCTCCTCACTTCATGCCACCTAAGTCCTCTGCTGGGTGCGCAGCGGGCCTCAGGAGGAAGTGAAGTGGGGTGACCGTGGGTTGAATGTGGATGCTGTGTGTCGAGGATGTGCAGGAGCGTAGGTGACAAGAAGGGACAGGAGAGTGCAGGCGGGGGCACCGTGTGCTGCGAGCAGCCTGGAGGCCGGGGGAGCCCCAGGTGGCACAGGTGTTGGTGGGCCTGGGGCGAGCAGACCTCCTCCTCTGCTCCTGTCTTCCCCTTAGGCGAGCATATCCAGCTCCCGGGCGGGTCCTTCGGTTACACCAGACGAGAGCCGCTGGGCGTGTGCGTGGGCATAGGAGCCTGGAACTACCCCTTCCAGATCGCCTCCTGGAAGTCGGCCCCCGCCTTAGCTTGTGGTAAGAAAGGGTTGTCCCTCCACTGTGAGCAGGGTCTGCTGCGCGGCCTCTCCCCTCACCTGTGCGCACACACCCACACACACACACACACACACACACACACATACTCTCACACACACACACACACACACACTCACACCCACACACACACACTCACACCCACACACACACACCCACACACACTCACACACACTCACTCACACACACACTCACACACACACACACACACACACACATACTCACACCCACACCCACACACACTCACTACCCATGCACACTCACACACACACTCACACCCACACACACACACTCACACCCACACACACACACCCACACACACTCACACACACACTCACACACTCACACACACTCACACACACACACATACACCCACACCCCCACACACATACTCACACCCACACCCACACACACTCACTACCCATGCACACTCACACACACACTCACACCCACACACACATACTCACACCCACACACACACATACTCACTCACACCCATACACACATACTCACCCACACACACACATACTCACACCCACACCCACACACACATACTCACCCACACACACATACACCCACACCCACACACACACATATACACACACATACTCACCCACATGCGCGCGCACACACACACATAATCACACCCACATGCGCACACACACACACACACCCACATGCGCGCGCACACACACACTCACACCCACACGCACATACACTCACACACACACACACTCTCACACTCACACCCACACGCACATACACCCACGCACACACACACACACACACACACACACACACTCCCCATCAGAAGGGCCCATGCGGGGCATGCAGAGCCTCAGAGGGCACGTGTCCATTTCCGCCGGCGGGGAGGGAGTCTGCATGTAGTGACGCACACAGAGCGTGTCTTTGTTGTTCCTGCTCGTGTTCATCTCATTTATTTCTGCTATGGGAAGGAAGAAAGTTGTGGTCTGAGAGGTCTTGTTTTTTACTGTCAGATTGGATTAGGTTTGTGTTCCCTGTAAGTTTCCCTCCTTCCTGGTCATGACTTTCTGTGAAGGGGAGCACTTAGGAATCGGACTTAAGAAGCAGATGATTGCCTGGCTGGCGTGGATCAGTGGTTAGAGAATCAGCCTGCGGACCAAAGGGTCCCGGGTTTGAATTCCAGTCAAGGGCACATACCTTGGTTGTGGATCGATCCCTGGCCCCGATTGGGGCATGTTTGGGAGGCAGCCTCTCACATCGATGTTTCGTTCTCTCTCTCTCTCTCTCTTTCTCTCTCTCTCTCTCTCTCTCTCTCTCTCGACCATTTTTCCTTCTTCCCCCTTTCTCTCCTCCCCTCCTTCCTCCCTTCCACTCAATGGAAAAAATGTCCTCCCATGAGGATTTTTAAAAAATTAAAAAACAAAAACTTAAAAAAAAGAGGAAGCAGAGATAAACTTCTTCCTCCATTTGTGTGAAGAGGAATGACACCCAAGGCTCCCATCACAGAAGCTTTGGCTGACGGACTCGAGACGTCTCCTCCTCCTATTTACAGAGAGGAGTCTGTGGGGAAAGAAACTCCGAACAGCTGTGAGGTGGGAAGGGATGCGTGTGGAGGCGCAGCTGCTTGCTTGTTCCCCGAGGGATGGAGGAGAACTAGATGCCGTCCCTGGCTTTGGGGACTCATCAGGGTCATTAACCTTTCTCCAGTCTCAACTTGTAAAAGGGACTAAGCCTGCCTGCTTCTTTCCATGGTGCAGGTGTCAGATGAGGCGGCGCAGGTGAGAGACCTGGACACAGCGTGGGACTGCTGGTGACTGACACGCGTGGGGTGTGGTCTGGTTAATGAGCGAGACCTGGGGGAGGGCGAGATCCTGTCCTGAGGGGATCCCCCACTTGAGTCCTCTGTGTGTTGGGCTTGCACAGGAAACGCCATGGTCTTCAAGCCGTCCCCCTTCACGCCCGTGTCTGCGCTGCTGCTGGCCGAGATCTACACGGAGGCAGGGGCGCCTCCTGGCCTCTTCAATGTGGTGCAAGGGGGGGCCACCACGGGTCAGCTTCTGTGTCAGCACCGCGACGTGGCCAAGGTCTCCTTCACCGGGAGCGTGCCCACCGGCACCAAGGTGGGATCACACGGTCAGGTTAAGGCGATGGCATCTAGCTGTGGGTGTCGGCCCACCTGAGCCTGCTTGTGCCGGGAGGGAGGCCTCGGGTGTCACCCACGGGGGTCTGACGGGGAGTGCGCTCGGGCGGACGGGCGCCATCAGCCCCCATGCCTGGGCGGGCCCGGGCCCACCTGGGCGGTTTGAGGACCTCACTCACCTGCCGCAGCCACCTCGGAAGGAAGGTGCCTCTCAGTCCATTTCACATTCATTGTTCTGACCTTGCTCTGCGCTCGGAGCTGTCACAGTAACAGTGATACAGAGTTTCTGCCCTTGGCAGTCCGGTGCGTGGACAGGATTTTTAAGGTAAATTCCCTCCTGAGAATGCCGGGTGCGCCTCTCTGGCTTCTCTCGGAGCCTGGAGAGGAAGGTTAAGTGACGGAGCACGGTGTGTGCAGAGGGCAAGGCTGCAGAGCCCGCTGCCTTTGGAGGTCGGGGTCTGTCACCCAGCGTGCGACTCCCCCGTTAGACCCCTGATGGTGGTCATTCTTGTTCCCCAGATCATGGAGATGTCGGCGAAAGGAGTCAAACCTGTCACCTTGGAACTTGGAGGCAAGTCTCCCCTGATCATCTTCGCAGACTGCAACCTGGAGAACGCGGTGAAGGGGGCACTGATGGCCAACTTCCTCACGCAAGGCGAGGTGCGTGCCTGCCCTGGGAGTGGCTGGAAGGCGTCCCCACGCCTGCATCCAACAGCATGTTTTAAAGAGGCTTTTTATTGGGAAGTAATTTCAGACTTAGAGGAGAGTTGTACAGATAGTACAAAGAATTCACATGTTCCTTTGAGCCAGGCTCCTCAAATGTCCACATTTCATTATGTTCATTTAAAACAATTTTTATAGTTTTTATTGATTTAAGGGAGAGGGAGAGAGAGATAGAAACATCAATGATAACAGAGAGTCATGGATTGGCTGCCTCCTGCATGCCCCACACTGGGGATCAAGTCTGCAACCTGGGCACGTGCCCGGACTGGCAATGGAACCGTGACCTCCTAGTTCATAGGTCGACGCCCAACCACTGAGCCATGCCGGCCGGGAAGCCCTTCTACATCTTTTAGCTCATTTTCTGCTGTGAGAAAGCTTTCCTGGCCCTGTTTTTCATTCGTCTCAGTCAGCATGGCCCATGCCTCCTACGTCCTTCTGTGCGTAACCACCCATTATTCGATGCTCAGATGATTGCGACTCAGCAGGCGGGACCCCTCTCTTGACCTTTTGATACGTCTGCCTGGTCCTCTGAGCACTTGACCTCCTGGCACAGCAGGTGCTCTGGACACGCACTCTTCCCCTGGCCGAGCCTTGCTCCAGGGGCCCTGGGCCCGTTCAGTGGTAAATGGTGTTTAGAAACCAAGGTCTGGGTGCCAGGTGGACTCCTTACTGGGTGCCACTGCCTTCAGACCCTCCCGGAGGGCAGAGCTGGGGATAGATGTTGGCATTTGTGTGTGTACTTTTATGCAGCACGCACATATGTGTGCACACACATGTATGCACACACATGTATTTCTGCATGTATCTGTGTTAATGACCACAAGTTCATACACATATTTCCAGTCATTCCAATACTGCAGGGTTGTGTTCGCCTTCGCCCTTCCATGTTTATAGCTCTCCCCTCTGGCAGAGAGGTTGGGCGTCCATCCCCCACAGTCTGTCTGTGTGACTGAGTCCTAGAATACGTTTGTAGTACTTCCAGGTCTGGGAAAAGTAAGTCTTCCAGCAAGAGTTCATATTTTTCACAGCTCTTGTCTTTAGCCTGAGGGCATAGTTAAAGCTGAGAGTTAATTGGGCATTCTTCCTTCTCCCGCCGCATTGTGGCAATGATACTCATTTTAAGTAACAAGTTCAGGGCCTCTGTGTTATTTCATTTGAGGTTCACTTCCCCCTCTTCGTGCTGGTGTTAAAGTTTTGTTTCTTGTGATTAGGGGACATGCTAATGGTTCTAAATGGCAGAATTTTACAGAAGCCACACACAGATGTTGGTGCCCCATTGCTCCCACCTGGTCCCCTCCTACTGCCCCCACCACCACCCCCCGCCCTCTTCCTCCTCCCCCCTCCCCCGGGAGGCCGCCGGCCCATCTGTTTCCGCGTTTTCCTTCCTGTGTTTCTTTTCACACAGTGAACAGGTGCTGGCGGGCTTCTTATTCCCCTTCTTTCCTGGGCAAGTATAGAAGCTGGCATCTCAGAGGCACTTCCTTGCGCTTTGCTTTCTCCTCTAACATCCTGGGGTCCCTCCGATTCACCCGTGGAACTGGCTCTTCTCCATGTGTTTGTAGCTGCCCTCCATAATCCTTGTGCGCTGGTAGCATCTGAACAGTCTTGACGTTCACGCCTGTGGGAGAGTCTGAATACTCATTACTTGTGATTCTGGAGAAAACATTGACTCTGAAATGCTCTGGGTTTTTATTAGGCTTGAGCCCTGGTTCTTGACTGTTTTTACTGTCCCCTCCCATTCTTACCTCTTCCTCTTAAATATGCAGCCAAGACGAGCAGCTGATGTGAGCAAACAGGAGAGGGTCTGGGGTCCTACGGTCTGTTAACGGCCTTAGGAAAATTTAAACAAACACCAGAAGATGGCAGTTACCTCAGAGTCAAACAGTTTGTGCTGCAGGTGTGATGTGTCCAGTTACACGTGGATCCTTGTTAGTACGGGGGAGCTTTTACAAATGGAACAAACCTTTACAAAGGTGTAGTGTGTTCTTTTTAAGCTTAAACCTATAGGATTTTTCCCCCTTTTCCTTTTTTCTTCTTTGCATGCTGATAAATTTTTGTCTCTTTTTCAGGTTTGCTGTAATGGCACAAGAGTGTTTGTGCAAAAGGAAATTCTTGATAAATTCACAGAGCAAGTGGTGCAACAGACCCAGAGGATAAAAATTGGAGACCCCCTTCTGGAAGGGACCAGGATGGGCCCCCTCATCAACCGACCACACCTGGAGCGAGTCCTTGGGTTTGTGAAAGTGGCCAAGGAGCAGGTGAGGAAAGGGCCGGGGGAGCTGGCCGGGGACTGGCGGGCGAGGGGAAGGCAGTTCCTCCCGCCACCAGGCGCAGGGCCCTTCCTGAGGCCGTAACCCCTCCTGTATCTCTCGGGGTCTGGGCCAGGGTCCTGCTTTGTCCTTGAGATGGAGTGACTGAGTCTGTTTGTCTAGGACTGCACGTGGGGGTCGCATGTTTAACGGAAAGTATGCATTCTGTTTTCCTTTTTGGCAGGGGGCTAAGGTGTTGTGTGGGGGAGACCTATACGTACCCGAAGATCCCAAGCTGAAGGATGGCTACTTCATGAGACCTTGTGTGTTGAGTATGTCCTCCTCTTGTTTGCTTTTAAACAGTTTGAATGAAGTAGCAGATAGAAGAGAGTTTCTATACAGCACGTGCATGGCGGCAAGCGAGGGTTGGCAAATGTGCGTCCCCACCACTCAGATTTCGGAAGTGGGAGTTCTCCGTTACCGCCACAGGCCCATGCGCCTGCCCCGGGCGAGCCGGTGTACTCAGTCACCAGGACTCACCTGGGTCTGCCGTTGTTCCGGAAGCGGAGCTCAAGAGAGGAGAGTGCACACTGATAAAAAGTATGAATTTCATTTGTCAGGAAAGGCGGTCAGGAATGCATCTTGCTTTGAACTATTCATCAATATAGTAAAACCAATTTGTCAGGCAACATGGTAGCATTTATAAAAGTTGTCTTTTAAGAATTCTTAGCACCTCCTTTCAATCTGAAAACCTCCTGGTCTGGACAGTCAGGTATAAGTTATCCTCCTTCCTCAGCCAGTTACCTCCGTCCTCGCTCAGGGTGACCCTGCCCTGGAGGTCGCTGTCCTTCCCGTGCTGCTCCCGGAGTCTGAGGGCCCGTGTGAGTGTCCCCTAGGAGCTGTGAGTTTTGTAGGCTTGGAAAAGCCATGTGCAGGTTGGAGACGCTATGTGATCCTTGCACCTTATCCTGAAGGAGACCCGGCGGGGTTTTGTCCCCCAGGTCTAGGTGGTCCCAGGTTTACCACCTGTTCCACACACTCACCTGGGCCCTCGCCCAGGAAGGTCTGAGTCTCAGAGCTGCGGCCTGACGTCCGCACCGGGGATTTGCCAGTGGCTGCTGAGTGAACAGGAACAGTGGCACCTTTTAGATAAAACATATAGTTGATCCCAAACCCATTCAAGACCCCGAATGTGCATGGAACAGGGAGGGGTAGAGTCACCTCATAGTGTAACAGCGGCTTCTCTGGCTGCTGGGGCTGACGGCGGTTTCTGTTATGCTTTGTGCATTGCTGAGTATTGCAGATTTTATGTATTTATTTAATCCTCACCTGAGGATATTTTTCCATTGAATTTTTTTTTTTTTTTTAAAGAGAGTGAGAGGGAGGGAGTGAGGGAGAGAGAGAAACATCGATGTGAGAGAGACACATCTATCCGCTGCCTCCCACACATGCCCTGCCCAACTGGGAATTGAACCTACAGCCCAGTTACATGCCCTTGACTGGGACTCGAACCCATGACCCTTCGGTGCACGGCCCGATGCTTTAACCCCTGAGCAACACCAGCCAGGGCTGAGTATCACAGATCTTAATTTTCCATTTACTTAAATTGGGGACTAAAGTCAAGGGAGTCATGTTTCGGGAGGAGCCTTTTCCTTTCTTGTATGTCAGCTGCTCCTTATCGGTCCTCTCTTCCGACTGAACCCAGAGCTTGCCGCACATGGAGCCGCATAAGATCAAAAACGTTTTCTGGGTCTGTTGAGTAGTAACATTTTGGCTAATGGTTTCCCGAAAAATTACATGTGGATGACTAGTTGTCAAAGAGTTAGAACATAGTAAATCATGCTTAAGCACCACCTAAAGATGATTTAATCCCTCAGTATTCATAGGCTCTAATCCACATCTTAAGAGACGTAGACGCGTCATCTTTGTAGATGTGTGAGCAGCTGGTTATAGACTTTGGCTCCTACTGAGCTGGTGTTGGCAGGAGGTTCTCAAGCTGTTCTTTGGCCTCTGTGCTGCTCACATCATAACACGGCCTTAGGCACCTACCTCCCTTCGTGCCGTGACCGCTGTGTCGGAGTGCCTGGCCTCGGACAGGGCAGGCGGCTCCACTCTCTCCAGAATCACCAGGCTCAGTATTCGATGTGTAAATAGATGCGCTTCTCTACAGATGCATGTTGTGAAATGTCAAGTGTGAATTATATCATTTTAAAGAATTGGCCTCTTGCCCAGCCAGTGTGGCTCAGTGGTTGAGCTTTGACCTAGGAACCTAGAGGTTTGATTCCCGGTCAGGGCACATGCCTGGGTTGCAGGCTCAGTCCCCACTTGGGGGTGTGCAGGAGGCAGCCAATCAGTGATTCTCTTATCATTGATGTTTCTATCTCTCCCTTCCTCTCTCTCTAAAAATCAATAAAAAGATTTTAAAAAATGAAAGAATTGGCCTCTTACAGGAACTTAAGTACATTTTCATATCAAGTAAACACCCCATTGGTTATTTCTAAGGTTATGTTCTTATAGTGGAACTTTCTTTTTGTATCTAATTCTATCACAGAGTCATTAAGAAAATGTGGGAAGGTATAAAAGACATTAATCATATATGTAACATTTGACAGAAATTGGGGCAGTCCCTTAACATCTGTATCTTTTTTGGTGAATGGTGTTTATTTTTAATGTTTTTAAAATTGATTTCAGAAGGAGAGAGAGAAACATCAATGATGAGAGAGAATCATTGATCAGTTGCCTTCTGCACACCCCTCGCATCCCCATTGGGGATTGAGCCTAAAATCCGGACATGTACCCTGACTGGGAATCAAACTGTGACCTCCTGGTTCATGGGTCGATGCTCAACCACTGAGCCACAATGGCCGGGCATCAGTGAATGTTCTTTCATGAGCATTCACTTAGTAAATTCTTTTAGAAAATGTCACTTTGAGAAGCTTAGAGCCATTGGTCCCTGGATGTGCCTGGTTCACATGGTCCTTTCCTCTGCCTGGATGTCGGCTTGTGGCCCAGTTGTCACAGCTGTAAGTGGTGACGGCCGTCCTTGTGTACGTGCTGGTCACTCGTTAGCGGTCCCTTGCAATGAACTGAAACATGGAGTTAGTTACACAGAGGCTGTGACTCGAATACATACTATCATGTTGCCACCCCGTGGGAGCGCCATCTGGAGCTTTCTCAGGCTGTGTGTGGACTGTGTGTGGACGAGCACGTTTTGGGGGCCGGAGCAGTGGCTCCCCATGGCATCCTGTCTATCCCACTGCTCGCAGGTAACTGCAGGGATGACATGACCTGCGTGAAGGAAGAGATCTTCGGGCCCGTTATGTCCATTCTGTCGTTCGACACTGAAGCGGAGGTTCTGGAAAGAGCCAACAACACCTCTTTTGGACTAGCCGCCGGCGTCTTCACCAGGTACGTGGGGAAGGCCCCCCGCTGGCTCTGGGAAGGTGGCTGGCTGCTCAGATGGGGCCTGATCTGGCTCCCCCATGGGTCTGCCCAGTGCGTTTCATCGGCATTTCCTGTAAAGTCAGAAGATGCCCAAGTAGCATTGTGTAGTTTGCCCTCCGTGGCCACAGTCCTGCTACTGAACTAAATTGAGCTGTAAACTTGGTTGAGGAAAATGCCACCCTTCTTTATTGGTTTATGGAATAAGTATTAGGCGCTGACCCCAGGGTCCCAAAGCATCAGTGTCCACGTCCAGGACTTGGGAAACCTGCGGCGTGTAAGCGCTGGGGGTGCTCCAGAACGGGGTGCGGGCTGCAGCGACTCCTGCTTGGCATGCACTGCAGCACGTGGAGCCGTTTTGTTTGTGCACATTTGGGTATTTCCAGGCTCACCGCTGTGAGCAGTGTCGTGACCGATGTCCTCCTGTGTGAGCTTGAACCACCGCAGTGAGAGTGAGAGGTGGTTTGGAAGCAGTGTCTTTGCTTGATGATATGCAAACTGCATAGTTGTTGGCAGTTATAGGAAGTTTTTTTCCCTTTTCTGTTTTATTTAAAGGGGCTCTAACAAGAAATCATCCTTTCCTTTTAAAAAATTTTTATTTTATTTATTGTTAAATATTTTTTTATTGATTTCGGAGAGGAAGGCAGAGGGAGACAGAGATAGAAACATCAATGATGAGAGTCATTGATTGGCTGCCTCCAGCACGCCCCACCCTGGGGATCCGGCATGCCCCCTGGGCATGTGCTCTGACTGGGAATCGAACCCAGGATCCTTCAGTCCATAGGCCAGTGCTCTGTCCACTGAGCCAAACCCGCTAGGGCTACTTATTTATTGATTTTAGAGAGAGGAACGGGGAGCGAGAGAGAGGGAGAGAGCAAGATCTATGTGAGAGTGAAACAGAGTGGTTGCCTCCCATATCCGCCCTGATGAAGGATTGAAGCCATATCCTGGGTGTGTGCCCTGACCGGGAATCGAGCTGCCACGTTTGGTGTACGGGAGGATGCTCCAGCCAACAGAGTCATACGGCCAGGGCTTCGGCAGTTTTCTAAGCCTGCGTCACACTTGGGATTTTTCTGTTTCTTTAGTGATAGACAGGGTTCTATTTTTTTGTCACTTTGTGGCCGGAACCTGGGAATGAAGACACATATCCCTGAGGACCTGATGTAATGGCTTCTGCTTGAGCTCTGAGGAAGGGTTCAGGAGCTGCTTCTTTAAAAACAACAGCCCTGGCCAGGTAACTCAGCTGGTTAGAGCATGGTCCCAATACACCAAGGTTGCGGGTTCAATCCCTGGGCAGGGCACATACAAGAATGAACCAATGAATGCATAAATAAGTGGGACAGCAAATTGATGCTTCTTTCTCTCTCATCTCTCCCTCCACCTTCCTCTCTCTAAAATTAATAAATTAAAAAACAACAACAACCAAAACAAACAATAGCCCTGGCTGGTTTGGCTCAGTGGATGGAGAGTCTTTGGCCTGTGGAGTAAAGGGTCTCGGGTTCGATTCCAGTCAGGGACACGCGCCTTGGTTGCAGGCTCCTCCCCGGCCCGGGACCTGGTCGGGGCTCGTGCAGGAGGCAACCAATCGAGGTGTTTCTCTCACATCAGTGTTTCTCTCTCTCTTTCCCTCCCTGTCACTCTCTCTACAAATCAGTGGAAAAATATCCTTGGGTGAGGATTAACCAAAATAAACAAAAACAATCAAACAAAAACTGTAGTTTTCAGAGTAATTTTAGGTTTACCATGATATTGAGAAGGTACAGGATTTCCCATCCGCCCCGTCCCCCGCAGGCACAGCTTCCTTAATATCTACAGACGGTCCATTTGTTATAACGAACCTGTGTGACCGTGTCATCACCCCAAGCCCACATTTACCTTGGGGCTCCCTCTCGGCGGCATCCTCCATGGGTGTGGACAAAGGGCAGTGACCGGGGCCCCACTGGGCGGCACATCGAGCAGCGCCCCGTCCTGACGGCGGCTGTGAGCAGCTGCGCTGTGACCGCTCGAGGGGCTGTCTTGCTCGTGCTGCTGCCACGATGCAGGCAAAGGAGCCGCGCCTACGCCTTTGCCTTTAACAGCTCGATTGGGGTCACTCACGGGCTGAACAGCTCACCCACATAAAGTGCACCCCTGAGTGGCTCTCGGTGTATTCGCAGAGCTGTGCAGCGTCACCATAGCCTAATGTCAGGACATTTCCATCAGCTCAGGACAAAGGCGAGCTTACTGTCCCCGCCCCCCGCCCCGGCAGGTCTCCTTCTGTCTCCGGACTTGCTTGCTCTGAATGTTTTCTATAAATGGGACCACACGCCTTTAGCTTTCGCTGACATCATGTTTTCAAGGGTCTCCGTGCTGTAGCAGGTGTCGGCCCTGCTCCTCCTCACTCCCCAGGAATTGCCCGTGCGGGTCTCTGCCGACCGTGTCACGTTGGCGGGCATGTGGTGCCTGTTCTTGTGGCTGCTGTGAGCGGTGGTGAGCGTCTGTGTGTGATGGTGAGGCTCCAGGTTAAGCCGTGTCTTCCCTGCAGGGACCTCCAGCGCGCTCACCGCGTGGTGGCCGAGCTGCAGGCCGGCGTGTGCTTCATCAACAACTACAACGTCAGCCCTGTGGAGCTGCCCTTCGGTGGCTATAAGAAGTCAGGTGAGAGCTGGGGTGGGGCAGGCCACCACGTCTCCAGGGGGACTGTCGTCATTAGTCCTTGTCGACCAGAGTCCCAGCCTGTCGGCATCATCACTGCTCAGGGTCGGAGGTGCCTGTTGCCGGCTGATGTGCATCTTGGGAAGTCTGTCATGGGGGGAGAGTTATTTTTCCTCGCGGCTGTGAGCGCTGTATTTATGGCCACCACAGTGCTGGCCGATGTAGGAACCCGGGTGTGTGCTGATGAAGCGGTGGGTGTTAATCTGACAGTTTGATTTGGTCTCTCCCTGGCGTTCCCTAATCACAGTCCACTAGTCATCCCCGTCCCTCTGGGGACCAGCCAAGCGGGACACGGGCCAAGTGCAGAGCCAGAAAGGGGCTATTTTGTTACTGTGTAACCGTCAGTGCTGGGGAAGTTGGTTTGTGACCTGTGGCTCCATGTCATGGGTCCTCCCAGGCCACCGTTCCCTTCCCATCTGCGGCTTTGGAGTGGAGACCACGGACTGTGGCACAGGCATGCCCACGAGATGAGGGAGAGACGGAGGATGGCCAGCTCTGCTCAGGATCGGCAGAGGGCCTGGTCGGGCCTCTGTCACCTCTGAATGGTGCCCCCTGGAGACGTGCATTTTTGGGGACTGGGCCTTGCCCTTAGGAGGCGAGCCTACCTAAGTCTGGGGCAGGGTGACAGGAAAGGCCAAGCAGGGGACGCTGCCCTGCTGCATGGAGCCTGGTCCCCGGCTGCGGGCAGGGTCTCGGCCGTGCAGGCCAGGCCACTCCCCACGCTCGCTCACAGCTGGTGTTCCCCATGGAGGGCTTTCTCTCTTAAACGTGCTGCTTCTGTGTTCCTCCGCAGGCCGGAGGGCAGTGCCTGTCTCCGACAGTCACTGTGACCTTTCAGACGTGCCGTGAGGGCTCATCGTCCCCCCTTGTCTTCCTCGCAGGGTTTGGCAGAGAGAACGGCCGGGTGACCATTGAGTATTATTCACAGCTGAAGACTGTGTGTGTGGAGATGGGTGACGTGGAGTCTGTTTTCTGAGAGCCGGCTGTGAACCCTGTGGACGTGCCAGGCTGAGCCCGTGAGACCGGTGGAGGCCTCGCACGGCATCAATGCATCCCAGACACGGTCGTGTGGGTCCACGCCTGGCTCATCATCACTCTCGTCACTCAGGCATCTTCCCTGAGGGTTGCACAAGTGCCTTGGTTCTAATGGAGAAGCGGCGAGTTCCCGCAGTGCAAACTCCAGTGCCATCCTGAACCACCTGAACCCCTTCTGGAGACGGACCAGGGCCAGGCCTCCGACCCCTGCCCTCTGCTGTCTCTCGCTTGCCTGGAAGAATGCGTTCCTTTTAGGTTCTGTGGACCCACGGCAGGTGCTGTTGGCTCATGGCCTGCCTTAAGCTCTGGCTCCTCATCATTCTACTGAAAGCTGATGATCGGGAAGGAAGGGGACTAGATACAGGGTGGGTCAGCGGTGAACGGTAACTTGCAGTGAAAGATTTTGTTTCTGCGGGGCCGCGGGAGAGGACACAGCATCTGCTTTGAACTCCAGCTTGCTGTATGGACGTAGAAGTTCCTGTTAAATGTACAAATTATTCGCACGTGTACTAGAGCCAAATAAATCACACTGTTCATCCTTCCAGTGTTGTGTTTTGAAACGAAACAACTCTCAAGGTTACTTAGGACACGGGATGGACTGACGTGAAAAGCATGTAACAGCTCCTAGGCCCTGTGAGCCTCGAGGCTCTGCGTGCCTCCCACCTTGAAGAGCTGTCAGGTCCTGGTGACCTCAGACTGTGGGGTCCTCTGCCGCGACCTACATGGCTAGGGTTCAGTATCTGAAGGAGGGGCCGACGCACAAATGAAAATGCTATACAAGAAATATGAATTTAGAAGGCATTGGAGGCCAGGTGGAGCCTCTTTCTTGAAGAGGCACACTGACTTTCTGGCCTGGTCTGCCTTTTATTCACTTGAATACACATTTGCCCTTTAGCAATGCATACAGGCATATCAAAGGTAAAGTTTGGTTAACAGTAAAAGGATTATCAGGTTAGGGAATTGCCTTGAGCCACTGAGCCCACAGCAGGGCAATATTACGCTTGATTTTCAGCCCTGCTGAATAGCAAAGTCCATTGGCCTTCCAATGTTTTCTTTTTGCATTAATGTGCTAACTGCTGTTGGCTTTATCCTCTGGCATTTCCCCCTTTTTGTTTTCTTAATCTTGAAAGGTGTATGCTGTCTGCAGGGCTGGAGTCCTTTTAAGACTTTTCATTCCGTATCTGCAGACACACAACTGATGACTGCTAGTACGGCAAGAAAAACATTCTCAGGTGTTCTTGGGGTTCTTGTTTCCTCACAAACTGGCTCAGTTTTCTGGACTGTCTTCATCATTTCCCAGGTCATCGCCAGACTGTTAGTGGTCTGTCTCATTCTCCTCCCATTCCTTATCTTCAGCATGTTGCTTGGGGCTACTGCTATCTGTGGCTGGAGCAGTCGTCTGTCTGTGGCCACAGGTACAGGTTGAGGCTTCAGGTGCAACGTCCTCATTAGTTTGGTCAGCTTCTTCCGTGGCTCCATGTTGGAGTTGGATGTTCCTTGCAGGAATCCACACGGGCTTGGAGGAGTTTCCTGGAAATACACAAGCATATTCTTGACCAAAGGTTAATAAAGGGTTGGGACCTTTCCATAAATCAGACTCAGGATCCTTCCATTTTTGTTTTGGCTTATTATGACATCAGTGTAATTTTATTGGTGTCTTGCCATCAGCATTACAAATGAGAAAATTTAAAGTAATTAAGGCATGGTGTAGTCTATCTACAGGAGATTTCTCCAGCATCCCTATTCCCCATTTTGTTTTTCAAGTTGGTATTTTAGCCACTGATATTGGCGTTCTACAATTGCTTGTCCTTGGGAATTGTATGGTATTCCCATAATGTGCCTGTTGTAATAAAGTATGCATTTCCTTTTGTTAAAGGACCAGGCAGGGTGGTATGAGCCTTGATATCTATAATAATAAAAGCATAATATGCTAATTAGACCGGACAGCTGAATGACATTCTGGACGTCCTTCCAGACGAAGCCACGATGGCGGGCGCTGAGGCAGAGGTGGTTAGGGGCGATCAGGCAGGCAGGTGAGCAGTTAGGGGTGATGAGGCAGGCAGGCAGAGGTGGTTAGGGGCTATCAGGTAGGAAGGCAGAATGGTTAGGGGCAATCAGGCAGGCAGGCAGAGGGGATTAAGGGCAATCATGCAGACAGGCGAGTGGTTAGGGGCAATCAGGCAGCAGGCAGAGTGGTTAGGGGTGATCAGTCAGGCAGCAGAATGGTTAGGGGCAATCAGGCAGGCAGGCAGGTGAGTGGTTAGGAGCCAGTGGTCCTGGATTATGAGAGGGACATCCGATTGCCAGTTTAGGCCTGATCCGAAACCAGCAGTCGGACATCCCCTGAGGGGTCCCGGATTGTGAGAAGGTGAAGGCTGGGTTGAGGGACCTCCCTCCCCCATGCATGAATTTCCCGCACCAAGCTTCTAGTGAGTAATATGAAAGGGATATTGTCTTTGCTGTACAATTTGCTGTACCTGTTTAAATAGTATAAATAGCCTTTGGTCACTGAGCTATTTGAGCAGTCTTAATTCTTTTTACCAGGCCAGCAGTATAGGCAGAATCAGAAATAACATTGAGAGGCTCCTGGAAATTCTGCAATACAACCTTGATAGCTTCTAATTCAATTCTTTGTACAGAAGTGTGACTGGTCTGGATGACTCAGTCTGAATTCATTGTATGATAAGCAGCTTTACCATTAGATGAACCATTAGTAAAAACAGTTAATGCTCCAGGAACAGGTTCCTGTCTAGTATTTTTTGGTATAATTATAGGGATATAATATAAAAATTGTAGCAATTTGTTTTTTAGTAGGCGACAACTAAGTTCCCCTGAATATCCACTTAATCCAATTTGCCAATTTAAATCAGTCTGAAATAATATTTATTTTTTAACTTCATTTGTCCTTGGGTGTGGACAGTAAATGATACTAATTGGATTTTTGCTATCAGTCTTCCTGAGTATATTGACATAAGCTTTGTTTAGGGAGGCAAAATGCAAATTATTTACTTTTAAGTGTCCTTGGTTTAGGGAAGATAGGGTTTACTAGATGGCCCCAAACCACTTGGCATTTATATATTTTTTAGATGGTTGCAAACTGCTGTTACATGCTGTATTTGCCATCTCACTGCTCAAGTGAGGCAAGCCACAAAATTAGAAAATGATTTGGTAGGTCTTTGCATACACTTAATAAAAGCTTCCTTTGGATTCCCTAAGTATATTGAATACATTTGTCATTTCTTCCATAAAGATTTTTAGATAAGGTCTTAATTAATTAATGTTCTCTAATAATTTTTATAAGGCATTTAAGGTCTTAAGGCAATTCTTTTGTATTTCTATCTTTTGAGGCCTAATAAATTGATTTTCAATGACAGTTTCTAGATATTTGAAGGGTGTTTCTTTCTGTACCTTTTTCGGAGCCATTTTAAGCCCTATTTAGGGATTTTCTTTTCTAATTGGGTAAACATTGCTGGAGTCTGCTTTTTCTGTGGGCTTGCCATAAATTGCTATATTAAAGACTTTTAATTTCTTTTAAACAGAACAAATGTAGAGAATGCCTGGGAAGGCACATGAGCTAATTTTCAGCTGAGTCCAGTGGCATCGGCAGAGCCATGCCCTGGAAACATACCTTGCCAGAGGCAGGTATGTTGTCAGCCTGACCCTTAGCTCAGGTGGCAGGGGGTGGGTTTCATTAAGTTCAGTCAGGCACAAGGAATGGACGCAATTATTCAGGCTCAGCCAGGAGTGACAATTACAAAGAAGCCACAAGAATGAAGAATTACAGCTTGATCTTTAGCCATGATTTCACATAATTTTCTTTCTCTTAAACTCTAGTAAAACTTTCTGGAATGATGCTATATATAATAAACGTGCTGCACCAGCTCTGGGTCACTGTCTCTCCATCAGAGGGCAGCTGTCCCACCTGGTCCCAGCTTTCCCTACTGTTTCTGTGTCTGTCTGCTTTCTTTTTCTCAATCCCCAGCCACCCCTACTCAGGAACTCATCTGCTCTCTAGCCGTGCTGGTCGTGGTAAAGAGAGAAAACTTATAAACAACCAACTTGGTTGCTTTTCAGAAAAGCAGGTAGGAGAGAAATATGCTGGCCAATACTGTAAAGCATACATCTCAAGTAAAAGTAACTTTCTTTTTACTTATGGTGTCTCATTAATGGTGAGATTTAATGCTTGAATAATAACTTTTAGTTTACTTTGTAAATAGTAGTGGAAGAGATTTTTAAATTTCTCCTTATCAAGCTTAAATTTACTTCTAAACAGTATACTTTTTGGCTAGTGCTTATTTGCATATGTATGCAAATTTTACTTTGGACTTTACTAGAACCAATTGCTCATAAAATATTGGCTTCTCATATAAATGAGTTTATATGAGACTTTGATTATATTGTGAAAAGCTAACTTAGTAAGTAATTAAAGTAGGCACCTTTATTGAAAAAACAAAGTAAGTAAACTTATACATTTGATCTATGAAGTACGGATGCCACTCCACCCCCCAGGCAATCTGAAGAGCAGGCTGGGTGGGGGTCTGAGGCTCCTGTTTTGAAATTCTGCTGCTGAGTATTCTGTTTTTGCTTAAGAAGTATTCAGCAACCTTGTCCTGCTAAGCTTAGAGGCTGAAACCTTTATATCATTTAAAATATATGTATATAAATAGAACACAGTTATTAATTTTTGTTTGACAGTGCTTCCCACATGATTTCAAGTATATTAGATCAGTCTATTTTAGTTCAAAAATTTCTTTTTAGAAGAGAGAATAAATCCTTGAATCATTCCAGGGCCCTTGAAATGTTCCAAAGCTATCTCTTGGTTAAAGTATTGAAATTTAACTTGGAAAGACTATCAAATATACATAACCCAAAGATTATATTACAGACTTTTTGTAATTATTCTAAAAGATATCAATTAAATTTAAACTGGTTTTAATATTAAAAATTTGATTCAGACCATAGAATTAATCCTCTTCTTTTTTAATCAGGCCAATAAAATATTATATCCTAGGTTGAAAATTTTCCACATGTAGTACACATAAGAACTACAATATATTTTGAACTACTAATTTCTCCAGAGAAAATGCAAGAATTATTTTCCTCAAAAATGAATTTCCATTCTTTATGCATCTATTATTACAACTATATAATTTCTCCCAACTTAATTTGAACTTTTAACTTTTAGAAGCCTCAAATTTTAGGTGGCAAGTTAAATACTTAGCATTTTTCAGATTAATAACATATTTATATTTTAAGGATATATTTAAAATAAAATACAAGACATTTAATTAATAGATTCAGATCTATCATCTAGATTTTTCATACGAGGCAAACTCAGATTAATATTTCAGTATTTTGTTTTCAAAATACCTAGATACTTAATAATTTTTACTTAATCCAGCAAACTCCAAAGTTTTAAGTTACCAAAGACTTTGGAAAACTATATTTAGGCATATATAATTACCACTGAAGATTTATCATGTACCCTTCATTTTAGTCTTATGTATTTTGCCTCAACAACTTTGAAATCTTAAAGCCAATTATTACCCAAGGCATTTTCCTTGGCAAATTCTGTAACAGATAACGCACTAGTTTTCAGTGGCTTTAATGTTAAAGTATTATTTTATTTTCCTTTATAAAAACAGGAGTGTCCCCAGGACCTAGGAGGCAACCTTGGAATGTGGACTTTTATTATTCAAGAACTACCCATTATTATGGAAACACCAACTGTGTTTTCCAAACCCAGCCCATATATTTTCCTTGTGATATTTTGCCATCTTCTAAGGAAAAACAGAGGCTGAAATAAATTTTTTGTCTGTTCTATAGCATCTGTGAAGAGATGCGGCTTAGACCAAGAGGCCACCCAAAATCGGGTGGGGTGCCTCTCCCTTGAACTAGGTTTTTTTTTCTCTTCAAGGGTATAGAAGTCTCAGATAGCTCCCTAAATTGTGAGAAATGTCTCATCTATCCAAATTTCAAATGATGGACTGGGAAATAAAAACATGGTGAAAATAAGACTTTTAATCACACTCCCAAGATTGGGCATCCATTTTACAGGATCACCAAGAGACCTAGTAATTAATGGGCTGGGGCCTTTTTTAGTTACCTTTACTTTACCTCTCTTTGTCTAGGGCAGTGGTTGGCAAACTCATTAGTCAACAGAGCGGCAAACCGTGGCTCGTGAGCAGCATGTGGCTCGCAAGCTGCAGTTTGCCGACCACTGGTCTAGGGGAATCTTTCTAGGACTTGTTCTATCGGCCACATATTCCTTCTTTCCCCACCCCTACATCCTGTTTGCTTTGGGGAAATTTAGTAATGGCCTGGACACCTACTGTTTCTTTTCTATGAAGATAAATTAAAGCCATGCTTAATAGACTAACAATAAACAAATTAAACCAAACAATAAAGACAGATACAACAACAATCAACAGACAAGCAGGCGTAACACATAGACAAGACTTAATAAATCAGAGTTCTTTTCATGGATCTTTCAGATGTTTTACATTGCCTGGGACTCACAGCCAGAATGTGGCCCAGATCTTAGCCTGTTGTTTACAGATCTCATCATATTCTGCTCTCCATAGCACTGACTGGTGTCAAAGTCATTTTAGCTAAAATCAGCCTGTCCCAAGTTTTCATATAGTAATTTTCAGACAAAGCATTAAGGAGTCCTTTTGTAAAAGGATTGTTAGCCTCATTTTCTCTAGTTGATGAGCCTTCCCACACTAGAGGTGGAGGATCCGGGGCCTTAGGTGTTATAGACTTTTGATCCTCAATGTGAAGTGGGCATAATGCAGTTTGAACAAGAGCCCACATAGTTAAAGATGACAAGGGCACTCATTTTCCTTGAGCCTGATTTAAGATAGTACCTTTTGACACCTTAATTCCTTTATCCTTGAGCATGCAAGCTAAAAATTTACAATGATGTTTTTGCCTTTTACTTGGATTCTTCCTCATTATAACCTGGCTGATTAAAAATGTCCCCATCCACTTACAGTCGTGACTCTGAAGCTGGCAAGGGCTTTGTGTGTGGTGAACTTCCTATTTTTCTGGTGAATTTCCACTTTTCCTTTTTCACTTCCTTTTTCGCTCAGGTGAATCTTTTCCTCCAGTCTCCTGTTCAAGGCGCCAGATGCCGCGACCTGTACAGCTAGGGTTCAGGATCTGAAGGAGGGTCTGACGCACAAATGAAAATGCTATACAAGAAATATGAATTCAGAAGGCATGGGGGGCCAGGTGGAGACCTCTTTCTTGAAGATGCACATTGACTTTCTGGCCTGGTTCGCCTTTTATTCACTTGAATTCACATTTGCCTTTTAGCAATGCATACAGGCATAGCAAAGGTAAAGTTTGGTAAACAGTAAAAGGATTATCAGGTTAGGGATTTGCCTTGAGCCAGTGAGCCCACAGCAGGGCAATATTATGCTGATTTTCAGTCCTGCTGAATATCAAAGTCCATTGGCCTTCCAATGTTTTCTTTTTGCATTAATATGCTAACTGCTGTTGGCTTTAGCCTCTGGCACCTCTTCCTTTCAGGGAAATGGCTACTAGCTGTATTAGTCAGGGCTTCCCAGAGAAATAGTACCAGTGGGATAGTTCCATCGACTTGTGTAGGAGGAGGTGATCTGTAGGAAGGGCTCGTGTGACTGGAGGCTGAGAGGGCCCAGCACCTGCCGCCTGCAGGTTGGACCGGGGAGCTGGTGGTGTAGGTCAGTGCAAGTGCTGGGCTGAGAGCAGGACGGGATGGGGCAAGTCAGGCCGAGCCAAGAACTGGAGCTGATGTCCCAGGCAGAGGTGGGTGGCCCAGCGCAGGCAGACAGTGAGCTCACCCTCTGCATGGATTGGACGCTGGGGAGGGCCCTCTGCTTACCTAGGCCACCAATTCAAATGCTTATCTCTTCTGGAAACACCTCCCAGACTCACCTGGAAATCATGTTTCACCAGCCACCTGGGCATCACTGAGCCCAGCCAGGCTGACACAGTCAGGCTGACATGGAGAATTAACCCTCAGAACAGACAGCTCACCTAGTAGTCAGAGGCAAGGATGGATCTTGCTCCTGGGCCTTCGTGGGCATATGAGGTCTGATGGCAGGTGCATGCCTAGAGGATGGGACCCGGGAATCGATCCCTTAGTGTTTGCACAGCGGGCACATAAGGTGCAAAGCACGGCCAGCAGAATGGTCTCACCGTGTCTGGGGGACCCCATGTGGCTTACATAGACGGAGCTGCCTGGGATGACAAGTGAGCAGGGGGAGGGGCCAACGTCTGAACTCACTGTGCTCCCACTGCCACACCTTCCATTCAGCGCTCACTCCTGGGTGAGGGGATGTCCTGCACAGGCCAGGTCGTGAGGAGCAGGACGCAAGGAGCAGGACAAGGCCAGCGCATGATTTGACTTGTGCCTCCCGCTCCCCTTCCCCATCCCTAGATTTAACTCAGTGGATTAGTTTCCTACGACTGCTCAACACGTTTCCACTCACATCCATTATCTTCCAGCTCTGGGGTTGAAGTTGGAAATGGTTTCAGGGGTGCAGCCAGGGTGTTGGCGCCACGATCCCTCTGAGGCTCTGGAGGTCATGGGCTCCCTCGCCCTCTCCAGCCCTCGGTAACTCCTTGCCTCGCTTGGGCCCCGGCCTCCCCTGGCTCCCGGCCTCCCCTCTTCAGAGCCCGCAGCTGAGCATCTTCCATCCTCTCTGCTCCGATTGCCTTCCTCTTCCAAGGACACCCATCCAGACGGTCCCTCTCTCTCATCTCAAGATCCTTGCTTGTCTTTGCAAAGTCTCTGCCACATAAGGGGACATGCACGGGTTCTGGGAACGAGACTTGGCCATACTGGGGGAGCATTATTCAGCCGGCCATACAGCACAGTGTGTCCCGGGGGGTTGTGCGCTCTCCTGTTGACAGATTTACCTGAACAGACACCCTTGTGGTTAAGGAAGCACCTTCCGAGAGGAGTGACTCATGCCCATGGACCCACCACGGGACCACTGGCTTATCCTAGAGCCGGCCTCACTTTCTCGTGGAGAATTTGTGGGAAGTAGCTCCGTTTCCCCAGAGTCTTTTTTTTCTATTACTTTATTTCCTTTTGAGAGTTAACACCTTGCTGACTGGTCATGAGACAACTCCTGTCTGCACTGACATTAAGTGATTTTAAGGTGGCAACGTATAGTTTTAAAATTACTTAAGTTAATGTGAGTGCAGACACAAGTTGTCTTGTGACCGGCCAGCAACGTTTGACATGGAAACACGAGTTGTCTTGTGAGCGGGCAGCAAGGTGAGAAGCAGGGGCCCTCCTCCCTCCGCAGCGGACCTTACCCCCGAGGGAAATGCTTTTCCTGGCATCGTCTTGGAGGGGATAACTGCCAACTAACCCCGGACTGGGATGAGGCCACGTATACTAGTACATGGGCCCGACTAGAGCCTGGATATGCATTTTAAGTTGTCGTTGGTTGGGGGATTCCTGGGCTGGAGGTGTTTATAGAAGTGTGTTTGGGGGACTGCATTAATGCAAGAAAGAAAACAAACTGCCTCATGTTGGCACCCTCCTCGCCAGAGCGGAGGGTCCTGATGTTATGTGGCTCTTCAGGGACCTGCAGATGGAGAGGGGCAGGCTCTCCCCTGGCCGAAGGTCGCCGCCGGGCCCCTCCTCCTGCTGCCCTTTATCTCAGGCCCTGTGGGTCCTCTGACTGCCCAGGAAGGAGCTGGCAGAATGAGTGCCCATCCAGGTCTCGCCGAGAAGGGCGCAGCTGAGTCCTGCCCGCTTCTTCCAGAGCAGAGCCCACCGGCCTCTCTGCCACCTGGTGCTGAGCTGGGCTTTATAGGATAATACATAATTCCTTGGCTCTTCTTCCAGCCACGCCCTCTCTGTTTTCTGTTCAGGGTGTGTGTGGGGAGACCACAACGGGCACCAAGGAGACCAGGCCTCCGCCGTGTCAGGGCGCTGTGAAAACTAGCAGCAATCGGGTCAGCGGGAGGGGTCTTTCCAAAAAATCAGATTCATCATGCCCTTGCTATGGTGGCTTCTCATGGCTGTTAGAGGAGATCTGGACTCCCGTGGGCCACCGAAGAGTCAGAACTGCCTGTCCCTGGGCTCGGAGGGGACTCAGGTCTGCGAGTGGACTGAGGGCTGGGGGAGCCTTGCCCTCAGAGGCTCAGGCACCGTGGAGCCGCAGCACCTGCCACAGACCTGGGACTCAGAAGCTGTATGTTAGCAGGTGACTCTCGTGATGTTTGCTCACCAGGCTTGTGGAACCACGGGTTTCAACTTCCGCCACACGTTAGAACGGCCAGAGAGGGTGTAAAACCACTGAGGTCTGAGTTAGCTGGTCTGTTGGGCCAGGGGGAGGGGGGGCAGCTGGAATCTTCAGGGTCCTGCGCAGGCGAACGTGTGCACAGCCCAGCTGATGGGCCCCAGGTCCAGGGCCACGAGCCACAGGCAGCTGCTCTCATTCCGTCAAATACAGATTCACGGTCAGTTCCAGCCGCACTCCCAGCCTCAGAGCCGCACATGGTGGTGGGTACTGTGTAGAAGTCAGTTGACCCATGGGGGGTCTGCGGGGGGAAGGCACCCATGCACAGTCAAAAATCCACTGTAACTTTGGACTCCACCCTCGCCTTGGAAGCTGCGGACCCGCCAACCTGGGATTGGAAACAACACTTTCGATCCTCGGCTGGGAATGTGATGGTGCTGTTTCCTGTCCTCCCTGGGCTGAATCTGCAGATGCAGAACCTGCAGATATGCAGGGCCAACAAAACAAACCTGTGCATAAGCAGACGAGTGCAATTCTAACCTGCATGGCTCCAGGTCAGAACGTTCTAGAAGGCAGTGCTGGCCGAAGGGGGAGAGATGGAGACCACACTGGGTCAGGAGAGCTTTGTGGGGCCGGGTGCCCCAGGAGGACTGCCTAGTCACCATTCCGCTGCCATCTCTCCAGCAGGTGGCTCCCATGTGGGTCCCTCCCACACCTTGTGCAGGACCCTTTGTGACTCATTGGAGCCTCGAGAACTTCAGGGGCGGGTGTTGTGGCCCCACTCACTGCAGGGCAAGCTGAGGCTTGGGGCACACAGCCCCAAGGGGGAACCCGAGGCACATCAGGGAGCCCCTGGAGGCTGGTGGTTCTCCAAGGTCCCCCTAACAACTCAGTGCATGTCTCCTAGAGATAACCGGCTCTCGCACAGCCTGACAGCCGAGGGTGGGGACTCA
This sequence comes from Plecotus auritus, assembly GCF_963455305.1. Taxonomy (NCBI): domain Eukaryota; kingdom Metazoa; phylum Chordata; class Mammalia; order Chiroptera; family Vespertilionidae; genus Plecotus; species Plecotus auritus. The sequence continues at coordinate 2,820,629 of NC_137778.1, read as the reverse complement.
GGCCAGCGCTCTCTCCACCAGACAAGGGAGCCGGACAGCCACTCTGCAGCAGCGACCCCAGACTGGGCTGCATCCAGCCAAGGGTCCCAGGACATGAGGTTGTGGGGGAACCAGAGAGTGGACTGGGGAGGTCTTGGGGTCCCCACTTCAGGTACAGATCCTCTGAGGGACTGGGGTTCCTTACAAAACACCATTGAGACCCTGCTGTGCCAAAATGACAAGTGACCCGTCACTTGGAAAGCATCTCTGTTAAGACTGCAAAGGTGAAAACCCACCTGTGTGTAGGGAGCGGTTATAGGGTTAAGCCTCGGACTGACCTGTTGGCAAAGCCACAAACAAGTCCCACTCTTAGCATAATTAAGCTTGACCTTATGACACTCCCTAGATCCTTCCTGGGTAGCTAATGGGCCGTGGGAGGTGCAGCAAGTGCTGCCAAAACAAGTGAAACTTACAAGAACATTGTAACTATGGTGACCACTACCTTGTTTACCTCTGGCTATAAAATAAAGGCCCAGCTTGCCGTCTGGATCTGCTCTGTGGTCTCAGCCAGGCACAGAAGATCCACTTAGACCCAGCTTATTCTCTTTGTCTTTTCTTCATCCTTCGCTGGCCCTCCCTCAGGCTCGCCGAACCCTTGGTTGTGCTGGTGCAGCACAAGTGGCACCCAACATGGGGCTGAGTTCGGCCCAAGTGGCACTCAATGCAGGCCTGAGTGTGAGGGAACTGTAATTGTCAGGTGAAAGGAGGCCCCGAGGCTCATGTGCATGCAGAAAGTAAGGTAGGGGTGTGGTAATAGCTCAGGTGTAAAACTTGGGAAATTCAAGATCCTAGGAAGGGATCCCTAAAAACAATGCTTATTGAAGCCTTTTTAAATTTTTAAGGAGAAAATAAGTAGAAGCATTTTTAAATTTTTTTTTTAAATATATTTTATTGATTTTTTACAGAGAGGAAGGGAGAGGGATAGAGAGCTAGAAACATCGATGAGAGAGAAACATCGATCAGCTGCCTCCTGCACACCTCCCACTGGGGATGTGCCCGCAACCAATGTACATGCCCTTGACCGGAATCGAACCCGGGACCCTTCAGTCCGCAGGCCGACGCTCTATCCACTGAGCCAAACCGGTTTCGGCAGCATTTTTAAATTTTTAAGGAGAAAATAAGTAGAAGCATTTTTAAATTTTTAAGGAGAAAATAAGTAGAAGCATTTTTAAATTTCTTAAGTAGAAAATAGAAAATAGAATATAGAAAATAAGATAGATACAGATTAAGTGGAAAACTAGAAGTAGAAGATAGTACAGGTAGAATTTTGGAAATTTGTTTGCTCATAGGCACTGGACCTCATGGGGTTTTGCGGGTTCAGTTAAGGTGTGGAATTTATGAGGGTTGCAACCCAGGGAGGTTTGGGCAGGGGCAGCCAAGCTTACCTATAGTTCACAGATAGAGGTAGAAAATAAGTAGAAATAAGCGGTAGAAAGTAAGCGGTAGAAATAAGCAGTAGAAATAAGTGATAGAAATAGGAGCTAGAAATAGGTAGAAAATAAAATAAAGTAGAAAATAGGAGATAGTTGGGAACTGTAAAAACAAAGGATGGAAATCCTGGTCAGCAGGATGCTTAAAGCCAAGCCAGGACATTTTGTTAAGGACTGTAAAGCAAAAAATGGAAGTCAAAAAGGCTACGGAGAGTGGAAACAAGCAGCCTGGACTGTGCCCCAGATGCAGGAGAGGAGAGCATTGGGTGAATGAATGCCGCTCCAGGACTGATATTAATGATACTCCAATACCTCCTAGGCAGGGAAACTTCAAGCGGGCCAGCCCCGGGCCCACCAGGTAGAGGGGACTGTATTCTCGACCCTACTGCAGCCTTTCCAGCCAACTCAGTCCCAAAGCCAACTGTCCAAGCAGCCTGATCCTCAGAATCCAGAGGGAGCAGCACAGCTGATTTGGGTGCCAGAGCGGGATGTGCGTTGCCACAGGGAACCCAGAGAGGCTCCTTGTCCCTCCGTTCAAAAGACTGAGAGTTGCGGTGCGGAAGAAGAAGATAACGAAGGCCACATGCAAGGGATCGAGATGCCAACATGGGGTCAGCTGAAGAAGCTAATAACTGAAGCCCAGCAAATGGCAGAAAAGCAAGGAGTGGAAGCCACTCCTTCAGCCATGTTTATGGCTATGTTAGCAATGGTGAGCTGCCAGTCTTCTGTAAAGTCTTGTGCAGCCAAATCTAAGGACTCTGAGTAAGATATCCTGAAAATGTTAACATGTCTGAAGTTTGGTTTTTCTCTTATTGCTGTTTTGCAAAACTCTAGCTATGAAGAAAACAATGCCAATGCTCTTGATGTTTAAGTTTTAAAATGTAAACATGTCTGTAGTTTGGGTTTTGCATTGGCATTGTTTTATTATTAATTAATAGTCAGAGCTTTGTCCTTAATGTTTAAGTTTTACTTCCATTATGGTAGTTTAAAAATAAAAGAAGGGCAAGATGTAGGGAGCGGTTATAGGGTTAAGCCTCGGACTGACCTGCTGGCAAAGCTGCAAACAAGTCCCAGCTTAGAGGGCACAGCCCTCTAAGCATAATTAAGCTTGACCTTATCACACTCCCTAGATCCTTCCTGGGTAGCTAATGGGCTGTGGGAGGTGCAGCAAGTGCTGCCAAAACAAGTGAAACTCACAAGAACCTTGTAACTATGGTGACCACTACCTTATTTACCTCTGGCTATAAAATAAAGGCCCAGCTTGCCACCATCTGGATCTGTTCTGTGGTCTCAGCCAGGCACAGAAGATCCACCTAGACCCAGCTTATTCTCTTTGTCTGTCGTTTCTTCATCCTTCGCTGGCCCTCCCTCAGGCTTGCCGAACCCCTGGCTGTGCTGGCTCGGCACACCTGTGCCCAGGCCTTCTGCCTGCCTCACCCTCTCCCACCCACCCCCCAAGTAGCGGAAGGGGCCCCCACCAGTGCCCGTCTCTCCAGGACAATTCCTGACTAACAAAACCCGGACAGACAAAAACACACACACCCTAGCTTATCACAAATTCTTAACTGTATTACCTTTCATTAGAGATAGGATCCAACCCTCTCCCTTCACCATCACCATCCTGCCGTGAGGTCATTATAATGTAAAAGGATCCACGTCCAGCTTTGTGGAAACTCTGCCTGCTCTGCACTGGGGAGCGTTTCTCATAGACTCGGCCTGGAGAGCGCGCGGATTGCCCAGCCTCACCAAACACCGGTGCTCGGGGTCCTGTGGCCGAGCAGAGCGTCCTACCCCCAAATGCCTCCTGGATGGAAATGCATGGATTTTACTCAGGGCGGGGGTCCATCCAGGCTCTAGCCCTCACAGCTACTGAGCACCTGGAATTTGTTTTATTAAATCTTATCAATTTGACTGTAAATGGCCCCATGTGGCTGCCAGATCGGACGGCACAGGCCTGGACACCTGACTTCTGTTGATATATTCGTTCCTGGAGCAGCCACCTCCTTCTGCCCATTGCACCGTCTCTAAATCCACCAAAACCTCGAGGTTGTCCTCGTTCAGTCGCCCAGTGTTTCCTTCCCCGTTTGCACCGATGAAATCCAGTCTTTGCATCCAAATATGGGTGCTCACCTTCCCCTCCGTGAAGTTTCACCTTCTTCCATGTGCTCTGTTATTTCAGCTTGTAAGCAATAAAAGCAATCTTCAGTAGAGATTTTTATTTTACTTGTTAAATGGCTTTCTCATTTTATTGATTATGATTGATAATATTTTGTTATTAATCCTCACCCGAGCATATTTTTCTATTGATTTTTTTTTTTAGAAAGAGTGGAAAGAAGAGACAGAGAGAAACATCGATGTGAGAGAGACACATGAATTGGTTGCCTCCTGCACACCATCCCAACCAGGCTGGGGAACCTGCAACCGAGGTACATGTCCTTGACCAGAACCGAACCTGGGACCCTTCAGTCCACAGGCTGATGCTCTATCTGCTGAGCCAAACATGCTAGGGTGATGATGATGATGATTTTAATCCTCACCTGAGGACATGCTTAGAGAGAGGGAGGGAGAGAGAGAAACATCTATTGGTTGCCTTCTGTACTCAACCTAGCTTCGTGCCCTGACTGGGAATCGGACCATCAAACCCTCAGTGCACAGGACGATTCTCAACCACATGAGCCACTCTGCCTGGCCTTCAGTAGAATTTGAAGAATCCTCATTGTTATCCTACGTAGTTGTAATCTCAGATCCTAACCAGAACCTAACTGTCTTGACCGTGTGATCATTAAGCTCTCTGTGTCCCACCATGTACAGCACGGACCCTGAAAACGGGCACCTCTTCAACTGCACCCTTCCTCTCTGAGCCCAGTTTTCACAGCTGCCACCGTAATCAGACATTTCCCACCCCCCACCCTAAGGCAGCCCCGCTGGCAGGGAGCAAGGGGCAGGGGGCAGGGTGGCAGCAGGGGGCAGGGGAAAGGGCAGGGGGCAGGGTGCCAGCAGGGGGCAAGGGGCAGGGGGCAGGGGATAGGGTGCCAGCAGGGGACAGGGGGCAAGGGCAGGGTGCCAGCAGGGGGCAGGGGAAAGGGCAGGGGGCAGGGTGCCAGCAGGGGGCAGGGTGGCAGCAGGGGGCAGGGGAAAGGGCAGGGGGCAGGGTGCCAGCAGGGGGCAAGGGGCAGGGGGCAGGGGATAGGGTGCCAGCAGGGGACAGGGGGCAAGGGCAGGGTGCCAGCAGGGGGCAGGGGGTAGGGTGCCAGCAGGGGACAGGGGGCAAGGGCAGGGGGCAGGGTGCCAGCAGGGGGCAGGGGATAGGGTGCCAGCAGGGGACAGGGGGCAAGGGCAGGGGGCAGGGTGCCAGCAGGGGGCAAGGGGCAGGGGATAGGGTGCAGCAGGGGAAAGGGTGCCAGCAGGGGGCAGGGGGCAGGAGTAGGAGCAGGCCGCTTATTTACATAAAGACTTAACAGGAAATAAGTCACAGAGTCAGGGTTTCTTAGGAGGCTGGTGCCAGATAAATTTTATTATATTTAGAAAAAAAAAGTAACTGGAAATAAAAGTAAGACATTCAAAATGAATGAGAGTTTTTAACACCCTACCCACCCTTAATGGCAGCATTTGGACCCAGCGCCCAAGCCGGTTTTAACCCAACCGAGGTGCTGGAAGGCAGAGCACACAGTGGTGCCCATCAAGCCGAGGAGGGCGATGGAGCCCAAGGCTCCCCTGCTCCGTTTGCTGGGCTCTGGAGGAGAAGGAAGAGAGGGAGAGAGGAAGAGAAGGCGTTACGGGCAGCTCCACAGGCACGGCCGTCAGCGTCGGCGAGCCCTTCCCTCCAGGCGCAGACCGCCTGGCCAGAGGCCAGCCCACCTTTCGCAACGCCATGCCGACAGGGCTGCTTGGACCTCAGACAGTTACAGGACAATCGTGGGAACTGCGAGGCCCGGACCTGGGCGTGCCTCCCCCTTCTTTAAAGATTGTAAGGGCAGCAGAAACGCTTTCCCCTCCGTCTGTCGGCCCCCAGTCGCGAGGAGCAGGGCCTGGAGCCACACTGCCTGGCTCCGAGTCCTGGCCTATAGATTCCACCTAGTAGCTCTGTGACGTAGAGAGAGCCTTAATCTTTCCAAGCCTCAGTTTCCCCATCTGTGAAAGAAGATGCTATCATCTACATTACAGAATTGCCAGAAGTTTTGAAATAGCGAGATGCAAAGTTCTTAGAGCAGCAATGGGCACAGAAAATGCCCGATAAAGGTAAGTTTTGTTACTATTCAAAGGTGAGTAAAAAGCAAGACGGGAACAGACCTTTCACCTAAACCTCCAGCTCCACCCCCTTTCCTTAGAGTCCTGCTAAGAAGGGAACGGCCTCAGATTTGCCCTTTGCTGCCCTGGCGGGAGCGGGTGCCCTTACCTCCCGTGTAGTAGCCATAGGCATAGAGAACTCGTCCCACGATCCAGGCCAAGCCCAAGCCGGAAACGACTCGCTAAAATAAAGAGTGGGGGAGGGGAAGTCAGTGTTTGCATTCAAGGAATAGGCAGAGCTGCAATGACATCTAGGGTTGACTGTGCAATGTTTTAGCAAAAAGCTAATCATGTCACTCGTGTCACGAGCTGCAGATGTGCTGTTCTGGCAGCTGGTGCGGACCAGAGGCTGCGGAGGACACTTTCTGACCAAGGCGGGGCCAAAAGGCACGTAATCGGGCTCAGGAAACCTGCTTGATTTACAAGGTAGAGGGCAGACCAACCCCACGGTCCACAGGGCTGCAGTGGCCTGCGAGGCCCATCCACCCGCTAACGGACCACGTCATACACTCAGGTGCTACAGGTCAGGTCCCTGAGACCAGGCGTCGGCTGGTTGGTTCACCGCCGTAACCTGAGGCAATCAGTGAGTGTTTGTTGCAAGAATGAATGAGTACGCAAAGTAAAACACGCATGGACTTGAGCCTAATAGAGTCAGGCCTGGGTTCAAATTCTGACTCTTCTATCCTGTAGCTAATTGACTTTGAGAAGGTTACACAGTATCCATGATGTTTCCCCTCATCTGTGAAAAAACAAACAAACCCACAAGGGGAAAATCTGCCTACTTTAAAGAACTCCGTTAACACAGACAATAGGGTGGTGAAGGTCTGGGGCAGGCTCGGGGGTGGGCGGAAGAGGGTCAATGGGGAAAAAAGGGGACATAGCTAATACTTTCAACAATAAAGATTCAAAACACACCACAGTTCTGCCCAGCCGGGTGTGGCTCGTGGCTGAGCATTGACCCAGGAACCAAGAAGTCACCAGCTCGATTCCCGGTCAGGGCACAGGCCCAGGTTGTGGGCTCCACCCCAGGAGGGGGCGTGCAGGAGGCAGCCGATCAACGATCCTCTCCCATCATTGATGTTCCTATCTCTCTCTCCCTCTCCCTTCCTCTCTGAAATCAATAAGAATCTATTTAGAAAACCAACAACACAAAAACTCTGTTAGAAGTAACTGATTGAAATTCTTTAAATAAATACACAGAGGAAATACATCGGATCCCAGACGACACCCCGGGAACAACTCACCGGGTGGTACACACCCCCAACAGCGAGGAAAAATAAGAAGGGAGGGTACACTTCCAACCTGCAAGAGACAGAAAGACACTTCTGAAAAGTGCCCTGTGTACGCGGAGGCGCTCTTCCTAAACGCTGACGGAGGGAGACCGGCCACCGCCCGCCTGGGTCAGAGGGGACGAGGAACAGGAGCAGGGCGCCGTCTGACCAGCCGCGAGGGGCTCTGTGACTCGGGTGGGTTTCCTTGCAGAGCACGGGCCCTCACTCCCTGGGCTGGGGGACTCAGTATCACCTAGAGCAGCGGCTACACCTCCTGCAGGGGGTGCGGCACGGGAGACCGCCTTGGAGGGGTCACCCAGGACGCCACCATCCTAGCACTCTTCATTGTGCTTACTGTCCAACCTGCTCACTTACAGGTTTTTAAATGATACTTTCAGTGAGTGCCCACGATCGCCACCGTCGCTCTTACAGACAGGGCGCACAGGCCGGATGCCGGACAGAGGCCCCCCCCACCCACCGCCGCGGCGTCTGTGCCGAGGGCCCACACTCACGTGTTCTGGTGGGCTCGCTGGATGCAGTTGAAGAGGTGCCCGTTTTCAGGGTCCGTGCTGTACATGATGGGGTACTGTGGACACAGAGGGCTTGCTGATCAGACGTTCAAGACAGTTAACACGAACCTGGGCGCTAATCTATCCCAAGCTTCTGTGTCGGCTTAACTATGTGCAGTGACCAGGGCTGGGTTCTCAGAGGCAGGGTCACTCAGGCTGTTAATACCCAGGGATAAGGGAGGGGGCAGCTGTGCCACAGCCATCGCTGCCGGGTGTCTGACACATTGCAGACACCACGGGGAAACACCCTTCCCACAGCCTCCGAGGGCCCCGACAGGGGCAGCGGAAACAGAGGAGAGAGTGACGGGCACTCTATTAAAGCAAAGCAAAGAAACTAGGTATGGGCACTTAGAAGCAGCTCGAGTTCGGAGTCTAATGATGAGTCACTAAGCAGAAAGACACCTAGAACCGCTCCCAGGCCAACGGCAGCAGCCACCCCTCTGGACCAGCCAGAAGGGGCAGCAGCCATCCCTCTGGACCAGCAGAAGGAACGGGGATCAGGTGGCCCCGCTGCTGGTCCGGCGGCTCAGGCCAGTGCACGGCAGCACCACGCACACTCTGCGTGGAAACGGGACAGTGGCCTGGGGGTGCCACGCCAGGAAACAGCACTGCCTTTGAACCCTCCGCAGAAACATGCCCCTTCCTGGCGAGCAGCTCCGGCCCAGCAGGCTGTCCCCTGCCAGCCCACCTGGCCTTTCTGCAGGAGACGTGAAACCAGCCCCGCAGCGCCCGCGTTTCCTGCCTTCTTCCTGCTGGGAAGGTGCAGCCTTTCTACAAGGTCCAGTAGACGCTGCCGCCACTGACCACTCGCCTCGCCTCCCGCTCCAGGACAGAAACAAGTTCTCGCCCAGACCATGTGTGCCCACTCACCTCCACCTTGTACTTCTTGCGGGCCTTGGCGACGTTGACGGCGAGATGCGCCACCATGATGAAGCTGGCGGCCCCGGTCAGGACCACGAACCCGTACTCCTTGGAGAGGACGGCCATCTCGGCTCTGCAGGGAAATGGCAGGGACACCAGCCTGTGGCGTGCGCGGCAGGAGCAACGCACACCTGCAGGCCACAGGGGCGTGGTGATGCCTGGAAGAGGTGGCTGGAGACACCGCTGTATTCATGCTCAGAACTTAAAACTATAAGGATGAACGTTCACAGACCGTCCTCGACATTATCGTCCATTCTCCCTCGTGCTGGGTTCTCCATCAACACGACATTAGGAGCCGTGTCCAACCTCTGAGCTGCTCGCGAGGGCCGCCACCCGCCCGTCTCCAGGATGGACCTGGGGGAAGGGCTGTCTCCATGCGTCAGCACCAGCGTCACTCCTGGCCACACCTCCTGGCCATTCAGGGTGGCCACGGAGGGCGAGGAGACGGGCTGCCCTCTCAGCTTGCTCCCCCGCTTCTCTTCTAGAACGAGCCATTTCCAAAGTGTGGAAAATCAGCTCAGTAGTTATTAGAACAAAAATATGGGCTGGATTCTGAGAATCTCTTTGGAAACGAACGGCGGAGCTCCCAGTCTGCCCCACATCCTTGGGCCGCCAGGCCATTTAAAGGAAGCGGTCTCTGACCCAAAACAGTGAAACCAGCACATTTGGTTTAGGTCAAAGTTTGCAAGTCTAGAGTTGGCTTCGAGACCCAAAGCTTTGGACAGGGCGCCGGGCTCCCGGGCAGATGGGCACACCGTGTGCCTGGGCCGCACCTTCAGCTCATGGTCACGCTCCCCAAGCCCACCAGCGCCAGGCTACACCTGAGGCAGGGAGGCGCCGCGAGGAGGGCAGAGCCAAGACCAGGGAGGCCTGAGAGTCCCTCCCCTGCCCCCGAGCGGCCAGGCCAGCACTGGCTCTGGTGCTTAGTCCTGGACCTCTGTTCTTCCCACTTGCAAGGACTCGGGTAGGAGAAGCAGGTGGCGGACTAAGGGCCTCTCGAGCAGGTGTTTCTACTGCAGGCAACGAGCCCTCAGAATTAGGTGCTCAGAAACCTACAGTTAGAATTGAGCATGTATGACTGGCTCCTCTTCCAGAGCAGAAATGCAGTCTGGGAGTTAGACCCTGGGCCGCCACTCCCCTGGCGCTTTGCTAAGGCCACGGTGGTGGTTGCAAAGGGCTGCAGTCAGCGGGCATGGGAGTCCTGCCCTCCCCGAGGCTCCCCCTGCAGGAGCCGCAGACACCTGGTCAGGTGCAGGAGCAAAGCACCCAGCCAGGGAGGCGTCCTGCTCCCTTGCCAGGGCGGCCGGCACTCCCCGTGGCTGGGATTCTGCCAACCCAGAGCCAAGCTCCGCTGGGGTCGCCGCTAAGCTCCCAGGAGGGAGTCTGGCCGAGCACTGACTGTGTGCTTAGAGATAGATCCCTGTGGGATCGATGCCACCCCGGGTGCTTTCAGGAACGACCCCCTCCAACTGAGGTAATGCTTGCCACCTGGCACAGTCCTGGAGTCCAGCATGCACCATCCATGTTACAGTGCCTTCCCCTCAGACCACCCAGCGAAACCATGGGGGCAGCTGGCTGTCTGGCTCCTTGGGCAGGAGGTCAGAACCCAGGAAAGCAGGCACCGCCGCTGCTGAAAACAAATGCAGGGACTGAGTCACGCGAAGGCTCGTCCTTTAAGGAGGGAACAGCTTAGCTCCCTCAGGGTGCAAAAACCTTAATCATTTGCTGAATTCTTTTTTCCTAGGAATCCAGGGCAAAGAGAGGGGACGTTTCCACGCCTTAGAGATCGGCCTTGGTGGTTCAGGCCAGGTGCGTGCTGGGATGGGAGGCAGCTCAGTTCCCAGTGGCCACACCCAGCAGCCCCAGCCGCACCCACGCCCTGCCAGCCCGGGCCAGCAGATAGCTCGGGGCAGAGCTCCCGAAGCTGATAAGTGGCCCGGAGGCCCGGGCTGGTGAAAGCACTGCTGTGGGTGGCATGCCACTGCTCTGTGTCACCAGCAACCCTTCCTTCCACCCACTCAACACGATAAGGCCGGGCGGAGACTCTGCCTTCTCCGGGTGCTGGACACACAGCCCGTCCAAGAGTCTGTTCGCAGCTCAGCTTCACGGCGGTGAGGAATACTTTGCAACTTGTTTGTTAATCATCTTACAGTGTTTAAGGTTATACATTAAAGTTTACAATTTGTATAAATAAGAGTGCATTTAGGTACATACAGGGTGAGACAAAAGTAGGTTTACAGCTATTGGTATGGAAAATGATACAATAATTAATGAATAATAATACAAGAATAAACAATGTTTCTCGGACTCACAACTGTAATCCTACTTTGTGCTGCCCTGTGTCTGGGAGGATCTGGTCTGTGCATCAAACGTCGGGGGAGGGGCAAGGTGTAGTCACCCCGAACAGCCTGCGATAGGCTGGCAATACTCCTGCATTATTCTTACTTTTCGGCTCATTCGTTCCACTGGGAATCTGTTTGGTTCAAAGACATCACCTCAGGCTGGAGAAACCAAGATGGCGGCATAGGTAAGCACTTAAACTGCTGCCTCGCACAACAATTTAAAAACTACAACTAAAAGATATAACGGACACCATCCAGAACCACAGGAAAGCTGGCTGAGTGAAAATTCTGCAACTAGAAGGAAAGAGAAAAGCTCACAGAGAACTGGAGGTACAGCAAAGGGTCTTTGTGCGCGCAGAGAGGAAGGGCGGCTGAGAGCCTGGCTGACTTTCTCTGGCTGAAGGGAGAAGGAAGCCCCCGACCGCACTGAACCCCAGTTCTGACTGCACTGAACCCCAGTTCTGGGTGAGCCCCTGGGGACCCATGCTCTTACGGGGGGAGTCTGGACTCTTGGGCGGAGACTCCGGAGCCGGGGAAGGCAGAGGTCTGAAGGAGCACGCGTGCCAGTGCACACAAAGGCTGCGGAGGTTGCCACAGGCTTTCCCTAGTAGAAGGGAGTCAGAGTCTCCTGACTGCACTGGGCCCCAGTTCTGACTGCACTGAACCCCGGTTCCAGGCGAGCCCCTGGGGACCCACGCTCTTGTGGGGGGAGTCTGGACTCTTGGGCGGAGACTCGGGAGCTGGGGAAGGCAGAGGTCTACGCGTTCGTGCAAGGGCAAGGCTGACGGGAAGCCAAGACTGTCTGCTCCGCCCTGAGACTCCACCCCATCCAAGCTGAGCACAGAGGCTATTGCAATTTGGCAAGTCTAATCCTATAAGGCTGTCTCCAGCACTGAACTTCCAGCGTAGACACAGCTGATCCTCACAGCCAACTGGCCTGGAGGTCAATTCCTCCCAGTGATACCAACAACAATCAAGACTTAATAACAACAAGGCTGTACACACAGTCCACAAAGGGGTGCACCAAGAGTGTCCACCTCAGGTTAACTGGGGAGGCTGACCCACTGGGCCATATAGGAAACCTAGCACACAAATCTACCCTACCAACTCAGGGAAGCAGTGAAAATGCGGCGTCAAAGAAACAGATCACAAACAAAAGAAATGGAGGAAAACAAACGACTGGATATAGAATTCAAAACCACGGTTATAAGGCTTTTCAAGAATATCCTAGAAAAGGCCGATAAATATAACGAGACCCTCGAAGATATGAAAAAGGACCAACTAGAAATTAAACATACACTGACTGAAATAAAAAATATTATACAGAGACCCAAAAACAGACTAGAGGAACACAAGAATCAAGTCAAAGAATTGAAATACAAAGAAGCAAAAAACACTCAACAGAAAAAGCAAAAAGAAAAAAAAAATCCAAAAAGTTGAAGATAGTGTAAGAAGACTCTGGGACAACTTCAAGCGTACCAACATCAGAATTATGGGGGTGCCAGAAGAAGAGGGAGAGCAAGATACTGAAAACCTATTTGAAGAAATAATGACAGAAAACTTCCCCCACCTGGTGAAAGAAATAGACTTACAAGTCCAGGAAGCGCACAGAACCCCAAACAAAAGGAATCCAAAGAGGACCACACCAAGACACATCATAATTAAAATGCCAAGAGCAAAAGACAAAGAGAGAATATTAAAAGCAGCAAGAGAAAAACAGTTAATTACCTACAAGGGAGCACCCATACGACTGTCAGCTGATTTCTCAACAGAAACTATGCAGGCCAGACGGGAGTGGCAAGAAATTTTCAATGTGATGAATAGCAAGAACCTACAACCAAGATTACTCTACCCAGCAAAGCTATCATTCAGAATTGAAGGACAGATAAAGAGCTTCACAGATAAGAAAAAGCTAAAGGAGTTCATCACCACCAAACCAGTATTATATGAAATTCTGAAAGGTATTCTTAAAGAAGAGGAAGAAGAAAAAAGTAAAGATAAAAATTATGAACAACAAATACATATCTATCAACAAGTGAACCTAAAAATCAAGTGAATTAAAAACCTGAGGAACAGAATAATCTGGTGAATATAATAGAATCAGGGGCATAGAAAGGGAGTGGACTGATAATTCTCAGGGGGAAAGGGGTATGGGGGGGTTCAGGAAGAGACTGGACAAAAATCATACACCTATGGATGAGGACAGTGGCGGTGGGGGGGGCGGTAAGGGCAGAAGGTGGGGTGGGAACCGGGTGGAGGGGAGCTCTATGGGGGGGAAAAGGAGAAACAATTGTAATAATCTGAATAAAGATTTATTTTAAAAAAATTAAAAATAAAATAAAATTTTTTAATCACAAAAAATAAATTAAAAAACAAAAAAACCCAAAAAAACAAAAAAACAAAAAAAACCAAACAAAGACATCACCTCAGCTCTACTTGAAATTGCAAACCCAGACCCGGTACACATATCCAAGCCAAAAGGATTAAATGGATAACGCACCCATAAAACACACTGCTGGACAACCATTAAAAATGGCCCTGACCAGTTTGGCTCAGGCAGGGGTCCTCAAACTTTTTAAACAGGGGGCCAGTTCACTGTCCCTCAGACCGTTGGAGGGCCGGACTATAGTTTAAAAAAAAAACTATGAACAAATTCCTATGCGCACTGCGGGCCTGGGACGAGTCGGCTGCTAAGCAGGACAGGCAGCGGCACCCGGTGGGCCGGATAAATGTCCTGGGCGGGCCGCATGTGGTCTGTGGGCCGTAGTTTGAGGACACCTGGGATAGAGCATCGGCCTGCGGACTGAAGGATCCCAGGTTCGATTCCGGTCAAGAACATGTACCTTGGTTGCAGGCACATCCCCAGTGGGGGGTGTGCAGGAGGCAGCTGATTGATGTTTCTCTCTCATCAATGTTTCTAGCTCTCTATCCCTCTCCCTTCCTCTCTGTAAAAAAAAAAAAAAAAAAGTCAATAAAACATATTTAAAAAAAAGTGGCTAATGTCGAAACAGGGTTCATTTTTAGCATGTTAGGTGAAAAAAATAATGTGTATATGCAGTATAGTCTTAGTTTTCTCAATAATAGAAGAAAATATAAAAATTTCTAGTGGCTGATTTATATATTTTCATTTGCATTTTTCAATAATTTCTGAAAGGAGCAAACATATACCCAAAAACTTATATAAAAATGGCCTGACAGACCTAGCCAGTTTGGCAGTGGATAGAGCGTTGGCCTGCAGACCAAAGGGTCCTGGGTTCGATTCCGGTTAAGAGCATGTACCTCGGTTGTAGGCTCCTCCCTGGCCCGGGCCCTGGTTGGGGCACTTGCGGCAGGCAGCCAACCGATGTGTTTCTCTCACATCGGTGTCTTTCCCTCTCTCTTCTACTCTCCCTAAAAATCAATAGAAAAATATCCTCGGGGGGGATTAAAAAATAATAATCTTAAGAATGGCCTGACAGTGATGGGTGATGAAGAGATAGGAGCAGGTCGGACCTGTGGCATGAGTCCTGACCCCTGCCCTTCCCGGGTGGTCATGGGGGGGCTCTGTAGTGAGGACATTGCTGGGCTGAGTGTCTGAGTCAGAGCCTGGCTCTCACACTTCCTCTCTGTGTCCTGGGAAAATTAGCATATTTCAGCAGCCTGCTTCCCTACCTGCTAAATGGAGGTCATAATGTACCTACCCACCTCTGTGGTTGTGAGGTTAAGTGCAGGTGGTACAGCTTGTAACCCCAGCCCAGATGCTTGACACTTAGCAAGTGCTTAATAAATGCTGTACATCGAGTTATGTTATACATGCTGATGTTCTGTTGACTGTCTTTGCCCTGATCTCTATACTAATAAAAGGGTAATATGCTAATTAGACTGGACATCTTCTGGACAAAGCCATAGTGGCAGGGCACCGACACAGAGGTGGTTAGGGCTGATCAGGCTGGCAGGGGAGAGCAGTTAGGGGCGATCAGGCTGGCAGGGGAGGGCAGTTAGGGGGCGATCAGGCTGGCAGGGGAGGGCCATTAGGGGTGATCAGGCCAGCAGGGGAGGGCAGTTGGGGGCGATCAGGCTGGCAGGGGAGCAGTTAGGGGGCGATCTGGCTGGCAGGCAGAGGTGGTTAGGAGTGATCAGGTCAGCAGTTAGGAGCCAGCGGTCCCGGATTGGAGAGGGTGCAGGCCGGACTGAGGGACCCCCTTCCCCCGTGCATTAATTTCATGCACCGGGCCTCTAGTATAATAATAAAAGTGTAATATGCTAATTAGACAGGACGTCCTTCCAGACGAAGCCAAGGCTGCAAGGGAAGCCTGGGTCCCGGGTGCCAGAGGGAAGCAGGCAAATCAGTAAGCAGATACCCAATTCCAGATTTCCCCCTTCACAGCCGTGATCAGAAACTGGGTACAAAAAGCCCCACAGAAACGAAACTGAGTGGGCTGGGGCAGGGCAGGAACGGTACTCGCAGAGGCGTGGGCTCCCAGCTGACTCCTGGCAGACTGGAGAGGAGGCAAAGCGGTTCGGCCGCGAGGAGGTTAAGTTGAAAGTTTAAAGGAACTTGAATCATTCCATCCAGTTTTTGCTTTTTAATTAGACAAATTCTGTCATTGGTTTAAGAGAAGAGACCCCTTGGGAAGTGTTTCCACTCCTGGCCGACTTGGCGTTGTTTATGACTCGCCTCCTGGGGGCACACCGTGGAGGAGAGGCGTGGCAGCGCTGAGCTGCGCTGGGTTCACACAGCTCGGTGACCCCGGGGCCATGGATGAGTGCTTGGAACACCATCTCTTCTGTGCAGCCGGCGAGAAGACAGGTGTGCAGGAGGCTTTTCAGAAAGCTACAAGGCGGCACTGCAAAGCCTCAGCCCTGGCACGCTCACACGCTCAGCCCTGGGAGGCTGGTCTCAGCCCTGCAGATCCGCTCGGCTCCGGGCCTGAGTGAGCCACCACGTCCAGGCATCTGGCTCAGGTTCCACCCTCCTGCTCCTGTCTACTTAGATTCCAAAGGGGAGTTTGTTTCCTGGCGTGGATAGTGTGCTGAGTCTAAGAGCATGGAATTCCTTTATTCAACCACGACATACAGAGCACTACTGTATGCCAGGCACTGTTAGGTGTGGGGATACAGCGTGAGCAAGATGGGGTCCCTGCCTGCAAGGCACTGCTGTTCTCGAGATGATGAAAGACGAACAACAAACACACAGAACTCAACTGAGAGTGGCCTCCGCCGTGGAGGGCAGGGCCTGGCTACTCTCTCAGGATGCCGTGGGCCTCTGCCGTGGGCCTCTGCCGTGGCAGCTGCGCCGAGTGAGGAAGAAACAGCCGCACAACGTCCTGGGGAAAGAACAGCAAGTGCAAACGCCCTGAGGCACAGCTGGCAAGTTCAAGGTCAGAACGGTGGCCGGTGTGGCGAATGGTGGGAATCATAGATGAGGTTAGAGGGGATGGTCCAGATTACGAGAGAGACCTTACAGGCAGGGAACAGGCAACTCTTCTTGCTTCTCCCTCCAGGGACTCAGATGAGAGGCGCCATGGAGGAAAAGCTGGGAGGGTTGATGAGGAAGCACCACTCCCCTAAGGGACGGTGTGACCAGCGATGTGAGCCGTCACTGACTCTCGTGTAGGAAGGGCCCAGAACAGCATAGACCCTGGCGGCAGGGAAGACGACGTTCTGATGGGAAGAAGTGGCCCTGGGAGCAGACTGAGTGCTCTTGGCTTCGGCGACGGGACCCCTGATGGAGCTTCAGGGGAAGGGTGGAAGGTGGGAGGCAGTCCTGCCTCCTAAGTTGGCTCATGGCCAATCCTGCCAACAGGGCCCCATGCCTGTCCTGCCCCTTCCCAGGAAGCCTCTGCCTGTGTGTGTTCGCACACCTGCCTCACGCTGACCAGCGAGCCAGTTAGACATCGATTCCGGTTAAGAGCATGTACCTCGGTTGCAGGCTCCTCCCTGGCCCGGACCCTGTTTGGGGCACTTGCGGGAGGCAGCCAACCGATGTGTTTGGACACTGACAAAGACACCCGGCCCACAGCTCCAAGTGCACTCGCCCTCCTAGGACAGACGGGTCTCCCACGTATATTTTTTATAGTAATTTGCACGTCGACAAAACCTCAGCGGAGGCTGCTGTTCTCTGTTCTAGGCCGTGGTTCACCTGCAGGGTTCGCTGCAACACGCCCTGCTCTGGAGTTTCTGGCCCAGTGGGTCCCAGGGGGCCTGGGAGTCTGCCTTTGTAACACGTGCCTCGGCGAGGCTGGGGATGCGGTCGAGACCACCGTTTAGGAAGTTTCCGGACGTGTTGATATTGTCCAATTCCAACCCACAGGCATGGTCCCGCCTCCGTCCTCGGGGCTCCGAGGAACCTCGCCCTGCAGCACCCCCAAGCTCCAGGGGCTGAGGAGCCAGAGGTGGTTTGCAGAGCGAGCTCCGTCCAGCGCCCAGTGGCCCTGCACACTTACTCGTGAAGGGCGTGCCCACCGCAGACCGGTTCCTTCAGTCAGCTCCAGGACGCGGGCTCGGAACCAAACAGGTGGGCCAGAGCTCAGGACCTGCTGGGACTGCCTCCTCAGCCTCAGCGGCAACAGCCGCTCATTCCCAGCTCTCTCCATGGTCACAGTCACTCACCGGTCAGATGTCCCCCTCATCAAATCAGTCAGAGCAGAAGGCTTTTCACCTTCAAAAGTGATGCTCCTCATGCTCCGGGAGGACCTGAGTCAGCCACTTTCAGACCATGGATCAGGGGTACCTGACGTTCTCTTTTTTAAATATGTATTTTTATTGATTTGAGAGAGGAAGGGAGAGAGCGATAGAAACATCAATGATGAGAGGGAATCACTGATCAGCTGCCTCCTGCACGCCCCCCACTGGGGATTGAGCCCGTAACCTGGGCATATGCCCTTGACTGGAATCAAACCCGGGACCCTTCAGTCCGTAGACCGGAATCGAACCTGGGACCCTTCAGTCTGTAGACCGGAATCGAACCCGGGACCCTTCAGTCCGTAGACCGGAATCGAACCCGGGACCCTTCAGTCTGTAGGCCGACGCTCTGTCCACTGAGGCAAACCGGCTAGGGAAGGGGTTCCTGACATGCTGAACATCGGCACCATGACTTCAATGAAAGGGCTACTTGAGGACCCACGGGCCCTCCAACTACTCCTGATGAATCTTCATCCCCGAGGGCAGGAATGGCAACATGGGAAACGGCCTCAGCCTCCACCCTGCATACCTGCTGCCAGACCGGTACCACCGAGTGCTTCTTGCACGCCAGGAGCGTGATAGTTTATGCACATTAACACTCAGTCCCACAACGACCCTGCGTGGGAGTCACTGTCATCATCCCGTGTGCAGGTGAGGAACTGAGGCGAGAGGAGGTCGTAAGCTGCCTCAGACCCACGGCGAGCGAGTGCAGAACGGGGTCTGAGCTCGGGCAGAGGGGCCTGCGTCCTGCTCGGCGCTGCCACACAGGCTGCGGGGCCCCCTCCACTAAGCTCCCCTCGGGGGCAGTGCCGGAGCGACACCGGGCTCCCCCAGGACAGCCAGGGCACAGAGCCAGGCGGGGGAACATGTGCACAGGACCACGAACTCTGCGAAGACAGACGAGGTCTTCCTTTCCGACCCGCTGCCCTGTGCTTCTTTCCTCGCTAGGGTGTCGGTCGGACGGTCAGGGCTGCTGGAAGTGGCAGGAAGAGGGTCCTCCGTCCCTCATTAAACAGGCGTCAGTGGTGGGTGTTTCACAGGCGCCCCGTGGTGACCACGGTAAGGAACCCAATTGTTTCTGTCGTTTTTAAAACAGCAACACCTGGTTTGTGACTTTCTGATTTATTTATGGAAGTATTTATCACCAGCCAAACACGATTTTTTGAGGATATACCAGGTTGGGGGGAGGAAACTGGGAAGAGTGCTTGGAAGCAGTGGGGGGTGGGTGGGGGGAGCTGCAGGAAAGCCTGGCCGAGGTGGGCTTCCAGGGAGGTAGGAGCACAAGGGTGCCCTGGTGACCCCCGGGCCTGGAGGTCTGTGGGCCAGGTCTGGGGGTTGGGACATCTCTTCCGTGCAGCCGGCGAGAAGACGCAGGTGGCTTTCCAGAAAGCTGCAAGGCGGCACTGCAAAGCCTCACTCCGGTGCGGTCACACTCAGCCCTGGGAGGGCTGCTCTCAGCCCTGCAGATGCGCTCGGCTCCAGGGCCCCAGGGCCCGAGTGAGCCACACGCAGCCCCACATCTGGCTCAGGTCCTGCCTCCAGGACCTGTGCTGACATTTTCCCGGAAGCCTCACCAGCCCTGCCCTGCTGTTCCCGTCCTGGCCCCACGCATCTTATCTCACTGGGCCAGGGTTCCTTCAGCTACACAGGCGTCAGCCGATACCCCTGGGGCTCGGCCTTCCTGGGCTCCCCTGTCCTGGGCTCCCCTGTCCTGGGCTCCCCTGTCCTGGGCTCCCCTCTCCTGGGTTCCCCTCTCCTGGGGTCCCCTGTCCTGGGCTCCCCTGTCCTGGGCTCCCCTCTCCTGGGTTCCCCTCTCCTGGGCTCCCCTCTCCTGGGTTCCCCTCTCCTGGGCTCGGCCCTCCTGCACCACGGACTGAGGCCACTGCCAGCAGTTCCTCGGGCAGCCACCACCACATGGAGCAAAGGTGGGCTTTCTGGACCCGGCACTTGCCTCGAATAAGCGATGACTTCTGTGCCGTGGGAGTTACAACGTATCTTTTACTGACGTAAAATCAGTCAGATGTTTCAAGGGAGAGAGGATTCCCCCTTTCAGCTCCCTCTGCCTTCAAACAAACAAACAAACACGAGGCAGCGTGGACAGTGGTACATCCGCATGTAAGCGTGTCCTCAGATCAGACTGCAGTCTGTCACTGGTGTCTTGTTTATGCACCAGGAGTGGGACGATCACACAGCACTCAGACGCACCGGGATCCTTTCCCCAGCGAGTCACGAGAACCCTGACTTGGCTGCCTGCGCTTTGAGTCCAGCCTTCCTCACACAGGCTCCTTCTCTCCCACGGCAGCGCAGACACCATTTTCCTGAGACTGCCGTGAGGATGCCAGCATGTTGTGCTGGGCCCACCTCGCCTGCCTGAAGCGCCCTGGGCGGCTGCCCAGCCTCGGCTCTGCCCCCAGGTGGGTGTGCATAGGCACAGGCCTCCGGCAGCCCCAGCAGCACAGCTGGCCCTCCTGACACGTGTGGAGCTTGAGGGAGAGACTGGGGAGCCCGGAGGAGAGCATCAAAGAGCAATTCCATTCCCATGAAGAGAGAGGGGAAAGGCAATCCCCGATTTCTGTGGGTCCAGCTATACCTCCAGATGCTGGGTCTGTCACTTCTGCGTTACACACACCATGGCACCTATGTGCTTGCCAGCATTTCCAATGACAACCAGACTTGAGAAAGAGCACGTGGACATTTAAGAGAAGGAATAATAACCGAGTGAGGATGCAAACCTCTTTACCACAGCTGCACATTTAAGAGAAGGAATAATAACCGAGTGAGGATGCAAACCTCTTTGCCACAGCTGCACGGGTCTTCAGCAGACAGTTCTCCGAGGGGTGAAAATGACATGCTGGTTGAAGAGTCATTGTTTCTCTGATTACTGACTCACGTGAGGCCAGCGGGATAGGGCACAAAGTGGGGCTGTCCCAGCACCCTGATTCTTCAATTCCTCATCAGGAGGACGGAAGATCTGTCCTTTTTAGAGATAACGGTGCCATAGTCCAAATATATTCAGCTTTATAGTTAAACTATAAAGGTAGGGTCCCTAGGCCTGGGCAGTGATCAGGGCTGATCGGGGGCCTTCTGGCTGCTGGCCGGGACCTTCCTTCATTCTGCGCCACTCCCTGGTGGTAAGCACATGTCATAGCAAGCAATCAAACTCCCGGTCTCCTGGTTGAACTCCCGAGGGGACACTTTGCATATTAGCCTTTTATATATATAGACTAGAGGTCCGGTGCACAAAATTCATGCGGGGGGGGGGGGTGCTCGGCCTGGCCTCCAGGACCCCTTGCAATCTGGGACCCCTCAGGGAATGTCTGACTGCCAGTTTAGGCCCGATCCCACAGGGATCCCCAATCCTGCGGGATTGGGCCTAAACTGGCAGTCGGACATCCCTCTCGCAATCCGGGACCGCTGGCTCCTAACCGCTCGTCTACCTTCCTGCCTCATCACCCCTAACCACTCTGCCTGCCTGCCTGGTGGCCCCTAACTGCTCGCCTGCCTGCCTGATCACCCCTAATAACTCTGCCTGCCTGATCACCCCTAACCACTCGCCTGCCTGCCTGATCGCTCCTGCCTGCCTGATGGCTCCTAACCACTTGACTGCCTGCCTAATTGCCCCTAACCACACTTGCCTGCCTGTCTGATCACCCCTAACTGCTCACCTGCCTGCCTGATCGCCCCTAACCACTCACCTGCCTGCCTGATTGCCCCTAACTGCCTCTGCCTGAGTCCCTGCCACTGCAGCTTTGTCCGGAATGATGTCTGGAAGGTCATTCATCTGACCATTCTAATTAGCATATTACTCTTTTATTCGTATAGATAGCCACCACTTGGCCATATATATATTCAAGTGTCACATGTTTTAATCCCAGCACTTTGGAGAACTGAGTTCATTCCTGCACTAGGGGTCCCTTGACCTCCCTTCCCATACTTGTCCCCTACGCTACAATGTAGCCGGCCACCTCATGACTCCGGAGGAAAGTATCAGCAGAAGCCACAACTCCGGGATGACTCACCATGGAGTCCTCAGCGCCTTCCACCGCCCTGCGCACAGCCCCGGGCTCCCCGCAGTGACACCGCACAGAGGGAAGTTCTCGGAAATCCCAGGCAGAACCCTAAAGGAAGATTCCGCCAAGGCAGAGGCAGGAAATGCCCCAAGATGCGCAAGTCTGCCGGATCCTGGTCGGTGCGTCTGCACTGAGTGTTAAGAGCAGACGCGCTCTACCTGCCGCCTTCTCTCTGGAGGTGACTGTGAAAGGCACACAGGAGCCCAAATGGAACTGAACCCCCAGGAAAAGCTGCTAATTGAGCTTCAGGAATCTAAGAATAGTAGGTTTGTAATGAGACGGGACAGATCCTAGGTCCCTTTGCCGGTGCGAGGACACTTTCCCAACAGATTCTTAACACAAAAAGCTCCATGGGTGAGAGTCCCTGACTGGTGACACCTCACCTGGAGCCCCGGGTCACACTGGACCACCTGGAGCTCGGCCTCCCAGGTGACAGGCTCCTGGGGCCAGGCTGCAGGAGATGCTCCATGGTCCGAAGGCAGTGACCTCAGAGGCAGGGGAAGAGCAGGGGAAGCCATGGACACAGAAGAAGGGAAAAATCTCAACAATTGCTTATTTGTTAAAGTCTCTGCCAGACGAACCATTTACCTGCGAGGAGTGCCTGCCTGGTGCCCACCTGCCGCCTTCTTCAGTCCTGCTCATAAGGGCTCCTCCCCGCCCAGCCCTACTAAGCGCCATGCTCCACTGAGGGCACGGCCACTGTGGTGACCCAGACGGAGAAGGCAGAGGATAGTCAAGGAGGGACAGAGCACAGGAGGACCGTGAAACGGGGGGACGGATGGAACGATGGCTGCGGGACAGAAGGTGTGATGTGGGAGAGAACACAGCAAGCACACAGGCAGGGGGGCCGCTGTATTTGTGGGAGAAAGAGAAAGGCCAGCATGTCTGGAGGTGTGATAGAGAAAGGGTGGTTGGAGAAATAAATTATTATCCATACTACTTATTACTAGCACGTGCATCATTTACTGCGTGTCAAGCACTGTTCTAAGGAGTTCACCACTATTAACTCATTAAACCCCTCAGAGCATTCCTAGGATATATTATAACTTCCATTTTTGCAGAAGAGGAAACAGCATCAGAGAGGTTAGGTCATCTGCCCAAGGTCACACAGCTGTCACAGAGACTGCCTGGCTTCACACAGGTTGGAGCCACATCTGACCTCTTTTGAAACTTGTCCACTTCCTCAGACTCTCTCCTTATTCGCAAGAATAGAAAGCTAATAATTAACTCTAAATCTGTGACTGATTAAAGCCTGAGATCTTTCTAATTGGAAGAAAGAAAAAACCTTGGAAAAGGTCCAAAAAGGAAGTTAAAAAAAAAAAAAAGCATGCCGGCACTACAATATGGCAAACGAGGAGAGATTACAGAACGGGAAAACGTCCTCCGGTCTTTCAGGCATTCAGGTTCACAAGGGGTAAGGCAGCCCAGAAATTGGCACTTCGTTTTTATTTTTATTTTTTTTAGGGCCTTCCAGTAAAAGCTGGAAGAACTGCTGGACAAATTCAAAAAGAGCTGTAAGCACTGGCACTTCGTTTTTATAACATGATTTGCCATGTAACCTGTCCCTTAACTGGCATTACACAGGAACCGAGGGTCATAGGGAAACAAAACCCTGATTTCCAGAAGAGGAAAAAGAGATCTCGAATGAGTCACACTGAACCACTTGGATTTTCCATCACAAGAAACGCGGGCCGACAGCAGTTAATTCTGCAGAGTCCCCTCTAGGGTACCAGCCATTCTGAATGAAGGAACCACCTGGGCTGCTGGCTCCTGCCCAGGACAGGGGTCTAACTCTCCATACCTGTCTGTACCAATCGTTCACATTTCTTAGGCTGGAGAAATAAAATATCACTTATTTTAAAAAGTGTACTAAGGCACCAAAACATTAGGACCCAAGTTCCAGTTAGTAAACAGGCCAACTCTGGAAAGAGCTCAGAGGGGGCCGTGCAATTCCAAATGCTGAAATCCTTCCAGGGATTTGCAAATGTATCGGGAAGGCAGTACAACTGTCCTGTCTCCTCAATGCTTTTCTCCTCACAAAGAGAGTTAGGTAGACACTGTAAGAGACAGTGCAGCAAACACAGGAATTCTATTTTACACAGCAGCCACCTACCTCATATCTGCTAAATTCTTCTTTTTCAGGAGGATGGTATACTTAAAAGGAGTATTAATCCATTGCAAAAACTGTAGCAACATATTCTGTTAAACAACTATTGCTTAAAATATGCGAAATGAGCCCTAGCCAGTTTGGCTCAGTGGATAGAGTGTCAGCCTGCGGACTGAAGGGTCCTGGGTTCGATTCTGGTCAAGGGCACATGCCTGAGTTATGGGCTCAATCCCTAGTAGGGGGCATGCAGGAGGCAGCCAATCAATGATTCTTATCATTGATGTTTCTAGCTCTCTCTCTCTCTCTCTCTCACTTCCTCTCTGAAATCAATAAAAATATATTTTTAAAATGATTCCTGGTCAGATGTGGTGGGCAATGGTGTTCTGAATATGGATTCAGAATATTTAAATGCAAATATAGGGATCAGTCTATTTAAATGCAGCTAGCTGTGCAGTAGGCACTAACTAAATTACTTTTTGACAGATTGACTTGCCATTCGTTTCATTCCAGATTGGTCCAGGATCCAGGGGCTTTTCAGCATTTCTCTGGATAACGGAGAAAGCTCTTCTCTCACGTCTGCTCAGTCTATTTGCTGTCCTCCAATTAGGAGGTTCCTTTCAGGACTGTCTCCTTGGAGAGCTAGGCCAGCAGGAGGACTTCTAAACGGGGGTGTGGGAGTGTGGGGGGGGGTGGGGAGACTACCCTTCTGCGCTTTGTGAGTGCAGCTTCTGTGGCTGGCCCTGTCTCCACCAGTGCATCTGTTTTATATAGTAACGGGTTCAGGGGTGAAAATGATGCTTGACAGAGTTTTCTATTTTTGTAACATTGTGTCAGGAGGAAGCTAAACAGAACTTCTTCCCAGGGGTGAAAAATATTTATTTGGATTTAGATGTTAGTTGTATTTAACTTCATTACATTTAACTCCTAGGAGGAAAAACATTCTTGATCCCTCTACTCAGATGCTAGTGAACTACACTGAACCAAGTTCACTGAACTGAATCCATTGAACTAAGTAAAACATAGCCTGTAACTCTGACCAATACCCTTGGGTCCCTCCCAGCACTGGGGGCTCCTCCGGAGGCACAGAGGAAGCTAAACGCGGGGTTCTCGGCCGCCTGACCACACCTAGGTCCCCGGCACATCTGCAGAGCAGTCAGTGGCCTTCATCCAGGAATCCGCTTCTCCAGTTTAGGGACTGAAGGCCCAGCCCCACCCTCTTGGCTCTGCTTTCCCTTGACCTCCCTTCCCACACTTGTCCCCTACGCTACAATGTAGCCGGCCACCTCATGACTCCGGAGGAAAGTATCAGCAGAAGCCACAACTCCGGGATGACTCACCATGGAGTGCTCAGCGCCTTCCACCGCCCTGCGCACAGCCCCGGGCTCCCCGCAGTGACACCGCACAGAGGGAAGTTCTCGGAAATCCCAGGCAGAACCCTAAAGGAAGATTCCGCCAAGGCAGAGGTAGGAAATACCCCTCTTAAAGGCTCCAATGCAAACCGACAAACGTTTCTGTGGGGCAGGAGGAAAACAAACACGATTCCCCGGGGGCTCCCGGAAGGTCCCTAGCAACACAGCCACAGCCGCAGCGGGCGCAGCGCTGCAGGGTCGTTTAAAACCCGGTGTTACCGGTGGGCCTGCCCTGACCACTGCTCCGCAGTGCCCGCACGCCTATTCTCCGCATGAGAGCTGCAGCTGGCAAGGCCGGGCGCACAGTCCGGGGACTGGAGGAGAGGGAAGGAAGGGACTTGGAAGGGTTGACCTTGAGAATCTCTCTGAGTTGCAGATGGCGCGGCAGGGGCCAGCTGAGACGCTGCAAACCACTCCATCCTGGGGAGGATGCAGGGCAGGTGGAGGGCGAAGGGGATGGAAAGGTAGAAAGAAAGCTGCACACAGTAAGGGGGAAAGAGAGCGAGTCTCTATTCAGCTCGGGTTGGCAGAGATATGGGTGGTGCCCAGCGCAGGAGCTGAAGTGCCCCCAAGGGCCGGCGCGCCTCGCTGCCCGCAGGTGCGTGCACTTACCTGGATCACCTCTGAAGGGCTGGTGCAGACCGAAGCTGCCAAGCGCAGTGTGGGTGAAGTGACCAGGCCTCGGGCAGGGCGTGGCGTGGCTCGAGAAGGCCCCGCCCCGCCATAGGCCCCGCCCCCGGAAATGCTAGGCCACGCCCCCAAAGCCAGGCTCCCAGCGCCGCGATTCCTCTGAGTGCCAACTCCAGGCTCCTGGTTGTGAGCCAGAGACTGAAATTTCTTCCTCCTCACGGTTGCCTACTAATTTAACCCTTCCATTCCAAACTTTATTTATTTAGTCCCTTCAGCCTTCCTAAAGTGACCCAACCAGCTCATGCTTCCTGGATTGGGTTTGCAGAACGGTCGCACGTTGGCAATTTGTCCCCAGCACAGCCACCGTAGCTGGCGTCTAAGCACTTAGTGGCGGGTGAGGCGCAGGCTTGTACTGCGCATGCGCCGTAGTCGGAGCGCTGCGGACGGGGAGGGAATGGGTGCGGCCGGTGCTCGGTGCCTCGGGCAGCTGCCCTCGCCGAGGGAAGGGACTAGGGGTGTTCGGGCCTGCGCGTTTCCCTTGGTAGAGTCACTGTTAGTCCCTCGCTGAGAGCCCGAGCCCAGCCCTGCCGCCTGGTGGCCGCGCCCGCCTTGGCGCTCTGTCCGCCGGCTTGGGTACCGACCTCGCAGTTCTGTTTCTGGGACCAGGGTGGCACCGCCCCGGGACCACAGACCCCCGGTCCCGAGCTCGAGCCTCACTTCGCCTGGAGTCCAGGGTCCAGCCCCGGGCGGCTGGGCGGCTGGGCGGTGGGCGCGGCCGAAGCAGCAGGACTGGCCGGCGCGGTGACCCTCCCGCCAAGGGCCAGGCCCGGCGGGCTCGTCCCTCAGGCGCGGGGCGTCGAGGTGTGGCGAGGCCAGATCTAGGCTGGGTGTCGGGTCCTTTCGCTGGGCTCAGACCCAAGCATCCAGTCCTGCGCGGGCGCCGACAAGGTTTACTGTTGCTGTTTCAGCAACTCCCGAGCATTCTCACCCTTTCAACTTCTTAGGCTCAGGAGGTTTTGTATTTTAGGGTTTCTAGCGTGTTGCCGATAAAGGGCTTGTTTGAATGTCGAGGGGAAGGAAGTAGGAAAGCATTTCTACCTAATGGAGGGACATGTTATTGCCTGGATGTGTGCCGCGTCCCTTCATATCTTAAAACCTAATCCCCACTGTGTTGCCATTTAGAGGTGGGGCCTTTGGGACCAGATTAGTCATGAGGGTGGAGCCCCACGAATGGGATAAGCGCCCTGATAAGAGACCCCAGGGAGCTCCCGTGGCCAAGACTGTCCTCTGTGTGCAGGAAGCAGCTCTCATCAGACGTGGAACCTGCCGGCCCCTTGATCTTGGCCTGCCCTGCCGCCAGGACTCCAGAAATAAATAAACCCCTGCTGTTTAAGCCACCAGCCTGTGGCGTCTCCTTGCAGTCTGCTCTACAGACAGGCGGCCAGAGGCCGGAGGAGGAGTGAGTGAAGGAGCAGGAGCACAATTCTGCCCCTCCTTCCCATTTGCCCTGTTTCACCACAGAAAGGGACTGAACAACTCGGGACCTTCTTTTAAAATTCTCATTACAAAAGCAGGATTTGTTTATTATGGGAACTTTGGAAACAGAGGCTTTTTTAGCCTCTCCATTAAAAATTGCAACTTTTGCCCAAGCCAGTTTGGCTCAGTGGTTGGAGCATCAGCCTGCAGACTGAAGGGTTGGGGCTCCATTCTGGTTAGGGGCACCTACTAGGATTGCAGGCTTGATCCCCAGCCCCCAGGGTGCAACCAATCCATGTGAGACGTTTCTGTCTCTCGTCTCTGCCCCTCCCTTTCCACTCTATCTAAAGATCAATGGAGAAAATCGGGTGACGATTAACAACAAAAATTGAAACTTTTTTTCTCAAGGCACTTCTTATCCCCTTCCTCACTTTATTTTGTACCATCTGACATATTGGTATTAACATAAAAACATTCAAACCTGCAAAGAATTTTTTGTGAGTTTATTTGAGCCAAACTGTTGACAATTGCTGGGAACCAGAACCTCAACGAATTGAGATAATGCTCTGGAGAATGGTGGGTTACATCTATATTTATACACTAGAGGCCTGGTGCACGAAATTCGTGCACTTGGGACAGGGATCCCTCAGCCCGGCCTGCACCCTCTTGCAATCCGGGAGCCCTCGGGGGATGTCCGACTGACCGCTTAGGCCCGCTCCCTGGCAGTGAGACATCCTTAGCACTGCCGCAGAGGCAGGGGAGGATCCTGCCACCGCTATGAGCCTGGCTTCTGGCTGAGTGGTGCTCCCCTTGTGGGAGTGCACTGACCACAGCTCTGCATTGAGCGTCTGCCCCCTGGTGGTCAGTGTGTGTCATAGAGATTGGTCATTCTGGTCATTCTGGTCATTCCACCATTTGGTTGATTTGCCTATTAGCCTTTTATTATATAG
Organism: Plecotus auritus; assembly: GCF_963455305.1. Classification (NCBI taxonomy): domain Eukaryota; kingdom Metazoa; phylum Chordata; class Mammalia; order Chiroptera; family Vespertilionidae; genus Plecotus; species Plecotus auritus. Next base: position 2,792,465 of record NC_137778.1, on the reverse strand, counting down.
GATTGCAATCAAAGGCAGGGATGTAGGTGGGTTACATGAAATTCATTGGTGATAGACTAGAGAGGTGGGAGAAAGCAAAGTGGGGAAACTCCTGGGATTGGATAAAAGGTAAAATGATAGACACATACTTAGGTGGGTGCAGGAACAATTAACATGATAACAATGTAGGAATTTGTGGTCTCTGTCCTAGCGCCCAGGCACATTAGGTTGTGCCCTGAAAAGGGGTCCAGAAAAAGGGAAGTTACAAGTGACCCAGACATTTCAAAGGGTATGTTATAGCTGCAAAAAGACACACAGGCTCAGTTAAGGTAAAGGTGGACCTTGTCAGTGAAGATACCGGCCTAGGATATAACCACCCACCATAACTGCTTTTAGTTAAAGTTTAATTTCAGACCATCCTCTGTGGTGACTTTAGGTCTCTGAGTTTTCAAGACCGCCAAGCAGGCCTCCCCTGAGCTTGTCAGGTCAGCATGTGGCCCTTCAGTCCACATTGGGGGATTCAGTTAAGTAATTTGTTTATGGTCTGGCTCTCCCAGGCCAGTGTAAGTTGCATGAAGGTGGTGATATTGTCTATTTACTGCCATATTCCTAGTGCTTTGTAGTGCCTGGTATACAGTTGGCACTCAATAATTATTTGTTACATGAATGCATGAATGACTTTTCCATGAAGCCTGCACCTCCAGCCGACCCTTAGAGAGAAACATAGGCATGTGCCCTGACCTGGAATTGAACCCACAATCTTCTGGTGTACGGACGACACTCCACCGTCTGAACCACCCAGCCAGGGTGGTGCTGTAAACACTGATAGTCACATTTGCCTCCCCAAGAGCCCAGCAGGTGATGTTTCTGCAGCAGTCCACGGGAGCCCATCGGCATCGCCCACAACGGGGGCTGTCCTTAGTCTTCAACGTTTGCTAGTCTCAGGCATTTCATTTTCGTGTTGATTTGCATTTATCTAATTATCAGTGCGTTTTCCTATTTACTCATTTGTTTTTAACGGCTGAAACTTTTTCTTTGAAAACTGCTATTTCTTACCTTTTGCCTGTTTTCCTGTTAGATTGTCATTTTTTCTCCTTAGCTTATACTAGCATAAGCATTTTAAAAATAAAGCAGTAAGGTCTTTGCTGCCATGCATGTTGTAAATGTCTTTTTCATTTCACATCGGTCTTTGGATTTTGTTTAACTTTTATTCTATAGAGAAAAACTGTACAATTAAATTTCTCAGTTTTAAAAAATATATATTTTTATTGATTTCAGAGAGGAAGGGAGAGGGAGAGAGATAGAAACATCAATGATAAGAATCATTGATTCGCTGCATCCTGCATGCCACACACTGGGGATCAAGCCTGCAACCTGGGCATGTGCCTTGACTGGGAATCCTGGTTCACTGGTCAACACTCAACCACTGAGAGCCTCGCTGGCCAGGCTAAAGTTATCAGCTTTTTATTCTTATTAGGAAAGTTTTTTCTACCTCATTCATGAAACCTTTTTGAAACTTTATGCTTTAGTTTATATTTAACTCCTTGATACCTGTTAACTCTTTTGATAATTTTATTTATTTATTTATTTATTTATTTATTTATTTATTTATTTATTTCCATTGATTTTTAGAGAGTAGAAGGGAAGGAGGGAGGGGGAGAGAGAGACACATCGATTGGTTGCCTCCTGCATGCGATGGGATCAAACCTGCAACTCAGGTATGTGCCCTTGACTGAGAATCGAACCTGTAGCCCTTTGGTGTGTGGGCTGATGCTCTAACCACTGAGCACACCTATCAGGGCGATAATTTTTATTTAAATCTTTGAGGCACCAAACTGAGGGAATGCACTAAGTATTGAGCTCCCCCCGCCCCGCCCCCCCAAACAGTTTGTCAGTGAATTTGTGTTTTTCCTCCTTTTAAGTGTTGCCTTCACCATGAACTAAAATGCCATTTGTATTTGGGTCTGTTTTTTGATTTTCCATTGTTTCAATGATGTCTATTTTTTTCTCCAGTATAAAACCGGTTTTAAATTTTGCTCATGCCTGGGTATTACTATGCAAAAACATTACCTTTTTCCTTACCCAAACATCACAGCCTCACAAGCACCCAGAACGCAGGCCCTCGGGGCACGTCTGAGCAAAGTTCTGTGGGAGAAGCATTAAGGTGTGCCCACCTGGCACAGAGCACAACGGGGAGATGTGCCAGGGTGCAAACAGCGTGTTCTGCAGATGCCTGATTGGGAAGGAATGCTCTGCATGCACTTCAAACTCAAGCTGGGCAGGCACTGTGCCAGGGCCCACATTGGGGGCGAAGTCTGATTTCATTCAGAAAAGCAGTGTATCTAGTGACCGGCTGATAAGTCCTATTTAAGTAGTTACAGTGTAACCAAGCTACTTTGGGGCAAAAGGAGAAAGGGTGTGTGGTAAAACCTGGGCCGTCTCACACCCTCCAGAAGTGGCTCCGTTTTCGGGAAAGAGTGAAGCGCTTAACTAGCACGAGCGTGTTTCCTTCTTACTATTTAGGATGGCTCGCTCTCTCATGCGCATCACAACCACCCCTCTCTTGGTTCCAACATTTTCACTAGTGCAGCTGGGGCACAGCTGCCACGTAGGCCTGCTGCCGGGAGCCAGTGCTCCTGAGCCCTGTCTGTCGTTGGCTTTTCTGGTGGAGCCCCTTACCTCTCTACATCAGGGGTTTGCTGCTTCTGGGTGTCAGTGCAGATACTGTTTCTCAACTCTGTACTGTGCCAGCTGGCTTTCGTCACCCTCCACCCCGACTCCACCCCACCCCACCCCCATCTATACAGTGAAAGAACCTTCCCATCTTCTTCCACGATGACCTGTGTCCAGTCAAATCAATTATTTAGGTCCCCCTGTCTTTCTCTAGAGGCGGCATCTCTTGACACCCGACTTGTGACCTTTGTACTTTACACTTTGCCCTGCCAGTCCGCCCCCTTTCACTTCTCTGCATCTTTCAGGAGTGTTTTAACTTCACAAAATGGAGACTGATAACATCTACCTGTCCTGTAAGCATGGTACCTCCCCAGTGGTGTGGTAACGGAGATCACAGGCCTAGTTAGGCCTCCGCCGGGTCTGAGCGCCGGGCCCTGTGGAGGCTTCAGGGTCGCAGGAGGCAAAGACGGTTCCCCCAGGAGCAGCAGCTTCTCCACGGAGCAAGTTCTCAGCCGCCAGCTGTCTGCCCCCTGCTTCTTTGCAGGGACTCCTCGGCCCTTCACGGTCATGTCACTCTTCCGAGGCCTGGCTTCCATGATATTCTCCCCGGGACTTAGCCTCACTGGGCCCGCAGCCTTCCTGGAAATAGCCAGGTGGGTGTGCAGGTCCTGCCCCCACCCCCCCGCCGCCCCTGCTGCGTGCTCCGGGGCCTGATCCGGCTCCAGCTCCTGTCTCCTCCCGTTGCCGGTGCCCTGGCTTCATCAGTGAGCCTCCTCTGCAGCTGCTACCTGCTCAGGCTCTGGCCATGGGTCCTTTTCTCACCTCTGTCCCCAGGGCTGTGCTTGGCCTTAAGAGCCTCTGTGCACTGTGACATGCCCAGGCCGTCCTGGTGCTCACACGGGGTGGCGGTCTCATCCCCGGAGGCCTCTGCTGTGCTCACTGAGCGTCACGCCCCCAGGGGAGGGGGGAGGTGTGACAAGGAGCAGAACCCAGGTGATCCTGGAGACACTGGACTGTCCGTCCATCTCGTGGAAGTACCTGTGAACAGGTGGGTGGCATGTCAGGAAATAGCCTGACAGCAGGTGATTGATGGGTCCTGCCTAGCGCTGCTCCTCGGAGGGCAAAAGTGGTGTGAGATCCTGTGTGTCAAAAGTGGGAGGGGCCCTAGGGGACCTCCTGGGCACCCCCTTTGTAGGGGCAGCATGGTTGTTGTGCAGGCCATGGTGAGGCCTCCCCAGAGGTGTGAAGGGTCAGAAGGTGTTGCTGTCACGGGGCCAGAGGTGGCCAACACCCACCCCCTCCCCAGGCTAACAGTTCAGGAGGCCAGAGGGACAGGTCTGAAATGGATGGTGCCAGTGCAGGTGTGAAATGCCCGGAAAGGTGCCTGTGTAGTGCAGGTGGGGATGCCAACTCTGAGCAGCTCTCTCCTGATCGCTGAGTCCCCAGCTCTCTCCAAACTACTTCATCCCTCCTGTGCTGAACCCCCAGGCTTGCAAAACCCTTTTCAGGAACCTCCTCCCAGGCCTGGTCTAAAGTGTGGGAGTGGCCAGTACTCAGCAGGTGGCAGCCACCGCCTCTGGGAGGGAACTGGCTGGAGGACTGGAGGAGGAGGAGAGGTGTGAATACAAACCTCTTTGCTTCACCCACTAATGTATTTAAAGACACAGCCAAGAATTCCCAAAACATTCTTTTTTAAAAAAGATATATTTTATTGATTTTTTACAGAGAGGAAGGGAGAGGGATAGAGAGTTAGAAACATCGATGAGAGAGAACCATCCATCAGCTGCCTCCTGCACACCCCCTACTAGGGATGTGCCTGCAACCAAGGTACATGCCCTTGACCAGACTCGAACCTGTGACCCTTCAGTCTGCAGGCCGATGCTCTATCCACTGAGCCAAACCGGTTAGGGCCCAAAACATTCTTTACAATGTTGGAGGACCTCAAAGGACAGGCAGTGTTGCATAGAGGAGGAGCTGCAATAGAAGACAGAGTCGGGGTGCCCTGCAGGATTGTCAGGGTGCACGGGTGTCTGCAGGTACCCAGCCAGCTCCTAAAGTCTGCTTCATAGCTGCAATTGTCACACTAAGTGGACAAGGGGACGAGGGACTGCCTTTCAGGGTAGTGGTCTGAGTGTGCGTGTGCACACTGCTCTGAAGGCAGTCCCGCCATCTGCTCCGATCCCAGCTTCACACTCAGACATGTGATCAAGGCAGAGGCAACGCAGGAGAGCAGCTGGGGTTGTGGTTTCCCATCTCCTCTGACCATTTTCTCACAGCACGAAGTGGATTTTGCATTGCAATCCAGTATACACACACAGATTCACACACACTGCGATTCAGGGAAGTCGTTGGACCTGGGGGAGTGACCAGCTCAAGGCTGTGACAGTCCCCAGAGGACAGAGCTTGCTGGTTTGGAACTGAGTGGCCGAGGAGATGAGAGGAAACTTTGCAAATATACTCTAGGAAACTTTTTATTACATACACGAGGGCCCTGAGTCAGCAGACATTTGCATTACAGCCAGAATACCCGTTCAACCAAACGCTTTAGGTATTTGCCAAAGAAACTGAGCCACAGTCTCTCACTCAGTCCTGCTAATCCCGTGGGATTTAGGCAGACCTACCTTACCTGCCTGCCCCTTCATTCCTACAAAGCATTTATACTTATACCAGAGGCCCGATGCACGAAGATTCATGCAAGAATGGGCCTTCCTTCCCCTGGCTGCCAGCCCTGCCTTCGCTTTAGCCCGGAGCCGCCTTTCCGCCTTCCCATGCTGCTCAGAGGCCCCATCTTTTTTTGGGTTAATTTGCGTACTCACTCCTGATTGGCTGGTGGGCGTCGCAAAGGTATGGTCAATTTGCATCTTTCTCTTTTATTAGTGTAGATTCTGCTATCTGAGGCTCACATGCCATCCCAGGCATGATAAAAGGTTTTATTCCCTTACAGTAAAATCAGTTTAACATTTATTTCTCTGAATGTAATACCCAGGCCACTGCGTGTCTGGTTTTCTTTGACAAACTCCCCTTTCCTGTCCTGTATGTGAACTTCCACAGCTGCACCAGATGCCAGCTCCTTCTGGAAGCTTCTAGGGCTGCGGGGTGCATGGAGGCTGGTCGTGGGGTGCGTGGAGGCTGTCGTGGGGTGCGTGGAGGCTGGTCGGTAGGGTGCGTGGAGGCTGGTCGTGGGGTGCGTGGAGGCTGTCGTGGGGTGCGTGGAGGCTGGTCGTGGGGTGCGTGGAGGCTGGTCGGTGGGGTGCGGGGAGGCTGTCATGGGGTGCGTGGAGGCTGGTCGGTGGGGTGTGTGGAGGCTGGTCGGTGGGGTGTGGGGAGGCTGGTCATGGGGTGCATGGAGGCTGGTCGGTGGGGTGTGGGAAGGCTGTCGTGGGGTGCGTGGAGGCTGGTCGTGGGGTGCGTGGAGGCTGGTTGTGGGGTGCGTGGAGGCTGGTCGGTGGGGTGCGTGGAGGCTGGTCGGTGGGGTGCGTGGAGGCTGGTCGTGGGGTGCGTGGAGGCTGGTCGGTGGGGTGTGGGGAGGCTGGTCGTTGAGGTCTGATAAATGAAAGAAGAGCAGGAGTTCGGGAGGCGATGCCTATTCCATCTGCCCTAAGGCTTAGCTTGCAGAGAGCCATGTGGAGGGATGCAGGGTGCAATCAGCACACACACCAACTGCCCAGGTGCGGGCGCAACACAGGCGCTGAGGCCATACTCCTGGGGTCACTAGACAGTAATCGCCTTGCTTGTACCCTCGCATGAGTGGAAGCCTGCAGTGTAATTCCCTAAATGCAGAGCTAGTGACCGGAAACATCCTTGCGGGGGCGGGGGTGTGGGGGGGGATCAGCTGTCCGAAAAGAGAAGGAAGAGTCTGGAAGCGCAAGCGAACCAGCGGCCACCCGCGCTTAGATCAGAGCCTGCCTGCCGCTCCCAGCGCCCCCTGCTGGCGACTCCCGAGGCGGTGAAGAACTCGGCGCGGGGCTCCTCGGAGGTTCGACCCACCTCTTGCAGCTCCAAAAGGAAACAAGAGGAACTCTCCAGGGACCAAGGGAGACCTGCAGGGCAGAGCTGCTCACGCGAGTGACAGGTTGGAGCGGGTGCCTGAGACCCAGCAGAGGCCCGCAGAGCCCACGGCATCCATCTGCAGCAGGAAAGGAAGGCCTTTCCTTTCGTTAATAAAGTTCCTGGAGAGGTAACTCCGTACAGGCCGCTCAGTTCAGCATCCTCCGTGGACACCAGAAACAAGCTCCATAAGGAAGTTAGCAGCCTAGTTTGGGCTGCGTGGGGGCTGCAGGCCGACCCCTGTGAGAAGGGAGGTTCAGCCGGCACCGGGTCAGGAGAGGGTAACAGAGATTTGAAAAGTACACAGATGCCACACAGGTAGCATCGCCCTTATTCCTCTTAGAACAGGCACGCGTTCAGAAAAAGCACAAGTCCTGTCTTAGGTGCGTTTGATGAACAAACTCAAACCACAGAACAAACCTGAAGTGACTGATTCTGCCGCCAGAATGCCTGTGTTCTGAGCCTGAGCCCAGGACCTGGCAGTGCAGAGCCGGCGGGGAGCCCTCTTTCCTGGTCACTGGGCATCCGGGACCTCCCTCTGCTGCCAGCCCTCTGGCTGGGCGTGCACGTTCTTCCTGTAATCTGCAGGGCGGCGACTTTGGGAGGATTAGTCACTGCTTTCCTTCTTCCTGAAATCCCAGCTCCTCACTGGTCTGCAGAACGGGGCTGGTGTGGTGCCTGGTACCTCGCTACATTCCCTTTTTTTTTTTAAAAAAAATATTTTATTGATTTTTTACAGAGAGGAAGGGAGAGGGATAGAGAGTTAGAAACATCGATGAGAGAGAAACATCGAGCCCTAGCCGGCTTGACTCAGTGGATAGAGCATCGGCCTGCGGACTGAAGGGTCCCAGGTTCGATTCCAGTCAAGGGCACATGCCTGGGTTGTGGGCTCGATCCCCAGTGGGGGGCGTGGAGGAGACAGCCAATCAATGATTCTCTCTCATCATTGATGTTTCTATCTCTCTCTCCTTCTCCCTTACTCTCTGAAATCAATAAAGAAAAAAAAAAAAAAAAGAAACATCAATCAGCTGCCTCCTGCACACTCCCCACTGGGTATATGCCCGCAACCAATGCCCTCGACCAGAATCGAACCTAGGACCCTTGCATCTGAAGGCCGACACTCTACCCACTGAGCCAAATCGGTTAGAGCTACACTCCCTTTTTTGCTGGCAGTATTTCTTCCCCTAGGAATGCCATTTTCCTCTTTGATTCAAAACCTTACTTCTCCTCCTTGCCCAAATCTTCCCCCAGCCAGCCTAACAACTAGGGACTGTCACATCACCTGGGGGCAATGGTGGTGGTGATGATGATGATGGGCGGTTTTGTTTATCTGTCCCAGGGAGCAAACCCTGGAGATGGTGATTAGTTACCTGCTCCAGCCGCCAGCGGATCCTGCCAGGTCCCAGCCGGTGTGGTCTCCCAGCAGATCCCCAACCCATCACTCAGCTTTGGACATTATTACGTGGCAGCGCCTGATTGGTGGGTCATGGAGCGCACGTAAAAGAGGGCACAGCCCATGGACAGACTCTCCAGCTCTGCAGCATCCAAGAGGCGGCCTGTTGCCTTAGGAACCACAAAAGCCTGGGGTCCGGGATCCGCCTGGGTACCTCTGAGGAGGGCTGTTGCCTTAGCAACTGGTGGAGCCCCAGGTCGGTGCAGACAGGCCTGTCAGGATATGAACCCCATTCCTCCAGGAAGCCTTCCCAGATGGATGGAGCGATGGCTTGGCCTCAACTGCCGCATTTCCTCAGGGAGTACTTAAAGTGATAATCCACTTGTCCTGACATGGGCATAAGAAATACTTTTATTTTGCGGCTCAATGTAATTGTTTAAAATAAGGAAACTCTGAAAACATGCCAGTCTATGAGAAACACACACACATTTCCTGCTTATTTTACACTAGAGGCCTGACGCACGAAATCCGTGCAAGGACCTCGGCCCTCACAGCCCCGGCTTCGTCTGGAAGGTCATCCTGATGGTCGTCCTGCTGTTCGGTCTAATTAGCATATTAGTTCTTTATTATATAGGATGCTTGCTAGACATGTTTTGTCATTTGAGTTCCCATGCATGTTTGTTATGAGAAAGGTTATGTTAGGGATCCCTGCCATGTTCTGAAATTTCCAGATATTTTTTTTTTATGAAGATTCTTTTTTAAAAAAAAATATATATTTTATTGATTTTTTACAGAGACGAAGGGAGAGGGATAGAGAGTTAGAAACATCGATGAGAGAGATACATCAATCAGCTACCTCCTGCATACTCCCTACTGGGGATGTGCCCGCAACCAAGGTACATGCCCTTGACCAGAATCGAACCTGGGATCCTTCAGTCCACAGGCCGACGCTCTATCCACTGAGCCAAACCGGTCAGGGCCAGATATATTAACAGATGCAGAAAGAGCAAAGGAATATTCTGAAGTTACTCACAGGGGGGTTAGGGTTGTCCACCATTAGGGACATTGCCCAAGGTCTCATTTCCCATCACCTTGGTTTAAAGATAGGCCTGGAGCCCGCTGATGTGGCTCAGTGGCTCAGTGTTTGAGCATCGTCATGGTTTGATTCGTGATCAGGGCACATGCCCGGATTTTGGGCTCGATCCCCAGTAGAGGACGTGCAAGAAGTAACTCATTGATAATTCTCTCTCATCATTGATGTTTCTCTCTCTGAAATCAATAAAAACATTTATTTATTTTAAAAGTATATTTTTATTGATTTCAGAAAGGGAGAGAGAGAAACATCAATGATGAGAAAGAACCATTGATCAGCTGCCTCCTGCATGTCCCACACTGGGGATCAAGCCCACAACCCAGGCACGTGCCCTGACGGAATCAAACGGTGACCTCCTGGTTCATAGGTCCCGGCTCAAACACTGAGCCATGCTGGCTGGGCAATAAAAACATATTAAAAAAATACAATAAAGATAGGCCTGGATTTTCTTCTCAGAGGGTGGAGGGTACTGATGGAGAAGAGAGGGAATAAAGGACGAAAAGAAGTGGGGGCACGTACCAGACTTCCTGGTATCCTCGGGGTAGACATTTTCCTTCCCCAAGGGTAGTTTTAACTTTATTTTTATATATGCAATTTTCTCTCTTCTTATTAGGCTTTTACTTTCTTCATGTGGTTTTAGGTTCTCAACAAGATTGAGGTGCAGAGACTTCCCACAGGCTTTCTGCCCCCACATGCACAGCTCCCCCATTACCAGCCCCCTCCCCCCGACTAATGAACCTGCACTGACTTCACAAACCCAGAGTCCACAGGTTACCTAAGGGCTCTTCTTGGTGGTGTACCTTCTATGGGCTGGACAAATTATGTAGGAATTTAGCAAACCATCTCAAAGCACTGGGACTGAGCTAGTGAAATGAGCAGGTTACTAGCTGGTTGGTCTCAGTTTGGAATTTAAGAGGAAGAAGGAGAGATAGAAGTGATGTACTGGTTTTCCTAGGTAGCTTTCAAGATAGTTTCAAGAGGAATGCCATGAACATTGGGCAATGTGGCCGCGTCACCTGGAGGTCAATATGTAGATTCCAGGGGGAACCCTGGAGAAGCAATCTTCATTTGAAGTGTAAATCCTGAGAATCAAGATTAAGTTAAAATCAATAAAAATATCCATCATTCATTTTTGTGCTCCCTCTCTCTTTTCTCTTTGTCACAAAGGATTTGAGGAAGTGGCTTAATATATTCATTCCAACTCAAGCTGCTTTTTAGTATATTCATTCCAACCACACCAGCTGAGCCTGCTTTTATTTTCAAAAATGTGAACATGCAGAAATGGGGAGCTTATTACTATGACTTTAGGCATCGCCACATTTACTACCAAACCCTTAGTCATCACCGTACCACTCAGCTTCCAACAGGCGATGGTAGTTACTGAAAAATGTAGATCAAAATAGAAAACAATGGACAAAATATTTTCCTGTTGACTTTGAATTGTTATTTGGGAAGTATTTTAAAAATATATTTTTCTGCCACTTTGAAATTAGTAGGGATTCCTAATTCTTTCTTTAAATTTTTTTCTAGCACCCATGTTGTTCATAAAATGTACATATTGATCCGCATGGGATTGCCAGTATTTTGGTTTTATTTGGTCCAAACAGTCAACAACATTGGCAATTTCTTGTGAGTCAAACTAATATCTGAGTAGGAAAGTTTTTACTTATAATTTTGAAGTTGAGCCCTGGCTGGGTAGCTCAGCTGGTTGGAGTGTCATCCCGTACACCCAAAGGTTGTGGTTTCAATTCCCGGTCAGGGTGCATACCTATGTCGTGGGGTCGATTCCTGGTCAAAGTGCATTTGATTGATGTTTTTCTCTCACATCCATGTTTCTCTCTCTTTCTTTCTTTCTTTCTTTCTTTCTCTCTTCCTCTTTCCCCGAAATCGATAAAAATATTCTCCGGTGAGGATTAAAAACAGATTTGAAGTTGAATCCTTTCGTTTGTATATAAACATTCAGCTCCTAATGTATTGATTTTACAAGTTAAAATCTTATCTATTGGGCTTACTTATGGCAGGCAGGGCCCACTCACAACTTCCCAGACTTCTCTGGTGTGCACATGTGTGGTACGATATTCTGACTAGAAAGTCAGGAATTCAAGGGCAACCAGACGCCTTTCAGCACATGTCCTTCGCAGCGCTGACCGCAATCCCCCCTGACAAGTCGGAGGTTACTGACTGAAACGCAGCCAGTCGCTGGGAACCGGCGTGTCTTCTCTGCGTGACCTTCACAAGCTGGCCTGTTTCCTATTAATGATTTTTTTGCTTTTGTTGGAGGCCTGGGATGGTGCGGTTTCCTGGTGAGTTTCCAGATCTTCTGCCATTCTTCTTGCACAACTCATTTTCTTTGTGGTGGGTCTCACCCAAAGATACCGTGTGCAGAGAGGGGCCTCTGGAAATGATCATGTTTCAGCAGCAGAACTGCTTAAACATCTGACTGTCATTTACAGCCGGCATCTCTGGGCTCGCCCGTGGAAAATACCATGCTGAGCAGCACTGGGAAATGCTGCAGAGGGCGGGGCGGGGCCCTGTGCACTTTCCAGAGGGCCCTGGGAGACCTCAGCCCAGGCTGTTTTTGTACTTGGATTTCACTTATTGGGTGTGTCCCTTCCTGCTTTGCAGGTGAACTTGAGAAATCACTTAGCTCATCTTCCTTGGCCTGGAAACGCCATCACGATGCACATGGAGCCCAACTCCACGTTCTTGGGTCGCCGGGCGCTCCTGTGGGTCCTCACCCTGCTGTTGCGCGCTGGCCCCATCACCATTGTCCTGAGGGCTTTGCAAGGAGGGGGCTCCCTGTGGTTTGTCACCCTGGGAAGCTGATGACAGTCAGGAACTTGGAAGGTCCTTATCTTCAGGCGTTCGTTGCCGTGGAGGTGAATCTAGGGCCGCTTTTCCAGGTTGTTTTGGATGAGATTCAGGAAAGATGCCGGGTAACCCGGGCTAACCTGGAAACGAGCTGCGAGGCGGATCGCTGTAATCTTCTGAGGGACAGTCCAGCTCACGGTGAGATTTCCATCTTTTCAAGGCATTGAGCTAGATAGGGGTGAAGATGCCACGGTCCAGGAACACACCCCCTGAGTGGGCAGCGAAGGCTCGCCTGTCTGTAATGGAAGAAATGTGAACAGCTCCGTTGAGCCTGTGAGGCCACGTGCTTCTTGTATGTAAGTTACATGTTATTCATGTAATCTGCAGGGTGGAGACTTTGGGAGGATTAGTGAGTAAGTTAGTCACCTGCAGGACACACAACCAGAGAGGATCAGGCCTCATTCGTGCCTCAACGTGAGCCTCCTGGTTAATAACCCAGCTGTCCTAACCGCACATAGCCTGCGCTGGGACAGACTTGAGATTTGTGCCGGTGACTTTGTACTAATGAATATATGAAATGCCTTTATTTTCAATATTTTTATTGATTTCAGAGAGGAAGGGAGAGGGAGAGAGAAACATCAATGATGAGAAACAACCATTGATCGGCTGCCTCCTGCATGCCCCACACTGGGGATGGAGCCCACAACCCGGGCATGTGCCCTGACTGGGAATCGAACTGTGACCTCCTGGTTCATAGGTTGATGCTTAATCACTGAACCACACCAGCTGAGCCTGCTTTTATTTTCAAAAGCACATGTGTTCTCACTGAACCAGCGCCACCCGGTAGAAATACAGTGCTGTCGTTTAAATATTCCAGTTGTCCCACCCAGCAGTAAAAAGAAACAGGTGCAATTACTGTTAACAATATACTTCATTTAACTCAATAGATCTTAAGTAGTATCATGTCACCATTATAAAAGTCATTAGTGAGATACTTTGTGATAATTTTTGTGAAGTCTTAGAAATCCCGTGTGTATTTTACATGTACGATCCACATCCATTCAGACGGGCCACCTTGAGGGCTCAGTTGCCTCAGGCAGCTGGTGGCAGCTGAAGTGGCCAGCAGCTCTAACCTGCAGCGAGGCAGAGGGCGTCAGAGCGGGAGCGGGGGCAGGAAAGAGGAAGAAGAGCCCCTCTGGGCAGAGCTCCGTGGTACCGGGTTTCTCAGACATTCTCCTGTTCGAACTTTAGTGGAAAGCACTGGCTTCCTTTATTTAACACCCCGCAGGAGACTGATCGAAACAGGAACACATTGACGTAGACCCAACGTCTAAGCTAAAGCAGCTGAGCGGTGAGCACGGGCGCTGTGGCGGCAGCGGCGGCAGCGTGAGATGGGCTTTGGGAACGAGGCTGTGTCTGCGCTGTGAGCTCGGCAGGTCTGGACACTGGGTGGCCTTTCCCCCTCGAATGACGGGCACAGAAAGGACAGTCTTGCGGGGGTTAGTGGGGACTGAAGCGGATTCCTCACGTGGCGTAGCTCGCTCAGCCGGTGTGTGGTGCATGCAAGGGCCTCGGCGCGGGTACTGAAACCTTCCTCTTCCTCCACCTGTCTGTTTCATGAGGGCACTTGGCCCAAACTTTCTCCCCGCTCACCTGAACCCATGTCCTACTCTACATCCCCGGATCTCAGTTTCTGCTGCAGCCCCGGCCCATCGGCCTGCTGTAATGTGGCTGTACACATATCAAAAACTTAAAGTTGAATAATAAGCGTGATAAATCCTCTGACTGCCCCTTCCAGATCCTTGAGAAATGTTCCCTGAAAGCCCAACTCCAGGCCAGGGGAGCAGACCACAGTACTTCCACTTTTGACCGACAGGTGGCGGCATCGTCTAAGCCACCGATCTCAGCGCCCCTCCGGCCCTGGGTTCCTTTCTGTGCTTTGCAATGATCTACCATTCATTCTCCACGTGGAAGGGAATTGTCATAAAAAAGTCTAGCACTGCCCTTGCTGGTTTGGCTCAGTGGATGGAGCGTCGGCCTGTGGACTGAAGGGTCCCAGGTTTGATTTCGGTCAAGGGCACATGCCTGGGTTGTGGGCTCGATCCGGGGAGGAGGGTGTGCAGGAGGCAGCTAATCGATAATTCTCTCTCATCGTTGATGTTTCTATCTCTCTCTTCCTCTCTGAAATCAATAAAAATATATTAAAAAATTTAAAAAAGTCTGGCACAGTCCACTGTCAGCTCCCAATGTGCTGGGGGAAGCCGGGACACAGAGCTGCTTATTTGGGGACACGTGGCGATCAGGCCCTCAGGCTGAGAGTCAAGGTGCCCTTAGGGGTGGCGTGGGCAGGGCCCCGGGAGGGTGGGGGCAGGATAAACTGCTCTTCTGCAGGTGATCGCCAAAGGTCAAGGTGCGGGGACAGAAAGGGTCAAGGGGTCGACCCCAGCCTCTCTGAACTCACAGGAGCATGGCACCTCCGAGGCAATGGAAACAGCAAGAACCTCTGCTAACAGAGGCAGCCAACTGACCCCCGGCCTGGGAGACTCATCCCGGGTCGCTGTGGCCGCTGGGAAGGGACTTTCTTACTCTCACTCTCTCAGCAGGCCCTGTGATCTTTGAACGAGAAGGACGCGGTTAAAAAGTTATTCTGGGTTTTTATATCTTGTCACCTGGAATGTAAGCCCCCAACACCCAAAATGATGACAGTTTGGCATCACTGATAAGCTTTAGGCACCGCGTCACTTTCCTGTTTGAATGAATGGCAGTGCATCGTGAAATCATTCTCACTTATTTTAACAGCTCCCTGCCCCACCCCACATGCTGAGCCAGGCTGAGAGATGTCACCTCCTGTGTTTGCCTCCTCGGACCCATCCCCTAGGCCAGTGGTCGGCAAACTGCGGCTCGCGAGCCACATGTGGCTCTTTGGCCCCTTGAGTGTGGCTCTTCCACAAAATACCATGTGCGGGTGCGTATGTACAGTACGACTGAAACTTTGTGGTCCATGCGCAGAAGTCGGTTTTCGGCTCTCCAAAGAAATTTCAATCGTTGTACTGTTGATATTTGGCTCTGTTGACTAATGAGTTTGCCAACCACTGGCCTAGGCCGAGGCTTCCCGATGGGAACCTTCCATCTCTCAGGGCCACATGCTGTCCTTCCTTCAACGTCGCCTGAAGCACTGTGCTCGCTGTGGAGCTCTGCTGGACCCCTCCCCCCGGAATGAACCCCAGCCGCTCTGAACTCCCAGGAGCATGGCACCTCCCCGGCCCCTCTCAGGGCAATGAATGCCTTCTACCGTGTGTTACGTGCGGGTTTTGTTTTGTTTTTGTATGTGTGTCTTCAGTTTTTTTAAAAAAATATACTAGAGGCCCAGTGCACAAAATTCGTGCATGGGGGGGTGGGGGCCCCCCTCAGTCTGGCCTGCACCCTCTCCAATCCGGGACCCCTCGGGGAATGTTCGACTGCCAGTTTGTGCCCGCACTTTTAACAGATGACAGCTCCATTGTTGTTTCTTTCTTTTCATGCTTAAACCCGTTGGAATTAGTAGGTATTCAAAGTGTATATACATTTGGGGGGACACCATGTATATCTCTAGTCAGCGGCGAAAGGAACCAACGGCAGATTTGGAACCCCAGACAGGGAACCTCGCTCACTCCCCGCATGTCTCCCCGCTCCACTTTCCACCTGCGTGGGCAGCGAGAGGATCCATGTTTTCTCTCATTAACTCGGAAAAGCACGTCCTGTCACCCGCTGCCCGGCAGGAGGGCGCTAGGCCCCGAGCGAGGCTCAGTCAGGGCGGCTTTGCTCATGGGCGCCGGCACCCAAAGTGCACATTCCTCCTCTGCAGTCACCCCGACTCTCCCGCCGTTTCACTGAGAGGACGGAACTCCTCGCCTCTTCTGGGTTCCCGATCTTGAACGCTGACCTAAGGCACCTCAGCGAGGGCCGCCTGCACCCACCAGGTGTGTCTGTCCACACCTGCTCCCACCTCAGCACCTGCATTAGCCCCACGGAGGCGATCTCGTTGCTGCACTGGCCTCTGCGGGAACAGGGCATCACCACTCCGCCCTCTCGCTGTCATCTCACAGGCGCCCACACTCAGCACCCAGAACACCCAGACACTCTCCAAAGGACATGAGTGTGCTGGAGGGGACGTGGGCACATCCTGTGGGGAACATAGGCATGCTGGGGTTGATGGAAGTGCGGCAGAGGGGCGGGGGCAGCGGGGGCGGGGGCGGGGGACTTGTGCGCACCATGGTCCGGGACTGTTGCAGGTGCGCGTGGGTGACAGCGTGCTGGGGATGTTTGCACGCGGTGGGGGGGGGAGGTGGGTCCGGGGGGGGGGGGAGGGAAGAGGATGCATGCACCGGAGGCCTGTGGCTGCGCAGATTTGCAAAACCCTGTGGCGCGGTGAGGAGGACGTCAATCTGGACTGCCATGGTGGCTGTCCCTGCGCTCGCGCACCTTCTGGGCCAGGAGGCGGGACTTGCGCAGCCACTCCTTGGTGCTGACGGCCTGCAGGCGCTACTTCAGCTCGGCCAGCAGGCTCCACATGGTGCACTCACAGCTGCCACCACCGCCATGTGGGGAGTACAGGTCGCCCGCCGCGGCCCGCCTCCCCTGCCCAGAGGCTCTCTGTGTGCGCTGCCCACAGGCCCGGAGCAGCCTGGGTGGGGCGGGATGCCGGGGCGTGCTGCCCACTGGCCCGAAGCGCACTGCCCACCAGCTACTCTGTGCCCATGTGCGCTGCCCACCCACCCACAGCACGCTGCCCAAGGCGACGAAAGCGGGCGTCCCGCCCTGCCCTGCCACCAGCCTCTTTGCGCCTGCATGCACTGCCCACTGGCCTGGAGCAGGGCACCTGGCTTCATCGCCTTGGGCAGCAGACTTCGGTCGGGTGGGCAGGCGTCCTGCCCCGCCCTGGCCGCTCCCCGCTTCCGCACCTGCATGCTGCCCACAGGCCCTCTGTGGTCGGGGCGGGGCAGAATGCCTTCGTTGTTGCCGTGACGATGATGCAAGCATCCTGGCCTGGCTGCCGCCATCTTTTTCACAGAGTGATCCTCAATTTGCATATCCCTTCCTTATTGGCTGTGAGTGCCGCCATCTTTGTCACAGAGTTATGGTCAATTTGCATATTCACTCTTTATTATATAGGATTCTTATTGATTTCAAAGAGGAAGGGAGAGGTAGAGAGAGATAGAAACATCAATGATGAGAGAGAATCATTGATCAGCTGCCGCCTGCATGCCCCTACTGGGGATCGAGCCTGCAACCCAGGCACATGCCCTGACCAGGAATCGAACCATGACCTCCTGGTTCATAGGTTGACGCTCAACCACTGAGCTATGCTGGCCAGGTCTATTTCTTAACTCTTTCTCTTCCTCATTTTGCTGTGACATGGGTGTTGTATATGGAGGTGTTTTGCTTGTTGAATATTTGTTTACTAAATGGCTGTCTGGCTGTCAGGACCCCTGCCATGTCCGGATAGCTCCTTCCTCCTCATCTCACTAGACAGAGCCTCCTGGCGCCCTGACCTCTCAGCTCAGTGGCGGAGAGCCGGGATGAGGTTGGAGAGCAGTTGGTTGTGAGTGGTCAGTGTCTGCACTCGAAGGCATAGGCAGGTGCTTGGTCCTTCCGAGATGCTCTAAAGAACAAACTTCTCCTCTTTGGGGACTAGTCTGCAGTTCACGGCATCTCAGCATCCAGGCCGGTTATTGGGCTGTTTGACACAGTCGCCCGCAGAGGCAGCCCCGAGAATGAGCCCTGAGAAGGAGGGGCGATGCTAAGGTAAAAGGAAAAGTGCTTGTCTTGGGAAGGCATGCTGGGCCCCTGGGAAATCCTCATGATGGGTGACTGTACACGCTTCTGGTTGTTCTATGACTCATAGGTAGAACCCGATTAGACCAGTGGTTGGCAAACCGCGGCTTGCGAGACACATGCGGCTCATGAGCCGCGGTTTGCCGCTCTGTTGACTAATGAGTTTGCTGACCACTGGACTAGACTAAATGTTACCGTGTAGTTGGAAGCTGTGAGGATTAGGCAATTGTGGCATATTGTGTGCAAAGAGGTAAAGGGCAGTATATGACAGTGGTCGGCAAACTCAGTCAACAGAGCGGCAAACCGCGGCTTGCGAGCCGCATGTGGCTTGTGAGCTGCGGTTTGCCAACCACTGGATTAGACCATCAGGAGCACAGCCAGGCCACTGTCCCAGTTTGGTGCAGCCCGTCTGCCGCTGGTGAATGCAGCCGGGAGGGTGGGGCCGGGCCGGAGCCTCCTGTCCCGCCCAGGCTGCCTGGCTTTCTCTGGCCACAGGTGGGCGGCGAGCAGCTTGTACGCAGAGCAGAGCGCAGTGGAGCTCCCGGGACAGAGGGGTGGAAATGCAGCACAGTGTGCTGTTGATTTGGGTTTCATGTCAGGTTTCCACCACACCGCTAGGTGCAGCTCTTAGCGCCTTTCCAGCGGGGGCAGAGCTGCGCTCATCCTTGGCCGGGATCCGGTGTCCTTGCCTCCAGGTGTCTGGCTTCAGGTACATTTAAATCTGTAGTTCAGTGAGCAAATGGGATCACGAGAAAACAATGAACGCATTCCCACCCAGAGCCTTTCCTCCCCGCCGTCTGGAAGGGGAGACGGCGCCCTGCCGCTGGCTCGGTTGGTTGGGGTGTCATCCCATAACCCAAAGCCTGCGTGTTTGATTCCCCGTCAGGCTTCCGGGTCAATCCCTGGTCGGGCCCGTACAGGTGGCAACCTATCAATGTACCTCTCTCACATTGATGTCTCCCCCCCGCCCCCTTAATCAATAAACACATCCTTGGGTGATGATAAAAATAAGTAAATAAATAAATAAATAAGTAAATAAATAAATGAACAGGCCTCTGGGATGGCAGCTGCTCCTGGTCTGAGGCTCCAGGAGGAGAAGGGACTAGAGCTGCCAGTTGAGCTGCGCCCGCGCCAGAGGGAGGCATTTCAGGAAGGGAAGCAGGAGGGCGAGGCTTGGGAGGCGGTGGGCACTTGGAGAGCGTGGGCTTGACCCTGGCGGCCCTGTGCCCTGTGGAGAGTAGGAGGGTGGGGGAAGGGGACTGGAGGAGTTCTGTTATCACCAGGAATGAAATGTTATCACCAGGAATGTCTTTTAAAGAAACCGCAGCAAAGATTTAGTTGCTTTTCGGATCTCGTCGAAGACCAGCTTGCTCTTTCTTTGGCGTCGCTGCCTCGCTGCAGGGGTCAGCTTCCCACACGTCGCAGGAGCTAAAGAGCCAAGATGCTAGTCCCGGATTCACTGTCATGTGCCGTGCGGTCGGGGAGGGGTCCACAAGGCGCTGAGTTGATGCTCAGGGGTGCCCTATGACCTCTTCAGAAGGGGGCCACCGAGCGGATCCCCTCATCGCCTCGCTCTGCAGGCGGTCACAGCGAGGTCTGGATCTGGGGCTTCACGTCTGAAGCTCCTCCTTCCCCTAAAAGCCAGGCTCCCCTTGGTGCGGGCTGCCCCGTGTAACTACGTGGTGGCCGCGACACCTGCTATGTGCAGGGAGAGCAGCAGCTCAAAAGGGCGGGTCTTTGCAATTTCGCCCTTTTCCTTGCTTGTGGTTAGCAGGGCTTGTGACATGGTCCCGCTGGCGTAGCGATCGGGCAGCAGTGTGACCAGCGGTCAGGAACCAGGCACGGAACCATCGGGCCTGGCTGGACCGCTGACCTTGTCCCAGAGAATCCCTGAGACTCGGGCGTGTCGGGGCCGGGACCGGAAAACCCCAGGCCAGGGCGGGCTCTGGGGTGTGAGGGTCTGGGGCGCAGGCGGCATTGGCCGAGATGTGGGTTTCCCCGCTGGTCTCCAGGCTGTCCGTTCAGGGCAGGAAGCTTCCGTGCGGAGTCCAGATGGGCTCCCGGCAGCTGACGGAGGGAGCGACCCCGCGGCTGGAATGTCGGAGCCGAAGCAGATTCCTCTCTTTCTTGTCCCTTGAGCTGCTTCCTCCCACACGTGAGGCCAGGCGCTGCCAAGGGAGCCACACGTCCATTCAAAGCGCTGCCCGGGACCGGGTCCTGCCGCCGTCGCAGGAGGGGACTCACACACACCATCTCCCCTGGGCTGCGCCTTCGTTCCCCGAAGACGACTCCCTGGAGGGAAGGCCCCGCCTGGATGCACACACTGTGGGGTGTGCGGTACCTGATGGCCTCACCTCGCGTTCACTTTGTATCCGACAGGACTGGGTCGCAGGCAACGGTTAAAAAGCCAAGTCCAACTACCATGGCCGTGTCACGCCTGTGTCACTGGGAAGACCCTGGCCATGTTGCTGAGGCCTGATTGTGCCCCAAGGCCCCCCCCCCGCCCCCTCCTGTTTGGCTGCTGCGTCTGTGTGGCTCTCCTGCAGGCCTAAAGGACTGAGCAGCCGGGCGGCACAGGGCATTGGAGTCAGTCTGAGCTGCCTTTGCTGAGCCTGGTTTCCTCATCTGTGAGGTCACAGCACCTCCGCAGAGTGCTGCGTGGATGTTAATGTCGCATAGAGGAGTGCGCCTCTGCAGCTGAGCGTGGGCTTGGGCGTCAACCCACTCCATCAGGAGGTGACTTGTGTGAAGTGAGGATCCTATGGCGCCCGCGTTACGGGCTGTTGGGATCTGAGAGGTTGCAGCGAGGTAGGCAGAACCTCTATGGGGTGCCTGGCACAGAGGACCACCCAGTGCAACGGGAGCTATTATTTGAGCAGAATTTTGAAATGTGACCGTTAATGGTTTGCATGACAAGATGAGCTCAGGCACAGGGCGTGGCTGGGAAAGAGGGCAGCTTGGATGGGGCAGCACGCAGGCCAGGGTGGTGCTGCAGAAACCAGCTCTTGCTCCTTGTGTGGACAGACGTCGGGGGTCAGGGAAGCGCCGGCGGCAGCCAGGTCAGCCTGTGGGAGATTCTGGCGGGGGTTAGGGAAGTGTTCTCTTTGTAGAATGACTCCTGCCTTTTCCTCCATCACTTTCACTGCCTTGATGCCCTCAGAGTCAGTCCTCTTACCCCTTCAGTGGAGGCGGAGCTTCCTTCTCTGAGGGTGGAGCCAAATCTAATGAGTAAGGAGGGGGATCAAGTTGAGTAACGGATTCAGATTAAAAATAGGAAACAAACAAACTAAATCAGTGTGGTTATTTCCCCGCTGCCCTTGGGAAACAATGCTATGAGCAAGTTACACCTAAAAAATCAGTTTCATAATTTCACATTTTGTGTATGGAACATGTTAGGACATACCTGCTGCATATAAGGCATGCTATCAAGGGCTGGGCTCGCAAAGATTGGTATGTAAACCCAGCGTGGGGTGGCGAAGGGACCAGGGGATCCATGGTCCTTGTGCGGTGAGAAGAGACTGGGGGTTCACCCAGGTGCCGGGAGTGACACGGCAGTGGGTGTGGGTGTGTGTGTGTGTGTCGGGGGAGGGGGGCCGCAGTGCCGGGTCTGCGAGGTGGGAAGGTGGAGGTGTTGCTAGAGCAGGTGTTGGAGGGTGAGCATGAAAGTCCATGGGTAAGGAGGGGTGTATGTGTGTCGCAGAGGGGACGGGTGTGTGACGGTCAGGAGACTGTCCTCAGGGGCAGGAAGGTCACAGATGGAACATGTGAGGACAGTCTCCCCTTAAACACCTCATGTAAGTGGTGGAGGCGGGTGTGACGCCAAAGCCAGGCTCTTAGCCACAGAGGCACAAACCTTGTAGCACATTAACATTCACAGAGCACTGTGCGGAGGAGGTGCTGGCGGGGGCCAGGTAAGGCCTTCCCTTTAAAAAATACAGATTTTTGTTGATTTCAGAGAGGAACGGAGAGGGAGAGAGAGAGAGAGAGAAACATCAAGGTTGAGAAAGAATCATTGATTGGCTGCCTCCTGCATGCCACCTGCTGGGGTTTGAGCCCGCAACCCAGGCATGTGCCCTGACTGGAAATTGAACCGTGACCTCCCGGTTCAAAGGTTGAAGCTCAACCACCGAGCCGCGCCTGCCGGGTGAGGTCTTCCACTGTGAAGAAGCTTTCTCAGATGTCCAGTCTTAAAAGTTGGCAAACGAAAGGCAGCTGAGAAGAGGTGGGTCCTGTCAGATCCCCTTCCCGAAACCCGGCGAGGATTTTGTGGGAGGAGCCGGGCGCGCAGTGGGTCCGGTTTCCCTGAAGGCTCTCGGCCGGAGGAAGTGGAGCGGGCCTCCCGCCAGCGCCCACTGTGCCGTGAATGTACTTTGATCTGTATCTGATGGCTCAACACTGAGCCTGGCCTCAGGGCCACCGTTCTGAGCATGACATTGTCCCGGACAGTCTGGTAGCTGGAGGCGTAGCAGCCGGTGCCAGGGCTGAGTGCATGGACTGACCACAGGCAGAGCCCAGACCAGTGGCCTGACTTCCGAGTGGCCCAGGTCCTCGGGGACGGTGACAGCCTGATGCCCAGGGCCGACTTCCGAGGGTCTGTCTGATCGCGAAGCACCTGGTGTTCTCGTGCGGACGGCGTGTGAGCCACACTGGATCAACGTCACCCTAAGTGAATTCCCTGTGCCAGCTTGCTTCTCTCCCTCCCTCTGTTTCTCTCTCCTTTTCCCCTTCCTCCCGCCCTGTCACTCTCCCTCGTTCGTTCTTTTTTCTGAGCTTCTGTAAACTGGATCCAGTGATTCAGGGAGAACCCACAATGCTATCCACCCCCTTTCCTTGTCTCTCCAATAAGCCTGTTGGATCCTTGCACGCTGGGCCTTGCACAGACTCGCATGTGGGTACGCTCCCTTCATGGAAACACACACACCGAGCCCCTCGTACTTTCTGATGACTGTACAACGAGATATTTTAAAGACTGTAATCCAGCCGCGGCTGGCATGGTCAGCTGCTGGCCTTCACCCTCCGTGGTGTCTCTGTGACCCCCTGTGTCCTTTCCCCTCAGTCTCCGCCCTTCCCAGCGTCCGAGGGTCCTGGTGGGCGGAACACACACATGTGCTCAGCAGGTCCCCTGCAGCCCCAGCTCCTGTATTTCTTACGGTCACTGGTGAAATCTCACCCCTTGGGGAGCCCTGGCCTGGGCTCCCTGGCCACGCTCACCTCTTCAGATGCTGTTTTGTCTCGTGTTTCTCACAAAGGACACCTCACTTCAGTCTGCTTTCGATTCAGCTGTCCTTGTTGAGCTGGCTGAGTGGGGTGGCAGGTCAGAGCCACGTGGATGATGGGACTTGTCCCCGTTGGGCAGTTCTCCTCTGGGCTCTGGCGACGAAGGCCCAACCTTCTTGACATGCTGAGTTCCTTTCTGTGTCTCTGCCTTGGCCCGGGTGCCCGGGTTCCAGTTACGTAGGTTCGAATCCTGCTTGCTGACTGAGCTTGGGCATGTTTTCACCTCTCTAAGCCCCCATTTCCTTGCTTGTAAAACGAGGACCATAAGGTGGTTGGGAGATTTAAATGCTGTTTGAAACGAGAGTGCCTGTTTAGTGACTGGTGTTGCAATTATTGGTGTTGCTATGACTGGTGTTGGTGGTTATTTTTATTGTCCCTCCACTCTCCTGGTTCCAATTCCATCCATCTAGCAAGGCCCACCCACAGCTCTGCCCACTCCGGCCAGCAGGGAGCTCTGTCCACAAATCTCCCGGTCATGCCTGTCTGAGATTAGCGCTTGGCCTTCAGTATGGAATGCTGTGGTTCTGTTGTGCTAGGTGCTAAGAGCTCCCATCCTCAGTCCCCGAGGTAGAGAGAGGCATGAATACTGGGAAGGAGGATTGTCTTTTTGCCTCTCCATGACCAGTGGCCCTGTCAGCCTCCACTCTTCCTGTGGGTGTCATGACCTGGGAGGTACAGATCGACACACTCCATATGAGCTCCTGTGGGATAAACTGGGACAAGGGCAGCATCTACCCTGGGGATGACAACATCTCGGGGTCCAGCCATCAGCTGGCTTCCCCAGTCACCACTCCTAGCAGGTGGGGGCAAAGTGGGGAGTCCTTATTCTGAGAAGTCATTTTAAGGCAACGCATGGACTGAAGACTTTGTTTTGACAACATCTCCCTGGAAAGCTGGTGTTCTCAGCCATGTGTGTGCAGTGGAATCACCTGGAGGGTTTTTAAAAAGTACTGGGAGATCCAAAATGGCAGCGGAGTAAGTGGAAGTGTTAGGGGCAAAAATAGAATATTGGGTACTAGTTATGTTTATGGGAAATATTAATCATGCTCTGTTAACCATGATTGCCTTGTGCTGGTTAAATAAAGGACATTCTAACCTGGCTGGGACTTGTATGCCCCCCCAGACCTGGTAATTAACCTTAGACCTGGGAATCAACCTTGGAATGTGGTCCATTCTCATTCAAGAACTGCCTATTATAATGGAAAGATTGACAACATTGTTGCCCAAACAATGGAGTCCCACCCCAGCCCCCATAGCCTACTTTCCCATGCCTGTAACTCCACTTCCCCATGTAATCCTTGTCCTACCCTATATAAGCAGCTGGCTTATGGAGGGTTGCAGAGCAGATTTTTGTGGGTGACCTTCTGCTCTCCCATACTTTTGGCATTACTGGAATAAACACTCATATATGACTCAACCCTGTCTCTGCTGAACTGGTTCAAGCAGTGACAGGCAGTCTGGACCCATTGGTTGTCTGGTTTCAAAAGCTACGTTGACACTCTCCCAGGACCAAATTGGAAATACAACTAAAATATAGAAGATCCACCCTGACAAATCAACTGAGAAGTAGCTGGAGAGAACCCTGATAACCAAGGATGGAAAGTGGAGACCACATAGAGGCTGGTAAAAAGCACAAAGGTGTGAAAGGGATGGCTGGGCTCACACAGACAGCACCTGAAGGTTGGGAGAGATATCTCAGCTGTGGGGGATCCCCACTGAGAACTCTGGGGTCTAAACCCCAAGCTGGGCCCCCCAGCCCAGAGCACCAGAACTGAGAAAGTTGCCCACATAACATCTGGCTGTGAAAAGCAGCAGGGTTGCTGTCCACCAGCAAGCGATGGCTGGAAATGCAGGCACCTCTTAAAGGCCCAATGCACAAAATTTTGTGTGCAACCACTCACCTTGGGCTCCACCAGAAGAATGGCAGAGTGGACTTGAGCTTGGTGAGGAAAGTCCAGGGTGGGGGGACTCTGGGGTTGGAGCTCGGAGGGAAGCTGGTACAGTTTCCTATGCTGAGTCATTCTCTCATGCTGTGGAGGACATATTTCTCCTGCGGACCTTTGCTATCCAGGTGGTTGTTATCTGGGAGAAAGACAGTTGCCACACCCTATTGGAAGACCTCTTACCTTACCCTGTGGTCGATAGTCTGAGGCTAATCAAAACTGATTACAGTCAGGCTGCAGGCAGAGGAGGATCTCTGGAGGCTTGAGTCTTTGCCTGATCTCCTTCTGGGCCTGGGGCTAGAAAAAGCTGACCCTGGTGCACATCTTGGTCCCTTCCAAAGGCACCCAGCCCCAGCAGAAGGAGCCACAGGCTATGGATTGCTGATAGCTCCAAGCAGGGTACTCAGGGTCAGTCACAAACAGCATCTGACACTTTCCTGCACTAGAGACTGGGAGTCATAGCAGATCTACATAATACATAGACACAAACCCAAACAGGCAGCCAAATGAGGGGGAGAGAGAGAGAGAGAGAGAGAGAGAGAGAGAGAGAGAGAGAGAGAAAACAAGCTCAAAATGAAAGAACAAGAGAATTCTCCAGAAGAAGAGCTAAATGAAATGGAAATAAGGAAGCCAAGGATCAGATCAGTGAATTAGAAGACAAGGTAAGAAAAAAACCACTCAATCAGAGAACCAAAAAGAAAAAACAATGAAAAAACAGGAGGACAGCTTATAGGAACCATGGGACAACATGAAACATAACAATATTCACATAATAGGTGTGCCAGATGGGGAAGAAAGTGAGCAAGGGATAGGGAAAGTGTTTGAAGAAATAATGACAAAAACTTCTATAACCTGGTGAAGGGAAAAGTCATACAAGTTCAGGAAACACAGAGAGTCCCAAGCAAGAAGAACCCAAACAGGCCCATGCCAAGACACATCATAATTAAAATGCCAAAAATTAAAGAAAAAGAGAATCTTAAAGGCAATAAGAGAAAAGCAAACTGTTACCTACAAAGGCTGTCAGATGATTTATCATCAGAAACTCTACAGGCCACAAGGGCATGGCATAAAGTGTTCAAGGTAATGAAAAGCAAGGATCTGAAACCAAGATTACTATACCCAGCAAGGCTTTCACTAAAAATAGATGGTGAAATAAAGAGATTCCTAGACAAAAAAAGGCTAAAAGAGTTTATCACCACCAAAACAGTACTATAAGAAATGCTAAAGGGACTGCTGTAATGAGAAGAAGAAAGAGAGAGAGAGAAACGTAAGTATAAAGAATTAAAATGGCAATAAATAAGTACCTATCAATAAGAACCTTAAATGTAAATGGATAAAATGATCCCATCAAAAGACATAGGTAGCTGAATGGATACAAAAACATGATCCAATTATATGCTGTCTACAAGAGACCCACCTCAGAGGAACGGATTCACACAGGATGAGAGTGAAGGGATGGAACATATTTTTCCATGCAAATGAGAGACAAAACAAAACAAAACAACACAACAAGATGGGGTAGCAATACTCATACCTGACAAAACAGACTTCAAAATGAAGGCCAGCCCAAGAGACAACACAGGGCACTACATGATACTAAAGGGATCGGTCCAACAACAGGATGTAACCCTGGGAAACAGATATGCACCAACATAGGAGCACCTAAATGTATAAAAAACTTCTAGAGGACTTTAAGGGAAAGATTCACAGTGGTACAGTCATAGAAGGACTTTAACACCCCACTGAGTTCATTGGATAGATTTTCCAGACAAAAACTTAACAAGGAAACTGTGACTCTAAAGGACACACTGGATCAGATGGATTTAATTGGCATTTATAGAACATTTCATCTCAAAGCTGCAGAATATATAGTCTTCTCAAGTGCACATGGGCCATTTACAAAGATAGTACACATGTTAGGACACAAAACAAGTCTATACAAGTTCAAGAAGATTGAAATCATATCAAGCATCTTCTCAGATCACAGTGGAATAAAATTAGAAATCAACTACAGTAAAAACACTCAAAGACATTCAATAGGCCAAATAGCATGCTATTAAACAATTAATGGGTTACCAATGAGATCAAGAAAGAAATAAAAAACTTCCTGGAAACAAATGAAAATGAACACACAACCAAAAATCTATGGGACACAGCAAAAGCAGTCCTGAGAGGGAAGTTCATAGGACTACAGGCCTACCTCAAAAAAACAAGAAAAATTAATAATAAACCATTTAACCCTACAACTTAAAGAATTAGAAAGCGAACAACAAGACAATCCCAGAGTAAGCAGAAGGAAGGAAACAATAAAGGTTGCAGCAGAAACAAATGACATAGAGACAAAAAAAAAAACCCAACAAAAAACAAAAAACAAACCACACACATGCACACACACACACACACAAAAAAAAAAAACCTCACACAAAAAAAATCAAT
Organism: Plecotus auritus; assembly: GCF_963455305.1. Taxonomy (NCBI): domain Eukaryota; kingdom Metazoa; phylum Chordata; class Mammalia; order Chiroptera; family Vespertilionidae; genus Plecotus; species Plecotus auritus. Next base: position 2,764,999 of record NC_137778.1, on the reverse strand, counting down.
GAAACCAAGAGCTGGTTCTTTGAAAAGATAAGATTGATGAATTGTTAGCCAGACTCATCAAGAAACAAAGAGAGAGGACCCAAATAAATAAAATCAGAAATAAAAGAGGCAAAGTAACAATTGACCCCACAGAAATATAAAGAGTTGTAAGAAAATACTATGAACAACTATATGCCAACAAGCTGAATGAAATGGACAAATTCCTAGAAAAATACAATCTCCCAAAACGGAATCAGAAAACCTAAATAGGCAAATAACAACTGATGAAATAGAAGCAGTAATCAAAAAACTCTCAGCAAACAAAAGCCTGGGTCTACAAGGTTTCATAGGGGAGTTTTACCAAACATTCAAATAACTAACACCTATACTCCTCAAATTAGTATAAAAAATCCCAGAGGAAGGAACACTTCCAAGCTCTTTTTATGAGGGCAGCATTATCCTAATTCCAAAACCAGATAAAGATACTACAAAGAAAGAAAATTACAGGCCAATATCCATGATGAACATAGATGCTAAAATCCTCAACAAAATATTAGCAAATTGCATCTAGCAATATATTAAAAAGAACATATACCATGATCAAGTGGGATTTATTCCAGGGAAGCAAGGCTGGTACAATATGTGCAAATCAATAAATGTGATACATAAACAAACTGAAAGACAAAAATCACATGATCATATCAATAGACACAGAAAAAGCATTTGACAAAATCCAACACCCATTTTTTGATAAAAAACTCTTAGCAAAGTGGGAATAGAGGGAGCATGTCTCAACATGATAAAGGCCATATATGACAAATCTATAGCGAACATCATACTCAATGGGCAAAAACTAAAACAATTTCCTCTAAGAACAGCAACAAGATAGGGATATCTGCTCTCATCATTCTTATTCAACATAGTACTGAAAGTCCTAGCCACAGCAATCAGACAAGAGAAATAAAAGGCATTCAAATTGGAAAGGAGGAAGCTAAACTCTCATTATTCGCAGATGACATGATATAGTACATGGAAAATCCTAAAGACTCCACCAAAAAACTTCTAGATTTAATAAAGGAATTCGGCAATGTAGCAGGATACATAAGTAACACCCAGAAATTGATGGCATTTTTATACACCAACTAGAGGTCTGGTGCATGGATTCGTGCACTGGTGGGGGGCGTGGCCTGTGGGGATCGGCCCCCTGTGGGAGCGCTGCTCATCCTGGTCAGCTGAGCGGCTGTGGACCCACTCTCTGAGCGGCTGCTCCCACTGTGGGAGTGCATTGACCACCAGGGGGCAGCTTCAGTGTTGAGCGTTTGCCCCCTGGTGGTCAGTGCGCATCATAGCGACTGGTCAACCAGTTGTTCTCGTTGTTCCGCTGTTCAGTCGCTGGGCTTTTATATATATAGATAATGAATTCTCAGAAAGAGAAACTAAATAAACAATTCTATTTACCATTGCAACAACAAAAAATATTAGGATACTTAGGACTACAATTAACCAAGGAGGTAGGACTTATACTCGGAAAACTATAGGACATTGAACAAAGAGATAGAGGAAGATATAAACAAGTGGAAGAATATACTGTATTCATGGATTGCTAGAATTAACATCATTAAAAGGCCATACTACCCAAAACATTCTACAGATTCAATGCAATCCCTATAAAAATACTAATGGCATATTTTACAGATCTAGAACAAATACTCTAGAAATTTATATGGAACAAAAAAATTCTCTGAATGGCTGCAGCAATCTTGAAAAAGAAGAAAAAAGTTGGATGGATCACAATACCAGATATCAAGTTATCCTACAAAGCCACCATAATAAAAACAGCCTGGTACAGGCACAAGAACAGATATATAGATCATGGAACAGACATATAGATCATGGAACAGACATATAAGTCTGTTCCATGATCAATGGAACATATAGATCAGTGGAACAGAACAGAGATCCCAGAAATCCACTGTGCTCAATTAATATTTGACAAAGAAGGCAAGAGCATACAATGGAGTCTTTTCAATAAATGGCATTGTGAAAATTAGACAGATATATGCAAAAAATGAAACTAGACCACCAACTTACACCATACACAGGAATAATCTTAAAATGGATAAAAGACTTAAATGTAAGTCATGAAACCATAAAAATCCTAGAATAAACCATAGGCAGCAAAATCTCAGACATCTCTCATAGCAAATTGTTTACGGATACATCTCCTAGGGCAGAGGAAACTAAGGAGCAAATAAACAAAGGGGACTACATCAAAATGAAAAGCTTCTGCTCAGCAAAAGAAAAAGGGAGCCCACTGTGTGGGAGAACATATTTGGCAATGATACGTCTGATAAAGGGATAATATCTAAAATATAAAAGGAACTCATACAACTTAACAAAAGGAAGACAAACAATCCAAGTAATAAATGGGCAAAGGACCTAAACAGATGCTTCTCCAAAGTGGCCAAGAGACATGAAAAAATGCTCAAGGTCACTGATCATCAGAGAGATGCAATTTAAAATGACAATGAGGTATCCCCTCACTCCTGTCAGAATGGCTACCATCAACAAATCAACAAATGACAAGTGCTGGCGAGGATGTGGAGAAAAGCGTACACTAATACACTGCTGGTGGTAATGCAGACTGGTGCAGCCATTATGGAAAACAGTATGGAGTTTCCTCAAAACATTAAATATGGAACTGCCATTTGACCCAGTGATCCCACTTCTAGGAATATATCCTAAGAAACCCAAAACACCCATCAGAAAGAATGTATGTACCCCTATGTTCATAGCAGCACAATTTACAATAGCTGAGATCTGGAAACAGCCCAAGTGCCCATCAGTAGATGAATGGATTAAAAAGCTGTGGTACATTTACACCAGGGAATACTATGCAGCTGTAAAAAAGAAGGATCTCTTACCCTTTGAGACAGCATGGAGGGGCCTGGAGCGTATTATCCTAAGTGAAATAAGTCAGAGAAAGACATGTATCACATGATCTCACTCATATGTGGAATCTAATGAACAAAACAAACTGATGAACAAAATAGATACAGAGACATGGAAGCATGGAACAGAGTGCAGAATCTCAGAGGGAAGGTGGGGGAGGGTGGGTGGGTGGGAAGAGATTAAACAAGGAACTGTGTGTATACATAACCCATAGACACAGATGATAGGGTGGTGAAGGCCTGGTGCAGGGGGCAGGGATGGGCTGGAAGAGGTCAATGGGTGAAAAGCAGGGGACAGCTGTGATACAACAATAAAGATTCAAAAAGGATACGGATGCCTGGGCAGAATGCAGGCCAGTTCGCTCCGAATCTGTGGGTGGCGCCTGGCGGAGTATGTGTCCAGCCTCCAGGTGCTTTCCTTGGGCAGCCCAGGTCCAGATCGCTGCTCTCCTCCGAAGCCAGGTCCTCAGCCCCTCCCCTGGGGAACTGGCTGTGGTTTGAATTACTGTGTATTTGGCCTGCTTTTCTGGGGTGTTGATGGCAGTAATGTGTAGGAATCGGCTTTTAAGGGGGTGTGGATGTCTTAAGGGCCAAGCCACGCTCCAAAGACAGAGTTTATTGTCCGAGACTGCCCTGCAGCCGGCCAGGCTGTTTGGGACACGAGGTGTGCCCAGGAATAGAATTTTCCCTGCCCCAGGTCACTGGCGCCAGCTCGGGACTGACCAGGCTCCCTCAGGACCTAAAGTATTTATAGCTCTTACAGTATTTCTGCAAGGTGAGCTTTGGGACCTGACGTGGGGCCACTGAGAGTCATGGAAGTGAGGAGCTAAGCTCTGGGCTGCTGGGCAAATGCCTCCAACAGGGAGAGGGGCAGGCACCCTTCCCGGAGAAGGGAAGGGAGGGAGGCTGGGGGCACCTGCACAGGCCTCCTCCTTCACCTTGCCTGCCAAATGTTGCAGAGGAGTCAGCTAAGACCCTTTAAAAACATATTTATTGAGGTACTAGTGACCCGGTGCATGAAATTCGTGCGGGGGGGGGGGGTGTCCTCAGCCTGGCCTGCACCCTCTCCAATCTGGGACTCCTCGAAGGATGTCCTACTGCCGGTTTACAGGGATGGGGCCTAAACTGGCAGTCGGACATCCCTCTCGCAATCCGGGACTGCTGGCTCCTAACTGCTCACCTGCCTGCCTGCCTGATTGCCCCTAACCACCCTGCCTGCCAACCTACTTGCCCCCAACTGCCCCCGCTGCCAGCCTGCTCGCCCCCAACTGCCCCCCCCCCGGCAGCCTGATCACCCCCAACTGCCCCCTGTGCCAGCATGCTCGCCCCCAACTGCCCCCCTGCTGGCCTGCTCGCCCCCAACTGCCCCCCCCCAGCAGCCTGCTCGCCCCCAACTGCCCCCCCCCGGCAGCCTGATCACCCCCAACTGCCCCCTGTGCCAGTGTGCTCGCCCCAACTGCCCCCCCCCCCCCCGCCGGCCTGCTTGCCTCCACCTTCCCTCCCCACTGGCCTGCTCACCCCCAACTGCCCCCTGCTGGCCTGCTCACCCCCAACTGCCCCCCTGCTGGCCTGCTCACCCCAAACTGCCCCCCACTGCTGTCCTGATCACCCCCAATAGCACCCCCCCATCAGCCTGATCACCCACAACTGCTGTCCCATCCTGGCCTGATCACCCACAACTGCCCTGCCCTCTTGGCCTCTAACCGCCTCTACCTTGGCCCTGCCACCATGGCTTTGTCCAGAAGAACGTCCGGAAGGTCTCCTGGAAGGTCTCCCAGTCTAATTAGCATATTACCCTTTTATTAGTATAGATAGAAGCCTGGTGCATGGGTGGGCCCTGGCTGGTTTGCCCTGAAGGGTGTCCTGGATCAGGGTGAGGGTTCCCTTGGGGCGTGGGCAGCCTGGACGAGGGGCCTGTGGTGGTTTGCAGGCTGGCCACACCCCCATGGGGTGAGGGTCCCCGCTGGGGTGCCTGGCCAGCCTGGGTGAGGGGCTGATAGCTGTTTGCAGGCTGGCCATGCCCCCTGGCTGGGACTCTTACTCCATGGGGGTGTGGCCAGCCTGGGTAAGGGGCTGAGGGCCGTTTTCAGGCTGGCCACGCACCCCGGTGACCCAGGATCCCAGCCCCTCCTTCAGCGGCAGCCAGGGCGGGCGGGAAGCTTGGCTTCCTTCATCTCCAGGGGCAACCCAAGCCTCCTGCTCACTCCAGCTCCGTGGCCGCCGCCATCTTTGTTGGGTTAATTTCCATACTCATCCTGATTGGCTGGTGGGCGTAGTGGAGTGATGGTCAATTTGCATGTTTCTCTTTTATTAGTGTAGATAAGTTACATACTGTAGACTTCATCTGTCTTAAGTGTACTAGTCAATGAGATTTAGTGAAGTCACAGGACTGTGCAACCTTTACCACAATCCAGTTTTCGACTATTTTCACCACCCTAGAGAAGTCCTTCCTGCCTACTTGCATCGGTGGCTGCTCCCAGCCCGGATCCAGGCAGCCACAAACTGTCTGGATTACTGTTGCTTTATGACAAGTTTTGCAATTAGTGAGTCTACATCCTCCAACTTTGTTCTTATCTTTCTTTCTTTTTTTTGTTTTGTTAATCCTCACCTAAGAATATTTTTCCATTAATTTTTAGAGAGAGTGGAAGGGAGGGAGGGGGAGAGAGAGAAACATCAATGTGAGAGAGGAACCTCGATTGGTTGCCTCCTGCACGCACCTAGACCGTGCGGGAATGAACCTGCAACCCAGTTACGTTCCCTTTACCACCAGAGTTGACCACCAGCATTGCCTCCACATCTGGCTGCTGCAGAGAACCGATAACCCTTTTATGGTCTTAATGGTCATAGACCAGTGGTCAGCAAACTGCGGCTCGCGAGCCACATGTGGCTCTCGAGCCACGGTTTGCTGCTCTGTTGACTAATGAGTTTGCCGACCACTGTCATAGACGATTCGTTTGGCCTTATTTTCTAACATGAGCGTTGAGACGGCCTCGGTCAAAGCCACAGGCTTTGAATCTGAACCCCAGGAATGAACACCTGTTAGCAACAGAAAACGGCCAATGGCAGAATCGCACAAAACCAGACGTGGAAAAATTAATTCTGTTAATTTCCTTAACACGGCAGTCTTTTTCTCTGGACAGAGAGGGAGACCAGGTTGGGAGAGAAAACACGAACCGGGCGTCAGGACCCTCTCAGTCCTGCCAGGTCCGAGCCAGGGGCCCGGGCGATGGAGCCCTGGAAGCCTTGGTTTTCTTCCCCGCGACGGGACAGCAATCCCTTCCGAGCTGTGGCAAGGCTTAGTGAGTGGGCAGTCGCTCAGTGACCCGCGGTTGTGTTCTGTGGGGCCCGGTCCTCCCCTGCAGGCGGCCCGTGTTGGAGGAAACATGTACACTCTCCCTGCCAGGTGTCCTCAGCCCTGGGTAACCTTGACTTCTCAGAGTAGGCAGCTGTGTAGGCAGAGCTGAGTGGAGGGTCCTTGCCACAGGCTATTCAGACACGCTGCCCGCAGCCCCTTGAACGCAGGCTCCCCAGTTGCAGTTCTCACTGCCCCATGATGGCACCTTAGCATCACTTCCCCTTGAGGCTCTTCTCTTATGGAACCTAATCTCCTCCACCTCATTCCCACTCACCCTTCATTTAACGGGCTTTGAAGCGTATTTTAAATATATGTAAGCGGTGTGGTGTGGCAAGCACTCGCTTCGTCAGCATCGGTGTGTGAGGCGCCTCCTTTGCCGTAGGCTTTGTCCTGGCTGCGAAGGTGCCCACTCAGAGCTTACGTGGCATTCTGGCGGGAGGGTGGGAGGTGGCACTTCTTACCTTTCAGACCACTGTTCAGTTTATTGATCTGTTACATTTGATCCTTGTCTGAGGTCACAACAGAGCAGGGTGAGGGGGACCATGTATGCGTGTGCATGTGTGCATGTGCGTGTGCACGCACATGTGTGCAGCGGATTTTGAGGGCCTGTAATTCCAGGCAGAGGGAACAGCCTGTGCGAAGGCTCTGCTGACAACAACAGGGTGGCCAGGAGGCTGGGGCAGGTGAGCGGTGGGGACCTGGCAGAAGATGATGGCGGCGAGGTAAAGCGAGTGGAGGGGGAGGGGAGGCAGATCTCTAGGGCCTGCTGGGACGTTGTCAGGATTTGGCTTTTCCTGAGCAGTTTCCTGGCTTTGAGTGTCATAGCCGGTTCTCATTACTCCCCTTTCCCCCTCAGCATCGTGTTTTGTGATCCATCCATGTTGCTAAGCATCCATCTGGTCAGTTGCTTGTAACAGTTCCCTAGCACTCTATAAATTTCACCCCTCTTCCTAATCCCCGCCACTACATGGAATACCGCAGTCGGTCCCCATGTGTGTTCCATTATGGATGCGTGTGATCACGTCTGTGGGCGATACCCGGCGCTCGTGGGCTCACTGGGTGGCAGGGCAGGCACTCGCTGGGTGTGACCTACGTCCTGCCAGGCCACTCTCGGGCGGGCTGTGCACGTCCCTTCCTCAGTGACACTGAGGACCTTTCCGGGACCCCACATCCCTGCCAACATGTGACACTGTCCAGCTGTCACTCTGCCAATCTCACAAGTATACGGTGACGTCTACTGCCTTGCTTCGCATTTCTCTGGTTACTAAGGGGTGTGAGCACCGGTCTCTGCTTGTTGGTTTCAGAGGTTTCTTCTTTGATAAATTGCCCACTCATGTCCTTGGCCACGTTTTCTATTGGGACTCTTGTATTTTTATTTTTGATTCTGGAAAATTTCCATAGTTGATTTCAGAAGGTTAGGTGTGAGGTGGCCTTCAAGGTAATCAAGTCTAACCACCCCATTTTATGGTTGGGGAAACTGAGGCCCACACACTAGAGTGATTTCGTAAGATCACACGCACAGTGGGAAGCTGAGGCTAGACGCTGGTCCTTTCCCACCACCTTGTGTGAAAGAAGTGGGGTCCTTCTCGTGAGGCAGGACTGAGCATAGGTGATGAGAGGAGCTGCCTGGCTGGTCGCCCTTCGTCTGCCTGCCGTGCGGGCACAGGGCCACCTGCCCTGAGACCAGCGCTGGACTCCAGAGGCCCCTGCAGTCCCTGGGGCCCAGGTGTGAGCATTCTTCCCGCTCACATGCCACCACTTTACTTCAGGCCTGTACCTCCTGATGTGTGACCCGTGTTCCTGACATGTTAGTGCGATTCACCCAGAGGACACACTCAATGCAGAGGATGGCCCTGCCCCTCCTGAGGACCGTGCACAGGGCCCCAAATTTCATGAAACACTCCCAGGCCGTTTCCCTGGCCACCTGGCTGACCCCTCCCATCCTGGGCCGGTCTAGCTAGCCTGTCTCCCGCCTGGAGCATCCCCTGCACAAACCTCACTGTCACCGGAAGTGCTCCGTCCGCTGTGCCATCCCCGGCTCTTCAACGTCGGGGCGGACGTGGTCTCTGCCAGTTGGCCTCTGGCTCCCCTGGGACTCAGGCCAGGGCCCAGCGGAACACAGAAGCGGCAGCGAGTCGGGCAGCCCTCGCTGGGCACTGCCCTTCGGCTTGGGTGGAGCCCTCTGTGGAAGGCGGTTGAAGACACCTCTGGAAGGGGGCCACACCTAGACCAGCCATCTTTCCCTTAAAAGCCCACTCATTTTTATCAGCTACGCACACAGTTGCGTTAGAGGGTTGTAGTCCCACAAAGCGGGGTGAGAAACGCCTGTCTCCCCTCCCCTCCCAGGGCGGGCACTGACACTGGCTGGCTTTGTGGCATCACTGAAGGGCACGCTGCCTGTTCCCAGGTCACCTTCTGCTTCAGGCACCGTCTGTGGACGTCCGGGCGACGAGGAGGAGGTGCCCTTCACCCCCTGCCTCCTGCACGCGCCCCTTCCCATGCCCCGTGTGGGCAACAGCGCAGGGGTTCCCTGCCTCAGTGACTGTGCTTCGCCGTCCGACGTCTGAGTCAGCATGTGGGCGCTGCCTCGGCTCCTGCCCGCTGCTCCCACCTCCCCTTCCCGCTCACTCGTGGAATTGTGTCCACCGTCCGTCTGACAAAACACTGACATTCATGCACTCTTTCTGCTCCTACTGCTCTGCGCCACCCCCTCGCCCCCCCCCCCCCGCCCGGCACTGCAGTGAGGGGGTCCCCTGTTTCCTGTCCCCCCCGACAGCCACAGCTGGCTTTCCAAAGCCCACATAGAGCCTGGAGCTCACGCCCGGAGCTCTCGGGTGGGGGGTCCTGCAGGCTCCCGCCACAGCGGGCAGGACACAGGCTTGTCTTCCTGGCACCCAGACTGCGTTTGCCGGCTGTAAGGTTGGGGCCATGAGACATGTGATGCAGTGACGCGCCATTTCCAGGCCCAGGCAGCTGAGCTGTGTGCCCGTGACACCTCACTCTGGGCAGGGAGCCCCGGGACTGTGGTCCAGGGCCTGGAGCTATAGGAGGGAGGACGGCTGCCCTCCCCACACCGGACTCCACACCCGTGAGAGGAAGTCTTCGTCGTGCTGAGCCAATGACACTCTGGGTTTACCTGTTACCGCAGCACAGCCTGTCCTAGCCCTGAGGGACAGGTGCATCTGAGGCCCTGCAGGGTCCCGCCTCCCTTCCCTCTAACACAGTCTCTCTTCCTTCCCTTCGCCTGGACTCCACTCTCACGGCGCCAGCCCGAGGCTGCCCACAGTGCGCTGGGCCACTCCGCTAGCCCTTCAGGAGCCACAGCCACTCGCGGGCGTGGGGGGCAGGCAGCCTGGGGTCCGCCCCGTTCTGCCTGCCTTCAGCTGTGTGATCCAGAGCTGGTCACTTAGCCTCTCTGAGCTTCAGGCCACGACCACCGACCCGGTTGCTGAGGGCTGGCCCGGGGAACCTGCGTGTGGGCCTCCCTCCTCTGCTCTGAGCAGGCCTCACACGCCAGCTGCTGGCTATGTCGTTGGACATCTCTGGGGTGGGAGGCAGCTTCCTGTGGGCCTTGGGGGGCTTTGCGGCGGCCTGGCTGAACCTGCCCAGGCCTCGCTGTCACTGGGAACTCCTGTGAACGCTGGGCCACTGTGGTCATCGCGAGAGGAAGCGTGAAGACGCCCCCGGGCGAATCCCTAGTGTCAGCGCTGTCACTGCGTCTGGTATTTCCCCCCTTGATTCACTTTATGCTGGACCCCCCCGCCCCAACTGCTAACACTTGGAGGGCTCACCTTCATTCTGTACTTCCTGCCCCTCCCCCCACGGAGGGAGGACTAGGTGCTCATTCAACACCAGGCTGCCTGCTTTGGCGTGATCCCTCAGCCCTGGGATGCTGCCCCTGTGTTTCCAGACTTTTCTGCCATCAAAACTTTATTTTACTAATAGGCTCCAGCCTCTACGACAGCTCAACAGGAGTGGGGGCGGGCGGGAGAGAAGGGGGCCTGGAGGGCAGGCCTGAGAGTGGCCCCTGGCGCTAGATGAGCTGAGGGAAGCCGTCCTGGCCTGAGTCCGACCTTCTCTGGAAGATGCGCCTGCTGACCTCCACGGGCTGCCCGTGCTCGTCCTCGTCCTCCGCCTCGCTCGACTTGCGCCGGGCGTTCTGGTAGACCACGGCGCACACGCCCGTGAGCCAGGCGGCCACGGTGCCCGCCGAGAAGATGCAGAAGCCGATGAGCAGCAGGAAGATGTAGTCCTGCCGGTCCAGGTGGGTGATGCACATGTACCGCAGCGGGTTCCCCACCTGCGTGATGGGCCAGCCGGCCAGCTCGGCGGGCTCCACGCACGTGGCGTTCTGATCATCTGGGGGAAAGCACAGCAGGAGATGGTGAGTGGCGGAACCCCAGTGTGCTGAGGTCATAGGGCACCTGGAGGGGCTGTCTGGACCCTGGCTACTCAGGGCGTGGGCTGGGGCCATCACCTGGGCCTTGTCAGAATGCAGCATCTCAGGCCCCACACAGCCCTCCTGGGTCAGGGTCTGCAGCCTCATGAGACCCCCAGGTGCTCTGTGGCACATGAAGTTTGAGAAGCGCGGAGCCCAGGACCGCCTCCTGCCCCAGCTTAGCTTCCTTCCGGTCACCTCCTGAAAACGGGCTTTGCTTCCAGAAGTCCTCAAAGATCCAAACACCACCACATGGCGGGAGGGTTTGGAAACTTAGCCGGATGGCCATGGGGCGTGGACACTCCACAGCCCACCTTGATGTTCGCCATCTCCCCCTCTCCCTCCCTCCTGGTGACCCAAGCTGTCTCTCTCTCTACACTTGTGCCTGAGCCCAGCCAGGACCACAAAGGCCACCCACGGCATCACACACCACTGGTCCCAGCACTCTGGGACCAGATTCCCGGGAAGCCTGTGTGGCTCCCCCGTGCACTGCCTCCCAGCCAGGAGGAACCAGGGTGGTGGGGAGAGAGCCATTCGGGGAAGCATCCCTGGCTGGTCACGTGGTCCACACGCATCTTCAGTCCTTTTTAGCAGCTGGCTTTGCGGCCCGGCTCCTTCTCTGAGCACCTCCCATATCAAGCCCCATGGACTTCAGAACAAAACAGAAAAAAAAAAGCGAGCCCAGGGTTCAAGTCCAGACTGTCATGTACTCATTTTGTACACGTTAGCGGGATGCCCGGTTCTCTTCCCGAATCCCAGCCTCATCTTAGACGAGCAGAGAATGACACCTCTTCTCAGAGTCCTGGCGAGGCTGAGCGGCTGGGGTGGGGGTCGGGAGGGCAAGCTGCTGAATGAACTGCAGGCATCACTCCATAGGGCTTACACTCAGGGTGGGACCAGGGCCTGAGTTAGCAACGCTCAAAACCAAGCAGCTAGGATTTACCACGTTCTGACGACATGCTAAGGGACGCACACATGCTCTCTCATGGAATTTTTAGAACAACCCGCACACGGACCGTTATCGTCCTTGTTTATCCAGAAGGAGACAGACTCAGAGCTGGTTCGCATCTTGAAGGGTCTAGACACCCCAGGGTCCTGGCAGCACAGGGAAGATGGGACGTCTGACTGAGCGGTCCCAGCGTGTTCTGCAGAAGTGGGAGCCTCAGAGCTGATGCGGAGAGCAGCTCCCCGAAACTCAGGTGGAACTCCAGACCCTGCGAAGGGTGTTGCGCTCCTTGCTCAGGAAGTGAGGGGAACCTGGTTTGTGTTAGAGTGAGGAGCAGGGGAAGGTGAGAAAGGAACCGTGACTGGAGCTGACGGGGACCTGGCAGCTGGCGGGGTGGCAGGAGAGAGCTGCCAGGCCGAGGCTAAGTCCTGGACGCTGCCCCTGCACATGGCCGCTGGGCCCCTGCACCTCCAGGGACACCGTGTCACCTCCAGAAGGACCTCCTGTGGGTGTGCCGGGGAGGGCTCCTGTGGGAGGGGATGCAGCCAGGTGTCTGTGACAGAGGGAAGGAAAGGAGCCTCTTTCTAGACTGAGTGTGGACACCTGGGGCGCCGCTCCCTAAGGTGAGGTCGTAGGAGAGGAAAGGGGCCGGGTCCTGGGCCTCCCTTCAGGTCGCCGTCAGGGGCAGGGATGCAGTCAGCCCGGGTGTGGGGGGCCAGGCGGGTCAGGCTCCTCCGGAATTCTGGCAGGAGGGGCTGTCACCCGCCTGAGACACCACATGAAACATCCAGAGATGTGCCCGAGAAAGGGAACGTGGGATTCGAGGGGTCTGGGTGTGTCTGGGAGTTTATCGAATTCCATTTTTAAAAAGATTTGGCTTTCACGTTGGGGCTGGGGCTGCGGAGAGGAGAGCAAACATTGAACTCTTTTCCCACCTGGAGCGCTTCCCGAAAGGAGCAATTGGGCAGCAGTTTCAGGCGTGTCAGGCTGCTCTTAAGTGAGGGTGTGGGTGGCTCTGGGGAGGGCGCCTGGGTTTTTCTACTGACTTCCTCTCCCCACCCTTCCCTGTCCCTGGGAGGTGCCAGCTGTCCCCCTCAGCAGCCCCCCATGCCCACTTTCCGGGTTCCCAGCAATGGTCCACCTCCCACACGCTGGGATTTCCCTGCCGCGAGCACAGCTGTGCCCAGGGCTCTGGCTCAGGGCCTCCTCTGCTCCCCTGCGGGCCTTGGAGCACCTCCGGGCACCTGGCCTGGCCCTGAGCCCAAAGCACCTGCCCTTTCTGCCTTCCCACCAACTGCTCAGCACTCCCAGTTCCTGCCCCCCCCCCCCCGGTGCCTTCTGCCCCCCCAGTGCCTCCTGCCCCCTCAGTGCCTCCTGCCCGCCATTGCTCTCACCAGCCCTGAGCTGCCTTACACCTTTCCTGCCGCATCCAGCGCCTGCCCCCAAGTTTATGATCAGTTCCTTTCTGCCCTTTAAGGTCGAGTGTAAATGCACCTGCTCTCAGGAGCCTTTACCCATTGCTCAGAGGACACACTGTCCCCACCACTGCCCCATCCGTAGCATTTCTTCCTCTCACCCTGATCGCCCCATCACGTGGTGGTCACTCACCAGGGAAGGGTGCATTTTTCTACCCCACGAGCCGGCTTTAGCTCCTGTAACCCGTGTCTGACTATCTTTCTTGTTAATAGGAGCTATCATTCAGTGAGGGAATGAGTTAATTTTTAAATACTTGGGGGATTTGATAGTAATGTTTTTATTATTGAATTCTAGTTTAATTATACTGCGGGCAGAGACATACTCTCTCTGGTTTCAAGCGTTTGGAATTGACTGAGAATGTGCTTTATGGCTGAGGATAGAGTCAGCTTTAGTAAATTTGGCATGTGTCCTGACAACACGTGTTCTGTCTTTATTAGGTACATTGCTGCATGGATGTCAATTTGGTTGTGGTTTTATAGAGCTCTTCTATATCCTCATCGACTTTTGATCTTTTCTGACTTTTTATGGGCTTTATTGGCTTTTCAGAACTGTCATCTATGAGCTGCTATTAGGCTATTAGTTGTGCATTCGTTACTGAAAGAAGTGCGGTCATCGAACCTGTGAAACAGGAGGTCGCAGTTCAATTCCGTCTAGGGCACATGCCCGAGTTGTGGGCTCGATCCCCGCTGGGGGTGTGCTGGAGGCAGCCAGTCAGAGATTCTCTCTCATCCTCTCCCTTCCTCTCTGAAATAAAAGAATAATAAAGTCACCAGTTCGGCGTGCATTTGTCGACTTCTCCATGTGGTTCTGTCTAGTTTAGCTTTCCGTGTTTTCAAGCTAAGTTGTCAGAGGCCTAGGAAGTTATAACTGTCACCTCTTCCGGGACAGTTCCCTTTGCTCGCTGACCCTTTTCTCCTCATCTCCAGTGCTTCCTTACAGCCCACTTGGTGTGATGACGTTGGAGGGCTGTGGAATTCCTTCGGGCCAGGCGTCCCCTTGTGTGTCCTTCCCACCTTTTCACGTTTAATCTTCCCATGTTCCCATGTTTAAGGTACAGTTTTGTGAGCAGCGTGGAGCTGGATTTTGCTTTTCATCCAGTCTGGTGATCCATGTATTTGAATCCGCCCATTAACATTGCTGTTTGCTTCTGTGCCCCCTACTTATTTATGTCCCTTTCCCTCTTCTTTGTTGCTTTCTGCTGTCTTATGTCATTGCCTTTTTTAAAGTTGTCCATCCTTCCCCTAGTCTGGTATGATGACTGAGAGGTTATAGAGCCATCTGCTGGCCTGGGGTGCCTGACGTGTAGTTAGTTTTACAAACTAACCCTTTCACCCACCAGGTAGTTTTAATTATTCCCAGGCTACAGAGTGAATACATTGTTTGTAAAGTACCCCTCTCTGGCTCGCCCGGTCTCCTTGCCTCTGACCCAGAGCTACCAGGCACCGTGTGTACATGTGCACTGCAGGACTCAGGGCCTCGTTCACAGCACACAGGTGACCGGGCCCCTGAGTCCCTCGCTCCACCCCATTCCATGGGCCAGGGCATTCGCCCCAGTTAAAGCTCCCAGGTATAATTACAGGCGTCATTAATGTTTAAATTCTTCCTGCAAATAGTTCCTAAGGAGACATGACCTACCCCTTGTTTATTTCCACGTGTAGCATGCTGCTCACAGGTGGAAACCATGTGCCAGAGTCCGACGCCAGGAAGCAAGAGTTTCTGGGCCCAGAGCCACACCTGCTTGTGCAGGCACCCAGGGAGCCCCCTTCAGAAATCCAGCCTGAACCGCACGGTTCCGAGAGGAACTGCTTCTTCCCTGGGTCTGTCGAAGGGACCGTGGCTCAGCCTACATTGCCTGTTCCCCAGAAGGTCACCACAGCCCTTCGTGGCTGGTCCCCTGGCTCTTTCCAGATGCACCCACATGCTGCTGGGTCACCTCCGGCCCGGGGAGCTCTTCCCCCAAGGGAGACGAGGAGGCCCGGCTGGCTGCTTTGGCCCACCGTCCACTGCTGCCCTGCTGCCCTGGGTACATGGGGACCGAGGGGCCATACCTGGAGGCCTGGCATTCCTGAGCTCCCAGGAACCTAGGTCACCTGCTCAGGGATCCCACCTGGCTGAGTCGGGGAGAATCATCAGGACCCTTCCGGAACGGCAGCTGGCCCCCTATTGTTTCTAGGATTTTCTGGATGGTTTAACAGTGGTCGGCAAACTGCGGCTCGCGAGCCACATGAGGCTAACGAGCTGCGGTTTGCCGCTCTGTTGACTAATGAGTTTGCCGACCACTGCCTTAGGGAAAAACACTTAAAAAACATTTTAATAATGTACTAATGTCTTTAACCTGAAGTCAAAACTTCTGGGTAAGGGTAATGCCTTATGCAGTGGTCGGCAAACTCATTAGTCAACAGAGCGGCAAACCGCAGCTCGCGAGCCAGTTTGCCGACCACTGGTTTAGGGTCATCGACTCAGCTTTGCGTAGGCCCCTCACTGCCCTTCTGAGGCGGCCCAGGCTGTCAGCTGGAGGGAGCCAGGCCAGGTGCTAGTGAGAAGGTGGGGGGCATGCTGGCGGAGCACTGGCCAGCCAGGAATGCCTGCTCCCAGCGGCTCCTCGCCTGTCCCACCGACTGCAATCCCTGATGGAGGAGATTGTCGGTGGAGAGTGCGGGGACCTGAATTCATTCTGGAAATCTACGTTTTGGCAAGTCATGGGTGACTTTCTACTTTCTGGGTTGAAATGGGGCCATTGTCCAACGACAGCAGCCTTGAATGCAGGACTAAGATGTTCTCTGCTCAGATGCCCTCGAATGATGTGGACCCGAAGCAGTCAGGCCCGAGCCATCCGCCTGCTGCAGACATCCCGGGGGGCTCTGCCCGGCCTCTTGGCACTGCTGCCCAGACCATAACTGAGAGCTGACACAGGGCCCTGGTCCTGAAACAGGCCCCTCCCGCCCCTGGTACCTGCCCCTTCCGAGTTCTCACCGTTTCTGACTGTCCCCTGTCACATCGCAAATGCCCCATGAGGCAGGCGTTTCGTAACATCATCAACCACTAACATCTCAGCGCAGGGCATGCTGGAGCAGCCACTGTGGGTCTGGAACACAGGCCATGGCCACAGGGTCCTCAGAACGTGGCCGAGGCGCACCTGCGCCCCCAACTCTCTGGTCAGAATCTCTGGACGTGGGGTTCCTGGCTGGTTAGAGCTTGAGAACCACTGGTTAAGCAGGCCAGGCCTGGGAGGAAAGTCCGGGGCCTGTGGGTGGGGGTTGGAGGTGTCGTTCTGGTCAAGTAGAAGCAGGAAGACAGGAGGCCCCCTGGGAGGGCGGACTTAGAGGCTGCCTGCTTCGTGATCACACCCCTTAACTGTGTGACCAGGGCCTCATCTCTATGGACACCCCCCCTCGGCACCCACCCATCGAGGTGCAGCTGGGACCCTGTCTGCTGACCACTAGCTCCCTCTCACTTCATCCCAGGGCACCTTCTCTCTGTTTCGGTCCTTGGGCTGCCAGCGGAAGTGGCCTCAGAGAGCGTCTCACCCAGCTCCCGTACCCCGAGCACAGAGGGACTTGGAGACTCAGAGAAGGCCTCGCCCCGAGCCACCTGGGCAGCGCGGGCACCAGCACCGTGCTCTCTGGCTGTATTTTCTCTCACCGTGTCCCTAGACCAGTGGTCGGCAAACTCATTAGTCAACAGAGCCGCATGTAGCTCGCGAGCCGCAGTTTGCCGACCACTGCCCTAGACGGTCTCATTAAAGATGGGAACTGCGACTTCGTCCTCTGTGATAAAGGACCCCAACAGCTTGTCCACATAGTGAACATACATCCAGCGTGTGAGCTGAGTGGACTGTGGGCTGCCCCATGGCAGTGGGGGCGTGTTGACCTTGGGTGTGGGGAGATCGCCATGCTGTGAGGAGTTGGATTCTTAAAGCAGCCTGTATTCAAAGGGGGCCTGACCAGTGCGGTAGCCACTAGCCATTCCTCTGGGCTTTTAGACGAAGTGAAATGAAGTAAATGGGACATTTGGTTCCTCAGTTGCACTGGCCAAATTTCAAGAGCGCCGAGGCCCCACATGGGCCCTGGACAGAACAGCTTGGATCTAGATGGGCTCCACTGGGCAGCGCTGGACCGGACCTTGGGGGTGGCAGGGCAGGGGGTGCGGAGGCCGGCTCCTTCTGCCCAGGAGCGTAGCATCACGTGCGTTTCTGAGAGCATCCCCAGAGGCTCCGACCCGTCCCGCGAGAGAGCACTGTCCGGGAGAGCTCAGTGGCACTCCCACCTTCCAGTAGCGGGACGACTGGAGAATTAGAGTCCGGCCAGGAGCTGTTCTCTTTGCTGGCCTCTGTGGGTCTGTTCTACCTGCGAGAGCGCCCGGCAGCTGGCACACGACCGCGCCCCTCCACTGCCGGGGTGTTCGGGCTCCGAAGTGAGTCCTGAGCTCTAAGAACTGGATGGTTTTCAGTGCGTCTGGTGACTAACTCACCAGAGGGTTTCTTTAGGTAAGACCTTTGGCAATAGCATCAACCTTTCCCTATTCCTACTCAGTGTAGTTATCATGAAGTCTGAAGAACGAAGCGCCCTCTACAGCTGCTCTGGGGTGGGGGTGGGGGGTGAGCTTGGCCGATGGGTGAGCTGGGAAAGACACAGTGTTGCCCTGCCTGGCGCCTTTTGTTTGAGCACCTCTCCATTCTCCCCTGGACCGGACTTCCTGCAAGGTTCCGGGATAAGCTCAGCTAACTGGATTTCCCAGGAATCCCCTCCTCCCTCTCATAGAGCTGATAAAGGTTTAGGGCAGGGGTGGGCAAACTTTTTGACTCGAGGGCCATAATGGGTTCTTAAACTGGACCGGAGGGCTGGAACAAAAGCATGGATGGAGTGTTTGTGTGAACTAATATAAATTCAAAGTAAAGGAGCAGAGGGGAGAGCAAGAGAACCCTCCGCTCTTTCAGCTCCGCGGGCCGGATAGAACAGCCGAACGGGCCGGATCCGGCCCGCGGGCCGTAGCTTGCCCATGGCTGGTTTAGGGGCACTTGTATCATTTGGGCCAGAAGTTCATGTCATTTTGTAGGGTCCTCTTCAAGGTCAGGGCACTTTGGGGGACCCCGAAGGGTGAATCTGAAATGGCTAATTTCAGCCCCGTGGGAGCAGGGAACGGGGAGCTCCTGGGGCAAAGGCATTGCTCGGTTCTCTCCACATCCCCAGGTCACACTAAGTTGGTGATTCTTCCCCCCGGGCCCTGTCTGCCCCACAGTGGGGCTGACCTCCTTGCCCTCGTCTCTCGAAAGCCACCTGCGTGTCCACACCTGTTTCTGGAGGTGGGGCTTGTCTTTAGGTGAAGATTCAGTTCCAGACTCAGCATCGGCCACCTGGCTCTGCTGGCCACGCCCAGTCCCATGGCCCAGGCTGAGGCCAAGCCTTGATCTGGATTTAGGTTTTGTTCTCAAGGTCTGAGCTCCCGTGTCCATAACTTGCCCAATACCCCAGCTCAGTCTTAGGTAGGTTGGTCTGAAAGATGAGGGAGGAGGCACCAGGGTGCCCAGGGGCCATGGCAGGAGCGTGGGGACAGTGGATAGAAATCTACCAGATGAGAATCTGCCAGCGACATTGACGTCTCCTGCTGGGATGGTGGGCACGCGAGGCCCATTCTCCCAATTCAGACCGTCACCGTCTGCCTTACCAGGGGAGCACCTTGAAGACAGAGGAGCTGTCTTATCAAAGCTTGTCCCCTGCCTGACCCTCGCCCTCTCTCACTGTCCAGGTGCTCATGTGCCCCCTCCTTGCCTATCAAACTTCCCCCTCTATACATCACACTATTGGATTTCTACTGCCTGTGAGAGACTGAGGGTACTTAGATCCGGAAACATCGGGTCACTGAGCCTAAATAGTTCCCCAATGGAATACAGTGTCCCTGTGTTCCTTTGCCCTACTGGTCCTTCATCATTTCCACACACATTGTTTCATGGTGTCACGACACCTCTGTATGTTTGGTAACATTATTGTCCCCACTTTATGGGTCAGGAAACTGAGGTTCAGAGAAATTGAGTTTCCCAAAGGCAGCTAATGGGCAAGTGCTGAGTTTGGGACTAGAACTCAGCTATTTGAATTCCTTATTACCTCTCCAGTCAACTCAAGGATGGCCCTGCAGAGCAATAAGAATGCTTCCAATCAGCTTCACCCTGATGTCCCTCCTATCCTGACCAGCTCTTTTTCTATTTCATCATTATTATTTTTAAATATTTTTAAATTGATTTCAGAGAGAGGGAGGGAGAGAGATAGAGACATCGATGAGAGAGAAACATCCATCAGCTGCCTCCTGCACGCCCCCTACTGGGGATCCATCCCTCAACCCGGGCATCTGCCCTGACAGGGGATCGAACCCGTGACCTTCTGGTGCATGGGACGACAATCAGCCACTGAGCCCCACCGGCCAGGCCTGAACATCTTTTGACTTCCCCTTTTCTGGAACCCATGGGTCCGACTCCCAGCACATCCTCCCCACACCCATTGCGCCCTCACCTGGGTGGTTCAGATGGGACACTATTAAGTAGATGGTGAAGTCCAGGAAGGAGCAGTTGCACTTCCAGGGGTTCCCGCTCAGGTACAGGGTCTGCAGTGTGAGGAGGTTTTGGAAGGCACTGTGGTCCAAGGTCTGCAAGCCGGTGTTCCTGAGGTCCAGGTGCCTCAGAGAGCTGGTGTTGGCGAAGGTGTACTTATTCAGAGCCAACAGGTGAGGGTTGTTGGAGATGTTCAGCTGCACCAGGTTGCTGAGCGTGGAGAAGCTGTACGGGGAGATCCAGCTCAGGTTGTTGGAGCTGAGATCCAGGTAGATGAGCCTGAAGACCCCAATGAAGGTGTAATCCATCACCTCGCTGATCAGGTTATCCCGACAGTCCAAGTAGACAAGGTCGCTGAGGAGGCCTAGATTCATGGCTGGCAAATAGGTGATGCTGTTACTGTTCAGGAAGAGCCGCCGGGTGTTCAGGGGGATGTCAGGGGGGTACTCCGTTAACTGGGTCCCCGTGCAGATCACTTCCTGGGCTTGACACTGACAATTAGGTGGACACTTGGACCCCGACACCAGTCCCATTCCAAAGGAAAAGAGTAACCACCTGGGCCCAGGGCCTGAAGCAGGGGACATAGTAGGCAGCCACGTGTGACCACTCTCCTTCCACCTTCTGGGACAGGCGGGACAGGCTGGCTGTCCCTCCGAAGGCTGCGGAGGGGCGGGAGGGGAGGGGCGCTGGAAAGAGTTAGCAGTCTAGCTTTGTGCGAAGCGATTTTCCATTACAGGAGAAGCGAACAGAAGCTGAAATGTGAGGCCGGCCCTGCGCTTCCCCGCCGCCCAGCCAGGTGGCTGGCTCCCAGGCTGCTGCTGGAAGCCTGCCTGCCTGAAAGGTCTCCCCCTTGCCCCTGCAAGTGAAGGGGAGCCAGGGGGCAGCCACGTGACAATGGGGTGGCCAGTTGACCCCTTTGTGATGTCAGCAGCTCAGGGGACTGCCTGGCTGAGGAGCAGGCCCTGCCTCTCCTGGGTGTGTGTGTGTGTATGGGTGGTGGGGGAAGGTTTGAGTTTGGGTAAGGGGCTGTCCCTGGGGGCGTGGAGGCTGCAGTGTGAGTGTGTGTGTGTGTGTGTGTGTGTGTGTGCCCACGACAGAGGGTCAGGTTACACTGGGCCCCTGATCCACGGGCAGTGGAGGGAGCAGGGAAGTCTCCAGTCCAACTCCCTTCCTTCCTGGGGCGCCTGAAGTGACTGAGGTTCCTCCTCAGAGGGGCTCTCCCTTGGGTCTTGAGTGTAGAGGGGTGCCATTTTTTGGGTGTTGTCAGAGAAGATGGGGGGGCGGGGAGAGCCTCCTTTGAAATGACCCAGGGTGCCCTCTGACTGCTCTCCTAGTTTGCACAGCGCCGTCTGCATTTGGGGTGCACTGGCGTTTTTATTTTATTTATTTATTTATTTATTTATTTATTTATTTATTTATTTATTTAAGAATTTTTGTGAGTTTATTTGAGCCAAACTGTTGACATATGCCGGGAAGCAGAACCTCAACGAATTGAGATAATGCTCCGGAGAATGGCGGGTTACATCTGTATTTATACATTGCCATCAAAGGAGGGACATAGGTGGGTTACATGAAATTCACTGGTGATAGATTAAGGAGGTGGGATAAAGCAAAGTGGGGGGGGGGCAGGGAGGGGAAGGGAGGGAAACCCCTGGGATTGGATAAAAAGTAAAATGATGGACACATAGGTGGGTGCAGGAACAATTAACATGATAATGAAGGAATTTGTAGTCTCTGTCCTGGCGCCCACCACATTTGGTTGTGCCCCAGGGGCTCCAGAAAAAGGGAAGTTACAAGTTACCCAGACACTTCAAGGGTATGTTATCATAGATGCAAAAAGACAGATAGGCTCAGTTAAGGTAAAGGTTGACCTTGTCAGTGAAGATACTGGCCTAGGATGTAACTGCCCACCATAACTGCGTTTAGTTCAAGTTTAATTTCAGACCATCCTTTGTGGTGACTTTAGGTCTCTAAGTTTGCAAGACTGCCATGCAGGCCTCCCCTGAGCTTGTCAGGTCAGCATGTGGCCACTTTCATCCACATATCCCCCTTTTGGTCATAAATCAATCCGAAGGATGCATGGATGACCAACCTTCTGGTTGGATAATGGAGTCCCACGGTGCTAGGAAGGCTCATTCCTAGGATGTCTCAGTGTCAGCACGTCTTGCTGAACAGGTGGACCACTGGGGATGGGGCAAGACCATAACCTTAGATGGCATTTAAGGTCAAATTATTATTATTCAAAAAGGGCAGGTAAATGGGAGGCAGTCAGATCCCATATGTCCTTGTTAAAAGTATTCTGGATCATTTCTAATTTTTGAGCCACCATGATCCGAGTCTTTTTGCTGTTTGTCAAGTTTTGTTTTTCTGCATCTAGTATAACATTTACATACTAGGAACAAAAGTAACAATACTAAGCCAATAACATTGATTAGGAACAGAAAATGTCTAATACTAGATGAGGAAAAGTCTGAGGGGAACAAGCATCCTAGCCCGTTACATGTATTATAATTTTTTATGAAGCTAATTATATGTTTTCCTCCTTCATCCACTGTCAGTTGTACCTTATGATATGTTTGGCCAGATGAATTAAGACTCTCTACTATTTCATTATCTAGAAGCTCTAATTTTCTTCTGGCCAGTTAGTTTCCATAGAAATGACTTCATGGGGAGGAGTTCAATTTCCCAATACATTGGTTTTTCAGTATCAATATTATCACAGATTTTATGAACATCAGGCAAAGTCATTCTGCCTGTAATTTCAGTACTATACCATGTTCTAGTATTATTTAAGGTAAACTTGGTGATATTACAGTAAAAATTGCTTAGTATTACAGAAGAATTTTTTAACCCTTCCCAGCAAAATGCCCCTTTCTTATATACCATATATTGTTATTCGTTGGGGCAGATACAATAGGCCAGGACTGGGTGCATTCAGTATTCTATATGGATTGGGAGCATAACCATTCACCTTTCTGACTTTCACAATCAGACAGTGAGATGGGTTCACATTGTTTATTATTTTTAAATATGGCCCATCTACTTCCCATTGGAAGTATTCTAGTATTATTGAGGATGGTACCTATGCCGGCCAGTTGAACTACTGGGAATTTAAGCTTAGGATTTAACTGAGGCACCTGTGCTTTTAAAACAATTTTCCAAATTCCTGGGGAACCATGTGAGTCCCATAAGTGTCTGGCCTGGGCTTCTGCAGCCATCATAGCCACTTCAGATTCCTCGCATTAGCATAGACAGTGGGCCCTGTTGAGTTAGGGCACAGGCACGTTCCCATTGTTGGGTTTGTGCATGAGTTTTTGTAGTCTGAGGAGTCTGTTCTATCCATGAAACTAAGGCCTATTTTTTTCCATGCTGCTTCCCACCCTTTTTCCTTCTTCCTGAAACAGCATTCCCTCAATATGACCTATTTGAGATTAAAAAAACCTTTGTCTAATGAATGATGTTCTCCGTTAGCTGCAAGTTCAGCTTGTCCCAGGATACCAAGGCCAGCCCCTACTCCTCCAAGTATTCCCCTTTTGCTTCTTTTAGGGGGGCCAATGTCGTTGGATCCACCAGAAATGTTGCCATTGGGTAGCTATGGCTTGGGAGCAGTTAGGCTATACTGAATGGACCCAAAAATGTTGAGTTTCCCATGCCATAGTTAAATGGGTGAGGTGACCCCCAAATGAGCTAGAGTTTGAGTATTCCATAGGGCTTCCCACAAGCGTCCAGAACGCAAGGATGGCGGGGTATTTATAGACATATATACCCACCAAGTGATCCCAATAATTTCTGGAATGGGAATCCATTGATTTCTTTCTTGTTTCACAGACATCCAGCCACGAGAACATGGCTGGTGAGTCCGAGGACAAGATATACTATGACAGATAGGACAGGCGGCTGCAAGCCTTTGGCCATCATATCCAGGTGTTTTTCTTAGCTATTCATCACTCATCTCTATAGCTATACAATAGTCATCCAGATTAGATCCATATACAATTCTAACCAGTGGGATTATCAGGGAGGTATTCTTGAAGGTATTTGCCTAAAGTGGGTCCTTTATAGTAGATATAGCCAGGAAAACAACAACAACAACAAAGCTTATATTGATAGTAGGAGAAGACCAATGTGTGGCTAACAAAGCATTAATTTCACTATCATACCTGGTAATCAGAACATCATTGTGTAGTAGGTAGGAAAGATTAGCAGGTATCCAAGTTAAATTTTTCATATCTAATAAGGGAGGAGGTCTGGGGAGGCAGATATTGTTTCCACTAGGAAACCCTAAGGATGTTATTAATAATATGAAAATAATTTTATATACATTCAATCAATAATCAGATGATATAAAAACAAGGTTCAAGCAATATCAGTTTGTGAGCATACAGGCCTTGTTGTCATTGTCTTGGGATAGCTGTCTGTCTCCGTGGTCAGCGACTTCTTGTTCTCAAAAAGTCTTTTATCTCTGGTGCAAATGGAGATGGGTGTCGGAGATGGGAGTAGATGTCCATTCACAGTCAGGTGCCTTTTTAAAATGAGAAATGTGAATCCATGAGCTAACTCCTTTAAGTTTAGCTGCACATGGGTTAGTTAGTAATACCTGGTAAGGTCCCCTCTAACGAGTTTGGAGAGTCTTTTATTTGGTGTCTTTTCCAACACACCAAATCTCCTGGTCACAAGCCATGATCTTGAAAACTGTCTTCCAGGAGCGCACTGTGAAATGAATGTGTTACCAGTTTGTTAGTTCCTATAATGCAGAATGTCTGCTCTTTACTTTTCCTTATATTTGGGAAACAAAAGATTTAAAAGTCAATATTTTAAACAGAGTCATAAGAATAATTATCTTCAATTCATTTAGTCCCATAGTTATTTTTGTTTATCCTGATTATTTGCCAGTAGTTTTTGAATTCAGTTATTCCTTGAAGTTCTCTAAATCTTCATCCAATTCAAAAATATGACCTGCTTAGAAGCCTGCAATTTAGAGTAAGACAGAGTGCTTTTCATGGATTTTTCTAAACATATAATATACCTACAAATGCATCAGAATAAAGCTGTCCACGAATGACAACAATTTAAAAGTGGCATGGTTATAGATTTTATAAAAAACTTTGCTTTTCTATAAAATATAACATTCCAAGACAACAACTTCTTGGTAAGTAGTAATCCCAGTAAAATGGCATAGAGAATAATATAGAATTTGTATACCTTTAGATTCAATTATAATTTCAACATATCAAGAATAATATGTAAGATTTTTAAAATGAGGCACATGGCTTATTGCAAGCAGTGTATTGAGCATTGAAAAATAATTCATAAACTCCCAATATGTGAAAAGCAAATACCCAGAGTATCACTGGCAGACGCCCCCACAGGGAACTATTACTCTTGGCTTGCCGGGTGTCCCTGACTGGACACCTGCTACCCCCCTGAAAGTTTCCTGTTTGAACTTGGCTCTGAGAATCTTTGCAAGTTCCTTTCTGAAGCAGAGTGCCTTAACAACGCACGTGACCTGTCCTTTGCTCTTGATCGGAGCACAGGCGCAGGGTCTTTCCCGATTGGGTAATTCAAAGGGAGGGGTTGGCCTTTGCTGTTTCAAGATGGCGGCCCCCCGGGGAGCGGCAAGCCATGTGGCCAACATGGCGGCTGCCAAGTCACACAGTCCAAAATGGAGGCTGTCTAAACTATTCTTTGACAGAAAAGATTAGTTTATTCTCACAATAAACAAGGAAAGAGAAAACCGAAATCCCTAAAAGATAGACAGTCAAAATTATGTTGCAGGTGATCAGAAATCTCACTAGCTGTTTCTGGAGGCTGAACCCTGAGAGGGAGAGCAAGAAGAGCCCCCAAGATGAAGAATTCTTGGCAGCTGCTGGGACGTTCTTGCAATCTCTCTCACGCCTTCAACCCCACCACGCACAACTAGGCTTCCCCAGAGCGGGACTTGCCTCTTCTTTCAACAAATTAAACAACAACAAAGAGACACAAAAACATCCACACTCTAATACAGGTGCGCAGAGCACACTAAAAGTTTACACCAGAGAATGTCCAGCATTAAAAATTACCAAAGTAGTGTCTTTTGTCCCCAGTTCGGGAACTGCCCCTCTCTAGAATTTCAGTATATTCCCAATGGACTATTAAAAAAAAATGGGTTGGGGTCTTTTCTTGTTGCCTCTAAATCAGAGGCACGCTTCCCACAGGGAAAAACAGGGTGTAGACATTTATTAACTTCAGGATAGTTCTGAGATAGTCTCTAAAATTTTTTATTAATTTCCATCTTATTGGAAGGAAAATTTCTTTTCTATGCTTTTCCTTAGAAGCTTCTAATTTCCAAATAAAGATATACTTCCCATATACTCTTTCAGTTTAATTTCAGAGCTGGCATTTTCTAATTTCTGCATGCAAAATATTAACATAGGTACCCAAACAAACTGCATTTTTGGCCATTTCTCAGTTAATATTTTCTAGTTAAATCTTCCCATTTCTGTAAAGTACTTGCAAGTAAAGGCTTCCTATCAGGAGTATCAAATGAGGGCTGAGGTCTTGGGAGGTTCTGGCCTTGAGGCACAATTTCCCATGTTAATTTTTTTTTTATTTTTGGATATCTGTAGTCTGAGCAACTTTCTAGACACGTTATGTAGTGGGTCAAGTGTGGCCTCAGTTTCTCTCCCGGCTGTATGTTGCCCCTTTATCTAAAACCACAGGAAAGTTTCGGGGCCCGGGAATTACGGTTGCGTCGAGACTTCCATATGGGGCTCCTGCATTTCTGCTTAGGAGCTGAATGAGTTCATCTCATTTATACGGTGAAGGTTATTTTTGTTCAGACTCTCAGCAATTCCAATTGAAAAGCCAAAATCAAAACCAGCCACCCATTTTTCCCTCCAGTCCCGCCTTAGCATGGGTTCTGCCAACCCTTAACCTGGGGTTCTGTCAACCCTGGTTCCACCAGGAGGATTTTAAAACACAGCTCAGATAAAGTCAGACCCTCTACCAAAGCAAGGGAAGTCCTGGATCCAAGAGACAACCCACCCACGTTCACCCAATGGGCGGAGAACAGTGGGCTCAATGGGCCCTTGGCTGGATCCTAGCACTGAGTCCAAGTCCAAGGGATGGTCCTGGGTGAGCCTCTTTGGAATCCTGCTGACTACGCCAAGTAATGTTAACGTGAAAAACCATTGGAACCTGTAAAGAATTTTTGTGAGTTTATTTGAGCCAAACTGTCGACATATGCCGGGAAGCAGAACCTCAACGAATTGAGATAATGCTCCCTGCGCTGGTGTTTTTAAAACCATTTGAATAAGTATGAGCTCCTCCCCTTAACACAAAACCCAAATGTATTTTAAAAATCTGAATGCGATGATATGAACTATCTCTTAGCTTTTGTATTCTCCTAAGACTTTTAAAATCGTGAGTGCGTCTAGCGTGAGTTTATACTAACTACCTGCTGGGTGTGGGAGGGGGTCTTGGGACGGATGGAGGGGAGAGCCCCTTCAGGTTAGAATGTGTCATCCACTTAGGAAAATAGGATTTCGTTCTTTAAAACATTCAAATCGAACTTAGCTGTGATTGTTAATAAAGTAATGAAGGCTATATTTAGCTTAGCACGGTGCCTGGCCCCTGGTGGGTAATAAATATTTATTGAGCGGCGGATGTGGGAACGTCTCTGGTGGTTGGGTCTGTCTCCTGCTTCGGTGCCAGGAGAGCCATGAATAAGCCCGGTGGACAGCGGCCGTGGCCGACGCCTGATTGTTTACTTACTCAGCATTCCTCAGTGACGGCCGGGAATTAAGATGATGACTTGAGAGTGTTTACGAAATTGAAAGTGACCTTATTTAAGTAGAAAATGCAAACACTTAAAATAATGACCCAAATGATCATTGTGCTAATTGAAGCAGGTTTGATGGACTGGGGACTCACCCGTTCCCTATAATTAACAAAGGTTCCTTGCTGGACCTCACATGGTGGCACAGGACGGCCATGGCGCGGAGTTAATGTCCAGGCCCCTGGTTTCCTCTGGGGCCGGGGCTGTGGTTAGGTGGCAGGCGGTAGGGATGCTTTCTGCAGCGTAGGCTGTCTCCTTTTTAAAAAAATTGAATTTAGCCCTAGCCAGTTTGGCTCAGTGGATACAGCGTCGGCCTGCAGACTAAAGGGTCCCAGGTTCGATTCCAGTCAAGGGCACATGCCTGACTTGCAGGCTCGACCCCCAGTAGGGGGTTTGTAGGAGGCAGCTGATCAATGATTCTCTCTCATCATTGATGTTTCTAGCTCTCCCTCTCCTTTCCTCTCTGAAATCAATAAAAATATATTTAAAAAAATAAAAATAAAAAATTGAATGTGTTGGGGTGACATTGGTTAATGAAATTATATAGGTTTCAGGTGTACAATTCTATAACACATCATCTGTATATTGTTCTGTGTTCACCACCCCAAGTCCAGTCTCCTCCCATCACCATCTATCCCTTCTTCCCTCTCTCCCACCGCCCCGCCCCTTCCCCTCTGGTGATCGCCACACTGCTGGCTGGCTATGAGGTTTACTTACTGTCTGCTTCTAATGGGAGCTGAGCATGGCCGGACCTGTGAGGTTCTGAGTGACCTCACTGACCTCCACCTCTTCCCTTACGCCCTCTTCCTCTTTCTGCCTCTTCCTTTCCTTGGGGGGCCTGTGTCTCCAGGTCGCCCCATTTAATTTCCAGCTCGAGACAGTGGCCCTGGGCTCAGGCTTACCTGTCTGGCCATAAGGTTACAAGAGCTTTCGCTTAGCGAGGCCGCGGGTAAGGAGAGCAACCGGCCCTAGTACCGCTGAACCGATGGCTGCGCTCAGGAGCTGTCCTTTCGCTGGAGCGGACTGTGCGTTTGGTCCTGAAGTCTGAACACCTGGGGTAGTTTCAGCTTTGCCCTTTAGACCAGATCTCGCCAATGTTTCTCATTTAGAAATTTACCTTTCTTTCTTCTTTTTAAATCCTCACCGAGGATATTTTTCCAGTGATTTTCAGAGAGTGTGGAAGAGAGAGGGAAAGACAGAGAGAAACATTGATGTGAGAGAAACACATCGATTGGTTGCCTCCTGCATGCGGCTAACCAGGGCCTGGGCCGGGGAAAAGCCTGCAACCAAGATATTTGCCCTTGACCGGAATTGAACCCGGGACCCTTCAGTCCGCAGGCCAAGGCTCTATCCACTGAGCCAAACTGGCTAGGGCTTATTTTGATTCTGAGTAAGTATTTCTTACCTGGAGGATGGGTGGGCCAGTCAGTGGAGAGTAGAAAACGTGGCAGTCACAGACTCCCTAAGATCTTTCTTCAAGGAACATCTTAGAAGGCTTACTTCAGGGATGCTGCTCTGGGAAGTTCTGGCCTGGGCTCCTTGCCCTTGTTCACTTGCTGAACAGCTCTGGCCTTTATTTTTCTCCTCTCTGTACTGAGGGAGGCAGACTGGATAACCTCCGACTTTCCTAGGACTTCCAAATTCCTGCTTGCTGCGAAGGTTTCAGGCCCCACCCAGCAGGGGAGGTGTTTTGGGCCAAGAGGAGGGCCCACCCATCCCTCTAGGCTCAGCATCACGGGGCCCACCTGTCAGGTGGCTGCAGACAGAACTTGCTCCCCAGCCAGTGGCTCCTGCAGCATCAGCCACAGCTGGGCTGCCCTTGGTGCGGGCAGCTGTTTAGCCGCCTGCCTCAGCCCTAGGTGGCCATGTGACCGTCCTGCCACCAGCACGGTGGGTGTCGCATGAGCGTGCGGAAGCCCCTGGGTCAGGGCAGTCTCTACCTGAGTCTGTCTTGGGCAGGTGCCTACTTTTAGTTGCATCTGGGGGGACACTGTCTTCCCTGCTCAGGGATCCTCTCAGATGCCAGCTCTGTCAAGACCCAGAGACAGGTGGGCACAGCCCCGTGTTGTAAGGGGGAAGGGCAGGTGACACAGAGCAAAGGGGCCCCTTTGGAGCAGTGGGACTATGCGCAATGGGACTTGGAGACCCCCTAGGGCCTGGCTTTCCTTTCTGTGAACCCAGCCAGGTGCTCCCCAGGGCCCCTCCCCAAGTGTCAAGTTCCATCCAGACCAGACTGTGCAGGGAGGGCAGGGAGGGCACGGAGGCTTGAAGCGTTAAGGCCCAAGCCCTGGGGACGGAGACTCAAGCACGACACGGTGCCTGGTCCCGGTGAGCTGCCTGTCAGCGTTGGCCGGGAGCACCCCGCGGGTCAGGGTCATGTGCTAGGGAAATGGATTTGGGCAGACTACTTCTCATGAGGAAGCAGAAATAAACGCATGCGCCCCTTTATTAAGTTCAAGTTGCTGATGCACTTAATCCAGACCCGGGCACCCAAGTCCGGGCTGTGCTCTGCTTCCCGGCAGCCGTGAGCGGGCTCAGGTCTAAAGATCATTTTCAGGGACTTGGCTGCAGGGGGGGCTGTGGTATCCAGTTCCCTCAGACTTTGGACACCACCGGAGTCCTTTCCAGGGGATGGGCTGGGAAGCTGATGACCAAGGTCATCCGGGAAGAGAAAAACGTTTCCGGACACGCGGGAGGCCGGGGCCTCCAGGCCAGATGTATGGACCTCGATCTGGTGTATCTCCACGCAGCTGGGTCTGTTTCTAGTACCAGCTGCTAGGGACTATTTTTGTCTTTTCCCTTCAGCTGCCCGCGCCACTACCACCGGCTCAGAGGTCGTCCCCGCCCGAAGGGCATGCCAGAGGGCACCACTCTCTTGTGCTCCCCGGGAGGCCTGTCCCCCACGTGCTCCCCGGGAGGCCTGTCCCCCACGTGCTCCCCGGGAGGCCTGTCCCCCACGTGCTCCCCGGGAGGCCTGTCCCCCACGTGCTCCCCGGGAGGCCTGTCTCCAGGCACCTCCACATGAAACTGCTCGGCAGCTCTGTCACCTGGAGCCACCCCAGAGGATGCCTTGCCACTGAGCCTCGTTTTGAGGGGGTTGGGTCACTTCGGCTCATAACAAATCTACGTACTGTCCCTGTAGCGGTCATTGTGCCTGAAGCTCACGGTGGGACCCAGTTTGTGGTTGGGAGGACGCCCCTGGCAGCTGCCGGGGGTCCCTCACGGGCAGAAGCTGCGATGGCCTCTGAGCTCTGCAATGAGCGGCTTTGGGCGGCGCCGGAGCTCCTCTGGGCAGCGGTTTCCTCTGAGGTAAGACAGGGACGACGTTGCCTTTCCAGGGTTATTGTCAAGGTCGCGTGTGATTGGATGTAAGATAGTCACCGTCACGAATCGCCCTGGGTCAGGCATGTGATCCAGCAAGCCAGTGCGTCCTGTGGCGGGACCCCAACTTACACACGAAGCAGCAAGCTGCCCGAGGCGCCCCTTGCTGAAGTCCTGAGCAGGTGGCTGATGGAGGCAGGAGGTGGCCCAGCCAGTTTGCTCCTGAGTGTAAGCCCAGTGCTTCCACCCACACCTCGCAGACGCCGCGGGACGACCACTCTTGTACCCACAGGCACCAGGCAGGACTCTCCCGCCCAGCTCCCCGGGGCACCTTGGCTCCAGGCCGGAGCGAACCACTGAGGCAGTGATCGTCAGCCTGGTGGTTCCCGTCCTTCAGAAGGCTCACGACACTTTCCGCTTTAAAGTCCTCTCACCCTTTGAGATTGTCTCGTGTCATTTTCTTCGTTTTGCGGGTTAGGGATCTAAAGCAAAAACACCTTGCTAATCGCACTCAGAAAGTGAGTGGTGCAGCCAGCAGCAGTCGACTCGCCGCTGCCTGAGGCAACACGAGTCCCTGTGCAGCCGCTCCTGGAGGGAGGTTCCTTCCAAGGGTCTGGAGCATGTGTGTCCATGGCAACCCTGGGCCCGCACAGCTATCGGAGCCCGGGGAGTGCTACGGAGACCTCTCCAGAGCAGGGGTGTCCCCCCCCGCCCCCCTGCCCACGGCCTACTCCTGAGAGCAATGCTGATGCTAAAGTCCCATCGCAGAGGCCTTGGGGGGCCTCTCAGGGGCCCTACCCTCCTCCAGGCTCCTGGGAGGAGGAGGAGCACGGAGGAAACCCAGTCCTGGATTCTCGGCGCCCCTCGTGGACAGATTTGTAAGCAAATACATAATGGGAGGTGAAAACTTGGAGCGCAGCTGCCACAGGCAGGTGTCAGAGGTCTCTCTCAGCGACACCGTGCCAGCTTGGCAGGGGACCGGAAACTGGAAAGGACGACATTGACCCTGAGCCAGGCTGTGCGGCTGCGCGTGTGGCTGTTTTCCTTAAAAGGCCGTTAAGGTTTGGGTCCGGCTGGCGTGGCTCAGTGGGTGAGCATGGACCTATGAACCAGGAGGTCACGGTTAGATTCTCAGTCAGGGCACATGCCCGGGTTGTGGGCTCAACTCCCAGTAGGGGGCGTGCAGGAGGCAGCCAATCAATGATTCTCTCTCATCCTTGACGTTTCTATCTCTCTCTCCCTCTCCATTCCTCTCTGAAATCAATAAAAATAATAGTAATAAAAAAGACTATATGGTCCCATTCTTTTTTTTTGTAACCACCAAAGTTTATTTAGCTTAATAAGTTGCAGAGCAAATACATGTGTAAATATGCATCATGTGTATTCCTCATTTCACTATGTGGAACTTTGAAAACGTCATCTGTTCCCATTCTTAAGGACCGAGGACCAGCATCATTTGGAAAAAAAAAAAAAGGCCATTAATGTTTGGGAAAGGCTGGCTTCCAGCAATAAATGGCCATTTTATCATGACTCTCCCCAAAGGACGTATGGGAAAATGGGGCGAACCAGGGACTCTGAGGAGGAGGCTCAGGCTCCTGTGGTGCCGGCAGGAGCATAGGTACTTTCAGGGCCAGGCACCGCTGCCCGCTGCCCGCTGCCCGCTGCCCGCTGCCCGCTGCCCACTGCCCCCTGCGGGCTCCTTGTAGCACGTCACTTCCTGCGCTATGAAAAGCTGCAGGTGGGAGGGGAGCAGGGAGCCCAGCTTGCTGACTTTGTGATGAGGGCCGTGGTTCCCACGGGGCCTGCTGCCCGTCCCAGCGCTTGTCCACGAGGGCGCCGTGAGGGCACTGTAGACCCGGCACCCCTCCCTCTGACGTCCTTAGGTTGTTCGTCTGTCTCAGAGGCGGATGGCTAATCTGTCCCGGGCCTTAAGCCTCTGCTTCATGGACCTGGTACCTTCCTTCTGGGGCGCTTGCTTCAGTGTCCCTCCTCCCCAGACTGCAGGGGTGAAAGGTCAGAGAAGTGCCACGTGAGAACCTGGGCCACACATCTTGCTGTGTCCCTC
This sequence comes from Plecotus auritus, assembly GCF_963455305.1. Taxonomy (NCBI): domain Eukaryota; kingdom Metazoa; phylum Chordata; class Mammalia; order Chiroptera; family Vespertilionidae; genus Plecotus; species Plecotus auritus. The sequence goes on along the minus strand of NC_137778.1, from coordinate 2,732,111 downwards.
GACCACTCGCCGTCACCCCATTTTTCTAGCTTACAGCTGCCACGCTTCTATGCAGACACGCCACGGTGGGTTCTCTCCGAGACAGATTCTTCTGCTGTTGCCCTGGTAACAGAATTATTAAGCCAGTTTCCCGGGAGTGTGTGTGCCTGGTGAGGTAACGTCTGTCGCATCCCGCTCCTCACCCCTCCCCCTCCTCTGGCTCCAGCCTCCGTGCCTCACACCTAGACGGATCCCGGCTCCTCCCTGGCCTCTGTGCTCCTGCCCACCCTCCCAGCTCCGCTAGGCCCGTCTAGGCTCAGAAGCTCCGCACTGGCCAAGTCCCCATCCGCCTGAGCCCCCCGTGGTGGCCGACTATGCCAGCGGCCCCCAGTGTGGTGTGCTCCAGCAGAGAGCCGTGCCCTGGCCGTGGGCAGGGATGGAATAGAGCCAGCAGGAGCTAGAAAGGGACTCCAGAGGGCAGAGCGAGGGGCCTGCTGGTGGAGGCCACACGGGGCCATATTTAAGCCTCAGGGTTTGGAAATCAGATCACCTGTGAAATCCCCTCTCCCTGGCGTTGGGCAGGTTTCTGCACCTTTCTACCTCCCCGTTTCCTTAAATGCAAAGCGAGATAATGATAGCACCACCTTATTTCTCTGCCCAGGTGCAGGCCAGCTTCTAAAGCGCGCAGCTTAGCATCTTTGAACATAAAAATGCACCAAAAATGTGAGCTGGGAACACGGTGGCAGAGGAGGGGGAGGTGGTGCATGAGATCTGGAGCTGAGGGTGGCTCCTGAGTGGGTGAGTGGGTGCTAGTCATGCAGGCAGCGCCGCCAGGTGCAGAGGGATGGGTTTGTGGGGACAGATGCGCTAGCATTGTGGGCTTGGGGTTTGGCACAGCGTAGTTCATGCTAGCTGATTCTCACTGGGTGCCAGACACTGCGCCACACATGTGACCTCTGTTCCCTCTTGCAGTCGGTATTAACACATGGCAAAGCTAACACACTGCCCACAGTTACCAAGTAGCGGGACTGGGATTGAACCCAGGTCTCTGTGTCTCCCAAGGTTCTTACATGTCTTTACTGTAGTTGTGAAACCAGTCCTGGGTGTGTGTGTGTGCGTGTGTGTGTGTGTGTGTGCACATGTGCGCGTGCGCTTTGCTGCTGAGACGGTCCTTGGGAGCAGGCTGGCTGCATGGCTTCCCGCCCCTCCTCCGGAGACCCTGTGTGCATATTTGGTCCCTGGATGTAGGGACTTCCTTTATGACACATGTTCTCCCAGCTCGTGCTCAGAACACTGGCTGGGTTCCCCCTGTGCCCTTGGCCTTGTTGCGTACTCCAAATCGCCCACCACCCCCTGGGAACCTTGTCTGGAGGTGGCTTAGCATCGCTGAGCCTCAGCTTTCTCCTCTGAACAACTTAGCAGGGAGAGGATTGCAGCGGCCTCGGAGGAGAGTTGCTGGAGGGGAGGGGCCGGGCACCCAGCCCTGGGCCGGAGCGGCAGAGTTGGGTGCGCTCCGATTTCCGAGTGGCTCGATGCCAACCGAGGGCACGTGCCGCGTGATGCAGGCTCCACGCACTTCACTCAGCCCTGCGAGGCCACGTCCTCATCCGCCGTCCTGCTGTGCTGGCTGCTCACCCACTTTGTGGTGCTTTGGGGAGGACTTTCTTTAACTTTGGAGTCAGCGAAGCCACTGGGGAGAACTGGCCCTAACGCGGGTGCTGGGGGCACAGCCATGCTGCGTGGGGCTGAGGAGGTGGCGGTGGCAGGTGTGGAGGCAGGGGTGGCTGGACCATATTTTCTCCAGACTTCCTTTGTAGCGGGGAAAGATGCTCTGGGGACCAAGGGACAGGGGTTTACCGTAGTGAACGGGGCTCAGACGCTGTGGCTAAATCCTAGAGGCCAATGTGACGGTGCTGGGAGGTGGGGCCTCTGCAGGGGTGACAGGTCATGAGGGTGGAGCCCCCATCAGTGGGCTCCTGGCCCTTCTGCCTCTTGAGAATTCAGGAAGTCTGAGGCTGGGCCTGCAGCCAACCACGCGGGGGCCCTGCCCGCAGACTCCCAGCCCCCGGGCTGGAGAAGGACACGTGTTCATAGGCTGTCGGTGTTTTGTTATAGCGGCCGGAGCAGACGGAGACACGGGGCACGATGCGCTGGTTTTTAAGAGGAGTTTTCTGTTCTTTCAATGAGCATGTTCCAACGTGGCCACTTTGAAGCACTTTCCCCCTATTATGCCGGGTCTTACGCTTTCAATAACCCGCCGGCGGATTTCAATTCTATTTACTAGTAATTAAGCCCAAACCTATCAAGATGCTCGTTTAATACCCAGAGTAAACCCTGGACACGTTCCCCATGGAGACAAACAGGCGCCTATCCTCCTGAGCTGCGAGCTGCGAGGTGATTGTGATTAGTTGCCATGGAAAGAGAGACAGAGTGCATTAGACGTGTCCTGCTCTTCATGCTGAGGAGCGTCACTGACTGAATAAGCAGGGCGCTGAGGCCAGCCAGACCCAGATACCTATTCATGTGCTGCACGCAGGCCTGCGCTAGGACTGGCCTCTGCGGGGAAGCTTCCGACTGCTCCCCGTCCCCCTCCCCCTACCGCCCCCCCCGCCCCCCCCGCCCCGCTTCCAGCTCCCTGCCCCCACTCCCCACCCCCACTTCCGCCCCCCCACTCTCCCATACCACCCCCCCCACGCCCCTGCTCCAGGCGTCCACTCCCCGCCCCTGCTCCACGTGCGGGGCTCACCATTCCCTGTGGACGGACCAGGGTGACCTGCAGCCGGTAGCTCTGCCCCCACCTCCTTCCCAAGCTCACTGTTACTCCAGCCCCGAGCCGCAGTTCCCCTCGGGCCTGTTTCTCCAACAGTTGGCTTTGTAGTTCCTGCCCACCCTTCAAGACCCCATTCAATTCCCCTTCCAGTTCACATTCTGCTTGCTGTCCTCCGACAGAATTACCCAGCTTCCCTGGACGTTGCACTTTCACGGCAACTCTCCTCCTCATGTACCAAAGCTCCCCATTTCCCCACTACCTGGGCGCTCCTTGTCTTATTTATCGGAATTTTACACGATGCCGAGCTCAGAGGGGCTGGCGTTCCTGTTGAGGAAGTTCAGGTGATGCTCTTACATCGCCAGTGGATAGCACCTGGCAGGAGGTTAGAGGTTTTTTAAGGGAATGAACCATCGGAGCCCGGCCTTTTCTGTGGGGCTGCAGACAAATCCCCACAGGGTCCTGTCGAAGGAGGGCGGTCTGCATCCCAGGCAGCAAGAGCAGGCGCTCACCCAGGGCCACATTAGCGGCCGCAGAAGCATCGCCCTTCATGGCGCCATCGCCTCCTGTAAATGCTCTGTGTGCTCAGGAACGGGTGGCTGAGGGCTTGGCGCTTCAGACGCGAGCTTGGGAGGCAGGGGCGACACTGGCCACTTGCTGAGCTTCGCTTCCCTTTCATCTGTGAAGTGGAGACGATCATGTCTTATGCTGAAGGGAGTTCTGGGCATAAATGAGCTACGCAGACCACACGGTTAACAGGGCGCCTGACCTGTGGGAATGGCAGCAAAGCTCCCCAGCTGTTATTTCCGTTGGGTTTGGAGTGGTTCTGAGTTATTAATAAAACTAGAGGCCCGGTGCATGAAATTCATGCACAGGGGTGAGGGTGGTTGTGCCTCAGCCCAGCCTGCACCCTCTCCAATCTGGGACCCTTCAGGGGATGTCCGACTGCTGGTTTAGGCCCAATCTGTGGGATCGGGCCTAAACCGGTAGTCAGACATCCCTCTCACAATCCGGGACTGCTGTCTCCCAACCGTTCGCCTGTCTGCCAGCCTGATCGACGCCTAACTGCTCCCCTGCCAGCCCGATTGCCCCCAACTGCCCTCCCTGCAGGCCCGATTGCCCCCAACTGCCCTCCCCTGCAGGCCTGGTTGCCCCCAACTGCCCTCCCCTGCAGGCCTGGTTGCCCCCAACTGCCCTCCCCTGCAGGCCTGGTCGCCCCTTACTGCCCTCCACTGCTGACCATCTTTGACCACATGGGGGCGGCCATCTTGTGCAAAGGTGTGAAGGTCAATTTGCATATTACCTCTTTATTATATAGGATGTGTACTAGCCATACAGAACAATGCAATAATGTAAGTTCCCCTGGAGAACTAGGTGCTGCAGTAAACATGGGCTGGGGCCTTAGACATGGCTTGTTTGAGCTGACAGTTCCGGAAGGATTCCGAGGGCTGCTCTCAAGGTGACCGGGAGGAAGCTGCTCTGGTACCTGCAGGTCTGGCCCCAGCAGATGAGGTTCCAGGACCGACCAGTCCACGCGTGTGTCTGATGAGATGCACACAGCACGTGGACGCAGACCTTTGGCTCAGCCATGCGGAGCACACAGGTGTGAGCTCATCGCCCCTGGCTGTGCGGGGAACTCTTGCCAATGAACTTCCCGGGTCCTTACGTGAAGGCTGCACCTGAAGCCGCTCTTGATTCTCTCCTGATCCGACCGGTAACTCCCAAAGCCTGTCCCTCCCGGTGAGCGTGCGGTAAGCGGGGCAATCTTGGCGAGTGAAGCCATCGTGCGCCCCTGGCGTTTCCCTGCTGGGACTGTGTGCTGCCAGGGACAGGCATGCTTTATCCAATGCCATCTGCTTCACAACACGTGTTTCCCTCTTTTTAAAGAGAACAGGCGTCTAAAGTCAAGGCCCCGACTCAGCACGGAGGGAAATGGTGTGCGAGGTCTGTGAAGGGGGCTGAGGTCTGAGGAAGGACTAGGGTGTCCCTGTGGGTCTCAGGGAGCTTAGGGGCTGGCCCTCCTAAAATCCTCCCAAAGTCCATCGAGGCCCCAGAGCGGCTGGCGGTTACACCGTTCTCCGCCTCCTCTCGCTCGCTGCCCCAACACCAAGGGCAGGCTCCTTGGGGTGGCCTCAGAGGGAGGCCTCGCTGGGAAGAGCCTGTAACTGGGAATTCGGGGACCTGGGTTGCTGGTCTGCTGCTTCTATGAGCTCACGGCGTAACCATGACACACACTTCGGTCCCAGGCTTCTCATCTGCTCTGACTGATTCTTGGTTCTGGGCTGACGAGCACAGGGAATGGTGAGAGGACCTGCTTTTCCCGGAAGCAGAGGAGTGGCCCCATCCACACCCGGGAATGAACGCTGGGGGAGCCAGGGGCCACGCGCAGGAGAGCCCTTTGCAAAGCTCTAGTCCAGGCTCCTCTGAGCAAGAGGACCAACTCGCCCGAAGTCATTGGCACCTTGGACACATCGGTGAGAACAGTCCCTGAGCCCTTGGTGCCGGGCAGACTCCGCACCGCGTGCCAAGGCATAGCCCGTGATCACCGGCCTCCCAGGTTTTCGAGCTGCAGGTCTGGCTGCACTGGCTTGGAGGCAGTGGGTGTGGACAGACGAGCCAAGCTTTGGGGCTAAGAGACCTGGAGCAAGTCCTGTCTCTAGCTCCTCCTCTACGTGTGACAATGGACTTGACTCTGAACCTGTTCGATTGGGTGGTAGTGACAGAACCTACCACAGGTGAGGTGATGCTACAGAACCTGCCCAGCCCTGCGGGTGGCAGACAGCAGGTGGGAGCCCCCCAGTTCTTTCTTTCCCTGCTCAATGCAGTCATTATGAGAGAGAAATGGGAGACTTCCATTAACCTTGAAGGAAGCAAAGCCTCGGGAAGTGAACCAAAGACAGTGGTCTGTGTGCACCTGAGCAACCGAAAGCTTCGTCCTGTTCTGAACGTGACGTCCTCACACAGTGCCCCGGAGAACCTGCGACGCCTTAGCACTGTTATCCTCATGAGAGCAAGATGAGGAACCCGGAAATCCCTCCAGAATCCTCATTTTTAAATCATGGTTTTTTCTGAGTAGGAAACCTTTCCTATGAATATGCTTTTTGCGAACACTGGGAAAGACAGCATGAAGAAGAAAATGAAACTGCCTACTGCACGAGATGGGGAGCATTGGGGTGCGCTGCAGCCTGTTTTCTGAGCAGGTGCCGCCAGGTGCCGCTCAGACCCCTGTGAGGCCTGGCCTCCAGCTGCTGGTGGTCCTGGCACTGGTGTTAGCACTGGAGCAGCGTCCCGTGCTCTGGAGATGGCCCAGCCTTGACCAGGACTGAGCAGGGCTGTGCCACCACAGCCTGGCCATTTCTCTGGCAATTTCCCCTCAGAGCGTGGTTTGCTTTTTAATTTTTTTAAGTAGATAACTTTGAATATTTGTATGGGTTTTTAGAGAGAGAGGAAGGGAGAGGGAGAGAGAGAAACATTGATGTGAGAGCAAAACCTCAATTGGCTGCCTCCCAGGGATCAAGCCTGCAACTCGGGCATGTGCCCTGACAGGAATGGAACCAGCAGCCTTTCAGTGCACCGGACGACGCCCAACCAGCTGACACCCTGGCCAGGGCTGTTGTTGGCCTTGTATTTGGTGTTGTGACATGTAAAAGTTTTTTCTTTCGTGATTTCTTCCAGTGTTTTTATGCCCAAAAATGCTTTCCTCCTCTTGAGATCAGGCAACTTGGAAGCTACATTTTTTCCTTTTGTTAACCGTTTCATTTTTCTCATTTAACTCTGATCCCTCTGAGGTTTAGTTTGTTTTATGGCCAAGGACTTAGGGGATGTTGTTCTCCCATCTTTTCCCACACACCATTTCTTGCTTGACCACAGACAATTTATTTAAGCTCTTTTAATGTCCATTTCCTGGTTCAGAGAGGGTCACTGGGTCAGGTCAACGAGCAGACCCGAGGCCATTGGGCACGCAGCATTAGCTGGGGAAACGGTGCAGTTGTTATCAGGTGAGAAAACCATGTGTGACTGAAGACCTGTTTGGAGTCCTTGTCCCAGTACACTTACCAAGGCCAAACAGCCATTCCCTAGACCCTGGTCTCCCAGGCTGCTGGCTCACAGGAAGGCTCGAGGATGCCGCAGAGGAGTTCAAGTGCAAGCTCTCTGTTGCAGCTACAGCTCAAGGACACACGTTTGGGGTGGGGAGCAAAGGCGAACGATGCGGCGCCTGTGTTGGGTTGGGGGTGGTGGCATGAGCCAGTCTCTGGTGAGAAGAGCACGTGAAGGGCCCCAGGGAGGCGGGGCTAGGGACTGCTCAGATGGCAGGAGCGCTGGGCGCCCTGGAGGGGGGTGCGGTTCCCGGCTGTGCTGACTGGGAGCTGCCTCAGGGCTGCTGGGAGTCCGGCTCAGAGGGCGAGTTGGACTGGGCCCTGTTGGCGCGGCCACAATCTCCACTCTGCATTTCGACAAGAAGAGCGAGGCCTGTTTCTAGCAGAGGGCGGCGCACAGGAAGGTTTCTGGCGGGAGGAGCCAACTCGCAGCCACTGAGCAGAGATGCTGAAGAGGCTCTCAAACACACCCATTTCCCCTCCAGCCCTGTCTTCTTCTTTCCTCCCTTTAAATCTGCCCACGCGATTAAGATGTGCTTAACCAGAGGGCTCCGGAGGCCTGGGCTTTGACGGAAGCCCTGAGAGAATGCTGCCCTGAAGAAATGGACGGAGAGCGGGACGGGCAGGGGAGAAGAATCCGAGGAAACCTGTTCCTCGGAGCGAGGAGTTCGGCTCCTCCGTGTCCGAGTGCTTTAGGGAGTGCGTGCCGGGCGTGGCGCCAGGGGCGGCCCTGGCGGTGGGACCAGATGAGAGACCGGAGGAAGAGCCTCTGCTTAGCCACCGTGAACACCGCTCTGCTCTGGAGGAGCCACGCTAACCGCGCGCAGCCCCTGGAGATGCCCGCTTCCTGTTGAGGACGTGGGGTTCATGGGCCTCTTCAAAGTGGGTGACTTGGATGATTCTATTTATTGGGGGAAAATGATAATAATTTGGTCCGACTTTGGAACCTATTTCCCATTATTCCTCTGCACAGGGCCTCTGTCCCAGCCAGGCGAGTCTATTCGCTATTCCTTCAGCCTGAGCAGACCACAGCCGCCTCTGTGCCTCTGGCGACCACCTCTCCCTCCACCTCTCCCTCCATCAGCTCCCACCCTCTCTCGACCCACAGGCTTCTTGTGGGACGTGGCCTTGAAAACCCGCCCATCTTTTCTCCTTTTTCGGTAATCTCTCCCTCTGTGATTTCCTCTGCACGCCTACATGCGGATGTCAAGTTCATCGGTGTTTTATAGGGGTATATTTAAACACCCAGCTAGATAATGTGTTTCTCATTGTCTGAGACCCAGTTTCATTTATTTACTTACATTTTTCACTGTCGTTCTTTATTTAAAATTTCTCCAGTACAGTTGACATTCAGTGTTATTTTCTATTAGTTTGGGACCTAGTTTTGTATTTCCAAAGGGCTTAGTACAAACCAGCCCCGTACCAAGCACCCAAACGTGATCTGATAATTGGACAATTCCGGAGGACTCCATGCAGCTCGTGCCCAGGCCAATCGTGCATCTTACTCTCCTCGTGAGGCTAACGAGACGGGTGCCAAGGCGATGCTTGATGTAGGCTTAGCAGGGGCAATACAGTTGCTGCAAGCATGAATGAGCCTGGTCCTGACCCGGGGCACAGTTAGCCATGGCCTGACCCGTTCTCTGCACAGGCTCAGTGTGGGAGACGATAAGGACACTGGTGATGGCAAGACAGTGTGGGAGACATGATGAGAGAGGCAGGGAGGCCTGGGGGAGCCCAGAGATAGGGCACCGCAATGAGGCTGGGGCAGGTGTGCTGGGAGGGCTTCCCGGAGGCGGCGGTGCTGGACCTGAGTTCAGACACAGAAGACAGGGAGGAGGTTTCGTTGATCATCACAGCTCGCCAGGAAAGAATGCCGGGGAATTCAGGAGGGAACTTTTCTGAGGTAACAGTATTTGACAGAGAAGATGTGTTGGGAAGCCAAGGGGGTTCATTACAAGCGCCTCATGAGCAGGGTTTGAAAAGGAGTGGGAGGCTCATGGAAACCTTAATTGCTGAGAAAAGCGAAGAGAGAAATAGGACAGCCGTAACGGTTCTGTATGGATGTCATGTCTGAGTCGTCACTTTTCTAGACAGGCACCTCCTCCTGCCCTTTCCGGGTCAGAGAAAACACAAACCTCCTGCGGCCAAGGCACAGGCTCCACGACACAGAGAAGGGGCCGGACGCCCGCCGGCGCAGGGTGCGAGAGGGCCGGCTCTGCACAGCCGTGGCTAAGAAGAGAAGCATTGTTCGGTGATCATAATGTGTGAGGGGCCTGACGGAGATTAAATCAGGCTAAATAATTTCTTCCTTTAGAAAATAAGAAACAGCTTGCTTGGGTTCCCTTCCAATTTATCCTCGTGGCTTTCCATTCCTTCAGAAATGAGCTTTTGCAGACCAGCCCCGTGTGTTCAGAAGGGTGTACTTGCGTGCGCTAAGCTGGTCTTTAAGATGAATGCCATGTGCAGGGAATGTGGGAAAGCGTACAGTGTTAGCAGCTTTGAGTTTGCAAAGTGGCGGCCTGCTGAAGGCGCCTGGAGAGATGATAGGTCACACGGTGACCCTGTGACCAGAGCGTCACCGACAGGTGCCACGACAGAGAAGTGGCCTGTTGAGAAGGATGGGACTGGACCCAGCGTCCTGGGGTGTCACACGGGGACGGCCAGAGAGAGGGCAGGGGCTGAGGATGGAGTCTTATACCTGTTAGAGCACGGAGGTGCTAGATGGAATAAGCCTGTTAGCACCCAGGAGAGAGTCAATGTGGCTGAGGGAAAAAAAAAGGCTTCAAACACAGGGAGAGGGTGGATCAGACCCAATCCAAGGTCCCACCCACCTCAGGCTTAGATCCCATGACTCTCTGAATAAGGACTTAATGAGATGTTTTCATGGGCTCCACTATTTCCTAGACCACATTACTGTGTCACGACATTACTATACATGTGCAATCTCCGTGACTTCCCTAGTGCATGATTGTGTAGAGCGTTACAGTTTGTGGGGCCAGTCGCACAAACTCTACTGCTTATCTGTTGTCACAATGATGCCGTGTGACAAACGACCATGAAATCTCAGTGGCATAAACAAACAACAGTGTGTACTGCTCACAGGCCTGAGGGTCTGCGAAGGGGCTCTGCTGGGCTTGCTCTCATAGCGGGTGCTCGGCTGGCTGTCAGCAGCTCTAGGGTGGCCTCAGCCCGATGCCTGTCTCCTGTGTCCCTTGGTACTGTTCTGTCGAGCTGCTCCCTCTGGGTGTTCCGGGGAGCTGTTCCTTGGTGCTGTTCCGTGGAGCTGTTCTGTGGAGCTGTTCCTTGGTGCTGTTCCGTGGAGCTGTTCTGTGGAGCTGTTCCGTGGAGCTGTTCTGTGGAGCTGCTCTGTGGAGCTGTTCTGTGGAGCTGTTCCATAGAGCTGTTCTGTGGTGCTGTTCCGTGGAGCTGTTCCGTGGAGCTGTTCCATAGAGCTGTTCTGTGGTGCTGTTCCGGGGAGCTGTTCCGTGGAGCTGTTCTGTGGTGCTGTTCCGGGGAGCTGTTCCATGGAGCTGTTCTGTGGAGCTGTTCCGTGGAGCTGTTCCGTGGAGCTGTTCCATAGAGCTGTTCTGTGGTGCTGTTCCGGGGAGCTGTTCCGTGGAGCTGTTCTGTGGTGCTGTTCCGGGGAGCTGTTCCATGGAGCTGCTCTGTGGAGCTGCTCCGTGGAACTGTTCCGTGGAGCTGTTCCATGGAGCTGTTCCGTGGAGCTGTTCTGTGGTGCTGTTCTGGGGAGCTGTTCCGTGGAGCTGTTCTGTGGAGTTGCTCTGTGGAGATGTTCCCTTGGGCTGTTCTGTGGAGCTGTTCTGTGGTGCTGTTCTGGGGAGCTGTTCCGGGGAGCTGTTCTGTGGAGCTGTTCCGTGGAGCTGTTCTGTGGTGCTGTTCTGGGGAGCTGTTCCGGGGAGCTGTTCTGTGGAGTTGCTCTGTGGAGATGTTCCCTCGGGCTGTTCTGTGGAGCTGCTCCGTCCATCAGCCCACGCATGCTCTCATGGTGATGGAAGGAGAGAGAAAAGGCTTGGATGAGCAAGCGGAAATGCCTCTGGCTTCTTCCACTCAGTAAAGCCAAGGTCTTAACGCCGCCACGCGTCACCTCTGAGAGCTGCTTTCTAGGTTTGGGAGAGCTGTGACAGGTGGGTCTAGGGAGGTCTGGAGAGGCACCTCCAAGAGCCCCAGGCAGGCGTGCGTGGTTGCGACAGTTGCTAGGTGTTTGGAGGTCTGGCCGCCTCTCCAAACAAGGAAATCCTAACCAGACGCTCAGGTGCTCAAACCCAATTCACCCCGAGAGCTGGGAGAGCAGAGACAGTTCGTCATGGTGCCAACAGCAAAGTGAGGGGTCGCCAGGGTCATGCGGGAACACGCGTGGAGAGCCACTGTGTGGATGTTTAAGATGAGACAGAAACTAAACAGTGAAGTCAAAGCCAGCGTTCTCTGCACTCTCTGCGGTTCCTTCTCTCTGCTGGGTTCTGCTTCCTCTAGAGCCAGAACTAACGTCACACCTGCATGTGGTTCTCAGGTGCCCAGCGGCCACGCACTGGGATGCCAGGGGGCTAGGCGGCAGGCCGGTTGCCAGAGGGTGGGGGGGGGGGGAGCGTTTCAGGGTGCTGACCTGACTGCCTTCCCTGGTCCTGGAGCAGCACCCACGGGGTGGGCGGAGGAGCTGGAAAGCTGGAGTCGTGCCCATCAGCATGGCCTCTGTGCTGCGTGCCAGGTGCAGAGTGCTCCTTCATGCAAGTGGAGAACAGCGTGGCTGCAGATGATCAGATCCGTGCATCACATGAGCTCCTCCAGGGACACACGTGCTCCCAAGGGGGCGAGGCTGGGCGGCGGAGGCCGCGAGGGGCCACCAGCACTCATCCCCTTATTCCCGAGCAGCAGAACTCCTGGATCACAGCCGTCAACAACAATTTAATTGGAACAACAACAACACAAACAGACAAGACCTGCATTTCCAGCTTCCCTGCACTGTGCAGCCTTGTCTCCAGGGTCATGGAACGCCAAGTGGCAACTTCGTGCGGATCCCCAGGAAGGCCCTTTAAGGGCGGCGGATTCAGCTGGAAAAGGCCCCCTTCGCCCTCCCTCCCGTTCTCCTTCCCACTGGAATTTGAAGATGGGGTCTGGGGGGTCAGGGCTCACCTGGACTGCAGGTGTGGATGCCGTGCGCCGGGGATGGCGCAGCAGAAGGTTAGAAGGATCGGAGTCCCTGTTGGTTTTACATCCATCCTAGGCGGCCTCCCCAGCGACCTGTTCCATGGGGGAGAACCACTCTTTGGGTGTAAGACTCAGTTACCCTGGGCTTTGCCTGACGCGCTGCTGCATCAGACCCAGCCTGCACTGGTCCCTGCGCTCAGGAAGCCTCTGGCCTCTGGGCCTGTGTAGCCTGGCATTCAGGTACCTGCCCGTGGTCCCCACCACAGGGCTCATCACTCACCAGCCAGAGTCACAGAGGCCCAGAGGCAACGCTGGGATTAACGGGGCTCAGAGCATTTCGATGGTTAGGATTTGAGGCGTCCCTGGCGCCCATGGGAGGCCATGGATGTTAGCAATGACCTGCCCTCTACATTTGGAGCCCAAGTATAGTATCTGCATGGGAAATGGAAAATTCAGAGCAATCTTAGGGGTTCCCGGGACCTGGAAGGAAACCAGGACCCCAGACTCACTCTGTTGTAAGCTCGCAGTGTAGACAGAACCATGGCTTTGTTTGGGTTTCAGCTGCCGAATGCAGCCTGGGGAGCCAGGCTGGGCTCGGCGTGGGTCTGAGCGTCTCCCTGTGCACACAGGAGTTTTCATTAGCCGCCCCGGCCTTGACTGAGTGGACCATGGACCTCAGGTCACACTTGCAGCTGAGCACATGTTGGTTTTTAAGAAAGTTGCATGCACTTGTCCTGGCCGGTGTGGCTCAGTGGGTGGAGTGTCATCCTGTGCACCAGAAGGTTGTGGGTACGATTCCTGGTCAGGGCACATACCTAGGCTCGATCCCCTGTCAAGGTGTGTGTGGGAGGCAACCAATTAATGTATCTCTCTCATGTTGATATCTCTCTCTTTTTCTCTCTCCCTTCTTCCCTCTCTAAAACCAATAAAAAATTTTATATTCATTAAAATTCACTTTTTTGGAGCATGAAGTTCTATGGATTTTAATATTTAACACTTAGGGTCTTGTAACTACTGCCACAAACAGATACAGGACAATTCTGGTGTCTTAACAAATCCCCTAGGCTAGATGGTGGTTTAATTAAAAAAACCCCACCAGGTTATTAACATACCACACATTTAAACTATGCCATTTAATGGTTTTTAGTACACTCGCCGATATGTGCAACCATTACCCGTCAATCTGAGAACATTTCACCACCACAGAGAAACCCCCTGCCCTTCAGCTACCACCACCCACTTCCATCCCTCAAGCCCTAGGTGACCACTCATCTACTTTCTGTCTAGATTCATCTGTTCTGGACATTTCATGCAAATGGAATAATATAATACACTAGAGGCCTGGTGCACGAATTCATGCACGAGTGGGGTCCCTCGGCCTGGCCTGCAGTCGGGGCTCATCGGGGCCCATCGGGGCCGTCTTGCCCCGTCCTGATAGGGGCTGATTGGGGCCAGCCAGCCGGGGGGAGGGACCACAGGAGGTTGGCTGGCTGAGGGAGGTTGGCTGTGGGAGCGCACTGACCACTAGGGGCAGTTCCTGAGTTCAGTGTCTGCCCCCTGGTGGTCAGTATGCGTCATAGCGACAGGTTGACTGGTCGTTTGGTCGCTTAGGCTTTTATATACGCATAGAGATGGTTTTCTGTGACTGGCCCCATCCTTTAGCCTAATGTTGTCAATGCTGTAGCATGCATTACTATTTTGTTCCTTTTGATGGCCAGATAGTAGTCCATGCACAGAGGTCCCACCTCGATGTGTCACCATCCCTCAGTTGATGGACACCTGGACTGTCTCTGCCTTTCGGCTGCTGTGAATTGCGCTGCTGTGAACACTCATGTACAAGTTTTTGTTTGAGCGCCTGTTTTCAATGCTTTGGGTATGTAAGTAGGAATGGAATTGCTGCATCATATGCTACTTTTTTTGTTTAATTTTTTGAGGAATCACCAAATTGTTTTCCATAGTGGCTGAGCCATTTTATGTTCCCACCAGCAATATATGAGGGTTTTAATTTCTCCACTTTCTCGCCAATACTTGTTTTCCCTCCCTCTCTTCCTTTCTTTCCCTTTATTTCTTTCTTTCTTCCTTTCTTTTTTCTTTTTGCTTTATAGACATCCTAGTGGGTGTAATGATACATGGTAATTTTTTGGGTTGTAATATTCTCATAGTCTGGGTGAAAGTGTGGAGATTTCTGTTCTGTTTTTTGCCTTAAGCTGCTCCAAACTTAGTAAAACATAGACTTTCAGAATGAGAGCCATAATCGGGGATTGCAGAGAGAAGAAATCCGAAGGAATGGTCTTCCACACACAACATGAGAAAGGGGAAATGACTTAGTGGGTCCCTTGTACACTTTATTGGGACATATTTGTTCCCACACTCCGGGCTGGACACTTGCCGAAAACCACTTCACGGGAATGAGTGCACGAGGGGCCTCCCCGCAGCCCAGGGAGCAGGAAGGCTCCTGGAGGGGGATGATGAGAAGTAGAGACATCCGAGATGGATTAGGGGGGAAACCTGTGCTGCAGGCCTTGGAAAGTACCCTGTGGATGGCCTGTGTTTTAAAGGCCTTTAGGCTGCCATGTTGCGAGTCTGATTGCCTTCACTCCCTCTTCAGTCAGCGGGCATACTTCTTTCTCGAGGAAAACAAATCACAGAGAAGACTTTTGTAAATATTGCTAGCTCTTGATTAGCTGCACTAATTAAAGGGGAACATATAATTCAGGAGGCGACACTGTAAACAGGGTTTATGCTGACTTGGGAATATGTTTTTTCTGTTGGTTCCCAGATGTGGCTGTGAGAAATGTTCTCAGAACACACAGACCCGACGAAGTCACGGAGGTCGAGCAAATGCAGCCTGCGGCCTTTCAGGCTCATGCGTGGCCCGAGCAGAACAATGTTCTTCTGATGATGCTTCTGCTTCTCACCTCTCCTGTGGTGAGAGAGAATTGTTTGGGTTTTAGGGTTTTTGGTTCCTGATTTTTGCTAAACAGGCAGAATCATTCTGAACCCTTTCCATCTATTTTAGAGGTGGCTACAATTCTCAGATCACCTCTGCCCACTTTCTCCTGGTACCATAAGATCTTTTTGCCAAATCCATAGGCGGAAAATACATTCCTTTGATAAGATAAATTTTTGTTTGTCTTATCAAGATAAGCCATTCTGTGGCTTTTTAAATCAGCACAAATGATTTATTAAGCCATGTCCCCAATAATAGCCTAGACCTCATTGTAAAGTATACAAAAACATACAATGGGCCATATTTGGGAGATTTGTTTCTGAGGGGCCACCCGCCTTGCTGTGCCCTCTTCACCACGCCTCGCCATGTGAGCCGTGAGTCCTGGCCCGCGAGAGGTGCTCCATGCACCTCCTGGTGATCGGTTGTTTGGTCGTGACGCCGTAAGTCTCGACCACAGGCCTTTTATGATATAGATATTCAGTAGATGTTTCTTTTTGTTGTTAATCGTCCTCTGAGGATAGTTTTTCCATTGATTTTTAGACAGAGTGGAAAGGAGGAAGGGAGAGAGAGAAACATTGATGTGAGAGAGACATCAGTTAGTTGCCTTCCACACGTGCCCCATCTGGGGCCGGAGAACCTGCAACCCAGATATGTGCCTTTGACCATGAATCGAACCTGCAACCCTTCAATGTGTGAGCAGCACCAGCCAGGGCTGAATTTACTTCTTATTTTGATCAATCGGTAACATTATTTACTAGGTGTTTTGGTTAATAATGCGGATTTTGTAATAAAAAAAAACTCACAATAATTTCAAGAGAAACATCAAAAGTGCTTTATTCAAAGCAATGTCCATCGCTAGCTACACATTTCACCTATCTTTTAGGTAATTTGTGGCTACCATTCCAATAGAACTTTTCTTGTTTTGAGGCAAACCATTCAGAGACCCAACTGTCCACTTCTTCATACGTTTTGAAGTGCTGCTCAGAAAGTGCGTGTGCCATCGATCAGAACAAGTGGTAATCTGAAGGAGCAAGGTCTGGTGAATACGGTGATGGGTGGGTTAATACTTCCCAGGCGAGATCTTTTAACGTGTCTTTAACTGGTTTTGAAGTGTGTGATGGTGTGTCATCATGAAGTGAAATTATTTTTTTGTAGAATTAAAAAATATTTAAATTGATTTTTAGAGAGAGAGAAAGGGAGAGGGAGAGAGAATCACTGATTGGCTGCCTCCTGCATAAACCCCATCAGGGACTGAGCCTGCAACCCAGGCATGTGCCCTGACCAGGAACCGGCAACCTTTCAATGCACAGGGCAATGCCCAACCCACTGAACAACACTGGCCAGGGCTACTTTTTGTCATTTTGGGCAGAGCCCTGGGGTCTTGGAACCCTCCCCAGGTTCTCGGAAACACGTAACAGGCCTTCCACAGTGAGTCCCTGCCCGCGTTATCTCCGTGGCGCTCACCTGGCTGCTGCAGTGGTTTCCAACCATTTTCCCATGACGATGATGTCCGAGTGTCATATGCCACACTCGCACGGCAATCCTCAGAGTGGGTGCATTTTCAGACCACACGCTCTTTTTATTCAGGAGACACATTGGCATACCAATGAGTGAGAGGCTCAGGCAGGAAGAGACTCAACTCTCCTCCAGGTTACGTAGATAAGAAAAGGCGTGCATGTGCATGAGAAGGCATCTGTGCATCGCTGTTTTCAGTATCAAACCCTTTGCAAGACACCGGTGTCCTCAGCCCGAGATGGAGGCTTCAGCAGAGACCTTGGCTGTTGAGTCCAATTTTGCAACCTGGGCCGGCCTGTCAGTTGTCCCCCGTTTCATGGCAGCTTGCAAGCCATGCCACTAATGGTGAGGTGACCTGGGAGAAGTGTCTGTGTCACTGGCTCCTGTCCATTGAAACAGACCCGTGTCCCCAGCGGACGGACTGTGAGGGTATGTCAAGTCCAGCTGTGGGTGCTGGCCTGCCCCTCCAGAATGTTCTTCAGATGGTCTCCTGTGTTCCCATTTCAGCTCACTGTTGTTATGCTCACCCCCCTGGATGCTCACCCCCCTGGTTTCCCAACTCTGTTTACTTTGCTCCGTGGCTCTGAGTGCCACCGGGTCCCGTGCTCTGGTGATGGCTGCGGGCGTGTTTGTTGTGGGGAAGCCCTGCATCGCAGCAGCTGGCTGAGCTGTGTGTAGCGGCTGCGCCGCCCGCGTGTGTAATCGGCTGCGCCGCCCGCGTGTGTAATCGGCTGCGCCGCCCGCGTGTGTAATCGGCTGCACCGCCCAGGTGTGTAATCGGCTGCGCCGCCCGCGTGTGTAGTCGGCTGCACTGCCCAGGTGTGTAGTCGGCTGCACTGTCCAGGTGTGTACTCGGCTGCACTGCCCAGGTGTGTACTCGGCTGCACTGCCCAGGTGTGTAATCGGCTGCGCTGCCCAGGTGTGTACTCGGCTGCGCTGCCCAGGTGTGTAGTCGGCTGCGCTGCCCAGGTGTGTAGTCGGCTGCGCTGCCCAGGTGTGTAGTCGGCTGCGCTGCCCAGGTGTGTAGTGGGCTGCACTCCTGGTGTGTGTGAGTGCACTCTGTGATGTTGGCACAACAACAAAATCATCTAACAACACATTTCTCAGAACATTTCCCTGTTGTTAGTCAGGGGCTGACAGGACCATCACACAGGGACATAGTGCTTCAACGTGTGGGTTCTGGGAGGAACACAATTCAGCTTTTCATTAGCTCAGCCCACCCTTTCCCTGGGCCTGGCAAACTGCTCCTCATGCCTTAAAACTCATCTAAAAGATCGCCTCCTCTCTGAAGCCTTCCTTGGTTCCCACTGGGTGCCTGTGGCACTGTCCAGACCTCAGGTGGAGAAGTTGCCACTTTGTATGAGAACGTTTACACGTCCATCGTCCCTGGAGCCTTTGAGTGTCTTGAGGGACTGGACCTCTGGTGTATGTTCTTCGAAGACCCTGTGTCTAGTCCAGGTGTGGGCACAGTCTGCTGAATGATGAATGGCAGCAGCTACAAAGCCACAGCCAGTGCAGCAGCTGACCTTGACCGGCATCTCCTCCCGGCCGAGGGCTCCTCAGGCCTCGTCTCTTTCCATCTTCGTCCTTTAAGGAAGGTGATCTCACCGGCAGGCAGGTGCTCACTGGCCAGAGCGGGACGGCATCCTTGCTCGGTCTGGGTAGAGATCACTTCAGAGGCTCGGGGGTGCCACCAGGGAACGTTTTTAAAAAGCTGTAACTTTTCTCAATCCATCCTGACGTGTGGGAGGCTCTCCTGTACGAAGAACCGACGTGCCAATCACAAGTCCAATGTAACTCCCTCCAAAAAGCGGGCCTTGTCCCTTTACCCAGGGCCACTCTTAGCGTGTATCTGAAAGTGACAAATGGCTTTCCTTTGAAAATATCTGCAGCTTGGCTGTTTAGCTGAGCTCGGGTCCTGCCCTCGCCTGCACGGATAGGAGACGTGCGCCCGAAGGCAGGGGCTCCACGGGTTCGCGTCCTTGCTCGCTCCACCCGAGGCCTCTGCTCTGGGCTGCACCCCTGCGCTGGTGTACAATTTGAGGTGCGAAAATTGCTCAGTGAAAAACCAAGCCAATCCACAAAATCAGGCTCCGAAAGTTTCCATTGCAGGGACGGAGTCTACTTCTCATGCGGCATCGTTCCGGGTAACTGCCGTGGGGGCTCGAGCTGCAATTTCCTGAGGGCCTCCGGGTCTCAGCACGCGACCACCCTTGTCCCCACACTCGTCCTGTGAAGAGTGGACTCTGCCCATTTCACACAGGAAGAAAGTGAGGGCCGGGAAATTGCATAACCTGCTCACGGTCTCGCTCTGAGAGAGGCCAGTCTTCCATGAGAGCCCACACGTGGCACCAGCGAGCTGCACCGCGACAGTGCCCGGAGCACCGTGTCTGAAGGCACGCGGCCCTCTAATCCAGCTTGTAAGAGCACAGCCCGCATTCCCTAAGCGGGACCCAGGGCCGCTCCTGGCCTCCGCATCTCTAGGGGCAGGACTTCCTGTGCTATGGGGGTGTTGTGGGGGGTTGGACATCCCTTTGGGCATTTTCCCCGGGCAGGGGAAGGGTGGGGCCGGGCCCAGGAGACTGTGGGTGACTGTGGGTGACCTAGCATAGGCGCAGGGACACTGGCTGGCCCGCTAAGTGGGGCGTGTTTAAACCTGTCCCCGACCTTTCCCCAGGCGCCTGCCTCTGTCTTATCTTGTTTCTACTCCTCAGCATGTCACCTCTGGCAAATTAAAAAAACGTGAGGGCCAAGAAGTGGTTTTAAGAGGAAATTTCAAGCACCATTAAATGCCGAATGAGAGGATTTTTTTTTTTAACAGGGAGGGTGGGGGCAAGCAGTAACTCCAGGCAAATCCCAAATAAAGGCCTGGGTGGGCCTCCTTGCTCCCTCGCACACTCAGAAAATCTCTGTGGAAACTGTAGTTTTACAAAGTTGGAGCAAGTTGAAAACAGTTCTCTAGGCCATAAAACTTACCCACACCGCCAGCCTACCCCTGAGCCAACGCTCCAACTTGCTGCCAGCATGGTTCTCCCCCCACACCACTCCGTTGCTCAGCCTCAGGGGGGAGTGTGTGTTTGCACGTTTTCATACAGAGAAGCTGTGTCTCCGGAATCAGAGGTGCAGGTCAAAGCAATTAACTGGACAATTCAATGACAAACCTGGGCTTTGCTGACCAGAGCGTCTAGACACAACGACCTTTGTCCTGGTTTGAATTTGCAGTTTATCAGTGTCCAGAAGTTTGGTTTGGCCCAGAACGACTATCTAACGACTTGCTTGTTGAATCTGGCGTGAATTTGCGCTTCCTTGGATTTTTCTCTCCCTTTGGTTTGTTCTCCACGTTGGGATCCAGGGGCTGGATGGTGTGGGCTTCCGGATGGTTCCCTGGCTGAGAAAGTGCGTGACCCTGCTGGGCTGAGAGGACGCAGATCCCCGACATAGCCCCGCCGGGACCCTCCAGCTCTGGGGGCTTCGTCACGGGCTTTCCGGCGGCGGTTCAGCCGGCATAGGAGACGCTGGGCTCGGGCTTGGCCGGGCCCCTGGCCACCGATGGAGGCGGAAATAGGAAACAGCCCTGGAAGGCCAACTGGGGCAGTGCACGTGGCCCACGGCCCAGATGCCTGGGGAAGTGGGGAAGGAGGGAGTGGAGCCAAGAGGCCTTGACGACTGAAAACCCGCCTCCACGCCTGGCAGATGTCCCTGCGCTGTGGCTGGGCTGCGGCGGGGCCCGGCCATCTCAGGCCCGAGAAGCATGCAGAGGCATGGCACATGGAGGAGCCTGTGTGCAAAGCTGTTTTAGATGTTTTTGCTCAACTGGTGGGCACAGTCATTTAAAAGAGAAAGGGCGGCCCTGCTACGAGGCCGAGTTTGCATGTGCCTCTGGGTGCTGATTTTCCTCCAACAAATGTATTACCTCCTGATAGCAGACCCCGCCAGGCCGGGCCGGAGTCCGCAGAGGCTGGAGCTGGGGAAGCGGCACCTGGGTCACCCCGCGCAGTTGCTCTTGACCTGGTCCCACATTCAATCACTTGGGGACATTAGAGAGATACGGATGCCTGGGCCCCATTCCAGACCAATTACATCAGACTGGGGGCCGGCTCGGACAGGGGATGGCTCCCACCGCCCGAGGCTTTCTGCTGCGCAGCCAAGGTGGCGAAGCGTCGGACATGGGAAGAAACGGAGGCCCCGGCATCAGCTTCTTGCCCCTGTTGCGTAGCTCGTCAGCGTGGGTTAGCACCAGTTCTCATCTAACCCTGTCTTGTCTTGATGTCATATTAAGCTGCTTCTCTTCATTGTGGTTTTGCTAAACTTTTAAAGCAAAATTCAAAATGTAAGTTTCCAAAGTCCCTTTAAGAAGTGGGTTTCCTGGGAAGATGGGCGCTGATGGTCTGTATGCGCTCCTCCGGGTGTGGGACTGCGCTGGTGGGGCCAGCTGGGCGAACGCGGGCTTCTTGTCCATGTGCCCAGCAGCCCACACGCTGGGTCCCGCTGCCCCTCTGACACCACGCACACCCTTAGACTTGTTTGTTAGTGGGGACTCTCGCCACGAACCCTGGCTGGTGACAGGTGTCTACCAGAGAAACATTTTTCACAGGACTCACCCGCCTGGCACCGAGTGTCCAGCACCATGATCCTTTTTGCCCCGAGGGCACATCCAGACACCCGTGCCCGCGTCACCCTGTAAGACATCTAGTCACCGGCTAAGCACTGCGTTGCACGTCCGCGGCCAGTCATGGAAACATCCTGTATTTTGTCCAGCCCACCGGACTTCCTACAGAGGGTGACCTCTGGCTCAGATGTCAGGGACCGCGCTCTTGTGTTTGATTGACAGCTGTGGAGGTTTGTTCTGAGTGGAGCAGGAGTTGCAGGCTGGGGTCAGGCCAGGGGCTGGCGCTGTTGTGAGGGGGAGCAGCTCCGTGGGAGGCAGGTGGGTCAGCAGAGGCTGTCTGTCCGTGCGCAGCCTCCAGGGTGAATGGGACACTGAGCTGGGTCCCAAAGGAGAAGCAGGGAGCGGGCAGGGTGGCTGACATTTATGTCGGACACCACGGAGCTACCTGTTGAATGGATATTTGAAAGATATTGCATCTCGCTACTCTTTCTGAATGTACCCAGGACCCCGCCGGGGTGTGAATGTGGCCTCGGGGACGAGGGGAGGTGAATAGTGACCACCCCTTTCAAAGTCTGCTGGCCACTTGGACCCACGTCTCCAGCCTCTGTCCTCATTCTGGCTCATGTCCCCACTTCAGGTGGCCTATCGTTAGATTCTGTACAAGGACAGGGAGCAAATGGCGCTTTGCCCTCAGGCCAGAGTTTGCTGTGCCTGGAAATGCCGCCTTGACCTCCAGGACCTGCCCATCCAAATCCAGGGCGTCTCAGCCGACTTTGCCCTGCACTTGGCCTTTGGCTTGCCGGGGCCTGGGTTACTGTCAAGACCACTCCCTCACATGTCACCTCTGGCAAAAATAAACAAAGAAAGAAAAAGACTCAGACATTCCCGATGTTGCTTTGGCCCCTTTCAAAGGCATTTCATATGGAGGCTTTTTAAAATTAAAAAAACATGAGGGGTTAAAAAAAAGCAGTGGTTTTAAGAGGAAATTTCAAGCAAATTATAGGATCAGCAATGCTGAAGGCTGGGGAACAGCAGTTGGCCAGTCCCTTCGAAGGCCCTGGAATCCTAACTGAATCCTAACGGGGAGAGTGAGGGGGGCTGTTCGCAGTCTCCTGGTTGGGCAGGTGACCCTCCAGCGATTCCAGGGGTGCCCGTCTCCTGTCCTCCCGAGAACTCGGCGAGCCTCAGTGGATTCGCTCGCTTTGATGTGTTATCACCCTGGCGGCTAGAAAGTGCTTTCTCGTGTCCAGCTGGAATCTTTGCACTTAATTGAAAAATCTATTTTCCACCCCTTGTCAATGCTGGTTATTTCTGTGTGGATCCTCTCCAGATGTGCACATGGTTTCCACAATGCGGTGAAGCAACTTGGACACGGTGCCCTCGTAGGGCCTGCCTGCTGCCTGGGATGTTGGAGCCACGGGCGAGGCGTCAGCGAGACCCTGGTCCCCGCCTGCCAAGAGCCAATGTCTGGCCTTGGACGAGCCGCTGGCCTGTCTGGGCCCCAGGCTCCGCGTCTCTAGTGTGAGGAATCAGACCACACCGTCGCTGAGATCTTTCCAGCTCCGACAATTGTGTTCAATAATTTTGCTAAGAACAGTGTCTCCAACCACGAATTTGTGCCTGGCGTGTGTTAGATGTGCAACAATACTTGTCCAACAGAATTAAATCAGAGGTTTCCAGGGAAGGTTTCTCTCAGCCTCACGAAACCTCTTAAGCCCCAATGCCCTTGGTCCCTCCCAGAAGTGACAGATCCCCTCCGGGGACTGGGAACCAGACCCCGTGGCAGAGCAGCTTCTCCTGAAAGTGTGGTTGGGGCTCTGCGGGCAACCAGGCCACCCTGTGTCCGGTCACTTTGCTGCCATAGCCAGTCTATTAAAATGCCCGTGAACCAGTGCCCACGAGGAAGAGGTTATAAATATGTCCCTTTAAAAATAGAGATTGAGCCCTAGTGGGTGTGGATAGAGTGTTGGTCGGTGGACTGAAGGGTCCCGGTTTTGATTCCCGTCAAGGGCATGTACCTCAGTTGCAGGCTCGATCCCCAGCTTGTCAGGGCGCATGTGGGAGGCAACCAATTGATGTCTCTCTCCCATCGATGTTTCTCTCCCTGTCTCTCCCCCTCCCTTCCACTCTCTCTAAGAATCAATAGAAAATATCCTCAGGTGAGGATCAACAACAACGGAGATTGACGGGAGCTCCCGGCAGCCTTGCGCTCAGCGATCCCTTCTTCAGACGCCTAGTACCTCATCAGCGCTGATGCTCTGAGCTGTCAGCAGTGTCCGTGTCAGAGTCTCGGAAAGCCCACGAGGGATAGGATTAGGACTTAGCAACCATTCTTCTCTACAGCACAGGCCTTACCTAGATCCCAGTGAAGGGTTAGCGGTGACAGTGCTCCTGGGAGGACCAGGCTAACCTTGGAGAGAGAGAGGCGGGCAGTCCGGACCCCCCTGGCCTTTCAAAGCTGCGCGGAGCCTGGGGTGCGACAGGGGGAACCGAGGGCCTGGGCTTCCACTGGCCCAGCGTGTCTTCACAGGGAACCTTGGGACACTGAGGAACGTCCCCGGGGGCCCTCACCCCCACCTGAAGCCCTCATGAGCAGTGAAGTGAGGTGACATCTGAGCAAGCAGCCTCCTGCAGAAGCAGGCGCTGGCCGGGCGGTCTTGGGGCTCTTCTGCCCAGCGGCAGCCGGCTGCCCTTTGGCTGCATCTTCACGTTTCCTCCCTCTGTGCTCGCGACTGCGTCCTCTGTCCCAATCTCCTCTCTTACAAGGACGCAGGTCAGGTAGGATTGGGGTCCACATGAAGTCTCCCTTAACGTGGTCTCTGTAAAGGCTTCGTCTCCACAGTTACGTTCTGAGGTCCAGGGGGTGGGACTTTAACACAGGACCTAGGGGTGGGGCCGACAGGTCCACAGCACCAGGAGCTCACGGAGCCTGCACGAGGGCTGGGCAATCAGGCCGCTGGAAGGTGGAGGCTGAGGGACCCTGTCGGGTTCAGGACACTGGCAGGGTGTGCCCAAGTTCCTATAACTTCGCAAAATGACTACCCCCACCCCATGGGTGCCCAGCAGTTGAATGAGCCATTCACGGGCGTCTCTGATGACCAGTAGACCAGGGGATGAAGGGTTTCAGACGTCGGAGCCCAGCCTCCCAATGGCTGGATGCGGGTGGAGAGTGCCCAGGGGCAGGAGCTGGGCTCTGGGCCCTCATCCCCACCTTAAACCTTGGGGGACTCTCACCCCACCTTAAGCCCTAGGGGCCCCTCACCCCACCTTAAGCCCTAGGGGACCCTCACCCCCACCTTAAGCCCTGGGGGCCCTCACCCCCACCTTAAGCCCTAGGGGCCCCACACCACCACTTTAAGCCCTAGGGGATCCTCACCCCCACCTTAAGCCCTGGGGGCCCCTCACCCCCACCTTAAGCCCTGGGGGCCCCTCACCCCCACCTTAAGCCCTGGGGGCCCCTCACCCCCACCTTAAGCCCTGGGGGGCCCTCACCCCAACCTTAAGCCCTGGGAGGCCCTGCCCCCCACCTTAAGCCCTGGGAGGCCCTCAGCCCCACCTTAAGCCCTGGGGGCCCCTCCCCCCCTCCTTAAGCCCTGGGGGCCCTCACCCCAACCTTAAGCCCTGGGAGGCCCTGCCCCCCACCTTAAGCCCTGGGAGGCCCTCAGCCCCACCTTAAGCCCTGGGGGCCCCTCCCCCCCCTCCTTAAGCCCTGGGGGGCCCTCACTCTCCACCTTAAGCCCTGGGGGGCCCTCACTCTCCATATTAAGCCCTGGGGGGCCCTCACTCTCCACCTTAAGCCCTGGGGGCTCTCACCTCCACCTTAAGCCCTGGGGGCTCTCACCTCCACCTTAAGCCCTGGGGGCTCTCACCTCCACCTTAAGCCCTGGGGGGCCCTCACTCTCCATATTAAGCCCTGGGGGGCCCTCACTCTCCACCTTAAGCCCTGGGGGCCCTCACTCTCCACCTTAAGCCCTGGGGGCTCTCACCTCCACCTTAAGCTCTGGGGACCCCTACCCCACCTTAAGCCCTGGATTTTCCATCTGCTCAGAGGGAACAGTACAGCCGGCCTGTCTCCCTGTCGCCGCCTGAGGATCAAGTGCATGGTGCATATGAAAATGTTCCGCAAAGCATCAATAGCTTGTCTAGGATCAGAACTGGTGTTTATTCCAAATAACAAGTCAGGGTGAGTTTCTAAGCCGTCGCTTGTTGGGCTTATAAATCCTGTTTGTTTAAAAAATAAATAAAAAGCAAACTGGGGCCTACTCTCTCCAGAAAGAGTACCGTGTGTCGTCCAGTGTCACAGGCCGCCGCCGGCGTCTGGGGCCCAGCCCTTCTCTTGGTGGCAGCCTATTCCGAGGGGACCTGCAGCTTGGCTGAGCGCCCCTGCCCCCTGCCGCTGGTGCACCCCTCGCGTGGCTGGGATGGGGCCTCAGCATGGCCGTGTCCACGCGGTGTGGCCGTGAGGGTGGAATCTTCCTTCCAGCTTCATGTGCACCAGTGAGAGACGGGGAGGGCAGTGGCTGCTGGGGTCGGGAGAAAGGAGGAAGGGAAGTCCTGTTTGTGGGACAGCTCGGTGGGGCCAGGAGTCTCACAACATACCTGCCTCTCTCTGAAGTGTCCTTATTTTCAAAAGGAGAAACTGAGGCCACACAGCTTAAGAGTCACTGGCTGAACAGGCATTGGAACCCGGATGTGTCTGGTTTCAAAAGCCACGCCCTTTCCGTGATTCTGTGTCCCCTTCCACAGAGCGGGGCGGGGGTGGGGGGGTGGGGTGGGGTAGGGGTGGGGGCTCTGGTTCGGGTCCCTCCCCCCAGATGTGTGATCTCGGGCGAGTCATTTCAACGCCTCCCATCGCCTCCTCCGCTACGAAGAGCAGGGGTCACTTTGTTCCTCACGGGGTGGTGTGAGAGTCCCGTGAAGTCATGTGTGTGGAGTGACCTGAATGTTGGAAAATGCTACACGCAGGTGAGGCATTGCATGCTAAGTTTGAAAGTTGCTCAAGAGCCTTCAGTGAGCCCCTCTTCCCGGACCCGGAGGTGTTCTGGCCCCCAGGCTCCATCCCCGCGCCTCACGGCCTCTCCCCAGCTGGCCTCGGGGCGCTGTTCATGGCCTGTCTGAAACGTCCTCCCTGCTGCTCTGCCAATCTGGCTCCCTCCCCACCTCCTCCAGGGAGCCCTCCCTTGTAGCGCGGCCACCTGGCCATGCGTCTTCCCTGCGGCCTGCGGCTGGGTGCTGGTTTTCAGTTGTCTCATAAGCCCTGGGGGGCCTTCAAGGAGTTATTGACAGCGGAGGTGGTGGCACCCCCACCTCTGAGTGTCGTCACAGGACTCGGAGCAGTACTCAGGCCCACGAGAAACACTCAGAGGCCCTCAGCCCCTGGACGAGTGCAGGGCATCAGGCCCAGGCCTCTGCCTCCTCGTGTGGCAGGTCCCGCAGGGTCTGGCGCCTCTGCAGCCCCAGCATCTCTAAGGGAGGCAGCCTTCTCCTGAGCTCCTCTGGGCGTGACCTTCGCTGCTCCTCGGCCTGGCCGTGCGGCTTGTCCTTGTGGGCCCAGCTCAAGGCCGGGCTCCTGTCAAAGGACACAGCCTCGTCGTCCTTCTGACTGCACTGGGCGCTGGGCCTGCCCTGGCTTGTCTTCCAAGAACCTTAAGAAAAGTCTGGATCTTCCTTGGGCACATAGCAGGTGCTCAACTCTTGTGCTTTGCGGGACCTGGACATGGATCTCAAAGAAGGTCAGCGGAAATGGCCGAGCCCAGGTTCCAAGCTCCCAGCTCCTTCTTATTAGAAAGAAGGGACAGGTCCCTCGGGAGGAAGGTGTCAGTCCCGTGCATCTGAAGCTGCCACTGGGCACACCCCCTCACTCCCAGAGCCTCGTTTTCCTGGTGTGCAAATCACTGTGACAATAACCGAAAGTGTGGGGTCGTCATTGTGAGTGTGGCTGGAGGGTCCGTCCCCAGTTCTGTCCTCAAGCCCGTCATTCAGGTCCAGCTTCGATGACCCACCTCAGCGGGACCTTCCTGCCCCACCCAGGACGCCCTGCTCATCCCGTCTGACGGGGGAAGGGCAGGCAGTAAGAACAGGACGCTGCTGTAAGGAGCACTCACCGCACTCACTAAGATCAGAGGCTTTCCTGCAGACCCTGGGGAACTGGAGGACGCTGCCCGGAGACGCAGGGCTGGACACAGACAGACGCCCGGGCCCAGATGGGTCCATCGCTCGGGAAAGAAAACACATTTTGAGAACACATCAGGGACAAGGACACGCTTTGATTTGGTTGCTGTGCCTGGACCCTGACCCCCATCCGGGAGTTTGCCTCAGGAACGCTGACCATTCTCCAGCCCCAGGAATGGTCAGAGCTGCGTTTCAGCATCATAGAAAATTAACTACCTTGTTATTGAACTTCAAGATCCTGGAAGGACCCTGCAGCCCTTCTCCTGCCCCTCCCGCTTGCACGCAGCCTTCTTCCTCATCCACGTGTAATCGTGGCCAGTAGGGGAGGGAGCGCAGGATCTACAGGGCGGCCCGGTGCTCTCCACGCTGCCAGCAGGATTGGAATGAACACTCGTATGTGATTCAACCCTGTCTCTGCTCAACTGGCTCAAGTAGTGACAGGCAGCCTGGACCCGTTTTGTGCTGTTTCACTTCCTAGCACTTGGACAACCTGTAATGATTTCATTTGCACACGCCCCTGGCCTGGCCCCTGCTAGAATGTGAGGCCCTGAGGGGAGTTTGCCGGTGAGTCCTGCTCACGCCGGGTCCCCAACTCCTGGAACAGTGCCTGGCCCATAGCAGGTGTCCGGAGCTTGTGGTCCTTTCTCCCCTGCCTCAGTAGGGAGCATGCTGCCAGTCTCGCGGCAGGAGCAGAGAGGCTCGTGTGACTCCAAGAAGCTGCTCGTGTTTCTCATGCGGAAAAGGAGGGTCCCATCCAGGAGCAGCTCTGCCCACGGAGACTCTTCCTTCAGGAAGCAGAGCGGGGCCGGGAGGACAGGTGCTGGTGGCCTTCCCTCTGAAGCAGCTGAACGACGCCCCACTTCTACCTGGTTTTGGGGTGTCCCTGCTTCAGCAGCTGGATACCTGAGGACAGGCCTGGGCCGTTCCCACTGGGCAGCCCAGAGAGGGGGCCGTTCTGGGGACAGCAGCCTGGCCTTGCCCCTTCCTGTGCCCACCCACGTGAGTGTGGGGGGGTGGGGGAGCGGATGCTCATGACAAACTCTTCGGAGAGAAGCAGGGTGGGGGAGGAGAAGAGAAGAGAAGAGAGAGCCAAGGTGCGGGGGTAGGGGAAGTGGAGGGGGCAGAGAGGGTGATGGAGCAGAGGATTTTAAAATCTGAGACAGGTTTGCAGTGGGAGACAGGAGCCGGTGCGAGGGAAGTCTGAGAACAGCAACGCAGGGGAGAGAAGGGCTAATACCGAGCGAGCGCTCAGCCCCGACCCAGGGCTCAGGGGCTGTGGGAAGAGGTGCAAGGATTTCATGATTCTTCATGATGCGCAGGGCGAGGAGTGACAACGCTGGGGGTGCGGGAGAGGGGGTGGGAGGGGGAGGGCTGATTTCTGTTATTTCTTTCTGTGAACCAGTTTGGGCTGAGTGAGTGCCTGGGGCTCTTTAGTTCTGCGGGAGGAGGGCAGAGAGAGAGAGAGAAAGAGAGAGAGAGAGAGAGAGAGAGAGAGAGAGAGGGAGAGAGAGAGAGAGAGAGACACGCTGCTGGCATCACGCAGCCCGGGCAGGCGCGCCGAGCGATTAGTGCGCCTGTAACAAGCAGACGGAAGTTTGTTTATCTTCGAGCTGCTGGAGCAGGCCTGGCCAGTGACATTTGTTTTTAAAAAGAAGCACAACAACAACAACAAGGAAATACGTGTGGGTCTGTGGCATGTTCGTGTCGCAGGTTGTGGGGAGGTGGCTGGAACCCCGAATCAATAATGTAATTGAGTTATTTCCGTGAGTGGTTAAGGCTATTACTTTGAGTGAGCGCCGGGCATTTGGCTGTAGCGGTGATCACGCGAGCTCAATCCGTATCGATCCCGCCCTTCCGTGCTGCTGGTGTTCTGGGAGCATCAGCGGAAGTACCCCCTCCCCCTTCCCTCTCCCCCTCCCCGCTCCTACCCTCCCTCCTTCCTCCCCAGGCTTCCCTCTGAGAAGCAGAATGGCCTCTCCCTGCTGGATGGGCTGCGAGTTTTCCACCCCACATCATCGCCATGTGTTCTAAAAGCAAAATGCAATTTTCCAAGCGTCTTTACACGTAAACACACACACACACACACACACACACACACACACACACACACACACACACGGCCTCTGTGCTCAACAATGTGCTTTTTACAAGAAAAGGAGCGAAGACAACAGGTCCACTATAGTCCTGCGATGTCCTAGGGCAGGGAGGCCGCAGTCCCGCCAGAGACATTGTCCCCACTGACGCCGCTCCCCAGCTCCGGGCCGCTCACAATCCCACCCTTTGTGGCCACCAGAGAATCACGGCCTGTGCCCGTCCCCTCGGACCCACCCTGCCGGCCCCAAAGGTCACCAGCCATGATGTCACGGAGAAGCATGTGGTCAGAAAGCCCGTCCTCCGCAGAAGCTGGAGAGTTGACGGACACCCCTCCCCACCCTGCCCTGCCGTCCACCAGCCCCAGCCTCAGCTCTGGGCTCTCTCCGCTGGAGGTGAGGCACGGGGTGGCCCTGAGAGGCTGTGGCCTTCTGTCACCCACTCTGTTGGGTACCTCCTCCGCTCCTCTGAGCCCCGCCTTGGGACACTTTCACCAGCCCACCCCGCTGTCTCCCCTAGCACTCTGCACACTGCACCTCGCCTTCCAAGCGTGGCAGGGCTGTGTCTTAGAAAGATCTCTGGCTTGGAGGCTTGGAGGTCCGCTGGGCGAGAGACTAGAAGCTGGGAGAACATTCTGAATCTGTTACAACCAGTCGGGAGAGAGGCTGCAGACGGGGTCTGGCTGGGGTGGGAGGGCTCGGGAGGTGGAGACTCAGGCGTGGGCCTGCCTGTGACTCCAGGCTCAGACCAGGGGAGGCCAGCGCCGCCTGAGTAGGTCCAGGGTTCTGCCTGTGGCTGGGGACTCTCCTCGAAGACCTTTCTCAGACCCTTTCAACCCCCTCCCCCACGCCCTTCCAGCTGCGGCTTTCTTCGTTCGGGTTGCTCAGAAGGCAGAAGCTCTAAAAATAGAAAGCCTTATTATTACCTATTAAATTTCTTTCCACCTCCAGAGTTTTCTGAAAGTAATAAGAAGAGGGAGGCAGAGTCTGTGCTGAAGGGTTCAGGAGCAGGGTGTATTGAGAGGTGAGGAGTGAAGCGGGTGGAGGGAACTCGAGGCCAGGCGGGTGAGGAGGGGCCAGGGTGAGAACACATGGACTGAGCCACTGGGCCAGGCGACCTTCCAGAGCACACACCGCTCCAAGGGAAGTGCATGTGGGACATGAAAACGATAGTGTTCCTATGAGGCCAACCCCCCAGTTGCGGGAGGACGGGCCTGGGATGCAGGGACTTTGCACCTGTCCCTGCCCTGGGGCAATGCCCGGGAGCTCCCGCAGCTGACAGGTGTGCATCCTCTCATCCTGATGCATTTCATTTCATGCTCCTGAAGGTCCACCTGCAAGGCTGAGAAGAGCCTGCACAAGCCAACCAAAACCTTAGCCAGAGTCAATGAGGACAACCAATCACAAGCAGCCAACTGGGCAACCACTTAAGCTTCAACCAATCAGACCACTTCCTTGCTTTGCTTCCTCTCTGCTCTATAAAAGCCTCTCCCCTAGTTCCTGACTGGTGCTGCCTGATTGGAACCCATGTTTGCTCAGGTAAACTCTAACCATTCAATGTGCCTCAGTTTATCTTTTAACACCATGTTGTTAAAACCCCTCCATTTAAAGGAGAATGCACCCAGGTCAACCTCAGTTGTGGATTCTGTTTTCTATGCTCAGAATCATGATACATTTATATACTTAGATGAGGACTTCCCTTTAAAATTGTTTTTTATTGGCAACTAACTTTTATTGAGTGTGTTTTAAATATTTAAAAACTTTTTTAGTTTTCAATTACAGTTTACATTCAATATTCGTTTGTATTAGTTTCAGCTGTACAACATAGTGGTCAGACAATCATATTCTTACAGAGTGGTCCCCCAGCTATTTCCAGTCCCCACCTGGCACCACACACAGAGACTACAATACTATTGGCCACGTTCCCTGTGCTGGGCTTGACAGCCCGTGACTGTTTGTAACTACTAATCTGTACTGCTTACTCCCTTCACCTTTTCCAGCCGACCTCCAACCGCCCTCCCCGTTGGCAGTCATCATGGACTGGGACTTTCTTACAGCTCTTTGCTCACTATTTCCCCCTGGTATTTCTAGCTACCTTTTTTCTTCCTGCTGCAGAACAGTGCTGTTCTTTTACCTTATCAATAAGCTCGCCCAGCATCTTGTCCTTGCCAGACATTTCCTAGACTCTTTTTTTTTTAAAATTTTAGATATTTAAAATTTATTTTTAATTTTTATTGATTTCAGAGAGGAAGGGAGAGAGAGAGAGAGAGAGAGAGAGAGAGAGAGAGAGAGAGAGAGAGAGAGAGAGAAACATCAATGATGAAAGAGAACCATTGATCTACTGCCTCCTGCACATCCCACACTGGGATCCAGCCTGAGACCCAGGCATATGCCCTGACCGGGAATCGAACTGTAACCTCCTGGTTCATAGGTTGATGCTCAAGCACTGAGCCATGCTGGCTGGGCCATTTCTGGACTCATGAGGTATCCTTCCCCGAGGCCTCCGGCTCCCTCTCGAATGTGTGGGTTACTCTTTGGGCCCCTGGAAAGGGCTGCTCTAGCATTTCAGCTCATTTCACGTCCCGGACCTCCCACTCTCCCGGCCTGTTCTCTTCACTCTGTGGGTTCTGTCTCGCATGGCTGGAGGATGCTTTCAAATGATGGTCACAGAAGCATGCGCCAAAGGTGGAATTTCTGGCCTTTGCGTGTCTCAGCATCTCCCTTCCGCCTAGAATTCCAGGTTTAAGGAGACTTCCTCTCTGCTTTGACCTCTAGCATACGGTTCCAGTGATGGCAATCTGGTATGTGTTGCTTATAGGTAACCAGTTTTGTTTTTTCCTAAACTTTTAGCGTTTTTGGTTTTGGTCCTTGGCATTTCTAATTTTAGCTGGGCCATATTTGGGTGGAGGACCTGGTTTGTATTTTGTGTCCAGGCATTTGTCATTCATTCATCCATCCATCCATCCATCCATCCATCCATTCATTCATTCATCCATCTATCCATCCATCCATCCATCCATCCATTCTTTTCTCCCACTTTCTCTGTACTTATTTTCTGGAACTCTCATGATATTGTCGGGGCACTTCCTGGCTTGATCCTCTGAGTCTCTTGCCTCATGGAATTTTTATGTCTGTATTTTATCTGTGGTCTGGAATGTTTCTTTGACTTTGTCTTCCAGTCACTCAATTGACCTTTTTCTCTT
This sequence comes from Plecotus auritus, assembly GCF_963455305.1. Lineage (NCBI taxonomy): Eukaryota > Metazoa > Chordata > Mammalia > Chiroptera > Vespertilionidae > Plecotus > Plecotus auritus. The sequence continues at coordinate 2,699,567 of NC_137778.1, read as the reverse complement.
TAGCAATTGTGTCTTTAATTTCCAAGAATTCTTTCTTGCTCCCTGAATGTTTTATTTTTCTAGCAACCGTTTCTGTTTTGTGAATGCCGTATCTCCCTGAATCTCTCAGAGCACTTGAATTAGAATGGCTCAAAACATTCTCTTCTATTTTGTTTTCTCTGGGGTCAGGGCTGTATTTATTCATCTGGATTCTTCTGTGAGGTTGGTTTTTCTCAAATACCCAGTGATCATTGCAAGCCCGCTCATGTTTTTTGAAGAAAAGAGGAAGCATTAATTTCTGAAGCCAGCGTGAATGTCCTCTGTGGGTGTGGAGTCCTGTTTGCTTTCCAGGTCTCTTTCCTAAATGGGAGACAATTGAGGTCATGACAGGTGGCTGTTCCCATGCTGTAGTCTTAGGGGTGCAGACACAACGGGATAAGTAAATACAAAATTCAGATAGTCGACGAGAAGTAATTGGACGTTAGGAGGGCGGATGGCTGGGAGCCATGCCTCTTGACTCTGTTGGACTCTGCACGGCCTCAGCAAGGAGCGGGCTTCCTGTCTGTGGCAGCTTGAGCTCCGCCACTCCGCCTCCAGCTGCTGCTGAGGATGGTCACAGGTCAGAGAGCGGCAGAGTAACAGTCCTGACTTGTGTATGTAGTTCTTGTCAGCCTGGCCTCCAGGGGGTTAACCTGCTGAGCGTTCTATGTGGAGAAGAGTAAAAGGGTCCGTGGGCCTGCTGGTCACCCCCAGGTCCTGGCTTCCGAGTTGAACGTCCTCTCAGGATAAGAACATCTGTGGATCTATCTTCCTTTCACCGAGTACCCAGGATGCACTGATGCTCCTGCCATGGGTGTCCACGTCTTTTCACAACCCTCTCATTGTCACAGATTATCATTCCACAGATCTCCCTGTCACCACTGCCACGCACGTTTCCCAGGTGAGAGCAGGAAGGTCAGAGAGGGATGTCTGTTTCCTGAGGTCCCGTGTGGTGTGAGGAGCAGAGTTAGGACTTGAACCTGGGCTTCTGATTTCACACATTTCATACCGGTACTCGGCGGCTAGAGGAGTGGCCTTCATGGTCCAAGACTCTTGATGGTGTGTCTTTTAGGGACTTTGGAGGGACATGGAAAGCAGGTGGCTAATGAGTGGGTGGGAGGGAGTGCGGTGGGGGGGGGGAGGGAGAGAGGGGAGCTGCAGAGATTCATTCCTTAATGGGATGAGAGTCTCATTCAGGTGAGGGGCCCCCAGGGGCAGTCCAAGGGGATGCTCATAAAACCTAGGGTTTGGGCTCCAACCGCGTGGCTTTCTCAGGGCGGGGAGGAGTTCAGGCTTGTCTGGCTGTTTTGTGGTTCCTGAGCTACTTGCCTTATGAAATGAAATGTAGGAGGAATGGCGATATGGTTTGTGATTTGCCAGTAGCTAAAACAAACGATGCAGAAGACAAAAGAATATCTTTGTTTAAAATTATAAATTATTTTCTCACTGTAAATGTAATAAGTAACAGGAAAAGGTAATAGAGAACTTGTAAACAAACCAGGGGTTTGCAGAAGAAAACAGAAGTCACCTTAAAATTCCATGATGGGATCCTCATTGTTCCTGTGTAAAGAATATTTCTCAAAAAATCCAAAGCCATTTAAATCCATATTGAAAGGGTTCGTAGGTCGTTTCCTCCTAACTAATGGAAGAAGAGAAATCTAGTCTTAAAAACCATAGAAAAGGCAAAAAAACACAGCCACCCGCCAGCCCAGTGCCCCCGAATCCTGGCAGCCACGGAGCCGCTCAGTGTCCTGATCTAGATCTTCCTCTTGTTTATACACATGTCCTCCAGCCTGGCAACCGCGGGGCATCTGTGTGGTCAACAAACACGGAAACAGTCACATTCAACTTGCCCCTGAGGCACCTGCTGTTTTACGGAAGGTCCCAAACCAGAGGATCAACGGGAACGGAGGCCGCGCTCCCCACCAGGGACGCCGCAGGGCCTCCGCGGCTGGGACAGGCGGGGATACAGAAGGAGGCAAGGTTCAGCAGGAGACAGCTAGGGACCGCTGGGAGATGATGCTCTTTTCGCAACAGATCCTAAAACGTGTCTGTGAGCAGATGTTCTCATGGAGAAACCCAGAGATCTCAGGGCTGGCCCGTGGCCCAGGACCCTGAAATGAACCCCAGGCAGAAGCTGAGGTGGCCCCAGTCCCGGGCTGGACGCACGGACTCCCTTGGCAGGAACCCACCCCCTCGCCCTCTGACATGCCTCCCGTGGTCGGCTCCTGGTGTGTGCTTAGACAGGCAGGGTGTTTTCTTGGGGGGACTTCGATGGCATGGAGATCAGCGTTCGTTTTGACCCTTTATTCACAGTGCACACACTCGCTGGCTCTCCACGTTGGAGGGACGCATGGCTAAAACCATCATGACCTGGTTTTATGCAGATTTTCTTAAATCCTCACCCGAGGGTATGTTTTTATTGAGCTTCAGAGAGAGAGAGAGAGAGAGAGAGAGAGAGAGAGAGAGAGAGAAACAAGGATCATTGCCTCCTGTACACACCCTGGCTGGGGATTGAACTCACAACCTTTTTGGCATACGGGACAATGCTCCAACCCACTGAGCCACCTGGCCAGGGCTTATCCATGTTTGTATGAGGCTCCCAGCGTAAGGACAGAAGTTCTAAACTGCATTAGCGGCGGCAATCTGGCGGCGCTTAAGCTCCCTCCAGGCGGCAGGGCTCAGCAGAAGAGCCACCCAGAGGGAGGCTTTGTGCGTCCCCCGCGGGGCTGACTGTCTGTCCTGCGCATTTTCCTCTGCCCCATCTGTGTGTGTCCCCACCCCCTCCATCTGCAGGCTCCCCGTTCTTATCAGGAGCTGCTCCCTCCTCCAGACCCTGTAATGCCCGTTACCATAGCACCAGGGCACCCCGCACCATTAAGACAATCTCTTTATTAGGAAGCCGGTTGACAAGATGAGGGCCTGTGTCTCGGGAGCCTCGGGGACCTGTCTGGGCAGAGAGCGTGGCCCTCACACCCTGGGGTGCACCCACTGCTCCGGTGCCGAGACCCTCCGGTCACACCTCATGCCCGGCCTTTCCATCCGCACTGAGTATTCGCGCATGTCACACCTCACACTGGACACAAGGCTCCCAGGTCCACACCTTCTTCCAGTCCTCACAGTATCCCTGTGAGCGAAGAATTCGGGGCTCATTTTAAAGGCCAAGGACACAGGAAGTGACAGTCAGAGGGGTCTGAGTGCTCAAGATCACGCAGTCACTCAGGGGCAATGCTGGGACTCAAACCAGACCCTCACTGTCTCCACACCCACTTCTCTTATCACAGACAGACAGACGGAGGGGCAGGCACACAGACAGAGGGACAGGCATGCAGACACACAGATAGAGGGGCAGGCACACAGAGAAAGAATTCTACGCTTTATGCAGAGTGAGTGCTCAATATCATTTATTGATGTATTGGACTAAATGTGTCTGCTTTCGAATTAAATGTGATATTACTGACCCACCATCACTGGCCTTGGCTGACTTTCCCAGTAGACAAACTTTCCTCCTTTCCTCATATCTTCCCCTCCCTCCCTCCCTCCCTCTTTCCTTCCTTCCTTCCTTCCTTCCTTCCTTTCTTCCCTGTCTTCTTTTCTTCGAGCCCCTCCCATGGACAAAGCCCAGTTGGGAGTGTCGGACGGTCAAGGTGGCCAATGCCCTCCATCCATTCACCCACTGCCTCCTCCCTGCCGACAATGGCCCAGGATTCAGGGATGAATAAGAGACATGGGCCCACCCTCATGGGGCCTCTGTCTGTGGAGGGATGCAGGCGTTAAACCGGCCGTTGTACAATTACGGTAGTTGTGCCGCTGCTGGAGAGGAGCAGTTTACAGTGGAGCGATGAGAGGGAGGTTGACCTTGGCTGAGGGGTGGGTTGGTGTGGCATGGAGAGGCCCTAGAGAAGAGACTTTGATCTAAATGTGTGGGTGACATGCTCACCCCCACAGGGAACTGAGGTCCCGCCTCCTCACAACAAGGCCTGCCCTCGTGGAGGCTGAGAAAACAGGCAAAAGTGAAGGGCTGGGGGTGGGCTCGCATGGTGCACAGTCAGCGGTAGCGTTCTGCGGGCTCTGAGAAAGCACAAAGGGCCCCGGGCCCAAAGGCCACGTGGCCAGCTGGTTGTGGATCAGCATGGAGGACCCTCCTTGCTGGGAGGTGGGTGAGGGGTTCAGAGCAGGGCGAGACATAGACACACAGAGAAGCGGGGACAAGACAGAAGGCCTCAGAGGCGGCCCAGCTGGGAGGGTCAGGAAGAGGCGGCAGGCCGGGTAGGCTCAGATTCAGCTCTGGGCACAGGCAGGGGAGCCAGGACTGCGAGGCGTGTTTGGGAGAGTCCTCTGTGTACTGCTCCGGAGGCTGAATGCACTCAGTTGGGGGAGGAGGGCTGACGGGCTTGGGGGAGGGGATGGCAAGTGGCGTGGACACCTCTGTGGGCCATAGGGGCGCCATAGAGTCACATCAGAGCTGTGATGAGGAGGCCACTGTCAGGGGCACAGGACGGTGGGGCTGGGGGAGGCTGGCTGCTGCCTTGCTCACGTCTTCCTGGTCTACCCCTGGCAAGCTGACCAATGAGTGCGAGTTTGAAAACAGTCTGCTGCCCACCCTCCAGGAAGAGGGTGGTTCATTTTAACAATAATTTTAGTTGCTTTTCTTAATCACCAGGCGGCTGACTCCCTCACTGAAGTACAGAGAGCTCATCCCTGTCCCTCCAGCGGTGAGAAAATAGTGGCTATGCAAGAACGCCTCGCTGGGCTGGTGGGGTCTCCTCCTCTTTGCTGTGCTTCTGGGGCCTGGGGTCCTCGGGAGCTAGTCGCATCTGCCAGGACGCCACGGGGAAGTCCTGGTTTCACAGCTCTCCCCTCTGGGCTGAGGCAGCAGTGGATCCGGACCAACCCAAAGTGCAGGGCGGAGGCAGGAGGGCAATGTAGCTCCGCACGTGGGCTTGGGTTTGGCGTCAGAAAGGCTGCAGTCCCTAAGTATCTGGGACCCGGCCTGCCGATTGTGCCCGAAATTCCACCTGGAGAGGCAGCAGCCGCTCAAGGATGAAGTCACGGGCAGCCGGAGAGCTCCCTCCCTGCACCCTCAGCAAGGGTTTTCAGATGCCACCTCGTCCGCCCTTCAAACCCTCCAGCCCTGTCTCAGACCAGGCCCTGGGCTGCTTTGGCCAGGGGCACCTCCTCACTGTCCCTCTGGGTACGATGCTCTGGCTGTTTCTGGTCTCTTGGGCCCACTTTCTCCCAACGAGGTCTTTCCAAGACTTGTAGCTGCAGGCCAACACCAGCTTGTCCCACCTCACCGCCACACTCAATCCATTTCCAGAACGTTCCTCTGACCAGATACTGGGCCTCCTGCTCGCCAGAGCCAAGGACTGCAGCTCAAGGTGGAGGCGAGTGAAGGAGCCCAGGATCTGGAGTCGGAAGAACTGGCTGCTAAGCTGGACTCACTACTTAGCAGCGGGGACCGTAGGCCTCAGGCAGGCCATGCGCAGGCGTGAACGCTGGCCTCACAGCGTGGCCCTCGGCTCCAGGAGCAGCCGGGGCACCGTAGCACGGCGCTGTTAAGGTCTGGCCTCCTTCGGGTACCATCCTGCAAGGCTGAGGTTTCCCAGATCTACTGCCCACGGGAGTTGCCTGGGGAGCGTGTTGAAGATACACGGGTCCAGGCATTCTCCAGCCCCCAAGATTCCGATGCAGGGGGTCCAGGCAGGACCCAGGAACCTGTGCTCAACAAGTCCCCCAGAGGAGGCGGATGCAGACGGTGCCTGGACCCGAGCAACCGAGCTGCAGGGGCCTGTCTCATTCGCCGCTCTCTCTGCTGATTCTCCAGTGTCCCATGGGTGATACGGGCTGAACTGGGTCTGGTAGCTCTTCTAACCCTGATGTAATACACTGAATAGAGATTTTTCAAGCTCTGATATGGCCGAACATTCCAGCTTTCTGACCTGCCTTGGCCACACCTCTGGCCCTGGCCCCCAGTCACCTACATCTCCTTCTCTAGCTATTTCTGTTCATTTTGGCTACTGGACAGTGACCGGATGCTGGTGGGGGTGCAGCTCCCACTCCGTTCTTCCCCCGGTGGCACGCTTCCTGGCCTTTCGGGATGCCCTGCCTGGGAACAGAGGCGCCCTACGGCGTTGGGCTTCTGGCGATAAGACAACAATGTCCTGGCCGAACACGAACTCAAAGGCCTTTCCCGTTCCGGAGCAAACCTTTGCAGCCAGAGAAGTTCTTACGTGCTAACTGCCAGCTTCCCTTCTGACTGCTTGGATTTGGCTTCTAATGATGTTTTATCCCGGTTTATAAACAAAAGCCCTGCTAGACTACCAGGTGTCACACACGGGAGATGTCATTGCTGCGGCTTCCATAATCGTAGGGCCTCCCGATGACATAGATGCCTGGGGATACAACAGGTCCTTTGGGGCATCTCCATGCTTTGCTCAGGGGGTCTTGGCAGAGGACATTCGTGGCCTTTGCTGCCATCCGAAGCCCATGCCCAGGACCCAGTCAAATATAACAGACACGTGCTCTCCTGTAAATAGAGCTCACAAGTGGCGAGGCCTTGGGGCTGTGCCCAGGTTGGCGGTGAGGCTCCTCTGTCCCTCGGCCCCACCCTTCTCAGCTGCCAGGACCATGATCTGCCTCCTGCAGGCACTGGGGTATATTTAGAGCCTCTCCCCCTAGGCTGAGTGGGACCTGAAAATAGATTGCTTGGCCTGTGTGCAGTTGGGCTGCGGCCTCCAAATCTCCACTTGTATCCAGCCAGTAGCCAGCTCAGTGTGGGTCTGCTCAGTAGCATCCGGTGACAGTGGCCTGGTCCTGGGGCTGGGCTCTGCTCCAGCACTGCTCCCTCCATCTGGGGGACATGCACAGGCCTTCCTGAGGTCTAGTGGTGCCATCCGCCTCTTTGGCTGGCGCCCCTTGGATCTGGAAGCAGTCTGCATGAGAGTGTCCCACATCTGTACTGCGGGCGCCTCTCTGGAAGGGACCAGATAGTTCCCTTTGGCCCCAGCCCTGTTCTCCCTCTCAGTGTGATCACAGTTGCTCTGTATCCTGAGAGCTCCCGTGGGCCTGCACCTAGGGCTGGCCCTGGGTGGCTTGGGGCTGAGGGGACTGGGGGACTCTGGAGGCTGGTGTGCATGGGCTTCGGATGGCAGCAAAGGCCACGAATGTCCTCTGCCAAGACCCCCTGAGCAAAGCATGGAGATGCCCCAAAGGACCTGTTGTATCCCCAGGCATCTATGTCATCGGGAGGCCCTACAATTATGGAAGCCGCAGCAATGACATCTCCCGTGTGTGACACCTGGGAGTGGGCCCAGCCTTGCTGCCCACCTGCCACCCCAGTGGGGCTGAGGAGATTGGGCTCTGCCATCTTGTGGCTGTGGGCGCTGCCATCTTTGAGGGTGTGGCGGTTAATTAGCATTTTCCCTCCTTATTGGCTGTGGGCGCCGCCATCTTTGCGATGGCATGAGGGTCAATTAGCATATTCCCTTTCTATTAGATAGGATAGCTAGTCCCCAATATTCTATTTCTGCCCCTAACATTCCCCACTGCTATTTCCATCATCTCATATCTATGAGATGAGTTTTAAGTGAAACTGCGTTTGCTGGACTGCATTTGCGTCTGCCTTGGAAGCAGTTCTAGGGGTGGGATACAGCGGATGCAGACATTGGACACAGCAGCAAGCAATCAGGCTACAAAAAACAGACAGAGAAAAATAAAAGAGAATTCCTACCACCCAGACAGGCTGGGTAGCCAGGAAGAGAACTTGGATAAGTCAAATCAAAAAAATCCTCATTGTTTTACCTTGGGGATGGTTTCTCTAATTTGTTGGATGTTGTTTTCTATCAATTGTCAGAAAGATTAAGATAGCACATTCCTTTGAATTCCTAACAACCACGGTTCTGCCGCAACAGCAAGCATCCATTGCTGCCCGGTCCTCCGGCACTGCCTCCCTGGCCTGGCTCAGCTCCTGGCTCAGCCCCTGCATGGCCCTGGAAGTGGCATTCAGGGCTTTTCCCTGCTACAAGCCAGCCGGGTCACTTCTACGTTGAGGGAGCCTACCTCTGCCGGCATGACAAATGGTTACAGCCATATATTCGGCAGGGCTCCCAGGGGCGTGAGAAGGTCTCTCCTGGTTCGGAGCCTGTGGTTCCTGGGGCATGAAGATGGTCATTCGTCCTAAGGAGCAAGGCCCCGGAGCTGTCGGCAGGGACATGAGTAAACAGTTACCCCCAGATCAACTAAACACTAAGTTAGTTGGAACCAACCGGCCGGCAGCTGATGCCATGACTGTAAGGGAGGGTGAAATGACCAGCACAGTTCATGTTGTAGCTGTTAGATACGGAAAGACGGCAACCAGAGCACCCGGAAGTCAGGCATTCGCCGCAGGAGGCGGTTCTCATTTCTGTGGATGGGCCCCTCCCAGCATCCTGTTGTCGGAAGGTTCTCTCCCCTAAATCTGCACATCAGGGTCACGTGGGCTCTGATAACTGTTCTGAAACCCTGACCACAACCCCGGACCAATGGAATCAGCTCCGGGAGTGGACAAAGGCCTTGCATGTTTGAAGCTTCCAGGGCAATTCAAATGTGCAGACAAGTTTGGGGACCACACCGCAGGGTGAGCTCACTGGTGACGGAGCAAATAGCTCTGACAATAACATCCCTGGTGGCAAAGCTGTCAGTGGCACCTTGTAGACAGAGTGTGTGTCTTTGGACATATCTCAGGCCTCATGGAAATGGCTTTGTTTTTTATCCTCACCCGAAGAGATGTTTATTGATGAGAGAGAGAGAGAGGGAGAGAGATGTGAGTGAGAAACATTGATTGCATTTGCCTCCCATATGTGCCCTGACTGGGTATCGAACCCGAAATCTTTCAGTGTGTGGGACGACATTCTAATCAACTGAGCCACCCGGCCGGGGCCGGCCCACTCTTCCTGCCGGCTGAGCAGCCGCACTCACAGCCAGCTAGCACTCTTTCTGAATCATTTCTGTCCTTCGAGCGCCTCGGCCGCCCAGACGGATGTACCGCGCCAGCACCAGTGCGAGCCGGTCCACACAGTACCTGTGCTTCCAGGAAAAGGCTCCCGTGAAAATGGCACGTGGCTGTACAACGTGCGGGTTCCTAGGGACACTCACCCCCCACGAGTGGCCTTGGCGATCTCAGCACCATCCATGAACATTTATTCATTCATTCGTCACACATGTACGGGGTTTCTATTCTGTGTCAGACTCTATTGTGACAGCTGTTGGGGCAGCAAAAATGACTCTGGCCATTGCCAGGCACCCACGGTTTGCTGTTCAGTAATAGGGCTCTCAGGTGCATTCGTGATGACAGTCCAAGGAAGAACATGTGGGGTGACCGGGGCGGGGCCCAGCCACAGACTGTGGGCGTCTCGGGGAGAGAGTGCTCCCATAGGGCCACCTGAGGCCCCTGAGAATGGCCTTGGGGCCCGGGTGGGACTTGGACACAGAGCAGAGGGAGGGAAGCCACCCTGAGCAGAAGAGCGGATGAACACACCCGTGAGAGGGATCCTGGGGTCACCACTGGGTAATGGTGAGTCACCTGAATTTGACCAGCACGTGAGGGGGAGACGAAGCCAGGAAGCGTGGTTTTCAGTGGCACAGAGTTGACTGGCCTAGTGGACACAGAATTGTGGTGAGACCATGGTCCCAGCAGCTGCTGACGGCCCCATCTTCTGGAGGGGAGACCTGAACATTTGCTGCCCCCCTCCCCCCCCCCCCGCCAATGCACCGAGATTGTCCCCTCCGCAGGCCGTCAGGCCCTCTGCACCTCTGCCTGGTCCACTCCCCCTCAGACTCACTCCTACCCATCCTTTCCCTCTGAGCATGACTGTCATTTCCTCAAAGAAGTCTGCCCTGACCTTTCCATTGAAATTACAATTCCTGCCATAGTCTCTCATCTCACCCAACTATTTCCTTCCTGGCACTTATGGCTTATAGTGAAGTATCTGTGTCTGTGCCTGTGGCTGCTGTCCATCTCCTCCCCCGGCCGCGCACGCTCCCTGAGGCCAGGGCCGTGGTGTGTCTGGTCCCTTAGTCTGTCTCCACGGACTGACATGCAAAAAGCTCTCTGTAAGTGTTGGCTGAATGATAAATGAATGAATGAATGAATGAATGCCAGAAAAGAGGAAAAGTGATTTATAGACCCCTGGCACACACATATATAATAGAAACACATTAATAACAGAAGGGACAGACACAGTGGCTGAGAGCAAGTGGGGCCTGGCTTTCAGACCCATTTCTGCTACGTCCTGGTTGGGAGAGGTCACAACCTAAGTTGCGTTTGGCTGAGTAGCCTCTTCCCTTCCCCGCCCTCACAGCCTGGTCGCTGATTCCTTGTCTGTAATATGAGACGCTACGTCTGCCCTGCTTAAGTTTAGTGTTTGGGGAAACCCATCAAACCCTGAGTTCTGGTGCCAGGCAGAGCACCTCCCAGTGGAGACCAGGAGTCTGTGTCAGTGCTATGAGATATTGCTTCTAATGCCTGCTGGCCATTATCAAATCGATGACTCTGCTTTTCATTCACATTTGCTGCAAAAGTATTATTTTCTATCGCCCCTGGTCCAAAGCAAGACAATGAACCCAGGAGCAGGACCAGCGGTGAAGTTACAGTTACCAGGGTAACGCATCAGGCTGCCCCTGCGTCGAACACACCAGCGAAGACGCAGGCAGACCTCTGTGCTCACTGGACGCGGATGGGTCGACAGAAGCAGAGCGTGTTGTCTGAGAGGACTAGGTCTTTGGAGGACCCCACAGACATGAGCCCAGCATCCTTGTAAGTGAACATGCTCATCCTGCCGGGGACCCTGTGTGTTTGGCCTGTCGGTTGACACCGCGTGAGAATTCAGGAACAGCTGGAGACAGTGAGTGACTGACGCCGGGGGCTGCCTGGGAACCGCTTCTGGGAGGATCACGTTGTTATGTCAACAATGGTCTGGGACAAGACACAGCGGTGCCATGCAGAAAGTGTGGACTAAAGGCCAAAGCCGCAGTCAGACTTCCTGGCCTTCACAGAGATCGCGGCTTGTTATGGGCTGTGAGGCCAGATGGAAGGTGTCAAGGGAGGCCCTGGGATAAGCACATCGAGCATTTCCTAACGAAACAATGTTTGTTGAGCACCTACTAGTGCTTCTAGCATGTACGTGGGAAAACAATGGATGTGGGGCACAGGCCGGAGAAGGTCAATGGCATGAACAATGAACCAGAAGCTGGAGTGAACCAACAGTGCTCCCACCATGAGCGAAGCCTCCAGACCAGAAGGGACTGGCAGAGAAAGGGAAGAGGGAACCAAGGAAGTATGACTTCCTTACGGTCTAAGAGAAACAAAAACCGCAAACCAACCCCAAACTAAACACATGCACAGCCATCATCCCGTCTGAGTCATGGAACCAAAACAAACCCAGGAACCTCAGTGAGGCCGTGGCGTGGGTGCTTCCGTGGAGAGTGAGCTCGCTGTCCAAGGTCATGGGCTGGAGAGGTGGAGCCGTGTGTCCGTGGGCCTGCGGGGGGCTGTCCCAGAGCACTTTCCAGAGATGCCAGGACATGAGGTGTCTCCACGCCAGGCTGAGGAATCTGCTCTTCATTCTGTGGAAAACGCACCTCACCGATCAAAAGGAAGAAGACCCAGTCCACAACCACGCAGGCCATCGTGACATTGACCTTGGACGGGGCCCGGGAGAGCGCTGTTTAAAGGATGGTTTGGAGTCCTTGGAAGAGCACTTGCAGCCCCGGTTCATCGAAAGGCCAAGTGTGCAGGACAGCGTGCTTCCCTCTCTGCCAGTGTGCGATGGAAAACCTGGTTTGTGCGTCCGTAAGGCACGTGTTTCTGAGACCTCTGTGGGGAGAATAGGCCGCTCTGCCACGGGTGCTGGATTCATTCGAGTTGAATTTGAGGTTGAAGGAGGCTCTGGAACAATGGTTCTCAACCTTCCTAATGCCGCGACCCTTTAATACAGTTCCTCATGTTGTGGTGAGCCCCAACCATAAAGAACTGTATTAAAGGGTCGCGACCCACAGGTGGAGAACCGCTAGCAGGGTCACCTAAGACCATCGGAAAACACAGATATTTACATTATGATTCATTAACAGTAGCAAAATTACAGTTATGAAGTAGCAACAAAAATGATTTTATGGCTGGGGGTCACCACAACATGAAGAACTGTATTAAAGGGGCGCAGCATTAGGAAGGTTGAGAACCACTGCTCTAGAATCATCCAGCCCTGCTCGGACGTTTTACAAATGAGCGAAAGGAGATAAGGAGTATATGCCAGCACCGTCGTCATCATGGAAAGAGCTTGTACGCACTTGCTGTGCCTCTGGTGTATTCTAGGAGGTTAAATGTGTAGACTCACTTGATCCTCATGACAAACCCATGCGGTAGCCGCAGCCCTGGGGACTGGGGAACCGGCCAGTGTGGTGAGGTGGTCAGCGGAGGACTGGGACTCGGTCCAGCCGCTGGCTTCCGTGCTGGTGCTTTCTCTATGGATCCAACCCCCCAGGTCAAGCCGGGCCAGGGAACGTGGCGGGACGGGGCCCAGCACTGGCGAGTGGATGTATCGGTGGCGGGCTCTAAGATGTGGTCCTTGCTGTGTCCTTTTCGGCATTTGCACCGAAGAGTTGGATGAACTATGGAAGGCGGCTCGGGGTCCTCAGAAGCCACAGGATGGGGAGGCATAAGAAACAGACTGGGCGAAAGCAGCTGGGTCCCGACGATGGGGAGGGTGCGTGGACCCGGGTTTCATGGCGGAGGAGTGAGGGAGGTGCCCGCTGGCCTCCGAGCCCCCGCCCAGGAAGGGGTGCAGCTGTGGATACGGAGACAGACTTGGGGCTGTTAGGTTCGCTTGACGGGAGTTAACTGTGCGGCTAATGCCCTCAACGCCGTCCTTACTCTGGCTCTGTCCTCTTCGTGTTCCTGCTCCTCCTGTCTGGCCCTAGCATCTTGGTTTTCTCCCCGGGGGCCCTGACTTGACCTCCCTCCCTGGCTTGCTCTGTCCAAGGCCGTGTGGGAGAAACCCTCGGGTCCGTGTTCCAGTGTCAGGGCTCAGTGGACCCCTCGGGGCCTGGCAGCACCCCCAGGGCCCTGCCCACACAGCACAAGGAGAAGAGGGTCGCATCCAAGTCAGGGCACCCTGCTTCCCGGGAGCAACTCTGTGAATTAAAGGGCAGCACGGAGAAAGGAGAGGTTGCCAATGCGCTCCGGTGCTCGGGACGATGGGATGTGAAGAGGTGAGCGTGCCCGGGGACATAGACTGTAGGCACGAGGTTTGTGTCTGAATTTGCAGAAGATCCCGCTGTGACAACCCCCAGCGTCTCTTGCATGGCCCCAGGGAGGTGCCTGGAACCTGTGGGCAGGAGCTGCAGGGGGAGGGCCAGATTTCAATAAACCCTTTCTCATGGTGAGAACTGCCCGGAAATGAATGGGAGAGGAGGGAGCCCCTCGTTGCAGGTGTTCAGGTGTAGGCTGAGCCGAGGCTGGTCAGGAAAGCTGCACCCCAGGCCGGACATTGAAGGGGTACCTGAACTTGATTTGTAGGTTGGTTCCATCCAAGGGACTGTCTGTATCCGTGAGGACTTGGGGCACTTTGACGGGATGGAGGCGAGTGCCCCCTCCAGGGAAAAGCCAGCGAATGACCCTTGTGTGGGGCCAGCACGCCCGCCCTACCTGTGATGTGAGCGAGGCTCCCGCTGCGCTGGTCTCGCTTCCCCTGTGAGAGCCAGCGCCTCGGGGGCTCAGGAGAGCGCTTTCGGGCCCAGGGCTGCTCTACCCGGCTCCCATCTCTGCTCCTCCCACAGCTGCTCTCAGGCCCATAGCAAGTGCATCAGACACAGAGCAGCCGAACTGAGAAAATGCATTTTAATAAAACCCATTGATTTTTGTGGGTGCAAGTCAAGGAAAAGGCACCTAAAGAGTGTTCCACCCCCTGCCACCTCCCCCTCTCTCCTGACCTACTGTGGGGTGGTCACACATCGATCGCTTCCTGGATAATAGATCGAGCCACCAGGAGGACCCCTGGGACCACAGGGAGCTGGGAGCAGCGCTGCAGCCCAGCCGAGTTAATCAAACCAGCAACAGGATCTCAGGCGCGGCGGCAGCGGCGGAGGCATTATGCGTGATTACTGACAGGCACCAGCTGCCAGTCCTGGCTCCAGCTCGCTATGCGGCCGCCCCAGTTGAGAGGCGGATTCCTGGCTAATCCCCGAGGGCTGGCCCAGCCCGCGCAGCCGGGTGCGGGGTGGCGATGACCACTCTCGGGTGCCCAAGTTGAAGGGCACGGCGGTGCCTGGGGCTGGGAGCCGCGATCTTCAGAGACCCGGCGAGGACTATGAGCTGAAGAGTAAACATGTACGGGAATTATCCTCACTTCATGAAGTTCCCCACCAGCTTTGGCGGTGAGTGTGGCACCTTCTGGACTGTCCTGGGAGATGGAGGGGACACGGGGGACCGCTAACGGGATTAGTATTGAATCCTTTATGTGCACATGCGTGTGCACTGTGTTGCATGTCAGTGTGTGTGTGCACGAGAGAGGGGAGAGACGGCCGTGGGTGATAGTGCTTTTGCACCTCCGAGTGAGAGCACGGGGGAGGGTGTGCGGGTCTGCACATGGGAGGCCAGCAGGAAGCTGCGCATTGTTGCAGCGGCGTGTGCGTGTGTGCGTGTGTGCATGAGAGTGTGAGAGTGTGTGTGAGTGTGCGTGTGTGTGCGTGTGTGTGTGTGTGTGTGTGTGTGTGTGAAGTGGGGAGTTAAAGATGACCCAGCTCGCAGTGAGGAGCGGGGAGAGGGAGGGCCCGCGTCTGCTAAGGGTCTCGGGACACTTCAGAACAAGAGCTTGCTGTATTAAAAAGTAGATTTTTAAAAGCAAACAGAACGCTTTAATTTGCACAGTGCTGTCCCTCCTGTGTTCTTGCCTTTTGTTTTGCTAATAGCCCCGGCCGCCCCCCTGCTGTCCCCAGTTCCTGGCCAGGGTCACTGCCATCACTTCCCTGGGGCTGGGCTGGCTGGCGACCATCACCCAGGCACACTCCCCAAGGCTCCGGGTTTCCTTGACAGGCGCCCTGCCTGATGAATGGAACGGACAGCTGACCGGCTGGCCTCTCCCCGTCAGCTGGTGGGGCAGCGCCGCCCCCGGGCCCTGGAGCCCCTGTCCTGCGCCTTGCTGCTGGCAGGCAGGACAAAGCAGAAATTCTTGTCAAGTCTTGAGAAGGAAAAGCCCCTGCTCTCCTGACCTCTGTGCGGGCAGGCGGGCAGCTCGTCTGCGCGGCGCTGGGCAGGACGCTCGTGGGCTGTGCTGGGAACGCGCAGGTGCTGTGGTCCTTCCTGGCAGGCGCCAGGCCAGGGCTGCCCGTCCATTCAGGGGGCACGGGTGGTGGTTCCGAGCCAAGCGTGCTGTCAGGTGCCGGGATACAGATGTGCATTAAACACGGTCGTGGCCCCTTGGGTGGGGTGGGCTCATCACCCAGACGCACGTAATGGTGTGGAGGTGGCCGCCTGGGCGCAGGGGGTGTGGAGGTGGCCACCTGGGCGCAGGGGGTGTGGAGGTGGCCGCCTGGGTACAGGGGGTGTGGAGGTGGCCACCTGGGCACAGGGGGTGTGGAGGTGGCCGCCTGGGTACAGGGGGTGTGGAGGTGGCCGCCTGGGCACAGGGGGTGTGGAGGTGGCCGCCTGGGCGCAGGGGGTGTGGAGGTGGCCGCCTGGGCGCAGGGGGTGTGGAGGTGGCCGCCTGGGCGCAGGGGGTGTGGAGGTGGCCGCCTGGGCGCAGGGGGTGTGGAGGTGGCCCCGTGGGCGCAGGGGGTGTGGAGGTGGCCGCCTGGGCGCAGGGGGTGTGGAGGTGGCCACCTGGGCGCAGGGGTGTGGAGGTGGCCGCCTGGGCGCAGGGGGTGTGGAGGTGGCCGCCTGGGCGCAGGGGGTGTGGAGGTGGCCCCGTGGGCGCAGGGGTGTGGAGGTGGCCGCCTGGGCGCAGGGGGTGTGGAGGTGGCCCCGTGGGCGCAGGGGGTGTGGAGGTGGCGTCTGGGCGCAGGGGGTGTGGAGGTGGCCGCCTGGGCGCAGGGGGTGTGGAGGTGGCCCCGTGGGCGCAGGGGGTGTGGAGGTGGCCGCCTGGGCGCAGGGGGTGTGGAGGTGGCCCCGTGGGCGCAGGGGGTGTGGAAGTGGCCGCCTGGGCGCAGGGGGTGTGGAGGTGGCCGCCTGGGCGCAGGGGGTGTGGAGGTGGCGTCTGGGCGCAGGGGGTGTGGAGGTGGCCCCGTGGGCGCAGGGGTGTGGAGGTGGCCGCCTGGGCGCAGGGGGTGTGGAGGTGGCCCCGTGGGCGCAGGGGTGTGGAGGTGGCCGCCTGGGCGCAGGGGGTGTGGAGGTGGCCCCGTGGGCGCAGGGGTGTGGAGGTGGCCATCTGGGCGCAGGGGGTGTGAAGGTGGCCCCGTGGGCGCAGGGGTGTGGAGGTGGCCGCCTGGGCGCAGGGGGTGTGGAGGTGGCCCCGTGGGCGCAGGGGTGTGGAGGTGGCCGCCTGGGCGCAGGGGGTGTGGGCTGTGGCGGTGATCCTGGAGGAGGTTGAGTTCGGGTTATTGGGGCCAGTCTTGTGACGGCCAGTGAGCGTGGTGGCCAAGGCTGGGGCCTGGACATCCGATCTCTAGTTCACAGCTGGGTCACTGGCCTGGGTGTGAAACGCCCTCTCAGCTCTCATCCTGGGCCCATCCACAGCCGAGCAGCCCTTTCTCTGTTGCCTCCGAGTTCAGGTGTCTGAAGAGCATGCCAACCCCTGAGACCCCTGGGCCCCCAAGTCTGTGAGGCCCTGGCCTCCTGAAAGCCAAGGAGACCCGCTGCGACAGTTGGGGTGAATAAAGGGTTGAAGGAGGAGGGATTTGGAAGAGAGCGGAGATGAGGCTGGGGAACGAAGGTCTGGTCCAGAATTCAGTGGGGCCGCTTGATGGTGCCTCGGAGTGCCTGCCGGCAGTCGAGGCTCAGAGTATCTCAGCCCTCACTGTGCAGATGTGTGCATGCGGTGTCGAGGGCAGCAGGGATGAGGCCAAGGTGCAGTGTGGTTGAGTGGGAGAGCCTTCCAGAAAGCCCCTGCTTCACATTTAAATAGGATCCCTTCAATCTGATATAGTGACAAGAGAAAGAAGGAAGGAAGGAGGGAAGGAAGGAGGGAAGGAAGGAAGGAAGGAGGGAAGGAAGGAGGAGGGAGGGAGGGAGGGGAGGAGGGAAGGAGGGAAGAAGGGAAGGAAAGAAGGAAGGAAGGAAGGAGGGAAGGAAGGAGAGAAGGAAGGAGGGAAGGAAGGAGGAGGGAGGGAGGGAGGGAGGGGAGGAGGGAAGGAGGGAGGGAGGGGAGGAGGGAAGGAGGGAAGAAGGGAAGGAAAGAAGGAAGTCGGGAAGGAAGGAAGGAAGGAAGGAGGGAAGGAAGGAGGAAAGGAAGGAGAAGGGAGGGAAGGAAGGAGGGAAGAAGGGAAGGAAGGAGGGAAGGAAGGAGGAGGGAGGGAGGGAAGGAGGGAAGAAGGGAAGGAAGGAGGGAAGGAAGGAGGAGGGAGGGAGGGAGGGAGGGGAGGGGGCGCTATTCGGTGTGCCCCTGCCCTCTGCACGCCAGCAGGTGGAGCCTCCGGGCACCTGGGATTTACGTGGGGATTTCTGGGAAGCAGATCGGCCTCAGCAAAGGGCTCCTAGAATTGGAGTCCGGGGCTGTGCTCAGCAGCTGTCAGACCATCCTCCCTTCAGTGAAGTGACCCGGACGCTTGGGTTGGCCAAAGGGAGGGGTCTGGCCGGGTGGCAGTGGCCCCACAAAGGCCCCCTGTCCCCACTCCGGCCTGCCCTGCGACGAGGCGAGAACCTTGTCTTCAACGCCAAGACCTGGCTTGCCAACTGCTCCGGACGAGACTTGTTTGCCTCAGGAGACAGTTGTCACCTCTAAGAAGATGGCACACCGAGCCCGTAATCCCACATCCAATTGTGCGGTAATCCTCAGGGCGGGCGGGCGGGCGGGCGGGCGGGGAGGCTCTCATTTCTCCTCACACCACCCCTGCAAGTGCCGGCTGGCCCGCTCACTTACCTCATGGCCCTCTGAGCCCGCCACTTCGCGCTCCTCTGCAGATGAGGCCCCGGGGGCATTGCCAGGCCCCAGAGCTGGCAGAAGGCACGGCTGGGGAGTGGGACCAGGCATTTGGCTGCAGAGTCTGCGCTCCACTGAGCTGCCTCTGGCGGCCTCTCTGGGCCTGGTCTTCCTCTGGGAGCTGCGGGCAGCGGCCCACCCGAGGGGTCAGGAGCCCACCCCAGGGGTCAGGATCCGGCAGCCTCAGCACTGCCCTCTGGCTGCAGACTCAGGAAGGAAACACAGGATAGCATAGCAGGCCCCCGGGTCATGTGACTTCTCGAGAGTTAATTGGTGACTTCTTCTGGGGCCTCCTGATTTGCAAGAGTCCTGACCCTGAGCATCTGTGGAACAGTTGCTTTCCACCCAGGGATGGACATAGGGGCGAGCTTGAGTTGGAGATGTGTATGTGTGTATGTATGTGCATATGTATTTATATGTATGTGTGTGTGTGCGTGCCAGATGTGTGGGTGGCTGATAGGGACTTACTGCGGGAGTCAGTGGTTGGTGTTGGGGCTCCTGTACGGATGAGATCTAGGAAGGAACATATTTAGTATAAACTGTTTTCTGAAACATTTACAATCTTACCAAGAGGGAGAGAGCGGAGCAGCAAGCGGGGGAGAAGCTGCTGTGTGTCCACAGAGATCCCCGCCGCCAGCCGGGGGCCGGGACGTCCGGGCTCCCAGAGGAACCTGCCAGGTGAAAGCAGGAAGCATGCGGCCCAGGAGTATCAGTCTATTTTCTAGAATGCCTGGGCTGGGGTGGCTGTCATGAGACTGACCCAGGTCTCGGCTCGGTGACCTGCGAAAAAATAGCCCGCATTTATTAGGCCCCTACTACATGCCAAACCTTTTTCCAAGGGTGTGACATGCACCATCTTGATGTTCTCAGGACCCTAGGAGGGGGGTGCTATATTGTTAGCACCCCCATGTTACTCAGGAACGTCCAGCCATGGGGAGCTTGAGTCACCTGCCCCAGGCCACCCCATTCTTGCTCTGCATTGCTCACAGCTCATTCAGGGGTCATAAAACACCCTTTTCCTTTTGACCATGAATACTTGCAGCAAATGAATAAAATGACTGGGGTGGGGGCAGGGGACTGGGCCCTTGCAGGTGCTAATGAAACAAAGGTCAGCTTCTTGCAGGTGGACCCCACTTCACTCTAATACCTGGAACTCGATTCTACCTTTTGGAGCAGGGATCGGCAGACCTTTTCTCTATAGAGCCAGAGAGTAAGCGTCTTAGTCTTTGCCGACTACAGGGCCCACGTCTCTACGGCTCCGGTCTGTCTCTGTGTGAACGCCGGCTGTCATCAACGCATGAAACGTGCAGCTACCCACGGGTTGTGCTCTATCCCGGCAGTTTGCAGGCCACAGGGGCTCCTGCTGAGAACGTCATGACCGTTTCTGATTGTTCTCAGGGATCCCCAATGCTAGCTGTCCCCGCTTCCCTGGCACGGACGTGTCTTCAGAGCCAGACGGAAGGAGTGTGGGTCACCTGACCCTTCAGTTACAGACGAGGACACTTAGGAAATGGGTGGAGCTTGCCCAGGACCTGTAGCTTTTTGTGGTTTTCAAACTGGGTTCCCAGGCCCAAGCCGGTGTGGCTCAGTGGATAGAGTACTGGCCTGTGGACTGAAGGGTCCAGGGTTTGATTCTGGTCAAGGGCACGTACCTCAGTTGCTCAATCCTCAGCCCTGGTTGGGGCAAGTGTGGGAGGCAACCAATCGATGTGTCTCTCTCACATCAATGTTTCTCTCTCTCTGTCTTCCCCCTTCCCTTCCACTCTCTAAAAATCAATGGAAAAATGTCCTTGGGTGAGGATGAACCAACTGGGTCCCCCTGACCCCACTGTGGGCCACCTGGGGTGGAGGAAGAGGAGAGGGGTCTAAGTCACAGACAGCACCCCCTCAGCAAAATAACTCACTACCAATCACATAGGGTCTGGGTACAGCATTGGGATTCAATAAAATAAAGCCTGGAAAGTTATAAATGTACAATAAAGTTAATTCCCATTTTCCCGTTCAGAAAATTCAGAGACCCTGGTGCTAAATTCAGCTAGAATATGGTTTGTAGGTTTTTCTTAGAGGAGGTTGTCTGGTTCTGAAGTGTGGGGCTGCGCACTCAGAGGTGCTGACCAAGTGAAGTGAGTAAGACGAGGATTCCGCACCAGTTCCTGGGAGTTATGTTTGAATAATTCACCCCCTTCTCTCATGAGATCTGGCAGGAAGAGAGCCGTGACCTGGGACCTCCAACCCCCACAGTCTACTGGAACCTGGCCCCCTTATCACAGGCTGTGACTGAGAGACAGCAAGGGAGACAGAGCATCCAGGTTCAAGATCAACTCAGACTCCAGATGGGATTCCAGAACCCCACAGCTGAACCTAAGAATGGAAAGGCGTATGATCTTGAATTCAGAAAGCACTGATGAGGAGTCAGAGGAGCAGCAGGGAAAGTGTCTAATAAGTACGTGGGATGCTTCTTTCGGGCTGGTTGCCAGGGTTTTGTTTCTGTGACTCCTTTGTCCCCCACCCCCCATGTATTGGCCACTGTCATAGGGCAGCAGCTCTTGGAGGGGTTGGGGTCTCAGTCCCAGGAATGTGGGGAGCAGGGCAAAGGTTAGAGGTCACCAGCAGGGAAGATGCTAGCTAGACTGTCCTAGGAATGCCTGTCTATCAGCCGTTGGGCACATTGGGACTCCGGGGCCCAGGACCTGAGGCCCGTCCTCTGCCCGAAGGGACGTACAAACTACGGTAGTTACAGGCCTGACGTCTGCAGGACATCTGGAGACCAGTTATTTCTGGAAATGTTTCTCGGGCCTCAGTTAACGTAATGGATCCCAGGAATGTAGGTCTTAACCCGAGAACGGATGATGCTGTGTGCGTTACCCAATGGCGACGCTGCGGTGGACAGACGTTGTTCACTGTGTTTTCAAATTTACTGATTGATTTTAGAGAGAGAGGAAGGGAGAGAGAGAGACATTTATTGTTCCACTTATTTATGCATTAATTGGTTGATTCTTAAATGTGCTCTGATCAGGGATCGAACCGGCACCCTTGGCGTATTGGGACGATGCTCTAACCCGCTGAGCTGCCCGGCCAGGATGCTCACGTGTTTTAAGATGACAGTTGTCCTTTGGAGACAGCCTGTGCTCAGAGCCTGGAGAGCACACCTCACCACAAGGTCAGGGAGACAGAGGGAGGAGGTCTTGGGTCCAAGAGCTGGTGTGGACACAAGTGCTGTCCAGGGATTCGAAGAGCAAGGGGTCACCCTCAGCAAATGCCTCCAACACTCACTGGCATTTGTCTAGGAGGCCCGACTGGCACACGGTGTACAGTGTTCAGAAGTGGTTAAAGGAACAGGGCTGTGTCTTGTCAGGGGCACCCCTGTGCCCCGAGCCGCTCGTGTATTAGGGACAATGTAACACCCGCCTGTCCCAGCAAGGCTCCCATTTGGCTCTTGGTGGCAGGCTGCCATGAGTCACATGCAGGAACGCTGACCACTGCGCTGAACTCCACTCAGAATCTAGATCCGGATCATTCATAACTCGCCCGTCCTGGGAAGGGTCACGTTATCATCCGAACCCGTTTCCTCACTGAATGGGGATACTTCCTGACTCACCGACACTGTGTCAGGCTGAATCTTGAATGACATGACCGTGGTGTCCAGCAGGGTAACTACCTGCAAAGTGCCCACCACGGACCTGGCACATAGTAGGAGCTCAACAAATACATCTGGACTGAACCAGAGAGTGTGGAAACGAGGAGCACGGAATCGAGGGGCTGTGTGAGCGTAAGGCGGCGCTCATGGTGAAGGAGCTGGGCCCTGGGGCCGGGGATCCCTGCTGTGTCCTCTGGGGCCACCTCTCTGGGATCGTTTCCTATAAAATGTAGTGGCTCTTCAAGTCCCCAGAGCCTGGCTGCACCCACAGCAACATGGCCTTATTCATTCATGACGGACTAGTACTTGGAACCGTGGTTAAATCACGTGCCACGAACTAGTTTGTATTTGCTCATTCGCCAAAAATAAATAAATAAATAAATAGTAAAAATAACCCCCCAAAGGTCTGTGAAGCAAATGAGATTGTAGAAGTCTTGAGCCTATTTAAATTGCATCTGTTTTCAAGCAATTTAAAAAGCATAGCAGGAGTGTCATTAGCATATTAACAGGGTCTTAATTACAAAAGAGTCTTTTAAAGCAGATTTCATAAAATCCCCACTTAATAACCATTAGCTTGTGGTACTTGAAACACAACTCTTCACGTGTGTTACTTAGAAGTAATAAAATTATAATTTAAAAGTAATCTGCCAAGTTGTCAGGAATTTAGACGGATTTTTCTCTCAATTGATCCAAATGAGTGAGGTTTTGCTATAATTATATATAATGCTGGTAATAATGAGGCTGATTATCAATCTCCTGCTTTTCACTCCCTCCATCATTACAGAGTGTAGGGGTGGGAGTGGAGGAGGGAGAGGAAGGGCTGCCCCCCTTCCCAGCACTGGAAGCAGCAGCCCTGCCCCCACCTGAGCAGGCAGCAAGCCTGCCCTCCTTTGGGGAATCCAGCCGCCCCTTTCAGCTCTGAAAGGCTGGGCGGCTAGTGGGGGCTGCTCGCAGGAGGTCAGTCCATCTTGGCCTCCACCTCTGGGTCCTCTTGTCCTCGGAGAGGCCACAGGGGCTGAGCCAGGGCAGGAGGGTCCCTTCCCTCGTGTCCCTTTATTTTCCTGTTGAGAGGCTGCTGATCCCACAGGCGGCCTCCACTTCTCCCCACTCGGGATTCCTCTCGGAGCCGAGTTCCACGTGGGTGAAAAGGCAGAGGCTGTGCCTGGGAAAGCCCTTCCTGTTTAATCTCAGGTGGCTGTGCAGCTCAGATGTTTGTGGAAAAATGCTTTTGCAAATGCAGAGAACAATTCAAATATAAAACAATGCATGCTGCAAGGCCCGGCTCAGAGTGGCCCCCTGCTCCGGGGAAGGAGGGGAGGGGGGTCCTGAGGAGGGACCAAAGCTGAGGTGATTGCTAGGGCCCAGGTGGCAGCAGGAGGCTCCGAGTCAGAAAGTGCTGGGGTCAAAATCCCGAGAGGACAGGGCTGGCTGGGAAGGGCGGGCAGAGGTCGGGCCAGGAGAGCCAGATGGAGGAGCTGGAGCCAGCTGGCACTTCCCAGGGGGTAAGCGTTGGGATGGTGTGAATTCTGTGGATCCTTTAAATGGAATTCTCAACTTGCTGATTGAAAATTACAAGAGGGAAATATCCCCCCCCCACACACACACTTTCTAAATGAAAAATGTCTTATAGTTACTGTATATATGCCAAGAAAACTACAACTTAGGGTTTTGTTTGCATATTTTGGAATGATTTGTTTCTTTTTCTAACTTTACTCAAGTTTGCAGCTTATATCTCAATAGAACAGAGGTATTTTAAGTCACATAACTACAGACAAACTGGAGCAACATCGCCTTAAAAGTCCCCCCCCCCCTTGTATTAGGTTGTTAATACATCTGGAAGAAAACAGAATTTTGTGTAGGCTTTTCCTGAAGAGCCCAGCATTCTTCGTGAGCTTCAGACCCTTAGGAGCAACGTCTTACAGACGCCTATAAAGGGGACTGAGTACGAGCTGCCAGGGCTGCCTGGAGAGTCAGCGCCGGGCAGGTGGGATCAGGCAGCGCACCCGCTGCTTTCCCGGGTCCAGACCCGCCGTGCCATTTGCCAGCCTCTCCGAGAGCAAGCCCTTTACTCCCTCGGTCCTGGTGTTGCATTTGTTCAGAGCAAGCAGAGCCCGGCCTCTCCTGTGCAGTGTGAAGTGCGTCAATATCTGTGAAGTGTTTAGAACCGTGTCTGCTCCTGTAACTTCACCAAATGTTATCTGCTGCTGTTGCTGCGACTCAGTGGAGGAGGTGACATTACAGTGCCCTGCGGGGGGGGGGGGGGGTGGCCCTGCGCACTTGGTAGCAGCCAGTCTGTGAGCTTCCCCAGGGCGGGAAGAACAGGCCGGTGCGGGAGGCTCTGTGGTCCTCAGGCTTAAGCTCCACACCCTGCGCTGGGGAAAAGGCGGCCTGGGTGTGTGGCTGCGCCTGCGAGGGTGGCGGGGCCGGGGCCTGCGTGCTCCCTGGCTCCCATGCAGCTGCGGACTCTCAGAAGCAGCGAGTGCTGACTCCGGCTCCCCCCATGGGTGGGTCCTGTTATCCGTTATCAGTAACTCATTACAAGTTTCCCTCCTGAGCAGCACTGCTAACAGGACAGCAAACTCTCTGACCCGCACAATAGCAAAGGGGTGGAACGCCAGGCCATTTGCTCCAATCAGAAAGACCCATGGGTGACATTTTGCTTTGATTGGCTGAGGCTCAGGTTGCTAAGCAACTTTCTCACCTTGGTCAGACTTCTGTAGTTCTAAGTACCCAGCTTCTCTTTCTCAATGAGCCCCTTCAACACACACACAATTCATCATTGTGAGGTTTCGGAGGTTTTGGTTTGGATAAACATCAGAGACAGATTTCTTATGCCAGTACTTTCTGTTGATGAACTCTATATATGGTTACGTATGTTAATTAGCAAAAAATGACCTCATTCATTTGATGAGTCAACCAATAGTTTTTGAGAGTCTGCCACGTTCCAGGCCCCATAGTGGTAGCTGTTAGCAGCAAGGGGTGGAATGAAAATTGTGTGGCAGCCAGTAGGGCATCAGATATTCAGAATGAGGTCAGCAGGGAGGATCTTTGGGCACCAGCCTGGGTTATGAGTGCCCCCCGGGGGTCTGGAGAGGGGGCTAGAATGAGGGGCAGTCTGGCCCAGAACAATGACGGTTTACTAACCCATTCAGAAAATGCAATGTCACCGACACGGGTGTGCTGACCAGTGTATGGTGACGGCTGCCGGTGTGGAGCGTTTTCGATGGGCCTGGCTTGGGCTGAATCCTTTAGGCACATGCCCTACGATGGCGTTCAGGCCACACTGCCCTGCCCCACAGCACTGATGTGTAGTGAGTCATTACAGCTGCCACATGGGTCGGAGGCTGAGTATCTCCACGTGCCCTGGGGGAACCATGCACCCACAGGGTCCCAGCGGCTCTGGTTCCCGTGACACTCGGGAGCCTGCAGGTCTGCCAAGGCCCAGCTGACGACTGGGCTCCGGGTCCAGGCCCAGACCATCTGGGACCACCACCCGTGCTTACTTCTTGCAGATGCCAGTACTGGCCTCATGCTCATGAGCTGGGCTGGCAGGGTCCTTGCTGGGAGGGAGAAGGAGGCTGGGGGAGGGGATAGAGGGTTGAAGGGAAGTGGAGCTCCTGAGAGCGCACCAGCCCTTTCCGCAGACAGGCTTGTTTCATAGAAAGCATCGCTGGGTGAGGCGCAGGGGCTGTGTGGTGCAGAAAGGCGCGCTCCGGGCGCCCGGCGGTGGGCATGCAGGATGCAGAGGGTGCGGGGCCGGGGCCGAGGGGCTGCAGAGCCTCACACATCGGCTGCAGGACCAGAGAGAAGCACAGAGAAAACTTTGACTTCGGGTTTGGGCCAGAAACCAGGTTCCCAGCCAACACGGTGCTCCCAGTACCGGCTGCGGTTCTCGTGTGGCTGATGAGAAGGAGTGAGCGCGAGAGGCTGGTGAACATGTCACGGGCAGGTAAGCGCTCGTGTCTGCTCCTGACAATGGATGGAGTGTCCACTGGGACACTGTTGTCATCAAAGTCACTACTGTCTACCTTTTCTAAGAGCAAAGCTATTCGTTTCTAAGAGCGACTGGGTCACCGAGGAATGAAGAACCACATGCATTTGTGTAAGATGTCCTTGTCCTTTCAAATTAGTTTTAAAAAATGTGGTGATGAACGGGCCATGGACTCCGTAGAAATAAAGCTACGTTTTTAAAGCTGCTGTAAAACTAACTGAACTCACCGTTTCATTCTCCACTCCCCATGAGTAGTTAAGACAGTTTATTATTATCCTATATAATAAAAGGGTAATATGCAAATTGACCCTAACAGTGGAATGACCGGAAGGACCAGTCGCTATGACATGCACTGACCACCAGGGGGAAGACGCTCAATGCAGGAGCTGCCCCCTGGTGGTTAGTGCGCTTTCACAGGGGGAGTGCCGCTCAGCCAGAAGCTGGCCCATGGCTGGCCAGTGCAGCGGCAGTGGCAGCAGCGCTAAGGACCCCTTGGGGGGACATCCCCCGAGGGCTCCTAGGCTGCCAGAGGGATGTCTGACTGCCAGCTTAGGCCTGATCCCCCAGGGAGTGGGCCTAAGCCAGCAGGTGGATATCCCCCGAGGGGTCCCAGACTGTGAGAGGATACAGGCTGGGCTGAGGGACCCCCCACTCCAGTGCACAGGTCTCTAGTGTGTGTGTGTGTGTGTGTGTGTGTGTGTGTGTGTGTATTTGTGCTGTCAATGTTTCTTAAATGTCATGCCTTTGCAGACTA
The DNA here is from genome assembly GCF_963455305.1 of Plecotus auritus. Classification (NCBI taxonomy): domain Eukaryota; kingdom Metazoa; phylum Chordata; class Mammalia; order Chiroptera; family Vespertilionidae; genus Plecotus; species Plecotus auritus. The sequence goes on along the minus strand of NC_137778.1, from coordinate 2,673,060 downwards.
ATTGCATGATATTCTACATATTGAGTGTCCTTGTATGTTGAGTGTAACTTTTTCTTAGGTCAATTTACTGTTGTTTTTTTTTTTTTTAACTTAAATAGCTATTTTCAGAAGATAATTCAGTGTGAAAATCAAAGCCCAGTTACTTGCTATAAACAGGGAAATGCTAAAATAAATATAAAATGATTAAAGCTTTTACAAGCCTGCCTTCACCCCAGTGCAGGCTCCCATAGCGTCCCCACCCACCAGTGGTGCAGGCTCCGCACCTGGGGACTCAGGTTGGTGAGCGGGGGGCGCAGTCTCAATCCTGTCCATCCTGAGCTCTGGGTCTGGTGTCACCCACGGGCATGCCCGGTATGCGGAGGGGACCAGCGCTGTCTCAGGTCCAGGGGCACAGAGGAGAGGGGGCTGAGGCCCCTTGTGTGCATGGAGAGCCATGGCTGTGGGGGACGGTGGGACAGCAGAGGTCACAGCTCTCGCCCATCAAGGTAGGTGTTGCCTCAGGGCCGGTCGAGAGCCACTGGCCTCTTTCAATGTCAGCCTCCCAGGGCCCCAGGAGAGTCTAAAACGGTTCTTCCAGTCATCGCCACGTGGAAGGATGTCGTGCTTCCGGCTTGGGTTCCTGCGCTGCCCTCCCCCCCGTCCGTATGGACTGTCAGCTCGAGATCACTTGTGAATTGGTCAGTTTGTGCTGAGTGCTGTGAGGGTGCTTTAGACGTCCTCTGAGTCTTTGGCAGCCCAGGCAGGAGAGCTGGGCTTCAGGCTGACAGTTTGAATCTGGGCTCTGCCACTTGCCACCCGGGCAGTGCCTGGCACTGTGCTGGAGGTGGGCAAACAGAAACGGACACTCCTCCCTCCTCAATTTAATGGAAGAGACAGAAATAGACTGTCCCTTAGACAACAGAAAAAAAGCATCAAACCAGACCAGACACACCAGGGGGGCTTCCTGGGGGAGGTGATGCTTGCGTTAGACTTTGAAGGGTGATTAAGAACTCACTAGGCAGCAAAGGAGGGCACCCTGGAACTGGGAGTGGCATGGGGGTGAGACAGGCCTGTTTTCTCATCCAGGGAAGGCTGAAATGACCCTCACAGGATAAATGTGTTATGTGTGGAGACTGCCAGATGCTGTTCAGGCCACATAGTATGTGTATGACCTGTTTGTTTGAAGCCCCGTGCCCCTCTGAGCACCCACAGCCTGGGGGTCCTCCCCAGCTGTGGGACATGGAACATAGTGATTGGGATTCACCTGCTTATGAGACAATTGTCCCTAACAGACCAAAACTTTCCAGATAGAAAAACTACAACAAGCATATCAAACTCGTGGTTGTGGGCCACATGCGGCCCACAACAAATATTTTTGCAGCCCAGCCAATATAATGGTATGTAAGAAACATTTTAATAAACATTTTGTAACTTAATTTTTACAATATCCTGTTATACATAACTAGAGGCCCAGTGCACGAATTCATGCACGGTGGGGTCCAGCCAGCCAGCCAGGGGGAGGGGCCACGGGAAGGCCTGTCTCACTCAGTCCTGATAGGCCAGACCCCAGCAGCAGGCTCACCTACCTGTCAGAGCACTTGCCCCCTGGTGGTCAGTGCACATCATAGCGAGCAGTTGGACGGCCTTAGCATATCATTAGCATATTATACTTTGATTGGTTGAATGGATGACCAGATACTTAGCATATTAGGCTTTTATTATATAAGACTAGAGGCCCGGTGCACAAAATTTGTGCACGGGGGTGCGGGGGTGGGTTGTCCCTCAGCCCAGCCTGCAAAGATGCCAGCATCCCTCACCCCGGCCTCTAGCCAGAGGCTCCTCCCCTCCTTCCACACAGCCTCTGGGAAGATGCTTGTCCTGGGGCCTCCTCAGGGCCCCAGCCCACGATGCCCTGCAGCTCGGGTACTTGGGGGCTTGGGCTTTCAGGTCCGGCTTCCCTGCCCAGCGTGGTGCGCATCAGCTGCCATGGGAGCTGCGCCTCAGGAGTCACCCCCTTGGACCATACTACTTGCGAGTGTTGGGGGGCGGGCGGCCTCGGTGGCAGTGATTTGATGTCTGTAGCGTGCCCGCTGGACACCCTCCCCACCACGGCGCCATGCTGGCTGTGTCTGGACTGTGGGCAGGGGGCTTCCAGTCTGTGACTGGGGCTGCTGGGCTGCGACTGGGGGCTGCAGGCAGAGGACCCCGGCACCCATAGGGCTCCGTCAGCATCTGGAACTGGAAAAGATCCATTTTTCTGGGTCCTCCCCTCCCTCCGCATAGTTGGGGCATGGACGTTGGGCTTGCGCCCCACAGGCCCCTTCCCTCCCTCCAGTCCTCTGGCCAGAGGCCCCTCCCCAACCTCCATGGCCCAAGGAGCAGATGCTGGGCTTCCATTGCCGGAGCGACGCTGCCAGCGTCTGCTATGGGAGCCGCCATTTTGTCGTGGAGTGACGGTTAATTTACATATTACTCTTTTATTAGATAGGATTATTAATAATGAACTACAACATTCGCTAATGTGCCGTGCTCAGCACAGCCATGGGTGAACCTGAGGCGGGGCGGGGGGGGGGGGCGTGCCCGATGAAGGATTAGAAAAGACAGACAAGAGAATAAAATTGGGGCTAGGTCAGACCCTGCTTCTCTGATGGAGAGACAGCACCACAACCTGCAAGCCGAGTCTTTATTTTATGGCCAGATTCCACGAGGCAAAGGAAGGGTGTGGTCAAGATGTTTACAATGTTCTCACAGGTTTCCAATCTACTCAATTACATGCACCTGATCAAGCTTTGTTTACTTGCTGCACCTCCTGCAGCCTACATCACTCAGCCACCTGGGACCACAGGTTCGGACCATAAGGTCAAGCTTACAGCCATAGCCTTTGGCTATAATTGTGCTGGGAGGGCTTTGTCCTCCAAGCTGGGACTTGCATGTGGCTTTGCCACGAGAGGACCATGCCCTCTCATTAGTCTGAGGCTTGAACCTGTCCAAACGCTGGAGCCACTCTCCACAGCTAATGACTGATTACTATAATAGTGTTGCATTCATTTCCCTTACGCGCCTTACATGCAGGTGTACCATTTCTCTCCACTAATACTAGCACTGAATATTTTAGCAGCCGATTACCACGTCATTAGTCTTGGACTGACTTGTTTGGTGTCTGCAACAGGAAATATTTCACTTTCAGAGAACAAGAAAAGTAGGTTTATTTGCATTACGCTTATTTATTTGTGCAATTATTCAGTGTCTGGTAAGTTAATGTTCAAGAAAAAATATTAATTTTTATTAAAATGTTCTATTACTTTATGTTAATGATGATTCATTTATTTCAGCCCTTTGTATTCAGCATGTCTCTATCGAAATAAACTTGGCGTTTCTATGAAATTGAAGCTTTTTATTTGCGGCCCACATAAACTTAAACCTTATTTATTTGGCCCGTGCTCGCCTTTGAGTTTGACATGCTTGGACTAGAGGGTCAGAACCTTCTCAGGTGTGGGAGTGAGCATTCTCTCCACAGCGAGGCCTTAACTAAGCGAGCTGAGTTTAAAGAGTTCCGCAGTGGAAACGCTAACTCGAGAAGACGCCTGCACCGTGCTCACCGCGGCATTGCTCCCAGCAGCCCGAGTGTCCATTGGTGGGTGGATGGGTAAAGATGTGGTACAGACACACAGTGAAATATTACTCGGCCATAAAAAGGGGGGGATCCTGCCATTTGTGACAACATGGATGGACCTTGAGGGTATCGTACTAAGTGAAATAAGTCAGAGAAAGACAAATACCACATGATCCCACTTATCTGTGGAATCTAACACAAAACAAAACAAAACAAAAACTGAACTCAGAGACAGAGAACGGGTTGGTGGTTGCCAGAGGTGGGGTGGGGAAGGATTATGTTCTTTTGGGCTCTGAATCCCCAGCACCTGGCACCTTAATGCAAGTTCATTACTACCAGAGCGAGGTCATGAAGGTCTCCCGACTCATGTTCTCAAGCGACATGACTGTGAGGCAGGGAGTGCCAGAGCCACTGGCACCTGCTCTCTCCACCCCTCCCGGGGTGGGTATGGACTCATCTTCCCTGGCTGGCCGGCCCAGGCCACAGCTGCCCAGACCTGGGGACTTGTGGACGTGCCCGTGGCCCTGGCTGATCTGAAGCAGTTGAAGGTGGAGTGCAGGTGGGGACAGAAGAACATCAGTACAATGTCTCTCCCTCTGCTCTTCGCTTGCCTGTATTCTACCAGCCTGTGTGGCCACGAGCACGTTGGTCCACAGGTGTCAGGTGTGGCAGGAAGGGAGGGAAGGGCCCAGGAAGCAAACCTGGGGGCTGCTCCACAGCACTCTGTGCTCCCCAGCCTCCTCACCTGTGCTCTCCTCCCACAGGCTCCCCCGGCCACTCTGGCTCCACGTCCATGAGCCCATCGGCAGCCTTGTCCACAGGGAAGCCCATGGACAGCCACCCCAGCTACACGGACACCCCTGTGAGTGCTCCACGGACTCTGAGTGCGGTGGGGACCCCCCTCAATGCACTGGGTTCTCCGTATCGCGTCATCACGTCTGCCATGGGGCCGCCCTCAGGAGCGCTGGCAGCCCCTCCAGGAATCAACCTGGTTGCCCCGCCCAGCTCTCAGGTAAGTGAGCTCCCAGCCACCTCCCACAGGTGCTCCTGGAGCACAGCCAGCACCAAGCAGGTGCCTACTGTGTGCGGGCAGAAGGACCTGGGTTGTCTGTAGACCTCCCTCTGGCAGGACCTCCGTGAAGTGTGTCCTCAGGCAGAGCAGCCCCAGAGGGCAGAGGACCCGGCGTGGCCGGGAGTCTGGTTCATGCTTCTCAGGAGAGGGGCTGTGTGTGTGTGTGTGTGTGGTGGACCCCGCCTTGCTGTTCTGAGGCCCCCAAAGGGTGGTCCGATGCCTTTCACTTCCTTCTAGCAACGTCACACTGAGAAGGCAGCTTGTAGTGGTTGGCTCTTGTGTAATGATGCTGCATAACAACCAGCCCCCAATGTGTCATGTGTTGAAAATCACACACATTTTTTTTCTCACTCTCAAGTTTCTGTGTCAGCTAGGATGGCTCTGCTCAGGTGGTGGGTGATCCAGGCTAGGCTGAGGCTGGGTCCATGTCTGCCCCTCGGGTCCCAGACTAAAGGCACAGCAGCTACCTGGGGCACCTCTCCTTGTGGCACCTCACAGGAGTGGCAATGTCCAGACAGAATCAGGAGAGCGCAGGGAGGTCTCTGCTCACGCCAGCTTCACGAAGACCACCGCCTCCGAAGCTCCCGTGGCTGCCTCGGGGGTGGGCTGTGCTATTTCAGGGGGAGATTCTATAAAGAAACAGTGTGAAGGATGTGAAGACTTAGGAGCGAATCAGTGCCCCTGAGGGTCTTGGGGGCCATGCCCATCATACTGGCAAGGCCGTGTTGTACATGCTGTCAGTGGTGTGGTGTGGAATCGAAGGGACGATAGACAAGGCCCTGTGGCCTCCCAGTCATGGGGTCCAGGAGGGTGTGGGAGGCTCAGAGGATCATGGATCAGACAGCGGTGGGATGGACTGTATTGAGGCCATGCTCTCCTCGTAACCACAGAGCTGGTGACACCCCCTTCAGAATGGGAGACCTTTGAGAGGTTTGTTGATTTATGTTCTTTCATGTCAATGGATTCCAGGGAAATAGGCAAAGCCAGTAGGTTAGAGACAGGAAAGTACGCGGAGGTTCTGGGACAAAGCAAACTTTGCAAAGGGAGCTCATTCCTCCCGATGCCTGTTGGCGAGGTCCTCTGTGTGCAGCTCCTCGGCCCGGCCCGGGTCCTGGGGGATGCTCTGAATACTGTGGCCAAGGTCTTCCCTGCATGGCAGCTGCAGGGAGCGCAGGACGTAGCCTCAGCCAGCAGCCGTGATCGCCATGAAGAAACGGACAGGCGAGGGGATGGACGGAGACGGGCTGTGGGTGGGGAGGGGCCAGCACCGTCCCCCGACGCTGCCGTAGTCGCCACACTCCGGGCCACGGCGCCAAAATTGGCCCACAGGTCTGCGTCAAGGCCGAGTGCGCGTGCGCTGCTGCTCTTGGACCGAATGTCTGTACAGAGGGATTGGGGTTGAAAGGTCAGCTGAAGGCTTGCTGCTGGCCAACTGGGCTGCGTGCAGAAGCCAAGGCCACGCTTGGCTCTGGGAGCTCCGTGCAGCTTGCCAGGCGCTGCGGAGCCTGCGGCCCAGGCACCAGGATGTGGGCTGGGGCTCCGGAACCCACGGCAGGACACTTGGCCCAGTTAGTTAGAGGACACAGGACAGCAAGTGCCCTCGGTGTTGGCGACTCTGAACCACCGGGCAGCTGTCCCTGAGCATCCCGGGCTAAGCAGCTGAGAGTGGGCTTTGCCCGGGAACATGCGCCTTCCGTGACAGGTCAGGGTAAGTACGGTTGGGGCGAGGGGCCGGGGGAGCAGCTCTGTGGGGCGGCAGGTAGGCCCCTGCCCCGAGCTCTGCTGCTCGGGGTTTGAGCTTCTCCTTGCTCTTGTTGGGTCTTCAGTCTGGAGCAGTGAAGGGAACTGGACTGGCTTATGGGGCAGGGGCTGTGCCACCCTGTGCAAACCACTATCTCACCGCTTGTCCTCTGCTGTCGGGTAACATGTCCTGATTACCTGACAGTGATTTTTATGAAAATCAGAGGATATATGGAAAAATCACTTCTTAGGTGCTTACAATGCTCATGGCAACAAGAGTTATTACTATTATTCCTAAGCACTATATCCTGCACCCCGGTGACCACTGATTCAAGTGTCCTCTGTTGCTGGAAGGTTCTAGAGAAGTTCATTTCAGCAAGTGCTCACTGAACTTGGCTCTGGAGATTCAGAAATGTCTAAAATCGTGCCCTGCCCTGGTGAGAAGTGGCTGAGGGAACGAGCAATTTCTAAAATCACCATCTGTGGATTGGGCAGGTGTGTATGCAGCTTCCAACAAACTGGTCTAGGCCACCTTTTCCTGGACGTGCATGTGAGTGTGAGTGTGTGTGAGTGTGCGTGCGTGAGAGTGTAAGTGTGCATGTGTGAGTGTGAATCTGTGTGAGTGTGTGTGAGATTGTGTGTGAGTGTGTGAATATGTATGTGAGAGTGTGAGTGTGTGTATGTGTGAGTTTGTGTGTGTGTGAATGTGTATGTGAGTGTGTGTGAGACTGTGTGTGTGTGAATGTGGATGTGAGAGTGTGAGTGTGTGTATGTGTGAGTTTGTGTGTGTGTGAATGTGTATGTGAGTGTGTGTGAGACTGTGTGTGTGTGAATGTGGATGTGAGAGTGTGAGTGAGTGTGTGTGAGTTTGTGTGTGTGTGAATGTGTATGTGAATGTGTGTGAGATTGTGTGTGTGAATGTGTATGTGAGTGTGTGTGAGATTGTGTGTGTGAATGTGTATGTGAGAGTGTGAGTGTGTATATGTGTGAGTTTGTGTGTGTGTGAATGTGTATGTGAGAGTGTGTGTGTGTGTGAGTTTGTGTGTGTGTGAATGTGTATGTGAGTGTGTGTGAGATTGTGTGTGTGTGAATGTGTATGTGAGAGTGAGTGTGTGTATGTGTGTGTGTGTTTATGTGTGAGAGTAGTGTGAGTGTGAGTTTGTGTGTGTGTGAGAATGTGTGTGTCACTGTGTGAGTGTGTGTGTTTATGTGTGAGTGTGAGTGTGCATGCTGCACATTGTAAGTGTGATGTGTGCTGGCTGGCCTTGGCACAGGCCTGCGTGTCCTTGGCCTGCTCCCTCTGACCCCTCCTGCCCCTGCCCCTGCCCCTAACAGGGTCCCGTCGCACCTGTTCCTGCCCAGGTGGGGATTGGTAGCTGTCACGCCCCTGCAGATGTCTGCATCGTTATAACAAGTGCAGGTGTTGGAGCTAGAGCAGATCTTACAGATCCTCTTGCCTCACGACTAAAGGAAAGTTAGGCCATCACATCTTTTCCAGTGAAATCCTGTGTGAAAGCCTGATATTAAGGTCAAATAAAAACAGGTCTGGCTGAACCCCAGCCAGGATGTGACCCCTTCTCAGTCTACCTCCCTCCTGCTCACCTGCCACCCACACCCTCCGCGTCTGAGCCCCTCTGACCTGTGTGTAGACGGGAGCCGGAGTCTCTGGGACGTGACCTGGCACTGTTGTGCAGCAGGGCACGGTGAGGCGGGGGGGTGGTCTGGCCGCAGGGCTCCTCTCTCCCCGGGGAGGGCCTCGTTCCTCATGGCCTAGACCCTCCCCAGGTTAACTGGGCGCCACTAGAAAGGGAGAGCCTTCCTGCAGCCGCCGGCCTCACACCTGCCTTCAGTGGGGTCATTTGGGCTGAAAGCAGCTCAGAAATGTGGGCCCTGTGCTCCTCGATGATCCAGGGGGGTTTCTATCCTGCTCAGGCGGCAGCCAGAGCCTGGAGCAGCCGCCCGGTGCTCCCTTCAGCAGGGGTGCTCCCAATGGAAGGGGGCAGCGGGGCCAGGGTTGGGGCCAGGCAGCCAATGGCTTTGCACTCTGCTGGCGGCCTTCCATCTCCTCTCCCCTCCTCAGAGCAAACAACGCCCAAGCAAGACAGGCTGTCAGAGAAGGGAGCAGCCACCCCCGGTCCCAGCCACCCCTTCCTCACCACCAGACTCAGGAGGGGTAGGAGAGGGGATCCTGCCAGGGAGGTGGGCAGGCAGCTGCCAGGGCCAGGGGGCCCCAGGGTCCAAGAGCCATTCCTTCCACCTGATGGGTCTGGAAGGCACCTGGGCAGGTGCGACAGACTGTGTGTCTCCCCAGGCTTTTCCCCGTTTTGCTGCCCTAGGCAGAGGTGGGGACATTGTTCCTCTGCTCAGAACCTCCAGTGGCTCCTCATGGCCTCCCAACCTCAATCCGCCCCCTTAGCCAGGCAGTCAAGCCCGGGCTCTGTCACAGCCACCTCCCCCATGTCCCCATCCATCCACCAGACACACACCGGGGATTCCTTACAGGCCTGGGTACTCACAGCCTTTTGCTCATCACTGCCCATCTTAATCCTGCCCATTGTTGAAGGCTGTCCAGTCCCAGCTCAGATGCCACCTCCTTCAGGAAGTCTTCCCTGATCTCAATTGCTCATGATCTTTCTTCTTAAACTACCCTGACTTTTAATCTCATTAATGGCTAGGTCCTTGAGGCAGTGCCTGTGTGTCTTTCTTCTTGTGCCCCCACAGGATTTCTGAAAGAATCTACACTAATAAAAGAGAAACATGCAAATTGACCATCACTCCGCTACGCCCACCAGCCAATCAGAGCGAGTATGCAAATTAACCCAACTAAGATGGTGGCCATCATGGAGCTGGAGTGAGCAGGAGGCTTGGGTTGCCCCTGGCGATGGAGGAAGCCAAGCTTCCCACCCGCCCTGGCCGGCCCTGGCCTCCACTCAAGGCTACAAAGTTTCAATTATGGAAGATAAATAAATCCCAACAAAGATGGCGGTGGCCACGGAGCTGGAGCCAGCCAGAGGCTTGGGTTGCCCCGGCGATGGAGGAAGCCAAGCTTCCCACCCGCCCTGGCCTGCCTTGGCCTCTGCTCAAGGCTACAAAGTTTCAAATGATAGAAGATAAATAAATCCCAGATACCTGCTTCCAGCCAGCCCTGGCCTATGTTTGGGTCATTGGGGGCTGTGGCCGGCCTGCAAACCACCACAGGCCCCTTGCCCAGGCTGCCCCACACCCCAAGGGAACCCCCAACCTGATCTGGGACACCCTTCAGGGCAAACCAGCCTGCTCCCACCCATGCACCAAGCCTCTATCCTATCTAATCCTCCTATCTAATAAAAGAGTAATATGCAAATTGACTGTCACTCCAACACATAAGATGGCTGCCCTCATGTGGTCAAAGATGACTGACCCCATGTGGACACAAGATGGCTGCCACAAGATGGCCAGCAAGGGAGGGCAGTTGGGAGGGACCAGGCCTGCAGGGGAGGGAAGTTGGGGGTGACCAGACCAGCAGGGGAGAGCAGTTAGGGGTGATGAGGCTGGCCGGGGAGGGCAGTCAGGGGTGACCAGGCCTGCAGGGGAGGGCAGTTAAGGGCAATCGGGCTGGCAGGGGAGCAGTTAGGCATCAATCAGGCTGGCAGGGGAGTGGTTGGGGGAGATCAGGCTGGCAGGCAGAAGCAGTTAGGGGAAATCAGGAAGGCGGGCCAGTGAGCAGTTGGGAGCCAGCAGTCCTGGATTGTGAGAGGGATGTCTGACTGCCCGTTTAGGCCCAATCCCAGTGGATTGGGCCTAAGCAGGCAGTCAAACATCCCTCGAGGGGTCCCAGATTGGAGAGGGTGCAGGCTGGGCTGAAGGACACACCCCCCCTCCGTGCACGAATTTCGTGCACCGGGCCTCTAGTAAATGAATAAAACACGTTAAGGCTCAATTTCCTTGTCTGAAAATAGGAAGACCCCATAGGGTTGTTGTGAAGATTAAATACTTAATTAGCGTTGAGCAGGCTTCCCAGAGCCAGTGGCACCGATGGCAGCAACCCCAGCAAGTGCTGCTTCGTGACCACTGCAGGCCGCAGGGGCGCACCTGCCGGCGGAGACGGGCAGGAGGAAAGGCAGGGGACGGTTTCCTGAGCGGAGGTGGCAGAAGGGGAAGGAGCAGGGAGTCGGGGGAGAGAGAGAGGGGGGGAGGAGAGAGAGAGAGAAGAGAGAGAGAGGGGAGAGAGAGAGAAAGAGAGAGAGGAGAGAGAGAGAGAGGGGGGGAGATAGGAGAGAGAGAGAAAGGAGAGAGGAGAGAGAGAGAGGGAGGAGAGAGAGGAGAGAGAGAGAGAGAGAGAGAGAGGAGAGAGGAGAGAGAGAGGAGAGAGAGAGAGGGGAGAGAGAGAGAAAGAGAGAAAGAGAGAAAGAGAGAGAGGAGAGAGGAGAGAGGAGAGAGAGGAGAGAGAGAAACATCCATCTGTTATTGAATTTGCTGCATTCATTGGTTGACTCTTGCATGTGTGCTGATTGGAGATCAAACCTGTGCCCTGCGGATGCGCAATGCTCGAACCCGCTGAGCATCAGCCAGGGCTCATGTGCATTAATTAAAACACTTCCCGGCAACTTCGGTGCAGAGCAGGGGCTGCGGCTGTCCTTCCCGGCCTCCTCGCTGCACCTCGGCCACCTCCTGCGCTCCATGGCTGAGTGACTTGCTAAGCTGGTGAGAGTGGAAGGCGCTTCTCTCGGCTCTGAGCTGTGTTTATCCGTCATTCCTTCTGTCCCAAAGGCCTTGACTCGGAAGAAAACTGCCTTTGGTTGGTGTGAGAATCGCTGTCACTGGGTTAGGCATATGCCTCACAGTTCACATGGACCACACAGAGGTCAGGGACCCCGCCACCCCCAAGGGGTCACCACCAAGCTGCCTCCACGACCACTCCAACACCCCCCTCACCTCCACGGCCACTCCAACACCCCACCCCCCTCACCTCCACGGCCACTCCAACACCCCACCCCCCTCACCTCCACGGCCACTCCAACACCCCACCCCCCCTCACCTCCACGGCCACTCCAACACCCCACCCCCCCTCACCTCCACGGCCACTCCAACACCCCACCCCCCTCACCTCCACGGCCACTCCAACACCCCACCCCCCTCACCTCCACGGCCACTCCAACACCTCTCCTCATCTCCATGGCTACTCCAACATCCCCCCCTCACCTCCCACGGCCACTCCAACATCCCCTCTCACCTCCACGGCCACTCCAACACCCACCCCCCTCACCTCCACGGCCACTCCAACACCTCTCCTCATCTCCATGGCTACTCCAACATCCCCCCCTCACCTCCCACGGCCACTCCAACATCCCCTCTCACCTCCACGGCCACTCTAACACCCCCCCTCACCTCCACAGCCACTCTAACACCCCCCCTCACCTCCACAGCCACTCTAACACCCCCCCTCACCTCCACGGCCACTCCAACACCCCACCCCCCCTCACCTCCACGGCCACTCCAACACCCCACCCCCCCTCACCTCCATGGCCACTCCAACACCCCACCCCCCTTCACCTCCACGGCCACTCCAACACCCCACCCCCCCTCACCTCCACGGCCACTCCAACATCACCCCCTCACCTCCACGGCCACTCCAATACCCCACCCCCCTCACCTCCACGGCCACTCCAACACCCCCCTCACCCCCACGGCCACTCCAACATCCCCCCTCACCTCCACAGCCACTCCAACACCCCCCCTCACCTCCACAGCCACTCCAACACCCCCCTCACCTCCACAGCCACTCCAACATCCCCCCTCACCTCCACAGCCACTCCAACACCCCCCTCACATCCACGGCCACTCCAACACCCCCCCTCAGCCCCCCGGCCACTCCAATACCCCACCCCCCTCAGCCCCACGGCCACTCCAACACCCCCCTCAGCCCCACGGCCACTCCAACACCCCCCCTCACCCCCACAGCCACTCCAACACCCCGCCCCTCTCCTGCCTTGGGCGTGCTGCCTCAGGGCAGCCTGTCTTGCCCCCTGCCAGGCTTGCCTGCGTAGGAACAGAGACGGGTATTGTAGACTCTGCCTCTCCCTGCGCTGCCCAGAGGTGAGCTGTGCCCACGGCACCGAGCGGGCTGGAGGCTCTGCTGACCCCTCCTCTGGGAAGAGCGCAGAGCCCTCAGCAGTGGCCCCGGGGGCACAAGGAGCTGATGCTGCCAGTGAGGGGGGCGAGGGGGTGTGTGCAGGGCCGTGTTCAGACGCTCACATGGGCCAGCTCCCCGCACGTGCCAGCCCAGGGTGGGTGCCAGGAGGAGGAAGCCCATGACTGACCCCCGGAGTCTGTGCTCTCCCGGAAGAGCGGGAAATGATGTGCTTCTGCCCATTCTTCTCCCAAGACCCACGTGGCACATGGGCCTTCCCTGCGCTCAGAGCGGAGTCCACTCTTAAGCAGACCTGAGCTCCCTGCGGGGCCTCGGCCTCAGCTGGCTGCTGGCTCCATCTGTCATTGTCATTGCACTCTCTCGTGCAGCTCAATGTGGTCAACGGGGTCAGCATTTCCGAGGACGTCAAGCCCCTGGCCGGGCTCCCTGGGCTCGGGAACATGAACTACCCCTCCACCAGCCCCGGGCCGCTGGTCAAACACATCTGCGCCATCTGCGGGGACAGGTCCTCAGGTACGTGCGCTTGGTGGTCCACGCCTGGGGGGTGGGGGTGGGTGGGAGGGGTGCGGCTCTCCCGGCACGAACTGGCCTGGCGGCTGGGCCGCGGGACCTGGAATGCGGAGCAGTGGTGATGGAGGTTGTTCCGGGTCCAGCAAAGCCACCTCCCAGCGGGCCTCGGGCCACAGCTCCGGGCCGCACTCCGTTGTGCTAGGAAGACCAGGCACCGGTTTATTTCTCCCGTCGGCAAGAGGAGGCCGCTCAGTGCAGAGAGGATAATGCTCTTGAGAGGGGCCTCACTCTGGGGAAATGTCAGTGAGGCTGAGGGCCTCCTGCAAGGGGAATAAATACTTTTCCTGAGTGCAGAGGTCTCATGGAGGCAGAACGCGTTGTTCAACTGAATATCGAGTTGCTTCAAACAGTAAATGCAAACAAAACCTAAGTTCGGACCCTTTCTAATATCGCTCCTGGGATTGGTGGCCCCGAGGGAAGGCCCTGAGGGGCGCGGGGACAGGCGCTCGGGCTCAGTGCGGGACCAGGACAGGCACTCAGGCTCAGTGCGGGACCAGGACAGGCGCTCGGGCTCAGTGCGGGGTGGGACAGGCGCTTGGGCTCAGTGCGGGGTGGGACAGGCACTCAGGCTCAGTGCGGGACCAGGACAGGTGCTCAGGCTCAGTGCGGGATGGGACAGGCGCTCGGGCTCAGTGCGGGACCAGGACAGGCGCTTGGGCTCAGTGCGGGACCAGGACAGGCGCTCGGGCTCAGTGCGGGGTGGGACAGGCGCTCGGGCTCAGTGCGGGATGGGACAGGCGCTCGGGCTCAGTGCGGGGTGGGACAGGCGCTCGGGCTCAGTGTGGGACCAGGACAGGCGCTCGGGCTCAGTGCGGGACCAGGACAGGCGCTCGGGCTCAGTGCGGGGTGGGACAGGCGCTCGGGCTCAGTGTGGGACCAGGACAGGCGCTTGGGCTCAGTGCGGGACCAGGACAGGCGCTCGGGCTCAGTGCGGGGTGGGACAGGCGCTCGGGCTCAGTGCGGGGTGGGACAGGCGCTCGGGCTCAGTGCGGGATGGGACAGGCGCTCGGGCTCAGTGTGGGACCAGGACAGGCGCTCGGGCTCAGTGCGGGGTGGGACAGGCGCTCGGGCTCAGTGCGGGATGGGACAGGTGCTCGGGCTCAGTGTGGGACCAGGACAGGCGCTCGGGCTCAGTGCGGGGTGGGACAGGCGCTCGGGCTCAGTGTGGGGTGGGACAGGCGCTCGGGTTCAGTGTGGGACCAGGACAGGCGCTGGGGCTCAGTGCGGGGTGGGACAGGCGCTCGGGCTCAGTGCGGGACCAGGACAGGCGCTCGGGCTCAGTGCGGGGTGGGACAGGCGCTTGGGCTCAGTGCGGGGTGGGACAGGCACTCAGGCTCAGTGCGGGACCAGGACAGGTGCTCAGGCTCAGTGCGGGACCAGGACAGGCGCTTGGGCTCAGTGCGGGGTGGGACAGGCGCTCGGGCTCAGTGTGGGACCAGGACAGGCGCTCGGGCTCAGTGCGGGACCAGGACAGGCGCTTGGGCTCAGTGCGGGACTAGGACAGGCGCTCAGGCTCAGTGTGGGACCAGGACAGGCGCTCAGGCTCAGTGCGGGACCAGGACAGGCGCTTGGGCTCAGTGCGGGGTGGGACAGGCGCTCGGGCTCAGTGAGGGACCAGGACAGGCGCTCGGGCTCAGTGCGGGGTGGGACAGGCGCTCGGGCTCAGTGCGGGACCAGGACAGGCGCTTGGGCTCAGTGCAGGGTGGGACAGGCGCTTGGACTCAGTGCGGGGTGGGACAGGCGCTTGGGCTCGGGCTCAGTGCGGGATGGGACAGGCGCTCGGGCTCAGTGCGGGACCAGGACACGCGCTCGGGCTCAGTGCGGGACTAGGACAGGCGCTCGGGCTCAGTGCAGGGTGGGACAGGCGCTCGGGCTCAGTGCGGGGTGGAACAGGCAATCAGGCTCAGTGCGGGACCAGGACAGGTGCTCGGGCTCAGTGCGGGACCAGGACAGGCGCTCGGGCTCAGTGCGGGACCAGGACAGGCGCTCGGGCTCAGTGCGGGGTGGGACAGGCGCTCGGGCTCAGTGCGGGACCAGGACAGGCGCTTGGGCTCAGTGCAGGGTGGGACAGGCGCTTGGACTCAGTGCGGGGTGGGACAGGCGCTTGGGCTCGGGCTCAGTGCGGGATGGGACAGGCGCTCGGGCTCAGTGCGGGACCAGGACATGCGCTCGGGCTCAGTGCGGGACTAGGACAGGCACTCGGGCTCAGTGCAGGGTGGGACAGGCGCTCGGGCTCAGTGCGGGGTGGAACAGGCAATCAGGCTCAGTGCGGGACCAGGACAGGTGCTCGGGCTCAGTGCGGGACCAGGACAGGCGCTCGGGCTCAGTGCAGGGTGGGACAGGCGCTCGGGCTCAGTGCGGGACCAGGACAGGCGCTCGGGCTCAGTGCGGGACCAGGACAGGCGCTCGGGCTCAGTGCGGGGTGGGACAGGCGCTCGGGCTCAGTGCGGGGTGGGACAGGCGCTCGGGCTCAGTGCGGGACCAGGACAGGCGCTCGGGCTCAGTGCGGGACCAGGACA
This sequence comes from Plecotus auritus, assembly GCF_963455305.1. NCBI lineage: Eukaryota > Metazoa > Chordata > Mammalia > Chiroptera > Vespertilionidae > Plecotus > Plecotus auritus. The sequence goes on along the minus strand of NC_137778.1, from coordinate 2,657,437 downwards.
GGCGCTTGGGCTCAGTGCGGGGTGGGACAGGCGCTTGGGCTCAGTGCGGGGTGGGACAGGCGCTTGGGCTCAGTGCGGGGTGGGACAGGCGCTTGGGCTCGGGCTCAGTGCGGGATGGGACAGGCGCTCGGGCTCAGTGCGGGACCAGGACACGCGCTCGGGCTCAGTGCGGGACTAGGACAGGCGCTCGGGCTCAGTGCGGGGTGGGACAGGCACTCAGGCTCAGTGCGGGACCAGGACAGGCGCTCGGGCTCAGTGTGGGACCAGGACAGGCGCTTGGGCTCAGTGCGGGACCAGGACAGGCGCTCGGGCTCAGTGCGGGGTGGGACAGGCGCTCGGGCTCAGTGCGGGGTGGGACAGGCGCTCGGGCTCAGTGCGGGGTGGGACAGGCGCTCGGGCTCAGTGTGGGACCAGGACAGGCGCTCGGGCTCAGTGCGGGACCAGGACAGGCGCTCGGGCTCAGTGCGGGGTGGGACAGGCGCTCGGGCTCAGTGCGGGACCAGGACAGGCGCTCGGGCTCAGTGCGGGGTGGGACAGGCGCTCGGGCTCAGTGCGGGACCAGGACAGGCGCTTGGGCTCAGTGCGGGGTGGGACAGGCGCTTGGGCTCAGTGCGGGGTAGGACAGGCGCTCAGGCTCAGTGCGGGGTGGGACAGGTGCTTGGGCTCAGTGCGGGGTGGGACAGGCGCTTGGGCTCGGGCTCAGTGCGGGATGGGACAGGCACTCAGGCTCAGTGCGGGACCAGGACAGGCGCTCGGGCTCAGTGTGGGACCAGGACAGGCGCTCGGGCTCAGTGCGGGACCAGGACAGGCGCTCGGGCTCAGTGCGGGGTGGGACAGGCGCTCGGGCTCAGTGCGGGGTGGGACAGGCGCTCGGGCTCAGTGTGGGGTGGGACAGGCGCTCGGGCTCAGTGTGGGGTGGGACAGGCACTCAGGCTCAGTGCGGGACCAGGACAGGCGCTCGGGCTCAGTGCGGGACCAGGACAGGCGCTCGGGCTCAGTGCGGGACCAGGACAGGCGCTCGGGCTCAGTGCGGGGTGGGACAGGCGCTCGGGCTCAGTGTGGGGTGGGACAGGCGCTCGGGCTCAGTGTGGGGTGGGACAGGCACTCAGGCTCAGTGCGGGACCAGGACAGGCGCTCGGGCTCAGTGTGGGACCAGGACAGGCGCTTGGGCTCAGTGCGGGACCAGGACAGGCGCTCGGGCTCAGTGCGGGGTGGGACAGGCGCTCGGGCTCAGCGGGGTGGGACAGGCGCTCGGGCTCAGTGTGGGGTGGGACAGGCGCTCGGGCTCAGTGTGGGGTGGGACAGGCACTCAGGCTCAGTGCGGGACCAGGACAGGCGCTCGGGCTCAGTGTGGGACCAGGACAGGCGCTTGGGCTCAGTGCGGGACCAGGACAGGCGCTCGGGCTCAGTGCGGGGTGGGACAGGCGCTCGGGCTCAGTGCGGGACCAGGACAGGCGCTCGGGCTCAGTGCGGGGTGGGACAGGCGCTTGGGCTCAGTGCGGGGTGGGACAGGCGCTCAGGCTCAGTGCGGGGTGGGACAGGCGCTTGGGCTCGGGCTCAGTGCGGGATGGGACAGGCACTCAGGCTCAGTGCGGGACCAGGACAGGCGCTCGGGCTCAGTGTGGGACCAGGACAGGCGCTTGGGCTCAGTGCGGGACCAGGACAGGCGCTCGGGCTCAGTGCGGGGTGGGACAGGCGCTCGGGCTCAGTGCGGGGTGGGACAGGCGCTCGGGCTCAGTGTGGGGTGGGACAGGCGCTCGGGCTCAGTGTGGGGTGGGACAGGCACTCAGGCTCAGTGCGGGACCAGGACAGGCGCTTGGGCTCAGTGCGGGACCAGGACAGGCGCTCGGGCTCAGTGCGGGGTGGGACAGGCGCTCGGGCTCAGTGCGGGATGGGACAGGCGCTCGGGCTCAGTGCGGGGTGGGACAGGCGCTCGGGCTCAGTGTGGGACCAGGACAGGCGCTCGGGCTCAGTGCGGGACCAGGACAGGCGCTCGGGCTCAGTGCGGGGTGGGACAGGCGCTCGGGCTCAGTGTGGGACCAGGACAGGCGCTTGGGCTCAGTGCGGGACCAGGACAGGCGCTCGGGCTCAGTGCGGGGTGGGACAGGCGCTCGGGCTCAGTGCGGGGTGGGACAGGCGCTCGGGCTCAGTGCGGGGTGGGACAGGCGCTCGGGCTCAGTGTGGGACGGGACAGGCGCTCGGGCTCAGTGTGGGACCAGGACAGGCGCTTGGGCTCAGTGCGGGACCAGGACAGGCGCTCGGGCTCAGTGTGGGGTGGGACAGGCGCTCGGGCTCAGTGTGGGGTGGGACAGGCACTCAGGCTCAGTGCGGGACCAGGACAGGCGCTCGGGCTCAGTGTGGGACCAGGACAGGCGCTTGGGCTCAGTGCGGGACCAGGACAGGCGCTCGGGCTCAGTGCGGGGTGGGACAGGCGCTCGGGCTCAGTGCGGGACCAGGACAGGCGCTCGGGCTCAGTGCGGGGTGGGACAGGCGCTTGGGCTCAGTGCGGGGTGGGACAGGCGCTCAGGCTCAGTGCGGGGTGGGACAGGCGCTTGGGCTCAGTGCGGGGTGGGACAGGCGCTTGGGCTCGGGCTCAGTGCGGGATGGGACAGGCACTCAGGCTCAGTGCGGGACCAGGACAGGCGCTCGGGCTCAGTGTGGGACCAGGACAGGCGCTTGGGCTCAGTGCGGGACCAGGACAGGCGCTCGGGCTCAGTGCGGGGTGGGACAGGCGCTCGGGCTCAGTGCGGGGTGGGACAGGCGCTCGGGCTCAGTGTGGGGTGGGACAGGCGCTCGGGCTCAGTGTGGGGTGGGACAGGCACTCAGGCTCAGTGCGGGACCAGGACAGGCGCTTGGGCTCAGTGCGGGACCAGGACAGGCGCTCGGGCTCAGTGCGGGGTGGGACAGGCGCTCGGGCTCAGTGCGCGGTGGGACAGGCGCTCGGGCTCAGTGCGGGGTGGGACAGGCGCTCGGGCTCAGTGCGGGACCAGGACAGGCGCTTGGGCTCAGTGCGGGGTGGGACAGGCGCTTGGGCTCAGTGCGGGGTGGGACAGGCGCTCAGGCTCAGTGCGGGGTGGGACAGGCGCTTGGGCTCAGTGCGGGATGGGACAGGCGCTCGGGCTCAGTGCGGGACCAGGACACGCGCTCGGGCTCAGTGCGGGACTAGGACAGGCGCTCGGGCTCAGTGCAGGGTGGGACAGGCGCTCGGGCTCAGTGCGGGGTGGAACAGACACTCAGGCTCAGTGCGGGACCAGGACAGGTGCTCGGGCTCAGTGCGGGACCAGGACAGGCGCTCGGGCTCAGTGCGGGACTAGGACAGGCGCTCGGGCTCAGTGCGGGGTGGGACAGGCGCTCGGGCTCAGTGCGGGGTGGGACAGGCGCTCGGGCTCAGTGTGGGACCAGGACAGGCGCTCGGGCTCAGTGCGGGACCAGGACAGGCGCTCGGGCTCAGTGCGGGGTGGGACAGGCGCTCGGGCTCAGTGCGGGACCAGGACAGGCGCTCGGGCTCAGTGCGGGGTGGGACAGGCGCTCGGGCTCAGTGCGGGACCAGGACAGGCGCTCGGGCTCAGTGCGGGGTGGGACAGGTGCTTGGGCTCAGTGCGGGGTGGGACAGGCGCTTGGGCTCGGGCTCAGTGCGGGATGGGACAGGCACTCAGGCTCAGTGCGGGACCAGGACAGGCGCTCGGGCTCAGTGTGGGACCAGGACAGGCGCTTGGGCTCAGTGCGGGACCAGGACAGGCGCTCGGGCTCAGTGCGGGGTGGGACAGGCGCTCGGGCTCAGTGCGGGGTGGGACAGGCGCTCGGGCTCAGTGTGGGGTGGGACAGGCGCTCGGGCTCAGTGTGGGGTGGGACAGGCACTCAGGCTCAGTGCGGGACCAGGACAGGCGCTCGGGCTCAGTGTGGGACCAGGACAGGCGCTTGGGCTCAGTGCGGGACCAGGACAGGCGCTCGGGCTCAGTGCGGGGTGGGACAGGCGCTCGGGCTCAGTGCGGGGTGGGACAGGCGCTCGGGCTCAGTGTGGGGTGGGACAGGCGCTCGGGCTCAGTGTGGGGTGGGACAGGCACTCATGCTCAGTGCGGGACCAGGACAGGCGCTCGGGCTCAGTGTGGGACCAGGACAGGCGCTTGGGCTCAGTGCGGGACCAGGACAGGCGCTCGGGCTCAGTGCGGGGTGGGACAGGCGCTCGGGCTCAGTGTGGGGTGGGACAGGCGCTCGGGCTCAGTGTGGGGTGGGACAGGCACTCATGCTCAGTGCGGGACCAGGACAGGCGCTCGGGCTCAGTGTGGGGTGGGACAGGCGCTCGGGCTCAGTGTGGGGTGGGACAGGCACTCAGGCTCAGTGCGGGACCAGGACAGGCGCTCGGGCTCAGTGTGGGACCAGGACAGGCGCTTGGGCTCAGTGCGGGACCAGGACAGGCGCTCGGGCTCAGTGCGGGGTGGGACAGGCGCTCGGGCTCAGTGCGGGACCAGGACAGGCGCTCGGGCTCAGTGCGGGGTGGGACAGGCGCTTGGGCTCAGTGCGGGGTGGGACAGGCGCTCAGGCTCAGTGCGGGTGGGACAGGCGCTTGGGCTCAGTGCGGGGTGGGACAGGCGCTTGGGCTCGGGCTCAGTGCGGGATGGGACAGGCACTCAGGCTCAGTGCGGGACCAGGACAGGCGCTCGGGCTCAGTGTAGGACCAGGACAGGCGCTTGGGCTCAGTGTGGGGTGGGACAGGCGCTCGGGCTCAGTGCGGGGTGGGACAGGCGCTCGGGCTCAGTGTGGGGTGGGACAGGCGCTCGGGCTCAGTGTGGGGTGGGACAGGCACTCAGGCTCAGTGCGGGACCAGGACAGGCGCTTGGGCTCAGTGCGGGACCAGGACAGGCGCTCGGGCTCAGTGCGGGGTGGGACAGGCGCTCGGGCTCAGTGCGGGGTGGGACAGGCGCTCGGGCTCAGTGCGGGGTGGGACAGGCGCTCGGGCTCAGTGTGGGACCAGGACAGGCGCTCGGGCTCAGTGCGGGACCAGGACAGGCGCTCGGGCTCAGTGCGGGGTGGGACAGGCGCTCGGGCTCAGTGTGGGACCAGGACAGGCGCTTGGGCTCAGTGCGGGACCAGGACAGGCGCTCGGGCTCAGTGCGGGGTGGGACAGGCGCTCGGGCTCAGTGCGGGGTGGGACAGGCGCTCGGGCTCAGTGCGGGGTGGGACAGGCGCTCGGGCTCAGTGTGGGACCAGGACAGGCGCTCGGGCTCAGTGTGGGACCAGGACAGGCGCTTGGGCTCAGTGCGGGACCAGGACAGGCGCTTGGTCTCAGTGCGGGGTGGGACAGGCGCTTGGGCTCAGTGCGGGGTGGGACAGGCGCTCGGGCTCAGTGCGGGGTGGGACAGGCGCTCGGGCTCAGTGTGGGATCAGGACAGGCGCTCGGGCTCAGTGCGGGACCAGGACAGGCGCTCGGGCTCAGTGCGGGGTGGGACAGGCGCTCGGGCTCAGTGCGGGACCAGGGCAGGCGCTCGGGCTCAGTGCGGGGTGGGACAGGCGCTCGGGCTCAGTGCGGGGTGGGATTGGCGCTCGGGCTCAGTGCGGGACCAGGACAGGCGCTTGGGCTCAGTGCGGGGTGGGACAGGCGCTTGGGCTCAGTGCGGGGTGGGACAGGCGCTCAGGCTCAGTGCGGGGTGGGACAGGCGCTTGGGCTCAGTGCGGGGTGGGACAGGCGCTTGGGCTCGGGCTCAGTGCGGGATGGGACAGGCGCTCGGGCTCAGTGCCGGACCAGGACACGCGCTCGGGCTCAGTGCGGGACTAGGACAGGCGCTCGGGCTCAGTGCAGGGTGGGACAGGCGCTCGGGCTCAGTGCGGGGTGGAACAGACACTCAGGCTCAGTGCGGGACCAGGACAGGTGCTCGGGCTCAGTGCGGGACCAGGACAGGCGCTCGGGCTCAGTGCGGGACTAGGACAGGCGCTCGGGCTCAGTGCAGGGTGGGACAGGCGCTCGGGCTCAGTGCGGGGTGGGACAGGCGCTCGGGCTCAGTGCGGGACCAGGACAGGTGCTCGGGCTCAGTGCGGGACCAGGACAGGCGCTCGGGCTCAGTGCGGGGTGGGACAGGCGCTTGGGCTCAGTGCGGGGTGGGACAGGCGCTCGGGCTCAGTGCGGGATGGGACAGGCGCTCGGCCTTCTCCGGGGGCCATCTTTGCTTCTTGCCCATGGAATATGCCAGTTTCCGGTCCGGGCGTGGGTGGGATGGGGACAAGAAGGGGTGGAAAGAGCAGGCACACACGTGCTTGTTCTCCCCACAGGCAAGCACTACGGCGTGTACAGCTGTGAGGGCTGCAAAGGCTTCTTCAAGCGGACAATCCGCAAGGACCTGCTGTACACCTGCCGGGACAACAAGGACTGCCTCATCGACAAGCGCCAGCGCAACCGCTGCCAGTACTGCCGCTACCAGAAGTGCCTGGTCATGGGCATGAAGCGGGAAGGTAGGCCCCCCAGCCAGGGCGCAGGCCCAGAAACACATGGGGACGCGTGGCAGACGCAGGGCCCCTGGGGAGAAGGTGCAAGGGCGGCTGCAATGACCGCAGTCCGATGTGCGTCGCTGCCCTAGGGAATGTGTCCCAGAGGAGGGGGCGGGGCAGCTTCCTGCTCCCCACCCCCCGCCTCCCTGGTGCTCAGATGATGCCCAGTCTGCACCCTCCAGTGGCCAGAGAGAAAACCTGAGGCCCGGGTGTGAGGCCCTGGTGCCCTCCCTGCAGGGGGCGGCGGACAGACTGGGTCGGGCCACATCTCCCCTCTCATCCTGAGCCTCCCTCTGGGGAAACCGGCCGAGTCCACGCTCTGCTGACAAGCTTGGCGGCTGCAGGTCCCCTGAGGTGGGTGTACCCCTGTCTTTGGGGTCATGGCATCACCAGTCACCAGGCTTAGCCGCCTCCGTCAGGAAGGCCGCGGGCATGCACTTTTAAGCCAGGACGTCTTTCCAGTTGCAGGTGGTCAGCTGCATTGTTGCAGTGAGAAAAAAGTTCCCGAAGTGCTTTCTGTTCATTTGTAAGAGCCATTGAACAGCACAAATGCATTGAACGGGCCACTGTTTAACTAGCAGACCGTCGTACGCGGTGTCCACGGTGACTCCGGTTTCTGTGTGCGAGGCCTGCCTCTCGGAAGCGGGTGCGGGTGTGCGGTCAGTCCCGGTGGCGCCTCAACCCGTGGATCTGCCTGTGAGGAGGGGCGGCCCTGACACCCACGGATGAGGAAGGGGGAGGGTCTGAGCCCCTGCTGAGAGAGGCTGCCAGGAGAACTGAGCTCCGGGAGCCTCAGCGTCCGATGCAGAGTCATCTAATCAGCCGTTTGGGGAGACGGGCTGGTGTGAGCGGGCGAGGGGAGCGTGTCCCAGGCCCCCGCCAGTAACGAGCCGAGGGCAGTCCCTCCAACTCCTGAGCAGGGCTCGCCCTGGGCTCCTCCCTGCCCGGCTCACACCTGGGACTGGATGCCCCCGCCCCTGCCTCCCTGATGTCTGACGATTCTGATTGGCAGACCCAAACCTGGGCTCCTGATACTCTGGCCCCAGTCTCCCCTTTTAGAAAATGGCCATTTCCCAGCCGCTCAGACCAGAAACCACTGGACGCCCTCTTCCCCTGATACACCACACGTGATGGGCGAGACATCGTATCTCTGCCGCAAGCTGGGTCTTGAGTCTTCTATCCCCCTGCCCCCGCTGCTTTCACCGCAATCCCAGCCACCTGCTCTGCAGTACCGGTCGCTCCTCCTCGGGCTGCTCCTGGATACCACCCCTGTCTGCGAGGGCGCCCGGGAGAGCGAGGCGCAAGGGGTCAGGCCCACTTCCCCTCCAGGCCTCCCGCCCTCAGTGGCCACAGGCTGGGAGAGGGAGGCAGGAGCAGCTGGGGGCACTCTGCTCCCCGCTCTCTGTCGCTGCCACTGCCCTGCGGCCAGCACTTGAGACTAATGACCCACAGCACCTCCCACCGGCCAGAGGGCTGGTGTCTGCAGGGCCGCTCACCCCCAGGGTGGGTGAGACCAGTTTCAGGATGACGTGTTAAGTGCATACGATTGAACTAAAGCAGCAATTTCAACTTTCTTCATCTCACAGCACACATTAACTAATTACTAAAATTCTGTGGTACACCAAAAAACGTACTATTTTTTTGGCTAACCAGACCAAAAAAGGTATAATTTTGATTCATTCACACTGGATAGCTACTTCCGTTTGATTGTTGGGCAGTCTGTTGTAAGGCGGGACATGGGTCCATTTAAGGTCACCCAGCACCCCCTGGATGTGCCCTGATTTGGGCAGCAGCTCAGAATGTCTGCCAAACAGAAGATGCCCCAACAGCAGACTGGCTCCTCGCTCAGGACAGCATGCTCTGTGGCCCCTGGTCACCCCGTTCATGGAGAATGGGGGGAGAGCACCCTCCGAGGCCCAGGTCCCTTCCTGTGAGGCCTGCAGGGGATGTTCCTTGAGAGCCTATCGAGGCTCCCTCCACCTGCTTTCCCAGATTTTAACCTTGAAAAATTAATACAAGACACGTTCAACTTTAACCAGCAAATGCAGCTGATAACGAGTGTGTGTGACCATTCTGTGTGCTGGCAGTCAGTGAGGAATGGCGGGGACAGGAAGGGGGGGGGAGGGCAGACCTGGGGGAGGAAGGACCGATCAGGAGATGGGACAGGACCGGGCAGAAGCCCGGGGGGTAAAGAGCGGCAGGAAGCGGAAACACCCACCCTGTGAACTTTTTGTAATTATCTCAGTTAATCCTCACCAGACAATCTCAGTCAAGGACCACAGCTCCCCCTTCCCATCCAGGGAAACGGAGGCTTGGCAGGCAGAGGGCTGTGTCTGATGTCGCTTAGCCAGACAGTGGAGGCCGTTTTTGAAAAGATGGCTTTGACCCCAGCACACTGCTTTTCTTCTTCTCTCTCCTGCTCTCCCCTCTCCTCTCCCTGCCCCTGCTTTATCCTCTCTCCTCGGTTCCTGGCTCCGCCTTCCCACCTGGCCCCACCCCACCACTGAAGACCGTTTTCCCGAGGCTGCTTGGTGGGTCCCCCAGGGGCTGAGGGGTGAGAGACCCTACGCCCTCCTCCTCCTCTAGAAGACCAGGGACCTTGCTTGCAGGACAGGTCAGAGGCCCCGCCAGGGTTCCAGTCCACTCTTCAGCCAGTGGGCTGCCAGCCCCTCAGAGAGGAGCTTGGGGCGTGGACAGAAACAGGAGGGAGGGAAGCGAGAGGCCGGGGGCCAGCGGAGCGGCCAGGTGAGTCGCTGGGTCCCACGCCAGCCACCAGCTAGGCGACCGTTTCCTTTATCTCGGGCCTGGAGCAGTGCTGCACTCCGCGGTGCTCCGGAGCGAGGAGCGGACAGCAGCACTTTCTGGGGTGGACACCGGCCAAGAGGCTGTTCTCTGGCTGGAGGACAGGGCCCGCGGGCGGCCTCACCCCACTCACAGACCCAGGGGCGCTGGGGGCGTGGGGCCAGGAGGCTGGAAACGCTCAGCTTGGGAGGCGGGGTCATTGCAGCTCCAGCTTTGCCCGGGTTCTGCCCCCACCCCCCCTTTCCCGCAATCAGCCTCGAGTCTGGAATGCCATCTGGGTGACTGCCTCCCCCCTCACTTACGAACCCCCCAGGGCCCCGAAGAGCATCCCTGATGCAGGTCAGCTGACCTGTGCACAGGCCGCAGCCCGGGCAGCGCTGCTGGGATGTGAGGCCAAGGGTGCTGCCTGGGCCCTGATGGGGCAGGAGGGCAACGTGAGGCGCCTCCCCCTCAGCCCCACAAGCTCCCGGCTTACTGGAGGGCCGCAGGAGGGCGGAGGGGCCGCGGGGCACAGGAGAGCGGCTTGTGAAGAGAGGGAAGATCGGGGGTGGTCAGAGCTTCAGAGGCAGACTTCCTAGGGTCATTGCCACCCTGACTGGAGGACGTGGGCTCCAGGCCCGCGTATCCGCACAGGTGTGAGCAGGTAGCATCTGTCAGCACCAGGACACCCCGACTCAGCACCGAGGTGACGCCCACCTTACACACAGGAGGTGTAGGCAGGTCGCCCCTTCCCACCGCTATCCTGGCACCGGGTGCCATCTGTGTGTCCTCCATGTGCCAGCCGTGCAGGAAGAGAGGCAGAGGAGCCGGGAGCGGGCGGAGAGCGAGGCCGAGTGCGCGGGGGGCGCCCACGAAGGCATGCCCGTGGAGAGGATCCTGGAGGCGGAACTTGCCGTGGAGCCGAAGACAGAGTCCTATGGCGACATGAGCATGGAGAGCTCGGTATGTGCCCTGGGTGCCGGCCACTCCCCGGCCTGGAGGCGGAGGCAGTGGTGATGCAGAGGGTGTGCTGGGGCCCTGACTCCAGCCTCTGAGCTTGTCCCGTTTCAGACCAACGACCCTGTCACCAACATCTGCCACGCGGCCGACAAGCAGCTGTTCACCCTTGTCGAGTGGGCCAAGCGCATCCCCCACTTCTCGGGCCTCACGCTGGAGGACCAGGTCATTCTGCTCCGTGCAGGTAGGGCTGTCGGGCCCCTTGCTTCCTGGGACAGTTGCGGGGCTGCCATTGGATGTTCCCCGCGGGCCGCTAAATCCGCCCGAGCTGCGCGCCACGCTGATGGCAGGATCGCGTGGCAGGGCGGCTCTTACTCTGGGTGATCCGCAGGCGCTCAACTCGGAGGGCCTCCCCAGACACTCCCAACCCCCAGGGACAGTCCCTCTGAATGGAGGAGTGACTTTTCCGTGAATTTTACTGGCTTCGTAGCTAGCGTCTCACTTTCGAAGACAGTTCAGTCCTCTTGGGTGAGGCCTGCCTGAAGCCACGCCCCATGACTGCTCTGAAATCGGAAAATGCAGACATGCCCACCTCACAGGGAGGCGAGGGCGCCACTGACTTAGACGCAGGAGTGGCCTAGACCAGTGGTCAGCAAACTGCGGCTCTTCGGCCCCTTGAGTGTGGCTCTTCCACAAAATACCATGTGCGGGCGTGCACGTACAGGGCGATTGAAACTTCGTGGCCCAGGCGCAGAAGTCGGTTTTCGGCTCTCAGAAGAAATTTCCATCGTTGTACCGTTGATATTTGGCTCTGTTGACTAAGGAGTTTGCCGACCACTGGCCTAGACGCACCCGGGCCCTTCCTATTTTGAGGTTCTTTGTGCCGCGCCCTTGGCTTCCATTTCTGGCCATGGAGCAGCTGCCACCTGCCAGGTCTCTTCCTCATTGAGATGGCAGGCAGACGCCATGAAGGCTGGCGGAGGCCGGGAGCCACGTCCCTGTGAGGTAAGGAGCCCGCAGCGGCCGTGACCGGAGCTCCGCGCCGTGCCAGCGCCACTAGTCACCCCCACAGACACCAGCCATCTCTGAGCCCCCCGCAGTGACAGCTAACACAGTGCTGTCCCTGTTCCATGTTCAGTCCATAGTTGCTGACTGATGGAGGGAAGTAGAGCCCTGTCCTCAAGCTGGCCTTCCAGGCTGCACGGGGAACCCTGGCATTTCACCTCCCCGGACTTCCGATTCGGCTTTGTCCCCCGGGTGATTTCCATGAAGCAAGACTGGCCCCTCACGGCCTCCTCTCGTCCCGCAGGGTGGAACGAGCTTCTGATCGCCTCCTTCTCCCACCGCTCGGTCTCCGTGCAGGACGGCATTCTCCTAGCCACCGGGCTGCACGTGCACCGGAGCAGCGCCCACAGTGCTGGCGTGGGCTCCATCTTTGATAGGTGTGTCTTCTGCGTCGTTGTGTGTGTGCACGTGTGTGCCTTCATATGTGCACGCGTGTGCATGTGTGCATGTGTGCACATGTGCACATGTGCTGTGGGCAGTGACGGGATGTGGATGGACAGAGCCCAGAGCCACCATGGCTAGAAGCAGAGCCCAGGGGACCAGTGAGAATGTGGGCCTGGAGGCTGAGGGAGGATGCAGAGAAAGGCTGAGACCGTGAGGTGGAGCGGGCCAGCGCCAGAGCAGTCGCGGGCAAATGGGGGACCCGTGACCCCTGTGGGGTCAGAGGAGAGGCTGGTTGTTGGCATGACCTGCTAACTTGGGGGTGGGGATGTTTACCTGCTTCTCCTCGGGGCAGGATGGGCAGGGCGCCAGGACCAGACCCGAGGAGTCAGGCCAGGATCTCAGGTCAGGTGGTGATGGCCTCCGTCTGGGGTTTTGCGCCCTAAATGCTGCTGAGGGAGTCAGCCGTGTGCTCAGGGGCCGTGAAATGAGAGGTGAATGGCTCAGGTGAGAGGATGGAGGACAGGAGAGAGGAGGTCTCTGTCCAAGTGCAAGCCCCCCTGGCCCCTCCCCAGCTCCATCATAGTTGGTCCGTGGCCACGTGAGGTCCACCTCCTGTCTCCTCTCCTGTGTCATTCCCACCACGTGGTCCACGCAGACCCGCCTGGTCCTCTGTGGGCTCTAGCCCCGTCCTGGCCTGCAGGCTTCTCCGGTCACGGCGTGCTGTCCCCCTGTGTTCCCCACATGCAGGCCCTCTGCTCGGCCTGTTGCATTTCTCCTGATTTCCAACCCCAGGCTGCCTCTCCAGCCTGAGTCACCCGCCCCCCTGTGTGCCCTTGGACTTGGCTCACGGCCGTTCCTGGCTTTGCACTGCTGCGTGTGTTTCCATGTCTGAGATCAGGGGCCGCACCTCACTCTCCTCCACGCCCTGGTCCCCGGTGCATCATCTGCCAATGGGGCGGGTGCATAGGAGATGTCGCTCGTGCTCACTGTCCTGATCTCATCGTCGCCTGTCATGTTTCCTGGGAACAGAGTCCTGACCGAGCTGGTCTCCAAAATGAAAGACATGCAGATGGACAAGTCGGAGCTGGGGTGCCTGCGTGCCATCGTGCTATTTAACCCAGGTGAGGCGTGGTGTGGCGCTCAGCCCAGCACCGGCATGCCGGTCCTCGAGCTCAGCCGGGACAGAGACGCAGGGCCAGGAGACTGTCCCGGGTGGGGCACAGGGCCAGCTCCTCATGGCCTCCACTCCCAGCTCTGTCTTGGAAAGTCCTGAGTGGGTGTGGGTGTTTGGGTGGGGGGAGAGGAGAGATGGCAGTGGCCTTGGGTGGCAGTGAGGGAGGTGGTCAGAGTGATCAGAGTCAGCATGGAATTTTAGGCAAAGCCCACAGGATTTGCCGATGGATTAGATGTCAATGTGCCGATGTGGGAGGAAGAGAGGTGTTAGATATAGTTCTCAGAGCTGTTGGCTTGTTTCCCTGAACAGGTAGGAAAGTGGAGTTCTCATTAATGGAAACGGGGCCATGGGGCGGGGGGTGGGAACCAGGACTTTGTGTCTGGGCTGGTGCCTGGAGGCTGGGGGAGAGGAAGATTCAGAAAGCACCTGAGAAGGGACACCAGGGAGACGGGGCGGGAGCAGCGATGGTGTCCTGGTATCCTGCAGGCAGGAAGAGGAGGTGTCAGGAGGAGGGGCCCGGCTTCCCAGATGCCTGTGGTGGAGGTTGGGGTGCAGAATGTGCTCTGGGATCTGCAGTCGGCGCTCAGTTCACTGATGGTGTGGGCTTTGTACCATCTTATCATTGAGTCCATGCTTAGCACACAGTAGGCCCACACGTGAAGGGACTGTTTCTGGAATGGCCCAGGTGAGGTAAAACTACTCCTGGGAGTCGGCGGTGGGCACCTCAGCCCTGCAGGCTGCGGTCAGTGTTTCCCAGTTGCTCCCTCCCGGGGGTGTCTGGTGACTCCAGGGGTGGGGCTGCCTCTGCGGAAGGCGTCACCGGAGCTTAAATCAGTCATCTGTTCCAGATGCCAAGGGTCTATCCAACCCCTCTGAGGTCGAGACCCTTCGGGAGAAGGTCTACGCTACTCTCGAGGCCTACACCAAGCAGAAGTACCCGGACCAGCCAGGCAGGTGAGGCGCTGGAGGCCTGGCCGCATTGACAGGCAGTGGGCGGCAGGCATGGTCGAGATTGTTCCCAAATGGGACTTAATCTTCTCGGCAAGCTCAGGGAAGCAGAGCCCAGGCTGTGCCGACAGAGGTCCGTCTTTAAGCGCTAGACGCACAAGCAAGTGCATGAATGTGTTGGTCTCATTATCTCTGATTTCTAACCAGTCATGGAGCTCAAAAAGGTCAGGAGCTGCCAAAGGTCACAGAGCTGGTGTGCGGGGCGGGGGGGGGGGGGGGGTGGGAGGGTGTGTGTGTGTGTGTGTGGAGGGGGGTGGGGGTGGGGATGGTGGCTGGACAGGAGCCCAGGCCTCCCTGGTGCCAAAGGGCTGGGATCGCCAGGGACCGCATTGCTCCACCTGCCCTGCACCCCCTGCCAGAGACGGCTCTGGTAGCCAGCAGAGGTGACCTTGGCCCCGGGCTGCCCTGGTGGCCTCCATCGAGCGCTGGTCTGGGCCTGGGCTCCTTGTCTGAAAAGGACGTTGGCCAGGAGCTCTCAGACGTTAGCCGTCACCCATACATGTCTTCCCAGGTCACTGAACTCTTTTCTCAGATCTTTCCCCCGAAGCGCAGCTAAATGAGAGTTCCCCTCCTCAGCCAGCTCACATCTCAAATCTCACGGGAAAATGAAAGCAACTTGTGAAAAACTGCCTTGACGACATTAGTTTTGGTGTTAGCCTTACTTTTCTAGGCTCCCAGTTCTCGTCAGTGACTCGGTGAGGGCTGATTTCTGCGAAGCCATTTTCCTGGGTCACACGCCAGTTCCTGTCCACTGGCCAGAGAGGCTGAGCCACTGTCTGTCGGAGGCTTGAACTGCCCTGAGCGGTGGGCCTCAGCCAGTGGGCACAGTAACAGGTGTTGGGGTGGGGCGGGGGGAGTGAGCCAGGGCCGCAGACCTCCCAAATGCCACAGAGAGCAAAACCCGGCTCCATGCTCACTCAGGAATCAGTCCGTGCACACACGGGGCTGTAAGAGGGGATCTGCACACCCCGCCTGGGCCCATGCACCCCAGAACTGTTAGGTCGCCGAAGGAGGAACACACGAGGCCAGAGTGGTGAGGGATCACGAATTTATTCCATCATCCGCACACCCGGTGGCTGAGCCTGGATGGCTCCAGCCCCCAGTGAGGGGAGTCAGCGGCTTTTAAAGGACTTTTGGTGGGATTTTTCTGGGCGGAGACTTCTTTATGCCTATCCGGAGGGGAGAGAATGGAATGTGGTCACCTCAAGTGAAATGTGGTCTCAGCAAAGGGAATGTCCATAGTGAAATGGCCTGAAAAGCCAGTTCCGGGGAAGGGTATCAACTCAAGTGCTCCATCAAACCTCACAGAACCGGGGGTGGGGGCCTGTGGCAGCCCCTCCCTTTGGAAAGACCCTCTCTGCGCTCACTTCCATTGGTGAGAACTTGGTCACATGGCCACCCAGTGCCATAGCCACAGAGAGAGGGCAGGGGGTTGGGGGAGGGAGGGGAGGGGGTTGGGGGACCCCTGGCATCTCCTGCTGAATGCAGCCCTAAGGCAACCGACCCGTTTGTGAGCACACACTGTGGCAGGTGTTGGGAGAAGCGCACCTGCAGCCTTTTCTCAGCACACACTGTGGCAGGTGTGAGCACACACTGTGGCAGGTGGTTTGTGAGCACACACTGTGGCAGGTGTTGGGAGACCCGTTTGTGAGCACACACTGTGGCAGGTGGTCTGTGAGCACACACTGTGGCAGGTGGTTTGTGAGCACACACTGTGACAGGTGGTTTGTGAGCACACACTGTGGCAGGTGTTGGGAGACCCGTTTGTGAGCACACACTGTGGCAGGTGGTCTGTGAGCACACACTGTGGCAGGTGGTTTGTGAGCACACACTGTGACAGGTGGTTTGTGAGCACACACTGTGGCAGGTGTGAGCACACACTGTGGCAGGTGTTGGGAGAAGCGCACCCGCAGCCTTTTCTCAGAATGGCTCTAGTCCTGTTCTTCATCTTAAACCAACCAGCCAGCCAAAAACAAACCAACCAACCACTACCCCCAAACCCAACCACAAAGACACACCCCAAAAACCAAACCTTGCTTTTTCCTTACTGTGAAAGCAGAGCAAGCTTTGGTGGGAGACGAGGAAAGCATTTCTAGCACATGACACAGGTAGTAAAAGTTGGCTGTGAACTGGGGGGTAGTTCCTTCCAGTCTCCTTGTGTAAACAAGGAGCGTTCAGTCTGGAGCTACACCGCCTGGCGGGCTCTCCCTCCCAAAGCCATTGCAGGCGTTTCATCACGTGTTAAAGAACCACGTTATCGCTTCCGCCGACTTTGGAGGACTTCACAGGGGGTGTGTCCTGGTGTATTTAGTCACTGCCCGGCTTGGCATTCTGGCTGTTTCTAGTGACTGTCACTGAAAAAATGCTGCAACTTGCCTGTTTTTCCCAGAAGGGGCTGCCAGGGGCCTGGGCTTGGGCAGAGCTTGGGAGTTCCGGGAGAGGTGCGGAGGCCGGGCCCCTGGGTGTCCCTTGGGTGTGGACACACCAGGTGACCACCCTGAGGCTGAGCAGCTCCATCAGGCTGGCCTGGGCTCAGCCAGGTAGGAAAGTGCTGGAGTTGCCTCTGGTTTGCGGAAAGGGGTGGAGGGCATCCGGGGTGGGGAGGCCTGGCTCTCAGTGGTGCCGTGCTGCCACCCTGTGGACACTTCAGAATACACGCCACCGGCCTCGCTGCCCGCGGGGCAGACTCCGGAGGCAGGACAGCAGGCAGAACCCTGGCTGTACTGGGAGCCTTTTCTCTCCATGGTCCCCATCTCAGCTCCGACATCCAGGACAGACGGCAAAGAGAGCCACAGCGCAGCACACTCGGCAGGTGCCAAACTGTAAAACCGGCATTTCCAGAGTAAAACAGCATTTCCGCAGCGCGTCTGACTTCACACTTTATAGAGAAGCCGTGTCCTTTGCCAAATTTTGTAAACGCCTCTGGTGCGGCCGCCAGGCTCAGCCGCCCCCTTCACCCAGCCGCCCTTCGCCGCACGCGACACCTTTCACACACACTCAGGGGCTGTGTGACCACCCGTTGGAAGGTTTGTGTTGGCCTTGGTTCTAGCTTCAGTTTTTCCATGTAGAGAAGCAATTGGTGCTGGTCTCTTTTTCTTATGTTGACACATTTCCTTGTGGCATGATCATAGAAACATACATGTTTTCAGGATGCTAAGATTCCCATTTGAACTCTTCTCATAGGAAGTGTCCCCTTTAAGAAGATACCTCCCCTCCGGCCTTTTCTGATGCCCCCTGGGGTTAGGTTCTCTGCTGCCGTCATCCCTTCCAGGCTCCCTCATCCATCACAGGGGGTCCAGAGGCCTGACCCCTGGCCCTGCCCCTGCGGCTGTGCGTGGGTCCTCACCCTCCTGGTCTCCGCAGGTTCGCCAAGCTGCTGCTGCGCCTGCCCGCCCTGCGCTCCATCGGCCTGAAGTGCCTGGAGCACCTCTTCTTCTTCAAGCTCATTGGGGATACGCCCATCGACACCTTCCTGATGGAGATGCTGGAGACCCCCCTGCAGGTCACCTGAGCTCTGCAGCCTCCCACCTGGCGGAGCTCTGGGCAGGTGTGTGGGGACCCGGTCCTGCCCACGCTCACGCACTTCCCACCCGACCCCTTCCTGCTCCTGGAATGTGATGTTTATAATAAAGAAACCTTTCTACACACAGGCCTTTGGACGTGGGGTTTTCAATGTCAGAGGACAGCCTTCTTTCTCTCTAAGGGGCCGGGACCTTTCCGGAAGTTCTTGGAAAGCTAACGCGGCCTCTGTACATATGAGTGGTTCACATTATTTTTCACTTCCCACGGAAAGCAAAGGGATGAGTACTAACATCACACAGCTGACCTCTGTGCTGGAGTGAACATCCCGAAAGTGGGAGCAATGCCCGGGTCGGGCGTGGAGGGGCTGGGCCCGAGGGCAGCCCCTGCAGAGATTGGGAGGAAACCCTGTGTTTCAGAGTCAGCTGGCTTTTCTGTTTGTTTTTTCCTCCTAAGAATAATAAGCAGATAGAGCCTCGTCCGAAGGGGGCATCAAGTATAAGGCCAAGCAAAGATGGTCTCTTGACGGGGAAGTTTCCTGGGGAAGACCAGAGTCCACCCACTTTAGTTTCCATTATTACCTAACCCACGTCACCTGCTCTTAGAGGGAAAGAGAGAGAACCTCCCAGCCTCTCGCCCTCAGAGCCCTACTGTGTGCAGACCTGTGCTCCCAGAGGGCAGGGGCTGTCTGCCTGATGTCACAGCCCCCCCCAACCCCCTGCCCAGCTTCCGCAAGGCACCCTCGCACCTGCAGGAGCCAGGGCTCCAGTCACAGCTCCTTGGGGTGCGCGGCCCTCCTGCCTCTTTGCTGGCGGGGAGGCTGAAGCGGGGCTGCCGCAGCTCTTTGCACTCCCTGGGGGGTCGCTTAAAACGACGCTCGCACAGCAATCACTTCTTGGCCTTGACACTTGTGCTCATACCCTCCAGCGAAGCCACCACCTGATCTCGGATTATGGCTTAGGGGACTTCCGCGCTCAGCCATTTCCATGACTTCCCTTCGTCTGCTCAGCAGCGGCTCTCACCAGGGGACAGTGCTGCTCTGCCCCACCTCCCGCTCCTCGAAGGTTGAGCAACATCTGAGGGTGTCACCCCGGGCAGACGCAGGGGCAGAGGGTGTGGGTGCTGCTACACGGCTGCGGTGCGTGACGGTCCCCACCACAGCGTCCCCACACGGCAACAGCGCTGGGGCTGGGAGTCCGCTGCACAGCTTCGCCAATGGGACAGAAAAGGAAGGGGTTCCTCTTGTTTGGGATCTGGCTAAAGCCCCGGGTGAGACCAGGAGGTTGAGGTGTAAGGAGAGAATTGCGAAGAATAAAGGGAACTCGGGCCAGAGCTGTGGCTTTCCCCTCCCCCCGGGCCCAGGAGGGAGCCCCGTCCCCAAGCCAGATGGAGCCACCACGGAGCCTCACAGGGCTGGTTGGGGCTCTGGCGGGAAGGGGAGGCTGGTGTCTCCTGGCTGGAGGCTTCTCAGAGCCCCAAGAGGAGTGGGGGGCCTGCGGGCATAGGGCCTGATGCCCCTCCTGACCGGGATCTCTGAAGACCGGGCCACCTTGAGGGTGAGGCGGGCAGGGAGAGAGGGCAGCAGTGACTGTCCCCACACCCGCCTCGGTCGGGCCATGACTGGCATTTCCTGAGGGGCAAGCTTAGACTATCTGAAGGTAGCGAGCCCAAGGGAATGTCCTGCCGGGCCAGGGGACAGCCCGCGGCAGTGAGAGGCCGCGGGTGGGACTGTTGTGCGCAGTGACTGAGGGGTCCAGCAGAGGTTGCTGTCGTATCAAACACGAGGTGAAGGAGGGCAAGCGGTGCCCACAGCGGATACCGGTGAGGTGCGCCCTTCCCCTCGGGGCCTGAATAGCTCACCTGGGCCCCTAACCAGAGCCATCGGTGGGGACATGTGAGAGGCATCGCTGGGACATCCCCCTTTCTTCCCTGTGGAGGGAGGGCAGTGAGACCCGAAGAGTTAGGAGGAGAGGGGGAGGAGGAGGAAGAGGGTCCTGCCCGGTCTCCTCCAGGGCGGGTCCCTGGGACCGCGGGCAGGCCCACAGTCTGGCTTTGCAGTCAATGTGAGATGGAAGTTTGGATGCGACTGGACTTTTTAACCGGGGGATTCTGAGCTCTGCCCGGGGTCCTATCCTCAGGGAAGGGGCGGGGTACTGCGGAGCAGGCATGGAGGACGCGGCAAGAAGAGAGGGAGCCCGTGCCTGTCTGTGTCCCGCGTTCGATGCCCACATACCAGCTGCACTAGTCAACGCGGCCACAGGCGCCCCGACTGTCTCCCTCGGGCACCAGCGCCTCACCCTCCGAGTCACTCCCACGTGCTCCAGGCAGGAGGCCTCAGGGGGCTGCTTCAGCTGCAGCAACTTGTTTGTCTTCTGAGATAACCCCAGGCTTTTCTGCAGGGAACTGAGATTCTCCATGGCTGGGCCCCCCAGAACCCGCCGCTCCCTCTTTCTTACCCGCCCAGGGCACGCTCCCCGCTGGCCCGCTCTTCCTCCCCACCCCGCCCACTGCCCATGGCGTTGCTCAGGTGTCCTTCCTCTCCCACCGGACTGCCACCGCTGCTCGCCCCCACGGCCAGCTCAGAGCCACCTCTCTGGACTCTTCCTGATCGCTCCTTCTGGGTCATTTTATCTTCATTTGGTGCCTCCATTAAAAATTATTTCCCATGACAGCTGAGATACAATACGTATTCGTTTCTGTGTACAATGTCCTGATTAGACATTTACGAGCCTTACGAGGGAACCCCGGGTAAGTCTCATGCCCCCTGGCACCATCCGTGTCATTAGAATGTTACTGGTCACGTCCCCAGGTGCCTCTGTTTTGAACACCGGTTTTGCATTAGGACTAGTTGGTCAACCTGCCCACGTTACTGGTAAACCCCCTGGCAGCAGGGCTCTGTCTGCTTCTGAGTGTCCCTCCCTCGCCGGCCCCTAGGCCAGGCAGGGAGGCCGGCTCGCCCAGGAGCCGCTGTCGCCTGAAGGAAGGAAGGACAGCAAAGCCTGTCGCAGCCTGGGAAGGGCCTCTGTCACCCTCCATCACACACACACACACACACACACACACACACACACACACACACACACACACACACGGCCAGCTCCGGCCACACTGCGGGCAGGGCCAGGAGGCTCCTCCATCCAGGCAGCTGTGGGTGCGGTGACCCGCCCAGCCCCAGGGGGACCCTGGGGGCCAAGATTGCTGGGCGCGGGCGCCCTCTGCCGCCAGCCCGGGGCGTCACAGGCACCTTCCTGGGCAGGCGGCCTCTGAGCTTACCATGGAGAACACCGGGCACTACAGCCCTGTAGCTTTCAGGAAAGACCTGCCGCAGCACCCGTTTCCACTACGAAAACAAACCCAGCGGTTCCGCTTTAATGAAAAAGGCGCCAAGCAAGCGCAGCTTCAGCTGTACTGGCCTCGCAGGCAAGTGGCACTAATGCACCTGCGTGATGGCTGCCTCGGCAGCCGAGCACTTGCTGCACGCAGCGCCCGCGGCCTGTGCTGTTCAGGCTGCCTGTAATTGGGATGGTTTGACCGGTTATTGGGGCCTCTGAGCTCAAAAATGCTTCCCTGTGAATTCAACAGTGATGGCGCCTTCACTCTGCCATTTCGGGTGACAAAAGGTTTCCTGGGAACCTCCACCGTCGGGAGAGAGGGAAACCAGTAGCTGGAAAAATGAGCCTGGCCCTGGCCAGTGTGGCTCAGTGGATAGAACGTCAGCCCGCAGACTGAAGGGTCCCCAGTTCGATTCCAGCCAAGGGCACATGCCCGAGTTGTGGGCTCATTCCCCAGGAGGGGGTGTGCAGGAGTTCGCTGATCAATGATTCTCTCTTGTCATTGATGTTCTATCTCTCTCTCCCTCTGCCTTCCTCTCTGAAATCAATAAAAATATATTTAAAAAAAGAAAAGAAAAATGATCCTTAAATGGACTCAGTAGGTCAAATAGGCCCCTGACCAGACTCTCATGCCCAGGAGTGTTAGCTTCTGGGGAGAGGAGCTCAGAAGAGGAATCTCAAAAGGGAAGGATAGAATCTGGTGGGGGAGGGGAAGGTCTGTGGGGGAGGATGAGGTCTGTTGGGGGAGGGTGTGGTCTGTGGGGGAGGGTGGAGTCTATGGGGAGGGTGGGGTCTGTGGGGGAGGTTAGGTTTGATGGGGGAGGGTGGGGTCTGTTGGGGGAGGGTGGGTCTGGTGGGGGAGGGTGGGGTCTGGTGGGAGAGGATGAGGTCTGTTGGGGGAGGGTAGGGTCTGTGGGGGAGGGTGGGTCTGTGGGGGAGGGTGGAGTCTGTTGGGGGAGGGTGGGGTCTGGTGGGGAGGGTGGGTCTGATGGGGGAGGATGAGGTCTGGTGGGGGAGGGTGGGGGCTGTTGGGGGAGGGTGGGGTCTGGTGGGGAGGGTGGGTCTGATGGGGGAGGATGAGGTCTGGTGGGGGAGGGTGGGGTCTGTGGGGGAGGTTAGGTTTGATGGGGGAGGGTGGGGTCTGTTGGGGGAGGGTGGGTCTGTTGGGGGAGGGTGGGGTCTGGTGGGAGAGGATGAGGTCTGTTGGGGGAGGGTAGGGTCTGTGGGGGAGGGTGGGTCTGTGGGGGAGGGTGGAGTCTGTTGGGGGAGGGTGGGGTCTGGTGGGGAGGGTGGGTCTGATGGGGGAGGATGAGGTCTGGTGGGGGAGGGTGGGGGCTGTTGGGGGAGGGTGGGGTCTGGTGGGGAGGGTGGGTCTGATGGGGGAGGATGGGGTCTGGCGGGGAGGATGAGGTCTGGTGGGGGAGGGTGGGGTGAGGTCTGGGGGGGAGGATGAGGTCTGGTGGGGGAGGATGGGGTCTGTGGGGGAGGGTGGGGTCTGGTGGGAGAGGGTGGGATGTGTGGGGGAGGGTGGGGTGTGTGGGGGAGGGTGGGGTCTGGTGGGGGAGGCTTCCATCAGAGTCCTGTCTACTCAGAGGAGCCAGCTCCCCCTTGCCTGCAGCCCCTCACCAGCTGGAGGGCACACAGGCCTGTGACTGAGTCACCGTGTTCCGTATGAAGTCGAAGGACAGTGGCAGCCATGTAACAGCAGAAGCTCCCTGGGCCTGGAGGCAGAGCGGGACTTCTGAGAGCGGCTGCCTGTGAGTTTTCAATGGGCCCGTGTTTCAGGGACACGTTCATGAGCGGAAAGACTGCCAGTGGCCGCCGAGCACCGTGGAAAGGTGCTGGCCGGCCCTGCCCACGTTTGCAGGGCGGATGGGGCCCTCTTAGTTCCAGAGTCTCGGTCACATGGCCAGCAGAGGGCAGAACCCAAACCCAGCTCAGAGCACCTCAGCACAGGTCACGTACCACCGTCACCCGCCCCGGGAGGCAGCAGGGTCCAGGGAAAGGGACTGGCCACGTTGTCACATCAGCCCTACCGCCCACCGCAAGCTGTGGGACAGAAAGCACAAAACCCAGGTTGTCACCGCTGCGATTTTTTTCTGAAATTCTGGATTTCACCTCTTCAGACACTTCCTCCCCTAGAAAAGCCGGCTCCCCACAGCGCAGCTGACGCTACCCGACAGCTGTTTGGCCTTGTTCACAGCCAGGGACACGTTTTCTTTTCCGCGGAAGGATGTTCCCTGCCTGGCCTTCCCAGCACAAGCTGCCTGCTTCCAAACTGGCTGAGCCACTTGTGCTCCCATTTGCCAGCAGTTTCACCCCTGGGAGGGGCGAGCGTGGGGGGCGGGGATGCTTCCAGGGAGGTCCCAGTGGACACCGTCTCTAACCCCACGTCCAGCGTTGGTAGCCAAGGACCCCCTCAGCGGGCGGTGGGTCGAGAGGCTGAGCAGGCGTCTGACCTGCGTCCAGATGTCCAGTAACTAGAAACAGTGACGCCGACTGGGGGCCCATCGTAGGGCGTGGAGCAGCAGTCCACGCACGTCATAAAAAGGGGGAAAAGGTCGGAGCTGTATAAAGATAACACTGAACAAGAATGAGCATCTCAATGCACTTCAACAGTGACTCAGCGCGCCCTTCCAAACCGCACTGTCGCCGTCTCCTGGAAGGAAGTCTGCCTGAGGAGTGAGCTGCGGCAAAGGGGAGGCGTCCTCGGGAATGACAGGCAGGCCGCCCTCTTACGTGGGTGCGTGCGGCCGTGGGAGGCAGTGGTGTGGTGCGGGTAAGTCAGGCGACGCGGTGGGCAGCTATTTGTTTGCAAAAATGCACTTTGAAGCTGGTCCAGGACGGGACCTGACTTATTGCAATTTCCTCACAGAGCTTTAAAGGCTGAGCACGCCTGGCTGGTGTGGCTCAGTGGTTGAGCGTTGACCCACGAAGCCGGCAGTCACCGGTCAGGGCTCATCCCCGGTTGTGGGCTCGATCCCCAGTGAGGGTGTGCAGGAGGCAGCCGATCCATGTTTCTCTCTCATTGATGTTTCTATCTCTCTCCTCCACTCCTTTCTCTCAAGTCAATAAAAACGTATTTTTAAGAAGCTGGGACACGCCCATCTGTTGTCCATGGCTCAGACACAGCTTCCCAGAGGGCAGGGCGGGCTCTTGGAGCGTCCCTGGCAGCCAGGGATTCCTGGGGCCTTGCCCCACAACAGAATAATTTGTCACCATCCTTTCTCCACGGGGCTGTTTGGTGAAACAGCGTTTGGAGATTGCTGTCTATTTTGTTGTGCGGTGGTATTCCTACAGAGATCTCTAAAACACATGTTCTTGTCCTTCGAAGCTCGGAAATGTCTGCATCCTTGCGAAGACATTGTCGGCCCGCCTGGGAAGGTTCTCGCACAGGGACGCAGGCTCGGGCACTCCTGCTCCTCATTTCCTGGTGGTCCTCAGGGGCTCGGGCCACGCCCTGCCCCGGGTCAGGGAACGGACTTGCTTTTCTGGCACAAGAATTCCTGTCCTTCACCTCCACCCTCGCCTTCAGTGCCCGCCCGTGGCTGCCTTTCTCTCTCACTAGTCTCAGGTGACAGCATCATCACTGTGTCTTTCCAGTCCTTTTTGGAAGTTGGCAAGATGTGCAGGCGAGGTAAGTGGGTGATGAAGGCAGACTGGGTACCATGATGAGCAGATGATTGGGTTATTGGGACCAAGGGCATCCTCAGCGCTTCTACCATCACCCCCGGGGGCAATGCCTAAACAGAGGGGTGTGTGGCCTCAGGACTGTGTGCAAGCCCCAACTCCCTGCCTGGCGGAGCGTGTGGCTGTGGAGGTGGCACGAGGGTGCTGTGCCTACAGGCGGGCAGAAGCAGAGCCCTCCGAGCCTGCGGCAGAGAAAGACCGCGCTGCCGCCCGCCCTGGCGGTCCTCCTGGGCCTCCGGACCCACAGACAGGTGGGTGGGAGGCAGGGGAGGCTTTCCTGCATGTGTCCACGACGACGGTGTGTTAGCCTTTGGGGCTTTCGGTGGCTAATTTGCAGCGTGACCTCCTGGGCACCTGGGTGTGCTTGCCCTCAGAGCAGCACCTGCCTTGCCCTCTGCCAGGGCACCTGGTGCTAGAGCTGGGTGAGCCCCCAGCAGCCTGGCCGTGGCATGCCCACAGAGAGGCCCCTGCAGTCCTGCCAGGAGGCTCGGGAAACCCCGTCTCCACTGGCTCCCTGGCTGCAGCCCCTCTAGCCCGGCTGAGAGGGACCAGGAGCGGCCCTGCCGGGAGCGGGCTCAGGGGAAGCCAGGAGGGGCTGGAGTCTGGTTGGGCTTGGAGGTGAGCCCTGTGTCCCAGGCAGGAGCCCGAGGACCACGCCCCCCATGAGGCCTCTCTGGTCTAGAAACACGGCCTCCAGAGCACGCTGTGGTCTGTCCCCAGGAGGTGTCTGCTCCCAGCCCCGCCAGCTCTTTGCACCAGAAAGGGGGGCCTTGTCCTCAGTGGTACCCCTGAGAGGTGGGTCAGCACCCCTGGGGTCCCACTGCCCTCTGGGACCTCTGAGCGGCCCGTGGTTCTGGCACAGGCTTCTGACACGTGTGCCGAGGTCCGAGCTGGATGCTGGAAGCGGCTAAACACCCTGACCTACCAGGCCCCGCCTCGCTGCTCTGGTGGCCACTGGGTAAGAGGAAGGTGTCCTGGAGCCATCGTCCCGGGACACGAAAATCAGCCTCTGACTCAGCCCCGGCCGCGGAGTCGGGCCTCCGAGAGTGTGTCTCTCAGCTCCCAGGGGGTTCCGGGGGCAGGTCGGAGGTCAAGATGCTTGTTCCACACCAGGCGCTGGGCCCAGTGGGTGACTTCCAGCGCCAGTCCCATCTCACATCGCCGACTGTCAGCTCCCCTGGCCGAGGCCTGCAGGGCCCTGACCTCGCCCAGCCACACCCGCCACATGCCTGCTGAACCTGCCCTTTGGGGGTGGGGGCGGGGAGTGTGGACTTGTCTCTCTGATCCTCATTGAATCCTAAGGCCACGAGGCCACTGGCCACAGCAACCCAAACCTCAGTCGTGGCTCCAGGACAAGGGCTGGGAGGCACGGAGTCTGGATCCTCCTGCGACCTCGCAGCCCAGGGCAGGGGTGGCCGTGGAATCGGTTCTGTATCTGAGCTTCGTCTCCTGGCCGCAGGGAGAGGAGGCTGCAGGTGGCCGTGAGGTCGCAGGAGCCATGCAGGTGAGGACAGCCGCTCTCGCGTGCGTATCCGCCAGCGAGGCTACGCTTGCTGCTGTAAGGAGCTAGACACCTCCGAGCGTGAACAGAGCATTTCTCCCCGGGCTGCAGGCTCCGGGGATGGCGAGGCAGCACTGCGAAGGGCAGACACCGGGGTCCACGCTGGTCGTCTCCACTTCCCTCTTGACGCCAGACTTCGGGGTCGCTGTGTCAGGAAGGGAAGCAGGAGACGCAGGCTGGCTGTAAAAGGGTCCCTCAGCCACAGCCCACAGCCATTGGCCAAAGCAAGGTGCACAAACATCCGACCTTGAGGGCCTCATGCTCAGAAGGAGCAGCGAATCTGAGACCTGGGTGAGGGCGTGTCGCGTGCACCGCTGCGTGTGAGTACGTGCTACCATCGGTGGCGAGGGAACACCGCTGCCCCAGGACAAGAGGCTGGGCTCGAGGGCACGCACCTTGGTTGCACGGCTTTCTGCTGTGTGAACTCGCCCCTCGGAGTCCTTGCCCCTCCAGCACTGAAACGCTGAAAAATTCCAACGGGTTACGAAACGAGCGAATAGATAGAAACTCCGCATCGAGCCGTCCATGCCTGATAGCCCCCCTCAGGGTCCGCGCCGCCGTCATATTTCTAACTGGCTAATGCCTGTCAGCAGCAGCTCTTCCTTCGGAAACGGAGGAATTCCAGGCACGACGCGCTGAAGACCCATCTTGCGACCATTCATCCTCTGGCTTGGGGTGTGAGATGACATTATGTGACGTTTTGAGCCGTTATTTGCAAAAACCTCCTTTTCCAGCCAACCTCTTCCAGAAGAATCTTCACCTCCTTAAGGGGGAGCCTGGATTTGGGGGTGTCCCAGCCCTACAGAAGTGGCTCGGGCAGCTGGCCCACCAAAACTCGGTGCATTAAAGTAAAATCAGAGGTTCAGCCGCCAGCCTCCCAGCTGACACGCCTCCGGGAACCTGACACACCTGGAGGCTCTGGGCGGCTGGTCACTGGCGCTGCGCTCAGCTCTGCCAGCACTCAGCCTTCGTTCCAGGGCCCAGGACTCAGAAACGAGCAGAGAAATCATCTGCTCGCGTGGAGTTAGCATTCCGGCAATGGAAACCACCGAGGAACCCTGTGGGGAACGAGTTCTGTTTCAGGGATAGGGCGTGAGGGAGAAATTGTGCGAGGAAGGGAAGCGAGGACGCCGTGTGGGGAGGGCAGGAAGCGAGGACGCTGTGTGGGGAGGGCGTGACCGCCTCGACAGAGGGGCTGGGGGGACCTCCTGGAGAGGACCCTTCTAATCAGAGACACGAATGAAAGGTGGGCCAGTAACGCGCAGAGCGGGCCCAGTATTCCAGCCAGTGTGTGTGTCTGCGTGCATGTGTATGTGCACACGGGCTCATGTATTTGCAAAGCGCATGTGTATTTGTGTGCATGTATGTATATGTGTGCATACACGCGTATGCATGTGCAAGAGTGTGCATATACGTGTATGTGTGTGCACATATGTATATGTGTGCCTCCGCATGCATAGATGTGTGCATGTGTATATGTGTGCATGTGTGTGTAAGAGAGAGTGTGTGCATGTGTGTGTGTAAGTAGCATTGTTCACAGGCATGGCTAGTTATAGCTGCATGTTCTGTGCTGGCTGGTGCCTACCTGGGTGCTAAGGTCATCTGCCAGACAGTGCGGGAAGAGCACATGTGAAGGTCCCGGGCAGGACGTAGCTGGGCTCGTTGAGGAGCAGAGGAGGGGAGCAGTGCCTGGTGCCCTGTGCACAGCAGCGGGGATGGACGGTCCCCTGAAGACGGCCTTGCTGCCCATGGTAGTGCCAGGCCTGTGCGCTGAAAAGGCCGCTTCAAAGCCCACACTGGCCTTCATCCCACAGCCCGCTCCTCTGTTCCATAATCGTGGTCCTGGGAGATGCCGGTCCTCGAGGCTCTGGGTCTGGCAGGAGAGCGCCGCGCTCTTGAGGACCTCAGGGCCTCCCCGGGCAGGGCAGTCCCCCCCACCCCCCTCCCTCAGTGATTTTGAATCACATGGCTGCTGGGAAGTCTCTAGGGCTCTTAGAGAGTCCTGCACTGAGCCTGAGGATTGAGGGAACTCAGGGTCCACCCCTGTTTGGAATGGATTATGGGGCCCTGGGACCTGGTAAGTGGGGGGCCCTGAGATCTTCCAGGAGAGGGTCCTGCTGGTCAGCCCTGAACGAGGTGGCACCGGAGTTGAGGAAACAAAGCCGTCCTCACAGGCTTATCGAGTCCGCCGTCTGCTCCCTGCGCTCCCCTAGCCCCCTGCATTCCCCCCCACCCCCCCTCCCCCCCGTGCTCCCTTGCCAGTAATTGCTTTCTCGGCATTCCAGGCCAGGAGGTCACGGTAGATCCTCTTCCTTCAAATAGTCTCCCGACATCAAAGTGGAAGGGCTGGAAGGTACGAAGGAGTAAACCGGGGAGGGTGCGTGCTGCTTCTCCGCGCTCTCATGTCTGGATGTGCAGGAATGCCGGGCGGGCACGGCCCTATCTCCCACCTCCCCCACGCCAGGAAGGGTGGCGGGTGGGAGTGTGGTCTCCAAACGCAGTCTTGATTGGGACAGACAGCGGGGCAGGGGCTGCATGAAAGCGCGAGTCAAGGGCGAGATTTTTCAAGTTGAGATGGTGCGGTGGATAACAGGGGCGGATGGCACGGGGCGGATAGCAGGGGGGATGACAGGGCCGCCTGAGCAATAAAGCATGCGCACGGTGGGAGGCAGGCTGATGGGTGGCAAGGAGTGAGCATCGGAGGGCACAGCCCCGCTGGGCCCCGTTTTCTCGCCTGCAAAGAGCATCTTGGAGTCGAGCGTTTCTGCAGCCGAGATCCTCCCGAATACGGCTGGCCTGCGGACAAGGCGTTCTCTTCCGACAGCAAATGGCTCACTGAAGAGCTGAGAGCAGTTTCGTGGTCATCGCTGGGCCTCAGCCTGCAAGGCTCACCTCAAAGCTCACCGTTGGCTGGAGGGCCTCCCGTGGGAGCCAAGGCAGAGACCACAAGCTTCAGGTGACAAAGCAAAGGCCCTGCCGGCCGGGTGCAGCTGAGGGCCTCCGGAGGAGCCCTGGGCGGACAGGACGTGCTGGGAAGGCACCGCCAGGGAGCCTCTGGGGCAGCGAGGACAGATGCTGGTGGCAGAGGCTGGTGACCAGCCAGGTGATGGCATCGGAGGGCTGGGCGGGGCCCACGTGTGTGTTCCTGAATGAGCCATTCTAGCAGTGGGCACCCAAGGCTCAATGCAAGTTTGATTTTAAACGTTTCTCCCCATCTCCTCCTTTTAAATGAAATTCATACACTTTTTTATAGTGCAACTTGGCAGTATGCCTCAAAAAGCTTAAATAAGGTCACACTTCACTCAGAGGCTTTATTTCCAGAACGTATTTCGAGGAAATGCGCAGGCTGACAGCCACCGTTAGCTGAGTGCTGTGCACAGGCAGGGCCGCAGCGAAGCCAGCCTATGGTTTTATTTTGTTCTCAGCATCACGGAACGTCTAGACGGAGGATATGCTCACTGCCATGCTGTGGTGAGAAAGGGGAGACCAGGAAAGGCTAGTCCATCTGCTGGAGGTTGCAGTGAGCAAGGGAGCCAGCCAGGGTTTCAAACCCACGTCTCTGCGCCACAAAGCCCATTTCCAGCCCCTCACCATTTCCCCCCTCTTTCGGGACAAAGACGACGACTTATGTTTAAGGATTGATTAAACCAATCATGTGGTTCCTATGCTCGAAGTGATGAAGACATGGACAGTGAGGGTGTAGAACCCCTAGTGCCGAGGAAAGCTATTGCGACTGTTACGTTTAGCTGAAGAAGTATTGTGCACAATGCGAGCCTAATTTTGTGAAGAAGTGACAGGGGGCAGGTGCTAAAATAAAATGTTGATATGTGTTATGTGTTAGTATTGGAATTGTGGGTGACTTTAATCTTATTTATACCTTACGTAGTTTCAAAATGTTCTTAAAAGAGATGGTATGGCTTTTTTTTTAATCAGAAAAGGTAAGAAATATCACAAAACAGTTTGCTTCTTATTAGTAGTGAAATTCTGGAAACTCAGCGGAGGAAGAAAACACCCCGATCCGGCACTCAGGCATCCGCACGACCATTCTGACTTGTTTCCTCTCGGTCTTTCATCTGCGTGAGGCCTGTTCATGGTTTATTTCAAATAGTGGTGTTCAGGGTTAAATGTGGGCAGCGTGGTTTCCGTGGCGATTGGGAGCAAGAGAGTTCATTTCTTGTTCATTGTCTCCTGCCGTCTGAGGCTAAGATGCGCGCTTTCTTGCTCCTCGTTGTATTTGCAGCCACGCTAGCTCACTTTATAGATGCTCAATAAATACTTGCAGGGTGACTAAGGGGCGGGGGTGGGTATTGAGTTTTGCATAATCTAAGCAGGAGTTTTGCAGGGATGAGTTTGGAGAGCAGGCGCTGAGGTGGGGGCAGGCGAGATGGGGGGCCGTGGGGGAGGATCTCGAGCTCACGGTTAGAAATTGAGATTTGACATATAAGGCCACTGGGACTGCGTCCGCTCTTCCAAGTGGGGATGTTACATGATTAAAACCAGGGAGCGGAAACACGGTTCTGGCAGCTGTGGGGGTGGAGGCTGGGCCCCAGCAGCAGAGGGAGGGCTGGGGCTGGAGGGACTGGGACGGACGGGCGAGACCCTACTGTGAATCTGGGACCCCACCCCGGGGCAGGTGGGCAAGGACCTGGAGCCAAGCCCTGGGGAGGCCGGTGCCAGCCCGGAGACAGTGCCATTGAGGCAGTACCCCTCTCCCCCCATTCTGGCTGCCGGCTGCCGGGTGTACAGGAACAAATTTGTGGTGTGGAAGGGTTCCAGCCAGTCATCCATCACCCACGGCGAGTCCTCACTGAGCTCTCATCACATGCTCGCAGCCGCGCCCTTTCCAGAGAGAGTTCTGGAGGCGGGCCAGGGGTCTGCCCCGGCCTCGCCAGATCCTCCCCTGAACTTTGCTCCCTCTTTGCTCGGTTCCGTGTTTTCTTTTAATTCAGAAACAGCAACCAGCAACAGCTGGCAGCCCCTCCCTGCTCCGGCCTCGCCCTCCCCGTGGTTTGGCTGGGAGAGCGCGGGGCCCATCCTGGGGAGGGCTAACCTCCAGCTCAGGGCCCGGAGCGGGGCCCCAGCCCTGCCCTCTCTCTGCCTAGGGTCCCGGGAGGCAGGGCTGAGTGAGGACCTGGCTGCCCGCATCGCTCCTGTGCCTGGGGCGCTTGGCACAGGGGAGGGACCAGCCCAGCCCACCCAGGGCACATCAACGACTGTCCTGTCCGAGCCCCAGTTTCCTGATGTGCCAGCCCTGAGTGGCGGAGCCTGCCCTCCTCGCTGAGCCCTGCCCTGGGCAGTGCTTAGCGTATTATCATCAGTGTGTGTGCTTCGTCCCCCTCTCCCGCATACTGTGCGGTTGCTGAGGGCGGGCTGCACATGCCTGTGTCTTCCAAGATTTTGTGGGTGTTTTTTAAATTGTGTTTTGGATGCTATTGCTTGTTAAAACGTGAAGCACTTTATTTTTGTTGGTCCATAATACTGCCAAACACCAATGGAAAACACCATCACAAACCATTCTGAGATCCTTGCCTAATTGGCTAATAAAATGTAACTCACAAGACACAGAGGCCCATTGAGAATGGAGAGGATGTCGCAGCACGGCTTCATGCACAGCCGGGGGCGGGGGGCGGGGGCGTCCTCTCAGGGCACCGAGGAATCGCCCGACAGCACCTGGTGAGGGCTTGTGCTGCCAGCACACCTGTGTCTACCCAAGGCGCCCCTGGCACTGACCTGAAACCCCGCGGGCTGCTGGGGGCAGGGGCTGGCGTAAGGCGACCTCGCAGCCCATTGGGCGGCACAGCAAGTGCCCTTGGGCCCTGGTTGCTGAGTGGGCGGTGGGTGTGGCCGGGATCACAGTGGGGGTGGGGTGAGGCACCCTTCCCTGAAGGGTCCCCTCTTGCCTTTCCACACGCCGACGGGGCATCGTCCCAGCAGTTTCAGGGGAGTGTACCGAGGCGAGGCCTTGCTGGGCGGCTGACTGGAGAGGAGCCAGGTCTGACCGGGCCAGGCTCGCCCTGCGAGCACCTGGTGACCCTGGGGAGGCGAGCGCCGTGAGAATTCCGAGATGGTGCTTACACCTCCACCCAGGACGGCCACAGGTAGTCTGGGCACCTGCCGGTGGTCGGACGGGGCTCGGCAACCTGTCAGCGCTTCGTGTGACTGAGGGGCCCACGGGGCTTCACCCGGCGCTGGGCTTTCCCAGCTGAGACGGAGACTCCTGTGTCTGGCCTTTGCGCCTCTCTGGGGCGGGGGGAGGTGAACTTACAACCTCTCCCACGGAGCCTCCGGGCGGCGTCCTGGGAGCGGGAGGCTGCGTACCCGGTCTCGCGGTGAGGGACAGCCAGCCAGCGGAAGGGACCTGGTGGCAGGAGGCACGTGCCTGAGACAGCACACACAGCCGAGGCATGGGATCCCGGGAAATGGGCCAGTTTTTCAAATAGAAACATCAACTCTTAAATAACGCTAACTTGGAATAACCGCTAAAAATGCTAATGAAAAACGGCACATTTCTTTTTATTAAGGACACATGGTTTTCTTCCCGAAGGTAACGCACAGACGTGAAAAGTGGGTGTTCGCAGAGAAGGAGCTGGAGGGAGGAACAAGTCCATCCTAAGCCACCCGCTCAGCGCTCGCCCTGGCTACGCCTGGGACAGGCGTCAGGCGCAGGAATAGCCAGGCCGCCCTGTCGGCTCCACACGGAGCCCCACACGGCCCGCACGGCTCTGCCTCTGGAGAGAAGTTGGGTAACTTGGTTGGAATAACTTGGGGATCCCTCTGGAGGTAGCAGCACTCTGGGGAGTGTGCAAATTTCTCCGGCCCCCAGAGGACCAGCATGTGCAAGGACGAAGGCCATCTGTCCCCCGAAGGGGCAGTGACCCCCGGCTCCATTCCTTCACGGGAATGAGGTCGGGAAGGGAACACAAGCCTCCGAACACCGCCGTGCCCGTGGGCACCCTGAGCAGCCCAGGCTCTGGCCCCTGGGACTGCAGTTAGCTGGGGCGGTGGGGGACGCTGCAGTGACCGGGAGAGACGAGGCCGTGCTGGGCTCCTGCAGCGAATACAGCCCGGCCGTCGCTTGCAGGGCCTGTGACATGTGAGCGAGGGGCTGGGCTGATGCCGGCTACTTTGGGGCCACATGACAAATGAGGGGAACAGCTGAGGCCAACGTGTGAGTGGGAAGAACTGAGAGCCGCCTCACAAGAATGCCCACCCCTCCGCGGGCCGGACCAGGCCAGGAGGGCTGCTGTGGGTGATCAGAACACACATCCCACTGACCTTCTGTGAACAACAAGGAAAGTGCCGTGGCAGCCCAGAAAGTGTCCCCCAGCTTACGATTCCAGACGAGGCACTGACAGATTGCATGTGTGAGTGGAAAAGGTTGGCTGTCACACCCTGAGCCTCCAGTCGCCACCCCCGCTTGCTTTGTGGGCGGTTCCTGCTTGTAGCTGGGGGTCAGCCGAGCCCCGAGGACCCGGATGGCCCAGGCTTGAAGGAGAAGCTCCCACTTGGCGCAGGGCCACTGTGTTCGGCAGGGGGGTCAAGCAGAAGTGGCTCAGCAGGTGGGCGGAGGCCCTGCCTGAGCACAGTGCCGGCAAGGCACGTTCAAGGTGTTCTCTGCATAAATGTGACAGTGACAAGTCCAGAGCTGAAAGCAGCTGGGTTGGTAACTGCAGCTGTCAACACGCCTGGACCAGGCATCTGGTTGGTTTATGGAAACTCAGACCCTCTGGCGGAGTACTTACGCTGGGGATTTCACCATGTGGCTGATGTGGTCAGTCCCCACCTGTCTCACAGGGCAGGGACATCGCCCTTCCTGGGGTCCCGCCCTGAGCGCCCTACCCTGAGCTCCCCGAGGCGAGCGTGTGCTTTGCCTCCCCTCTGGCCTCTGTTCCCTGCAGCACACCCTTTAACCGACAGGGTGTTTCTAATCGAAGCTGTCACTTCCACTTCTGTAGTTGGAACTGTCTAAAATGTGTTCCTGGGTCCGTTTTCTCCTCTGCCATCGTACTCTCTGTACTCAGTGTTCTCATCTGTGAAATGGGTGTGATCACAGTTCTCGCCCCGTTTGGTTATTAGGTGGGTTACCTAAGTAAAGCATGTCAAGGCAATGGGACTAGAAAGTGCTCAGTAAACATTCGTTGCTAATGTCACGTGATATTATTATCATCACTACATGTTTCCTCGAGCTCTTCCTGACGCGGATGCTGGCGGATTTCCCTTCCACAGGCGAGGACGGTCAGCGAGAGCCCCACTCGCTTCTGGTGAGCAAAATGACCAAATCTCAGCAAATTTCCTGTGCGGCTAGTTCTGGCCATTTTCGTCGCTGCTGATGCCTGAGGGACGCCGATCACCTCCGGCGTGTGGCTTTTCTTGGCAGTGGAGCTGAATTAAGTGGAATGGAGATATTAAGTGTCTGAGTGGTGAATAAGAGGCGCTCCCTGGGCCTGAAAAGAATGAGGCACATTTGATTAACGATGTTAATAGTCTGGACTTCCCAGGAATTCCCTTTTGCATGACTTCCAAATAGCTGAGTTGGTGAGGCATTTTATAGGTGTCGAAGGTATGTTTTTTGCATGTTTGTAAATATGTTGTCCGTCTCAGTGTTTACATCAGTAAAAACAAATAAGAATGTTTATGTTTACAGTACAACGATGACTGTGAACGTTGCTCGAAGCGGCTGGTTATGTCATGAGGGTCAGACCTCGCTCGGGGTTGTCCACCTTCTGCCTCTTGTCTGTCCCCAGCCTCCGCGATGCTGGCGGCTCAGTGTGCCGCCTGCGGTTTCCTTCCGCAGATTCCTTGCTTGTTGATGCGTGGACTCAGGTGCCCGTCCCTGAAGCGCGGGTCCGTGGATGGCTCACTAGGGGCATCAGCACCAAGAAAGCAGCCCCTGACCTCACAGCCCTCCTTTCAGTGGGGCAAACAGAAAATCAACTCACAAATCACCCAGTGATGACCTATGGTGATGACGGTAGGAGAAAAACGGGGTCCGCAGGTCAGAGTGGAGATGGAGCAGAGGGAGCCCGCCGCCTGGAGAGGGGAGGGTGCCTCTCTGATAAAGAAATAACGGAACAGCAGCCTGAGGATGTGAAGGCATGAGGCATGTATGTCCAGGGCAGGTGGGACAGGCAAAGGGAGGCCAGCGCAAAGGCCCGGTGGTGCCGTCTTGTTCAAGGGTGTCATGAAGGACCGGAGAAACCCACATTTTAAAAAGGGGGAGGGTTTGAGATACTTACAAGACCATAGACCGGGAACCCAGATCACAGTAAAGCACATGTTTATGTTTATATTTTGTTTTATGATCGGCCAGGTTCGGCTCTTCTCTGCCATGATCAGTTAGTGGATTTGCCACGTCTTCCACGGGAGCATGGCTTGTGGGCGGGTCAGGGCGGGGCAGGGTGGTGTGGGGCCTCTATTTGCCATCGTGGAAGTAGACCGGTCCCAAGAGAAACACGTGTCTCGCATTCAGTTCTCCCTGGTGGCTGAGACTGGCACAGAGCTGGGAGACAAGTCCCTGCAGTCATTCCTGTCCCCCATTCCTGACCCTGCCCACCCGCCGTGGCCTGGCCTCCTGTCCCCTGCCCTGACCCTGTCCACCCGCCGTGGCCTGGCCTCCTGTCCCCTGCCCTGACCCTGTCCACCCGCCGTGGCCTGGCCTCCTGCCCCCTGCCCTGACCCTGTCCACCCGCCGTGGCCTGGCCTCCTGCCCCCTGCCCTGACCCTGTCCACCCGCCGTGGCCTGGCCTCCTGCCCCCTGCCCTGACCCTGTCCACCCGCCGTGGCCTGGCCTCCTGCCCCCTGCCCTGACCCTGTCCACCCGCCGTGGCCTGGCCTCCTGCCCCCTGCCCTGACCCTGTCCACCCGCCGTGGCCTGGCCTCCTGCCCCCTGCCCTGACCCTGTCCACCCGCCGTGGCCTGGCCTCCTGCCCCCTGCCCTGACCCTGTCCACCCGCCGTGGCCTGGCCTCCTGCCCCCTGCCCTGACCCTGTCCACCCGCCGTGGCCTGGCCTCCTGTCCCCTGCCCTGACCCTGTCCACCCGCCGTGGCCTGGCCTCCTGCCCCCTGCCCTGACCCTGTCCACCCGCCGTGGCCTGGCCTCCTGCCCCCTGCCCTGATCCTGTCCACCCGCCGTGGCCTGGCCTCCTGCCCCCTGCCCTGACCCTGTCCACCCGCCGTGGCCTGACCTCCTGCCCCCTGCCCTGACCCTGTCCACCCGCCGTGGCCTGGCCTCCTGCCCCCTGCCCTGACCCTGTCCACCCGCCGTGGCCTGGCCTCCTGCCCCCTGCCCTGACCCTGTCCACCCGCCGTGGCCTGGCCTCCTGCCCCCTGCCCTGACCCTGTCCACCCGCCGTGGCCTGGCCTCCTGCCCCCTGCCCTGACCCTGTCCACCCGCCGTGGCCTGGCCTCCTGCCCCCTGCCCTGACCCTGTCCACCCGCCGTGGCCTGGCCTCCTGCCCCCTGCCCTGACCCTGTCCACCCGCCGTGGCCTGGCCTCCTGCACCCCAGCCCCTTGCGCTCTGACAGCTTCAGTGAGTGGGGAGGGGCAGGAATGTCAGAGAGCTGCTCCAGAATGACTCCCATCCCCCCAGGGTTCCTGGGAAGGAGACTAAAGAAGGAAGTTGAATTTTTATTGTTCATTCAGAAATGAAATGAATTATTTTAAAAGTAATTTTTATTTATTGATTTTAGTGGGAGAGAGAGAGGAAGGGAGAGATAAAGAGAGAGAGAAACATCAGTTTGTTGTTCCACTTATTTACGCATTCAATGGTTGATTCTTGTATGTGCCTGACTGGAATTCGAACCCGCAACCTTGTTGTATCGGGGATAATGCTCTAACCAACCTAGCTACCTGGCCAGGGCATGAAATGAATTCTTGAAACAGGGAAGGCCACCACTGCTGAGCTGGGGTTGCTCAGCTGTGGCTCGCAGTCCCCAGAGGAGAGCAGCTGACCAGTTAGCTTCTCTGGTCCTGGGGTCTGTAGCCGGAGATCAGCTGTGGGACTAGGCCTGCGATGACTTGCCGGTGTCAGTTCTGGGTCCTCGCCTGACAGACCTCGGAGACCAGGAAGTCAGAGAGTTGGCAGAGATTCCCTATCGTCATGCCCACGCACCCTCCAATAGTGCCATCCCTTCTTCCATGACCCAAGAGGAGACGGTTGGTTAAGTGGGCACTTCAATTTAAAGGGCCCTGAGGTGGCCAAGCTGGAGAGAAAACGCAGGAAGCAATGGGGGGGGGGGCGGCGAGGAAGCTGGAATTTGCTTAACCCTGTTGGGATGTGGAAAGAAAAGATGAAGATTTGGGTAAAGTAACTTTCAACCCAGGTGGGCCTGGAGGCTGGAAGGCAGCTTCATGCATTTCCAGACACTGACCACCAGGGGGCGCTTGAGTTCACAGCACTGTCGGGAGCAGGTGGGTCCCGGTGGTGGCATTGGGCAAGGGACAGAAGCTGGCTTCCAGGACGGAATGCAGGGAGGTCATCTGCTGACTCGGCGTTCTCGGTGACGACCACTATTTTCAAACGCCACGGCCAGCACACTGTCCCTGCGGGAGGGCCCCGTGGGAGGCTCTGCCTTGGTGAGGCAGGTGGGCGCCTCCCCTGCACTCACCCAGGGCTGCCACCAGACATTTTATTTTTAAAATTTGTCACTAGAAAATAATTTCTGCTCCTGACACGAAGGGTCTTCTTCCTTTGCAGTTTGGTCTTTCTTCAGTGTGACCACCGGGCACTCTTGTGAGGTGTCGGCAGTTAGGACGTCTGAGCCCCCTTTTCTTTGTCTAAGGGGGCTCCTCCCTCTTCTCCCAGGCGGGTGCAGGCAGGGCTCTCTGCCCGACCAGACACAGGTGCAAACTGGGCGCCCACGTGGGGCTTAGGCATGGCTTCCTCTGGCTCCTTGTGTGGCTGGGTGAGAGTGGGAAGAGAAACAGGTGGCTGGTCCCTTCTGACCCCCCTAAAGGCACAGTCCGGGGCTGTGAACCAGTGCTGAGGCCCAGTGGGGTCCCAAGGGTACTACACCTGAGACAGTGTCTCGGGCCAAGCCCTTGTCTTTCCCAGGGGGTACACATCGGGTGTTTGTAGACTTAAATTTCCAGGGGCTCCAGGAGGGCCTGTGATCCAACATTCACAGAGAAATTCGGGGTGAGGTTGAGGCCTGAGAAAAGTTATGCATTAGCCAGAGCCAGGTTAGGGGACGGAAGCCGACCAGTGACTGAAATGGCGAGAATTTCATACAAAGAACAGTTAACTCGGCATCACGCGGTTACCTAGGTTACAGAAAGGCCAAGGAGGGCACCAGGTCATCGTAAATGTAGCAGCTGCAGGAGGTCCCCTCCTTTAGTTCAACAAAGGGAAGGCGGTGGAATTAAAAAACTCAGGACCTGATGCAGAGGCTGTAGATGGGGCTGGGCTCCGAGGTGGACATCGGGGAGCAGCCCTGCGGGGGAAGGTGCAAACGAGGGCTGGGCCAGGAGCGGGCAAGGAGACGTGGGAGGGACCCAACCCGTATTTCCCCCCTTTCCTATTTTTTATTGTTGATGCTTCAACAGGTTTGATGACCAACCCCTCAGCTGTCAGACTGGCTGCCTGGGTTCCTGACCCTCACGCTGGAGAAAGTTCCGTGCAGATGGCAAGCCAGGGGTCTCTGTGCTGCCCTCCACAGCGGAGGCCCCGGGGGAACCTGCCCCGGGAGCTGCCACCCTCTTGTGGACACATATGGCTCTGCAGGCTGGGGCTTCACCTGCCGCCCTGAACTTCAGGGCGGCCCGCTGGATCCCCTGATCAGATGAGGAAGCGCTCAGCACTCCGAGTGAAGATGTCTTTCTTCAAAAGGAATAAAAGTCTCATCGCTGAGATCTCCACTCACTGTTCAGAAAACCTGACGGCCTACGTGGCCAGGAGCAGACTCCACAGCCGGACATCGGCCTGGGACCGCAGGGTCCCGCTCACCCGGGCAGCAAGCGCTTTGTAAAGCGTCAGATGGCGAATACTTCAATCTTCGACCAGACTGGCCCGCTTTGCCACACAACTCTGCCACCGCAGTTGGAGAGCAGACATAGGCGGGACCCAAAGCAGAGAGCGGTCTGTGTTCAGATACAACCTTATCGTTGAAATTTCGTGTAATTTTCATGTGTCACAAAATATTCTCCTTCTATTTTAAACATGCTTTTATTGATTCCAGAGAGGAAGGGAGAGGGAGAGAGGGACAGAAACATCAACCATGGGAGAGAATCATGGATTGGCTGCCTCCTGCACACCCCCTACTGGGATTTGAGCCCAAAACCCGGACATGTGCCCTGACCAGGAATTGAACCTTGACCTCCTGGCTCACAGGTCAATGCCCAACCACTGAGCCACACTGGCCAGGCTCCTTCTGGTTTTATAAAATTATTTTAAAAGATAAAAACCGTTCTTAGCTTGCTGCCTTACGAAAGCAGGCAGCGAGCTGGGCTGGGTCTGTGGTGAGTCCACGGGCTTCAGTCTCAGTCTGCACAGGCAAAGGCATGCTGGGCCGAGTGAGCTGAGCCGTGCACCTTCTGCCCCACCTCGACGTCCCGGGAATGAGCTGTGCGGATGGGGTCTGGCCTCGGCCAGCGAGCCCTCAGCTCCCACAGGCACAGGTTTCCGGGTTTCTGTGGGAGAGATTCCTGCTCCAAATTCCCCCCTTTTCCTACCTAGACAGGGAGCCTCATTGTCATTTAGATCTGTGTTTCTGGGTCTCTCAAATCGAGGTGCTCACAAACCGAACCTGAGGCGTAGGGAAGAGTGGCCGGTATACCATCTCCTCACCGCTAAGCCCAACCCCTCAACGCACTGAAAATAGGGTGGGTTCAGTGAGAGTGTGATTCTGGCGTGTTTTCCCAGGAACTCTGTCCTTTTCTTTTAAAACTTCACCTGCGGGTGTTTTTTAATTGATTTTTTCTTAGAGAGAGGGGGGGAAGAGAGATGCATATGAGAGAAACATCGATGGGCTGCCTACTGCACCCCCTACTGGGAATTGAACCCGAAGCCCTTTGGTGCTTGGGGTGCTGCTGCAACCCGCTGAGCCACGGCCAGGGCGGGAGCCGCCCTTTAGCACAAGCCGGCCCTGTGCTCCCTGACACGGGACGTGCAGCTCCCTGTTTCCCGGACGTTCAGCCCACACGTTGGAGGGAAGCAGAGAGGGGAATATGAGGACTGCGGAGGCTTCAAAGGGCTTCTGGGGGGAGGAAAGAGCAGCTCTGAGCAGCATTGCCTTTTGGGGTACAAGCGGAGGTAAGGCCTGTCTTTCTGTTTTTTGCTGTGGGAGAAGGAATTCCGGAGGACAGCGAGCACCAGGACCTGGCGGGTGGGGAGACGGGCTGCAGGCGGGCACCGCCACCGCAGTTTGTCTCCCCCGCTTTGAACCCTGTCAGCATCTGCTTTTCCTTCTTCCCTGCCCACCTGGCAGCAGCTCTGACTGGGCCCGGCGCGGACAGAGCTCTGCAGGT
Source organism: Plecotus auritus (assembly GCF_963455305.1). Taxonomy (NCBI): domain Eukaryota; kingdom Metazoa; phylum Chordata; class Mammalia; order Chiroptera; family Vespertilionidae; genus Plecotus; species Plecotus auritus. Next base: position 2,617,022 of record NC_137778.1, on the reverse strand, counting down.
AAAGGTGTGTGGGCCTGGAGACGGGCATGGACAGGTGACGCCACGTGTCATATGCTCGGCAGCCCAAAGGGACCCGAGGAGGCCCCCATGGCCTGCTGGAGAGCATAGGAGGAGGGGCGGCAGGCAGGCGGCAGGAGGCAGGCCTCTGGGTAAGGTCCCCATCACTGTGGCGCGGGGTCAGTGCTCGGAGTTAGTGTCCGGGAGAGCGCGGGGGAGGCCAGAACAATTTGTGTGGCTGGTTGTGAGGAGGAACTTGGACTTTCTGGGGCCAGGAGCTCTGTCAGAAGACCTGCCCTGCATGCCTGGGAGCCTGCAGTGACGATACCATACGGACAGCAGGGGCCGCCCGCCCGGGCTCTCGTCTGTGAAGTAGGGGTTGGGCTGGCTGAGCCCACAGGTGCCTCCAGGCTGACTTCCCGCCACCAGCTCGTGTTTCTGCTCAGGAGGCCCAGCACCCTGTGAGGTGCTGGGGAGACTGGCTGCCCGTGGGGTGGGGTGGGGGGTCGATGAGGCCACTACCATGTCTGCAAGTGCGTCAGTGGGAAGCCAGAGCCAGAGCTGGGAGAAAGCTGAGCCGCCAGGAGCGCTGACGGTGTCCTCCCCTCCACCCTGCCCAGATGTTCTGGGAGGTTCTGGCAGGGCTCCGGGCACACCCACGGTGTTCGGGCCAGCAGGGCAGGCAGCGAGCTCCACTACCTGGCTCTCAGCTGCTGGCACAGAACAAGGGTGGGGGGCAGTCATGGTGAGGCCTGGGGCTGCCGGGTGGGCACCCTGCGGCCAGGACGGATCTGAGGCCAAGCTTTGGTCACGGACACTTGGCAGCTCCAGCCGGGACGGAGTGCTTTCAGGCTGACGCTCAGGGCGGACCTCCTCTGCTGCGTGTGAAATCCATGAGCTAATGAATGTGCAAACACTTGGAAGGTCACCACACGTCCCTTGCACCATCCCTTCTCTCTCCCTGCCCTGTGGCTGCCCTGCCATGTCCCCGCTCTTCTTCGGCGCCTCTCTCCTGCCTTCCTCCCGTCCCCCCCCCCCCCACCCCTCCTCCCCCACCGGCCACCGGCCAGCACTGAGCTTTGCTGGCTGGGTCTCAGAGGTGACTTGTCCATTCCTTCCCCGGACGTTCATGGCTGCTTCCCTGCCCTGGTGCAGGCCCTGGTTTCTTACTCATACTCGAGTGATAACGTCTATCTCTCCCTTTAATTGTCAGCCACACAGCGACCAGGTGCCCTCATCGCAGGCCACACCTTGTCATCTTACTCCCCAGCCCCAGGCTCTCACAGGCTCTCTGCTGCCTGCAGACTAACAAGCTGGCAGGCCCAGGATTCAGACCCTGCTTGCCCACCGCCCTGGTGCCAGAGATCCTCGGACTCACCTGGGCTCCGCCCTTCATGCGTTCCCCGGGCCATCTGCCCAGAATGCCTGATGAATCCCCCCCCCCCCCATTTTTCAAGGCTCATAAAGGGTTATAGATTAATTACTCATTGGATAAGACATGTGGGAAGGGCTATATTTTAGATGCATCAAGTAATCCTTTTTCATGATCTCAGTAATGTATTCACACCAGATATTCATGTTGTGCTGAGGATTGGGATCAAAGGCTCTGTTTGCCCAGTCGGCACAGAGGTCTGGAGCTATGGGATTGAGGCTACACTTCCTTTTGGCTTATGCAAGCCAATTCATAACCACAGCTCTAATCCTGGTGCAACATATCTGTGGAGTGGCTGTTTCCCTTTTTGCTCTGGCTACCAGGAAGCTCAAAGGCAATTTGACTCTCAACCACAGTAACTGTTGGCTCATGCAAACAGTCACGCAGAACAGGTGCCAAGTATTGTTCAGAACTATGCTGGACCAAATGTGGTGAGTAAGACGGAGACGTAGCTCCTGCCTCTAGGGAAGGCAGCTCTTAACTCACGTTCAGCACATCTGCATTATGTATTTTCCCTACTCCTGAGCCCGTCATTCTACTTATTAGTTTTTTGTATATATTTTGAGTTTTATGTTACTAAAATTCTTCTCAGAAGAGGTGAGGCTGAGTCACTATATACAGGGCAAGGCAGAAGGAGGTTTACAGTTGTGAGTACACGAAACACAGAATTTATTCTTGTATCATTATTTATTAATTATTGTATTATTTTCTATACGAACAACTGTAAACCTACTTTGTATACCATCAAAGGCAAAAATGTCTCAACACTGATAACGAGGTCACAGACTTCATCTTTATGGTCCCGAGTTGTGTATTTTTGTCCTTTTATTACAGACTTTCTCCTAAAGCCAACTGGACGTATAAATTCAACCAATCCACACTTTGATGTGTGCCTCACAATTGCGTAGGGCTTCCCTTTCCTGTCTCACCTTGTAAACTCAGAGTGACATTTAATATCCGATCACAATTAAATAGTAGCCCCAAGTTATTATTTGGGGGTGATTTGCTTTTCTGTTCCTGGTGCATAACTTTAATTAAAAATCCATTTTGTATTCATTCTATTTGCATGTCACCTCAAATCCTTTTTGGAGAGTGGGTGGGATATCGGCCATGAACGATTACCTGCTGAGTGAACAGGAAGCACCCACGGGCAGAAGGGAGGGGTGCGCAGGGTCAGGGCTGAGGGTGTCCTCTCAGCAGCCACTGGAATTTAATGTCCTTGGTGGGTGGAGGGACAGGTGGGCCCCTTCCTTCCTGGAAGTGCCTGGAAGTAGCTGGGGTTGCTGGCGGTGGTCTCGCCATCTGCTCAGCACAAAGCTGCTCCTGTGCTGGGCATTGCCCACGTGGGGGCGTGCTCAGAGCTCCGAGGGCCTCGGGCTGCTCCATTGGGCCTCGTGCCTGGGGACCTCTGCCTAAACCACCCCCACCTTTACTGTGGGCACTGAGGTGTGGTGGGCACTGAGTTATGGTGGGCACAAGGACCAGGGCCTGGGGTCCAGATGGTGACAGCCCCATCTCTTCACACATCTCTCTGTTTGGGGGCCTGGGAATTCACTCTTTGTGCCCCCACCCCCATTATTTCAAGGTTCCAGGTATTTGGTGTGAAATGTCACATACGGATGTCAAAGGTGGGGCTTGTGAGAGCCCAGTAGTGAGAGGCTTATGCAGGAAGCCTGCAGTCTGGGGACTTGTTACAGAGCATGTGGGATTATCCCCAAAGAAATTTCTTCACAGTCAAAGACTCTCTTCAATTTGGTTCAATTCCGTTTAACTGAAGTCACAGCTGGACCCCTGCACCTCATCACATATCTGTGCTTGTCCAATGATGATGATGATAATGATGGCGGTGGTGGTGATGATGGTGATGGTGGTGATGATAATGGTGATGATAGTGGTGATGGTGATGATGGTGATGATGATGGTGGTGATGGTGGTGATGATGATGATGGTGGTGTTGGTGGTGATGATGATGGTGGTGATGATGGTGTTGGTGGTGATGATGATGGTGGTGATGGTGGTGATGATGGTGATGGTGGTGATGATGATGGTGGTGATGGTGGTGATGATGGTGATGATGGTGATGGTGGTGTTGGTGGTGATGATGATGGTGGTGATGGTGGTGATGATGATGATGGTGGTGTTGGTGGTGATGATGATGGTGGTGTTGGTGGTGATGATGATGGTGGTGATGATGGTGTTGGTGGTGATGATGATGGTGGTGATGGTGGTGATGATGGTGATGATGATGATGGTGGTGATGGTGGTGATGATGATGGTGGTGATGGTGGTGATGATGGTGATGATGGTGTTGGTGGTGATGATGATGGTGGTGATGGTGGTGATAATGGTGATGATGGTGATGGTGGTGTTGGTGGTGATGATGATGGTGGTGATGGTGGTGATGGTGGTGATGATGGTGATGATAGTGGTGATGATGGTGATGATGGTGGTGATGATGGTGGTGATGGTGATGATGGTGGTGATGGTGTTGGTGGTGATGATGGTGATGATGGTGGTGATGGTGTTGTTGGTGGTGATGATGGTGATGGTGGTGATGATAATGGTGATGATAGTGGTGATGGTGATGATAATGGTGGTGGTGGTGATGGTGATGATGGTGATGATAGTGGTGATGATGGTGATGATGGTGGTGATAGTGATGATGATGGTGATGGTGGTGATGATGGTGGTGATAGTGATGATGATGGTGATGATGGTGGTGATGATGGTGATGATGGTGGTGATGGTGATGATGATGGTGGTGATGGTGATGATGGTGGTGATGGTGGTGATGATGGTGGTGATAGTGATGATGATGGTGATGATGGTGGTGATGATGGTGATGATGGTGGTGATGGTGATGATGGTGGTGATGGTGGTGATGATGGTGGTGATAGTGATGATGATGGTGGTGATGGTGGTGATGATGGTGATGATGGTGGTGATGGTGATGATGGTGGTGATGGTGGTGATGATGGTGGTGATAGTGATGATGATGGTGGTGATGGTGTTGTTGGTGGTGATGATGGTGATGGTGGTGATGATAATGGTGATGATAGTGGTGATGGTGATGATAATGGTGGTGGTGGTGATGGTGATGATGGTGATGATGGTGGTGATGATGGTGATGATGGTGGTGGTGATGGTGGTGATGATGGTGATGATGATGATGGTGGTGATGGTGGTGATGATGATGGTGGTGATGGTGGTGATGATGGTGATGATGGTGTTGGTGGTGATGATGATGGTGGTGATGGTGGTGATAATGGTGATGATGGTGATGGTGGTGTTGGTGGTGATGATGATGGTGGTGATGGTGGTGATGGTGGTGATGATGGTGATGATAGTGGTGATGATGGTGATGATGGTGGTGATGATGGTGGTGATGGTGATGATGGTGGTGATGGTGTTGGTGGTGATGATGGTGATGATGGTGGTGATGGTGTTGTTGGTGGTGATGATGGTGATGGTGGTGATGATAATGGTGATGATAGTGGTGATGGTGATGATAATGGTGGTGGTGGTGATGGTGATGATGGTGATGATAGTGGTGATGATGGTGATGATGGTGGTGATAGTGATGATGATGGTGATGGTGGTGATGATGGTGGTGATAGTGATGATGATGGTGATGATGGTGGTGATGATGGTGATGATGGTGGTGATGGTGATGATGATGGTGGTGATGGTGATGATGGTGGTGATGGTGGTGATGATGGTGGTGATAGTGATGATGATGGTGATGATGGTGGTGATGATGGTGATGATGGTGGTGATGGTGATGATGGTGGTGATGGTGGTGATGATGGTGGTGATAGTGATGATGATGGTGGTGATGGTGGTGATGATGGTGATGATGGTGGTGATGGTGATGATGGTGGTGATGGTGGTGATGATGGTGGTGATAGTGATGATGATGGTGGTGATGGTGTTGTTGGTGGTGATGATGGTGATGGTGGTGATGATAATGGTGATGATAGTGGTGATGGTGATGATAATGGTGGTGGTGGTGATGGTGATGATGGTGATGATGGTGGTGATGATGGTGATGATGGTGGTGATGGTGATGATGGTGGTGATGGTGTTGTTGGTGGTGATGATGGTGATGGTGGTGATGATAATGGTGATGATAGTGGTGATGGTGATGATAATGGTGGTGGTGGTGATGGTGATGATGGTGATGATGGTGGTGATGATGGTGATGGTGGTGATGATGGTGTTGGTGGTGATGATGATGGTGATATGATGATGATGGCTGTGACAGCAACTGAAGTTCATGGAATCTTATTATGTGCCTATCACTGTGCTAGGTATTTTGTTTGTGTTATTTCATTTAATATGCAAAGGGACACCCCAATTATTTCCCAGTTTACTCAATGGGAAAACAGAGGCTTAGAGAGGGTAAGGAATGCCCAAAGGCCATCATAAGTGGCGGAGTCCGTGAGCAGCCCCGGGTCGCCTCTAACCTGCAGCGCGCCTCCCAGCCGCGACGACTTTCCTTCAGACCCTGTCCACTCCTTCATGGGGAGGCTGTAGGGGACCAGCCGTACATTTAAACATCAGCTTAACCAGATTGATTGATGTTTCAGACCTGACATCTCTGTTATGAGAGACCTACGTTTCTCCTTTCTTGTACATATAAGCAACCTGGAGCTGGAGAGGTTGAGTGATTCAAGATGGACAGTTTACAAATGAGATTTTAAGAAATTATTGACACTATCACAGATGTCCCCACCCTCCCCCTTTGCCTGCCTCCCCCGGCCCCCGAGCCCCCTTCCCTCTGGCCATCCTACACTGTTGTCTGTGTCTATGAGTTATGCATACATGTTCTTTGGCTAATCCTGGATTTGAACTCAGATCTCTCTCTTTCCATCATACCCATGACAGACTGAAATTCAGGGCATTCTCTACTTAGTCATCAAGTATTCCTTGCCTCTCTCTGGTGTGCCCTTGCCTCTCTCTGGTGTGCCCAGGTGAACTTGACGCTGACCCTTCTCTGAAGGAGCTCACAGTCCAACAGGGAGAGGAGTGGGCGGGTAGATGATCCTCTTACAAGACCCATATACGGTGCTTTAAAGGGCGTCTTGGTCGGCCTGGCCCAGGGTCCCCTGTGCCTGGGCCATCCTTACCGTGTTGGCGGGAGATCCGCATTTGCCTGACTTCCTCCTCTTCCAGAAACTGCTTTGGGATGCCTCTGCCTCCAGGAGGAGTGGACGCACCTGGTCCTCCAGCTCCTTTGAGAGGTCTGACTGCCCACGGGACCAGGGCCTTTGGCCAAGAGCCCAGAGGCCAGGCGAGTCTGCGTTCCGGTGTGCCCCCGCGCCAGTCCCTGGCCGCCACGGGAGGGCCACACCACGGGAGGCGTGTCACATGTCTGGTTATTTTCCTCTCACTTGAAATGCACTTTGACATTTTTTTTTAAAAAACAAATAACACAATTTTCTCTTAATAAAACACAGAAATGAGAGCAAGAAAGGGAAAGTAAAACCGTGTCGCCGTCTTCTCCCTCTGCAGTGGGCGTCCTTGCTGTCTCCCCTCCGGCATTGGTCTCTCCTTGAATCTCAGCCACAGAGACTCTCAGGGCTGATAGTGTCGCCTCCATGTTTGCTGCCGCAGAAAGGGCTGGCTCCATGGCTGGGCTGCACATCTCGGGCCCTTTGTGACCTGGGGGACCTTTCCAGTCCCCTCCAAATAAATCACAGAAGAGAAACCTTTACCGGTTCAGACACATCACTCAGACCCATCAGGCAGTCTGCACCTGGGCGGAATCTGCGAATCACCTGAGGAGGACCTGCGGGTGTCCCTGCCCCCTCAGCTCTCTCCGCCCACAGCCTGTTTGATTTCACAAACTTCAGACTATGAGGGCCTTACAGACCATGGAGTGCAGCCCCTCATGCCAGGAGGGAGTACTGTTGTCCAGGGGACCTGGTGGCCCCTGACTCGAGAGCAGAGCTAGGAATGGAGCTCAGCCCTTTGATTTGGTTCCGTACCCAGCGTGTTCAGTGTGCTCTCACCTCCCCGGCAGCTCCCCCCCTCCCCCCCCCCCCCCCGCCTGCAGGGACCATACTACACACACCAGTGAAACAAACAGTGTTTATTCATCACAGGTCCTTGGCCTGGCTCTGCACAAGAACCTGGGGTTCATGGCATGACTGTGAGCCAGTCTCATCCTGCAGGCGCCCGAGGCCCACCAGCAGGGGAAGACGCTTCACCGAACAAGGGCGATGGAGAGGAAACATCCCTCCCCCAGTTCAACATGTTTCATCTGTGCAGGGCCTTCGGGGAATCCAAACTCTGCTGGGCACTTACAAACATTCCTCATGACGGTATGTGCCCTGCTCCGTGTTTTTCCTGTCTAACTTCTATTTTATATATTATCCTGAGATACTTGTACTTCATGTGCTTTTCACGCCCCACTCTTCCTGGGGTGGCAGGAAGCACCAAGGACAGGTGCCAGGGGACATGCCACTAGCCATCTGGGCACCTTGGAGAACTCTCCCAGCCCTGCGAAGCCCCAAAGACTCACAGGAAAGGATGCTTGCTCTGCCCATGTCAGAGGTTTGTTGGGAAGATGGAGCAACATCGTGCAGTGAAAGGACCTGAAGGCAGCAGCCGCACTCCAACGCCAAGCCTTACATTCTTTGACCCTTTCCACAGTTTCTCTGAAGTCATACGTGTGTCTGCTGACAGGAGGCACATGCAGTGGCCAGCGGGGTCACCACCCCCTTGGAGCAAGGGTTGCCAGCAACTTAAAAAAAAAACTGACCCTGTCCTTGGAGAAGGTAACAGAGCATGTTTGCTAAGTGGCATCTCGCCTGCGCAGGTTCACTTTGCCGTAGTGCCCGGTGATTCTAATGCAGTCCTGTCAGCACCGTGAGAGGCCCGGGGAGGCCCAGGAGCCGGACCTTCCTGGGGTTCTCAGGTGAGCCCCGAGCCCCCCTCCTCACCTGTGATGATTGGGATAATAACTTCTCCACCTCAGAGGGTGGTTGTAGAGATTAAATGAGTTAACCAAGCTCAGCACAAAATAAGTGCTGGTGAAATGTTAGCCCGCTTCATGGACTGTCCACTTGGGCCCAGCACCATGCTGGCCTCCTGGACACAGACCATTTGGACCCAGTTTCTGAGGTTAGGGGTGCATGCCCCCCAGATACTTTGCTTCCCTCTTGGGGACATCCTCCTTTGGTTTCCCGCTCCTTCCAATGTCACTGCAGGCTCCGGGTCTGAGTCAGATCCCCCCTGGGTTGCCCAGGAGCCTCATCCAGGCTTCCTCACGGATCCTATGGCATCTGCACCAACAGTCCCCAGTGGGTGAGCGCGTTTCGAGCCCAACCTCAGAACTCAAGGGGCCCTCTGGGTGACCAGAGGGGGCTTGGAGAGCTGGGAGCTCATGGGTGGAAACCACGCTGCAAGTGGCCTCCATGCGCGCCCCGCGCCGCCCGCGGCCGGCATGAGGGCTGTGCAGCTTTTTCACTTGCAGCGGCGTGCGGGCCCGTGGACCCGGTGGCGTGGGGAGCCCGGTGCAGGCCCGCGCGCCCCCAGGAGGCGATTACACGTGGAGGGAGGAAACTTGGCGGCCAGGGAGGTTTCCAGGGCCGTGAGGCGCGCCCGGCAGAGGCCTCGCAGCCGGCTCGGAACGGGAGCGCGGCGGCCCCTCCGCGGGACGCGCTCCAGCCCCCTCCCCGAGCTCCCCACCCTCCCGACGCAGCGCTCTCAGCCGCCGCCCGGCCCAGCGGCCGGATCCGCCCAGGGCAGGCAAACTGGGCCCGACCCGCACCCAGAACCCGGGCCGCCGCTGTGCCTCCCCATCTCCGAGAAGCGTCGGCCCTCCCTTCGCCTCGAGGAGTGTCTGGGCGGGCGGACGTCCCGAGAAGGCCGCCGCCGCGGCCACGTCCCAGCCCGGCCCGCGCGCCGCGAAGCGGGCTCCTTCCCGGGCGCGCCGGAGCCGGCCGGCGGCTCCCTGCAGCCTCGAGGGCCTCCGCCTCCCGGGCCGAAGCTGGTCCCGCTCCGTCCGCGCGGCGAGCTCGCCCGTCAGGTAAGGGAGGCGGCCGCGCGGGGCTCCGGCTCGGGCGGGCGTTTCTGAAAGTTGATTTGAAATGCAGCCAAGAGTGCGCGGGGCCGGCGCGGCTCCGCCCCGAGGCGACTCCTCTGCTCCGGCAGACGTTCCCGGCACCGGCGGGCGGCGGGAGGACGCCCCGTGCCAGAGTGGGGACCGCTGTTTCGCCATCTCGGCTGGGGCAGGTGAGGGCGCCCGGGGTCGTCCGGACGCGGGCTGTGGTGGAGGTCGTGGTCCCGCGTGCCCGGGCCTCACCCCATCCCACCCGAGAGCTGGGTTTCGGGGGGACGCCCCCGGGGCCCACGCAGTGGAGGTTGGGCAGACTCGGGCTGCGCGGGAACCCCGGGCTGGGCTGGGACCGGGTGGGGACGAGGGCAGGGAGGAGGAAGCGCAGTTGGGGGCGGAGGCCTGAGTACATAACGCGTTGACTTCGAGTGAAGTCAGATCAGTTGGAGCAGCTCGCGGTGACTAGCCTCTCCGCCCACCCCGCGCTCCTCCTGGCGGCCTCTACCCTGCCGCTCCTGCTCGCCCGGCCACTCCCCCCGCCGTTCCCAGGAGTGCGCGGCGGGTCCCGGGGGCACGGACGCCCAGAGCGGCGTTTCCAATCCTCCGCAGGTCCCCGCGGCCCGGCCCGAACATGCTGGACGGCCTGAAGATGGAGGAAAACTTCCAGGGCGCGATGGAGACCTCGGCCTCCTTCTCCTCGCTGCTGGGTGAGTGCTCGGGCCTCGCGCCCTCGGCGCCCCGCTCTCCGCCAGGCCCAGGGCTGGAGCCCGCTCGCTGGGACGCACTGCGCAACAGGGGAGCCAGCGCCCCGCTTCCTACACTCAGCCGAGCGCCCGTCAGTTCGCCGGCCCCTCGGGTCCCTCCTGCTCCAAACCGACCGGGGACTTGGCCTCGCGCGCGGCACCGCAGTCCCCAAAGCCGCTGCTCGCAGGCGTTTGAGTGACAAGTGATTCAAAACAACCAGGGCCGGGTTTTTAATCTCGGAGCTGATCGACGTCTCTCAAATGCCGCCCTCTCGGCGGCCTGGAGGCGCCGAGGCGGAGGTCGGGCGCCCGGGTTCCAGGAGGCTACTCGCACCCACCGACTGCCGCCCAGGCTGGGCCTCCGCCCGGACCACAGGCTTTTCCGGGCCGGTGGGCAGCGCAGCCGGGATTAGCCTGCGCGGCGGGGCCCTCGCCTCGGCTTGGCTTTAATTAACTGGAGTCGGAGCTCGTCCCCGCTTCCCCGGCCCCTTCCGAGGGACCGCGGAGGACGGCGCGCCCAGGGCCGCACCGGGGACCTCACCCGCCCAGTCCGCCCCTTGCACCTTTCAGGTTTGGGGAGCGGGCGCTTCGTTTGTTTGTAAGGGAGGCGTTTTCGTTTTGTCCTGTACTTCGCATCACTCGGAACCGCTAGCGCGGGGTGAAGGCGGAGAGGAGCAGTTCGGGGGAGAAGCCCTATGGAGGAGAGCCCCGCAGCTCCCCAGAGAAAACAGTCTCCCGCGCTGCGTCCTTCTCTTCCCGGGCCCGTCCCGAAACTTGCCAACTGCGGGCGGCCGGAGGGGTGCAGGGCTCCAATGGCAGGTCCTGGAGCGGGGCGCGCGCCTGCGCCTGAAGCGGGCAGCGGGGTGCGCCCTGGGCTCCATGGGCACGTCCCCGCCAGGAGTCGGGGCAGAAAGAGTAGATAGAGAACGTCCGCCCTGAGAAGCGTCTGGCCGCTCCGCCCAGCCTGCCCGCTGGGGCCCCAGGCGACCGCGGCTCTCCAGCCCGGCGGCCCGAAGGGGAAGCGCCGGGAGTGTAACGGGGAACCGGGAAGGGCAGGTCCTTGGGGACATCATGCCCAAGGCTAGTTCCCCGGGCAAGGCCTCCTCTCAACAACCGTGAAATGTGCCAACAAAGGCGACCACCCCCCCATCACCAAAACTAAAGGACCCAAACCGAAGTCCGAGGGGTAGGACCCAGAGGGCCGGGCCCCTGAGTGGGTCTGGGTCGGATTGCTCTCCCAAGCTGCTGCTGAGCCCGCAGGCTTCCCGGATGCATGGCCTCCTGCGGGCAGCACCTCTGCCGCTTCTTTCCTCGGTTTCCCCCTTCTCTTTATGTTGATGCCTCGTTAGGAAAAGCCCATCTACAATTTACACAGCGGCCCGGACGCAGCAGTTTGGGGTTCATTGGTTTGAACACACTGAGTTTGCCTGGTGTGAGAGGGCATTTTTCTGTACGCGGGACTTTTTGGGACGAAAAGAAAAAAAAAGTAAAGTCTTCTCTCAAAAAAAAAAAATCTAGAACTTCGTTTAAGCAAAAGTAAAACAAAAAATTGTTTTTATACACGCAGTTTTAATAAGAGTCAGTAGAGACTCACAGAGGGCGCGATTTCATGACCGATAACCCGGGAGCCCAGGGGCATTGCTAGTCTATAGTTTCGCAGGACGCGCATACCGGGGAGGTTTGGTAATTAAAGCCACTTACAGATGTCCTCTCCCTCCGCGAGTAGAATTTAAATCTTCCGAGTTTATTAGCGGTGTCGCTTGGTTTGACTTTTCTGTCTCCAAACCTGGCTGCGAGGATCACACTGGGCTTCCCGCGGTGGGGACTCGGGGACCTCCACGGTGTGAGCGCTGCGGGTGCAGCCCCGGAGGTGGTGGGGGGCCCGTGGTCCCGCAGGAGGCTGACCGAGAACCTTTGTTGCTGCTGCAGGCCGAGCGGCGAGCCCCAGGTCGGTCTGCGAGGGCTGCCAGCGGGTCATCTCGGACCGGTTTCTGCTGCGGCTCAACGACAGCTTCTGGCACGAGCAGTGCGTGCAGTGCGCCTCCTGCAAAGAGCCCCTGGAGACCACCTGCTTCTACCGGGACCACAAGCTCTACTGCAAGTATGACTACGAGAAGTAAGTGTCTGCGCGGTGCCAGCACCGGCGACCGCGGTGCCCTGGCCGCAATGGGGAGCCACCGGAGGCACCGGAGCGCCGAGAAGCTGGGTGCGCTGGCCCCCAGCCTGCACACTCCCAGGAGGTGGAGAAATGCGCCGCGACACCCCGCCGCCCCCGGACTCGCCAGGGAGGCCCCCCTTTGTGGTCGGCGGGCCCACTTTTCAGTCCTCTCAGGCCCCTGCCCCAACTTGGGATGCCCACCAAGCTCGTTCCCTCCAACCTCCTTCCTTGGGGTGCCCTGCGGGCAGCCAGTGTCTCCTGGCCGGTTCCCAGCCCACCTTACCCACCCGTCTGCGCTCCCCACACGCCGATGCCAGTGGCGAGGCTGCAGGATCCCGGGGCCCCAGTCCCCTGCGCGGTTTCTGCTGGCTTTGTCCACTGGGGTCCGGACAGACTGCACTCAGACGTGGCGCTGCGGCCCTCCGAGCGTCGGTGCACACCCGTTTGTCTTTTCTCTCACTATGCCTTTCCCCCTCCCTCCGCCGGTTCTCCAAACCCCTCCGCCGCCGCGGGGCTGCTGGGCCACCCTTGGGCCTGACACAGTCCTGTGTTCCATCCCGCCTCCTCCTGATCCCCCGGGCGTTCTTTTGGGCCACGAAGCAGGGGAACTTCCCTCCTGCGTACCGGAGCGCCCCTTGTGCTTTGAGGTGAATTAGGAGACGGGTATTTCAGAAAGTGGATTACTCGGAATCTGGGAGTGCCTTAGGGGTTGGCTTTGAGGAGCGAAGCGAGGGGGACTGCTCTCCTTGTCAAAATGGCTAATTAACAGGGACGCTGACTTCACAGAGCCTCACAGGGTCTTGAAGGACGCAAACGCGGCTGAGACCGAGGCCTGTGTCTGTGCTTCGGCTGGTCTGTGTGACGCGTGGGCGCGGGAGCCTGTGGGAGAATTCCACATTTGTCGCTGGCGAATGAAAGGGGCAGCACTCTGAGGGTGGAGGAGGGGGTTCGTGTGCTGGAAAGCTGTCCGTCCTGCTACTAAAGACACACAGTGAAGGGGGTGCGCAGAAGTCTCCATGGAACAGAAGCACCGGGAAAACGAATGTGTTCCTCTCCGTGTTGCCGTGTTTAGGTTTAAATGTGACAAAGTGTGAAACTGTGATCCCACACGAAGTACTCTTTCTGCCACTCAGTGCTGCTTCGCATGATACACTTGAGTTCACCCCATGTGGATAGAGTGCAGGGCATTGGATGTGTTTTGAAAAGATACCTTTACATTTTCAGCACTAAAAACACGTGTTTGGTTTGGGGTGAGCTGTACAATGCACAACAGTATAGAATGAAAGCGCGTGTCTGCGTCGGAGTGGCGATTATGGTTGGCGCTAAAGACAGAGAGGCCTGTGTCTGTCCCTGACCCTCTGCTCACTGCTGCAGTGTCTGAGCGAGAGGCGAGGTTTTTAGGTGACTGAGCGGATTTTGCCCACACAAGTCTCACCTCCGGAGAAAGGTCCTGTTTGCCCTCTCGCTTTTCGCCTGGAGGTGGTGGGATTGTGCAGACCCAATCTTTATCTTTCTGCTTATCGACGATTACCGAAATGTCCACATCCTTGGGCAGAACACGAGCAGATTCAACAGCATTGGAGCTTAGGGAAGGGATTTGGGTTGTGAATTCCTATTCTGTTTGATAAAAAAAAAAAAAAATCAGAAAAGGCTTGAGGGTCAACACAGCTGTCTGGTTGGTGGTCTCCTTTAAGGAAGCCAGGCTGTGTTGAGAGGAAACTGTTGTAGGCCCTTCACACAACCATGCCCTCCACCTCAGCCCCCCGGCTTGGCGGTTGGCTGATTAGCCCACTTAGGGTCCCTTCTCCCCTCGAAAACTGTTTCTGTGGAGAGAAAATTGCAGGGATCAGTTAGCCAGCTGTTGGCCAGAGCCAGGAGGGTTTGGAGAGGAGGCCGAACAGCCACGCTGTTCAGAGCGATGGCGATGGTGCTGGGAGGGCTTCCATCTCAATTTCAACAAATGTTTCGGAAACGCAGATGTCTGAGACGGGTGCTAGGACGCTGAGGCCCTTGCCTGTGCCCCGCCTGTCAGTTGCTTTTTTGGATTAATTTTATTCCCCCTGTCCCCCTCCTCCTCTATCCCCCACCCCACTCCCATTCTTCTTCCAACAAAACGGGGTTTTAATATATTTGACCATCTCCATGGTGTTAGTCTGCATGGTGGGAGAGAAAGGAGAGGACTGTTTCTTTGTTTTAAAATTGAGCTCAAGACAAACTCCTTCTTTATTATTGCAGGGAGCTGCTTCTATGTGCAGGGCAGGGCTGGGGGCAGGGGGCGGCTGCTGGGGACTGGCCGCAGTCTGCCCTCAGGGGGCGTGTAGCCAGCACCTTTCCCATCCTGCCCTGGCCACCAAGTATTTCTGGAAAGTCCTTCTCCTGAGAGTGCAGGCGGGAGCCGGAAGGCAGTGTCTGGATGGCCAGGCACTTACCCTTGAGAGGAATACAGTCCAAGTTTAGATCAGAGTCACGAAACCGAAAGCTCGTCTCCTCTTTAACACGTGCATTTGTAAACATAATTTTGCTTTTCTTTCATTGGATCTTTTAAAAATTTGAGGCCCGGCCAAGGCAAATGGAGAGGAAAATACGACAGAGGTTGAAGTGGTTGAACATGATGGTGGTGGATTGTGGGGCACATCATAGAAAATGAGCATCCGGGAGGTGTTCTTGTCTCCAAACCCATGAACTCCAAATGCTCTTGCTAGACACAACAGTGACGAAGCAGACAGCGGCTGTGCATCCCGGGCGCCGGGCACGCCATGCTCACATTCACCAGGCAAGCTTGTCACGTATATTTCAGCCACTCGTATGTGCATTGCTGGCTGTTGGGCAGTTTTGCACTTGAATTATTAGCTGCCTGTTCCTGGTGTCAGGCAGCCAGTTAAAAAGTGAAATTTCTGCTCTATCAACTAGTCATCACACCTTCTCGATGTCTGATTAAAAAAAGGAATTGACAGAGGTATCTTAGGCGCACGGCCACTCATTTGAAAGCTTCAGGATGCGTTGTTAAATATTTCTGTTCTACACGAGGACGCCCTGAGGAACAATTCATCTCCTAGTCATCCAAAACAAATAAGCATCGAGAGCCCGAGTGGAGAGCGCTGATTTATGCACATCCAGAAATGAAGAACTGGTTGTGACCTTTATTGTTCATGATGAGTCATCGAGAAAAAAGACTGGTCCCGTGGGGTGATAACTCCCAGGATTGAAGAAGTCAGGTGGGTGGCACGTTCACAGGACGCTGTAGGTGCGGGTGGTTAAGGACTGGACCCAGCCGTCTTCCGTGTTCCCGAAGTGAGCAGACGACCAAAATACTTCCCAGCCTCGGGGACTTCTATTTACAGAACTGCTGGTCCCTATTGAACCGAGTCCTGCGATGTGGGTAGTTTGGAGATTTCCCTAAGATTTTTCCAAACAAATATTGCAGTGGACTGAAGTGGAGACAGGAGAGGCTGCGGAGCAGGGGCGTGTGGTCACAGCAGATCCCAGCCTCTGGAAGGGCTCCCGGTGCACTCACGTGGGTACTGTGTCCTCCCTGCGCCTGGCGGCTCAGCCTCTGCAGGGCGTGTTGCCCTCACCTGTGAGGTTTATCATTGTCCCGAGATTGTGCCGGAGCCGTCTGGGATGGAAGTGCTGTCGTCCCGTTGCTCTCCCCGCAGCATAACGCCTCAGTGTCAGCAGAGGACCGGCTGGGAGCCTCTCCACCGACCCCCGGGCCTCCCCTTGCTTGTGGAGCAGACCAGCCCTGTGAAGACGGGTGAATGGGGGCTCCGCACACATCCCTCTGAGAACCTTTTTGGACTTGCTGATTGGCAGCCCCTCGGAGAGGATGGCTGAGGGACTGGCCTCTGTTGGGACCTGAATGAACTAACTGTGAGTTTGTTAAGGTCACCGAGGATGTGCAGGGAGGGCGGTTAGTTTGGTTTTGTTACTGGGACACTCTGTGGAGACCAAAATTGGGCCCACAGTTCCTCCTCAGAGAAGCCACCCATGAAACGGCAGAGGCCACTGTTCCATTTTTGCTGGACTTGCTCTGTGGCTGGCCCCGGGCCTGGCATAATAAAATGCAAGGAACACAAAAATCAAACACAGCTAGGTCATAAACTGCCGCCTGTGTTAAATTGCTGGGGGCTTAGCGTGGAATATGCAGTGCCATCCACAGGCTGTGGCCGCGTACGTGCGTGTGTGTGTGTGTGTGCACGTGTGTGTGTGTGTGTGTGTGTGTGTGTGTGTGTGTGTGTAAGACGTCCCTCATTTTTTATTTAGGGGGTGATTGGAAACAGTCCTCGCTCAGAGGTGTTTTCTTTTTTGTACGTATTGGTCCCCGGGCAGGACTTTCTTGGAATCTAAGACTTAAAATTCTGAAATAGGAGCGGAGAGCAGGAGGAGATATTCGTGGTGTTCTGGGACCTCGAGAGGAACGTCGCCTGTGAGAGGGGCTCGTGGGTTCCTCTGATTCTCACGTGAGTGGTGCGCACTAGGAAGGTTGGTGGTCCCGGGCCGTGCGGCTGGGGACCTTGTCGTCCCCCTGGCTACGCCGTGCCTGTTGCTCTTCACAGTTCAGTGGCAGGAACTTTTCTGACAGTTCGCTGTTTGTCGGGCTTTTTAGTTTCATTTTTCCTATTTACGGTTTTTGTACTCACCAAAATCCTGTTGGTAATTCTAGAGACGCGCCCTCACTGTTCCTTCTTAATTCTGGGAGGTTTTCACAGATAATGAAGATGTGGTGTGTCTCCAGTGAGAACAATTCCATTTATTAAATTATCAGCTAATTATTGTTTCATGGTCAAAGAAATGTTTTGGGTCCTAGTATTTAGAAGTGAGAAAATAAACAAGGATTTAGAATACTCATGATATTACCAGAAATTTAGTAAAGCTTCTTAGACTAAATGCATAAATAAAACGTCGTTATTGAATTATATCGTTTAAAATACCCCATATCGAGTCGCGTTAACTTGATTATTAAGCACAGAGTTACAACACATGGCAGTGAATTATGGGGGAGGTGCAGTCACAGCCAGCCTAGAAAGAGTTAAAAATCAGTCCTGCCTTCATTCTGAACTCGTACATAGCTCTCCTTGATGCTTTTCAATCTTTTTTAAACATCTTTCTACCATGGCTTTTTAAGTGCCTTTCCCATCTTCAGAGGGGACTCCTGGCGAGCAGGTGAGCTAAGGAAGGTGGGGCTGCATGGGGCACTGGGCCTGTCCGGTGTGGAGCCCTCGTGTCCAGCACGCCTGTCTCCCCCCCCCCCCCCCGGAATACCCATATGCTTTTCTGAAAGTCTCTTAGCGACACGTGGAGCAGTGTTCCTGCCAGCAGCCTTCCGGACCTGGTTGGGAGATTGGTAATTTCAGGAGCGAAGTGTAGAAACGTTTTGGAGGCGTCGTTAGAGGACAGAGAGACGAGGCGTGTCCGCTTCTGTGCTGCTTTCTGGGACCACAGAGACCCTGGCTGGTATCTCTGAGGTCTCACCCGCTCTCCTTCTCGTCTTTGCCTAGTGCACCGGGCCGTCCCTATCACAGGTAGGAGTAGCTATGTCTTTCGGACCCGTGTCATGGCAGCTCCGTGTCCCTGTCACATATGCAGGGGAACCTCCCCAACCGCTCTGCTGAAATGAAGCGAACACCTTCCAAATGTCAAATTGTTATTTTAGTCGAGCACACTCATCTGCGTCTGTATTTTTAACCGAGATGAAATTAATAAAAACAGCTATGGGCCTGGCATTCATTAGCAGGAGGATTAGAGCGCCTTTGGCTGAAAAGGGGGTGCAAACACTTTAATCTTGCTACATGTTTGCTTTCTCACTCCTGGAAATAAATAAAACCCGACTTAGAACAGGGATTACGATCCCTCTGGCTTAGCCCACAGTCGGAACGCCGCAGAACTTGGAGCCTCGGTGAGGAGGCGATGGAAGGAATCAAACCATTGTCCACACCAGTGCCCGCCTGCGGGTACACCTGGCCCCGTCACAAATAGTCTGGGTAGTTACAAAAGGTTTTTTTTTTTTTTTGGTTAATCCTCACCTAGGATATTTTTTCCATTGCTTATCAGAGAGAGTGGAAGGGAGGGGAAAGGCGAGAGAGAGGGAAATACCAACGTGAGACACAGCGATTGGTTGCCTCCCGCACGCACCCCGACCAGGGGTGGGGAGTGAACCCACAACCCAGATACACTCTTGACTGGGAATCAAACCCAAGACCTTTCAGCGTGCAGTCTGATGCTCTAACCACTGGGAACACCAGCCAGGGCACAAAAAGATTTAAAAAATACATTTTTGTTGATTTCTGAGAGGAAGGGAAGCAGGAGAGAGAGATAGAAACATCAATGATGAGAGAGAATCATGGATCGGCTGCCTCCTACACGCCCCCCACTGGAGAATGAGCTCACAATCCAGGCATGTGTGGGAATGGAACCATGTCCTCCTGGTTCATAGGTTGACACTCAACCACTGAGCCACACCTGCCAGGCACCAAAGGGGTTTTAAAACCTGTGTCTGCGCAGTGTGTTGCCGTGGTGACCCTCGGCAGCTGAGCCGAGCTAGAATGAACGAAACTGTGCCAGACCCCCTCAGTGTCCCATCACGTCACGACTACAAATACGCACCGAGCTTTTCCTGGCCCGCTAGCTGGAGTCACGTGAGGGAGCCTGGTCTCCTCCAGTCCTTTGAGATGCCAGTGGGGACCCTGTTTTTGGGTAATAACTGCCTTTTCTGTTTCTCCTGTCTCTGCAGCCTCTTAGATTGGGGTTTCACCCTCATTACCACATAACGGACGAGCCCTGACCGATACCTAGCCACTGTGGACTGGACCACCTGGCCCACAGGCCCAGTGAGACTATAAAAACAGCCTTAGCATCTGGCATCGCTGGGAGTGGGCCCCGTGCCGCACAGGGTGGACAGGAGAGGCTCACAGTTGTTGGTGCGGACATAACACGGTAATTAAATGAGAACACATGAATATGCTCTGTGTGTGTCAAGCACTGGCACTGTACCCTGCTTCCCCGCCCCGTCTTATCTGGAGGGCGTCTCTGGTCCTTCCCGTCAGCCCCCTCCCGTCTATGGAATTCTATTTACTTGACTCACGCAGCCTGGGGTAGTCCTCAGACACTGCCTCCTGCGCTGCCTCGCTTTCCCCAGCCTGCCTGTGGACGGCTAGTCCTCAACGTCCTCGCTTGGATGGAACAAATGAGTCTTCAATGCGCGAAACGATGGCCCTCCCGGTCCAGGGCTCAGCTCAATAGTTGGTGAGGCGTTACTCTCAGGTTTGCAGGATCCCATGGCCGTGACTCGGGGTCACCTTTAGGGGCCCTGGATGCCTTTCTGAGTGTGCCGGTGCCTCAGCAGGTACGGGGTGATGTGCTGCCCCGTAGGGGTGATATTTGGCGGGTTCGAGAAGTGCCTGTGTGAGGCCGTCCCCAGAAACCAGGAGGCGCCGTCCTTCGTCCTTCGGCGTGAAGCCTGTCTGGGCTCTGAGACGGGGAGGCACCCCTACTCTCCCGCCTCACTGCTCCTCCGGCTGGAGCACCAGCCCTGATCTCTGGAGCCCCGTGTTCCCAGGCAGCAGTGAGAAGGGCGCCACGGAGCAGCCACCGGTCCTCACCCACCTCCTTCCCCACCTCCTTCCCGGTAGTAGTTACAATTCCCCTGCCTCCCCTTCAAGCCTCAGGGGCCTTTAAAAGGATTTTCCAAAACACAACACAACACCGCTCCCCCCACCCCCCCTCTAGATTAGCCTCCTGAGCACCCGGGAGTTCCTTTAATACCAAATGCTGGGCCCCTGGGGACTGTCCCCAACCCCACTTCATTCCTCATATTGTTGTCGCTCACTGGGAGCAAAGGAAGGCCGGCCCTGGCCCAGAAATGCCCCTCTCTCTGCGGGAGGGCCTGAGTGGGAGCTGCTGCCTGGCCTGGGCCCAGCTCCAGCGGGAGAAGGGGTGGGTGTCTTCGGGGCAGGAGGGGTTCCAGAAGGGCAGCAGGCAGTGGAGGGGGAAGGCGTGGCGTGTACAGTTTGGGGAGTGTGGTTGTCCCGGACCCTCTGCCAGGCTCTGGGGAGAACCCAGAGTAGCGGGGCTCCGATGCGTTTAAAGGTCAGTCCTAGCTCTGGAGAGGCCTGTGGCTTTGGGGGCCCTTCTGTCTGGGACCCACAGAGACGTGGAGGCCGGTTTCTGCTCACGCCCAGGCATCGCTGGCCCGAATGGTCTGGAGATGGATCCCTATGGCCGCACCTGCCTTCTGCCCGATGGTCTCTCCGTATTTTGTCCTCCTTCATACATCCCACCCTCTGTCCCTCCCGCTTCCCGCCCCAATGCCGGCTCCGGACAGCTTTCTGGTTTCCACCTCAGAACAAATCCTTTTAACCTAACGACCGAGAGTTCCCCCTGCTGCCGCTCTCCTCTCCTTTCCCCTCCTGCCCTCACACGTTTCCAGTGACAGGGTTTCCTACTGCGCGCGCATCCCACCATCTTCATGGGGACACACAGCACTCCAGAGCCGAAAGCCACGGGCCGTGCCCTGAGGTGGGCTTTGGAAATCCAGAGGGAGGGAGGCCCCAGGGGACCCTCCCTGCTGTCTCTGGCTGGCGTGTCCCTGGTCCCTGCTCCCATCTTGTCCCTGGAGCTCTCAGCCCCTGCATCCCTGGATTCAGCCCCAGCTTTCCAACCCCACGCTCAGGATCTCAGCCTCGCCTTCCGGCTTGCCTTATGCACTGAGCCCATTCTGTGACCTTGTAAATTTCAGGTCGCCCTGTGTGCAGGCTGGAGCCGGCCTCAGCCAGCTGTTGCACTGCGGAGGATGCTATGAACTAAACCACTGGGATGCACGTGATCATTTGCTTTTCTTCCAAAGATACTTTTTAACTGGAAAGGTGTTCACTCAAAGGAGTGACTGTCTCATGACAGAATTTAGGGCCTAGAATGGGCCGGTGAAGGCGATGATTTTGGGCAGAATGCAAACGTCCCTTTGCAGGGTGCTTCCCTGATTGCGTCCCTGTGAGGCCGGCTGGTTCCTCACACTCGCCTCTTCTTCTGGGCGTTATTTCTTGTGTGCACTGTTGCTGGTTGGGATTTTGATTTCAAGAGTCACGTCCATAGGTGGGAGGGGTTTAGACGGGGCTGTGAATAATTTGGGATTGCACAGCTCTCCGCATTATTAGAAAAATAATGTGAAATGCATGTCCAGAGATGTCCACGCCACACTCTCCTCATCTATACGAAGGAGTAGAATAACAACCCCCTCCTAGGGCTGTTGTGACAGTTACATGAGATAAATCCTCTGTGAAAGATGGAGAACAGAACAGGGCTGGTGCTGGTGCTGGTTTGTTAATGTGAGTAGAAGAAGATTCTTCTCAGGAGCCACATGTGGTGACAGTACCGTGGTGGAGAGTGTGGGCTCCGTGTCTGTGACCCAGGCCTTGCTCTGGTTTACCAGCTGTGTGATCGTGGGCAAGGGTCCTACCTTCTCTGTGCCTGTGCTCTCTCTCTAAAATGGGGACAGCAACAGTCCCCCACATTGGGTAATTTTGGAGTATTACTTGTAAAGTACATAGATTATTGCTCAGCTCGTAGAAAATGCCATAAAAGGATTTGCTAGGAAAATTATCCTATCTAATAAAGAGGGAATATGCTAATTGACCATCACACCCTCACAAAGATGGTGGTGCCCACAGCCAATAAGGAGGGAATATGCTAACTGACTGCCATGCCCTCCAAGATGGCGGTGCCCACAGCCACAAGATGGTGGCACCCCATCCCCTCAGCCCCACCAGGGCAGCAGGCACACGGCATGGCCAGGCCCGCCCCATGTGCCTGCCTCCAGAGTCTCCCAGTCTCCTCAGCCCCCCAGCCGCCCAGGGCCAGCCCAAGGCACAGGCAAGCCTCAGATGGCGGCTGCCCAGGGCTGGCCCGAGGTGCAGGCAAGCCTCGGATGGTGGCTGCCCAGCCATCCAGGGCCGCCTGAGGCTCAGGTAACCAGGGCCGGCTGAGGCTTGCGCTGCCGGCAGTGGCAGCAGCAGAGGTGTGATGGGGGCATCACCTTCCCTGATCGCTGGGTTGCCTCCCGCCCCTGACGGCTCCCGGACTGTGAGAGGGGGCAGGCCTGGCTGAGGGACCCCCCTTCAGTGCATGAATTTTCATGCACTGGGCCTCTAGTTTCCTTTGTAATTTTCCAAAAGCCTCATACATATCATGTCCATGGGACCTCACACACATTTAACAGTTAGGTAAGCGTGCCATTTCCCTTCATTTTGTGGTTGAGGAAAGTGATGCTCAGAGAGGTCCCAGGCACTGGGGGCCGTCCCAGCCACCGGCTCGGGTCCAGTGCCTTTCTGCTCCTCTCCCATCTGCTGCGTGAATTCTGGTGTGCACAGCCCAAGAGGCACCGTTGCCAGTCTGTCCTGTTGAACCATCTCTCAGACAACTAGCCCCACCCACCAGGTACCTGCGTGGCCAGCTGCTCAGGCTTGTGGTGTTGGAGGAAGGCCGTGGTTGTGGGGTGCCTGTGTGTGTGTGTGACCGCTGCCATGCCCACCATCGCTCCTGCCTGTCCTGCCCATTTGCCCATCCCCCACCATCTCTCATCGTGGCCGCTCTGCCTGCCGGGAGAGTGACAGCAAGGTGGCGGTGTCCTTGGTCCTTCTCTGGGTTCCCAGCATTTGGCCACTTGCCCTGGAGCCCTCTGCACATTTGGGGGAAGGGCTGTGAAGGATCAGATCTGGAATCTTTCAGAATAACTTCCACGGGGACCTGGATGAGCCCTGTCCAGGCTCCCTGGGAACTGGGCTGGGTTGCAGACAGGCCCGCCCAGCGAGAAGGTCCCACTGTGCCCGTGGGGACTCATTCCAGGACTGTGGATTCCGTCTTGCTTATTCCTTGGCCTGGCTGGATGGGCAAAGGGACAGTGGGACCTTGGTAGGTAAGGAAATGAAGTATTCCTGAATTGTGTTATTTCTCTCACCAGTACTGACACTTGGTTCTCTTAGTTCTGGTCAATTTCAGAGAGATGAAACGTCTGGATGAATTTAATCTCTGTAAACTGGCATTTAATGAAACCAGCGACTTTGGATCATACTTCCGAAAACTGGGATGCACTTGACTAGTTGTATGTGAGACTTCCCTGGATGCGTAAACAGTTGGTTCACTAATGAGATCACCCACATCCTCATCAGACAGACCTGGTGGCTCCCTGCCGGGCCTGGTCTGTAGGAAAGAATAAACAGAGCACAGGTGTGCTATGAGCCAGGAGCCTGCGGAGGGACAAGGAAACAGGTGCTCAAAAAGAGTAAAATGGTTTAAAGGGGGCGTGGCCAGGGGGACCGAGACCAGCCCTTGACTGTAAACCCCTGGGCTCTGTCTTACTACGGGCTGCTCACTGTCTTCACTGTGCTCGCCGGGGTTTGAAATACATATTTATTTGCTGTTTGTTTCGTGTCTGTGTCACTAGATCAAAAGCTCTGAGTTCAGGGACTTTCCTGCTTCTGTACCGTTTAGTTTTGTTTGACGCCCATATCTCTAGCATCTTCACGGTGCGTGGTGCACGGTAGGTATTAGGCAAATGCATGTTGGTCCTGTGGGTAAGCTAATCAAGGAAAGCTTGTTGTTGAGAAAGCTTCACAGAAGAGGTGACAGTGAACAGCAAACACAGATGCATTTCAAACTGTGGGGCGGCGCTTCAGGTGAGCTGTCCTGTAGCCATACGGAGGGCGCTCCAGGGTACTGCGCAGGCTGAGAAGAGGGCCGAGGGCGGGCAGCACCAGAGCTCAGGGCCCCGGGACAGGCGATGGTCTGGGGTGGGATGACGCAGGCAGGGGTCTGGAAGACGGCAGTGGTGGAGACGCTCAAGAAGCATGGCCAGCTCTTTGCCCTTGGACTTGGCAGTTAGTCATTGGCAACCTGATCAAGAGTCCTTAGCAGAGGCATGGAGGGGACAGGATGGCGTTTTAATGGGCTGGACAGTCAAGAGAACCAAGGACCAGAGAGAGGCTGTATCCAGCTCTTCAGAGAAGACGGGTTGGAGGAAGGATGAGGCCGGGTGGGGAGATGTTTTAGAATGGAGTAGTGTGAGCTTGCTCGATGGCTAAGGCGAGTCTGGCCAGGAAAGGAGGAGGTTGAAGGTCCAGGAGTGAGGGGATGTCCACTTGCTAGAGGAGGAGCCTGGGGAGGGTCAGGGATAGCTGGCACGGGCTCTGCCCTGCGTGGCCTTTCCCCACCAGGCGTTCCTTTGTGCTCTGCTCTCTGTGGACCCGCTGGAGCTGGTCACACTGATGGGGCTGGCGGGGGTGGTCGGCTCTCCATGGCTCTACGGGGCCTCCCTGCTGGGGCCTCCTACCGGGTCCTCTGCAGCTTCCCACGGGCCTTCTCCCCAGGGTCTCCCTGGCTCCTGGGCGGCAGAGAGAGGCTCTGGCCTGAGTCCTTCAGACGCTAGTCTCTGGGTGAAGCTCACTCTCCACCCTCTTTGTCCCTGCTCCTCCTCCATGCAGAGCTCCGTGTGGTCGGAGCATGGTCCCAGTCCCTGAGGGGCGACTCCAGAGGACAGGGGTGCCAGCCCCGCAGGCCAGGAGCTTGGCCACCAGCTCATCTGCATGCCTGCACGTTGACAGGCTTTTGCTTGCTGTGACATTCAGGAATTCTGAGAAGGGACTCCAGCGTGGTGACACGGTCCTGCTGCTCACCAGACCACAGTGGCTGCTGCCACTCATTTTGCAGTCTTGTCTACGCAGGAGGCTGGTTACCTGGCGGATAACCCAGCGTCAGTCCTGCCTCTCCCTCCGCTTAGCCGGCAGACCCAGGCGAACATCTACCCTCTGAGGTTGTCCCTGGCCTTGAGCCCTCACCACCCCCCTGGTGTGAAGCATGAGGGGATGAGGGGAGCAGTGTGTGGTTGGTGGGAACAGTCCCCTAGGTTGAGGGCTGTCATATCCATGTGACCCTAGGAAAGAAAAGGTGACAGGTCACAAGCACCAAACCTCTGAACTTAGAAGGGAATGAACTCAAGATCGGTCTTACCAAGGATGCTGTGACCACACATTCAGAGGGAAATAGATCGGTGAAGGGTTATTTGATACCGTAGACGCCCAGCTGATTCATGAAACGAATTTTTCTACTTGTCGACCGGCAACAAGAGTTTCGATCGAGCTCAATGGCACAGGAGGGAGACTGTAGTAGAGGCTGCAACACGTAATGCTGTATTACTTCTCAGTTTCCCTGCTGACAGTTCAAAGAGTAAGGGCAAATGGACTGCCCCCTTTTTAATGGCAACACAGACATGGAGAGGCTGTCGGAGAGGCTTCAGGAACGAAGCTAGTTAACCTCAGCTCAGCCACATGGTCTCCATCCCTGGCCCTGTGCCCCCAACTCAGTTACTGAGTGGTTAAAGGACTTCCCGGGAACTCACTTAAAATGCAATGAAGACCAGCCTTGCAGGGCCCAGCTCCCAGCTCTCCCGATGGACGCAGCGTGGCAGCGCCCAGCTCTCCCGATGGACGCAGTGTGGCAGGGCCCAGCTCTCCCGATGGACGCAGTGTGGCAGGGCCCAGCTCCTAGCTCTCCCGATGGACGCAGTGTGGCAGGGCCCAGCTCTCCCGATGGACGCAGTGTGGCAGGGCCCAGCTCCCAGCTCTCCCGATGGACGCAGTGTGGCAGGGCCCAGCTCTCGCGATGGACGCAGTGTGGCAGGGCCCAGCTCTCGCGATGGACGCAGTGTGGCAGGGCCCAGCTCCCAGCTCTCCCGATGGACGCAGCGTGGCAGGGCCCAGCTCTCCCGATGGACGCAGTGTGGCAGGGCCCAGCTCTCCCGATGGACACAGTGTGGCAGGGCCCAGCTCCCAGCTCTCCCGATGGACGCAGTGTGGCAGGGCCCAGCTAACAGCTCTCCCGATGGACGCAGTGTGGCAGGGCCCAGCTCCCAGCTCTCCCGATGGACGCAGTGTGGCAGGGCCCAGCTAACAGCTCTCCCGATGGATGCAGTGTGGCAGGGCCCAGCTAACAGCTCTCCCGATGGACGCAGTGTGGCAGGGCCCAGCTCTCCCGATGGACGCAGTGTGGCAGGGCCCAGCTCCCAGCTCTCCTGATGGATGCAGTGTGGCAGGGCCCAGCTCTCCCGATGGACGCAGTGTGGCAGGGCCCAGCTCCCAGCTCTCCCGATGGATGCAGTGTGGCAGGGCCCAGCTAACAGCTCTCCCGATGGACGCAGTGTGGCAGGGCCCAGCTCCCAGCTCTCCCGATGGACGCAGTGTGGCAGGGCCCAGCTAACAGCTCTCCCGATGGACGCAGTGTGGCAGGGCCCAGCTCCCAGCTCTCCCGATGGATGCAGTGTGGCAGGGCCCAGCTCTCCCGATGGACGCAGTGTGGCAGGGCCCAGCTCCCAGCTCTCCCGATGGACGCAGTGTGGCAGGGCCCAGCTCTCCCGATGGACGCAGCGTGGCAGGGCCCAGCTCCCAGCTCTCCCGATGGACGCAGCGTGGCAGGGCCCAGCTCTCCCGATGGACGCAGCGTGGCAGGGCCCAGCTCTCCCGATGGGCGCAGTGTGGCAGGGCCCAGCTCTCCCGATGGACGCAGTGTGGCAGGGCCCAGCTCTCCCGATGGACGCAGTGTGGCAGGGCCCAGCTCTCCCGATGGACGCAGTGTGGCAGGGCCCAGCTCCCAGCTCTCCCGATGGACGCAGTGTGGCAGGGCCCAGCTCCCAGATCTCCCGATGGACGCAGCGTGGCAGGGCCCAGCTCTCCCGATGGACGCAGTGTGGCAGGGCCCAGCTCTCCCGATGGACACAGTGTGGCAGGGTCCAGCTCTCCCGATGGACGCAGTGTGGCAGGGCCCAGCTCTCCCGATGGACGCAGTGTGGCAGGGCCCAGCTCTCCCGATGGACGCAGTGTGGCAGGGCCCAGCTCCCAGCTCTCCCGATGGACGCAGTGTGGCAGGGCCCAGCTCCCAGCTCTCCCGATGGATGCAGTGTGGCAGGGCCCAGCTCTCCCGATGGACGCAGCGTGGCAGGGCCCAGCTCTCCCGATGGACACAGCGTGGCAGGGCCTAGCTCTCCCGATGGACGCAGCGTGGCAGGGCCCAGCTCTCCCGATGGACACAGCGTGGCAGGGCCCAGCTCTCCCGATGGACGCAGTGTGGCAGGGCCCAGCTCTCCCGATGGACGCAGCGTGGCAGGGCCCAACTCTCCCGATGGACGCAGCGTGGCAGGGCCCAGCTCTCCCGATGGACGCAGTGTGGCAGGGCCCAGCTCCCAGCTCTCCCGATGGACGCAGTGTGGCAGGGCCCAGCTCCCAGCTCTCCCGATGGACGCAGTGTGGCAGGGCCCAGCTCCCAGCTCTCCCGATGGACACAATGTGGCAGGGCCCAGCTCCCAGCTCTCCCGATGGACACAATGTGGCAGGGCCCAGCTCTCCTGGTCCAGTGAGTCCAGCTTTGCTCTCACATTGCTGGTGCGTCAGGGAGGAAGGAAGTTCAAGCTCACCTCACCTGTAATATGGTAAGGCCCACTGTCAAAGTCACGTGCCATGGAATGCAGGGAGTTCCTGACTTTTCACCAGGTTGAGCTCTTTCCTGGGACGAGATGTGAGGAGAACATGCCTGGCCTGGGGCCCGTAGTCAGTTGTGGCCTCGGTCCTGACGGTACTTATTCTTTGTTATGACTGGACAGTGCTTGTAGAAGGAACTAAAGGAGAGCCGGTACCCAGGGCCTTGGCTTCGTGTCTCGGGCCAGTGGGTCCTCACCAGTCACGTGCAGCCTTGAGCAGGAAGCATGGCGGCGAGTTGCCACTTTTGGGGGTAGAAACACACACACATACACACACACACACATATACACACATGGACACTCTCTCCCTCTGTAACTGAGGGTATGTAAATGTGACATCATTGAGCAAGGCCAGAGGTGTAACCTGTCCCCAGAGAGCTCAATCCATGCTCCTGGTTTCCATGGGGACCAATGGTACCCTCAGACTCGCCAGCACCGAGGCGGGGTAGGTAACCATGCTAATCAGCCACAGCCAGCCCGAGTCCAAGGCCAAGTGCCTGGGTGTGCAGGTCTGCACTGGGGTGCAGCACAATGTGGGGTGTGGGGATCATCGGTTTTATCAGATCCTGGAAGCTTGCCTGTGACCCCAAAGCGGCTGAGTTAAGCACATATCACACGGAGAGTGTAGCATTGCCAGGACGGATGGCAGAAGACAGACGGACAGGGGTTCAAAGCCCAGCTCTGCTCCTTGGCAGGTTAGCCTCCGAGGAGTCTGCCTCCTGACTTCGAAAGGCAGACGCCGTCCCTCCACATGCTGCAGGGGTGAGAGGTGACGTGTGTCGCACAGCGTCTAGTGAAGAGCTCCGCAGATGGCAGCTAATTACACTAATAACTTACTCACCAGCGCTTGGCGATGCCGGCCAGTTGCAGATTGTGCCCACATGGGCACTTTCATCCTCATACCAGTGGTTTGTTTCTCTCATTACTTTTAAACCTCAGCATGACTTTTCTAAGAATTCTCAACGGATACACCTAATATGTTAAAAGGCTATAAAAGCAGACAGATTGCCGTGAGAAGTAAAAACACACATCCGATGCAAGGAGGAAACCCCGGAGTCAGAAGCACTCTCTCTGCGAACAGGAGCTTTTAAAAAACCAGAAAATCTGCTCGGCATTGTGGTCTTATGAGAACTGACGGATGGACTTAGCTGCTGACATCCAGTACTGCTTGCTGAATGATCCTGAACTGAAAAGCAATTAGCAAACTTGTTAAGTTGCCTCGTGTTTCCCCGTCTTTGCCAACAATTATGATCATTTGTTGGCATGATCATACAATTACACAACCAGCCCTCTGATTCCCTGACAGAGTGAACTGCGGCGGAGGACGGAAGCAGTGGTGATGGCTACGCCAGCTTGGCAAACTGTCTCTTCTACGTTTGGGCACGTGCACATTTGACCATAATAGCATCCTGAGCATAAACAATATTTACATGTTCTATATATGTTTGTGTCTATGTGCATATCCACATAGACATGTGGAATCATTAGATTTTTTAAGAAGGAAGGTACTTCATTGGTATGGATATTATAGTAATTAAAAATGGGACAGATTGCCTGCTTTCTACTTATTTTGAAGTATAACCCTTGTAGACAGCGTGTAGATGAGTCTTGCTTTAAAAAATCTTTCTGACAACCTCTTTTAATTGAAGGGTTTGGTCTATTAGCACTTAATGTAATTATTGGTATAGTTGCATTTCAGACTACCATTTTGCTATTTTTATGGTAGTTTTCATTTTTTCTTCCTATTTTTGTTCTCATATTTTCTTTTTGCTACATGGATTATATTTTTAGAATTTAATTTGATATATTATTGGCCTTTTAACTGTCTCTTACGTTATTATTAGTTATTATTAATTTTTATTGGTTGTTCTCAGCATTACCATATGCATATTTATCTGCTTGCAATGTACTTAGAGTTAATATTGTGCCACTGCTTATAGCATGTAGGAACCTTGGAGTCTCTACATCTATTTACTTTCTGCCTTTGTGTTTTTTTTTTTTTGCTAGTGTTGGTCTTTGTTTTCTGTTCTTCAAATTGGATCATTTCTATTGATCTATCTTTAAGTTCATCAACACTTTCTTTGTCATTTCCAATCTGCTGTTAAGCTGATCTTAGATATTGTACTTTTTAGTGCTAGAGCTGCTCTGCCCAGTACAGTAGCCACTAGCCACACGTGGCTATTACATTGAAATTAATTAAAATGGAGTACAATCAGAAACTCAGTTGTTCAGTTGCACTAACCATGTTGTAAGCATGCTGTGGCCACATGTGGCTAGTGGAAGGGTACTGGGCAGCAAAGAAGTGACAGTTCCTTCATTGTAGAACATTGTATCAGATGGTGCTATTCCAACTGCTCCAACAGTTTCAATTGGATTCCTTTTTGGAGTTTAAATTTCTCTCGTGGCATTTCCCATCTTTTCATTCTTTTTGAGCATGTTTGTCTTTACATCTTTGAGCATGGTTATAAGAGATGGCTTTACATTTTTGGTTGGCTAATTCCAACATTTGGGTGATTTGGGGGGTTATCTCTGTTGATTCTCTTTTCTCCTGAGTTTGGCTCATGTTAATGACTTTGCATTGTATCCTGGTCGTGATACATTGTAGATAACATGAATTCTTATGTTTCTTTAAAAAACATTTGTGTTTTAAGACATTTCGAGTAGGCAAGTCAACTTGGCTGAACTCAGACTGTAAACTCTGTCTTCCCTGCCATGGCAGCAGGTAGCGTCTCAGTTCCGTTCCTTGACCCTCTCGGGGCGGGTGGGGCCCACCCGGCACAGGTGCGTCCAGGGCAGCAGAGAGCCGGCAGAGCTGATGGGCAGAGTTGGGGCTCCTCCTTGCTGCGTCTTCCAGGTCTCTGCTCTCCTTTTTGGCTGCTGTGGTTGCCTTAAATTCTGTCCTCTGGTCTTCTCAGCCAGGAAGACTTTTTCCATCGAGTCTCCCAGTTACTCTGAGTAAAAGCTTTAAAAACAGGAAAATCACCCATTTCTAGTCCTTTCTTCCTCGTGCTGACTCCCTTTCAATGTCTGCCTGCTTTTGGTCATTGTCTGGTGTCTTCACATTGTTTTCTATGTTTGTCTAGAGTTTCTAGTTATCTGTGGGAGGGCTGGTCTGAAAGGAGCTACTGCGTCATTGCTGGAGCGGGGACCGTACTGCCAGTCTTGCTCCTGCCTTTGAGCCTCAGTTCCTTCCTCTGTACATGGGAGCATACTGCCTGCGCTCAGGGCTGTTGGAGGGTGGCGTAAGTGCACTTACACTTTTTTCTGGCAGGGTCACTGCGAGGCATTAGGTGTTGTTAGTACTGTTCTGAGATCATCTTCTCATTTTGCCTACGTGAGAGTCACATGGCTGGTTGGTGGCAGGGCCAGCACCGGGTCCCTAATCCCCTGCTGGGCTGCGCGCGCGCACACTCACACACGCACGCGCACACGCACACACACACACACACGCACACTCACACACGCACACTCACACACACACGCACACACATGCACACTCACACGCACACTCACACGCACACACGCACACACACGCACGCGCACACACACACACACACATGCGCACTAAATACACCTGTCTTAGAGACAGCCGTTGATTAGTCATAACATTCTGGTTATTTGATGTGACTGTAGTTACTGTGTTTCCAGGGGACCTGGCTTCTGAGAGGCTACAGCCTTCTCCGTCAGTCTCCACCAGAATTCGTGTGTCCTCCGTGTGTTATTTTTCCTTCACCTGCGTCACCGTCGGGCTCTGGGGGGTAATTTTGACAAGAAGGCACTGGCCGCCTTCCGCGACGTTGCTGTTCTCTTTCCCACTTCGTGGGCTGTGCGC
Organism: Plecotus auritus; assembly: GCF_963455305.1. Classification (NCBI taxonomy): domain Eukaryota; kingdom Metazoa; phylum Chordata; class Mammalia; order Chiroptera; family Vespertilionidae; genus Plecotus; species Plecotus auritus. The sequence continues at coordinate 2,585,284 of NC_137778.1, read as the reverse complement.
CTCGCTCCCTGTCCTCTGGGCACGGGTTAGCCTCCAGACCCGGCAGCGCCGGCTGCTGCCCTGGACTGAGCGGCCTCTGCGGTCCCAGGGCTTGGGGATAGCGAGGCCCAGCCCAGCTGAGAGACCCAGCCAGGTCTCAGCTCGCTGCACGTCCGCAGCTGCCTGGGTGGGCGGCCCTGCAGGGCCCAGCTCAGGCCTCTCTCTGGACCAGGTGTGCCCGGTGGCGCCGTGAGGAGCCGTGCGCACTGCTTGTGTCCTGAGATCTCTGCGCCTGAGAGGCGGACTTCGTCTTTCTCCTGACAGTGCATCAGGAGCCAAGGCTGCCTTAGGAAACCTTATTCTTTCCACGTGGGTTTGAGGTGGAACAGGAGCCCCAGCAGAGTGAGGGGATGGGGCACCCACTTCCCTCTGCTGCTCAGCAGGAAACCCAGAACTCTGGCAAGTGAAGGTCTGCCTGACTTGTCTCTGGGAGTGTGACAGGATTGCATGGAGCCGAATCCCACGCGGGTCCACTTCCGAGGCTCATGCGCACGGCTGTGCCTCCAGGAGGATGCTGGCCGTCATGGGCACGGGTGCCAGCCCTGCCGGTGGCCCCGTGGGTGGATCACCTGTCACAGGCTGGGCCGGGTGCTGCCAGGTGCTGGGACAGATGTGCGCTGCGTGGGAGCTGGGCACAGGTCTAGCTGGGCTCACATCGTGCTCACTTGCACCTGCCTGTTAACCCTGTGGACTCAGAGGTGGCGCTGCGGCGGGACGCCTCCACCCAGGGACGGACGAGAAACGGCACCTGCGTGCCCTGCTTCCGTCACGCACCGACAGGCAGGCTGGCGCTGGTGCTGGGACTGATTTCCATGCGATGAGGCCTCTGTCCCAGCGTCAGTCGCAGGAGAGACCCTTGGCCCAGGGGCTGCTGTCAGAACACACCGGTTTCTCTGTGAAATCGTGAGGCCACAGGAGGGCACCGTGTGGTGTGTGGTTAACGAGCTTTGCTTTCTCCCGGCTCCTGGCATACTCCCTCTTCCTCCACGCCCCTCCCCCTCCCGGGTCTCCCTGGAGCCACATGAATGAAGCGTGCAGGGTCCAGGCCTCCACATTAGACGGAATGATTTTCCCATTACGGTTCCTTGTTGGACTCTGTGATAGAGGTGCTGGCAGGGCAGCTCTGGGCTCCCCACCCCTGAGAATTCCCAGGAGAGGCCTCTTAGCGAGAAGGATTTACAGCCGAGACAATGCGGCTCTCAGAACCTTAATTACACGGCCTCCTCGCCCAGGAGCTGCCTGAGCGGCAGGAGCTGCCCCTGCAGGACTACATTGCCCCGAGCGATGCAGGGGCTGCTTCCCGCCCCCCCCCCCCCCCCCCCCCCCCGCGCGCATCCAGACCTCAGCACTCCTGGGTCCAGCCCGGGCTCCCTGCTGGAGGCAGAGCTGCGGGGGCAGGAGCTGGAGCTGGTCAGTGGGGAGGGGCTCCTGCGTGGAGTCAGCCCCAGGCCACGGCCGCCCGCGTTTCTGGAGTCTTGGTTGGTGCTGGGAAAGGCTCGGTTCAGCGCTCGGCCTGCACACCAGAGGCCGGCATGACGTTCACTGGCTCTTTCTCTGAAGTCAGGCTTGACTCTGGCGAGGTCAGGGTGACCGGCTCTTCCTGGGAACCCCGTCTGCTGCGGCAGCCCCTGGAACATGGCGTGGCCTGTGCGTGGCTCTGATGGTGTGAAGGTGGCATTGGCCATGGTCTGGCTTGAGTTGGGTCTTCTCTCCTTGGGACTTCCTCTTCCTCCTGCTGGTCCCTCTGTGGTCCTTTCCCGTCGTCCTCTCCTTAGCTCTTGCCTGCCTTCTCCAACCAGTGAGGCACCCGCTCCCTGCAGTTCAGCTGCGTCCCTCGACAGTGGCTTTGGTCCCAACCCGCCAAGCCCACCTCTACCCTGGACTCCAGACCCCTGTTTCAGCTGCTGGGCGAGGACAGAGCGGGTGCCTGGGTTTCTCCATCTTCGAGGTGCTGGTCACTGGAAGGAACCACAGGGACTGAGCTGGTTGGGGGATGGATGAGTTAGGGTTTGGAGATTTGATACCAGGAAGCAGGGTGAGGGAGCCTGGGAAGAGCCGGGGGGAATCCCTACAGAAAGCAGCGCCGGGACAAGAGGCCAGGGCCTGCTCCAGTGCTCCCAACTCGCCGCCCCTCACATGACTCAGTCGGGCCTCCGTTTCTTCATCCATAAGATGGGGAGCTGGCCAGGCCCTGCTGCCCGGGACGCCTTCTCCACGTGTCCCAGACCACCGACCAGCTCTGCTGCCCTCCTGGGTGGCATGGGTCCTTCAGGGAGAGGTGCCCGGGGTTAATCTCTCCCTGATGTGCAGCTCTTCCTAGCCGGTCCTGAGAGAACCACGGGCAACGAGGGTGCAGAGAAGGGAGAGCTCAGAGGCCCTCATGGAAATCTGAGCCTCTGACCGCTTGGCTCCTCCCAAACCAGCACCCCCTGCCCAGCTTTCTGCCCACCCCCCCCCCCCCCCCCCGCTTCATCAGCATTCCCAGCCTGCCTCCTGCCTGTTGGAGAGATGGAAGCCAGTGGCGGAGCTGACTGAAGAGCGTGTAATATAAAAGGGCAGAGCTGAGCCCGCAGGGACTGGCGGCCGAGAGCTCCGATATTGCTTCCTCCGCCAGGGCAGTGCGGAGCCCCGGGGATCACTCACAATATTGCTGCCCCCGCTGGGAGGGGAGGCGCAGGCATGGAGCCTGAGGATGGCTGCGTGGAGGCAGAGCAGGACAACAGCAATATGGCGATACTGTAATCACGGTGGAAACAGTAATCACCGCGTGTTCCAGGGTTATTAACTTTGGGAAGCCGGGTTTATTAACTCTCCCGGCTTATTAACTCTGCGAATCTTTGCTCGTGGCAGTGTGTGCCCGAGGCTTGCTGGCGGTTTGAGTTCATCAGTCTCAGGCCCTCCAGGAGGAAGGGGCACGGGAGAGAGGGAGCAGCGGTGATATTTGAAGTAATTAGAGAGGCTTTATTGAAATCACATGCACAAGACGTGGCAATTAACGGAGACGAGGCCGCCCTGCCCCCCGAGGACCGCGCTGTCACAGACAGCCCTCGTCGGGGCCAGGGCCGCGTGAGAGGCGCTGGAAGCACACATCTGTTTTAACCCGGGGATCTGAGTTGAACCGCGTGGGGAGCAAGCACACTTCTCCCGGTTACCACTGCTGCACGATACAGAAAAGGAAACGTAAGACAGGGAAAGGCGGAGGGTGGAACTGGAAGTTTGAGTTCCGTCCCTGAAGTTATTCGCAAGTGCAGAGAATCCAAGACCCTCTGCAGAGAGGAAGCCTTGCTGGCGTGCGGAGGCCAGGCCAATCCGGGAGGCCGGGCAGCTGCAGGGGCCAGGCCAGGAACTTACTTTAAATAAAGAAGACCTGGCGAAAATATCCCAGGAAACACATTAAAAAATGTTTTTATTGATTTCAGAGAGGAAGGGAGAGGGAGAGAGAAATATCAATGATAAGAGAGAACCATTGATCAGCTACCTCCTGCACACCCCCTACTGGGGATCGAGCCCCAAACCCATGAATGTGCCCTGACTGGGAATTGAAGTGTGACCTCCTAGTTCAGTGGTCGGCAAACTGCGGCTCGCAAGCCACATGCGGCTCCCGAGCCGCGGTTTGCCGCTCTGTTGACTAATGAGTTTGCCGACCACTGACCTAGATTCTCGATTCCAATAATTACAGGCTGTTGTTGTTCCTTGTGATTAAGCCCCTGTCCCAGTGGTCTGCAAACTCATTAATCAACAGAGCGGCAAACCGCGGCTCGCGAGCCGCACTTTGCCGACCACTGTCCTAGTTCATGGATCAACGCACAACCACTGAGCCACACCAGCAGGCCAGGCTGAGAATGTGTGATGAGGTTGATGGTGAGGGGCAGGGTCGCGGGGGAGATTGCGGCATTTCAGAGGTGACCTGGTGGTACTGGGATGGGCATGTCTGGTTCCCTCGGGTCCCTGGGGGCTGTGCAGTCGCCTGGAATGAGGGCCGGTGGCCTCCAGGCTGAGGATGGGACGCTGTGTGGAGAGGCGCCAGCTCAGCTAGCAGAAGGTTTTCTAGCGATGCTTTTGAACCTGGAGTGAATCCTTTATGTGATGATGGCACAGAAGATGTTTAAATCCTTATGTCAAACACCTGTTTGTTGTCTCCGTGGTCCCGCACAAAGAAGAAAGCGGGCCTCACCAGCTGACTGAGATCAAAAGAGCATTGGATCTGGGAGCAGAAGCCCCAGGCTGTGGACACTTGAGCCTGGTTTTTATGTGACAAATGGGGTGTCATGTCACGGACAGGCTGTACGAGGATGCAGGAGATGGAATCTGATGACGCGTGTGGACTGCAAAGACTGCACCTCGAAGGTTCCAGACAATCACCGTGTTAACCTTTACTGTTGCCCCATGAGCACGGGGCCCAGTGCTGCAGCGGCAAATGCTCTCTCCCTGGCATCTCGGCGCCCCTGCTTCCCCCTCTCCCGCAGGAGCGGACGATAAAGGGCCGCCCGTCAACATTGACACAGGGATTGCTCAGTGTCCGATGTACTCACTCAGCATTGCACCCCAGCGTCTGTCGTCGGGGCTGTGAGACTCCCGGCCAAGTGTGCTTGGACACTTCTAATTAGGAGAACATCACACTGGGACCCGGGCCCTCGTCGGGCAGAGCTACCCTGGGCCTGGTCAGAGGAGGCTGGGTCTGGAGCCCTGGGCGAGCTGTGTGGTCCAGGTTGCTCTGGAGCCCATGCGTCAGCCTCAGGTGGCCTTGGTCCTCCCCCACTGACCGGCTGTGCTATCTCTGTGACCTGCAGAGGGTCTGCAGTCACACCTTCTGGGCAATGTCCCACCTCAGCCTTCATTCCCCCAAACCTGTGGGCCGCAGGCTGTGTACCTGGCACAAGCTTCATGCAACAAACGTCCTGAACTCACCGAGGGTCTGAGTCACGCTGTGGATGGGCCACGGGGAAGACGAGGAGGTGACACAGGTGAATTTCTCTCTACCGTTAGGAGGGAGGTAACCAAAAGGTAACTGTGAGCGTTTTGTGGGTGGGCACCTGTCATTCCTGAAACGTTCCCCCATCAGCACGTGCTTGCTGCACTGTAGCTGGGCCCATGGAGGGGAGAGGAGGAGCGGACGAGCCCCTGGCCTTGCATGGCGTAGGGTTCTGTGCAGGAGTTTGAAGCGCCGGTTGGAAAGTGTTGAGGGCGGTGAAGTCAACAAGTGCAACGTGGTGGAGGGTGAATTCAACATCCGGGCTTGTCTTGGAGGACCAAAATGTTCCGCAAAGGAAATCAGGGAAGGTTTTCAAGGGGAGGCAAGCTTCCGGTCAGGCCCATATGAAGGTACGTGGCAGAGGTCAAAGGTGTGTGGCCAGGGGTGGAGCAGGAGGTGGTTTACCTGGCACGTAGGGGCACATGTTTTAGTGTGATATCGGCATCTTTACTTCTACCAGGTATCAGAAAGGATAACACCGAAGCAACAGGCATGGTAGTGATAGAACGTTTCTACTTTCAAATAAGCCTGTTTAAGCGAAACGAGTCCGCCGATACATGGAACAGATTACCATTGTCCAGGTGGTGACACACTTGGTGGAGAGCATGTCTGTGACGTGGAAATTCCTGGAGGTTAGGAAACGCTGGTGTAGTGATTTTCTCACCTTACATAGTTTGTGGTACTTTATAGTTTACAAAATATTTTCGTATGTGTTTTGTGATTTATCACTATTACCACCCTCTATGGTGGACTGGGTGGTATTATTACTCTGGAGAAAATGATAATTTTAGTAGGTATATTTTTTCATTGCATTCTGACCAACCCATTTTACACCTAAGAAAGTGTGGCCTGGAGAGGCTACCTTCCTCGGGGTGAGGCAGCTGGTGGGCCATGGGCTGGGGTCAGGCCTGGGCCTCCTGATCGGAGAGGACATCCCTGGGGGAGGAGCAGAGGAGTTCCAGCGCAGGGCACAGCGCTGAAGACATGGAGCTGGAATTAGGAAATGGTGTTCCAGTGTAAGAGATACAGCTTAGGACATGGTTACATGTGGATTGAAAAGCCAGGAAAGACAAGGGTGGGGATCATTGGAAAAGGGCTTTCAAAGGCTATGTGTTAAGGAAACATGTGGGTGATCATCATCATCATCATCAAGACCACATAACATGAAATTGACCATTTTAACCATTTTCAAGTGCACAGTCAATGGCTTCAACATGAAATTGACCATTTTAACCATTTTCAAGTGCACAGTCAATGGCTTCAACATGAAATTGACCATTTTAACCATTTTCAAGTGCACAGTCAATGGCTCTCAGTCCTCTTACAGTGTCAGGCTGCCATCCCACCATCTCATTCCAGAACCTTTCCATCATCCCCAAAGGAAACTCTGGACCCAGTAAGCAGATGCGCCTTTGCCCCTTCCCCCCACACCCTGGAAAACACTTCTCTGTGGATTTGCCTATTCTGGGTATTCCATATAAATTGAGTTATACAGTATGTGAACTTTTATGTTGGCCTTCTTTCACATAGAATATTTCCAAGGTTCATGCCTGCTGTGGTGTATATCAGTACTCCACCCCTTTTCATGGGCAAATAATATTCCGTTGTATGGCTAAACCACATTTTGTTCCATTCATCAGCAGATGGACATTTGGGTTGTTTCCATCTTTGGGCTGTTATGAATAAGACTGCAGTGCATATTCATGTACACATTTTGTTTGAACACTGGTTTTCATTTTCTTGGGTATATGTCTAGGGGTGGAATTGCTGGGTCATAGGGCAGTTCTGTGTTAAACTTTAAGGATCGGCCCAACTATTTTCCCCAGCGGCTCTGGCATTTTCATTCCCACCAGCAGTATGTGACGGTTCCCGTTTCTTCATCCTCACTGACACTTGTTATTTTCCACTTTCTTTTGACTGCAGCCATCCTAGTGGGTGTGAAGAGGTATCTCATTGTGGTTTTGACTGGTTCTCCTGATGACTGACCATGTTGAGAATCTTTTCCTGTGCTTATTGGCCATTTGTCTGTCTTCTCTGGAGAAGTGTCTGTTCAAGTCCTTTGCCATCTTTTAACTGTGTGTTTCATTTTTTGGTGGTTGAATTGTAAGAGCCTTTATATATTCTGGACAGTAGACCTTTATCAGTTACATGATTTGCAAATATTTTCTCCCATTCTATGGCTTGTCTTTTCATTTTCTGGGTCCCGCCTTTGATGCACAGAAGTTTTTAATTTTGATGAAATCTAATTATCTGTTTTTCTAACTTTAAAACAAGGGGCCCTCAGGGCTGAGTGTTGAGATGTTGTCATGGTCAGAGACGTGCTTACCGGGGAACCTTTGTAAGGTCTTAAAAATATAAAGACATTAAAAATCATTCATGACCAAGGGTCACAGGTCACCCCTCAGTATTCTGCTGTCTTTCTAGACATTTTATTCCCTTTATTCATGTGTGTTTCTGTGGGTCTGCCTTTTGTCTGTTTATTTGTTCTTTTTTAAAATATATTTTTATTGAATTCAGAGAGGAAGAAAGAGGGAGAAAGAGATAGAAACATCAATGATGAGAGAGGATCGTTGATCGGCTGCCTCCTGCAGGATTGGGAATTGAGCCTGCAACCTGGGCCTGGGCCCCGATCAGGAATCAATCCATGATCTCCTGGTTCATAGGTCAATGCTCAACCACTGAGCCACTGCAGCTGGGCAACTTTATTTATTCTTATAAATACTTTCATTGACATTATGTTGTGAACATTTTCCATATTAGTCTTTGGAAGTGTGGTTTTATTGGTTATGAAATTTAATTATAGCATAATTTGTTTAACCATTTATGTTATTGTAATTACTTAGATGACCTTCCTGATAATACATGTTTTATTACCTCTTGGATTACTTCCTTAGATTACTGAAGGGAAGGATTATAGTATAAAACATACTAACATTAAGGTTCTCGAGGACTCTTTCTTTCCTCCTTTCTCGTTCTTTATTTTTCCCTTTTCCTCCCTCCCTCCCTCCCTCCCTCCCTCCCTCCCTTCCTCCCTCCCTCCCTCCCTCCCTCCCCTTTCACCTTGAAAGGAGCCTTGGCAGGTTGATGTATCAGTGATTTCTATTGGAAGCCGTGCTAAGCTGGGGCAGGGCCTCAACTGTGATTGGCGAGGGTTCAAGGACATCAAAAAGGGGACACTACTTTGACTCCCTTCCCTGCCTGACTCAGGTGTGGTCACAGAACAGTTCAGCGGCCTTGGCCTCGTTTCATCCTCGTGGCTCACCGGCCCTGGAATAGGAGCTCTCTTTGGAGAATAGACCTGGGCAGGCCAGTCACCTCTCTCCCTCCACCTCTAGGTCTGAACCACAGGATCACGGAGGTGTTTCCCCACCTGCCTGTGCCTCTCCTCTCCATGGCATGTGTCAGTGACAGCTGCATACTGTAGGTTGTAGTTGTTTGTTTTTTGCTGAAATGTTTCTTGGATTTGCTTCTATTTTTCCTGGAGAAATAGTTACTGAATTGCTGACCGTGCTCGTTGCTCCTTGCTGCTCTGTCTAGTCCTTCCCGAGCTTGAGCCGTTCTGACTGGTTACAGCAGTAAACCCAGTCCAGCCTCCCAGCTCAGAGGCCCGTCCTGCCCCTCGGCTTCCCAGACGAGTCCCTTGTCCCGAGCAGGCGGGCAGGGCCTGGTTTCTGCCCGCACTTTAGGGAAAGCTTCTGTGCTACGTATTTTCAACGTTATGATGTCATGGATATTAAGTTACCTTACCGATTTAATGCAGCTTTTTCAAGGAGAAACAATAAACAGAAAGGCAGGCTGTTTTGTTTGTTGAAACAGAGATCTGTTTCTGTGGTATCTTCTGAAGATCCTCCCAGCTTGTACTGTGTGTGTGCAGAGGAGGTGCGGGAGGTTTTCATCCTGGCCTCATTCACCATTTACAAATGGCTTTTGTTTTTTAGAGCAGTTTTAGGTTCTCAGAACAGTTGAGAAGAAGGTACAGAGCTTTCCCGTACACCCCCTGCCTGACACTATCAACACCCCCAGCCGAGGGGACCCGTTAGAACTGATGAACCGACGTGGACACATTGGGGTCCACTCTGTGTTGTACATTCTGTGGGTCCAGGCAAATGGATAATGGCAGGTGTCACCATTGTAGAAGGTTCACTGCCCTGACACTGTCTGCACTCTGCCGTTCACCCTCCTCCCATTAACCTCTGGCAGGCGCGGACCTCTTTACGTCCCCTTCGTGCCGCCTTTCCCAGAGCGTCACGGACTCGGAGTCACAGTGTGCCGTCTCTTCAGACGGGCTTCCTTCTCTCAGGGATACGCATTCCCGTTTCCTCCATGAGTTTTCATGGCTCGAGCTCACTTCTCCTTGGCATGGAACCGTATCCCACTGTCTGGATGCACCACAGTTTATCCGTTCACCGATGAAGGACGGCGTGCTTGCTTCCACGTTCTAGCAATCACGATAAAGCTGCTGTAAACATTTCTGCATGGATTCAAGCCTTTCTATCTCTCAGTGAGGTGGCATTGTCATCATCATAATTCAACATATTATTAAATTTTTTTAAAAAATCCTAACCTGAGGATGCATTTTCCATTGATATTTAGAGGGAGTGAAAGGAAGGCGGGGTGAGAGAAAGAGAAAAACATTGATGAGAGAGACACATGGGCTGGCTGCCTCCTGCCCGGGGCCGGCTTTCTAACCTGCACTGGAGGCTCATGCCCTTGACTGGGAATTGAATCCAAGACCCTTTGGTCTGTGGATTGATGCTCTAAACGCTGAACAAACCAGCCAGGGACCACACGTTACTTTTTTTTTTTTTTTTAAATATGGAACGCTTCATGAATTTGCATGTCATCCTTGTGCAGGGCCATGCTAATCTCCTCTGTATCGTTCCAATTTTAGTACATGTGCTGCTGAAGCGAGCACCCACACATTACTTTTAAGGGTTATTCCTAGATATTGTCTGCAGTGAATAAAATCCCTCTTTGTACCGTAAACTTTGTTACTAACATCATAGAGACACTATCAATTTTTACATATGATCTTGTGTCCACATTTTACTGGACCTTTTAATTTTAAGAGTTTTTTGTTGCTCTCTTGGCCTTACTAATTTTCAAATAATGACTATTTGTCATTCTTCCCATCAGGTTTATGTCTGTTTTTTTTTTTTGTGTGTGTGTGTTTTTTTTTTTTTTTTTTCAGATAAGACTCTTCAGTATTTAGGTATTGGAGATTAGGGAAAGTTCCTATCTTCTCCTTGGATTTTAAGGAGAAATGGTGCCATTTGATTTTTTAAGTTTGATGTTGGCTGTAGGTTTAAGATTATTTTTTTTTCATGTTAAGCAATAGCTCTATTTCCTAATAAGAGATTGGTGGGCATTGGTATGTGTGTGAGAGAGAGAGTGAGAGAGAGACAGAGAAAGAGAGAGATCTCAGCTGCATTCATTCCGCTTCAGTTACAGAAAGCCCAGCTACCCTGCCGGGAGCTGGTAAACGAAGGAGTTTGTTTCTCCAAGTGCTGTCTGGGTGGGCAGAAGAAATGGGGTGGCTCCTCGATGCCATCCACTTTCTGTGTCCTCGTCCCCATCCTCAGCACCAGGCCCGCGTCTCCCTCGTCCCCATCCCCAGCACCAGGCCCACATCTCCCTTCTCTCCATCCTCAGCACCAGGCCCGCATCTCCCTTCTCTCCATCCTCAGCACCAGGCCCACATCTCCCTTCTCTCCATCCACAGCACCAGGCCCGCGTCTCCCTTCTCTCCATCCTCAGCACCAGGCCCACATCTCCCTTCTCTCCATCCTCAGCACCAGGCCCGCGTCTCTCCATCCTCAGCACCAGGCCCGCGTCTCTCCATCCTCAGCACCAGGCCCACATCTCCCTTCTCTCCATCCTCAGCACCAGGCCCACATCTCCCTTGTCCCCATCCTCAGCACCAGGCCCGCATCTCCCTTCTCTCCATCCTCAGCACCAGGCCCACATCTCCCTTCTCTCCATCCTCAGCACCAGGCCCACATCTCCCTTCTCTCCATCCTCAGCACCAGGCCCGCGTCTCCCTTCTCTCCATCCTCAGCACCAGGCCCGTGTCTCCCTTGTCCCCATCCTCAGCACCAGGCCCGCGTCTCCCTTCTCTCCATCCTCAGCACCAGGCCCGTGTCTCCCTTGTCCCCATCCTCAGCACCAGGCCCACATCTCCCTTCTCTCCATCCTCAGCACCAGGCCCGCGTCTCCCTTCTCTCCATCCTCAGCACCAGGCCCACATCTCCCTTCTCTCCATCCTCAGCACCAGGCCCACATCTCCCTCCTCTCCATCCTCAGCACCAGGCCCACATCTCCCTTCTCTCCATCCTCAGCACCAGGCCCGCGTCTCCCTCCTCTCCATCCTCAGCACCAGGCCCACGTCTCCCTTCTCTCCATCCTCAGCACCAGGCCCACGTCTCCCTTCTCTCCATCCTCAGCACCAGGCCCACGTCTCCCTTCTCTCCATCCTCAGCACCAGGCCCACGTCTCCCTTCTCTCCATCCTCAGCACCAGGCCCGCGTCTCCCTCCTCCCCATCCTCAGCACCAGGCCCACATCTCCCTCCTCTCCATCCTCAGCACCAGGCCCACATCTCCCTTCTCTCCATCCTCAGCACCAGGCCCACGTCTCCCTCGTCCCCATCCTCAGCACCAGGCCCACATCTCCCTTCTCTCCATCCTCAGCACCAGGCCCGCGTCTCCCTCCTCCCCATCCTCAGCACCAGGCCCACATCTCCCTCGTCCCCATCCTCAGCACCAGGCCCACATCTCCCTTCTCTCCATCCTCAGCACCAGGCCCACGTCTCCCTTCTCTCCATCCTCAGCACCAGGCCCGCGTCTCCCTCCTCCCCATCCTCAGCACCAGGCCCGCGTCTCCCTTCTCTCCATCCTCAGCACCAGGCCCGTGTCTCCCTTGTCCCCATCCTCAGCACCAGGCCCGCGTCTCCCTTCTCTCCATCCTCAGCACCAGGCCCACATCTCCCTTCTCTCCATCCTCAGCACCAGGCCCACATCTCCCTCCTCTCCATCCTCAGCACCAGGCCCACATCTCCCTTCTCTCCATCCTCAGCACCAGGCCCGCGTCTCCCTCCTCTCCATCCTCAGCACCAGGCCCACGTCTCCCTTCTCTCCATCCTCAGCACCAGGCCCACGTCTCCCTTCTCTCCATCCTCAGCACCAGGCCCACGTCTCCCTTCTCTCCATCCTCAGCACCAGGCCCACGTCTCCCTTCTCTCCATCCTCAGCACCAGGCCCGCGTCTCCCTCCTCCCCATCCTCAGCACCAGGCCCACATCTCCCTCCTCTCCATCCTCAGCACCAGGCCCACATCTCCCTTCTCTCCATCCTCAGCACCAGGCCCACGTCTCCCTCGTCCCCATCCTCAGCACCAGGCCCACATCTCCCTTCTCTCCATCCTCAGCACCAGGCCCGCGTCTCCCTCCTCCCCATCCTCAGCACCAGGCCCACATCTCCCTCGTCCCCATCCTCAGCACCAGGCCCACATCTCCCTTCTCTCCATCCTTAGCACCAGGCCCACGTCTCCCTTCTCTCCATCCTCAGCACCAGGCCCGCGTCTCCCTCCTCCCCATCCTCAGCACCAGGCCCACGTCTCCCTTCTCTCCATCAGCACCAGGCCCACGTCTCCCTTCTCTCCATCCTCAGCACCAGGCCCACATCTCCCTTCTCTCCATCCTTAGCACCAGGCCCGCGTCTCCCTCCTCCCCATCCTCAGCACCAGGCCCGCGTCTCCCTTCTCTCCATCCTCAGCACCAGGCCCGCGTCTCCCTTCTCTCCATCCTCAGCACCAGGCCTGCGTCTCCCTCATCCCCATCAGCACCAGGCCCGAGTTCTCATGGCCAAGAGGATGCAGCCCAGCCTCCCAACCCCATCCCAGCAGGAAGAAGGCGGCAGGAGCTAAGGTGAGGGGTAGAGGGCCTCAGGGTCCCAGCAACTGAGTGTGCTTCTCTTCAGGCGGCTCTTTCACTCACATCTCCTTCAGGGCGCACAGCCCTGGGGCGGCCATGGTCTGAGAGCAGGGCCTGCAGATGTGGGTGGGTTAGCCGCCTGCAGCCTCAGCTCCTGGTGGAGGCAAAGGGCTTGGAGCCCTGGAGAAGGAGCTGACCTAACTCCTTAGCCAACACTCGGCAGAGAAAGGTGAGGGTGTCTGTGGTTTCAGACTTGCCTCTTGACCCTCGGTGCCCACGCGAGTCACTTAACCTCCCTGCTCTCGGGCTGCCTGGAGGGGCTTCTGGATGCAGATCCCGAGGGGGCTCCGTCGCGTTTCTGCGTTTGCAATTGGATGTTTTCTTGGTTAATGAGTAACTGCTCTTTGGCCTGATTTTTATGGGCTGTTATTAAATTACTTCTGCTTGAACACAGCCATCAGGTGAGCAGGATGTGGCAAAGGTGGCGCGTGGATGCTGTTAGCAACAGGAACGCTGCTTCTTCACAAGGAAGCAGGAACAGCGACGAGGAGAAAGCCGAAAGTCACCTCCACTCCCCAGCGGGCAGGGGCGGGGGCATGGAGCCTGCTATTCCGTGCGCCTCATCCGCCCGCTGTGCGTACCTCTCGCCTGCGGGAAAGGGCAGGGTCTTGCTTTGCATCTTGTTGGGAGAAGCACCCTCCCCCAGGCTGCTTTTGTGGCAACTATTAATTGCTTCCTGCGTTTATGCCACGAAAAGAAGGCAGTTGCCAGGGAGTGAATTACCCCGCGGATAAGTGGGGGGTCATTAATGTACTGTTGACCCTGAACCTGAGGATGACGTGAGGTCCGCACGAGCTCTCGGAAATTTACCAGAACCCACTTCAGCTGGAGGTGATGTGTTTTAAATCCCCCGTAATGCACCGAGGGAATCAAATTAGATAATAGTTTGCAGAAATCTCTGGGCCGGGAGCCCCGCTCCGCAGGCTGGACCCCAGGGTTGTCACCCCCAGGCTGCGGCCCTGCCTGTGCCTGGTAGGACCAGATGGCTGTTCCCCCAGACAGGGGACGCCGACCCAGTGTGCCCGAGTGCGCGGCGTGCTGCATCCCCATGTCTCCAGTCTTTATGGCTGTTCTGTATTAACAAGTAACTTCCGATTCGGCCGTAGCCTGAAGCCGCGATTTTAACTAGACTAAGAGGGGTGGGTTCAGTGTGTAGGTGCATTGATGCCGCTGCATCCTAGTTCTCCTCCAGGAAAGCCCAGGTGCGCTCTGCAGGTGCCTGGCAGCTGGGGTGTGGGGTATGTGCCAGCTGTGTGTGGGGGGTCACTTCTGTGGGTTTTGACAGTAAGAATGGGAACTGTTTGGGGTGCGTCCCTTCACAGCCCTCATCTGAGCAGGGTCCGCAGTTCAGAGCACCTGTGGATGAGCAGAATCACTAACCAGTGGACGGCTCCCCGTGTGTGATGTGTGTGTGGGTACTGTGTGTTGTGTGCGGGTACTGTGTGTGTGTGTGTGAATACTATATGAGTGCGGGTACTATGTGTGTGTATACTATATATGTGCGGGTACTGTGTGTGTGGATACTATATGTGTGCGGGTACTGTGTGTGTGCGTGTGGATACTATATGTGTGCAGGTACTGTGTGTGTGTGGATACTATATGTGTGCGGGTACTGTGTGTGTGTGTGTGTGTGAATACTATATGTGTGCAGGTACTGTGTGTGTGTGTGTGGATACTATATGTGTGCGGGTACTGTTTGTGTGTGTGGATACTATATGTGTGCGGGTACTGTGTGTGTGTGTGTGGATACTATATGTGTGCGGGTACTGTGTGTGTGTGTGTGTGAATACTATATGTGTGCGGGTACTGTGTGTGTGTGTGTGTGAATACTATATGTGTGCGGGTACTGTGTGTGTGTGTGGATACTATATGTGTGCGGGTACTGTGTGTGTGTGTGTGTGAATACTATATGTGTGCGGGTACTGTGTGTGTGTGTGGATACTATATGTGTGCGGGTACTGTGTGTGTGTGTGTGGATACTCTATGTGTGCGGGTACTGTGTGTGTGTGTGTGGATACTCTATGTGTGCGGGTACTGTGTGTGTGTGTATACTATATGTGTGCGGGTACTGTGTGTGTGTGTGAATACTATATGTGTGCGGGTACTGTGTGTGTGTGTGTGGATACTATATGTGTGCGGGTACTGTGTGTGTGTGTGTGTATACTATATGTGTGCGGGTACTGTGTGTGTGTGTGAATACTATATGTGTGCGGGTACTGTGTGTGTGTGTGGATACTATATGTGTGCGGGTACTGTGTGTGTGTGTGAATACTATATGTGTGCGGGTACTGTGTGTGTGTGTGTGGATACTCTATGTGTGCGGGTACTGTGTGTGTGTGTGTGGATACTCTATGTGTGCGGGTACTGTGTGTGTGTGTGTGGATACTATATGTGTGCGGGTACTGTGTGTGTGTGTGAATACTATATGTGTGCGGGTACTGTGTGTGTGTGTGTGGATACTCTATGTGTGCGGGTACTGTGTGTGTGTGTGTGGATACTCTATGTGTGCGGGTACTGTGTGTGTGTGGATACTATATGTGTGCGGGTACTGTGTGTGTGTGTGTGGATACTATATGTGTGCGGGTACTGTGTGTGTGTGTGTGGATACTATATGTGTGCGGGTACTGTGTGTGTGTGTGTATACTATATGTGTGCGGGTACTGTGTGTGTGTGTGAATACTATATGTGTGCGGGTACTGTGTGTGTGTGTGGATACTATATGTGTGCGGGTACTGTGTGTGTGTGTGGATACTATATGTGTGCGGGTACTGTGTGTGTGTGTGTGTGTGAATACTATATGTGTGCGGGTACTGTGTGTGTGTGTGTGTGTGAATACTATATGTGTGCGGGTACTGTGTGTGTGTGTGAATACTATATGTGTGCGGGTACTGTGTGTGTGTGTGGATACTATATGTGTGCGGGTACTGTGTGTGTGTGTGTGTGGATACTATATGTGTGCGGGTACTGTGTGTGTGTGTGTGGATACTCTATGTGTGCGGGTACTGTGTGTGTGTGTGTGGATACTCTATGTGTGCGGGTACTGTGTGTGTGTGTATACTATATGTGTGCGGGTACTGTGTGTGTGTGTGAATACTATATGTGTGCGGGTACTGTGTGTGTGTGTGTGGATACTCTATGTGTGCGGGTACTGTGTGTGTGTGTGTGTATACTATATGTGTGCGGGTACTGTGTGTGTGTGTGAATACTATATGTGTGCGGGTACTGTGTGTGTGTGTGTGGATACTATATGTGTGCGGGTACTGTGTGTGTGTGTGGATACTATATGTGTGCGGGTACTATGTGTGTGTATACTATATATGTGTGGGTACTGTGTGTGTGTGTGAATACTATGTGTGGGTACTGTGTGTGTGTACACTGTGTATGTGTGTGTACACTGTGTGTGTGTGTGGATACTATATGTGTGTGGTTACTGTGTGTGTATATTGTGTGTGTGTATACTATATGTGTGTGGGTACTGTGTGTATGTGTGTGTACACTGTATGTGTGTGGATACTATATGTGTGTGGTAACTGTGTGTGTGTATACTATATGTGTGTGGGTACTGTGTGTATGTGTGTGTGTACAATGTGTGTGTGTATACTATATGTGTGTGGGTACTGTGTGTGTGTGTGGATACTATATGTGTGCGGGTACTGTGTGTGTGTGTGTGTGGACACTATATGTGTGTGGGTACTGTGTGTGTGTGTGCGGGTACTCTGTGTGTGTGTGTGTACACTGTGTGTGTGTGTGGATACTGTATGTGTGCGGTTACTGTGTATGTGTGTGTACACTGTGTATGTGTGTGTACATTGTGTGTGTGTGGATACTATATGTGTGCGGGTACCGTGTGTATGTGTACACTGTGTGTGCGCATGTGTATACTATATGTGTGCGGTTACTGTGTGTGTGTATACTATATGTGTGTGGTTACTGTGTGTGTGTGTATACTGTGTGTGTGTATACCATATGTGTGTGGGTACTATGTGTATGTGTGTATACTGTGTGTGTGTATACTATATGTGTGTGGGTACTGTGTGTGTGTGTTTGTGTGTATACTATATGTGTGTGGGTACTGTGTGTGTGTGCGGTACTCTGTGTGTGTGTGTACACTGTGTGTGTGGATACTATATGTGTGTGGTTACTGTGTGTGTGTATACTATATGTGTGTGGTTACTGTGTGTGTGTGTATACTGTGTGTGTGTGTGTATACCATATGTGTGTGGGTACTGTGTGTGTGTGTGTATATACTGTGTGTGTGTTTGTGTGTATACTATATGTGTGTGGGTACTGTGTGTGTGGATACTATATATGTGTGGTTACTGTGTGTGTGTGTGTGTGTATACTATATGTGTGTGGGTACTGTGTGTGTGTAGGGGGGGTGTTCAGAAATATGTGAGAAAACTCACTTTTTTCTGGCATTTAAAGTAAATTTCATAAATGCTCTTATTGGGGTCGTTTTGGTTTTGTCGGTTTTCTCCTGGCTGTTACAAACTCATGTTCAGGGACCCTGCTCCTGACAGGGGGTAGCCCGATCCTGTTGCCGCTGGGCCTTGCGGGGTCGCCCTGCCCCCGGGGAAGGTGCGGACGCTGGGCTGTGCTCACGCTCTCCTGCGTTTGCTTCTTTCCTCGTGTTCGGGAAGGACCCCGACATGTGCTCCGCCACCAGCTCCCCGTGTGGCGCAGGTGTCCCTGGGCCCGGCGTCCGCGGGCTCCACCTGCGTGTGCGGCAGGCCAGGCACATTGACGCAGACCCCGCCCGGCGCCCCCTGCCAGGACCTTGGCGGTGTGCAGACCACCCAGCCGCAGCTGCCTCTGGAGCGGCTCTGCCTCTGCGTCTTCCATTCTCCACCCAGAATTCCCGCCCTCTCTCCTGTCTCTGCTCTTTCCTCCCTGCTCGCTGCTCCCGCAGCTGGAGGGAGAGCCGTGGCCCTCCTGCCCGGGGCCTCCGAGGCTGCCGTGTGCCCCAGGGGCAGGCCCGGCCTCGGGTGGCCAGGTCCAGAGCGCCGGTTCCGTGCGGGAGCTGGTTCTCACCTCCGGCCCCGGGCCCGAAGCAGCCTTTCCTCTCTGCCTCGTCCGTGTCCCTGCCGGTTGCTCTCAGAGCAAGTTCCTGGGCTGGGAGGGCCCTGCACTGTGTCTGCCTGCCCCTCTCAGACCCGTGTTCTCTCTCTCCCTTCAGACACACACACACACACACACACACACACGCACACACACAGACACACACACAGACACACACACACGCACACACACAGACACACACGCACACACACAGACACACACACACAGACACACACACGCACACACACACAGACACACACACACGCACACGCACACACACACAGACACACACACACATGCACACGCAAGATGAAAAAGCCATGGTGGCTAAGCTCCCCAACTGAGAAAGAAAATTGTCCTCCTATCAAGAAATGAAATGGCCTGGCCACCACGTCACCCAAATAATGGGCGAGGGGTGTCTGTCTGCTGATGGCCGGACTTTGATCCCAGCCCCTGCTGTGGAGACGGCCAGTGGGTCCCCCCCAGTGTCTGAGGCCGCCCCGCGGAGAGCCCGCCCGGGGCCACTAGAACCTCAGGGTTCAGAGCCCTGGGCGCCCCAGGAGGCCTGTTTCAGGCAACACCTTGGTGAGGAGCGGCTCTCAGCCACTGGGCAAGGCTGTCCAGGGCGGGCAGGGTGTCGGAGGGTGCCAGGCGTGCGGGCTCTCCACCTGGGCTGTGGCTGAGTCCTGCCTGGGCCCCCTCGGCTGCAGGGCACGACCGACCGCGAGGCCGTGGGTCTGGCTGAGGCAGGACTGCATCGGACCAACACACCAGGGGGACAGGACTCAGCTCAGTGCTGGGTGAGGGGCCAAATGCAAGATGACGGGGATAATTTCCTCTCTGCGGCCCTGAGCTGCAGCAATCTATTCCAGCCTCCTCTGCGATGCCAGCTGCAGCTGCGCGCACACTTCAAAGCGCCGAGCGGCAGGATTTCCGCGCCCCTGTCCCTGGGCTTTGAGCCAAGGCTGGAGCCAGTGCCAACGGGGAAGTGGGCTTTTCCCGGGTGTTCTTGGCTAGTGTGGGTGCAGGGGAGCTCGGGAGAGGCGAGGAGGTGGCCTCGGTGACATCGCCTCCACAGCACAGAGGCTGTGGCTTGCAGATGTCACTAAACCGGACAGAGTGAAGGGGGAGAGAGCTTGTTGACAAGGCCTGTGGGCCTCACCACGAGGGACGAGCAGTGGGACTCCAGAGTGTCTTTCTCAGGCAGGTGTCTGACCGTCCCTTAACCTGGCGGGGAGACAGGACAGGGCGCTAAGGCGCCAGCCCACGGGGAGCCCCTGGGGCCCATCTCCAGGGCGTCGGCCGTGATCCCTGTGCTTCCAGCAGCGGAAAATGGCCCCATGGACCATCAGCTGCAGCGGCGCCCTTGGCCGGTCCAGTCATTGTCATAGTGATGGGGAGTCTGTGCGTGGACAGGCGACGGCTGGGCTGCTGGACGGGGTGGGAGCCGGCTCTGCTTCGGGCAGAAGCTCCTGGAAGTCTGGGTGGAAGCCATGGCGTGGGCACTATCTTTCAAGCAGAGACTAAAGAGAAGAGGGAGCGAGTCCTTGGACTGGGAGGTAGGAAAACAAAGGTATTGGAAGGAAATACTGTTTCTAAAAGGTAGAGGCAAAACAAGAAGAAACAAAACGAGGAGAAAGAGAAGCCGAGACACACAGCAGGTGAACAGATGACGGGGACCGGCCGGCAAGGGCAGCCTGTTCCCTAACACGGGTTCCCTGCCCCCTGCCCTCGTCTGGTCTTAACCAGGAGAGGACGACTTGAGACGTCACTGCAGAGCCTCGCGCCCCCACGAAGTGCCAGCGTGAGAGCAAGTCCTCCGAGACATCTGAACCTCCTGACCGGAGAGGCGGGCTCGGTGAACGTCTGTCTCCCTTTCCGCCCCCTGCCTTGGACTGCTCTGAGCTCAGAAACGCACCCGTGGTGACCTCCCTGCTACCTCCCCGCACGCGGCTGAGCAGCCGTGGCCTCTCAGGAGGTGGCAGCTTGTGGAGGTGCCGCCGCCTCGGGCGGACGCTGAGGCTGCGTTCTGCTCACTGTCAACCCCTTCTTGGTGGGACCAGGGCTGGCCGGGTTCTCGCACTGCCACTCCCTGCCTTGTCACCTCGGCTGCCAGTGTAGTCCTGCTTTCTGAGGGCGGCTGGGGACAGGGCCACGGGGGGCCCTCCTGTGACGTGGGCTGTCTTCCAAGATTTTCCAAGAGAGCTTTCCCAGGGCCTTCCTGTGGTGACCTGAGGCGGGCGGGGCATGGGGCTGGGTGTTCACGCCCCTGGCTCCTTCCCTGTGTGGCCCCATTTGGGGGCTTGGTCCTTTCACGGCAGCCTGAGCTGCTGTCGGCTGTCATCTCTGCAGTAGCTGCTCCTGACCCTGTCTGCTCAGGCCTGCGGTGGGACAGAGGCCCCCAGTCCCCAGCCCTGAGACCCTGTGCCATCTTTGGTGCTTTCTTCAAACCCCACCCACACTTTTGTAAATAGTAAAAAACTCAATGATCCAACACAACCACAACCCCAGCCACAGCCACAGCCACAGCCCTAGCCCCAGCCCCAGCCACAGCCACAGCCCTAGCCCCAGCCCCAATTACAGCCCCAACCCCAACCGTAGCCACAGCCACAGCCACAACCCCAGCCACAGCCACAGCCATAAGCACAGGAGAGGGTACGTGTGTGACTAAGTATGAAGCTGGTCATCGTTTCTACATGTCCATGGTATGGGGCTGGTGTTGTGCCCGTTGTGTCTGATGTGCTCCAGTGCACACGGCAGGGTGGGTGGAGTGAGGGGCCGGGGAGGCGGCTCTCTAGGGTAGGGTGTGTGTGCCGGTGACATGAGCCACCTGGTCGTCAGGCTGGTGCAGGGTGGCTTCCTGGGAGTGTGGCCTGTGTGGTCTCCCAGAGCCCTGTGCTCAGAAGGGCCCCAGGGTTGGTTTAAGTTTCTGCTGCCCCATCTTCATAGTTCTTAAATTATTAATTAACAATGAGTTTAAGTGATTAAGAATGGAATTTTTAATAATTTAATATCATTATTAAATTGTAATTCTTAATTTCCAGAAAGGATCCTGCATTTTCCCTTTCTCACTGGGTCCCTTAGATTCTGCTGGTCCTGCCGGATGGACTTGCCAAGGACCATCTTATTCCCACCTGGCGTAAGCTGCGCAAGAGCAGTCTCGGCCGCGATGGGTAGCTAGAAGGTCACTGACGGAATGGTGCTTCTCAGGGACTAGTTTTCTGGTGCGCAGCCTCGGAAAGAGCTAGTGAGCAGCAGTGGGACGAGAACGGCTGTATTTGTTCAGTTCCCTTTTCTCCACCAAGTCTGAACACAAGTTCCCAGCATGTCCTGCCCTCGCCGCCCCCACCCGGAGGCAGTAGCCGGAACCACAGCAGCTGTGTGTGTGCTGAGGCTCTGCAGTTGGCGGGGCTCAGCAGGGATGGCTGGTTGCTTCTGAAGCCCTGTCAGCCCGGTGGCTCAGCCGGGACAGACAGTCTGTTTCCATGGTAACTCACACGTGCCTGGCAAGTTGGTCCTGGCTCTTGCCTGGGATCTCGGCTGGGCTGTGGCTGAGGGTTTGGGCCCCATCCCTGTCGGCCTGTTCACGGGCTGCTTGAGCTTCCTTACGGCATGGTGGCTGGCCCAGGATATAGGAAGTGGAAGCTGCCCCTTCACCATCGCACCCCACCTAGATTCGTGGTGAGGGACACAGTCAAAGACTGCTCTCAGACATCTTTAACTCGTTCCCGTAAGCACACCTGGTGTATGTGGAAAAGCTACGGCAGGAATGCCGTGGAATCTCCGAACAACAGGTGCTGGGCTCGGTGCCTCGCAGCCCCTGGCCTCCCAGGCCACTCTGTCCAGCCCGGCACGCTGCTGTCCGCACAACTAGCAGCAGCTCTTCTCCGTCCTCGGGGCCTCGTTTCCCACTCAGAGCCTTCAGCACGGTCATAGGCAGGCATCCCAGCCCTTTGGAACCCGCTGGACTGGAGTCTAGGATTTGGAAAACAGGAACACAGCAGACCTAGCGAGAGAAGCCGCTCTCCTTTGTCGTGGGGGTTAGGGATGTGGGGACACAGCAGTGCGTGCTGCCTCTTCCAGAGGGAAAGTGGGCAGCGCAGGGCCATCTGCTTGAGTGGCACGCTGGCACCAGGGGTCCCCTTCTGGGTCACTTTGAGGCTATGAAGATTGAAGGCTCTGGGAGCTCTTGGCCCTCATGAATGGCAGGCCCCCCGGTACCCTCTGAGAAGCTCCTGGGGGCCTGGGTCTCACAGCGCCAGCGCCATCCTCTTTCCGGGAGCCTGCAGCGGCACGCAGGGATGGGGGCCTGACAACCATGGCTCACCTTGGCGGGAGCCTCAGGGTAGCACCCCTCTGTCTCCCTCAGTCCAGCCCAGGGTGCGGCCTTGCCTTTGGATACAGTCTGGGTACGAGGTCAGAGATCTTAAAAATCGGCAGCATCAGGGCGCCTGTCTCCAGGCCTGTCTGTCAGGGACACAGGCCCTGAGGGCCAGGCAGGGAGCGGGGCCTCCATGCCTGTGGGTGACCTCACCTGGGGCGGGATTCGCCTGGGCTTGGGGATGTCCGATGGTTCCAGAATCTACTTCACAGGAGGCTTCTTATCACACACACCCACAGGAAGCTGGGAGCGTGCACAGACTGTCCTTACACCAGGATCTCATTTTCCACGTGGCTGTGAACCTCCAGTGAGGTGTGCGTTGCTCCGGGCCTGCGTGCCCCTCAGAGGCACGGGGGAGGTTGGTTCCAACCACTCCGACTCCAGTGCCTTCCTCGGCAGTGGAGGGGGCCCCGGGAAAGGAAAAGGTGGGTCCCGTTGACGGAAATGCTCAGATCTTGGGATTCCGTCCATCTGCGTGTGCGATTCCAGATAAGCCTTAGACTTCCTGGCTGTGAGGACTGAAAGAAGGGGGAAAGTCTGAATAGAAACAGACTCCAGATTTGGGGGACCTCCCGGCAGGTGCCGTCCCCGTGCAGCTGTCCTGTGGGTCAGTTACCCCACGATGATTCTTGGAGGCGCTTCCTGAGCCGCCACGGAGTGCCCTCGGCACGCAGGTCCACAGCCCGCGCAGAACCGAGCGGCTGGGCTCCCCATCCAGTGACAGCCAGCTCACGAGGGACCTCAGGGACCACCCACACACCCAACGACCCTAACACGGGACCTGCATAACTTCCCAAGTATTCACTGAGATAAGACCACAGAACCGGAGCAGAGAGCAGGAGCGGGGGGGCTGGGGGAAAGGGAAGTGCGTGGCCACCTCGGCACCTCGGCCCTGGGGTGCAGGCCCCCGTGTGAACTCGTTCTGCACAGAGACCTGCCTTGTCCCCAGTCCCCAGGGGTGTGAGGACGTCTGGCCGCTGCGACCTCTCGGGTGCCCTGTGATGCGGGTGGAGCAGCTTTGCATTTTCACTCCCGTCATCAGAAAATCTGTGAGTTTCTGTGGAGTAGGAAACAAAGGGGCTGCTTCTCGCTTGTTTGGTGGCTGATCGGAAGCACCGCGAACCGGCCCGTCCGCTGAGAGAGCTGAGCGCAGGGAACAGAAAGTCTGGAAGGCGGAGAGCCCAGCCTGGGCTGAGAGCAAGAACCACGGTCCCATCCCTGATGAAGAGCTCGAGTTTATGCCGCACGAAGCCAGGACGCAGGGGCCAGTGTCTGCGCCTTCAGGGAAGGGACCGCATCCAGAGTGTCTGACTGACAGGGCCGCAGCGTGCCGCCTTCGGGCACCCGCTTGGGCTGGCACGAGGCCTGCCCCTCACCCGCAGTGTCTCCCAACCGACTGACCGGGGCTGAGGGAGTGGCGGGCAGGGGGCCAGTTTCTCAGGGCAGCGGCACTCCTCTCTGGCCGGCATGCGCGGCGACCTCTGCAGAGGTGGCTCACGGGTCTCCTTGGGCACCTGGCGGTGTCAGGTCCCACTGGCTTAGGGTTCCTCTCTGGGGAAGCTGCAGAGAGCCATACCGGGTTCCCGTCACCCCAAGCTGAGCAGGAGCTGAACCTGCAGGAAGGATGGGGTGGGATGCGCTGGGCTGAGGGGGCCCTCCAGGAAGAGGGGACGAAGGCACCGTGCAGACAGTTGCTGCTGTTGTTAGATCCGAGGCAGAGGCCTGGGAGGGGGTCACGGGTGCCCGTGCATCTCGGGCGAGAGGTAACAAATGAGCTGACAGTCCGCCCGCAGCCCCCCACCAGGACGTCCTGGGTTTTGCCATTGGGGGCTCTTGCGAGACAGAGGTGCCTTCCCTGCCAGGTTTTTGTTATTAAAGTTGATCCCATGCATCAGAAACAAGCCTTGGAAATCGGCATCCAAGTGGGACTCGAGGCTCTCGGCAGCAGCGTGTGCCAAGGCGGGGGGTGGGGCCGTGCGGCCAGCTCGCTCGCATCCAGGAGCGAGCCCTCAGCATCATTCACGCTGTCAGGGCATCTCCGCAGTAATCACTTCCAAATGGCGGCGGCCTGGGGAAGGGGCTCCCCTCCAGTCGCCCAAGGAATGTCTCGACGCAGGACGGAAAGGGAGGTTTTTCCATGAGCGGCTCCTCTTTCCAAAGGGGACCAACCTAGAATATGAGACGCCGTGAGCCTCTCCAAGCATCATCTATAATAATATCCACGTCCACAGCACAGGGGAGGACCGACCTCCGGGCGGGGCAGGTCCCACTGCTGCCTGGGCGGTGCTTCCAGGATGCGTGCACCCCAGGGACGACACTGTGTTTGCGTCTCCGGAGGCCGAGGTTGCAGGGCCGTGTGCTTGGGCTTGGATTCCGTCTCCACAGGCCACAGCCACCCTCTCAGACACAGATCCCGCTGCGAGCGTGGGGACCACACCGTATGGCAAACCACGTGGCTTTCATCAGCCACTGAACCTTTCTGAGCCTCGGTGGTCTTACCTGTAAAATGGGCATGACGGCGACCATTTTATAGAATTGTTGTGAGGACTAGACATACAGCTTTTGGGAAAGTGTGAATCATAGTAGGTACTTAGCGTAGTTTTTAAAAACAATGTTGGAGAGATTCGGTGTCTTTCCTATTTGACCTTGGAGGGCGGTCTTGCTTCGTTCAGTTCTGACCAGATGCGTCGCAGTGACCCGTAGCCATTGTGTGCCAGGCGTGTCCGAGCCTTGCTGCCTGCGTAGCTGTCTCACCTGCCCCTCGCCGCCCCTTACGCTCCCTTCGCCGTTGCGGTGCCTGGACCGGGCTGTGGCCACGTGGCTGGTGTGCCAGGCGTCGTAGGGTCAGCTCCGCAGGGCGTCCAGTTCTCAGGTGCTGCCTGCAGGTTCCAGATGCCTCTGTCTGCTCAACTCTGGAATTGGTCTGGGGTCGATGTCACAGGACCAAGGAGGAGGGGGAGCAGCATGGGTGATGCGGTTGGTGGCCTTCGCTGTCTTTTTTGGAAGTTAAAGTGTGCTGGGCTTAGAGGCTGTTTTCATTGAAGACCTGAGTCCAAATGTTCAGACACAGCTGGTCGGACGAGGTGCATGCTGGGACTGGTCAGGCCCCTTCTGGGTCCTGCGCCCGGCCAGGCTCAGTGGACGGGAGTGGAGGTGTGCGGTGCCCAGGCAGCTGCGGACGCGGGCGGATGGCTGTAAGGGGTGGAGGGGCCTGGAGGTCACGGGAATCAGCTGGCGTCTGCCGGCATCTTCATTACGTGTGTACGTACTGAGCACCAGCCAGAGCTCCTTCTGCGGGAGGTGACGTGGGGATGAGGTCTGACGGCTGGTATTTTACCTAAGACGCGGGCACTGTGGCCTGGCCGAGCCGTCGCTCCTGTCTGTCTTCCTGTCTGGCACGGCGGCTCTCCGAGATTCTTGTGGACTGGCCATCAGTCTCTGGACAGCCAGGGTCTGCAAGATTTAAGCCTTGCTGGAACCGGGGTTGGTAAGGGTTGGACGGACGGAGTGATGAGGCCCACTGTGGAGCTGGATGGATTTTCACATGGAAGTTGGAGCTCCCCTCTCACGTCCTCTGTCTCCTGTTAGCTCTCCCTGCTTTCTCTCCACACCCAGCGCCGCGCCTGGCTGGTCAGCAGGATGAATTTCCTGCCATTTGTTTCACTGTTGTTTCTGGAAGGAGGAGGGAAGTGTGGCCCGCCTGGCCCACACGGCCCGATTCCCTCGCTTGAAGCCACAGGGAGTTCTCATTCCCTCTGCCGAATGCGCAGACCAGTAGGGTCGCCGCAGCATCTTGGGCTGAGCTCTCTCTCTCTCCCGCTCACCGTCCACTCTGCATGCTGCCCGAGTCGGGCAGGGAGGAGGTGGGGTGACACAGCTTCCACACGACTGGAGTAGACATCCTGCTGATGGCGGGTGGTCAGGCCGGGGCAGCCAAACCACCAGCCATCTTCCAGGAGGTGGGCTCCATTGCTGTTCCATTTCACAGATGAGGAAACCAAGGCCGGAGTGAGCCAGTTAGAAAGCGTGGAGCCTGGCTTCACCCCCATTCTGATAAGCTCCGGAACCATGCTTCCAACCGGAGTGTGGCCTGGGCCCCCGCCCCCAGCGTCTGCACTCCGGGGATGGAGGGAGGGACAAGCTGCATTTTAAGAAAACAGCGGCTCACCCGATAGCACGCCTCCGCCAGGCTGGAGAGAGAACCTTCCTGGCGCTTTCCTCTAAGGGTCAGGACTCATGGGGCGACTATCCCAGTCACTGGGCAGCTTAGTGGGCAGTGATGGTGCAAAAATGACGTTGCCAGAAATTCAGTAATATTGTTACCCTGTTCATCTCGGTACCCAGGTAAGATCAAAAGCAACCCATGGACAGACAATAGTGTGGCGAAGGCCTGGGTAGGGGGTGCAGGGTGGAGGGGGGAAGGGGAATCTGTAATACTTTTAACAATAAAGATAAATGAAAAAAAATAAAATAGAGCAACAAAAATAAATGGGTAGTAGAGGAAACGGAGGTGAGGACATGGAACCTCACTGTCCAGGGGGTCAGGGTCAAGGTTGGAGCAGGTCACAGACACCTCAGAGCATCCTCTCTGTCAAGTACAGTGTGGGGAGCTGGGGTGGGGCGTTGGCGCCTGTGTCTCTGCTGTTTGGTCTGTGGTGTGGCCTTGGGGAAGTCACCTCGCTCCGCGTGGAGGGAGATGAGGGGTGTTTGAGATCTCTGGGTGCCGCCTCCCCTCACTTGGTCCGGCCCCTCTTCCCCGAGAGCCATAACTCGATCTTCACCCTGAGAAAGCCAGTGGCTTCCAGGGATGAGTCACTTGGCTGCTGCGGAGAACAAAGGAAGAAGGAAGAAGCCCTTGATCTGTGTCCTCACGTTCCTGTCGCCTGTGCCCCCCCACTGCTCGGCCTGGCTTTCCTTCAGTCTGAAGAACTGTCTTGGACCCTAGCTGTCGTTTTTGACACTGGGGGTCCATATTTAGCAAAGGGTTCGCACCTTTTTTTTTTTTTTTTAACACGAATTCCATCAGCTTAGACGCTGCTTGTCTGTGTCAACAGGGAGGAGGGACTTAGCGGGGTGTTGAGTAAGCAGAGAAGTTAGCAGGCATGAGCCAGGGTCTCCCAGGTCTGGCAGGCTGCCGTGTGTGTGTGTGTGTGTGTGTGTGTGTGTGTGTGTGTGTGGTGTGTGGTATGTGTGTGTGGTGTGTGGTGTGTGTGGTGTGTGGTATGTGTGTGTGGTGTGTGTGTGGTGTGTGTGGTATGTGTGGTGTGTGTGTGGTGTGTGTGGTGTGTGTGGTATGTGGTATGTGGTATGTGGTGTGTGGTATGTGGTGTGTGTGTGGTGTGTGTGGTATGTGTGGTGTGGTGTGTGTGTGGTATATGTGGTGTGGTGTGTGTGTGGTGTGTGTGTGTGTGTTGTGTGTTTGGTATATGTGGTGTGGTGTGTGTGGTGTGTATGTGTGGTGTGTGTGCTGTGTGCTGTGTGCTGTGTGTGGTATGTGTGGTGTGTGGTGTGTGTGTGTGTGGTGTGTATGTGTGGTGTGTGTGCTGTGTGCTGTGTGTGGTATGTGTGGTGTGTGGTGTGTGTGTGTGTGGTGTGTGTGGTATGTGTGGTGTGTTGTATGTGGTATGTGGTATGTGTGGTGTGTGTGGTGTGTGTGGTGTGTGTGGTATCTGTGGTGTGTTATATGTGGTGTGTGGTATGTGTGGTGTGTGTGTGGCGTGTGTGGTATGTGTGGTGTGTGTGTGTGTGGTATATGTGGTGTGGTGTGTGTGTGGTGTGCGTGTGGTGTGTGTGTGTGTGGTATATGTGGTGTGTGTGTGTGGTGTGCGTGTGTGGTATATGTGGTGTGGTGTGTGTGTGGTGTGCGTGGTGTGGTGTGTGTGTGGTGTGCGTGTGTGGTGTGTGTGTGGTATATGTGGTGTGGTGTGTGTGGTGTGTGTGTGTGTGTGTGGTATATGTGGTGTGGTGTGTGTGTGGTGTGTATGTGGTGTATGTGTGGTGTGTGGTGTGTGTGTGGTGTGTGGTGTGTGTGTGGTGTGTGTGGTGTGTGGTGTGTGTGTGTGGTGTGTGGTGTGTGGTGTGTGTGTGTGGTGTGTGTGGTGTGTGGTGTGTGGTGTGTGTGTGTGGTGTGTGTGTGTGTGTGGTGTGTGTGTGTGGTGTGTGTGTGGTGTGTGTGGTGTGTGTGGTGTGTGGTGTGTGGTGTGTGGTGGTGCAGTATTCAACCACACAGGTGCCAGGTGGGACCACAGGCAGGTGGTGGCGTGGCTGGTGGAAGCAGAGCTGAGGAGAAACCCCTTGAAGGGGAAGGATATTAACACGCCCCCAAGGGTGCCTGCAGATGGCACACGGTTGCTGCCTGGCATCACCAGGCGGGGATTGTGTTAAGCTGGTCCTGAAATGGGCGGTTTTGTGAGATCCATGCATGTTTTCACATGGGCAGCGAGGAGAGTCTTGGTCTGATTCCATTGTGAAGGAAATAGAAATCGGGGCTGCAATTCCTTGCAGATCAGAACCCACTGCCCCAGCGACTCCCGCACCTCGGATGCCACCCTGGAGCTTCTCGGGTGAGCTGGCCGGTGCGACCTGCCTGCAGCCTGCCTGGCCCATGGGCGGCCTGGGACTGATTCTGGGACCAGGAGGACCCGGGCGGGAGGGGTGTGTGTGGGGGGGTCTGGGCATTTCTACAACATTGGTGCTGTGCGAATAAAATGCAAAGTACAACTGAGCAAAGGTGATGCCGATTTGTTTTTAGTTTCTCTTCCGCACTGCTGCAGGCACCGCAGGCTCCGGGAGCTGCCGGGAGCGGGGAGGTGGGTGATGGCAGGAGTGGAGGAGCGGCTGCGCTGTGGTCAGCTGTGGACGTGAACGAGGGTTTCCTGTCTGCTGCGTGAAGCAGGCTCTTCCGAAAGGGCTGAGGAGGGCCCCCGCGCTGGCAGGTTCTCTGCAGTTGGAAACGAGGGCGTGAGGGAGGAGGGAGGCCAGGGCTTAACCGGGTCAGGGTGCGGTACTGACGGAGAAGAGAGACGCGGGCACTGTCCTGAGCGTCTGGGGAACTCTGTTGAGGAAGGCCCCGCAAGCTGCCCCCATCCAAGGGGACACGAGCGAGGAGAAAGCCTTGCCACGCGGTCAAGGGGAGAGCTGAGTGGACAGTCCTGCTGCAGGCTGAGGCCCTGAGCACGTTGCTGTTGACGGCAGGCTCTGGCCAGCTCTGAGATCAGAGTGGCTGGGTGGGAATCAGGATGTGGACCGCGAGTTGTATGGTCCCAAAGATTGGACCGTGAGGGAGCTGGCCTGCTCCCGACCCCCTGCTGGCATCATGCTGAGCGAGAATCCCGGTGACCCAGAATCTCCATGCGCCTGCCTCTTCCCAGGGGTCTCCGAGGAGTCTCTGACGCAGTGGCCCTCGCCCCTCAGAAGGTTCTTGAGCAGCCAGTCTTAGGTGCCTGACTGAAGTGACTGAGCCATGCTGGGGCCAGGCCAGGCTCGAGCGGGCCTGGGGGACGGGAGAGGATCGGGGAGGTGAAGTCAGGAGTTGGGGGGCTGACTGCACCTCTTGGAAGTTGCTAATAGTATAGTTTCCAAAAAACCCTTCCTTCTCCCCAGTGTGTCTTGGTTGCCCGGGTATCAGTCCTGCATGTGGAGGCTCCAAGGGAAATGCTGGGACTTCCCGAAACCGAATCACTAAGTGGGGGCCGCTCCGTGTTGCCTTTGCTTCGTGGCCGATGTGCCGCCTGACCTGGGTTTACGGCCCCTTTTGCTAAACCTGGTGGTTTTGGTCGGTCGCTCAGATGAGCCTTCGTGGAAGGCTTCACGCTTCTGTTACTTGTTGAGGCTTCGGTGCCCTTTTCCTGCCCCCCCACCCCTTTTGTTCAATAACAATATCTTCCAGGAAGAGGATTCCTTCCACCCGTGGCACTCAGGGCTTTCCGTGGTGGAGAACATGGTCCCGTGGCCGGCAGGCAGCTCGGCAGGGAGTGGGGGACTCTGGGGGTCTCCCCGCCCGATCCCCCGGAGCCACGCAGCTGGGACCAGCTTGAGGACAGAGAGGCCACAGGCCCCCACGGAGCAGATGCCTCGTCGAGCTGCTCGTTGCGACCTCGGTCCCATTACCAAGGGAGCTCCCTCTCCCTTTGCTCTGTAACACCCGGAGGGAAGTCCTGGTGTGAATTCAGGTGGGCGTGCCCGTGGGCAGCCACGTCCTCCCAGGGAGAGGTGGTGAAGGGATGTGTGTGGGCTGAGATGTGCACAGGTTGGGACCCACAGGTTGAGAACCGCTGCTGTGGAGCCTAAGACCATCGGAAAACGCAGATATTTACATTACGATTCCTAACAGTAGCAAAATTACAGTTATGAAGTAGCAACGAAAATAATTTTATGGTTGGGGTTTCACCACAACATGAGGAACTGTATTAAAGGGTCGCGGCATTAGAAAGGTTGAGAACCACTGATCTAGAACCTTCCACTGATGGTGCTGAATTTCTCCTTTGACCCCTGACAGCACCCTCCACTCCAACCATGCTGTCCCCCTGACCAGGCCACCAGCCTTTCAGCTGAATGTCGCTCTTGGCCCTCCAGAGTCACTTCAGTCTTCCGGTGACAGAGGTCCTTGCACATAAATCCGCTCTCGCTTCCCAGCTGGCTGCGTAGCTCAGCCCCGCCTGGACGCTTGGCCGTGCTGAGACCTGCACCAGAGGACTGTCCTGCGCCCTGGAGCCTCCCGATTTCAGCTTCTCTTTTGAAGAGAAAGTGTCCAAGGACAGACAGACTTTGATGGGGGGCGGGGTTGGGGGAGAGCACTCAGCAAAGGGTGGAGTTCTCATGGACTGGCCAGTCCCCAGCAGGGCTCCAGGCACGGCTTTGGTCAGGGGGCGGGGGAGGTCGGGAGGAGGGGCTCAGCAGGCAAGGCTTGGACTTGGGGCTCTGGTGGGTTGTTCAGCAGCGCAGCTGGCCCTCCGTGGCTTCCATATCCGTGGATTCAGCCAACCACAGATAAAAAATACTAAAAAGAAGGTTACATCGTTGTTGACGTGAGTTGGGCAGTGAGGCCCAGGAGGGTGTGTCTCTACTGAAGGCACAGATTTCCTCTTCTGGTCACTCTTCCCTAAAGCTCGGTGTAACCCGTTTACACAGCGTGGCGCTCGGCATCGTAAGTAAAGTTAGGGATAAGCCCTGGCCGGTGCTCGGTTGTTTGGAGCGTTGTCACATACCCCAAAGGTTGCGAGTTCGATACCTGGTTGGGGGGCATACAAGAGGCAACTGATAGATGTTTCTTTCTCGCACTGATGTTTCTCTCTCTCTTTCCCCTTCCTCTCTCTCTAAAATCAATGAAAAAACACCATATTCTGTCCGGCTGGGGTGGCTCAGTGGCTGAGTGTCGACCTATGAATCAGGAAGTCACGGTTCAATTCCCGGTCAGGGCCACATGCTTGGGTTGTGGGCTCGATCCTCAGTAGGGGGTGTGCAGGAGGCAGCCGATCCATGATTCTCTCTCATCACTGATGTTTCTGTCTCTCTCTCCCTCTCCCTTCCTCTCTGAAATCAATAAAAATATATTAAAAAACAAATAAAACAACAACAAAAACCTACCATGTGCTCAGGTGAGGATAAAAATGTATTAAAATATAGGGACGATGAGTGTGGGGCACATGCTAGGGCTACAGAACCAGTTGATATGAGGGATCTGAGCCCCCTGGGCTTTTGGTGTCCACGGGGCTCTGAATCCCCTGTGGACACAGAGGACCGACTGTGAGAGAATCAAATCTGCTTTGGGAGGAAAAATGCACGTTTGCTGGCCACGTGGACCATATGGCTCCTTCAACAATTCTCTGTAGACTGGGAAGACATTTTGGCATTAATTTATAAGTAAAGAGAAGGGGCTGTGCCTTCCAAGTGTGTGTCCCTTATAAATGTGTGTCTGTGTGTATTTGAGCAACTTAAAGGAACTCACAAGCAAGTTAGTTGGATCAGTTTCCAGATGTGTTTTGAGTGGGATTGCTCACCTGGATCCTTAATCAGTTCTCTAAAGGTTACAACTATTTCCAACCCACCTTTTCTGGCCGAATAAATATTTTGAATGAGAGCAGAGTCGACAGAGTCCTGTAGGTCAGGACAGTGCCTGGACTGTGCCCAGTCCCACACTTTGCTTCGCCCCTACCAGCGCCGTGAGCGAGTTCCTGCCCCTTCCTCACGCCTGCCTCGCCTCAGACATGCTTTCCTCCTGGGCGTGTGGCTGAGAACTGGCACCAGGAGGGCCTCTCCATCCAGGGCAGTGCCTTCGGGGAGGGGTCGATGCCGCCTCTTTCGCACAAGGGTGTGGAATGTTGGGCGACATTGACACGATGCCCTGGTCTGGCAGGGCCAGGCGCTTATATCTAGGAGCCCAGGGAAAAATGAAACTTCTAGCTTGTCGAGGTGATGTCATTAGGTTATTTCTCTTTAAAATATAATGATATCTATATTAATAAAAGGGTAATATGCAAATTGGTCATGATGCCCTCACAGTAACAACCAAACAGCAGGCTGCATGGGGCAACCAGGCTGGCAGGGGGGTTAGGGCGGGGGCAGGCATAGGTGGTTAGGGGTGATCAGGCTGGCAGGGGGGGCAGTTAGGGGCGATCAGGCAGGCAGGCAGGTGAGCAGTTAGGAGCCAGTGGTCCCAGATTGTGAGAGGGATGTCCAACTGCCAGTTTGGGCTGAAACCGGCAGTCGGACATTCCCTGAGGGGTCCTGGATTGGAGAGGGTCCAGGTTGGGCTGAGGGGACCTCCTCCCCCCCCCCCCCCCCGCACGAATTTCGTGCACCAGGCCTCTAGTCTGATTATAAAAGGGCTACATGTTTATTATAGAAAATTTGGAACACAGGAAAAGAACCACAAGGAGGGAATAAGAATCGTCTGTCACCCACTCTCTGGAAGGAATCGGTCAGGTCTCCCCTCCCGTGGCTCTATTCTCCTGCTGATACGTTTTGTGGGGATCCTCTCACACACATTCCTTTATAATTGGCATCTGCATTACTTTGAATTCAGGGGGAACTCTTGGCCACACTGAGGGGCATCGCCCACTCCACCCACCTTGTTTTCTCGATGCACGAGGGGCCCAAAACACGGAAAGAGGCGAGGCCGGCTGTGAACCCTCTCCACCTCTAACCCAGGCACAGACCTGCCACTTCACACACCTTTGGCCACTTCTGTGTCTGGTGGTCGCGCCTGGAAAGTGGGGTCTCTGGGTCATGTCCCTCAGTGGGCACTTCAGGGCCCAGGCCTGCGCTGTGGACCCGAGGCCGGCGCCGCGCTGCCAGCTGCTGAGCTGCTGAGCACAGGGTGCAGCTCAGAAGTATTAGCATGGCGTGGCCTGCAGTTTGCAGGGGACCAACCACAACCCTACGTCTCATACTCAGATTACAAGCATTCCTCACTGTTCTAACTGGGAGCGATGCATGGCAGGTACACAAGCTGGAGGCATTATGCAGAAGCTGGATATGAATTTAACAGATATGGGGACAGGAGGGTAGAAGGAGGGAACTCCATACCTGGTTTACATGCATGAGAATCACCCGTTAAAACCGGCTTGTGCTGTGGCTCTGTCCCCACCCTGAGCATGCAGTGACATGCATTCATGGTCAGTTCTGAGGTCCGGGACATGGACCGTGAACATGACTGTATGTTGAGTCACCCTCAGGTGTGATGGTGTGGCAGGTGGCATTTGAGGCCAGGTAGCCTTGGTGACATTTCAAAGAAGGAATGTCGGATCACCCCCACGTCAGTTCCAGGGCACTTTCCGCTGACTCGGTGGCCAGGCTTGGGTGACAAGGGGCCCGAAGCCCGCTAGAGTGCTCGGAGCACCCAGACCCTCCCGGTCCCGCTGTGTTGGTGTGTGTGTCCAGGCCGCTGGCTCCCATATTCATCAGCAGCCAGGCAAGAGGGGCTGAGCACACGTTTCGTTGGCTTTGGGTGGGGGTTTCAGGTGCATCAACAATACCCCACCCACTTCCGACTCCAGATGGACACCTGGCCACACCTTCCCACCAGGACCACAAAAGACTGGTGAAGGCCCTGCGAAGGCCGGAGGGTGGTGCGGGGGTTTTAAAGATGCCCCGGGGCGGGGGAGGGCAGACATATTTGCTCTGTCCACTCAGCCCAGCTGCTGGCTCCGGCGACTCACTCTGCCAACGGATATTACCTGGTGATTTTTATGGAGCTGAATCTAAAGGAAATTTGAGGAGGCGTTCATTTCCTCTATTTTATTAATCAGAGTCCTGAGACTGTTTGCCTCCAATGCCCAGCACAGGCCTGCTCAGCCGGCTGCTGGGACACGGTAAGTCCCCGAGTGTTTGAGCATTTGACGTGTCTGGGGAGGTTCCTGGAAGAGCTGGGTCATGCTTGCAGCGGCCGCTGAGTGTGGACACACACACACACACACGCACACACACACACACACACACACACGCTGGCCTCATACAGATGTGTGAGCAGTCCCTGGAGAACATACCTTTTATGTTGTAATAAAGGAAACACCGTTGGAAGCTGTAACCTAGGAGATGTGGGGTCCCCCCAGACCTGGAATCTGTAACCATGTCTCGCTGCCTGCAGGCCGGCCCAGGGGCCCTGTCCGAGGCAGCCTCCCGCTGCCCTGTGGCTCCCGGCACAGCCCCTGTGAGGGGCCAGCTGCCTGAGGTTCTCACACGTCGGCCCCTGGGGAGAGATCAGAGCTAAGTGGCTGTTACACGGGCGATGACTCAGCTCCCCGCTGGTCACAGGAACTCAACACTTCTCCAGTCACCTTTCTGCCCCTAATCTCTGCGCGTGGTTAGGAATCACAGGGCTGGGAGGGGACTCTGGGGCCACCTGCCTTACCTGCTCCCCACTGCTCTCAGCTCTTCCTCTGTGTCACCCCCTGGATGGCCATGAATTTCTTTATCTCCATTTAATGATGCGGGGCTAGCCCGTGTGTGTTCCGGGGGGAGGAGGGCGGCAGGCTAGCCGAGTGCCTGGGAGGTGGGTGGACCCTCATCTGATGTGCTGAACACACTGGTTTATTACTCGCTTTTCATGCAGGAAGTTAATGAATAACGCTGTCCCTCCAGCTGGGCCACCAAGCCGGGACCCTGGGGGTGCACGCCCTGGGCAGGCCTGCCCGGGCTGCTCGGCGGCCGGGTCGGGTGGTGGTCTGCGGCTCAGCTCTCTGAAATGAAAGCAGTGCTAGAGGAATAGAGCCGTTTGCCTGTTTGTTGTAATTGTCGTTAGTTAGTTTTTTTTTTTTTCTTTTTCTTTTTCTTTCTGGCAAAGCCATTTTGGAAGTGGACGATGTCCTCACCATTGACTTCCCAGACTGGGGGGCCAGTGCATCTGCCAGCAAGGCTGCCCGAAGGCTGTTGATGCCTCCAGGGCAGGCGTGGGGCTCCTGGTGGGGCAGCCTGGGGGTTGGCGAGGCAGTTCCAGGAGGCCCTGGAAGGCGGGGCCGGGGAGCTGGGCCAAGGCCTGCCTCCACCCTTGCTGGATGCAGAGCTGGAGCAAACAGGCTCCGGGTGTGACCCAGGGATGCACAGCGTCTGCCTTTCGGAGGCCCCACCCACCACTTGCTTTTGGGCAAACTCCTTTCTGAACCTGGGCTGCTTGCTTTAAGGAGGGGTGTCACCCAGGCTCCTGCCAGGGGCAGAGTGGGAGAGGCCAGTGCTTAGATGGGCCCTCCTGTGTGGGGAGGATCTCCAGTCCCTGGTCATGTTCTGCCCCAGAACCATCTTTAGGGTTCCGTGGATTGGGCTGATCCAGTGGCTTCTGGGGGAGGCCCACCCCATGCTGCCCGAGGCATCAGACTAGGTGTGGACCAGACCACGCGTAGTTTGCATTTTTGAAGCTCCTATAGCTTCCTGTTTGCGGAACAAATACAGTGGGGCGGTCTTGATTTACTTTTCCCGTTAACCTAGTCCTAGTGTCAATTTCCGTTGTGACTGTCTCCTGGATTTGGACCAGCAGGGTGAAGGGCGGGCAGGGATGTGCGGGCTGAGGGGGGTGCACCGGGACTCGGCAGGACTTACGAGTCTTTGGTTCCTTCCAGCACCAAACGTCTTTTACCAAGTGATCTTATCTCTGACTTTTCTCTAATCTTTTCTAGACACAACCTTGCCAATGCACGGAACACCTCTTGGCGGTGTTAAAAAATGGGCGGGGAGGCTGAACTTGAGTCCTGGAGCCTCGGGTGGTAAATGACTCAACAGCAGCACCCCCGCGGGCGCTCCACAGTTAAAGGAGAGCAAGTGCGGGAAGTGCTCATTTTAGTGCTCGGTGATGGTGAGCACTTTCCCCTCCAGGGGGAAACGGAGGCACAAGGAGGTGAAAGTAACTTGATTGGGGCAAAGCCGAGTGTGGGACCCTCAGATTCTGGTTTCGGATGCTGTGAGCCTTGGGGCCCAGGTTGGGGTGATTTAGATGGGCTGAGGGTCCATCCTGGAGTGAGTCAGAGGACCTGGCACACAGCCCACCCAGCTCCCTATTCTGGGTGAAATTCTGAGGCCTGTTGGCACCGCCTACATGGATTCAAGAGGGAAAGACAGACACTTGGGCACTCACTGACCATCTACACAACAGGTGCTGTTACAAGACACGAGAACCCTTCAATGTGGGAAGTAATGAACCCATTTTACAGATGAACACATTAAGGTTTAGGGGTTTAAAGTAGTTTGTCCACAATCACACAGAGGGAGAGAGGGAGGGGGAGGGGGAGAGAGAGAAAGAGGGATATGAATGCAGGAGGCAGCTTCAGTCCTGGACATCAGACCCCCCCTCCCTCCCCCCCTCCCCCCCGCCCACACAACAGCAGCTGGGGGCCCTGCTTCCTCTTCGATTTCAGACCTTGAGTCTGGATAAAACCCATGTTCTCCCTACTGGCCAAGGAGAGGGGCTGCGTTTTTCTAATTAGCTATTCCATCACCTGGCTGGCCAAAGTGGGGTGTCTTGGAGTCCCTGCCCTTCCTCCCCACTCCAAGCCCATACAATGAGCTCCCTCGGATAGCCCTGGGCCCATCCAGCTGACGGAGGCGTTTGGAAAAGGAGCTTACACCGCTCCTGTCAGTAACCCGTGGCCACGTCAACCCGTCCTGCCTGGGAACGGTTCCCCGCTTCCCGCCTAAGCCCTGGAACTTTCTCCTGGCGGAGATGGGACAGCTGGTCCTCGCGAGCTCCGCGCTAATCCCCGAGAGGAAGCCTGTATGCGTGCACTCACCTTGGAGACTAAAGCCTCTGTCTTCTGGGCAAGAGGATTGGGCTCCCAGGCCCTGGAGACGAGAGCAACTCTCAGGCCAGACTAGTCTGCACAGCTGTCCCGGTTCCCTCAGACGCTCCCTGAGTTTGTGGGTGTCGTGGGAAGAAACAAGACTTACAGAATCAGCGTTTAGGACTCAGCGGGCGGGGGGGGGGGGGGTGGTGAAACCCGGATCATGCCATCCATTTTATAGATGAGCCACCTCCCAGGGTCCACACGGCCCCGTCCTGGGCGGGTAAGTCGTGGCCAGAGTTCCCCCAGGGGTCCTTCCAGGTGCATGATGGGCCCTCCTGTGACGTGGAGGGGAGAATTCTCTTACTCTCCTCGTGGGTCCCTGCATCCAGGCTGGAGAGCCTGCACCGGGGCCACATTCATTTAGATCAGGGAACCACGTTTGTTCTTTTAGGAATGGCACGGTGGGCATGTGGCTGAGACATAAACGACATTCTGCCAAACCTCAAGCACTTCCTCTGTGCCAGAGCTTGCCAAGGTCAGCTTCCAGGTCTCCCATCACCCATTTCACAGATGGAGAAACTGAGGCATCCTGGCCGTCCTGAAGGCAATAGCTGTCGGTGCTGTCGCTCCCATGCTGGTGGCCGCACAGGCTGGTCAGAAACCTGAAGACTCCCTGTGTCTCTGCCTGCCCTCCCCGTGGGACAGGACACCCTGCCGTCCACCCATGAGCTAGGTGTGGGCAACCCTGCCTGTGCTCAGCAGATGCACCCATAAATCTTGATGAAAACAAACGCTCTAACTAGAGGAGGAAAGTTTAAGAGACCCTGCTTGCTAATATCACCAGCTCAGCATCAGAGAGCAGCTCCCGTGGAGGGCTGCGCACGCACCGGTGGCCAGTGCTGCCGGCTCTAATCCACCCTGACCCGGTCCTCCTCCCAGGAGCCCTGGCTACCAGTGAGCCTCGTGTTTGCGGGGAGATGCATCCTTTCAAATTCCTCTTTAGCAGGCCTTCTCCATCCACCTCCTAGTCCAACCCCAGCACACACACACGCGCGCACACGAGCCAGGTGATCAGATGTTATCAGTGAAATGAGGGACCAGGTAGGTTTCTGCAGTCGTCACAATTGCCCTTCGTCTCAACGATGCTGCCCCGGGTGTGCTGCTCACGGTATGCATCGTGCAGACAGCTCTCCTGTGCGTATTCACATGCTGACAGGTGGGCAGGGCTGATGGGACGTTCACCCGCCAGCTGAGAAAAATGCAGCTTGGTCCGGGGGCTGCTTGCTTGCATCCCTATGTAGTAAGTGGCTGAGACCCAGATACACACCCAGGACTTCCCATCTCAATCCTGCCTCTTCAATGTTTGGGTGGACACAGCAACAGTTTGTAGTGATGGAGGTTGGGGGAGAGAAAGTGAATTCGGATCTTCTCTTTACTTCCTGCCGATGGATGTGATGATTATTCAACAACTAGAGGCCCGGTGCATGAATTTGTGCATGGGTGGAGTCCCTGGGCCTGGCTGGTGATCAGGGCCATCTCACCCAATCTCTTTTGGGGCTGGGTCGATTGGGGCTGGGCCGATCTGCTGGCCAGGAGGAGGGATGGGGGGAGGGACCGGGGAGGTTGGCTGGCAGGCCAAGGGGCGGGACCAGCGGGGGGGAGGGAGGGACCGTGGGAGGTTGGACAGCCACGGGAGGTTGGCTTTGGGAGCGCACTGCCCACCAGGGGGCAGCTCCTGCATTGAGCATCTGCCCCCTGGTGGTCAGTGTGCATCATAGTGACTGGTTGACAGGTCGTTTGGTTGTTGGGGTCACTTAGGCTTTTATATATATAGATGTCTTTCTCCTGCCTCCTGGCAACAAAGGGATGTTAGTTATAGGGTAGGCTGGTGGTACAGGGTGCTTCGTGGGAGGTGAGAATGATGAGGGAATCCTACCTGAATGTCTGCGGCTGTGTGTGTACTTTGTTGGTTGGAAGAGACATACATTTGAACAGTATTTGGAACTACATTGGACTGGAGGAGACGAACCAGGGGTAGAGACACAGATCAGAGAAGCAGTGACCTATGGGTACTGCAGGGTGGGGGCAGGGGGCCCATTGGGGCTAGACCCGAGTGCCAGCAGAGGCCACCACGTGATGGGGAGTAGGTGGCTGTTCCAGGAAGAAAACATGGCCCCGTGTTGGGAACAAGCGTGAGGCACAGAAGCCAGTGCGGCTAGAGCAGACGGCCAGAGCGCTGACTGTGGTGTGACCTGGGCTGGACAGAGGCAGGGATCGGGCTGGAAGTTTGGGTAAATTCAAGTAGGGATTTTGGATTTTGTTCTAAATCTGCTGGGAAAGCACTGGAGAGCTTGCCACGGGAGTGAGATCCTAGCGTTTCTAGATCACCTGTGCTAAGTGTCAGCTGGACTGGCTGAGACGGTGGGGGTGAGGCACAGACAGGAACAAAGGTGACTTCTGCAGATGCAGACCCCACTGGCCGCACGTGGGCGACGTGGCGGATAGATGGGGTGCGGCACAGAGTTCTGTTTGGCCACGTTACGTACGTGTAAGTTGTGTGTTGTGTCCAGTGGAGATGTTGGAGGTTGGAGGTGTGGCCAGAGGCAGCGATTTGGGATCATCAGCTGGTGGCTGTTGCTGAAACCATGGGGTTGAATGGATGACATGGGTGGAATGTGTGGAGAGGGAAGAGCAGAGGCCCAGGACCCAGGGTTCAGGGTCCAGCAGGAAGCAGGCATGGCCAGGCTTTGGGGCTGGGACGGGCCATGTGCTTCCTCCTGTCTGCTGCTTGAGGCACTGAAGCTCCTAACCCCCTGTCAGCCGGCTCACACCTGTGGGGGCTGAGGACGAGGTTGATTTGTCAGGGAAAACCCACCGCCATCCATGGGGGAAAACCGTGAAATTATACAGATAATCTAAAAGCCAGTAGCCTTGCTGTCAGTCAGCAGGTAACTACTGCACATTTACGACTGGTGAGCCCCGTGATTCTCAACCATGTGCTGCAAGGATTTTTAAAACATGCAGTTTAGCCAGGGGCACTGACCTCTTTCCCCTTACACGGGCAAATAAAGAAATGACAGCAGCCAACACAACAATAGCTATCCGGTGTGAATGAATTAAAATTATACCTATATTTTTGCAGATGGGCAAAAAGTATTTTTTCGTGTGCTGCAGAAGTTTAATTAGTTTATGTGCCGTGAGATGGAAAAGATCGGAAATCCCTGGGTTAGGCAGGTTTCTGGGCAATGAGCTTCACCGCATACACATATGTGAGGGACACTGCTCCTGTGGGTGCATGTGGCCGAGGGCACGCCCACCCCCATGCACAGTGCAGCCGTCATTCCTAAAGCCTGCCTTCTCTCTGTCTGAGGTCGGCCGGGGAGTTCCCACGTCCTCACCGCCAGCCACCCGGTCTCCTCTGTCTCCTGGGGGTGGACCTGCACTCCATTGTCAAGCTCTGGGCCCCATCCTTCCTGGCCTCCGTGCTCAGATCTGTCAGACCTCCGTCCACGAGAGTCAGCTTGTAGCTCCAAGTCCTGGTCTGTGGTTAGGGGCTGGGTGTGCCTTCTCGGCTGCACCTTCTCAGTGGAGACCGGGGTCTGGGCAGCTGCACTCACGCATCTGTAAGAACTAGAGAGGCTTGGGGATTTTTCCAGAAAACTGAGTAACGTGCATCTCTGCATCTTCTTTCTCACGGGCACCAAAAATGTTTTCTGCTTCTCACCCCTTCACCCCTGAGGGCTCTGGGAGTTGCATGGGCGGAAAAGGTCCCTGAC
Organism: Plecotus auritus; assembly: GCF_963455305.1. Classification (NCBI taxonomy): domain Eukaryota; kingdom Metazoa; phylum Chordata; class Mammalia; order Chiroptera; family Vespertilionidae; genus Plecotus; species Plecotus auritus. The sequence goes on along the minus strand of NC_137778.1, from coordinate 2,543,861 downwards.
AGAGCCCCGTCCCTCAGGTCACAGAAGTCGCCAGGATTGTGGGGCTTGGCCACTGGGTCTGCTCTCATGGCCTGGAATGGAGAGGCGCCTTCTGATGCTGGAAAGTGTTGACCTCAGTGCCTTGGCAGATGGTGTCTGCATACGGGCCCCCGTCTAGTCCCCAGACCTCCAGCTCCACTCTCCACTGCGTGTTAGAAGGGCCCGCCCAATCTGCAGGTTGTCTGGGGGTTGGTGAGGAGTAAGTGGCCACCACAGGGGTGTGCAGATGTCGAAACGCCTTCGGCCGTTGCTGCCAGACCCTATACCTTCTGCGATCGAAAGGCAGACTGAACCACAGAGGCCCCCCCGCCGTGTCACCCAGCTGCTTTTCTAGCAGATGCACCAATACTGGCAGTACTAACAGTGACCATGGCTTTAAAACAATGAGAAACTCAAGTTCGAACTTCCAGGATCTCGGTGAGCAGTCTAGGGCAGGGCCAAGAAAATAGGGTGTCATCCGAGGTGGCATGGAGGAGAATCCAGAGCCCCACACCCTCATCTTTAACTTCAGCCACGAGTTCCCTGAGGTCTGGGGGGTGGGGGGTGGGGGGTGTCGCTGTCTTTAAGGGTTGGAACCAGGTTTAAAAGCACCAGCGCTTGCCTGGTTGCCAGGTCCCCTGAGCCTGAGGTGAGGAATTCTGATTGGCAGGACCTGTAGGAATTCAGACAAGGGGAGCAGCGCGGAAAAACGGGACGCTTAGGGTGGGACCCTGGCCGCAGAGCCGCTCGGGGCTGGTGAGCCCGAATCTGCTGAGAACACACTTTGCGAACACGCCGCTAGGTTGGCCGCCTTTGTTCGGGGTTTGTTCAGCATTATCCGAAGAATGCCACGGCCCAGCCTGCCCCGCGGGAAGCCTGATTCTCCCCCTTTCTGGAGCCACGGCCTGGTGTGTTCAATTTTTCTCTCTCCATAGGGCTGCGGGCTCTCTGGTACTCCAGCCAAAAACACACTCATATTTTAGCAAGCTTAGTCCCAGCCTGGTTGCCAGGCAGTAAAACGAGCACTTGCCCGCCCTGGGGAGAGGGGACCGCGGGATGGAAGGGTCATTGAACGGCTTGCTCGCGCCCTCCTCCCGCCCAGGTCTGCACCGAGAGTCTCGGGGGCAGTTGATATGTTTATTGTTGTTCAGTGAGGCCGCTGCACAGACCAAACTGCAGTCATTTGTTGGAACTAATAGCGCACATTATTCTTATTATCGCAGAGATGCTGACGGTAGGATACGTTTTCCCTATGCCGCTTCTGCAGGGCGTTCGATACACTCATTTGACGGATGCACAGCGGCACTGACCCGATTGCCCAAAGGGGAAACTGAGGCACTCAGCAGCCGAGCTCCCTGTACTGAGAGAGCAGAGGAGCTGGGCATTGGGAGGGCCGCTTGGAGGTGGAGTTAAACTCACAGACGCTCCCCAGGTTCCCGGGGGAGGACAGCTGTGGCTGTGGTGTTGGGCAGGGGCGCTGAGCTGGGCACGCAGGGCCGCTGGACGGGCCGTAGGCTGGTGTCCCCCAGGCCCCGGAGCCACTTGGACACAGTTGGTGAGTTTGTATTCAGAGCGAGCAGCTCTGAGTCTGCTGTGGGAGTCACTGAGTGCCCATGGGGGCCCTCAGATTCAGGTGGCTCCTTGCTGTGTCCTTCGGGGCTGCACATCCCTGTGGCCTCACAAAGAAAGGCCCACCCTCGGCCCGGCTGCTGCCCTCAGTGCTGATGCAGGGCTGACACCGATGCCACCCCGCTGGCCTCTGCCCAGACCAGGCTTCTGATATGCTGTCCCGAGGGCCTGTGCGTGGACCTCGTCCCGTTCCGCCCCCCTGCCCACTGTCAGCCACGCCGGGAGCTGGTCCTAAAGCGGGTGGAGTGGGTGCCTGGGCTCATGGGGCCGTGAGGTTGGGAGATCAAGTGGAGCGGGGGCGGGGGGGGGGGGAATAGGAGGGACAGAGAAGACACTGAGCCTGCGCAGCGGCAGGCAGAGCGAAAAACATCTGTGGCAGCGACAACCAGTGTTTGATGGAGGACTTGGTGTCTGGAGGTGCCAGGAGGAAGGGAGGAGGTTATGTTGAAGAAGAAGAAGCTGCTGAAGCGAGAGCCCGGGTCACCCTTCATTCTTTCTCGGAGTAGCTGCGAGGGTCCCCGGGTGCCAGGGGCACGCCTAGGTCCCTGGGCACAAACCTGAGTAAGCCATAGCCATGTGTGGTCAGAGGTGGTGGACAGGAGGACGTGACAGGAGCGGGGGCAGCACAGCGGGTGCTGGAATGGGCTCGGAGTCAGGGGTCGGGTGAAGCTGCCCACTGCTGAGCTCGGTGACCTTGGCACGTCACTCCGCCTCTTGCGCCTCTGTTTACCCGTCCGCAGGGTGGACACAGCTTGTATCTCCGGGCTAAGGGCTGCGTTAGCGGGTGTGTGTCTCTAGCCCATGGATTTGACGATTGTAGGTAACTGACATCATTAGCTACTAGTTATTTCCAGAATTCACTGGGCACTGAGGGACGGGTCGTACACTCGCTGGGGTTCGTAGACCCCTGGGGAAGCCCACTTTAGTTCCTCATTGACCCCAGCCAGTTGGAAGGGCTGCATTCTCACCCACATGCCCCTTCCTCTGCCACGCTGGCAGGAAGCATTTCAAGTGCTGCCGTGCCTGGGGGTGTAGGATGGGGCCTGCCGGCGGCGGCACAGCGGGTAGAGCAGGGATTCCAGGGCCTGAGGCCAGAGAGGCTGTGGCCATGGGAGGCAGGGTGTGCCTGGCGGCCAGCTCTGCAGGCTTCCATGGAGCAGGGACAGCCCGGGGCCCATCTACTCAGAGAGGAACACGCGTCCCCCGCGTGAGAGGGAGTCTGAGGAGGAAGACGCAGCGAGCGATGCCACCCTGGGCTGCAGAGCCTGTCGGTGGCACCCCAACAGCGTCCCAGATGCTGGCACGGCCCCGGAACGCCCCTCCGGGCGGAGGGCTTGGCAGAGAGGGCCTCTCAAAGCTGGTGCTCCTGGGAGTGAGCCCTGGCTGAGGGTGGAGCGGCGGGCAGATGCCAAGACAACTTCATCGCGGAGACGTGCCACCCACAGAGCCTTTCTGACCCTAGCCCCTCCCGTCTCCAGGGTCCTTCCATGCTGGCCTGTGGTTGCCATCCCCCCCCTCCCCGCCAGCTGGCCACGCTTCCCTGCCTGCCGCTCCCCATGGGCCCAGGTGGACCCCTCCCTGGCATCACCTTTCCCGTCCCGAACAGTCAGACCAAAGCCCCCAGAGCTGTCCCCCCTGCTCCCTGCTTCCAGCTTCTCACGCATTCAGACGCTGCCCACATTGCTGATGGTCACTGACACGTGGGGCCTGGCCTGGGAGGCTCAGCGTCCCTCAGCCAGTCCCTCCCCTGCCTCTGTGCCTCCTCACTGCCCGGGGCCTCCTCACTGCCTCTGTACCTCCTCACTGCCTCTGCACCTCCTCACTGCCTCTGCGCCTCCTCACTGCCTCTGTACCTCCTCACTGCCTCTGTGCCTCCTCACTGCCCGGGGCCTCCTCACTTCCTCTGCACCTCCTCACTGCCTCTGCGCCTCCTCACTGCCTCTGCGCCTCCTCACTGCCTCTGTACCTCCTCACTGCCCGGGGCCTCCTCACTGCCTCTGCACCTCCTCACTGCCTCTGCGCCTCCTCACTGCCTCTGTACCTCCTCACTGCCCGGGGCCTCCTCACTTCCTCTGCGCCTCCTCACTGCCTCTGCGCCTCCTCACTGCCTCTGCACCTCCTCACTGCCTCTGCACCTCCTCACTGCTCAGAGCCTCCTCACTGCCCAGGGCCTCCTCACTGCCTCTGCGCCTCCTCACTGCCTCTGCACCTCCTCACTGCCTCTGTACCTCCTCACTGCCTCTGCACCTCCTCACTGCTCAGAGCCTCCTCACTGCCCAGGGCCTCCTCCCTCCTCACTGCCCAGGGCCTCCTCACTGCCTCTGTGCCTCCTCACTGCCTCTGCGCCTCCTCACTGCCTCTGCGCCTCCTCACTGCCTCTGCACCTCCTCACTGCCTCTGTACCTCCTCACTGCCTCTGTGCCTCCTCACTGCCTCTGCACCTCCTCACTGCCTCTGTACCTCCTCACTGCCCGGGGCCTCCTCACTGCCTCTGCGCCTCCTCACTGCCTCTGCTCCTCCTCACTGCCCGGGGCCTCCTCACTGCCTCTGCACCTCCTCACTGCCTCTGTGCCTCCTCACTGCCTCTGCGCCTCCTCACTGCCTCTGTGCCTCCTCACTGCCTCTGCGCCTCCTCACTGCCTCTGTGCCTCCTCACTGCCTCTGTGCCTCCTCACTGCTTGGCCCCTGGTTCTCCTCCGGAAGTTGGAGTGACCGGCAGGGATGATGGACGAGCACTCACAGGTGTGCAGGTCCGTGCGCCCCGTGAATGGTCTTGTGTGGGTGACCCAGCAGCTTGGCCCTCCTCCCAGCGCCTCAGGGTTTCCCCAGCTCCCTCTGAAGAGCTGAGGATCTTACCCAGCCCAGGAGATGGCCGTCAGTCACTCTCTGAACAAGTAGCCGCTCTTGACCAATACCTTGTGGTGTAGAGTAACGTTGTCCGAGATGGTTTTTGTGGCCAAGTCAGGACAGTGATTCTGACCCATGCTCTGGGTCCTGCGTTCGCCCTGGGCTAGAGCATGAGCTTGCGGGCCCCCTGGCTGCTCACGCTTGTATGTCACCATCAGTCGCATGTGCGGGGTCCTCCTGGGACCCTCGGGCGCCTGCGGGGAAAGGCGGGGGGGTGCTGGGCTATGCCAGAGCCTGCAGGGCAAGGCGAGGGCCGCTCTCAGGGGCTGGCTGTCTGGCTGGAATATTTTTATGATTAAAGAGCTCTTCATCGGCAAGGGCCCAACTTTAAAGTCCCAGCAGGCTCTTGTTGTCAGAAAAGGAGGGGCTCGCGTAGCTCTCAAGGCCTCCTCATGGGCACGAGGGGCAGCGAGGGTTTCGGAATCGCGCGCCCGGGAGGTTCTGTTGGGCAGAGGCCTGAGCATGCATTCCCGGGGTTGTGTGGATGGCTTGCTCTAGGGAGAGTCCTTCCGGTTTTCCTCATCATCCCCCTCCCGACCCTTCCCCCTCCAGCCTCTCTGCGCAAGTCCCATCACTCACGCTCCCCTGCCTTTGTGAAACCTCAGCGTCGGTCCCAACACAGTTGTGGTTATCTCGTTGCCTATTCCCGTCTGCTCTTGTTCTCGGAGTTGGCTGGTGTTCAAACTCATGGGGCGGAAGACACACACATGCACACACACACACACACACACACATGCACACGCACACACACATGTACACACATACGCACACATGCACACGCACACGGCACCAGGAATGCTCAGACCAGAGGGGCAGGAGCATAGCTGCTCAGGGTACCCCAGCCCCCTCCCCGGCCCAGCCAGGAGCACAGCCCTTCCTTCCTGCTGGTTAACTGATCATCCCAAACAGGTCAGGAACTGCTATCAGTTACTGAGGGCCTACTATGCTCCCGTACTCTCCTCTCCTTCTGCTGCTGTGTTTAATCCCCCACGACATCATGAGACAAGCGTCGTTATCTTCACGTTACATGTGGGGAAACTGAGGCTCAGAGAGGTGAAGTAACTCACTCTTGAATGGGTTCCCAGCAGTCTCGCCTCCAGGCGTTGTTTTCAGCTTTCGCCTCCACGGTGCGTTACTCCGTGACCTCCATGGCAACAGGGCCATGAAGTTTCAGGGGACTTCGCAGCCCTGAGGCTGTGGCTGGAGACCATACCACGGCTCCCCGGGGGTGGCGGCGTCTCAGCCAGCTGCCTCCTCTGATGTCCGCAGTCAGGACTCACCCCTGGAGTCTGGCGCAGGGAAGGTGGGTCATTCCTTACTGTTTAGACTCGGCAGTCAGCCCTGACATCCACGCCCCAACCTACACTCCAGATTAGTTCAAGTCATTCCAGTTCCATTCAGTCTGACGGACAGTATCCGCATGCGCGATAGGCTAGTACTGTGCGCTGTGTGCCAGGGACACAAAGAGTGAACGTTCCCCTGGGGACAGTGCAGTGAGAGGGCAAGTAGAAGCCCATATGCATAAATCAGTGACATGAACCTCTGTAGATGTATAGAGGGCTCTTAGCCCACGTGCCTCCAAGTGCAGAGGTCCTGACGTGGGGACGGGGGGAAGAAACTAGCCTGAACGGTGGAGGGGAAGGTCACTCCAGCCCCAGCAGGTGTGCGCTCCCGGGACCCAGGGCCGACACGCACAGGCAAGCTAGGAGGAGGTGCCGAGGGTGGGACCTCTCCAGCTCCCCCAGCCTGGGAAGTGGGGTGCTGACTGTGTCTAACTCAGGGTGGTGATGAGGAGCCCATGACCCATCTAACACCAGGAGGAGTGCCTCGGGCATAAGGGTTCAGCGAGCGTGACAATGCCAGTCTTGTGTCTCGCCTTCCTTGGGTGCTGCCCTGCAGCATCGCCCTGCGGTCCCGTATGCTGTCCCCTGGCACCCTCCCCATGAAGCCTCATCCACTCCTGCTGTCACTTAGCTTTTCTCACGCCCGTGCTGGACCTGAGACCCTGCGGTAGGGCCGTCTGGTGTCCTCGCATGAGCGACTCAGGATGCGTGCACGTAACAACACTTGTTTATTACAGACAAGCCGTCATTTAATCATGTGCTGCAGGGTGTGCAGGGGCCACATTCACAGCAGAGACAGAACAAGGGAGTTGGGAGGAGCGTCCATTGTAATGGAGCCCAGACAGGGCCCTGACCAGCTGGGGGCCCTGACTTTCTGGGCAGGTCTCTCCCCTTCGCGGTGGTTCCATGTGGCATCTGTCGGGAGAATGGCCTTTGTGTGTGTAGACTTGCCTGGCTCGTGACTGGCTGTTAGGAGGTGCCTGCTGGGTGGTGTTGGGGTCCCCATGAAGCTGGCCATGCAGGCTGCACTTTTTAGACCACCCACGTGGATCCCCTTTGCAAGGGCCCAGGGACGAGTCCCCACACATGGCAGGTCGCTGCTGGATGGCGATGGCTTCACACAGTCCTCCTCCTGAGCTGGAGTGACCGCGGGAGGACCTGCCCCAGGGCAGTGCAGGAGCCCAGGCCTCACAACCGAGGTCTTCGCCGCCCGCCCGCGGGGCCTCACCCGCCTCCAGCTGGGCTGGTGCAGATCCAAACCGTGGAATGCAGCTCAGGGGACTGGGGGGATGTGGGTGCGACGCAGGGCTGGGCCATGAAAGTCCTCCGTTTCCTCCTCGTGCCGCCAGCGCTGTGCTGACAAATGCCTGTCTGTGCCCGTAGAAGAATGTTCGCGAAGATCTAAGTCCCACCTCCTTCCCAGCCCCTCATGCTGCTTGGGGACCTCCCCAGGCAGCACTGTGAGCCCAGGGCCTTGTCAGCCCCGGTTTACCCTCCCTGGCCTCTTCCTAAACCACACCATCAATAACTATCGCTCAGCGACCCCATACGGACCCGGCCTGACTGCTCCGGGCCTCCTGGGGTCTCTGGGTTTCTCTGTGCCTCTTACTTCAGCACCGGACCATGGAACACGGCCAGCAGCTCCCAGCCCATCCGCACCCTCCCCCATCTCGCCCCCACCCCCGCCCGTCTTTCCCCTCCCCGTGGTTTTGGTCTGTGTCGATGGAGGCGTGCACGCTCTCGGACCTGGCGTATGCATTGCTTTGAGCCAGTGGACGCGGGGACAGACGGGATGACGGGTGGGAGGAGGGAGTGCGGGCCCTTCCACGTTTGTGGCACCTCACGTTGGCCCTGCTGCTTTCCACGAGTGAAGGGAGCTGGTTGGTGCTTCAGCCACTGGCGTAACCAGATCTCTGTGGGCTCTTGAAAAATGGGGTTCTCCACAGCAGCAAATGTTTGCAATTAACTTGAACATGTGGTGGAATTTGCTTTCGCATCCGTACAGCATGCTAGGCAGCGAGGGTCTGGGGAAGCATCGCTGGTCACGCCCGGGGCCTCGCTGGGGGCGGATCCTCCACGCAGTGGCCTTCGCCGGTCAGCCAGGGCCCGAGCCCGCTCTCTGCTCGGCACGTCCACTGCCTTCCAGGTGCTTGTACCCGCCCAGCAGCGGGGAAAGCGGGTTCTTGTCCCTTCAGCGTGGGGCTCAGCAGCCTGTGGGCCTCAGGGGCCCTGGCCTCTCAGGTTGAGCCGCTGCCAGCCCCGGGCTGGGGGCAGCTGCTCCCACCCAAGGTCTGTCCCGTGGGAGCCATGTGCTGTGATGGCCGCTGCATAGGACACGGAGGCGGGCTGCGAGCAGAGCCCAGGTGAGCGCTGAGGTTCATAGGTACTGGGGCGCAAGGAGCAACGTGGAAGGAGCAGGGCCTTCGGCCCACAGCCTTTGGGAGCAGGGGTCACTGTTGGTTTGGCAGTTCAACCGGGTCCTCAGAATCCAGCCTCTGTCCTGACCCCACCCTCCCTGCTGGCCAGCGTGCCTGCGGGGTGGCTCCCATCCTCCCGGAGGCGCTCTGCAGCCCGCGCTCTGCAGCCGGGGCCTGAGGTGCAAAGAGCTGGGCTCTGGCTTCTTTGATGTTTGCTTCTCACTCATAGAGTTTCCTCTTTCTCAGAAGCCCCCCCCCCCCCACCCCCCGACTTTACCTCTTATCTCTTTGGCTGTAACTGGGCCATGTGCCTGCCCCAGGGCTGGGCTCTGGCAAAGGGGAAAGGGATCGGTCACCCGCTGAGATGAATTAAGACTTGTCCTGGGATGGGGCACTGCTGCCTAGCCAAGTCAGCGTTCTCTTAGCAAGAACAGGGGCTCCAGCAGTGACAACGGTGTCTGCTGTGGTGACCTGCACTGTCTGAAGGCCCGGTCACTGGGATGCTGGAAGGGGAGGAGTGAATCTGGGAGTGGGGGTGGGGGGGTCCATGCCTGTCCAGGCTCCTTCCGCATCAACTCTGTGTGCTGGCTGCACCTCATGCCTCAGCTCAAAGGTGTGTCTACATCCCTCATTTCCTATGAAAGAGGCCGAAGCCAGCTTAGCAACCCTCCTCCATCGGGCTCAGAACAAGCCCGCATCTGTCAGGAAGCACGCATTTCCTGCGTTATCTCCCGACGCTCCTCTGTCGGCAGGTAGCAGGCAAGCTGGGCGCCTTCCCACCTGCTGAACTCGCCGTGGGGTTCTTGTCGGGACACCCTGGCTCGCTCTGGAGTCTCCACGCAGCATGTCTGCACCGTCACTCACGCTGCTCAGATTCCAGTTATTACTTAAGGTTCTTGTTTAGGGCTTCGTTTCCTTCATCAGTCCCACTGGAAGCTTCCTGTCCTTGAGTTTCTATAGCCCTTTTCATCAGTGAGCCCACACGAGCCACAGAGACAGCTGATGGGCAGAGACGCCCTTACCGGGAGGGTGCGAGGCTCAGCTGCCTCCTGAAGGCTGGGGCGGATTGGGGGGCGTGGAGAGGACAGAAGCCAGGCCAGATTCTGAGGACAGGGGAGCCCATCTCTAAGACCAACCAGGTCTTCATTCTCCCGCTCTCGCCTCACCTTCAAGCATCTTAACACTCTGTCTCCAGGAGCATTGGCTCATGGGTGCCATGTTGGACAACACGATTGAGGGTGTCTGTGTCATCACAGAAAGTCCTACGGAATGGTGACACCCAGGAGGGCCACCGGGATCATGTCACACACATAACTCGAGGCTGCGATTTCTGGCCTGGAATCCTGTTTCACAGAGATCTTCCTGGTCCTTCGCTCCTCCTGCCTGGCCCTGTCCTCCAGTCCCCTGGATGGAGCTGGATGGGGAAGGTGCAGAGCATGTGAGAGGCACCGAGATGGAAACTCTACCCCACTGAGGCGGCCGTTCTGCTGGCTGGCACTGCACACCTGCCACCATCGCTGCTGGGTTTGCCATCTTGACCCAGTGCTAAGGCTGGCACTCTCCTGGGCTAGACCTGGCCTTGGTCATGGGTCTCAGAGTCACTGTTATTCAGGAAGTTGGGGGCAAACTCTGGGCCTTTCCTTTCTGGGAAAATATTTTGGTGTAATTGATAACCTCTCTTATCCAGTTCTGCCTTCTCAGGAGCTTAAGCTGACATGGTGAGAGTGTTGCCAGTGGTCACACAGAGCCTTTCAGGTGCGAAGCAGCGCTTCGTGGTTTTGTTAGAGTGGCCCTCTTTCTTTGTTAGAATGGTTAGGCAGTGGTGTAATGGAGCTTTGGTGGGTTTGGGCCTTAACAGACAGGATTTGAATCCTGGTATCTCCAGTTACTAGCTGTGTAAAGCTGAACAAATTACTTAAACTTTCATATGCCTCTATTTGTCTCATCTGTGAGGTGGGTGATAGGTGAGTGATATGATTCAATTGAGTTCTCAGTGGGATCCTGTGGCTTCTGGTTGGTGGTGAACGGGTCAGGAGGCAGGAAGGAGCAGGCGGTGCAGCAGGAAGCTGCTGAGGATCCGGGCAGGGTGTGGTGAAAGCAGGCGGAGGTGGTGAGTGGTCAGGTCTGGTTATCCCTGGCAGGTGGAGCAGAAATGGCTGGTGGACATTTTGCATGGGATTGTGGGCACGAGTCAGGAATGGTTCTGAAATGTTTGTCTCGAGCGACAGGAAAGTTGTAGGTGCTTTTTATCAACAGAGGAGTGGCAGCTATGGTTGGTTGGAGCCGGTTTGAGTTGGGGTGTGAGGTGGGTGGGATGAGATCAGGAATTCTGCTTTAGTGTTAAGTTGGGGATTTCGATTAGAAGTATTGAGTAGGTGGGTGGATATACAAGTCAGATTTAGGAGAGAGATCTGAGGTGGAGAGAGACATGTCAAAGCCATTGAAAGTAATTTAAGGTAGTGAGACTGGATAAATCACCAAGGACAATGAGTTTAGATAGAAAAGAGGATGAGACATTTCAAGTTGAGGGAGATGAGAGGGACTAGCAAGGAGACCGAGAAGGTGACTGGTGAGCTAGGGGAGTAGGGGGTCCTGAAGCCAAGGGCCTGCAATGCCAGGTCACATGAGTGGACATCATTAGTGGCCTTCGCAAGGAAGTTTTGTTAGAGAGAGTAAGACAAGTGCCTAATGGGATTGGCCTTAAAAGAGTGGAACCAGAGGAGCTGGAGATAGGAAATACAAATAATTTATTTTTGAAATTTTCTACAAAGGCTATCAAATCAAGAGAAGGATATTACACCCCCTCCCCCCAATTTGGGAGAAATATATAAATGTAAAGATATTTACAAAAACATCTGATGTAGCCTTTGAGTAAACTTGAAGTGATGAAGGCTAGTGCCTACGTGGAGGAGTTGCCCTGGAGAGGAGTTCAGGGCCCACTAGACCTTGAATGGAAAGGGCAAGTCCTTCTGAGAACATTTGGCTTCATATACCTGCATCCTGACTATGGTGGGTTAATGAAAAGGAGGTTTTATTTTTCTCACTGAAAGGGAGTCAAGAAGTAGGAAGTCCAAGTATGGTGCAACTGCTCAGGAAGCTTTCAAGGATCCAGGATTCTCCCCTCTTGCTCTGCATCCTTAACAGGTGGCTTTTATTCTCTTAGTGCCAAGATGGCTGATTCAACCCCAGGTGTTATATTTTAATCCCAGGCACAGAAATAAGGGAAAAGGTGAAGAGTGAAGGTGAAATATATGCACCAGCTGAGCCTTTCTCATCTCATAAAGAGAATGATAGGTTTTCAAAAACATACCACTCCTCATCCCCCATCCCCCTCGGTCTCCTGTCCTGCTTTATATGGCCACTCCTAGCTGCAAGGGAGTCTGGGCAGGTGAGATTTTTCAACTGGGGACATAGTCTCTGAGATTTTTGGTCATAGGAGGTAGAGTATGAAAGATAATAGTTTTTCGGTTAATTTTTTTTTAAATTTTTAAAAATTATGGTAATGTTTACCATCAAATTTATAGCACAAAATTTACCATCTTAACCATGTTTAACTGTACAGTTCAGTGGCATTAAGTACATTCACATGGTTGTGCTATGATCACCACCATCCATCTCCAGAGCTCTTTTCATCTTGCAAAACTGAAACTCCACACCCATTAAACGGTAACTCCTCATTCCCATCTCCCCCAAACCCTGGCACCCACCATTCTACTTTCTGTCTCTATGAACTTCACCACTCAAATTATCCTATATAATAAAAGGCTAATATGCAAAACTACTGAACGGCAGAACGACTGGTCGCTATGATGTGCACTGACCACCAGGGGGCAGATGCTCAATGCAGGAGTTGCGCCCTGGTGGTCAGTGTGCTCCCACAGGGGGAACGCTGCTCAGCCAGAAGCCAGGCTCACAGCTGGTGAGCACAGCAGCAGTGGCGGGAGCCTCTCCTGCCTCCGTGGCAGCGCTAAGGATGTCCGACTACTCGCTTAGGCCCGCTTCCTGAGCGGGCCTAAGCTGTCAGTTGGACATCCCCCGAGGGCTCCCAGACCATGAGAGGGCACAGGCTGGGCTGAGGGACCCCCTGCGAGTGCAATCTCATGCACCAGGCCTCTAGACTCCTATAAGTGGAATCACAGTGCTTGTCCTTTTGTGACTGGTTTAGTTCATTTAACATAATGTTCTCATTATGTTGCACATGTGTCAGAATTTCCTTCCTTCTTAAGGCTGAATAATATTCCATTACCATACATTTCTGTGGTATCTCCCTCATTTGGTTTATCATTCACCTGTGGCTCCCACCCTCTGGCTGTTGTCATAGTGCTGCTGTGAACACGCATGTACAAACATCTCTTTGAGCCCCTGCTTTCCATTATTTTGGGTATTTACCTAAAAGTAGAGCCGCTGGGTCATATGGGTACTTCTATTTTTAATTTTTTGAGGACCTGAGGTATCATTTTCTATATCAGCAGCACCAATTTGCAGACAGTAGTGCACATGGGTTCTAAGTTCTCTGTATCCTCCCCAGATTTTCTTTTTATAGTAGCCATCCTGATGGCGGTGGTGTCTTTCAGTTTTCAATGGGCGAGGAGAGTTGAAGGATAAAAAGAGTAAAAAAATGAAGGGGAAAAATAAAGAGAACAAGAGCTGGAACCTTTCTGAGCTCTCAGGACACCTGGAGTCTAGCCAGACAGGAGGGGACACCGTCTCATGGGAAAGAGGCTGTGTGGGCGGTGCAGGACACCCGGCTTTTTGTGCTGGATTTGGGGATTGTGCAGAGAGCCTGTGTGGTGCGGCTAATAGATTCAGATAACAGTCTGCCCTGCCTGCCCCATTCAGAGCTGAGAGGTTTCACAGCATCCCCCGGGCTCTGAGGTCTTTGAACTAAAGGCATTCTGGAGATTGAGATCATCCCGAGAGACTGTGCCCCTGCACATGGGAAGGGCCGTCCCACGTGGCCGCTCCCTGCGGCTTCGCTGCCACGGTGGCAGGAGGTCTTCACGCAGATTGTCCGTCTGTGATTGTCTTTTCTTGTCACCCCTAGAAGACTGGGTGATCCTTACGAACAGGTGTTATGGATAGGATGTCCCCAAAAACGTGCACACGTTTGGATAATTATAAAGGCAGTGTATATCAAAATACATTTCATTTTCAAAATAGAGCTGTCAGCTGTTACAGTGTGTATACATTTTGGGGGAACATCCTATATATACAGTCACGGGCAAATTAGGTTTACAGTTGTCAGTACATGAAACAGTTTATTCTTGCATTACTTAATAATTAGTTACTGTGTTATTTATTATTATTATTAACCTACTTTTGCCCACCTCCTATGTGAGGAGAAGGGAGAACGGCAGCACTCCCAGGGTTCTGGGCACGATCGTGGACTAGCAGATGGGGAACAAGGCCCGTGACTTTGAGAATTTGTCTAGTTCCTAACACTGTGCTGCTTGTATCAGTTGATTCTCTGAGGAGCTCTTGGGTTGGGACAATAGGGCGTTTTCGCCCTGCAGAGCACAACGGTAAAAATGAGAAGCGACGGCAACAAAAGCCATCAGGATTCACGGAGAGCTCGGTGTTGCCCCCTGCTGGGCTCTCAGAATCCTTCCCATCAAAACATCATCAATAAAGCCCTGTCCGCCCAGTGTTGTCACACACACACACACACACACACACACACACACACACAGCCAGGAACATGCATTCTTTGTAAGAGTATACATTGTATTGGCCACGTGCCATCCAGCCAAGCCAAAAATCGTGAAACAATAGGAATCTGTGCCCAGAATATCAGCTAAAAATACCTCATCCCTGGCTCTGTGTGTGCTGGGTATGCTTACGAGGGTCCCAGGAGGCTAATGAGGATGAAGGGAAAGGAATACTGACATTTTCAAAGGAAACCAACTCCCTTTAACTCCCTAAAAAGGAAACATATATTTTTCGTGCGCCTGCCTTATGTTTCTTGCCATGTCTGCGTGACACTATGGGAAACCTGTGACCTGCGCCGTGCCACCTTGGGCCGGGTCGTGGAATCCACGCTTTCACCGCAGTCTTTTGCTCTGCAGCCTGACTCCTAGACAGCTTTCTAGGTTTCGGGAAAAAAAAAAAGGCGGGGGCAGGAGGTGGGGGGTGGGGGGGAGGGGACCAAGAGAACAGGAGCGACTCACTGTCTCACACACTAGCCACTTACTCAGCTGGTTAGGGTTACAGCCCAGGGGCCCAGGGACACCCTTCCATCCCCAGTCGGGCCATATTGAGCCTCCTTTATTTCTTGACCATGGACTGAGCCCCAAGCTCTGCCTGGCTCTCTCGTGACCTTCATGTTCTCTGTGGTCAGGGTAGGTCCCTACTCCTTCTCAGCATTGGTTTCTTTCCAGTTATAACATGAGGGGCGAGGCTGACTGATCTTGAGGGGGCCTGACAGCCAAGGAAGCAAGGGAAGAAGAGAGACGTCTCAGCGCAGCCCCACAGCCTGTGAGCAGCGTCACCTGAGCCCTGGGGCGATACAGGAAGGAGTCTCTTCCACATATTTGCCAGAGAGGGTCAGCGCTGGCCAAGTAGCAACTGTTGGCTCTGGTTGGCTCAACGCACAGCGCTGCCGACTTCCTGAATAGATGCTGGCGTCGAGCAGTGGCCGGGGTGCTGGCCACCACCCGTTGGCTAATGTCAGCACTGACCTCGGGTGAGGGGAGCCCAGAGCCACGGTCGCCTGAATGAGATGCACCTGCCGTCTCCTCAAGCACGTGTCCTTTCATTGTGCCTGTCGGTCTCCTCCAGTGACGTATGAAAGGCTTGTTGGCGTTTGGTTTAATTTGTTATAACAACGAGAGTCACAGCCTTGAGAAATGCATGAAGTTCTAATTTTGGCTCAGTCTTGAAATAAACGATCTCATACCAGTATTGACGTGGGCAGATATGTCCAATTGATTTCTGTGAGTGTCAGATACTTCCAACACGCCATCTCATCAATCTCCAAGGCGTCTCATGAGGTTGTTATGACTCATCGATGGAGCAGCAGGCGCTCCGGGAGGGTGACCACTGGTCCACGTTCTCAGAGGTGGAAGGAACCGAGACTTGAACCCAGGTTCTATCAGACTGGAGAACCATGCTGTCCCCACTCTGCCCGGCTCACCCTTGACCAGACGCTGTGTGGGAACGAATGAGGGACTCAGCCACCCTTTTGCGATGGACGCCGAGCCAACGTGTTACCCTGCGCTTCTCAGCGAGGTGCTCTGGGCGGTGCAGACACCACACTCCCCATTCCCATCCCTTTGTACGGCCCTCACTGCTCCCCAGGACCCCAGGGACACGGAGCCTCTGATTGGCTCTGCCAGACACTATTGTTTCCCATTTTCTCCCCACCGCAGAGCCTCGAGACTGTCTCGTATAGAAGATCCTGCCACGTCTATTGTCCCTGCAGACTTTCCCACCGCCCCAGGCCCACGGGATCCGTTGCTTATTGTGATGGTGTTGGCTCAGCCTCAAGGACAGAGACCTGGAGCCAGCTGACAAGGTTGCTTGTGTCACTACTTCTAAGGCCACAAGCCATGCTTTTGGTTCCCAATACTTTTGAATACCCTCCATGTTCAGCCACATGGTCTCCCAGGCTCCCGGCTGCAGTCTCCCGACAGACAGTCTTGGCTTATGGCCAATGCCTGTCTTGGTGCCTGGATGACCTCAGTTACCAAGTCAACATGGCATTAGTGAATGCTGCTGTACTGCCCCCTGGTGGAGAGGGTGGGAACTGAGCCTGCTTTGCAGAGGGACACAAAGACCTTCTCCCACATTCCTAAACCCAGGACTTAGAAATACACCTGCTGGGCCCTGGCCAGGAGCTCAGTTGGTGGGATGGTCGTCCTGATAGGCCAAGGTTGTGGTTTCGATCCCTGTTCAGGGCACATACAAGAATCAATCACTGAATGCACATATAAGTGGAACAACAAATGGATGTTTCTCTCTCTCTCTCAACCCCTCCCCCTTGCCTCTCTTTCTAAAATCAATTAAAAAATGAAGTGGCCCCGATGCGAGGGGGTTGGGCAGTGCTGGTGGAAAGGTGCCTCGCCTGCAGCTCTTGCTGTCCGAGGCTGACAGCAGTTCTCTGCGCATTTTGGCGGAGTGAGGCCAGGACACAACCCGCTGCTCAAGTTGGAAGTTGTGTGATTTTGGTCTCCATCCTTCCACTTAATTTTCCCTGGCGCGGAGGCTTTCAGGAGCCCCCTTTGATGTCTTTAGGATTCTGGGTTCAGGTTAATGAAGATCTCAGCCTTGCAAACCTACCCTGGGGTGTCATGATGGGGATCCCCTTATATTCCTGCTCGGTCCTCCTGGGTCTCCAAGCCCTTGCCCTGGGGTGGCGCTGGGTGTTGATGAGGCTGCCATGTTCTGCAGTCTTCCTGTGCTCGGCTGCTGTGCATCAGCCCGGAGGGCAGATACGGGGTGACGCGGCTTCTCGTGTCTGCATCTAGAGGACGAGGGGGCGGGTGGGCGGAGAGTGGAGGGAGGCGTGGGCACTCACAGGTGAAAAAATCACAAGTATTGATACGAAAAGAAAATGGAGGCTCAGTCAGCCAACCGCTTGGTTGTTAAGTTGATAGAGCAAGAAGGCATTTCCTGGAAGCATGCTAGAACGTTTAGTTGGGTAAAGCCAGACAAATCCCTAGCCCGAGGCCACTGTCACAGGTGGGATCTGGTCCCCAAGTCCACAGCCAGCACAACCGAAAAGCTGGCCCCCACATCCTTGCATCGCTCATGACCTTGGTCCTGACCTACCTGCCCAAGCCCTCTCTCTCCGTCTCCTTTACTAATCCCGATTCTCCCAGTCTCTTCACCACCACCGTATGGTTCCCATTTTGTTGAGGGCTTACATGTGCCAAGCACTGTGCTAGGTGGTTTTAATGCGTTTGATCCTTACTGGGGCTCTGTGAGGGGGGTTCTTTTATTGGTCCCAGTTATTGGTGAGTGAACTAACACCACCATCACCAGACCAAGGTCACAGAGCTAAGTGGTGGAGTGTGTGTGTGGGTGGGGGGACCTGGATCGAAGGTGATTTGATGACTCCATGCTGCCTCCGGTCCTGCTGTTTCCACAGCTCCGTGTCTGTGGCTGAGCGCCCCGGGCTCCTCCTGGCCCAACCCGCGGCCTGCGTTTCTGCCTGCACCTTGGGAACAGTGCCCGCCACGCTCCCAGCGGACGGGGTCCCAGCAGGAACTGTCTTGGTCCCTGAGCATGTTGGGGTAGCGTAGCCTCCTCACGGTGGTGTTGAGTTGGAGAGGGTCTCCCAGGCACTGTATGTTCTTAACCTAAATCCACAGCAGAGAGGCCTCTCTCAGGGGTCCCTTCAGGTACTTTGGGGCCCAGGAGCTGAGAGCCCAACGGGGTCAGCTTGGTCCTGACTCCTGCCCGTCACCCCCAGGGCCAGCAGTCTCAGGACGCCCTGCAGAGCCAGGGGCCGGTCCAGAAACCCTCACACGCATCCCACCTGCCTGATCTTTCTACTTATTTCTGTTGAGAAAACAGTGCCGGCCGGCCGGGGCGCAGGAGAGAAGGAGGGGAAAAGCCTGTGAGCCGGCCCCCCCAGGCTCGGTCCCGGGGAGACTGAGCTTACATAGGGGTTCTCATCCAGCTCTTCCCCCACGGAGTGGGCGTGGCCGTGGCTATAGAAATGCCGCAGTTCCTGGCACCACGCGGGTGTTCAATAAAGATGAATTCCCTCGTTCCTGTCTGCCACGAGCTTCTTTTCCTCTGAAGTAAAATGATTTGGGGGCTGAGCTATGTTGTAATGACAAGGACCTGAGATGCAGAGTGGGGGGTGGCTCTGCCTAGACTGCACACGGGCAGCGGAAGCCACACGTCCACCTGGCCTCGCAGGCCGTCGGCTACTCCTGCTGCTCAGGGACAGCCCTCCTGCCCTCCCCAAGCTCCCCTCTTTCTTGATCGCCTTAGACTTGTCCCGAGGAGTCCCTCAGGTGCCAGCCTTCATCGCTGCTTTGGAAACCTTCTTGTCTCCATAGCTACAGAGTAGGGTTCCAAACCTGTACGAAAAGCATGAAGCATGAAATGGAGCAAATTAAGGACTTTTCCAGCCTGGGAGTTTCAGACATGCTTAGGAGCAACCGCTTAAAGATTTCTTCACGTGAAATCTTCTCTAGAAATCAATCATCAGTCAATCAATCAATGGATCAGTTCTTTTTAGAAATGTGTTTCCTACGGGCTTGCATCTCACCCCTGTCCCTCTCCTACTCGGGGTACTTCCTCCCTCCTCCATGTTCCCCCAAAAGATATAACACACACACACACACACACACACACACACACACACACACACTTATACATACATACATATGGAGAGAGGTGGGGTGTGTGTGCATGTGTATTTGCACACAATCTCTTTGGCCTTTGCTGTGTTGTATTTATGAAGATGTAGCCGTGAATGATACAGTTCTGGAAAGATTTTGTTTGGAGAACTGCATGGCAAGGCGGGTCATGCCAAAACTGTCTGGGGGCCTGAGATGAGGTGCTGGCTGATTTTGTGTCTCCGGTTAACAGGTGTGGAGTGAGGGGACACCTGGAATGAACGCCGAGTCTGCCCAGGCTCTAAGTTTTTTTTATGTCAGTCTGGTCCATCGAAGGTCAGAGCTGAGTTCTCTGGGTAAAGGATGGACCAGGAACCCAGTCTTCCTGCTCCACCCCTGTGCTCTGGCCCCAAATCGGCCCCCTTTCTCTGCCGTCCTCCAGGGCACCTGGGACAGGTGCGGAGGCTGCAGGGTGGCGTGCTGGCCCCTGTGGGAAGGATGCGACTGTCCGAGGAACGTGCCTCCCGCTGCCCGGGAGCTGGCCTGCCCTCTGTCCTCTTGTCTGGGAACTTTCTCCTCCACGCCTCAGACTCATCCACGGCGGCCTTTGTGGAGCTGAGGACAGGCTCCTCCCGGTCCGGCCTGGTGCCTGCCCACCAGCCACATGCCGTTCCCCGAGCAGTGAGGGGGGAACTGCCACGCTCCCAGGAGAACCTGTGATGGGGAGCCAGGGGCTGCCGGGTGCCCAGAAGAGCTGGCCGTGGTGAAACCTGCCTGCTCTCGGGGCACAGCCAGGGCCAGGCTCTGCCCAGCGAGGCCTCGGCAGCATTCAGAGGGGGACAGGCCCTGGGAAACTGGGGAGAGACAGCTGTGTTTTCATTGTGACCTAGACTTTTGACCTGGACTTGCTCTAAGCCTTCAAGAAAAGTGGAAGGTGCGTGTCAGCAGCTGCGTTCTCCGTGGCGCTGGCAGCTGTGCACACATGTGGCACACGTGACGGGCTGTGTGTACATTGCTCCCTGAGTTGCTCAGGAGCAGTGAGGGTGACAAGAGTTGAGGTGAGGGGGACCTGGTTTTTCCTAGAGGGGACCTGGTGGAGGGAGAGACAGGACCGCACGTCGGTCCCCGTCTCTAATCCCCACTGACCAGGCCTGGGATTTGAGCCCAGATAATCCCGCCCCTTCCCCAGCTGCTGGGGAGCACACCCCAACCCCCTTCTCGGTGGGGGAGAATGTTGTAGTGGGGGCATCCCTAAGGAGGAGGAGCAGGAGGGGCTGGCTCACAGGGTGGAAGGAAGCTAACAAGCACAGGTGTTGCCACCTGCAGCTGCGGACACCTGGGCCTTGCTGCCTCCTGAGTGTCAGCCGGGGAGGGGCCCGAGGGGGGCTTGGGACGAAAGGCCTAGGAGGGGCTCCCGGAAGGGACTGACCGGCGGCTCAGGTTGGCCAACAGGGATGAGGTGGTGGCTCTTCTCCTGATGCGCAGCACACAGCATAGAGGGAGGGGTCAAGGCGACTTGTCAGGGGGCGGGTATGCCCAGAGGCCCAGGCCCGACAGCACCCCCCAAGGGCAGCGGAGGAGGGGAGGGTTGCTGGCCCCTGGGCCTGTGTTTGGGCCACACAAGCCCCTGGGGCTGTCCACCAGGCTCACCCCTTCTTTAAGTTTCGAGGAAGAGGGCGGCCGCCAGGTGCTCCAGGGGCGAGCAGGGCGGGCTGTGTGGCGGCCCGGGCCTGTGCTTCTGACCCTGGCCATGCGGGACACGCCTGTGGCTGGCCCTGTCCTTCAGGGAGTCCTGGCAGGTGGCCGTTCCTTCTCCAGCCCGGCTTCCTTCTCTCCGGAAGAGCGGCGGGTGTGGAGTGGTGCGTCCTCACTCGGGCAGTTCCACCCGCCTTGCCGTGTCCTCTCCCGATGACCTTTCCATGCCCTTGACCCTCTGGCGCAGAGAGAGAGAGGCTTTCTTTCCCAGTTGCTTAAAAAAGAAAACAACTCTTTGTTTTGGAAATAGAGACATGGATGCCATCAGGAATGAACCAGAGGTATTTTTAGGGCACATTATCTCTTGCTTATGCCACAGGCTTTGGCACAGAATCAGGCTATCCTGAGGTCGTTTGGAAGAGAGAGAGCCTCTCTCAGGCCACCCTGCAGTGTGACGAGGACAGCAGTGGCCTTGGTGGGAGCCCGCTGTGTGTCGTCTGGGTGCCAAGCCTCCTCGGCCCGTTCTCCACGTTCCTTTTGCTGCTGACGTGAGGGGGACGGGGCCGCGGACCTTTGTCACAGACCTCCCTCCTTTGTCCCCCTCCCAGGCTGTTTGCTGTCAAATGTGGGGGCTGCTTTGAGGCCATCGCACCCAACGAGTTTGTGATGCGGGCCCAGAAGAGCGTGTACCACCTGGGCTGCTTCTGCTGCTGCGTGTGCGAGCGGCAGCTCCAGAAGGGGGACGAGTTCGTGCTGAAGGAGGGCCAGCTGCTCTGCAAAGGGGACTACGAGAAGGAGCGGGAGCTGCTCAGCCTGGTGAGCCCGGCGGCGTCCGACTCGGGTGAGTGCTGCAAGTGGGCCCCGAGGGGCAGGCGCAGTGTGTGGGGGTGACGGTCTGCAGTGCCTTCCTGGAGGGCCAGCCACCAGGCGGCCTGGCCCACGGAAGGCAGCTCTGTGCTTCCCGGGAGCTTCCTCTGTGGCTGGGAGTAATCTCTGTATAGTCAGGATGGCCACGACGTGCCAGGTAACAAATGACCCCCGATCCCACGGTGGGCACACCCCGTAGACACTCATGCACATGCTCACAGACTCTGGGTTGGTGGAGTGACTGCTCCCGGCTGGCAGTCCCCGAGCCTGCACTCAGCTGGCTCAGCTCAGGCCGCAGCCGCAGCTCACGTCCCTCCAAGTGCACCCTCCGGGGGTCCCGGGCAGGCTCTTTCCTTGGGAGCGGCACGCTCACAGAAGGCGTGCACAGCCCTACCAGCTCCTTTCATGTCTGCCAAGGCAACTTAAAAGCTCAGACCCCAAATCCAGAAGACGGAGCCCCCGGGCACCAGGGGCCCTGCCTGGTGTGGCACAGGATGCTCTTCCAGGGAGGGATGAGCGGGGCCGTGGTCCGTTGGCTTCATTGCCAACTCTGCTCAGCCTTGTCAGCTCATCTAAACCGAGCTCTGTGGCCCCCACCCAGCGGAAGGAGGCCCGCTCACCTGTCTTCCCTCTGGGCACCTTGCTGAGCCCTCCCACTTGGGCCTCCTCCCCAGAATATTGCAAAATCTTTGAATTCCCCAAGAGCTTAGAAAGACGTGCACACCCGGGGGTCACCACCCTTTCTCACATGGAAATAGATGCCGTGGTCCGAGCTGGCACACAGGTGTGGGGCCTTGCTCACCGAGTCATCCAATTGCAGATTTTAATTGGCTACAAACTCAGTGGGAGGCATTCATGTATTTCTGCCTCTGCCTGCCACCCCCGTGCGCAAAGACAGAAGAGAAGCTGGATGCAAGCGGCCCCGAGGCGTGGGCGCCCCAGTGGGGCGGCAGCAGGGCGCCTTCCCCACCACGGGTCCAGCCGTGCCCGCCTCTGCACATCTCTTCTTGAGGCCGCTATGGACACGCTGGAGCTTCCGGACACTGTCGCAGTCGGCAGCCACACCTGAGTGCCGCTGAGGCCGGGGCGGGCAGACACGAATGACAAGAATGGTGTGGGGTGGGCGGTCTCCAAACCACATCCACAAAGGAGTTACAGATACTGTATTCCGGCTAGAAAAGTAAGGACTAAATGAGGACGTCGTTGCCTTCCAAAGGTTGGATCAGACCCAGTTTTTCTTCCAATTTCGTAAGCAGAACTTAACAAGCTATCACTCTCCCAAGGCATCTGGCCAGCGTAGCTCTGGGCCCAGCTGCAGAACTAGAAATCACTTGTTCAACTATTTAAACCCCCGAGTGCTTACGCTGCAGGTGAAAAGCAAAGGAGAGCAGTGTGACTCCACGTGGGGAACGCCCGGAAGTCCTTCTAGTGATCGGGCGAATAGAGAGGGCTCCTCAGGAGACGGGCCCACCTGTGGAAACCACTGCTGGCGGGGGAGGAGGGCTGGTTCTAGAAGAGTCCCAGGTCCCTTTCAGCTCTACATCTCTCATTGTTGGTGCAGCTTTAAATGGTGACATTAAAGTCTCAACCAAAATCAAATATATTGTCTGTTGCCCTCGCTTTGTCAATTGTATACATCTTGCCTGTCTTGCATTAAGCCCACCTCACTGACAGTGGATGGCTCTGGAGCAGTGCTGAGCTCCCTTCCTTTGCCCTTCCAGGAGCCCAGGCAGAGAGGTCACAGGTGGAGAGTGTGTGAGCAGGTGGAGAGGGTGCAGGTGGAGAGGGTGTGAGCAGGCAGAGAGGGCGTGAGCAGGAAGAGAGGGTGTGAGCAGGAGGAGAGGGCTTGAATTGGAGGAGGGTGTGAGCAGTTGGAGAGGGTGTGAGCAGGTGGTGAAGGTGTGAGCAGGAGGAGATGGTGTGAGCAGGTGGAGAGGGTTTGAGCTGGTGGAGAGAGTGTGAGCAGGAGGAGAGGGTGCAGGAGGAGAATGTGTGAGCAGGTGGAGGGTGTGAGCAGGAGGAGGGTGTGAGCAGGAGGAGAGGGTGTGAGCAGGAGGAGAGGGTGCAGGAGGAGGAGAGGGCTTGAATTGGAGGAGGGTGTGAGCAGGAGGAGAGGGTGTGAGCAGGAGGAGAGGGTGTGAGCAGGAGGAGAATTTGCAAGAGGAGAAGGTGTGAGCAGGTGGAGAGGGTGAGCAGGAGGAGAGGGCATGAGCAGGAGGAGAGGGTGTGAGCAGGTGGAGAGGGTGTGAGCAGGAGGAGAGGGTGTGAGCAGGTGGAGAGGGTGTGAGCAGGAGGAGAGGGTGTGAGCAGGTGGAGAGGACGTGTGAGCAGGAGGAGAGGGTGTGAGCAGGAGGAGAGGGTGTGAGCAGGTGGAGAGGATGTGTGAGCAGGAGAGGGTGTGAGCAGGAGGAGAGGGTGTGAGCAGGAGGAGAGGGCGTGAGCAGGAGGAGAGGGCGTGAGCAGGAGGAGAGGGTGTGAGCAGGAGGAGACGGTGTGAGCAGGAGGAGAGGGTGTGAGCAGGTGGAGAGGGCATGAGCAGGAGGAGAGGGCGTGAGCAGGAGGAGAGGCTGTGAGCAGGTGGAGAGGGCGTGAGCAGGAGGAGAGGGCGTGAGCAGGTGGAGAGGGTGTGAGCAGGTGGAGAGGGCGTGAGCAGGAGGAGAGGGTGTGAGCAGGAGGAGAGGGTGTGAGCAGGTGGAGAGGGTGTGAGCAGCAAGTTCCTAATATGTCACTGAAATCTTCCAGGAGATGTCCACCTGCTTTTAAGTGGTTAGAATTTGGAGATCTGTCCCAGTCCACACACAATTTCTCCTCTCACTCCTGTCCTGAGCGCCTCTCCTATGGTAGGTGCTCGACAAATACTTGTGGAGGGAATGACTGACCTGTCATCTTTAACATTTAAAAAAATATATTTTTTATTGATTTCAGAGAGGAAGGGAGAGGGATAGAAACATCAGTAATGAGAATCCTTAATTGGCTGTCTCCTGCACACCCCCTACTGGGGATTGAGCCTGCAACCGGGGCATGTGCCCTGACCGGGAATCAAACCATGTCCTCTGGGTTCATAGGTCGAGGCTCAACCACTGAGCCACGCCGGCCAGGCCATCTTTAACATTTTTATTGGTAACTTGGATGAAGAGGTAGAAAGTGGGTTTATTCGATTCATAGGTGACACAAACCTGGCAGGGAATGCTGGGTGGCAGCGGACAGCTCAGTGTTCACAAAGAGTCTGGCAGCCAACAAACTTTGGCAGGATGGAATCTGACCACTGGGTTCCAGAATTCAGGGGTAATTACATGGAAGGGGCTGCTTGGTGGGATTTCGCTGGGGTTTTAGCGCACCACACGTCCACAGGAGCCAACGGGAATGTGGCAACAGTAGAGCTGTCATCATTAACAGTGGGAGTGGAGCTCCTGAGGCCCCCAGGAGGATGGGGCTTCATGGAGAGCTTTAATGATGATGTAAATCAGGGGGCTCCCCTCTAAGGTCCTATTTCTGTCCTTCCCGCCGTGGAGGAAGTCCAATCTTGTCCTCCGCAGGGCCAGAGTGAAGGTCCCTGCCCAGGCTTCTGGCCCATGCTAAGGTACAGCCCAGGTCAGCACCTGGCTAGCCTGGCTTTGTTCCCTGTCCATTGCATGTGGGGGCCACACGGCCATGCGCCCTGCAGTTGCTTAAGGCCACATGGCTATGGAGAGTGAACAGGCGAGCGCAGGGGTGAATGTGGGTCATGGAGCAAGAGAGGGAGCTCTTTGTCTGGGGACTTTGACTTTCCAAGATTTCTCTTGTTTGCAGTGGCTCCACCCTCCTAGCCAGTCCATGGCTCCCCAGGTCAGATTGATAGGCAAGTGCCTTCTCTATGTCACCCCAACTTCACTGGGCATGCGCCCATCTCTCCCTTTGTTCCATGCCTTCCCTCAGGGATCTGCAGGGAATGGAGCGGGGGTTCCCTGGGGAGCAGGAAGCTGCCCAGATGACTGTTTATGATGTCTGACCTCCCCTTTGCTCTCTTCCTTTATTAATATTAATAAACCAGCTATTCATGATGATAACACCCCCCCCCCCGCTAGAGAACGTGGGCCTTTGTAATCTTACAAAGGTACGTGGGTGAAGGTCTCATCTGATGGCAGCTCCATTATTTTTTGTGTTGCTCAGAGCACACTTAGGATATTTGACCTAATTTTAAATGATTCCTTTTATGGGGTCACTGACAAGCAGAGAGAGCCTTGAGCGAGGGGTTAGATTGTTAAATGATAGGTAGCTAAAGAAACACTGTGTACTCACCCGGGTAAAAATAAGGCGAATGGGCTCTGAGAGTCACACCAAGGGTGCAGACCCACGCACAGGGTGCAGCGGCAGACCTCGGTTCCAGGTGGGCCAGAACTGTGTCCAGCAAGGGCAGACTAGCTGCCTTTGTGGGACGAGAACCTGCTGCCACTAACACTTTTAGTGACAGGTGTGGAAGGCGGGTCAGTGACCTCCAGGCCGCTTTCCCCTCGGGATCTGGAGCCTGTGGCTTTATGGCGCTGACTGTCCCCATGAACAGAGCACGTGACACATTTGCAGCTCCATGGACACCACACTCAGGAGACACTCAGCTGCTGGGTCTCCTCACTGCTCCCTTTGTCCTGGTCCCCGCTGTGCCAGGGGCCTTGCAGGTGCTACCCGAACAGATGACTCTGTAGCCGGAAGGAGATTATTTTCTTGGGGCTTATGGGCCCCTTGGAGCCCAGGGCCTCTAGGACAGACCTACCAGCGCTCATGCCCTGGCCTTCCCCGGCAGCCAGCACGGGCTCTTTGATTGGTGGGCACATTAGAGGTTGTCCAGGCCAAATACCCGCCAGTGCTCATCCAGCCTCTGCTTGGTCAGCACTGGGGAGCTCCTGACCTCACATTCTTTTATGTATGTTTTATTGATTTCAGAGAGGAAGGGAGAGGGAGAGAGAGAGAAACATCAGTTTCTCTCTCATCCATGAGAGAGAATCATGGATTGCTGCCTCCTGCATGCCCCCCACTAGGGATCAAGCTCACAACCTGGGCATGTGACCTGACCGGGAATCGAACCGGACCTCCTGGCTCATAGGTCGCTGCTCACCCACGGAGCCACGCCGGCGGGTGTGGCCTCATTGTCTGCTTATTACATTGGGCCCCATTGTCTGTCTCTGTGTGTGACCTCAACCTTGGCCATGGCTCTGCTGCAGGGCCTCACAAAACCAGTCAGCATCCCGACATGTGGCCATCTTTCAGCCGAGACAGATCCACATGCTCCCTGTGTCTTCTCTCTTCCTCTGGCTCCCCATCCTCCCAGCTACCCCTCCAAAGAGGATGTTTGCTCGGCCTGTAAACATGCTGCAATCTCTTTAGAATGTACCTCCCAGAAGGGGCTAAAACCTTCCATATGCGGCCTGAACTGCCCATGTGGTTATTACTACTTGTCATCCAGTGATGGCCCCGTGACTTCTGTAGCTTTTTTGGTCCGTCAGTGTGGGTGGGAGCTTGGGGGCAACCATGGCCCCTGCCTGGTCCATGTCGCATTTCTTGATCATCTATCCCTCTTCTCTGTACTTGTTTATACACATCAGAGGTTATCTGAGAATGTCTCATGCAGCCATTTTTAAAAACTTTATTTTGAAATAAAATTTTAGATTTACAGAGCAATTTCAAAGCACCCTCCCTCTGGCTGCTCCTAAGGTTGACATTTTACATTTAAGTGTACATTTTGATACCTGGACCATGTCAACCATAAAATCAACATCAGCGCAGCACTGCTGACTCAGCGATAGACTATGCATTTCCAAGGGGCTTTTCTCTAACGTCTGCATCCACCCCAGGGTCCCATCTAGGGTTCCATATTGCATTTTGTTTTATGTTACATTTATGTTAAATTGCCTTTTTCCCCTTCATTTTTGCAATCATTAGGAACGTGTAGTCAGAATTTCCCTGTTGGTCTCTCCCTCTGACTATATCTTTTATGTAGTGTTTCCCAGCATGGGATCAAACTGTTTTTTTTGCTTGTTTGGGGGTTTGTTTGTCATTTGGAGGTTTTCTGACCTAAAGAAGAGAATGCATGTTAGATTACACCCAGATTTATTCTTGTGTTACTTTCCCCAAGGCTCACACCATGACACCTCCTGGTTTGCTGGCTCTTCCTGGGTCAGACCCACCTCCAGGAGCTGCTGCCGCCTTCCCTTGCTTTGTCCTCGAGAGTCCACTGTCAGCATGGAGGACGGCTCCTTCCAAGGAAGGCCCTGCTTTTGTGAAGGGCTTCCCTGGCTGAGGCGAGGGCCCGTCGGTGGGCGTGGCCTGGGTCCCCCAGGAGGCCGCTCCGTCAGCATGGTCTGTGTTCACCTGGTCTTGGCACGGGGCCTGGCGCGCAGCAGGCGCTCGGTAACTGTGCTGTTGTCCTGCCAACGTTGGCCTCTGAGTCCTCGGCGCAGAAGCACCTACGTGCAGGGTGGCTCTTCTTTCTGGAGCTGCGGTGAAGGTCTCCACACGGTGGAGTTTGTCAGCGCTCTGCCTGCTGGGTTTTCCTTGGGGTGTGAGGTTGTGGCTTTGGAGGGTCCAAGCCGCCCCCTGGTGCTGTCACTGTGACATACCCCTTTCCCCTACCCCCCCCCCCCCCCCCCGGCCCCGCCAGGCAGTGTCATCCGCGGTATTTAGAAGCTGGCTTTCACTGCCTTCTACAATCTTGGAACTGATTTTTTTTATTCATTATAGAAGTATTTCAACCTATCTTGGAACTCTTCTTGTTCTCCAATAAATTAGATTTGAGAGGCAGCTGTGACCTCACGCATTCTGGAAAATGCCTAGCTATCCTGTGGGGTTATCTGGTCAGTTCATCGTCATTAAGTTTAAAACACAAGACCGGAAAGGAGGAGACAGCAGGAGGTACGGGATCTCGTTCTCGGTGGCAGTGCCTGGGGCTCGGGGTCTAAAGGGAGATGGGCCTGAGTTTGGGTCTGGCCTTGTACTCACCAGCGTTGCCCTGGGGAACGTGTGTCCTTTCTCCAGGACCATGTTTCCTACTCAGTGAGGGGGTGACATACTTCCGCATGCCTTGCAGCAAGAACACCAAGAGGCCACATACAGGGCCTGAAACTTGGTTCATACCCAGTAAACGGCAGGTGTCATTTTTATGAATCCTCACCTGAGGTATGTTTTTATTGACTTTAAACAGAGAGGAAGGGAGGGATCCAGGGATTGAACCCACAGCCTAGGTATGTGCCCTGACCGAGAGTTGAACCCACAACCTTTTGGTGCACAGGACGATGCTTCAACCAACTGAGCCACCCGGCCAGGGCTAATGTAAAGCAGTTTTTCAAGACTCTTCTCTCCAACACCATTTCCCAGAAAATTTTAGCTGCAGCTCAGTAACAAATATTTCTTATAATGACTTAATGTACACATTCGTATGTGTGTGCATGAAATAAAGTTTTAATACTTAGATTTACTCACAGCTTATCCCTCGTGCTAATAGTTTCTGTTCTATTTTTTTTTTTTTTAATGCTTGTCTTAGCCGCCTCGTTATTTTCATAACCCACTGACAGTTTGAGGCTGGAAGTGCGAACACTACTGTTTCAAAGGGCAGTTTCTTACAAACGTAGCCCCAGGCTCTGGAATAGGTGGGAGTTCCTCACATTTCAAGCAATAAATATGTTTCAGTCTTCTGCATGTACGCGTGCTGTGTCGGGTGTCCAGACAAAGACCAAAGACCTGGAATATACCACTGGCCACAGGGCCGGGGCACAGAGCTCGCACACAGTAACCGCTGTCTCTGCAGCGTTGCTGGTACGGGTACGGAGACATGAGGAGCACGCGTGTCTATCTCGTGCTGGCACAGAGGCCTTGGTGGGCGTGTCTGAGCGGTTCGAAGGCCTCCTTGGGGAGCAGGCAGGAGGGAGGCTGTACTTTGGTCTCTTGTTTGCATCGCTGCCATGAAACTGACAGAGCTGCATGGCCTCCGCCGGAGGCTGAGCACCTCTCTTCTGCTCTGAGCCTGTGGCTTCTGGTGGATTTATTCATCTTGCTCTGATAGATGGGGAAACGGGGTGCAGGGCCCTCCAGTCAGGGCTAAGCCCGGATAAGAACTTAATTCTACCAATTACTGAGTCAGGACACTTGACACTCCGCCTTAGCTGTCACTGGGTGTCGGGAGAGTTTGTCTTTGGTGCTTGAAATGTCATAGGCAGGGTACAGCTTCAGACAGGTGCCATCTCTTCTCTAGCGACGATGATTTAATTCCGATGTGGGCTCACAATTAGTGACTGATAAAAACCATAATTGAAATGCACGCAATTGCTTCAGAGGTCTTTAACCATTACGTGTGTGCTACGTGCATCCATGTCTCTCACACGCAGTCCCTGTAAGGAAAAAACTGGACACGTGGACACATGGCCTTTGGGATTGTTGCATGATTATGACAATGTCAACAGCTCCTGAACCCTTCCTGTGCACAAGCATGGCCTGAAGCAGTTGACCAGAGTCGCTAACTTTCCCGTCAGGTCTAGCTGATGGGGAGGGCAGTGTTAGGATGATCCTGGTCTTCAGGTCAGGAGGATGACCACGGACAAATGTGCTTAAGGTCCTGCAGTGAGTCATGGAAAGCGCCAGAATCCAAACCCAGGCAGTCCAGCTGCAGAGCCGGCTTCCTGAGGCCCTGGGCTGCGATGCCTGTGGCTGGAACGTCCATGTCCATTAACACAGACCTCACACTTGGTGCCTGATTGGCTGGCAGCCTGCCCACAGGTGATGGCGCTGCTCCAGGCGCTCAGTAGGATGTCCTACCTCGGACACCCAGATGAAGAACCTTTTCACAGATCATTAGAGCAATGGAGACAAGGTGATTGGAGCTGAGCTTACTCTCTCGCAAGTCAGTCACGCGTTCGCCTTCTGCTCTGACGTGCAGCTTCTCCTCTCCTCGGTAATTAATCACTGTCACTACACTTCTCGTGGGCACCCCCTGCCAGGAAGCAGGAGGCTGCGGAGCGTCCAAGGGTGGTGGCGGTGGTACAGGGCAGACGCCCGTTCCAAGTGCGTGCAACGTACTGACATTGTTTTTTGTTTTGTTTGCTTTTGCAATTACTCAGCAAATGTCTGTCCTGCTCCCATGGTTTATTTGATGGCAGCAGGAAGAACATCAACCTTTCTGTCCAGATGGGCAGCATCAGCCATGCCAACGGCAGCCCCGTTAGCTAAATGAACGAACACAACAGTGGAAAGTCAGTGCGCATCAGAGCTTCTCCTGCGGCCCTGCGGGCTGGCCTGGGGAGTCCCGCCACCTGCCCCAGCCCACACTCAGGAGAAGTGCGCTCAGGTGTGTGTTTCCAGGGGCAGGACTCGGCGTGTGACTGATGAGTGTCCAAGTGCCGTCCCTGCCACGCCAAGCCAATTCCTGATTTCAGCCTTCGTTCCCTGAGCTCAGGGACCAGAGACTCCCTTTGCTCTTGTGTTGTAAAGGAGTGGAGGGGGTTAGGGCAGACGCTGGTGGTGGTGCTCAGACAGTCAGCCACGCCCGTCAATATTTAGATTTCCAGCCGAGAGGTTCCACGTGGATCTGAGGTGCTTTAGAGCAGGCAGTTCACTGAGCAGGAGGAGGAGTAACCGGCCATGTTGCCCTGGCCCTGGTGGTGGTGACCTAAGAAAACCCGAATCCCATTTCCTAGGGATTGGGGCAGACGGGCTTAGGGCTTCCTCCGAGTCTTTGATACGTTGTGCGTAGAAGTATATGGAAAACCGTGTGATTTAAGAGCCGTTGGTTTCTCAGTGGTGCCTGTCCAGGTGTGCATGCTGGAGCCAGAGGCATGCTCGTTTCCTCTTGGCGATTCTGAGAGGGCTTGGCGCTGCGTGTGCACTCGGTGGGAGCAGGGGCCAAGCTGGCATTTGAGGTGAGTGTGCAGGCTCACCTTCTTAGGAATTCATAAGCATGGGGAGCAGTGGGCGCCCACTCATCCTCCATCCCATCCGTGGAGTCTGCAGGGCGCACGTAGAAGTGTATGAGGCTTGATTGATAAGCAAATGTTGTTGAGCACTGACCATGTTGTAGGCCTGTTGTGGGTGCTGGGGTGAGAACACTGCTCTTCTGAAGGGCTATTGGAGAGAGGCAGTTCATAGCCAGGTAAATCTATAATGATAAAAGCGTAATATGCTAATTAGACCGGATGTCCTTTCAGACATCCTTCCGGATGACCTTCTGGATGAAGCCGGGGCTTCGAGGGAAGCCTGGGTCCCGGGTGCCAGAGGGAAGCCGGTGCTGGCAGCCAGGGGAAGGAAGGACTACTCTTGCACGAATTTCATGCATCGGGCCTCTGATAGATAAATAAGATTATATGCTCAAGAGAGGGTTACTCTTCAAAGAGATGACCCTTTAAATTTGCTCTACTTGTGTATTTCAAAAGTGACTTTGGAATGTGACTAGAGGGTTACTGGGCCTGAGGGGCAGCGGGGCTGCTGGCTGTTGGTAAAGCTCCCTAGGTGGACCTGAGGGGGCAGGGGGGTATCCCTAGGTGGACCTGAGGGGGCAGGGGGGCATCCCTGGGCGGGCCTGAGGGGGCAGGGGGGCATCCCTGGGTGTGCCTTTAGGGGGGCAGGGGGGTATCCCTAGGCGGGCCTGAGGGGGCAGGGGGGCATCCCTGGGTGGGCCTGAGGGGGCAGGGGGGCATCCCTGAGCGGGCCTGAGGGGGCAGGGGGGCATCCCTGGGTGTGCCTTTAGGGGGGCAGGGGGGTATCCCTAGGTGGGCCTGAGGGGGCAGGGGGGCATCCCTGGGCGGGCCTGAGGGGGCAGGGGGGCATCCCTGGGCGGGCCTGAGGGGGAGAGGGGGGCATCCCTGGGCGGGCCTGAGGGGGCAGGGGGGCATCCATAGGCAGGCCTGAGGGGCAGGGGGACATCCCTGGGCGGGCCTGAGGGGGCAGGGGGGCATCCCTGGGCGGGCCTGAGGGGGCAGGGGGGCATCCCTGGGTGTGCCTTTAGGGGGGCAGGGGGGTATCCCTAGGCAGGCCTGAGGGGGCAGGGGGGCATCCCTGAGCGGGCCTGAGGGGGCAGGGGGGCATCCCTGGGTGTGCCTTTAGGGGGGCAGGGGGGTATCCCTAGGTGGGCCTGAGGGGGCAGGGGGGCATCCCTGGGCGGGCCTGAGGGGGCAGGGGGGCATCCCTGGGCGGGCCTGAGGGGGAGAGGGGGGCATCCCTGGGCGGGCCTGAGGGGGCAGGGGGGCATCCATAGGCAGGCCTGAGGGGCAGGGGGACATCCCTGGGCGGGCCTGAGGGGGCAGGGGGGCATCCCTGGGCGGGCCTGAGGGGGGCAGGGGGGTATCCCTAGGTGGGCCTGAGGGGCAGGGGGGCATCCCTGGGAGGGCCTGAGGGGGCAGGGGGGCATCCCTGGGCGGGCCTGAGGGGGCAGGGGGGCATCCCTGGGCGGGCCTGAGGGGCAGGGGGGCATCTCTGAGCGGGCCTGAGGGGGGCAGGGGGGTGGGCAGCTGGCTCCTGGCAGGAGAGCTTCAGGGGCAGACTCAGGCCCTTGCCAGCTGTCTGTCACAACTGCAGAGCTTTGGTGCGGAATCAGGAAGACTCTGGAATTAAAATACAGGGTTTCTTTTTTCTAAGAGTGAGCAGAGCGGTGAGATTTAGCCAATGAAAACCCAGTTGAATTTGAATTAATATCTGTGTGTGTGTCTCATGCAATATAAATTTAACTGTGTGTTTTGTATTTAACCTGGCAGCTCTAGATAGGAGAATCCCGTGGGGTGGGGCGAGCACAGGGTGGTGATGGGTGCCGGAGTCTGCAGGGTGTGCAGACAGATAACGATGGATGGGTTGACTGATGGATGCTGGACAGGGGGAATGTGATTTTGTCCCAAGACACCTGGGTTCCCGTTTCCCTTTTGTGCCCTGCCTTGGCCTCAACCAAGCACATGGGGGCTCTCCCTCTGGGCCTTAGAGCCGTGGTCGGCAAACTCATTCGTCCACAGAGCCAAATATCGACAGTACAACGATTGAAATTGCTTTTGAGAGCCACGTTTTTTAAACGTAAACTTCTTCTAATGCCACTTCTTCAAAATAGACTAGCCCAGGCCGTGGTATTTTGTGGAAGAGCCACACTCAAGGGGCCAAAGAGCCGCATGTGGCTCGCGAGCCGCAGTTTGCCGACCACTGCCTTAGAGGAAGGTGGGGAGTGTGACTTCCTCCCCCGTTACCTTGGCAACTCCCTCCCGTCTTTGCCTCACAATTCCACCTCAGCTAGGCCGTCTCCAGTCCCATTTCTTTTCCTTCTCAGCTCCTTTTCCCTCTCAGGGCCCAGCCAGTGGGACACCCTGTGACATGGAGTCTGAGGGAGCCTCTGGGCCAGGCCAGGTGTGCCCCGAGGGGGATGCCAAGGGCGTAAGTTGGTCGGTGGGTGTGTGAGGTGGAGGGGGTGTGAGAAGGTGGGTGTGAGGTGCTCCAGGCGGCGGGTGCAGGGTGTGCAAGGCGGTGGGTGCCAAGGGCATGCACTGTCATAGGCGCCAAGAGTGTGGGAGGTGGTGCATGCGGGGCAAGCGAGGCAAGGTGGTGGGCGCAGGAGCGGAGCGTGCAGCCCCCCCCCCCCCCCCCGCACAGTCTGCCGCTCTTCAGAGGCCTTCGGAAATGGAGGAGAGCGGCGCAGAAACACGGCGGCAGTTTTATGAGAAAATGCAGATAAAGAGCCGGGTGTTGCGGCCAGATGTTCACCATAATCTCCAAAGCCGTCCCTTCAATTAGAGCCTCCCCGGAGCCGCCAGCCTGAGTAAACACGCCTCTGAAAGCCGGACTTGGTTTCCAATTAAAAGTGTGCTCGCATCTCTCCTGCTCCTAATTCCCCGGGCGCGGGGCCGGGTCGCGGCGGGGTCGTCCTGTCCCCAGTCCTCGGCCAGGCCGGTCCTGTTCCCAAGTGACGTCAGGTGGCGGGATTAGGACCCACCTCGCGGCCCCCGAGCGGCTGCAGAGTTAATTAAAGTAATGCCACGCAAATCCGCCTGCTGGCCCGGGAGCCGCGAGGGCCGGTTCTGAGGGGCTTTCTGAAGCAGGTGCTGGGGATTTGTGTGTGTGAGTGTGTGTGAGTGTGTGAGGGTGTGTGAGTGTGAGTGTGTGTTAGTGTGAGTGTGAGTGTGTGTGAGTGTGTGAGTGTGTGAGTGTGTGAGTGTGTGTGAATGTGTGTGAGTGAGTGTGAGTGTGTGTGTCTGTGTGAGAGTGTGAGAGTGTGTGTGTACTGAGATTCCACCCCCAGCCGTCCACCCCCGCGCATGCTCAGGAAGGGACAGTCACACAGGCCACTGGACCGGGCTCTTCTGGGCCTCAGTCCTGCGTCTGGCAGGCTGCTCCCCGCCTGGTGGTGGCACTGAGCTCCGGGTGAAGCTGCTCACTCCTCTCCATGCCCCAGCCGTGAGGATGCTCAGGCGTCAATGAGAGGCAGGCAGACGAGAGGTGGTTTAAGTCGCAGGGCAGCAACCTCGGGCCTCCGGGCTCCTGGGAGCTGAGCCTGAGCGGCAGGCCCTTCCTGCCACATTGCTGCCCAGCGCTGGGCACTTAGCTTCTGTGGGATTTCTCTCCTCAGAACTGGTGGCGGGTTGTCTGGTCTCAGATGGGGGGTGATGGGTAGATTAACTTTCTGGCCCCTCTCCACACCAGGAAAGAATCAAAGAATAGAAGCCTTTCTCTGAAAAATCCCAGAAACATCAACCAGCAGAAAATCCGCACAAGATCATTCAGATGCAAATGGCTCTCCTGCCTGGGGAAGATGTGCCCCATAATTACTTGAGGCTTCAGCCGCCAGAGGGGAGGGCTCAGAGCCGGTCTCCTGGAGTCTGTGCTGCGCCCTTGTTCCTTCCTCTTGAGCGATGCTCACAAAATTAAATTGAGGCCAGTTCAGTAAACAACTCGAGGGCCCATCTCTCTGTCAGACGCGGGTCAGACACTAGTGATCACAAGAGGATCGGAAACAACTTGTGCTATAAGCGCTCGATCCTCAGTGGGTGAGAACTCCTGTAACAAAGCACTTGCAGAGAAATGCGGGATGCACGCTTGTTACTAGAGTGCAGAGTGCAGAGTGCTGAGTCATGAGGTGGGGCCATTGTCCCCTGGGGGGCGGCGGGGTCAGGGGCTGTTCGGAAAACACTTCACAATGGACGTGGCATTGTCCCTGAGTCTGGACAGATAATCATTTTGGATGGTGAGAGGTATAGGAGTATGTTGTTAGAAGGAAGGGTGATAGAAGGAAGCCCTGAAGTGTTACCTACTGATTCCCAACTTTTTTTTTTTAATCTAGAATAATCCTGTGATATTGCGGGCAGCTGCAAAGCCGGGCTGTGGCGGGCACGGAGAGGGCTGGGATGTGGGCTCCTCCGGGGCATGGAGAGCCTGGGGTTGGTGGTGGCGAGGTTGATGCCTGGATGTGCAGGGTTTTGTGTGTCTTACTTGGATATGTTCCGGTGGTCGTGGGGAGTCCGATCAGAAGTTTGTATAGGCAGCTGCGAGGTCACTCAGTCTGTCCTTCGGCAGAGAAGTAGGGAGCTGGGTCGGAGGGGGCATTGACAGCGGGGAGGTGGGGAGGAACGCTGTGTCTTCCGGGTGAGAGGTGAAGGCTCGAACGTAGAGAGAGGTTTCACAAAATTCATTTCCCACGTACTCATTCAATGCTTGGAGAATTCCTACTCCATGCCAGGCGCCATGCTGGGGCTGGGGATGCAAGGTGAACAGAACAGGCCACGCAGCTGCCAGGGGAGCATGAAGGCCGGAATCGAATGGCACTGGCTGTGGGAGAAAAGCTAAAGTCGAGGACGGCTTTGAGGTCTCTAACTTGGGAGAATGGTGAGGTCCCGGGCAGGTAGGAAGTTCAGGAAAGGATCTCGATAATGAATTCA
The DNA here is from genome assembly GCF_963455305.1 of Plecotus auritus. Lineage (NCBI taxonomy): Eukaryota > Metazoa > Chordata > Mammalia > Chiroptera > Vespertilionidae > Plecotus > Plecotus auritus. The sequence goes on along the minus strand of NC_137778.1, from coordinate 2,507,835 downwards.
GGGCCAGGTGAGTTCAAAGGTGTTTGTGGACCACGTGCATTGACGTCTGTGGGCAGGTGGACACTGCCGGGGTTCAAGGGCGAGGCCAGGTGTGGATTTGACTCACAGAAAAGCGAAGGGTGTGAGACTAGGTACCTGTCACAGTGCCTCCGTGTGCAGTTCCGGAGCTCGCACAGCTATGGGAGAGAAACGCGGGACAATGACACCAACAAGTGCCACGTAGGTGCTGGCTCCCATTGCAGGCCTGGTGGCAGCCCCCCTGGGAACTGGCTGCTCAGACCCACTGCCTCGGACCCTGGGGAAGTGGGCGGGGCGGGGGGGTGACATCCGTGAGGCTGTCACCTGTACCGTGGGAGACGGACTAGACTGGAGCCGCCCACGGAGCCGTCAGATGCTGGTCTGCGTGCAGCCCCGGGAGGCTGCAGTCAGCCTGAGTCCACCAGTGAACGTGCGGACACAGACACTGGCTAAGCCCTAAGTGTTACCCACTGATCCCCACCTTTTAAAATTTTTTTAAAATCTAGAATAATCCTGTGATATTGTGGTGCTTCTGTTCTACCCTGTCCCATCCATCTCCGGTTCTGACTAATGCGGTCTTCTGTCTACACATACGTTGTCATGTCCTTGAACACGCTATGAATGGTTGACTATGAGCAGACTTAGGACTCAGATAAGGCTTGGGAAAACAGCTTCTAAATTCCTTTAGTTCTGAGTCTGTGGTATACTAGTGAATCTCTCTCTCTCTCTCTCTCTCTCTCTCTCTCTCTCTCACACACACACACACACACACACACACACACACACTCCCCAGTGTCACCGCCATCCTCCAGTGTTATACATTCCGACAGCACTTGGACCCGAATTCTGTGGCCCGCCTCTGAGACATACTGTCTGGGACCCGGTGGCGATGGTTTCGTGCACACTCCGAGTGTTTAATGATTTTAGAGAAGAGAGGAATAGGTGAGGACAGGACTTGTCAGTGACTCAGTTAATAATTTTTTTAAAAGAAAGACTGTGGGGTTTTGGATACTGGGTTTTACTATCAGTTCTTCTATCTGGTAGCTGGTGACCTTGGGTGACCTCGGACCTTCCCTCTCCTAACTTGTCAGATGGGCTGCTGTGAGGCTTGTCTAGGATAGCATAGGCAATGTGCTCATCATGGGCCCAGACCAAAGTAAATGCTCAATGAAGAGAGAGAGACACGTATGCACTCGGCCGGGTGCCCATCGACATCCGTCATACGCTGCAAGGACAGTGAGGACGCGAGGAGTGGCAGCACTCAGGACGCCTGCCTGCCTCCAGTGCCCTTGGCCATGGCGGGAAGCTGTGTGTTCGGCTGCTTGACAGACACGCAAGGCGCCACAGCTGGCGTGGCTTCTCCAGCAGCTGGGCTGCGACGAGAGGGAATTGGGGTTCTTGAAGGAGGGACAGAGGACGCCACAGTCTCTGTGAAGTGGAATGTGCAGAGGGAAGGTGGCCTTGGTGCCAGCACTTGCCCAAGACTCCACAGATTGACGAACCTGGGCAGCCAGCTTACTCTGAATTGCGTTGATTTTCTTGGTCAACGATGACCTTGAGAAGCTCGTCATGTTTGCAGATGTCTGACCCCCTCTCCCCCCCTCCCCCCCCCCCGCCAGCAAAGCAGACGAGGCAAGGGTGCCCGACACCTCCTCCCGTGGACAAAGCAGACTTTCCACCCCCACTGCTCCTTCCTCCTGGTGACTCGTGGCTCTTAGACAGCGCCATGCTGCAGGCCCGCTCCGGTGGTGGGGGAGGGAGGTCCATGGAGACCGGGCTTTCCCATCTGCAGGCTGGCCGAAGCATGGGCTGGTGTTTCCCAGGCCTTCCCTGAGGTCTGAGGAAAGGAATGGAAACTCCTCCTTCTCTGATGAACCCAGGGTCTCTGCGGCCAGACTTAGTAACTCCCAGTGGGAAGGGCTCGGCAGGGCTGCACCTCTTCCCCAAATGTCATGGGCCTCTCCACACCCTCTGCTGAGCTGTTTGCTGCTCCCCAGCATGGGCACCCCTCCCCCACTTCCTACACTGTGGAGCATGAGGGCAGGTCCGGCAGAGCCTGCCCCCAGCCAGTTCATTGTCTTTGACCCTGGATGTGCCAAGGAGCAGGGGTGGCAGAAGGAGGACTTCCCTTCGTCTGAGAGACCCCCCTGAGAGTGCTTTGCCAAGTGCCTGGGGCACACATGACCTTGATGTACGTGGGTTGTCTGTGCAGGCGAATTTCCAGGAATAGCAGGCTCGTCATCAAAGGTTGGGAGAAACTCGTATCAGAGTATCTTGAAGGCTAGAATCCTCAAGTTACAGAATTCTCAGAACAGGTAAAAGTAAAAATACCTATTATACCGATTTAAGAAGGAAAGATTATTTAGCTGTAATAGCACACCTGTAATTTGCATCAATCATGGATTCATGGAACCTGACCAACCAGCGCTCTCGATTAAGCAGCATGTGGCACTTGAAGTCCTCCTATTGTATAAAGAAGGAACTAATCAGAGAAGAAGCCAATGTCAACGATGTGTCTCAAGCAACAACCTTGAGAAGGTGTTTCCAGAGTTCGGGCCCACTCAGCCCAGTCGCCTGTGCTCTGCCCCTGGGCAGTGTCCAAAAGACAAGAACCAGGGCGTGCCGGTGGCAGCCATCAATGATTCTCTCTCATCACTGATGTGCCTTTCTCTCTCCCTCCTCCTTCCTCTCTGAAGTCAATAAAAACATATTATAAAAATAATAAAAAACAAGAACCTTAAAAAACACACAGACTGATTATGCCCACAGACTCTAATTAGTGAACTGGTCACGTTTTCTTTCTCGGTGGCCCTAGAGGAGCCACCTGCCGTGCAGTGAAAGGAAGCCCAGGCTTGGGGGCGTGGTGGGAGTTCCAGGACCGCTTGTGGGATCGTCTCAGTGTCAGCTCTTCTCGGCGTGGCAGCGCGCGGAGGGCCTCTTTGTCACAGCTTGGCCTGTGTATGACACAGCAGCGCAGATATTGGGGACACATTAAGAGGGGGCTCCTCTAGCAAAAATGGTCAGCTGTCCAGTTTCTCTCCAGTCCCTGGAATGAATTCCCTTGAAAGTCCTTTCTGGCCCCAGGTTTTGTCTGCTGCTTTTGGGATCTGGCCATGGTGCTGACCGCGCAGAGGCCCTGCGTCCCTGTTTCCTGTGACTTCTGCACCTGAAGTCCGATTCCCGGGGTAAAGAACCACGTGTCTCCTCACCTGGCCACTGCTCGGGAGGGAGCCTTGTGAAGGCAGCTCCGCAGAGTAAGAAAGGAAGGAGGAGGGGACTGGAGCTGACGTGGGTGTCAGGATGGCCAGCAAACAGCGTGTCTGGAAATGCTTACCTGGTGAATGAAGGGACATTGCTTAACCTGTGAAGTCCCTTGTCAACCTCAAGAACTGTATCAGCCAGGGGCCAACCAGGAGGGCAGAAACAGCTGTCGGCATTCAAAACAGAAAGAGGTCGATACCAAGAGTTGGTTACACGGCTGATGAGATTGTTGAGATGCAAACAGCTCGGGATGGTGAGGCCTGTCACAAACTTGCAACAGAGGGAGCTGCAGAAGGACAGGTGCCGTAACCGCTGGGACTTCTGGGGGACGCTGAAACGGCAGTGGGCTTTGCAGGTGTGACTTGAAGACACGGAGGAGAGGCAACCACAGCCAGAGGCACCCCCCACGGCCAGGGAAGGTCGAGGAAAACCTTTGTTTCTAACTCTCCTCTGACATCCTTGTAAATGCCTCCCATTGGCTGAACCAGACAGATGCACCCTCTCCTGACACAGAGGAGACCAGGATGGAATCCGAGTGCAAGGAATGGCACTAATCCATCAACTTGGGTCACTAGTAAGGAAGAAAATTAGAGGCTTCTAAAATGGTGGATACAGCCCTAGCTGGTTTGGCTCAGTGGATAGAGTGTCAGCCTGCGGACTGAAATGTCCCAGGTTCGATTCCAGTTAAGGGCACATGCCCGGGTTTCGGGCTCAATCCCCAGTCAGGAGGCAGATGATCATGTTTCTCTCTCATCATTGATGTTTCTATCTCTCTCTCCCTCTCCCTTCCTCTCCCATATCAATTATATATATATATATATATATATATATATATATATATATATATATATATGGTGGATACATAATTTAAAAATCAATGTTTATTCAGAAAAGTTGGGGGCCTCCTGTTGAATTGAGGAAGCAGCAGGTATTGTGGCCTGGATTAGATGGGGAGCAAAGTGTAGAAGAAAGCCCTGAGCTGGGGAGGGAGGGGATGGGCATGTTCTACTCCAGTTGCTGCACGGACCAGCTGTGGCCTCCCGCTGCACCAGGAACAAATGCAAAGCCCCTGACCTGCCCACGTGCCCTGGTGTGGCCTGGCACTGCCTCTTCCCCCATCCTCTTCACAGGCTGTGGCCAGCCCTGGCGCTGAGCACTCCCAGCGCGTTCTGCTTCTCTGCGAGGATGTCTGCCCTGAGCTTGTCACCTGGCTTGCTCCTCCTCACCACTGTCCAGTGTCACCATCTCAGTGGGGACCACCCCACCTAAAATAGTGTCCTGAGCCTCAGATTTCTGCATCGTGGTCATTGTGGGTTCAATCTCTGCTTATCACTCTTCGCTGTTTAAATTATAAAGTGATCTAGTTGGTTCTTATTTGATAAGTTTCTCCCAAAGAAAGGAGAGTTCCACAAGAGTAAGGCCAAGGTTCTCGAAGTATGGGTCCTGAGCCAGCAGCACCAGCCTCCCCTGGGAAATTGTCGGAGGGGTGACGTCCCCGATGCCATCCCACACCTGCTGTGTCGGAGCCCTGGGACCCGTGGGCTGGCCTCTGGGCTCAGCCCAGGTGGTTCCTCCAAGCACAGCTCCGAGCCGCCTGCTGGACTGCCTCCCCAAAGCCGCCATGACGGGATTTTTATCAGTTCAGTGCGGTATCTTTTAACATTCACACTTAGAGCTTGTGATGCATGATGCTGTTCCTGCCTGAGTGGTTAGAGAATAAGACAACATAAAATTGTCTTCTAGTCTGAATGTCCTGAGTACCTGAAGTGTGTGCAGCAGCTGCACGTGCTCTGGGTATTTGGGAAGGGAGCTGGGCATGGACAGGAGCTGATGGGATGATGGGGAAGGTAGGCTTGGACCTTGGTGTTGATGCAGAATTGCGGACCCGAAGGAGGCTGGCCTCACTCCCCGTCTTCTTTGGCTCACGGCTCTGTTTTATTGTGTTCTTAGCATTCAGCCTTGTCAGAGACTAAGTTAGGTATTCACTTTATTCATCGTCTGTCTTCTCCCCTTAGGCACAGGACTTTGTTGATCTTGTCTGCTCCTCCTGGTCCTGTAGGTTTCATAGCCACTGGGGATCTCTAGTAAGTTCATCAGACATAATAAAAATATTTAAAATATCTTACATTTTTATAGCGTTTTACAAATTTTCTCAAAGTGCGTTTACCAACTCCCACTATTTGTGTTAACAGTCCTATCAGGCTAACCCAGTAGTCGGCACACTCATTAGTCAACTGAGCGGCAAACCGCGGCTCGCGAGCTGCATGTGGCTCACAAGCCGCAGTTTGCCGGCCACTGGGCTAGCCTGTCAGGTCTTTAGACTACTGATTTTACAAATTGGGAAGGTAGAGCACAGAGAGGTCAGGTCATTTGCCTTAGATCACACAGCTGGTGAGTGGTGGCAGTAAGAACAGAGGCTGAGTGTCTGTTCTCAACTTTCCCTGATCTGTTGAGCCTGCCAGTAGTTTGTGGAACAGACTAGACTCTGAAGGCACAGACTGGCTGGGTGTTGGCCTCAGCTTGCCTGGGTCAGAACGAGGCGTCTCTGCCAAGGGCACAGGCAGTCAGACCCGCCGTGGTCGTCACCTGGGCAGCGTCTCTCTGGGATTAAGTCCACAGTGACTGCCCAGGCAGGAGTCACTGCAGTGGGAACGTTTAGATGTTCACCAGCTCCCCCCAACTCCGCAGTCACCTCGAGGAGTGCTGTCTGGGTCTTTTTCAATTTGGGGAAATAATTAACTCCTTGGCTTCTAACCCTGCCTATACACAATTTCATTTCCTCGAATAATTTGATCCTCCTGAACACATAATTAATGCAGCAAGATTGGATTCTTCCAAAGAGACTTGGTGTTCAATCCACTTACGTCGGTCCTGGGAGCAATGCAGACCTTATGGATATAAACTGAACGCAGTGTCGTGTATTGTAGGTCACACCCCACGCCTGTGAACTTCCGGTGGCTAGCTATGAGCTTTTACTGAGACTGAACCCCAAATATCTGATTCGGCTTGTTTTGCGTGCCCCAGGTTCCCGCTCAGAGGCTGGCCAAGTCAGGATGGTGCAAGATACGGTTTTTATTTAGTGCATCTCCCCTTGCTCTATTCGAATGCAGTGACGTGGGTGTGGAGGGATTTTCTGATGTCCTGATGATCAGTATGTCATCATATTTCATATGCAGATGTATATGGCACATCTGTGCCAGGGACATTCAGCATTTGCATAGTGCTAGTCAGTTTGAGTTGCATGTGGCCATGTTCTCATTACAGAGGGGGAGGAGGAAGTGATAGAAAAACTCAAAGAGGAAAAGATGCAGAGTGTGTGAGTTTGTGGGTGCGTATGCATGTGTGTACGTGTGCGTGCGAGTGTGTGTGTCTGTGCATGTGTGCGAGTGTGCGTTCACGTGTGTGAGTATGCATGTGAGTATGTGAGTGTGTGTGCATGTATGAATACATGGGTGTGCATGTGTGAGTGCACGTGTATGCATGTGTGTATGTGTGAGTGTGCATGTGTGAATGTGTGTGCGCCTGTGCAGGTGTGTGAGTGCACGCACGCAAATTTATTCATTGTGCATGTGTGTGAGTATTCCTATGAGCGAGTACGTGAGTGTGTGTGCATGTATGAATGCATGGGCATGCATGTGTGAGTGCATGCGCATGCATGCGTGTGACTGAATGTGCGTGTGTGCATGTATATTATTGTACATGCGTGCATGCATGTATATGCATGTGTGTGACTGCGTTCATGTGTATGAATGTGTGTGAGTGTATGCATGTGTGAGTGTGTTCATGTGTGCATGGGTGTGTGCATGAGTGTGAGCACATGAGTGTGCATGTGTGCAAATGTGTACATGTATGTGCATACATTTGAGTGTGTGCATGTGTGAGTGCGTGCATGTGAGTATGTACATGTGTGCATGTACATGGATGTGTACGTGTGCATCCATGTCTATGCATTTGAATGTGTGACTGTGTGCATGTGTGTGAGTGTATGTGCATAAAGCCCATTTGCATGGGGAAAGGCCCGGGTCTGATACAGATCCACAGTAATTGCACCATCACTGTCCTGTTTCCTGTCAACCTCCGGAGCACAAGGTTCCCCTTCCTGGGCAGCAGCCAAGCTGGGGAGAGGGGCGCCCAGGCCGTGGCGGGCAGCCAGCACTCCCGAGTGGAGCCCAGCTCCCCTGGGGCCTGTGGGATGGCTGAGCTGGCATGCCCTGGTTCTGACCCAGCACCCTCCCCCAGCCTGGCACAGAATCCCCATCTAAAGTGGTCATGGCTGAACAAAGGTGTCTTTCTTGGGACACTACCTCGGGCCTGACTCCGGAGTGCAGTGTGGCCTCTGTGTGCTGTGTGGCTAGTGCGCCAGGGGTGAGACCTTCCCTGAGTGGGGCTGGCAGTGTGGGGTGTGCTCAGGAGAAAGGGGACAAGTGGGGGACCTGGATTTAAAGTAGGCTCTGTCCCTTTGGGACTGAAAGAGTGGCTCTTCCAGGAGGCACTCAGGTGCACGATCAGGCCCCTGAACGCCTGCCCCATGAGCCCTTCTGTCCTCACCCTGTAATAACTGTGACGCGGCCCCAGCTGGGCAGATCCTGATAATCGGATCTCCACGGGCCGGTCAGGTGGGCGGGGGAGGGGAGACAGCGCTCCCAGCTGTGTGCCTTTGGGCCAGAGGTCACCCCTCCCCTGGCCTCAGTTTACTCACCTGTGAAAAAAGGCTAATACCCATTTCCTGCCGCATCCTGCCGTAATGAAACAATGCGTTGTAAAGGCTGCCATGTCTGATTCAGGCAAGCATGGGAGTTTCCGTATTGCCTCGCGGGTGAACAAGGGCTTACCTGCCCTTGAAGGCGCTCTCTTGACATACAGTGGCCCCCTTCTCCTGTGACTTGGGTTGTGTCAGTCATTTTTAATTCGAGTGACACCTGCTCCATGTCCCCTTCCCCAACGCCCTCCCGTGGGCGATTATTCGGGTGCGGGGTCTCTTTCCTCTAGTAGCAGGGACTCTGAGAGCAGGGGCGGGTGTGGCACCGTCTCTGTCCCAAGGAGTCCTTGTGCTGAGCCCCGATACTGGCTTACTGAGCAAATGACAAAGGGAACCAGTCCCGGTGCGGACTCAGGGCCTGCTTTGGGTCTCAGGGGAGACCTCGGTGAGGAATCGTGGGGAAGGCAGTTTCCACACAGTAGCTGCAGGGACTGCCCTTCTCGGGACCCTCGCTGGTTGCCTGCGGGATTTTAACTGCTGCCTCGTCCCAAGTGGAGCACAGCTGTGCCTGGGAGATGGGGCCCAGCCTCATAGCTTCCCCTGCCTCCTGTCTTGGCAAATTCTTCCTGCCCCCCTCCCCCTCCACAAGCCCAGCCTTCCACACTCCGCCAGGCTCACCTGAGGCCCGCTCCCGCCTCTCCCTGCCGTGGCAGGAGCGGCTCTGGCCTCCCTCCCTCGCCTCCTGGGCCGAGCTCAGATCTCTCTGGCCCCAGTTATGGGCTCTGGGATTTTTCCAGCCACCCGAGATGAATCTTCCAGGCCCCACAGGTAGCCTTTCATCTATGACTGTTTATGTCATAAACGGTGGGAGTCTGGCCAGGGGAAGCAACAGCCCTGAGCCGTTCCAGACTTTTTCTTTACAAGAAAAGGGGAGAGAAAGGCCCTGAGATGCATGTTTCAAAGTTTGTGCCAAGCAAATCCATTTCCCTCGGCCCGCTGTGCGGAGAACTCATGTCTGCACGCCCCACGAGGGTCGGTGGGTGCTGCGTGTGTCCAAGTGGCCTCCCTGGGACCGACATTTGTCATGGGAGATGCTATGGTGCTTTCATCTCTGCGGGGGGTTGGGGGGTCAGCTTAAACGACAAGGAGTTGCTGGGCTGCATTGGGGTGGGGAGCCTCTGGCACCGAGAGGGGTCCCCCCTCCCACGCTCCCGTTCCTGCAGGCATTTCTTCTTGTAGTGGGCAAATTGATTTGTGTGTATTGTAGGCACGGCCTGTTTTCCTGGAGAAGCGGGAGTCAGAGTCAGGCTGAGAAAGGCCAGAGCCTCGGTGACATCCAGGCAGCCTGGGACTTCCCGGACAGTAAGGGCACTTCTGTGCCCATAATATGGACAGCACAGTGGACATAAGCCAGGGGGTGGGACCTGGGGCCTGTCTTCCCCTGGCAGCTGGGTTGTGCCATCTGCCTGCACGTTGGGAGGTGCCAGGGGCCCTCCAGCTCTCCCCCGGGAGGACCTCTCGCTGGGAATGGCCAGGACACCTGCCACTCCGTGGCGACTGGTGGGTGGAGGCCTTTCTGTTACGTGTGTCACTGGCTGTGGGAGAGAACAGAGCAGCCTCCAGCACTGACTCCTCCGAGTCGAATGACCAGTGCTTGCTGCCCAGTGCCGAGCCTGGAAGGGTGGGCCAGGAGGTCAGGAGGGCCTAGAGTAGGGCACCTGGTGGCACACAGTGACCCACAGTGGTGCCCACTCGTGTCTGCGGCTGCCTTCGCGAGATGACAGCAAAGTAGGCAGCTGCAACGGAGACCGTGGACCTGCAAGAGTAAAACCGTTGCTCTGGCTGTTTACAGAGAAGGCCACACACCCTCATCTAGAGCGTGACGTGATTCCTGGAGGGCACAGGGGCCTGGGCAGAGAGAGGAGAGGTAGGGCGGCGAGAGGAGGCTGCAGAGGGAGAAATGTACCCCAAAACAAAGCACCGGCAGAGTACCAACCCGAGCCTCATCCTCTCTCCATCCCCTCCCTCCCTGACCCCCTCCTCCTGCCCCTCCCAGCCTTCCTCTTCCCATCTTCCCATCTTCTCACCGGTCTCTTCTTCGGGAGGCAGAGAATGCGTGAGCTGCCACCTGTGGTCTCTCCAGAGAAAAGGGAGCGTCTCGCCCACACGGGTCCCCAGACCCTAGAAACAGCCCCCCAGGGAGCGTGAGGTCAGTGGGCTGGGGAGGGGCCAGGGAAGAGCGTGCCACATGCTGGGGGCTTATTCCTTCAGAAGTTCCCCTGTATCACTCACTGCTTTGAGAGTTGAAGGAATTCACAGAAATGTGAGCAATGCAGTTGTCTGTCGATCCTCAGTTATCTGTGCACCTGGGTGATCTCCTGCAGGTCCTGGGGGTCCTCTCTTCAGGTCTAGATTGAGAAGTGACACCTGTGGTATAGTCACAACAGACTGGGCATTTATTTTACGCCAAGCAGCACTCCGCTTGCCTTACCTGTCAGCCCACTGACTCCTCTCAACACCCCAAAGAAGGAGGTTCTCTTACACCCGGTTTTGCAGTAAGGAAATGGAGTTGTAGAGCGCTAAGCCGCTCCCCCCTGAGGTCCCGGCGAGGACACACGCTGGGCGGAAGGTCTCGCGGAGGGTGCCTCTCAGCCGTGCCTGGGGCCGCCCCATCGGAGCACCAAGCACCCGAGTTGCACTCACGTGTAAGCATCGTATGGAGGCGTGGGCCGAGCGCCTCTTAGGGAATCGCGCAGCTCCAGGCAGTGGCTGTGAGGGACACACCTTTCTACTTCTTTCAGGCAAAAGTGACGACGAAGACAGTCTCTGCAAGGCCGCCCACGGGGCAGGGAAAGGAGCCGCCGAGGACGGCAAGGACCATAAGCGCCCCAAACGGCCCCGAACCATCCTGACCACCCAGCAGAGGAGGGCGTTCAAGGCCTCGTTTGAGGTGTCGTCCAAGCCGTGCAGAAAGGTACAGGAGGGAAGGGAGGGAAGGGCCCAGCCCACTTTCGCGCAGTCGCCTCACTCCTCTGGCGTGGTCACGGGCGCCTGGGGTCAGGGCGGGGGAGGCTGCTCGGTCTGTGCAGTGGCCTTGAGCGGGGTGGGGACGCCGGGGTCTGAGGCTGTGGCCAGGCCTCTAGCAGAACCGCCCGAGCTTTTGTGTGAGCGTGCCCACTCCGCTGGCCGCGTGCTCACACCTGTCACTCTGGGAGATCAGTGGGAATAACACAGGTGCCACTTGGGGTGACCACAGTGCCGTGACCGGAAGCCACCCTGCAGGGCTGGTGGTCTGCTCTTGTTTTGCTCCCATTTGTTCCTCTTGGGGAGGTGACCTGGGATTCGTCTGTGTGTCGTTTCCTTGGCTTTGGCTGTTGAATGGTATTCCGCCCTCCGCATGGGCCATCGTTCGCTCGTTTACTCACCTGTCGATGGGTGTTTGGTTTGTTTCCAATTTGGGCCTGTTATGGATCAGGCTGCTGTGAATTTTCATGAAAAACAAAAAACAGAACACAGCAGAGGTTGAATGAGAGAGACACTTCTCTCGGGCGTCACGGTCTGGAGGTGACAGTCCTAGGCTGCTGGGCTGCCCTGCTGGCCATCGCGTGGCCGGGGGCTATGTGGTTCTCAGAGGAAGTGGAGGGCAGGCAGCTGCCTCTTTAAGGACAAAACCAGGATTCTTTGCATCACTTTCATTCATATGTTTTGGCCAAAATGTAATCCCGGGACTGCCTCCTGCAGGGAGGCTGGAGTGAGTCTGCCTGGCCCACCACGTGCTGCGCTGAAGCTGGGGATTCGGTTGCTAATAGGAGGCAGGAGGGTGGGTGTTGGGGACTTTAGTCTCTGCCACAGAGTGCTGGCCTGTTTATTGAGCACCTGCCGTTTGCTGGCTGCCTGTCACATGCTGGTCACTGTCACTTACGTGATACAAATAAGAAAGCCCTCATTGAAATTCATGGAGGAAATACACAAACACTTTAGCATTGTTTTTCCTGCCTCTGTATCTGTGTCAGTCATGCTTTGCTGCCATAACAAGCACCACCTCAGTGGTTTCCAGCCCTCACTGGTTTCCTGCCCCTGGGCAGGGCATGGCTGCAGCCCCGTGGGCTCAGGTTCCCGCCGCCCCAGCCTCTCCTCCGAGGGTCGGGCTGACGGAGAGCGGCACCTGACACTGTTCTCGCGAAGATGGCCGAAGGCCAGAGGCTACGTCACCCGGCAAGCCCAGGGAAGCCCTCCTGGGTTTCACTCCCACGCACCCGCCTTCCACACCACGGCCAGCCCTTGGCCAGGCCCCACTGAGCTGGCGTGGGGGAAGCAGGGGAGGAGCAACAGTAGAGCCCGCCACGCCTGGCCTTGGAGACGTTCACGACAGAGTGCTCAGCGAGAACCTCCTCTCCGGGAGGTTCTGGGGGAAAGTGAAATGGCCTGCAGTCAGCTCGCCCAGGACAAATGACCACCCTCGTGGTGCTTGTGTGCGTGCACTGAACGCCCACCCCCGTGTGGCCTGTGCCCAGCGGGTCCCAGCAGCCTCCAGCCCCAGCAGCAGACAGGTGTGCACATGACTGCACCCGGAGAGAGGGCCGCGTGGCCGGGGCAGAGGGGCGGCCGGGAAAGGCCACCTGTGTCTGGGAATCAGGCAGGGCTTTGCAGAACAGGGAGCTCTTGGGCTGGGCCTCTGAAGGGCGGAGAGGGTCTCCACGGTGGAGGTGGGTCCCTGGGCACAGCTGTCTTCAGAAGGCTGTGCTGTACACTGGTCTGATCACCCCACTTGTAGCTGTGGAGCCGATGAGGGGAGTCCTTCCCAAGGCCTCCTGGCCGCCCTGCTGAGGTGCTCACTCAGGGAGCTCCTCCCGAATCCAACCAGCAGGGCCGTGCTGCTCCGGCCCCTCGACGTGCGTCTGCACAGAGGGCAGATATTTAAACGCAGCTCTTCAGTGTGGGGGTCCCCATCGCCCGGCTCTGCACGGCCCCAGGGAGTGTGCCTGCCCTAGAGCGTCTGCTCTGCTGGAGTCTGGAAGACCCGTCTTAGTCTTTTTGGGCCAGGCTCACGTGGGGTAACTGAATATGAGTGTTTGTGAAACACTTAGTCACCCAGAGCTATGGGGGACAGAACCGAAGACTTAGGTCAGCGAATTAGGACAGGGGAAGAGGGCAAGCAGGAGCCACTTGTGCTTTGCTTGGTGGCCTTCACCCCGAGTTCTCCCTAAGTGGGTCAGTGCGCACGCATGGTGGTTGGCTGGGCACAAGCTTTGCGAAGGTCCGAGAGCCACCTGAAGGCCTGATTTCCAGAGTCGGAGACGCCCCAAAGACCTCTTGTTCACCTCTACGTGGACACTTATTCCTCCCTGTTTGCCTGGGGAGACCCTCTCTGTTCTCGTGCTTCGATCTGGCTGCACGTCGGGCAGTGCCGGCGCCGGTACCAGACCCCTCAGGCCTCCCGCGCTCTGCATGGAGTTCCTACCTTTCCCCAGACACCATGCTTCGTGTTTCTAACGCTCTGTTTTTTCAAGGTGAGGGAGACGCTGGCTGCAGAGACAGGGCTGAGCGTCCGTGTGGTCCAGGTGTGGTTCCAGAACCAGCGAGCCAAGGTAGCCCGCGCCTCAGCCTGCCTGTTGGGGGCGGGATCCTGGGACGGGAGAGGGGGACTGTGTCCTGGCCGACAGCGTCCCGACCAGCTAATTCATGGAGCGTTCCCTCGACTTCGAGATTCTGCTCTCAGCAGTCATCTCAGGCCCAGCCGCGTGAAATGGCCTTTGTTTTCCTAGTGGTCATGACTGTGGGCCTGGCCAGCCATGTGCGTGAATAAGTGTCTTCCTGTGCCTTTTGGTAAAAGCAGGTTCTTTAAGTCACATTAGTTTAACCCAGACCCAAAGTTCTTTTCAAATGTCAGAGACAAACCTACAGGGCACACCTATGACTGTTCTACCTCGACATGATGGCCTGTGGACGCCTTCCCGCCTCTCCCAGGGCAACAGCCTCCCCCCCCAGCCCTGCACCCTACCCCAGTGCAGGCCACGTCTTCATAGAGCCATCTGCATTCTCCTGGCAGGCCTTTACTGTAAATGTTTTTATTGATTTTAGAGAGAGAGGCAGAAGGGAGGATAGAGATAGAAACATCATCAACCAGCCACCTCCTACACAACCCCACCAGGGATCAGGCCTGCAACCCGGGCATGTGCCCTGACCAGGAATCGATCCGGTGACCTCTTGGTGCATGGGTTGACGCGCAGTCACTGAGCCGCACCGGCCGGGCACACAGTCTTTTACTTTAGACCTGAATTCATGTGTCCTGTGGCCCATTGCTTGAGAGCCCTGAGCGTCAGTGGGCGACGAATTAACAGCTTGCTATCTGACATAACGGTTTAAGGAGCATGTGCCTCCCTGAATTTCTCGGAACATGCTGTTAGTGTGCCTTCCGCAGTCCTTCCCGTGGAAGGATTTCATGGCTCAGGGTGTGAAGGGCCAGCAGCCTGTGGAGTCAGGTGGCACGGAGCACATGCGGAGCTCTGGGAAATCTTGTAGTAAAGAATTATTTTGTAACCTAGTGTCCCCTACGCACACACTCCAAGTGGATATTAGTATCTCATGGAACCCTCGCCTTTCACGGAACAGTTTGAGAAACACTGGGTCACAGTGTTCCTTCAGGAAGTGTGTGCCCACATGGTCTTTGGGGGTGAGCTCTTACCTGGAGGCCTGACCCTCCCAGTGGGTTCGCAGACCCGAGAGCCAGCAGGTAGGGGAGTGACGCGGACAGCCTCTTGGCTCACCCCCGCTCACACCCTGTGGGCAGCCCCTTGCCAGGCTGCAGGCTCCCTCCCCACACGCAGACCTCACATAAAACTGTCGCAACATCAGCAGCAAGTTTTGTTTGTGGGGAGGGACTCGCTGCTCCTGCTGAGACACCATTGCTGGCTCCCGTGCAAGTCACCTCTGGGGGCGTGTTTCTGCCCTTGCATGCGGCCCGTCCACGAGGCCTGAGCCCCTGCAGGTCCCCTGCCGTCTAACCCTGGGGTTCTCTCCGCATCAGATGAAGAAGTTGGCCCGGCGGCAGCAGCAGCAGCAGGACCAGCAGAACACGCAGCGGCTGAGCTCGGGTAAGGGCCCTTACGCCGTCCTTGCCGGGGCCGGACTCCCCTGCCACAGCCTCCAGCTGCCCGGCTTCCTGGACTACCCCTGTGGGCTCCCAGACGCCCTGGCCTCGCCGTGTGGGGTAGGGCCTGCATGGGAACTGAGCCCGAGGAGCTGTGACAGGTTGGCACCTCTGCAGCCTGGACCCGCCTGCGGGAGGTGGCGCTAGGCTTGCCCAAGCCCCAGCCCTGGTCCTGCCCAGTGTCGGGACCGTGAGGACGGCCTGCAGCACCTCGTCCTCCCAGTCCTCCGTCCTCCAGGCAGATCAGCCCCATGGAAGCGCGGCTGTGACTCCGCCTTTGCCAAAATAACGTAAAGCGGGGTAAATGATGACAGTAAACGAATAATTGCTTGCTTTGCGGAGCAAGTTTCTAGTTCACAGTCCAGCTCCCACCTGCTGGCCTGATGCTTACAGCAGCCACCCCGAGGCCAGCGGTGACGGTACTAAAGGGTCCACAGGGCTGACCGAGGCCCCACATGAGGAAGGGGCCCAACGTGGACCGAGACCCCTCTCTCTGATTCGAAGTTCCTGCATGAACCTCATTTTTTTAAACTATATTTTTTAATTGATTTCAGAGAGGAAGTGTGAAGGAGAGAGAGATAGAAACATCAATGATGAGAGAGAATCATTGATTGGCTGCCTTCTGCATGCCCCCCACTGGGGATTGAGCCCGCAACCCAGGCATGTGCCCTGACTGGGAATCGAATCCTGACCTTCTGGTTCATAGGTCACTGAGCCACGTGGCCGGGCTGAATCTCATTTTTAAATGAGGACTGGGGAGGGAGTGGAGGACAGGTGTGGGAGTCTTCAAGAAAGTTCAACGCACTAAATCAAGAATAACTATTTTAGAACAATGTCACTGTTGAAGCGATATGGCCCAACTCAGCCATCCATTCGGCAGATCCCCCAAATGGTCTGCTTGCTCCTAAGATGGGTTCTCACACTGTCTGTCACCTGCACGTGGGCCACCTGCACGTGGGCCACCTGCATCTGGTACAGCACAGACTCTGGCTGCTAAGATCTGGGCCGGGGCCTGGGAACCTGCATGTTGAACAAGCTCCCGCGGCTGCTGGTCTGCGGGCCACACTCAAAAGGCGTGGGGTGTGGTTCTGGTTCTCAGGTCCCAAGCAACGCTTCTTGCCCCTGGGCGGACCCGGCCTTGCTTGATTCTGGGCTCAGCCCAGGGCTCCACTTGGCAGCTCAGAGTCCCTAGCTTCTCCCCGCGGCTCTCAGGAAGGATCAGGACACCAGCAGGAGCTGGGGGAGGTGAGCACACCTGGCACCTGCGCAGTTCCACGCTGTGCTGCTGGTGCTGGGACCAGCCCCGCCTCCCCGTGGTCAGGCTGGGGGGGCCTGGGGGGCGGGCAGTAATGAAGCCTGAGGGCCCTAGCGCTCAGGACCCTGGGAAGGTCAGAGGGTCGCGGACCTGAGGGCTTTAGGGGCCCGGCAGATGGACTCCACATAGACCGCCAGGCCCAGGGGAGAGAACTGAAGCTCCTGTGCTGACCTGGGGACGTCTAGGCAGCGCTCAGGCCTAAGGCAGGCTCTGGAGCTCACGGGGCCGTGTCCACGACCCCCAGCGGGCGTGCAGGTGGCGGGGGCTGCATCGTCCTGTCTCACAGGGTTCTGCCCGCAGACGACAGCTTGCCGTCCCAAAGCACATGCACATGGTCTCACGGGACCTTCATATCAGCCCGGTGAGGTCGCCGGACAGTGTCACGACCCCGCCTGACTTAGGGGCTCCTGTGGGCGATGCTGGAAGGGTCTTTAGAGGTGCACCTGGGTGGACCCTCAGATGCCTTTGTTTCAATGGCATAGCTCAGGACGCGCTGCAAGGGGACCCCTGATGCCCTTGAAAGGCACAGGCTGGGACCTGCCAGTCAGTTCACGTCTGTCCCCTCTGAATGGGAAACCCTGACCCAGGAAGTAAGAAATGACTTAGCCGTGGTCACACAGCTGTGGTCACACCCTCCTTGACAAGATGCTCGTCCCCTGGTGGCCACAGCCTGCAGTCCCCTTGGTCACTGAATAGGCTGACCTGGGTGTGGCCCCGAGGCTAGGTCTTACAGGATGTGGCAGTTTCTGCTCCCTGCTCTCTGGAATCACCAGCTCTGGGGAGGCCAGCTGCTGTGGTGTGAGGCTACTTAAGCAGCCCTGTGTGGTCCACGGGGTCAGGCTACGGGGGTTCCCAGGGCCAGCCCAGACTCCCTGTGCTGCCCCCGCCTGCCCTTCACTCTCTTCTCTGTGTGGAGCCACAGTAAAGGCCAGTGCCGGGCGGGGCACCTGGAATGGGGGCTGTGATGTTCGGAAGATGCTCTATGTCCCCCTGTCCGGCGGGAGATGCGGGCTGCATGTGAGGGTGACCTGGCTTCTTTGTCCCACAGCTCAGACGAACGGCGGCGGGAGCACTGGGCTGGAAGGCATCATGAGCCCCTACACGGCCCTGCCCACCCCGCAGCAGCTGCTGGCCATGGAGCAGGGCGTGTACAGCGCGGACCCCTTCCGGCAGGGCCTCACCCCGCCCCAGATGCCTGGAGACCACATGCACCCCTATGGTAAGAGGCCTCAGCAGGCGGGGGGACCACATGCACCCCTATGGTAAGAGGCCTCAGCAGGCGGGGGGACCACATGCACCCCTATGGTAAGCGGCCTCAGCAGGCGGGGGGACCACATGCACCCCTATGGTAAGAGGCCTCAGCAGGCGGGGAGACCACATGCACCCCTATGGTAAGAGGCCTCAGCAGGCGGGGGGACCACATGCACCCCTATGGTAAGCGGCCTCAGCAGGCGGGGGGACCACATGCACCCCTATGGTAAGCGGCCTCAGCAGGCGGGGGGACCACATGCACCCCTATGGTAAGCGGCCTCAGCAGGCGGGGGGACCACATGCACCCCTATGGTAAGCGGCCTCAGCAGGCGAGGGGACCCACGCTGCCACCGCAGCCCCGCCCCTCAGTAAGTGAGGAAACAGGACCGACCTGCGGTCACAGGTGCACGTGGTCCCGCCTCTAGGATGACCCTCCTCAATGCTCACCTTTGGTTTAATGCCGTGGTCGGCAAACTGCGGCTCGAGAGCCACATGCGGCTCTTTGGCCCCTTGAGTGTGGCTCTTCCACAAAATACCACGGCCTGGGCGAGTCTATTTTGAAGAAGTGGCGTTAGAAGAAGTTTAAGTTTAAAAAACTTGGCTCTCAAAAGAAATTTCAATTGTTGTACTGTTGATATTTGGCTCTGTGGACGAATGATTTTGCCGACCACTGGTTTAATGATATTTTTCAAGGAAGCACTCAGTTCAACTGCCCCCAGCCCCACCCTCCGAGGTGGCCCCTGCTGGCCTACGGGCCGCCACCCCACAGGGACCATCACAACTTGCTTGCGTGCGTTTCTTTCCTGCCCAAACACATCCGCCCCGTTCCCAGCTGCTCCCTGAAGCTGCAAAGCCCATCGAGGCCCAGGAAATACTGCTGGGTCACCCACGCAGGGGCCACAGGAGAACGCCCAGCACTCAGTTCACCAGCGCTGTCTCCATTCATTCCCCCTTCAGAGCCGCTTAGTCGTCAGCTTTAAGTAGGAGGTTGAACTTCCCGTCCTTCCTCTCTGAGAGGGACCGGCATGTCTGTCAGCCCTGTCAACAAGATCTAGGCAGGAGGCCCGAGGACAGTGAACTTCCACGGCAAGGAAATCGATAAAAGCAGAGAAAACGCTGCTCTAATTGGACCACATGGACACCTGTTCGGTTCTCCTGGAGTTCCGGAAGCAGAAGCTGACCTGTGAAGTGAAAAGAACCCCAATTCCCACGCCCACCCACCAGCACTGGGGTGTTTACATGCTGGTGTGTGGAGAGCTGAGCCCCTGCACTCGCCAGTGGCTGGGCGAGCTCTGGCTGGATGGCTGGAGCTGGACCTCAGGGCCGGATACCGGGCAGCACGTGTGCGTGAGGTCAGCGGCCGGGGCACAGCAGCTGCCGGTGAAAGCCGCACACACAGCCCCGAGAGCGGAAAACAATGTTTGACTGGCAAACCTTCAAAACGAGCATCTGAGACATGCCCCAGCTCACACGTGTGGTCAAACAAGCTCCCGTTTGCCTTTATTTTAAAAGACCCCCTACTCCTCACGTAGACCCTGTCTGCCCCCAGTGCGTCCGACAAGCCCCAGTGCAGGCCGGGCCCTCTGCGGTCCTCGCTGACCCACCGCGATCGTGGCGTTGGCTTCCGTAGGGGACACATGCAGCCTCTGTACCTGTCATCGCCCCACGGCTGTGGAAAACAGGCCGAATGCCTTTTTGCAGATTCTAAAATTTCCAGTGCCAGGGGTCTTACTACATACAGGCCCCATGAGGAACCCTTTAGTAAAATGCACCATTAAAGCCTGTAAAGTGGTAAACTGGTTTTCCCTGTCCCGTTGGCTTGGCGTGGAGGTGAAGGGCATGCGCCTCTGGTTGTCACGTGGCCTCCGGCTGGCCCGTCGGGGGTCACCTTCCTCTTGCTTGCATACAGATGCGGGAGGCAGCGGTGCCCAAGCACCTGCGTGCGCTGTCGCGGAGGGGAGTGATTGACTGTCTGCCCTCTGTTTGCCTGCGCTCAGCTTGGTGTTTTGGCGTGTTTTCAGTTGTTGCACTTCAGACATGTGCCCCGGGAGACTAGCCTGTGTCCGTGTAGCCTCCCCCCAGCACCCCCAGAATGCTGGATGCTGGTGCGTTTCTCAGCACCCAGGGGAGTCCCTGCTTACGCCTGTGTTTCATCTTCATTTCAGGTGCCGAGCCCCTTTTCCACGACCTGGATAGTGATGACACCTCCCTCAGTAACCTGGGTGACTGTTTCCTAGCAACCTCGGAAGCCGGGCCCCTGCAGTCCAGAGTGGGGAACCCCATTGACCACCTGTACTCCATGCAGAATTCTTACTTCACCTCTTGAGCCTCCCCAGAGCGCGGTGGCTGGGCTCCATATGGAACACCACACGTGGGAGGGTCGCTGGCTGCAGGACCGGAGGCCAGGATGAGGCGGCGGGGGAGGGTGTCTTGTCGGAGATGCTGCCGAATGGGGTGGTTGGCATTTCCAAAGACTGGATGCATAACAGATCGCATAGTTTAATGTTTCTAATAAGAGTCTTAGCGTTAGGTTTGCAGGCGTGTTTGTCGCTAAGGACAGGGATGTTTAATGTAGACATTGTCATGCAGGCTAGATAGTAGAGACCCTAACAGCTTCCCACCTCCTGAGGAAGCGCTTGTCAAGAGGTGCATATGTCTATTCATCCGTACAACCCACAGGCAGGCAGGCAGGCAGGCAGGCAGATGTGTGTGGGAGTGATCTTTCATATGTCATCTGCAGAGTCTATGCCCATAATGGCAGACACCCCTGGGCAGCAGAGGTGTTGTTATTTTCAGTGTGAGCTCTATTTAAGGAAACGCTTGATGCACTTAAGTTATAAATGAGAGGAATTACTTTTATAAACTTTATTTCTCGTTGGAAGAGACCTGTGGCAGGCAGGGAGGGCTGCTCCCCGCGGCCCCCAGCTCCAGGCTCTGTCGTCAGTGCCACGGGGTGTGGGCAGTGGCTCGGCATGGCCCGCAGGTCCTCTGCTGGGTTTTGCTCTCTTTGGGGCCTGTCACTGGCCGGGGACAGAACACTTCCTGGTTATGTTCCTAGAAAGGGTGAACCCCAGTCCTCGTTTCTTCAAAATTGTGACATATGGTTGTTGGTGGTGCCAGGCATTCAGTTCTGCTCTTGACTGGCATCATTTGCAGGTGGGGGTGAGGCCGACAGTCCGTACCTACCTTATGGGGGACCCAAGGCCTGATCACCCCCAGGACACACGAGCAGGGCTGAGATGAATATCTGAGGTTTGTTTAAACAACCCGACCCGTCCTGGGGTGAAGGTGAACCCTGAGGCTGCAGAGTTGGGGGCTCCTGTGCCCTGAGGGCCACGGTGCCTGGAGCCCCTTCTGGGAAGCCAGGCTCAGACACCAGGCAGGACAGCAGGGGCACCAGAGTCCCGGGGAGGAGGCTGTGGCTGCGGGGCACAGGAGCGTGTCGTGGGGTTCCAGATCAGGGGCAAGCCGCAGCTAAGAGGGTTTCTACAGTTTTAAAGGTTGTTAAAAACAATAGTGAAAGGGAAGGAGACTGCCACGGAGTGTATATGGCCCAGAAAGGCTGAAATACTGTCTGTACTTTTCACATGACGTGTGCTGGCCTGTCCTGGGCTCTGTTTCTGGGCTCATGGGGTCCAGGTGGAAGCCAGGGCCCCCCTTAGGCTCATTTTGCTGACCTGACCCCGAGGACCCCGCTGCCATCACACACGGGGTCAGCTGCCTGCCCGTCCTCCGGGTGCTGCTAAGATGGGCTGATTCTGTGTCCGGAGAAATGAGCGAGGTGCCGGGAAGTCGGGTCAGCTGCGCTCTGCGAGGTCCGGTACAGGCCCGGCCGCCTCCCGGGACAACGCCACTCATCACAGCCTTGGACCAGCACTCACCCATCACTGGGAGCCAGGCCGGAGGGAGCACGCCCTGGCGGTAGCGTCGTGGGCATGTGATATTTGTGCTCTAGTTAATAATTTATGCAATGAGCCCCAGCCAGCCTGGCGAGCGGACAGCAGGCGGCGCGCAGGCCTCGGTGGGAAGGTCCCCTGGACAAGGCAGCAGGTCCCATGTGAGTGAACCGAATAGAGGCCCTGTTCCACTCCTTCACCTCGCAAACCAAGATGAAATTAAAAACCTCTTACAAACGAGCTGCTGTTTATTTGGGGCGTGGGTGGGGGGTGGGCACCAGGGGGCTGGTGTTTTGTCAACAGAACGTGGGGCGGAGCTGATGGCCAGCTTCCCATGAAGGGAAAGGGTGACTCCCAAAAAACAAGGAGAAAGGGGGCCCCCCTCCTGCTGAGATGGAGCCAGCGATCCCCCAGGAGGAGGGCCTGCACGTCCCACCCTCAGTCAGGATCTCGGAGGCAGAGGCTGAGGGGCGGGTGTTGCTCCTTCATCTCATAGATGAGAAGCCTGTAGGTCAGGGACACTCGGCCAGGTCTCAGCGTTCTCATTTGTCTGACTTCCGAGGGCAGGTGTGGGGCGTCGAGCGAACACCTGCCCAGGTGCTGGTGGGAGGGGAGCGCTGCCCAGGGGTGCGTCTGAGGCTTCGAGTGGGGCTGATGGTGAAGGTGCTGGTGACAGGGGTGTCCCCACTAATTTGCTGAAGAGACAGGTGTGGCCAGGGCTGCTCGTCGTTCCCTTTGTTCTCTTCTCTTCTCAAACGATACCATCCAGGTTTGTGGTCGAGGTTACTCGGGATAAAGCCTCTGTCCCTCGAAGGCCGGCTCAGCTAAGCCGCTCCTCCTCCAGTGGGGCGTCAGGAGCGTCACGGGCAGCGTCACGGGCAGCGTCACGGGCAGTGTCACGGGCAGCGCCACGGGCAGCGCCTCGGTGCCACGTCCTCCTGGATGGAGCACAGCTGCAGTAGCTGGAGGGGAGCAGCTGTCTTAGACCAGGAGGTGAACTTGTGAACGGCGGGCACACGTCGCGGGACGAGGCAGGAGGAGTCCGGATTCCTGAAGAATCCTGGGAGCCACGCTGCGTTCCCACCCTGACTATCCGGGTCCTAACTCTTTTTTGAGAGAAATAAACTTCTGTTTTAAAGCTGCTGCTGTTGTGTGTTTATGTGACTCACAGTCAGATTGGATCCTGACACACCGAGCTGGCGGGTTAGGGAGAACTCTAAGCCCCACAGACCATGAAGGTAAATAGTGACAGGTGCAGACAGCACGCTCATGGGCGGGAGCCGAGGGGGCAGGACAGAGAGCGTGGGAGGGTCCCTGTGACTCTAGAACATGTAGATGGTCTGAGGCCGCAGGTGCTGGGGCTGGGCCTCTCATCCCTCAGAGGGGGGTGCTGGGGCTGGGCCTCTCATCCCTCAGAGGGGGTGCTGGGGCTGGGCCTCTCATCCCTCAGAGAGGGGGTGCTGGGGCTGGGCCTCTCATCCCTCAGAGGGGGGGTGCTGGGGCTGGGCCTCCCATCCCTCAGAGGGGGCCGTGTGCAGCTTGCTGGGCCGCTGCGGTTGGACACGTGCCCTGTTTCTGGGGCTGTTCTCAGAGCCTCACAGGAGCGCGCAGGCCCCTCCCTCCACTTCCTCCAGTCAAGCCAGGACTCTGTTGAATCCGGGGAGAAGCTTTTCTTCCTTCTGCTTCCGATGGCCTTTGGCCTGTACCCGGAACCCTCACGCTCCGGCCTCCAGTTCTCCTGTGACAAATAAAATAAAGCAACAGTGTAGTGTGGGCGTTCTCCAGCCACTACGTTCTGGAAACAGTCACCTTTCCCCAGAGGACAGGTCTCCCGGTGAGAAGAGGATGTGGACACATGGTGAGGATGTGCCAGGGCCTCAACTAAGGTGGGTGCGGTTTCCCAGTGGCCAAGTGGAGGGGGGGTGGCGTCCTGGGGAGGTGATGTTTACAGGTGGGGAGCACAGTCCGGAAAGAAGGAATATTAGAGGAGGAGCAGGGGGTGATGGCATTGTGGCCAGAACGTCGGAGCGTAGGGAGCAGGGGTGCAGGGTGTGGAGTGGCAACACAGGCTGTGAAATCAGACGGGGGCCGGGGGGCCGGGAGGGTCTCACAGGCCTCCAAAACTGTGCTTACCCACTGCGGGCAGCAATGGTTCAATTCCACAAACCTGTCCCGAGCATCACCTAGACTCTACGGAGGCATGCTTTGGGGTGTGATCAAGATAAGGACACACATGGCCGGTGTGGCTCAGCGGTTGAGTGTCGACCTATGAAGGAGGAGGTCACGGTTCGATTCCCGGTAAGGGCACGTGCCCAGGTTGCAGGCTTGGTCCCCAGTAGGGGGCGTGCAGGAGGCAGCCAATCCATGATTCTCTCATTGATGTTTCTATCTCCCTCTCCTTCTCCCTTCCTCTCTGAAATCAATAAAAATACATTTTTTAAAAAGATAAGGACACAGCTTCCATCCTTACAAAGTTTAAGGTAAGTATAGACTCCAGCAAGCCAGGACTTGGACGCCCAGACCCCCAAGAGTCAGATGTTGAACCCCTGGGGTATGGATTAGATTTGTCACTTTTCGCCTGGACATTGGCCAGTGGGAGACGGATGCAGCTTAGATGGAAACAGTCCTCTGGGATGGGAAACCAGCGTGGCCTCACGTGCCACTTCATTCTGCCGCTTCCTGCCGCCCCTCAGACCTCCCTCTCCCCCTCAGGAGCTGGGGCTAAGGCACCGCTTGCCCGCGGGGACCAGGGGTGGAAGTGCAGGTGAGTGGCTGCCTGAGTGGTCACGTGGTGCAAAGCAGTGGCCTGGCTAAGGGGAGGGTGGAGGGTGGGCGCTAACATGGGGAGTCGCTTGGTGGCAGAAGTCACAGGACTTGGTCACTAGTCAGGGAAGAAGAGGAGGGGAGTTAGAGACTTTTGGGCTCAAGGAACTGGGCACACGGTGATGCCTTAAAACTTGGGAACCTGAGCAAACCTGCCACGTCCAGCCCTCCTCTGTCCCCGAAGATCCCCTCCGACAAATGCAAACATAGAACCTGGCCATGGGGTTGAACCTGCCCTTGTGGGACCGCAGGGCTGCGTCTGGGATGCAGTCTGCCCGGGTGAGCACTAGGGGGCTGTGGGGAGGCTGCTGGCCGGTGAACACTCGGTGCGGGGGGTGGGGGGGGGTGGGGGGCTGTGGGGAGGCTGCTCAGTGCCCCCGTTGCTGCTGGACTGCTGCGGATTCCCGCCTAGCAGGGAGATGCAGGGCTCAGAGGAGGGGTCTTTGAGTGAGGAACTTTGCCAGAAAATGAAGTTCTCAGGTGCGGGAGGGCGTGGAGAGGAGAAAGGAGGGATTGGGATTGACCTTCGTGTAGGGACAGGGACATTCCATCAACAGCCCCTCTTTGTCCTCAGATCTCGCCCGATGGCCTGAGATTTGCCTGGAGATCACGTTTCAGGCAGGATTTCCCTGATGTTATCAGCAGAGGGCAAGGGCCAGTTCTGAGTGATGCCACGTCAATGACCTCGCTCTGCAAAGGCGGGCAGGGAGCGTGGCTTGGAGTTAAACGGTGGGGTTTCTGGGCAAGAGAAGCGTCAGTGTGGGGCAGGGGGACGGGGGCCCCGCCTGCTGATCTGACCCTGGAGGGGACTGAGGTACAGGGAGGTGCTCTCCAATAGACACACATACTGCCGTTTAAGTCACTCACTGGCCATGGCAGAAAGTCGGAAGCAATGCATGACATTAATTTAATAATACATTTTATAAACCCAGCAGATCCCAAATTTTATTGTTCAGCATGTCCCACTGGCTGCATTTCAAGGGCTCAGCAGCCACATGCCGTGGGGTCTGCTTCATCAGAATCCAGAGAAAGTGGGCTCAACATGAGTTTCAAACACGGACTGGGGGAGAGGCAGGAGGAGTCTGTGGTTCTGAGCTGGAGGAATCTGGGCGCTGGCTGCGTTGCAGCAGAAACTTATTCGCCTTTGGCTGCGTGAGTCTGGTCAAGGGTGCCTGGGGGTGAACCCAATTCCTTTCTTTTTTAAAAAATATATTTTTATTGATTTCAGAGAAGAAGGGAGAAGGAGAGAGAGATAGAAACATCAGTGATGAGAATCACTGATCGGCTGCCTCCTGCACGATCGAGTATCAAGCCACAACCCGGGCCTGTGCCCTGACTGGGAATCGAACTGTGACCTCCTGGTTCCCAGGTTGATGCTCAACCACTGAGCCATGCTGGCTGGACTCCTCTCTCTTTCTTCCATTATCTCGCTCTTTCCTTCTTTCTACCTCTGTTTACCCTGATACTCGCCAGACAGGAAATGCCGAAGGAACCAGAGAGCAGGGGAGGGATCATGACCGATGGCTGTTGAATTGGCCACGCCAGCCTGCACACAGTGTGTCCTACGTTTCATTACCAGAGGAGCTGACTGTAACTTTGTGATTCACTGAAAATTGCTTGTCCCTTGGCCTGTTTATGGCCCAGGATCAGGGCAACGCAGCTGCTGAGCGAGGTGGACAGGCCCTGGAGGCTGGTAACCAGGGGAGAGGCAAGCCTGCAGGTGACCGGTGTGTCCTGCTGGACAGACTCTCCAGCACCCAGCCCAGTGCCTGGCAGATAACAGACGCTGGGGAACTATTTGCTGAGTGAATGAAACATCCAGAAGGCCAACACCGGCCTTGGCCCTGTCAAATGAAGAGATGGGTATTTCATTCAGACATAAAGCGGGCAGGATGGCCTGGTCTGTTCTGGAAGGGATGGGTGCCCTGGGGCGGGCTGCTCACCTACTCCTTCACCAAATGCAGCGCGAGCACCGTCCGTGCCTAGCGGCACACCCCGCACCAGTGCAGTGATGGGTCCCGCAGGCACTGCCCCAGGACTGAAGCAGACACACAGCTGCAGCCACAATGCCACACACATCGAAGCAACACCTGGACCCAGTGGCCTGGGCAAATGCAGAGGGCAAGGGTAGACCTGCTCGGGGAGATGAGCTGGCTCTGCAGGGGGACACCGCGCTTGCTGTCTTGGATGGAAAGGGTGTCGCCTGGAGACCGGGGTGTGCTGGGGGGAGGGTGCCCTGGCCTCAGCACCAGCATGGCCCTGGGACACCGTGGCCATCCCTGCTTTACTGACTCCCTCCCACACTGCCTCTGTGGCCCTCCGGTGTGGTCATGCTGACGGCGCCCGCTATGTGGCTGTTGCTGATGCCACCGCCCGGCAGCCTGGGTCCCATGGATCCTAGAAGCCGCTCAACGGTGTCCCAACTCCTGGCCCTTTGGGTCTAAAGCCCACACGCTGACTGGGGCGGGCACTGGCTGGTGGAGGGGAGGGGGGCGGCCAGCAGTGTCGGCCCTGGGGCTGCTCCAGGTGACCTTCTCCCACGGGGGTGGCCCCGGGAGGGCTCTGCCTCATGGATGGGCAGACAGGAGCCACACGATGCTTGCTCCTGCTCCCGGCCCCCCGTGGCCCCGTGGCCCCCACCTGCTGCCAGGCTCACCTGGAAGGCAGTCCTCAGCCTCCTACCTTAGGGGGGCTCCGTGAGCTCCGGGGAAGGAGGGAGGGTGTGGGTCCCTGACCGCCCGGCCCCAGGGCCCTCTCCATTTCTTGACCTGGGCCCACAGGTGACCTGGCTCTGCCCCGGGGTGAGCAGGTGTCTCCGCTCCATCACCGTCTTCATTCACACTCACTCAGCAGCCCAGGGCCTGCCTGCTCCCTCGAGGCCAGGCCGGTGACACTCACTGTCAGCACCTTCCCTGTGCCCTTATCTTGATTGGCAGGAAGACTGTCTGCCATGCAGGGGGCTCAGACAGCAGTCAGCAGGCCTGGGAGGGGGCTAGAGCCCCAGAGGCCTCTGGAGGCAAAAGACCCAGAAACCTGTTTACAGGGAGGTCTAGGACCTTGTGGCAAAGCGCCGGAGCCAAGGAGCATCAGCATAAAGCTTAAGAGGTGACCAGCCGCCCTCGCCCGGCTGCCCTTGACACACCGTCGCCTCCCATAGGTGCTCCTGAAAACATGAGGGACGCTCAGCACTGCTGCTGGCCTGGGCGCAGTCTCAGGGCACGCGCCTCTGCAGGCTACACAGGAGAGTCAAGGCCCTAAATATGATGACACCTGGGGCACAGTCTATGCTCTGTGTCCTTCTTCCTCCTTCCTCCCTTTCCTTCCTTTTCCTTCTCTCCCCTCCCCTCCCCTTCCCTCCCCTTCTCTCCCCTCCCCTTCCCTCCCCTTCCCTCCCCTCTCCTCCCTCCCCTTCCCTCCCCTCCCCTCCCCTCTCCTCCCTCCCCTTCCCTCCCCTTCCCTCCCCTCTCCTCCCTCCCCTTCCCTCCCCTTCTCTCCCCTCCCCTTCCCTCCCCTCCCCTTCCCTCCCCTTCCCTCCCCTTTCCTCCCCTCCCCTTCCCTCCCCTCCCCTTCCCTCCCCTCCCCTCCCCTCCCTCCCCTTCCCTCCCTTTTCCTCCCCTCCCCTTCCCTTCCCTTTCCTCCCCTCCCCTTCCCTCCCCTTCCCTCCCCTTCCCTCCCTCTCCTCCCTCCCCTTCCCTCCCCTTCCCTCCCCTCTCCTCCCTCCCCTTCCCTCCCCTTCCCTCCCCTCTCCTCCCTCCCCTTCCCTCCCCTTCTCTCCCCTCCCCTTCCCTCCCCTCCCCTTCCCTCCCCTCCCCTTCCCTCCCCTTCCCTCCCCTTTCCTCCCCTCCCCTTCCCTCCCCTCCCCTTCCCTCCCCTCCCCTCCCCTTCCCTCCCCTTCCCTCCCTTTTCCTCCCCTCCCCTTCCCTTCCCTTTCCTCCCCTCCCCTTCCCTCCCCTTCCCTCCCCTTTCCCCCCTTCCCCTTCCCTCCCCTTTCCTCCCCTTCCCTCCCCTTTCCTCCCCTCCCCTTCCCTTCCCTTTCCTCCCCTCCCCTTCCCTCCCCTTTCCCCCCTTCCCCTTCCCTCCCCTTTCCTCCCCTTCCCTCCCCTTTCCCCCCTTCCCCCCTTCCCTCCCCTTCCCTCCCCTTCCCTCCCCTTCCCTCCCCTTTCCTCCCCTCCCCTTCCCTCCCCTTCCCTCCCCTTTCCCCCCTTCCCCCCTTCCCCTTCCCTGCCCTTCCCTCCTCTTCCCCCCTCCCCTTCCCCCCTTCCTCTTCCCTCTCCTTCTCCCCTCCCCCCTCCCATCCCCTTCCCTTCCCTTCCCCCTTCCTCTTCCCTCTCCTTCTCCCCTCCCCCCTCCCCTCCCCTCCCCTTCCCTTCCCTTTCCCCCTCCCCTCCCGCCCTCCCCTCCCCTCCCTGCCCTCCTCGTCCCTGCCCTCTTCTTCCCTTCCTCTCCCTTGCCTTCATGTTTAATGAGCTGAATGCCTGCATGGTAGGTGCCTAGAATATCACAGGAGAAAAAATCTGTCCCTCTCAGGAGTGACCTGCCAGGTTCTCGTGTGGCCAGGGGACCCTCGGGATTCCAAGGGTCAGTATGCTGAGGTTCGTGTGATTCAGGCCCATTTCCCAGTGCAGCTCATGCCATCGGATAATCATTTGAGAGCAGTGTAGACAGGGAGGGAGATGAATTACACAGAGCGACTGGTGTGCGTCTGCATCCTAAGCAAGCCACATAGTGGTTACAATGCCCCGAGGCTGCTTAGGAACATTTATAAGTGACTTATACCAGTTAGTGCATTTTAAACGAATCGATTGGTATCAATACAGCCCAGGCAGCTGACTGATTGCCTCAATCGGTAAAAATAAGACGAAGTCACACGGACACACAGGAACGCAGTCAGAAGTCGGTCAAACATCCGGGTTCCCAAGAGTACACGGCTTTTATTTTATTTCTCACTTATATCCGAATAATTAGGCGTTGCGATGGGCTCACTGTAGTAAGGCTCTGAGCTCTTCCGTGGTGTTTGGCCACATTCCCAATTCAGCAGCTTTTGCACATTTTTTCACTTTTCTAGCCGAGTGTGACAGGGCATCCGTGTGGGACCGTGGGTTGACTAGGTTAAGGGTGCAAGCTTTGGAATCAGCCCCCACTGGGTCCAAATCCCAGCTCCAATCTGCAGTGTCCATGTGCGATGTGGCCTTTAGGAAGTGACTTGCTGTCTCTGGGCCTCAGCTTTCCTATCTGTAAAATGGGAAATAATAATAGCACCCACCCCAGAGCTGTTAGTGCCCTTAACACACTGTAAATAGTAGAGGGAACATGAAGAACCCTCCCCAAAAGTAGTTACTAAGCTTGAAATGTGTAGAGTTCTGAAGCACTTCGCCAGCAAAACAGATAACATAAAGTTCAACAGGGAACCAGCAGGCAATCTGCAGACTGCCTTAGACGAGTGACGTCAGAGATTTCCAGCCTCTGATGGTGATGGAGTCTTTTCTTCTTCCCAATGCGGCGGTGCTGCAGCTCAAAGTACATGTTGCCGGTCGGTGCACCCCAAACACGGTGCTTCTTACACCCACTAAACGAAAGGTAAATCCTGGCGAACCGTCAGCCACCTTTGAAGCTTCATCTCCCTGAACGATGCTAAGGGCTGCATGTCCTCTAGTCTCTCAGCCAGATCTGGGGAATCCGAGGACCAGAAAACCTCCTCCTTTCACCTTCTCACAGGCTCCATCCCATCCGTCCATCCCCAAAGGGAGGCTGCTGTTCTTATTTATGTCCAAAGACAGCACAGGTCAGGTGGTACGTCTCCCTCTGGCCCCCGGAAAGCAGAGCCGCGTTGAAGATTTAACAGGAGGAGGGCGGGAGAGCAGGAGGCAGGCACAGGTGGAGCGAAGCCTGGAGGACCAAGCTGGGCACCTGGACGGGATGCTGCCTGACCCCCCAGTCCCGGATCCTCAGGAAGGCATCCCAAGATCTTCCACGGGGAGGTCAAGGGGAGCATTTGCCCTCTGGCTCCTGTCAGCCATTGGTCAAACCTGCCTCTGGGTGTTAGCCCCCTGAGACTTGTGGGTTGTGCAGGTTAGGGCTCCAGGTGGGCTTCTGAGGGGTTCCCAGGCACAGCGTCAGCACAGGTGGGGAGTGAGGGGTCTGAGATGCGGGACTGTCTAGTCCCATCCGTGAGGCGCTGACCGCAGCAATTAACCAGGGATCTGAAGATGTGCGGAGGGCTCAGCATTCGGTATCAGATGCCCGCCCTCCCCGATGTTGTCATTGTGCCCAGTACACCCCCCTGCACAAAAGGCTGAAATGCTTCTTTTCGCCCCGATTTGACATGCACCGGGGGCTCTGGGGAAAGGGATGCACCTAATGTGATGAATTTGCATTTTCCCACGAGTGGGCTTCGTTTTGAAACTAAACCCAACTCCTCAAGGCAGTTCTTGCCTCCACTGCCCGGATCATGTGCCTGTTGTGTTAAGTAGCTACACGCAGTGCAGTACCAGCTGACAGGAGCTTGGTTTCAAGCTGGGTTCATATTAGCGGTCTCCTCTTTTGATGGGGCAGGATCCCCACCTTCTCATTCCAGTACCCTGTGCCCTGGGCCTCTGGGTTCCAGCCCCCATCCCATCTGGTCGGTGGCTGGGAGGCATCTAGACCACTCCCATGCTCCCGGCCAACCTCTCAGTGTCGGGACTGATGGGCCCAGCATGGCCCTGGCTCGAGGTGCTCCGGCCCACGACGCCCGCCCACCTGTGCTCTTCCCCGACTCATTTCCATGGCGCTGCCCTGCGCTGCGAGGACCCTTCCTTCTCCCCGAACTCTGGTGATACCGGGACATGCCAGTCTCTATGTGCAGGGCTGTGCGGTTAAACAGAAACCAGACCGGTAGTGTATGCCAGTTCCCACGGGGTCTCCTCCACCATGGACCATGGCCTAGTCCTAACTGCCCCTGGTCTAACGAGCCTAGCAAAAGTGCATGAATAATCTGTCTCGTACAAATATGTTAAATAATATTTCACCAATATAAGCAACTTTGCAAAATTGAGGCCCAGATTGGTGAAGTGATGGCACTGGGTCACTGACAAGGACTGATGGCCACCAGGTGACCAGCTCATGTTCTATCTCACCCTATCCCGCTCCCGGCAGACGCTGACCTGGAATTGTCTTCTCCGTGTTGCATCTGGTGAGATGCTCAGTGGCGTCAGGGCGAGGGGGACGGTCTCTGCCTTGGTGTCTCCCGAGGCACCTGGCATAAGGCAGGGCCAACAAGGGCAGGTGGGTGAACTATACTCATGTGACATCGTGGGAGCAATCTGACCACATGACCAGCTGTGTGCCAAAGACACACTCTCCCCTCCCTACTTCCCACACGCACAGAGCTCATTTGTAGGGAAATAGATGACTTACAGCAGACAGGTGCGAGACACTTTGCAGGCAGGATGCCCAGCTTATATTGTTTGCATAACGTCAGGTCCAGAGGTGTTATAAGAATTCTTAAAGAATATTGGTCACTTGCCTCATTTCTACTCAGCCCTCTTCCCTGATTTCTTGAATTCCATAATCCTGTCCATCATCTAATATGCTGTCTATTTAACTTTTATTTTGTTTGCGGTGTCTCCCTGCTGAGACGTAAGGAAGGCATTCCTGTGTGTTTTGTTCCCTGCTGAATCCCAGTTCCTGGAACAGTGCCTGGCACGTAGTAGGTGCTCAATAAAGTCTTCCTGCGTGGAGAATGCGATGGGTGTGGGGAAGACTGGGATGAGGCAGGTTCCACAGGGTTCTTTCCTTCTGAATCGCCATCGCCTTGACTATAAGAATGTGCATGTCTTCCCTGCTCGCCAGAACACAGTTCATGAAGCACTCACATTTTCTACCTGATTTTTCCAATGAGGAAACAGGGCCCGCAGGATGAGTGACCTACCCGGGTTCCACAGCCATCCTCGGGGCTGGAACCGCGAACCTGCTGACATTCAGACCCCTGCTCTTTCAACTTCCCTCTTCCTGGCGCACCATTAAATTAATTTCTCCACCAGGCAATAGCTAATGTTTTAAATGAGTGCGCGGGTCCAGAAATCTTTTATCGGGTTAGGAGCATGGAACTTGATATAACAGCTCCCAATATAAGGAAGCATGTAAGACACTTAAGTGGGCACGGAGATCAAATCTCAGTCCTAAGAAGACATGTCAGTAGTCATCTAAATTCCTTCCCCATAATGGAATTTAATTATGATTGTACTTTCAGGAATTTAAAAAGAACATATCAGGCATCTAACCTCTATGGTGAATTTTAAAATAAGAAAAAATAATAATGAACACAGGCAGGAAGAGAGGGAGCTCTCTCTCCCTCTCTCTCTCTCTCTTTCTCTCTCTCTCTTACACACACACACACACACACACACACACACACATTTTTTCATGTTTTCCTGCAGAATCTGAGGCTTTTCTGGGTCCTTTGTTAAGTAGGCTCTTTGTCTGAAAGGACTGAGGATGGTTGGAGGGTCAGACTTTTACTGGGAAGGGACCAGGACCGAGCAGGTGGCCCAGCACGGTCTGGAATGTGTGGGTTCTTGACTTTGCGCAGGGAAGCTTTCATGACATGAGTCCAGGTGATGAGGAGAGGACCTCTATTAAAGCTGGGGCAGTGCAACCAAGGCAGGGCTTAGGACAGAAGGGGCAAGATCACAACCGCAGGAGTGAGCCAGCTGGGCTGCCTGGCCCTTTGGAAAGGAAGTCACAGAGGCAGAGAAGTGAGCCCGCTGGGCTGCGTGGACTCAGGAAACAAGTTACAGAGGCCAAAGGAGAGCCCTTGGGAATGGGTTCCTGGGGTTAGCCCCGGATGAGCTGCTGCTGCCTACTGCTCACTTGGTTGCAAGTCTCATCAGAACCCTGCGAGCTTAGGAGAAAGAAAGCAGAGACACACGCCCGAGGAAAGAGGTGGGGGAGGTGCCCAGGGGAGAGCATGGGCTGGGTCCTTTGTCTTAAGGGTTTTTATCTGTTTTCTAAAGGTCAGAATTTTAGGGGAGGTCTCAATCAGAATATTCATCAGTTATCCCAGTGTGTTTTTTGATTTGCTGCTGCATTAAAATGACCACATAGAGAGATCAGAGTCATTCTCTGGTCAGTTTCACCTTCAAATATTGTCACCAGAGAGGGACTGGAACCCAGGTGTGTCTGCTGGCACTGTCTGGAATGTGGACACCATTTGCTCCTAAGGGTCCTTGGTTGGGAAGATAAAATCTTGCACTGTATTAGCTAGCTGTAAATTGCTCAGCTGACCGTTTAGCTCTCTTTCTCAGTCTCCCCATTCCACTTGCCAATAAATTTTTCTAGCTTCTTACTAACCTGCCTCAGGGCACCATGGTGCAGAGGAGCGAGAGCTGAACCCAGGAGCATTGAACTTGGATTACCTCTGTGTCTGTCACTAGACAGCTGTGAGCATCCAGGCCGATTATTTCCTTGGGACTCAGTGGCCAGTGGAAAAGGTGGTCTTGCTGCCATGACTAGCCAGTAGGGTGGACAAACGCTTTCCCATGCTTCATTGCAATAGTTGGTATAAATACTAAGCGTAGAGTGTCGGACAACAGCCCTCAGGCTTTGAGTACGTGAGAATCACCTGCCAGGCAAACATGGGGTTCCAGGCCACATTCCCAGGGGTGTCGGTGTAGGAGGTTGGGGGCAGGCTGGGAGTCCGCGGTTTAGCACACACCTGGAGATTCAGGTGCGGCTGGATGGGTCAGCCCTCCCGGGGGAGCACTGGGGACTTCCGTTCTAGTGGCTCAGAAAAGGCACCTGTCTTCTCAGGACCCGGCTGCCATGTGGCCAGCTCACCAGAACAGCATGGTAGGAGAGAGACTAAAACCAGGGAAAAGGAAACACAGCCAGGCTGGGCCATGAGGAGGGTGCATGGTCTCCAGGCCACAGAGCTGAGCAATGCCCGCGGATTCCATGGACTCTCATGTCAGGCCCAGAGGGGGGTGGAGGGACAGAAAGGGCCTGCTGTGACCCACCAGGCTGCACCTTCACAGCTCCCGGCTGGGATGAGATAACTTATTGCCCCCTTGCCCCAGGGGCTAAGACCAGTGCATTGGCCACAGTCATGCAGCTGCTGAGCAGAAGCCCAACGGGAAGCCAGGCCTCTGGCCTCCAAGCCTTTGTGCTGTTCATCCTGTGAACTCCACCCCCATTAAAGAACGCCCCGGGGAGAGAGGCCGAACACGCAGGGGAAGAGAAATAAAGCGGTATCCTATCCACCGTGAAGTGCATCACAAGGCTGCTAATTTTTAACACGGGGCAGGGCCAGGTCACCTGGAAAAGCTGAGAAGGGGCGCCAGTAGCTTGGGGCTTGAACTCCTCTTCTGAGAACTCCCAACTCCCCCAGCTCAGGGAGCAGCTCCTAAGGCGAGGAGCGGACCCTATGCAGTCACAGAGCGTGTGACTGACTGACATGGTTTAACAGGGAAGGAAATACTAAGCCGAAGGAATGCATATCTAATTGTGGAATTTCAGATCATAATGGACAATTAGGAGTGAGCAGAGGCCCCATTGCACCTGGAAGGAGCAGCTGTGACAGGAGAGGCTCCCCGCTCTGCTCCCGCCTGCTGCGAGGAGGGGCGCTCTGCCAGCCCAGGCAGGACACTGTTCCAGAAGGATCGCGGATGTGTGGGCTGCAGCCTGGGCCTTAGAGACGGGTGCTGCGGGTGACAGGAGGCAGATTGCAGGCAGCGTTCTGACCAATGACCCGTTCTTCTCCATGTCTGTCCCTGGGCTCCCACAGCAGGCAGGGTCCTGGCTCCTGCTCAGAGTAGGGCTGGCCGTCCAGTGAGCATCACACCTCCTGGAGCCACCCACCACTCCATGTGGCCCGCCCCCGAGCACAGGGAGGCCTGTGCTACCAGGGCCGCGGCCCCTGACCTGTACCAGAGCCCTTCAATGGTCCGGCCACCTTGGCAAACCCTGTGAGGTCCGGGTCAGTGACCCCAGCAATGGTGTCCAGGCTCCCTGTCGAGGTGCCTTTAGGGGGAGCCTTTCACCCTCTGTCACCCGATAGGGGACGTTCACTCCCTTTTGAGCAGCGCACCTTCCTGAAGACCAGCTCCAGGGGATTCCCGGTCTGGCTTCCGCTCCCAGCTTTGCTGTCACCCCGTGCCCGTGCCCGGACAGCTAGTTGTCAAACACCTGTGTTTGCCCTCAGCCACCTGACCTGCTTTTGCCTGGGCTACTGTGGCTGGAGAGCTGCCAACAGTTTGGCCGGGAGGCGCTGTCTGAGCTGGGCTGTGATGAGGAACGGCATTTTCTAAGCATTTATGAGCTAAGAGAACATTTTATGGGATCCCCAGCGATCCAGCAGCAAGAAGGAGCTACACACCCATGAGGCGCCAACAGCCGCGAGGAGAGGCGGCTGTGCCAGGCTGCTGTCACTCAGGATGCGGCCACCTGCCCATCATCTTTGTCCGCAGGGCGTTTAGTTCTGACCTAAACGGGAAGGTGGCCTGAAGCTCACCTGAAGTGAAGCCCAAATCCGAACCAGCACGGGCCCCCCCTTCCCTGACCACAGGCGCTCCAAAGGCGAAGCAACCAGCGTGGCACGCGATATGTGCTCGGTGACCATCTGCTGGTAGGACTCAGTATCTGTAGCTCTGTTGTCCCGCCTGTCGGTGGGTTTGCTGGGGCTGCCCAGAGAGCTGACCACCAGAACGAGGGAGCGCCCAGCACGTGCTGCATGCGGCAGGCGATGCGTGGACGTCACTTCCTGGCCGTTTCCAGCTTCTACTCCTCATTCAAGCTTTTCGTTGGCCTCGTTCTTCTCTCCAAGGTGGACAGAGGGCTGGTTAGGGAGCACTCTGCCCCCTGCCTGTCCAGCACGGTCAGTGGTGCTACAAGCTGGGTCTCACCCCCAATTATGTCCTGCGGTGGCCTTTCTCCCCTTTCTAGTGCAATTCCACCACCAAAGTCATTTATTTAGCAAATATTTATTGAGCCCAGTAGACCGGGCCCTTGGCATTCTCACACCTACTCGGCATGTTACTGATAAGGGCTCTGCAGCGTTCACAGTCCTGGCCTCAGTCCCAGCTGGCAGGGCGGCAAAGCCAGGGAGGGAACAGGGTCGTCTCTTCCCAGCTGAGCCCCTTCCCCCGTGTTGTCTTGCCTGTCCTCACTCCAAGTCAAACTGGACTCGCTGAGGGCTGGATGGTGACCTGTGCGTCCCGTCCTCCATCAGACCTTGTCTTAGGAGGTGAGCTGCCAACATGAGCTGTCAATTGCATTGGAGGTGGGGGCTTGGGACTCCAGACACCAAACCCTCTGGTTTCCACATGGCAGCATTCTCCCAGCCCCGCCTGGGATGTGGGGTGGTTTATGTCATTAAAAGGGTTATGAGCCCGGCCAGTGTGGCTCAGTGGTTGAGTGTGGACCTATGAACCAGGAGGTCACGGTTGGATCCCCAGTCAGGGTACATGCCTAGTTTGTGGGCTTGATCCCCAGTGTGGGGCGTGCAGGAGTCATTCGATCAATGATTCTCTCTCCTCATTCATGTCTCTGTCTCTCTCCCTTCCTCTCTGAAATCAGTAAGAACATATTTTAGGAAAGGGGTGTTGGCATTCAAAGTAATTGGTTTTATTTGCTGGTTTTCTGCCAGTTTGTGCCAATATCCACACTGTTCATGGTGTGATGAGGCTGCACAGACCCACTCTAATGGCTCTGGAGTTGGGGTAGGAACCCTTTCGATGCTAACGCTGCTGCTTTTTGAGCATCTGCCCCAGGCTGGTTGGTCTGAATTAGCTGTCTGCATTCATCACAGGGACTCTGCCAAGTGGGCACAAGTATCTCCATTTGACAGACGGGGAAACTGAGGCTCAGAGAGGTCAAGAGACATGTCCTGAGCCATCGAGCTGGTGTGTTGGGGTGCACGTACTGACCTGTTCATCAGAGGTTACGTGGTCCCCCATCGAAGACATTGCGTTCCTCTCTGACGACCAGGCTTCCCCTGGTCTAACCTGCTCGCAAGCTCTGGAGCAGAGCTAGGGCTGGCCACAGGCTTGTCCGCGTTACGCATCATAATGTGCTCAGAATTCTGTGGCCCCAAGACTGGAGCTGAGAGCCGTGCAGCCCCCACCCCACCCCCGCCCCGGCCGCCTCAGGGCTGACGCTGCGGCAGGGCCTGGCGCTGGAAGTCAGGAGGAAACGCTGCTGGGACCACAGCATGAACAAGGGCTGAGCCCAGATATGGCTCCCCTCACAAAGGCACTCTGTCCTCCGTGGCTGGAGTCCTGTTTCAGCTCTGGGCGGCCACCCTGGCTCGGCTGTCTCACGGGGAGCAGGCCAGGCCCCTGATAACATCACAGTGGCACAGTGGGGCTTTGTGCCCCTGCGGGCTCTGGTTACCGGGGCAGGTAGGAGGCGGGCTCCAGGCCAGGAGGAAGGCAGTGACTAAGGAGAAACAAGCATGAGGGAGGTGTTTGGGAAACCCCAAAGGAAGCTTTCCCTCCTCCCCCCGCCCATGTCCGTAAGGTGCTTCCCGAGGAGCCTGCTTCATGCCTGCCCCAAACGGCCAAGACCGGGCCTGGGTCCCCACTCACAGGGGACGCTGCCTGCCAGTGCCGCACTCCTCCTCCGCCCGGGCCTCTCCGGGTGACGTCACACAGCCGGCTCCCAAACCACCTGGGGCTGCCTTCACCCGAAGCTGCCTTTGAGCACTGACAGGGGCTCCTGGGCCAGCGCCCAGAGAAAGGCACCCCAGGAAGCCCACAAACCCTCCTGCCCAGCCCAGAGCCTTCACGAGGACACAGCTGGATCGCTGCTCCTGCGGGAGCCAGAGTCCTCGCTGGGAGCCCAGCGGTGGGCAGTCACGCGTCCCACGAGGGAGTGTGGAAGGGGGCTGACTTGGTGGGGGAGGGGAGACGGGCTGGGTGGGCTGCCAGGTCTAGTTCCGGCCCCCAAACATCAGCAATGCCCATGAGCATCCCTGGCCCTCAGGGTCCTTTTCAAGGTCCCTGAACGCACGTGGCTCTGTCTCTCTGGGCTTCCAGACAGCCCTTGCCGGCTCTCACAGATAGAAGCCCGGGAGACACTCTAGATGTCATGGGGCCTCTGCGCCCATCAACAAAGGGCAACGTCTGCGGTGCTGGCACAGATTCGAGTGGACGTTTGGCTCATGAGTGGGGCTCCCTTGTCAGGCTGACTCAGGTGACACACGGGGACAAGGACTTTCCACCTCAGACTCGCTTCCACCTCTGGACAATGGGATGTGACGCCCTCCATTACCTAGCTTGTTGGGGATTAAAGGAGATTCATAACAATAGGGTGTTTCCTGACGGCCGAGGTCCTGGACCTGAAACTCAGGCTTGTTCTGTCTGTGAGTCACATGTCTCGGATGAGGGACCATAAGGAAGGGCACCTGCTGGGACTGGAAGGTTAGCGTGGGTCTGTCTGGACCCAAACCCTACATTTAGGACCGTGACACCGCTGGATCCTTCCCGTTGGGAGTTGGTTGTAAACTTATATAAAAGGAAAATAAAGGTATTCCTCTCTCTGACTGCAGAAGTAATACACGAATTTCCCCAAATGCAGGCAAGGAGACAGGAACGCAGCACGAGCGTGGAATTTCTAGTTATAACTGTAGCTGTTTGACCGGAATGAGCTCTCTTAGGGGAATGTGTTCATTTGCACATTCAACAACAATTATTGGAACAGCATCTAAGTGTCAGGTGTTGAATTGAGAGCTGAGGAGACACCTGGCCGGTGTGGCTCAGTGGTTGAGTGTCAACCTACGAACCAGGAGGTCGCGGTCCAGGCACACGCCCGGGTTGTGGGCTCAATCCACAGTGTGGCATGCAGGAGGCAGCTGATCAATGATTCTCTCTCATCACTGATGTTTCTATCTCTCTCTCCCTCTCCCTTCCTCTCTGAAATCAATACAAAATATTTTTAAGAGCTGAGGTGACGAAGGTGAGTAGTGTGTTGCTCCCTTGAAGAGCTCTGAGACCGACAGGAGAAACAGACGGATGAGCAGAGAAATTCCCGTGCCAGGTGCTCCGGTGGAGGGGGAGCCGAAAGTCCGGGAGTGGTGGTCTGCTGGGGGAGCTGGAGAAGCTGGAGCGGGCAGATGTCATCTGATCAGGGTCTTGAAGGATGTGCGGGAGTCTGCTGTTGAGCCATGTAGAGTTCCTTATCACTGGGAGTGCTGGGCCAGAGGCTGAGTGGCCACCTGTCACAGATGTTTGCAGAAGGACTGCTGGGCGGTGAGAGACAGGCCTGTTGTTGTGGAGCGAACGCGAGTGAACGACCACTGGAGTCCAGACCAAATTAAAATTTAGGGAGCCTTGCCTCTCGGGCCGACGTCTTGGCGAGGCAGCAGCGCATCCCTGCTCTCCGAGTCCCAAGATGCCGCCCAAGGATGGCAAGAAGAAGAAAGATGCTGGAGAGTCGGCCAAGAAAGACAAAGACCCCGTGAACAAGTCGGGGGGCAAGGCCAAAAAGAAGAAGTGGTCCAAAGGCAAAGTTCGGGACAAGCTCAATAACCTGGTCTTGTTTGACAAAGCCACATATGACAAGCTCGGTAAGGACGTTCCCAACTACAAGCTTATAACCCCAGCTGTCGTCTCCGAGAGGCTGAAGATTCGCGGCTCCTTGGCCAGGGCAGTCCTTCAGGAGCTCCTTAGTAAAGGACTTATTAAACTAGTCTCAAAGCACAGAGCTCAAGTGATTTACACCAGAAACACCAAAGGTGGGGATGCCCCAGCTGCTGGAGAAGATGCATGAACAATAGATCTCACCAGCTGTACA
Source organism: Plecotus auritus (assembly GCF_963455305.1). Classification (NCBI taxonomy): domain Eukaryota; kingdom Metazoa; phylum Chordata; class Mammalia; order Chiroptera; family Vespertilionidae; genus Plecotus; species Plecotus auritus. Next base: position 2,467,654 of record NC_137778.1, on the reverse strand, counting down.
TTTTGAAAAATAAACCTTTATTAAATCAGTAAAAAAAAAATAAATAAATAAATAAATAAATAAATAAAATAAAATGTAGGGAGCCTTTATTAGCCGGCCGGCGACTGCTCTGCCTTTCTCCACGCAGGGAGTCCAGAGAGCAGCCTCGACCCTTTGTGCGGGACCACTTTTAAGCACATTTACCACATCCTGTTTTTGCAGAGCAAGCAACCCAAGACAAAACAGTTTTTCCCAAGCAATGTCAGGGTCATACCATTGACGACCATGTTATTTACAGGGTCATCCTGTTCTTCAGAAAGCTGACAGTGTTCTATGTTCTATCTTGCAAGGCTATTTTGTGAGGTGCAGCTAGGATTCAAGGCTGAGTCGACTAGGAGGAAGCATGCTCAAAAATTTCTACTCTCTAACATTGTGACCTCTGAGGCCCTCCCAAACCCGAGATTCTGCAAAAGAGCCCCAGCCGGGATGTTACTGCGCTAGCATATACATTACAATCCATCAACACGTCCTTCCCAGTCCTTAGCCTCGTGGGGCTCGAGGGGGGCGCTGTCAGCCTGCGGAGGTTTGAGTGGAGATCAGGGATGGGGGAACTCACCTCTTCTCTGCCCTAAGGGCACGCATCTCCTTACTCTGCTCGGCTGTGTGTGGAAATGGTGGAGGGCATGTGGAGAGCTGGGGTGGAGAGGAACGCTTTGCTCCTGCACACCTAGCAGAGCTGGGGTCCCTATGCCCAGGTGGGCCCATGCTGCCCCGGGCCGTACAGACCACGGAGGCCGCCTCCTTGGCTGCAGCTGTGCCCTGAGCCCAGGCAGCCACCTGAGGCTCTTCACCTGCCGTCCCCAGGGACCATGTCCTGCCAAGAAAAGCAGTGGGAACAAAGGAGCAAAGTGCACCCAGCGTGTCCCAGGCGACGCAGCTGAGTTCTCGGCTGGAAACACTCGAATCGTTCACATTCCTGACTCGCTCAGGTGAGCGCAGGTGCACCCAGGTGGAGCCACTGTCCTTCTTCCTCACCTGCGGGCCGGGAGGCCCCAGGACAGCCACAGCGCAGACAGACCTGCCATTGTCACCCGCGCGGGTGGCATATCAAATGCCTCTTAAGAAGGGATTGGGGCTTGAGGCTCTGGGGTCTCCTGAGCACAGACTTATGGGGACGAAACCCTAGAAATGGAGGTGTATCTTTGGGCCTGGAGTCGGGGGAGAACATGCAGATAAGTGAGGCCTGTTGCTGTCTTGGTGACTTCTCATGGTCAGTCAAATGTAGAAATAAAGCACTTTTACTTCTAGCCTCCGAAACACAAATGTTGGCTTTCGCACTCGTTAAACTCTGGAACTCGTTAGCACTTCAAGTTTCTCCTGGGACGTCTGTCAGGAAGGATTAGCAGCCAGTTGATGGATGTGGGCTCAGACCGCAGTGAACTTGTAACATCCACTCAGCTCTGAGCTGGCTCCGTGTCCCCCGCTGACCCTCCGGCCCTCCGAGCCAGCGGAGGGGCAGCCTGATCGGGGGCGTGTGTGTGTGGAGGGCGGGACGGTGCCTCCCTCTATGCCAGGAAGAATCCTGATACTGACCATTATAAAGAAATACACACCCATCTGCTGCTTTTTGCCAAAATAAATACAGGAAGGATAAACCCCAAACGAGCAAGACCGGCTCTTTCCGAGGGGTGCTGAGGATGGAGTGGCGAGCTGAGCGGACGTGACACTTCTTTAAAAATATCCTTTGGTACAAACCTTTAACTGTTGGAACCATGTCGATGTTTTACTACTCAACGAAGTCCAATCACCACGGATGGGGAAAGACCATAAAGCGGAACACAAACAGAAACGCACGGAGCCACTTGCACTTCCTGTGAAAAGCACAGCCACGCTGACGGGCCACACCGCGGCCCCACGGGACGTTGGCCACCGCGCTGCCACCGTGCTCCCTCGGTCTGAAGTCAGAACGAGCCACGAACCCTCCTGAACTCGACGCCGGAGGTTTGTTTTTCCTAGGAGGATGGGTTAGCAATTTTAAAACTACGGTGTGGGTGTTTTGTTCCAGATTTGGGCAAATTAGTATTTGGGGATGGGAGCCAGGTCCCTCGCTGTCATGGAGGGTGTCACACACGTGGGAGGCTGGGCTTGAGTGAACTGGTTTAGAGGGGAGTGCCGGTGTGAACGCATGTCTGCTGTGTGTGTGGCGGGTGACATGCGTGGCCTCCACGCAGTGTGTGGAGCCTGTGTGTGTGCGTGAGCTGCCTGAGGGCCGTGAGGTTGTTGAAAAGCCTTGTTTTCCATTGTGAGAGGATTCCTCATCTGTTAATTCACACATCCCTCGCCTCACTTGTTTATCTCTTATTTTTAGTGAGAACATTCAAGTTCTGCTCCCTGGCAAGTTTCAATTACGCAAATACAGTGCTGCCAGCTATACCCCCTGTGCTGGGCATTCAGTCCTCAGACCCTGCCATCTTATAGCTGACAGACACATGCTCCCCCCGCCTCTCTCTGTTTCCCCCACTCCCGGGAACCCTCAGCCCCTTTCCTATGCTGCTTCTCTGAGTTTGACCTTTTTTTTTGCTTCCACATATAAGTGATGCTATGCTGTACTTGTCATTCTCTGTCTGACTTATTTCACTTCGCACTTATTCCATCTGCCCTCCAGGTCCCTCCATCCATTACTCTGTCGCAAATGGCAGGCTTTCCTTCTTTCTCATGGCTGAGTAATATTCCAGTGTGTATGTGTGTGTGTGTGTGTGTGTGTGTGAGAGAGAGAGAGAGAGAGAGAGAGAGAGAGAGAGAGAGAGAGAGAGAAATAGAGAGAGAGAGAAAGAGAGAGAAAGAGAGAGGGGCAGAGAGATAGCGCACATCTTCTTCGTCCATTCATCCATTTGTGGACACAAGTTATTTCTATACTCGACTATTGTGGATATTGCTGTGGTGAATGTGGGGGTACAGATGCCTCTCTGGGATCCTGTTCTCATTTCCTTTGGATAAATGTCCAGAAGTGGGATTGCTGGATCATTTGAAATGTCTAATTTTTGAGGAACCCCTTGGCCTATATATCTATACATTCATCAGTTATTTAGAAAACCTTTTAAAATGACGTGTTTCCTGAGGGCCTAGAAGCAGTGACACTCAGGAGCAGCAAATACACCTAGTGGCCCCGGTCCTGAGTTCTAACGAGCATTTCCCACGGAAGGAACCAGAGAGATGGAGAATCAAAGACACAGACGCTCCAGCAACAGCTGTTGTGTCCGAAATGAAGGACGTGCTGAAAACAAGTGATGGCAATACGCCCGAACAACCTGAATTCAGTTGGAAAGGCTCCCACTGTCAAATGGGGGACATCTGAGTATCAAAACAAATAACGACCTAGTTAATCAAACCGTCTCAAGTAAAATCAGAGTCCACGTGTCCGCGCTGATGCAGCTCAATCAATGAACAAATTAAGACATGGAGGAGGAATAGTTAGGGTTCCAGCCAAAAAAAGTAGAAGAAACATTGGAGTTAAATTCCCATTTCACAGCCACCAGAGTCTTCATTCCTTCAACCAAGAATCACCAATGGAAGCTCAGTTAGTGGGTGTTAGTTTTACCAGGAGCAGAATGACAAAGCGGGAAGGGGTGGCCTCCTGGTGGAGAAACCCCCCTTGTCCAGGCGAGCTGGCTTCCTGCTCCGAGAGCAAGGCCACCTGACACCGTGCTTCCTCTGAGGAAGCACTGAGGGCCTCTCTCGGCGGGATTGCCTTCAAACTCGCGCACCCGCATTCCTGAGCAGACCCCAGACAAACCCAGGCCCAAGGTGAGGGTTCTACCAGGTAGCTGCCTGCACTGCTCAGAAAGGGCAGCCTCAAAGGAGGAGAGACGGAGCGCGGAGCCAGAGGGGAGGAGACTAACCTGTCAGGACCCTGAGCATGAGCAGCGTCCTGGGTTGGGTGGTGCATGAGGAAAAAGAGCTTCACAGGATGGAGACAACTGGCCAAACGTGAATAGGGACGGCCTAGTTGGGTCACAGCAATGGTATGCGCGCTGATCTTGGCAATGGCCCTGGGGCAACCGAAGAGAATGTCCTCATTCTTGGGAGATAGTTGCTGAGGTATTTAGGGATAGAGGGACTTGGGGCTGCACGGGAGATAGATAGATGATAGAAAGATAGATAGATAGATTGATAGATAGATAGATAGATAGATAGATAGATTGATAGATAGATAGATAGATAGATAGATAGATAGATAGATAATAGAGAGAGATATCTAGGTAAGTAACATTCGGGCTTTTTTTGTACTTTTTAATAACTCCTCTGTGATTTGAAATCATGCCAAATAAAAAGTTACAAGAGAAAAGGGAATCCGTTTAACTGGTAGGGTGATTACTCGTGCCTGTTTGGGGGAGAATGAAATGCCAATTCTATGAAGATGATTGTGCGGACGAGTTCAGAGCACGCGACTTGCTTTCGCGTTTGCGCTCACTGCGTCCTCACTCAGCCTGTTGAAGGAAGCAGGATGGGCATTTCATTGCCCCAATTTTCCTGGCAGCCCCAGGGGAGGCACGTCGTGTGCGTTTCTCAACATCACAGGGCTGAGAAGTGCGACGGTAGGCCGGGCCAGCACCGCCTTTGAGCTTCCCCACTGCACTGCGCGCCTGTGACCTCCGGGCCTGAGAGCTCCGCCCCAGCAGGCACTGAGGCCCATCGGATTGTGAGGTGGGGACAACGTCGCCGCCCGAGTCTCTGCGCTTCCCTTGGACTTGGCCCTCCCACACGTGTCATTCTTCTTGCAAAGTGGGCGAGGCCTTGTGCTATTAACATTGCGATGGCTGGTCACCCCCTCAGAGCCCAGACCTTCGTACACACAACTGCAGGTCTCTGCCCCTCACACGTGGCCACAGCTTTTGGCTGATTTTACTAAGTAAATAAAATATCAGCAGCGTGGACACATTCAGCATCATTGATTGTACATATTCAGCTTAGTAAGTATCTAGTAATTTGCCCTTTGTGATCCCTCCAGCCGCCGCAACCCAGGCGGAGTCTGGCTTTGTCCACTTTTTCTGGAGCCGGGAACTCTGAGGCTGTGCCAGTCTGGAGACATCAGCCTGGGATACAGAGAGACAGAGGGAAGGGAAGGCGGCTGGGGGAGAGGCAGGAAGGCCACATTCCTGTCCCTGGGACAGGGCAGCAGGCCACTGTAAGGACAGGTGACATTTCCTCCCCATCCTCAGGGCTCGAGACTCACTCCTCCAGACCCAGTGGCCTGTGAATTTCCATTTCTAACCCGGACATTTCCAAATTCGGGAAAGGGGATGTCGCTCGGTTCCCCGAGTGCCCAGCGGTAAAGGCGACCGACGCACCCAGACGGGGCAGCTGTGGAGTCACGGCGGGGCCCCCCGGCTGAGATGTTCAGAATGACAGAGGCCGGGGCCCAGCTCTGCCAATGGTTAGAGGCGATTTCAGCAGCTCGTGGGATGATCCAGTGGCCACGCTGGCATGGCAGTGACATAGGAACGCTCATCCGGCTACCGTCCCGGGATGATGACTTTCACACAGCGTCATTGTTCCTGGAAGCGGACAATTTGTTCCCTACAGGCCTGCGCCTTGATCAGGGTCGCCGTCCTGCATGGCCGTGAGCAGCACGAGGGGTGGTGTCTCTGCTGCGGGGACTCAGCTTCTGCATCTGTGTGTCTGTATGTGCACATGCCTCTCTGCCTGTGTGTGCCTGCGTGTGCCTGTGTGTGTCTGCACCTCTTACTCTCATGGATATCAGACACACTCACCAAATCCACCCTGGAATGAGATCCAGTAGGCCCGAAGGGAAGTTCCCCAGATTATGGATGATTCACGAGTGAGGATGGAGCGCTCACAGGGACCTGCACATGGGGGTTTGATTTCCCTGCTCCTGTTGCCCCAGTTCAGCTCTGGGTGCTAAAAATACCTTCTGTCCTGGCCAACTTCCCAGTGTGTGTTCTCTGGGTGTGCGAGCGCCCTCTGCTGGGCGTGTGCTGGAAGCGTTGACCCAGGAGGCTCTCTGCTCTGCAGCAGAGGACAGAGGATGGTGGGCATGGCTTCTGCGAAGGGCAGGGGCCAAAGGGAATGGGACCCACCTCTCCCCAGTGCTCCTCCGCCTCCTCCCGCAGTAGTCAGACACCACACATCACCTAAATCAGCGCTGCCGCTAGAACGTCCCACGGCGAGGGGAAGGCTGCCTAGGGGTGCTCCCACTAGCTCCACGTGGCGGTGGCGGTGAGGACTGGCCTATCTCTTAACTGAGGGAAAAGTCACAAACATGAAGTGGAAGACTAAATGGTGCTGCCCAGTGGCATGTAGTGATTCCCACGGCTGTGCACCAGCACCTCCATCCAACTCTCAGATGTGTTCACCTCCCCGTGCCCACTAATCAGGACTTTCCACCTGCACCCCACCCCACCCCCCCAATCACGGATGTGCTGTCTGTCTCCGTGGAGGGTCTCGTCTGGCTGTTTCATGCAGGTGGAACCCTACAATGTGTGACCTTGTGGGTCCGGTGTGTTACTGAGTGCAGTGCTCATCCACTCTGTGGTCTGTGGTCGGTGCTTCATGCCTTCCTGTGGCTGAGTAATGTTCCACGGGGTGTATACGCCAGATGCTCACCCCTTCACCCAGCGGTGGACATGTGCACCGCTCCAACCTTTGGCTGCTGTGAACAGTGCTTCTATAAGCAGTCGTGTACAAGGATCTATTCAAGTCCCTGTTTTCAGTTCTTTTGGATACACAGGGTGTCCCAAAAATGTGTACTTTGAATAGTTATTCATTCCAATGGGTTAAATCTGAAAAGGAAGAAACATCAACTGAGCTACCAGCTGTTGACTTGTGTATATATTTTAGGGGGACACCCTGGATATTGGGGAGTGGAAGTGCTGGATCATATGGTGATTCTGTGTTTAGTTCTTTGAGAACCCACCCAACTGTGTCCTGAGCAGCTGAATTTTAAATAATTTTAATTACTAATTCATTAAATAATTTTAAACTTACAAGAGCCCTAATGATTCTACAGCACCGTGACTTTTTTTATGAGTAACACTGCAGCAACATTGAAAAGATACATTCCTACAGAAACATAAACTCCACAGACATCCACACTCTAACCTTGCTGGCTCTTCACTCCACATGACAGGGAAATAGATCGCAGAGCACGGAAAGTAAGAATTCAAAGTGACCTTATAAGGCAGTTCTCCCAGCCCTGACATCTCATAGATGAAGAGGCCCAAAGAGGTGCCGTTTCTTCAGAAACACTTGCTGGGCCTCACTTGGGGCTGGACAGGCTCTGAGGCAGTGCTGGGCACAGAGAGGTTTTGGGGTAACAGGAGGACTGAGGGCGGATGCGGGAGGCTAGCCCACCGCGTGGTGTATTGCCAGGGGCTGGGCGTGGGGTTGCAGCGGACGTGTCTAGGTTCCTTTGCATCCTAAAGCCAAATCCTGTGGGTCCTTCATACCGTCCGATGCAACCTGAGTCCTGCCTCTGGCTCTCACTCCCTCTGTGTCGGCATCCTGGCCACGCCTGCACTGCTGTGGCGGTGGGTTTCTACTTGGACCCCCACCGCCACACCCCAACCCCTTCCTCTGCCGGGCATTTACTGCCTCTTCCAGCCCCGTGGCCTGTACTTTCTCATGGCGCTTAAATCCCCAGGTGCGGACCACGGTGTGAGCCGCACGCACCAGGGTGCGAGCCGGCACACACGGCTCTGGCTGCTCCCGACCTGCCCTCCCGTGGTGCTCGCTGCTGAGGGACATGGACCCTCCCCAGCTCGCTGCCCCCAGCACCCCGCTCTTCCTCTGACCTAAGCCTGCCTTGCTCTTGCTGTGCTCTCTGTCTGGGATGCTCTCCCAAAGACCCCTGAAGGGCGCCCTCCACCCTTCACTCAGGCCTCTGTCAGATGCCGCCCAAGCGAGGCGCTTTCCCCAGCATCTGTGTTAACTAGAAGCCGTGTCCCACCCTCGCGCTCTGTCCTGTCCCAGGCGCTGGCATTCCCCGGCTCCCGGTCCCTCCCTGCATGATGCTGGACGCGTTACATTCCACGCTCGGTGAACTCGGGTCGCCCCACTGCCATGTGAGCCCTGGAGGGCCTGGGCTTTGCCTCTTGCTCTCCGTTGAGCCGGTGACGTGACTGACACTCAGAAGGTAAAGAAGGAGGAAGGAGGACAGGGGAAGGAGGAAGGGGGTCTCAGCGAGCTAGCTAATCTCCGAAACCTCAGTTGTCTCATCCGAGAAGCAGGACTAGGGTCATGCTTACCTCATAGGGTTGGAATGGCTCTCCGTGGGCGTGGTCCAGACACCCCGGGCTCACCAAGTGCACGGGCACTTAGCACGTGCTCAATAGATACAACTTCCTGTTACAGCCTTTCCTTCGGAGCTGTGCCCTCACCACCTGCCCTGTGTATAATCCGGACAAGAGTCCAGAACATTCTCCCTCCTTCCTGCCCAGGGGACCGTCCGACCTGCCAGGTTCCCCCTCTAAGTGGCGCAACCCCAGCCCCTGGCCAATACAGCACAAGGCGGGCTGGGTCTGCTCAGGGCTCATGATTCATTCAGTTTCCCTGTGGATTCCTTACCACCCGGTACAGCAGCGCACTGATTTCATATTTGGGATGCGCCCACGCACGTGCACACACACACACACACACACACAGAGCTTTCAACGTGGCAACATCCTTAGAGACACTGCGTTAGGAGACTGCATGGTAATATCCCTTTCTTGCATCTGGATCTCCCGACAGTTAGAATGGGGCCAGGTGACCTGTGCCCAGTAGACAGTGGCCGGGCCCAAAGCACCCAGATTAGCTAAGATTCTTCCGGGTCCCATGGTCTCCGCTGGTCAGTTTCCCGGCTGGCCTCTCTCACTGAGAAAGAAGGGGGCTGGCGGCCTACTCGCAACAGAGCGCGTCCTTTGTGACCTTGTTTGTCAAGCTGGATTCCTACCCTCCAGGTGCAAGGGGGCGCCAGGCTTAGGGGAGTGTGTGAAGTGGGGCACAGATATATGGAGGGAGACGCTAATACCCTCGTCAACGTTTAAGATAAAATATTCCTCTTTAGGAAACGCCTTACTCCTGGTTCAGTCTCCATCCCCCGCTCCTGACACGCCTCATGCCCAGGGCCCATGTCCTCACGCTCCTCTGCTCTCTGAATCCGGGGGACGGCCCTGAGATGGGGTGTGGGCTGCAGGCGTCTGCACGCTTTCCACAATCGCACCGCGAGGAGGAGCGGCCAGCGTGGCTCGTGCGGAGCCCTGAGACCCGGACTGTCCCCGCTCCTGAGGCGTCACTGGACCAACAAGTCAGGGCTGATGTGGCTTCTGGGGAGAGTGGGGAGAGGCCTCAGTGACTTCCCAGTAACTGATATTGGGAAACATGGGTTGCATTAACACAGTGGTCGGCAAACTGCGGCTCGCGAGCCGCGGTTTGCCGCTCCGTTGACTAATGAGTTTGCCGACCACTGCTGTAAGGCATTACCCTTACCCAGAAGTTTTGACTTCAGGTTAAAGACATTAGTACATTATTAAAATGTTTTTTAAGTGTTTTTCCCTAAGGCAGTGGTCGGCAAACTCATTAGTCAATAGAGCGGCAAACCGAGGCCTGCGAGCCGCTTGAGGCTCTCGAGCCGCAGTTTGCCGACCACTGCATTAACACATCTTTGACCACTGCATTAACACATCTTAGTGTTTTTAAGTGGGGCCTGGGTCCTAATGGTGGACGTTATGCATTCTTCAGGATCTGATTGAGGTCTTTGGCCTTAGGAGCCACTCGGCCCACGACCACCCAGGAGTTCATAACCCCAGTTGGTCAGAGGTGGTCCCCTCTGTGGGGGCCCTGCCGCCGGTGCCTGGGGCTGGTAATGACACTTAATAAGAAGGTCGTTTGCGGGTTGTATAGTAAAAAATGCGGTCTGAGAGTTCAAAAATTCATCTTGTGCTGCCTCCTGTCTTCATTCCCGGACCAGCTTTCTCAAGTTACTCTCCTTTTGACCAAAGAAAATTATAATCACAGGGAAGGAGCTTCGACCTAACATCTGCCAGAGAAACAAGCGGAGCCATTCACCTGCTCCATCAAAGCAGCTCCTAAATGAGAGGCCGGGCCGTGACCTGAGCCCAAGCGAGCTGCCCGGTGTGGGAAGAAACTGACTGACGGGGAAACTGCTTGTGGCCACACAGCCCCCGACTCACCTTAACTCCCGGTCCCCAGCCGCTGGCTCGCTCTGCCGTGGCATTGGGCTCCGGCGTGTGTGTGTGTGGGGGGCGGTGGGGGCAGGGGGGGGGGAAGATAAGAGCTCAAGGAAGATGCTTCGTGGAATAATGCACGGTCAGGAGCGCTGAGGCCCACTCCTGAACTGATCTCTGGCTGTTGAAAGAGTCCTTTTCTCTGATCAGTTCTGATAGACTGTGTGCTGGGCACTGAGCCATTCACTGCTTTGAAAAAAGTAGTTTCTAACTAGGGGGTGGTCCCAGGCCAGCGTCCCTGTGGCATGCACTGTCCTGTGGGCTTCCCTCTAAAGTTCCATCCCTTCGCCCGTGGCAGCTGCTAGCGGGCTCATGGGGCTTTGGTGACATATGTGCCTCCTAACTGTGGCCTCTGGAAGCAGCAAGCCTGACCTTTCCTAACCCACGGTGACCCCTGTGTGGGAGTGTGAAGTCGGCCCCACGGGCACCCCACACAGGAGGGTGGGCAGCACAGGCCAGGGCACTTCTGGTGGCCCCCAAGCCAGAGCCAAGACCAATCCGTTCTCTCTCCGCTGGGGACGTTTGCCCCTGAGCAGAGAGCGCCAGGCATCCGATCGCTGGGCACAGGTGCCGGAAAGGATGTGAGGTTTGCCCTCTTGGGGAGACCATCTTTCTGTTGTCACCCGGTCGCTGTGGGCTGGGCACCCGCACAGGCTGTTGGGGCTGCTGGAGCAGGCTGTGGTGTGTGCAGCTGCCTGACCCCCTGTGTCCCTCCAGGAGCCCATGCTACCTTCTCCCCTCCTCCCCTCCCCCCACTCCCTCCGCCCGGGGCTGGCGTTGATCTGCCCGTGTGTTTCTGGACTTCTGCACGAGACAACGTGTCTGTGCTGTTGTTTGTTTGTTTGTTAATTGCAAACCCACTCTGCACTCCGGGAAGAAAACTCGGGGGGCTTAGTTTGACCCCATTTGTTCTAGACTTCCGGGGTGAGCAGCCTGCTGTCCACCTGCAGCCCGTTGTCTGCGTTGGCGCCCTCAGCACTGCTACAGCCTGATCCTGTGAATGTCCCAGCTCGAGGGAACCCGGGGATAATGGTGGCAGGGAGCAGTCTGACCTGCACCCTAATATCAGGGTCCTCCTGGTGTGGGTCCTAGCTCGGAGCTGCGGCATCGCCTGGGAATGGTCAGAAACGCAAACTCGCCGAAAAGACAGTCTGGGGAGGGTCCAGCCAGCTGTGCTTAACAGCCCTCCCAGCGACTCCGGGAACCGGGCTCCGGCTCGAGAGCCAGGGCAGGCCATCCTCGAGCTGCACTTTGAGGGCACGAGTTGGTATCTGTAGGAGGGGATGCCAGAGCCAGATGTGGTGTGTACCCGTCCATCACTGCAACACGGTCCCGGCGGCTCATATGTGGCTACACAGGGGCAGCGGCCAGTGCTGGATTTCAGCGTGATGTCCTGGGCAGGGAGGGAGCTGCCTGTCTGTCACCACACGCCCTGGGCTCTCTTTGTTGCCCTTGGTTTGCACTTAGCTGCCCTGCCCGGCAGTGGGAGAAGAGCGGTAATAAAGACGGGCTTGATTCGGGCGAGCCCTCCGCGGCCCCCGTGCTATGCGTGGCATTCCCCTCCCCTGGCCCAGCGCCCCGGCTCTGCCGAGCGGACACTCACCTGCACCAGGTAGACAGTGAGGGTCTGTTCCCGGCGCAGCGCTGTGCAATCAAGTGGAGATAACAGAGGCCCGGGGTCAGGCGGGCTGCCCGGCGCGTCTTTCATCTCTGACTTATGTCGGTGGGGTGTAAAGTGTGGCATGGGCCGGCCGGCCGGCAGTCAATGGCTACCTTGTTCAGCCCCCACTTATCTCCATCGCTCTGATGTCACAGGCTTCATTTGGGCAGCTGACTTCAAAGGTGCTTTTCAAATTTTTTTAATTTTTCTATTTCAGGGATAATAGCCCAGCTTTTCAAAAGCATTTTGCTGTGCAATCAAGTCAAACATTTTTAAACGGACAGGGCCAAGTCAGCCCAGCCCAGGCCGGAGCTCGCAAGGCTGCCAGGAGCTCGGTCCAGCTCTGACAGACGGACAAAGGGAGCTGTGTTTGCTGTCCCCAACTGGGTCCTCTCCAACCCGTCCGCATGCTGAGGTTTTAAAAAACAAAAACCCCTCACCGTTCGCGTCCCTCAGGGCCAGTTTCCTCCAGGTCGGCAATGCACGGGCCACGAGCAAGTTGCAGCCCCACTGGTCCCGACAGGGTGGCTGCTGGGTCCGTGGAGAGAGCCGAGCCGAGATCTGGCCCTCACGCTTTAGAAAGGCGGCTCTCCTTGAGGCCAGTCTGTAGGGCCCAGGATCTGCCCCATGCGTGTGTCCCTTCGTTTTCTCCCTTTGTCACATTAGTGGCTGGATGCCCATGTGGTTGCCTGGGCCACACGGCCCCTGACCTGACTGAGGTGGGCTGAATGGCCAGACCGTGGGGGGACATGTTTCCAGTGAATAGTAATGGATCTGAAATGCGTCTGCCAGCAGTTGAGAGTCTGCTTCAGGGAAGGAGGCAGGTTTTGGGGGGACTCCCAGGCGGTTAGGGCCGATGGGCAAAGGTTACAGGGATGTCTGTTTCCGGGGTATGTGTTCCTATTGCCGCTGTAACAAAGGACCCCAAGCTGAGTGGCCTCGATAGTGCATATTTATTATCTTACGGTTCCACCAGTCAGATGTCAGCATGGGTCCCGCGGGACTAGAATCGAGGTGGCCCTTTGAGTGGCCAAGGGGAGAAGCCATTGTCTTGCCTTTTGTGGCTCCCGAGGCCGCCCACATTTCTGGGCTCACGACTCCCTGCCCCCATCGGCAAAGCCAACAAGGTCGAAACTGTTATCTGTAAATGAGGGAGAACAGCGTTGCCTGCGTGTAGGGCTGTGGGGAGGGTTAAATAAGTCATCCCTGCGAAAGGAAGCTCCCAGTGAGCATGTCTGCGCATAGGAAGTCTATTCTATGGTGGTTTATGGAGCCTGTTCCCGGTGCCAGGCACTGTGCCAGGGGCCTGGAGTAGCTCAATGACCGAAACAAACAGTCGGGCCTCGTCGCCCTTCCATTCTAGCAGGGAGCAGACAGTAACAAACAGCACTCTTAATAAATATGTGTGTTCCCTAAAATGCTGGGAGCTGAGAAGAGCTATGGGGGAAATTGAGTAGGAGGCATCGTGATGTGTGGGAGAGTTGCAGGTGGAAATGTTGAGGTAGAATGGTGAGCGTGGCCTCATTGTGAAAGTGAGACTAGAACAAAAACTTGGAGCAGACGAGGAAGTCAGTGATGCAGTGACCTGGGGAAGAGCACTTGAGGCGTCCAGAACAGGGTGTGCAAAGGCCCTGGGGCAGGAGGACCTCGCGGACGGGAAGCTCTGTGGAGCTAGACCAGGCATGTGGTCATGTGGGTAAAGGAAAGGGGTCAGTGAGGGTGCAGAGGGGGAGCGGGCAGTCAGAGGGTTTGGCTTTTACTCTGAGCATAGGAGAGCCATTGGCTGAGAGGGAGCCTACGGGGACTGGGACTCGCCTTTTACAGGAAGCCCAGGGAGCCGACAGCAACATGCTGCTCGGGCTGCTGGGCCAGCAGGTCACCAGGCTCCGGAGTGAAGCCAGGAGGCTTGGGCACCATCGGCTGAGGGATGTGATCTGCACCGCAGTGGTGGCCGCAGAGGACAGACTCTGCTATCATGTGGAGGTGAGTCCCACAGGTGGGCTAACACCCACGGTAAGGAAGGAGTCCAGAAGGACCCCAAGATTTTGGAGCTGAGCCGTGGGAAAGGCTAACCGGCATGGAAGACACTGAAGGTGGAGCCTGCTTGGGGAAGAACAGGAGTCCAGTGACACTATTATGCTTCTAAATATTGATGTAGAACAGACAGTTAGATGTGGGTATCTGGGGTTCAATGGGTGTGAAAGAACTTGGTCAGATCTAAAGACTTAGAGATTCTGGGCTATTGAGTTTGTGGACAGTTGGGTACAGAGGGGAGGACCACGTAGGACGCGTATGCAGGTCTCTGCGCAGCAGGGAGCCCAAGGTTAGTGCCCAGTGGACGCTGGCTGAGTCACGGAGTCCTCCCACATACTGAACCTGGTGAGCCTGTGACTACATAGAGGGCTGGGTGCCTGCCCTGGTCTAACGCTGTCTCTTCCGCTAATTATAACTCACTGACCACTGCAGAGAGCAGGAGCCCCTCCCAGCCCCCGGCCTCCTCCTTCCTCGGGCTCTGCACGGCCCTGTTCCCTGAACGAGGCTCATGGAACTCTCCGGAGGCAGGGCCACAGAGTCGACGGGTCAGTTCCCCACCCCTCCCCCACAGATGACCACTAAATCCCGCTGCTCACCTTTCTGAAATGTCTTCATGCACTTGCTTCTCATGTATTACTATCCTTATCTCAACTTCTGGTCCCTCCTCTCGTCTCCCACTCGAGCCCCTGCTCTGGGCCCTGCCGAGGCGTCTTCATCTCGAGCCTCAGGAAGACTGAGCTTGGGCCTCCAGGGGCCGCACCCACTGTGCCCTCGCGAGGGCTTGAACCCAGAAGCACTAGCCAGCTGCCCAGCATCAGAGCTCCATCCCGCTCCCCAAGGCGCTCGGACTTGGAGCTAGCTAGACAGAGAAGGACTTACTTTCAATTCAGACCCAGCCTGAGCTCACCCTGCAATTGACTGAGGTCAGGAGGTGCATTAAAATCAGCAGGGGGAAATTCTGCTTTAAATCATCACCCGAGCATGTTTTTATTGATTTTAGAGAGAGGGGGTGGGGAGAGAGAGAGACATTGATTGGCTGCCTCCCATATGCACCTCAGCTAGGGTTCGAACCCGCGGCCTTCTGGTGTTTGGGACGACGCTCCAACCAGTGGAGCCGCCTGGCCAGGGCACCAGTGGGAATCTTTAAAACCACGGATTCCTCGGCCACAGCCCAGCCTGCTGAACGGAGGCCCCCAGGTCGGGGCTCAGAAGTCTGTACTTCCTTGTGTCGTCACGATTCTGACACAAGTGCCGGGGACCTGGGCCGTGCTACTTCCTTCCAGCAAGAAGGTACTCACACACCTGACACATCTCCCCTACCGTGAAGAGCACCCCCAAATGTTCAAACCGCCTCTGCAATGCATGGTTCTTCCTGTGCCCCGGGAAGAAGGCCGGTGCTAGCATCCCCGTTTCGCCAGTTTTAAAACAAAGGGTTCAGACAGTGTATGTCTTACTCAAGGTCAAAGTGAGTGAGAGCGGAGCCTGAACTTAAACCCAAGGGTCTCACTCCAAACCCACGGCTTAGGGCAGGGGTGGGCAAACTTTTTGACTCGAGGGCCACAATGGGTTCTTAAACTGGACCGGAGGGCCAGAACAAAAGCATGGATGGAGTGTTTGTGTGAACTAATATAAATTCAAAGTAAACATCATTACATAAAAGGGTACGGTCTTTTTTTTTTTTATTTCAATAGTTTTATTCATTTCAAACATTTTAACACCAGCGTTGATGCTAATGTGCAGTGCTGCATGTTAACACAAATGCCCTGTAGCACGCATTTTTACAGGCGCAAGGGGGAGAAGCAAACGCAGTGCAAAATGCATTTGTTTTGCCGCTAACACATGCGGTTAGTGGCCACAGTAGCGTTACTGATACCGCATCCGTATCAGCAAAAAAATGCAGCCGCAGCATGGCTAGTGTGACATGTCCTCTGTGTGTCTTTTTCCCTGCTGCGCGCGTCCGCAGTGGGAAAAAAAAAAACTGCAGTGGATACAAGCCCTAAAAGCTGAAAGTCTTTGTTGTTTTATTAACAAGTCATTGTGATGTACAGAATGTGGGAACAGGAAAAAATTGTGTTTGAGTAGAGCTCTTAATCTTACCTCAGAAAGGCTCTGATACTGTGCTCTCCAGGGGCGTGTCTCCCTACATCACCACGATAACGTGTCTACGCATTCCCAGGGTGATGTCGGGGGACGCGTCCGCGGGCATTCCAAGGAGCCTCTGGAAGATTGAGAGGTTGTTTCTTCTACTGAATGGGTGGATATAAATCCGCCCACTCAGAAGAAGGAGCTGCGGCCGTGTTTCCCGACGTTGCCATGTTAACACTGCTGCTGGTGAAGGAGCGGACGGGAGACCAAGAGAACCCTCCACTCTTTCGGCTCTGCGGGCCGGATAGAACAGCCGAACGGGCCGTAGTTTGCCCACGGCTGGCTTAGGGCACTCCTTGGGGATTCATACCCACAACACCCCTAAAGAGTAGTGCCTCTACGGACTCGCCACGTTCAGATTTCATCCAACCTGAGGAGGGCGCCCCGTTACCTTCTCCTTGAATATTTCACGCTGGTCCTTTGGGGAGACACCGCTGGCCACCCCTTCCGCTTGGCTGTCACTGTTACCAGGACCGCAGCACTGCTGTTTGCTTTCTCATCGGTGCTGCTGCTGCTGCAGGTCAGCGCTGTCATCGATCCCGTGTCTGCGAGCCCACCACTCGCAGCAGGGACCACCATGTGATGGAAGAGGCTGGTCTCGTTTGGGACCAATGCAGAAGAGGATGGGGACTCCAGCGCCCCTTGCAGCTCCGCCCAGGAAGACGGCTGCCATGTCCAAGGCCCATTTACATGATTGAACGGTGGCTTAGGAGGCGCTGGGCTGGGTAATTTTGCCTTTATGAGACGTCACCCTGAGGTCAGAAAATAAAGGTCACAGGCACCTAGTGAAGCTAGTTGAGAAGGTGAGGGCCATGAAGCCGTGTCTCCAGGGAGGCTGCCGGGGCTCCCGGTGTGCGTGGGCGACAGCCTGCCCTGTTAGCCCCCCTCGGGGGGGCGTCCCGGAGCCCCGGGTTATTAATGACACACCAGCTGCTCTGTCTTTATTGCTGTCGGTCACGTGAGTGCCCCGCCTGTCCCCAGGGACGCGCTTCGTCGGTCAGAGTGCAGGCCGCCCTCTGCGCCCACCTCCTCGCTGGCCTCTCCTGCCGACACACCCGCTCCCTCACTTGGTTGAACAGTTCCCTTCATCCCATGAGCTGCTTCGGAGGCCACCGAGACCCCAGGGCCTCCTGCCCATCAGGAGTGTCATTTAAAATTAGATGCTGGCACAGCGACCCGGAGCCCCCCAGATCCCGCCTGGCCACGCCCGTCCTGCTGGGAGGCCCAGATGTAAAAAGCTGCTAAAAATGCAGTCTGGGCCAGAGACAGGAAGTCCGATGGTGGGTGCCAGGGCCCAGGGGGCACCGGGAGCTGGCGTTTTTTGGGCACAGAGTTTCAGTTTTGCGAGATGAGCAGAGGTCTGAGGACGGTGGTCATGGTGACATAACACTGGGAATGTGGGCAATGCCGCAGAGCGTGCACTTAAAAGGGGCGGATGGTACATTTTATGATGTGTGGTTTACCACAGCAAGAAACCCATAGCCCTCTATGAACGAATAGATCTTTCAGTAAATGAACTATCTCATTTAATACAAAAAATGCACATGTACATGCAGGCAATTGAGGGTCTTCCAGGCGCCCAATATCTTATCTCCACAAAACTCTTTCTTGACATCCCATGAATCTTCAAATCGATGCTCAGTGGGCGTGGCCGTTCACTCAGCGATGTGGCAGCGTTGTCATGGGAATGGACCGTTTCCTGAGACCTGGGTTCTGATCCCCAAGTCCATGACCATCCATGCCCACGCCCAGAGCCTACCTTTCCAAACTTGTCTCTCTGCTCAGCGATGAAAAGAAACAGATCAGATTCCTTTCAGCGCCAAGGCTGAAAATCCAGTGCTTCCCGGGAAGGTGAACAGTGGACTCCAATCCCAACAGTGCGCCTGAGTGCGGGCTTGTGAGGCAGGCCGTGTTTCAGGAGCGAGCGCACAGAAGGGACGCTTTGAGGCAAAGGGGCCACCAGAGCTGGGAGCGTGTCCCCGGGAGCTCTAGTTCCCTGGAGGTCGTGAACGCAGGGCGTCAGCGCCTGGACAGCGGTTAGGAAAGGAAAGCGGACAGGAGCCCTCTGCGGTGCGTGCTGTTTTCTGGACGTTCATTTCCGTTCTCCTGACGTGCTGCTGCCTGTTCTCGTGGCTGCGTCTGGCAGGAGGGAGTGCGTGTGAAATCCCAGAGGTGGCACGAGCGGTCGAGACCCATCTGAGGACCCACCCAGGCCACATCCTGGCCTGTGGACCCTCGGTTCCGTGTGCTGCGTCACGTCTAGTCTGGTGGTGCAGCTGGTCAGACAGAGATGTGGACCTCGTGCCATGGCGGCCGCTGCCCGTCCCCCACACCTCCCTGCTGGGCACAGGCAGCCATGAGCCTGCTCTCCGTGTCTGCGGACTTGCCTGCTCCGCACATTTCACTAAACGGACTCGAACGATGTGTGGCCGGTGGCGGGCTTCCTTCATGGGGCAGCGTTCTCCCGGCCACCAGCTGGGCCATCCTCTTTATCACCGGACATATGGGCACGCCGGCTTCGTGTATGCACCCATCGCTGGGGGCCGGGGGGCGGTCTCCGCGTTCTGATATGATGAACATCCCTGCACGTGTTTGAATGGACACAGGCTCTCATTTCCCGGGGTATGTACATGGGAGCGAAACTGCTGGTCTAACCCCCGAGGCCTCTCCCAGAGCAGCTGCCGTTTTGTATCCCAGCCACAGAGCTGAGGGTCCATTTCTCCCGTCCTCGTCCATCCTGTAGCCCAACTCATTTTAAAAAATACAATTTTTATTGATTTCAGAGAGGAAGGGAGAGGGAGCGAGAGAGAATGATGAGAGAGAATCATTGATCGGCTGCCTCCTGCATGCCCCCTACTGGGGATCGAACCCACAACCCAGGCATGTGCCCTGACCAGGAATCAAACCTGGGACCCTTCAGTCCACAGGCCAGTGCTCTATCCACTGAGCCACACCGGCTACGGCGTAGCCCACGTCTTTGAAGGTGCCCTGGTGTGTGCGGGGCGCTATTTTCTGTGGGTTTGCTTTGCATTCCCCTGACGGCTCACAGTGCTTGGGCACCATTTTGGGGAACTTTTCAGCCCTTTTTATGTCTTTGGAAAAATCTCTATTTAGAGCTCTTGCCCATTTAAAAGATTAGGTTGTTTGTCTTTTTCTTATTAAGTCGTTTGTGCAAGTTCTTTCTCTGGTCCAGAGGCAAGTGTGTGTCAGACATGATCCGCAATGTCCCGCCCGCTCCGGGCGCTCCCCTCACTGTCCTGACGGCGCTGAGGACACGGTGCTGCCCTGTTAGCCGCCCCCCCTCCCCCCGTTAGCTTTCGGTGAGGGCAGGACATGCACAGCGCAGAGAGGACGTGCTCCGGGAGGCCGGGGACAGGGCAGGTGTGGGCTCCACGGGAGGTCTGCCTGCGTTCTTCTGTGACCAACTAGTTGGCCACAAATTCAGCGAACACAGCCGTGCAGCCGGAAGCTGGCGTGCCGGGGACCTCACTTCCCGGGCTGACAGAGTGCTGACTGGACCAGCCGGCTACTTGTTAATGAAAGCCGCCCGGGGCTCACCTGCTCACCGCACTTGTCGGCCAGAGCCCGTTCCATGTGGTTGGAAGGACAGACTCAGAGTCGGCTGCAGCTGAGGTGCAGGCCAGCAGCCGCAGGCGAGGGGCTCAGAGAGGCTGCGGAGGGAGGGCCAGGGCCGCTGTCCCCTGCCCAGCCCAGCCACCCCCCTGCCCCTCAGGCACTGCCCACGGCCTGCCCCCTTCCCTGCCCCTCGGGCACTGCCCAGCCCAGCCCCTCCCCTGCCCCTCAGGCACTGCCCACGGCCTGCCCAGCCCAGGGCCTCTTGAACTTCCTGCCTCGCCCTCCTGAGAAACAATACTGGACGGGAGTCTGTGGTGTTTGGGGTCTCAGCCGTGTAAGCTGGGCGGCCATGGGGCCCGGGTGGCATAAGAGACGTCTGTTTTTCTCGGGCGGCAGACAGGACGTCGGCAGCACCGGCTCCCACACGCACTCGGCCAGGGCGCATCCTGGCTGCTGGCTCCTCTGCACGGGAACAGCTGACGGGCCGCAGGCAGCCGCCCTCCGAGGGCCATGGCCAGGATTCCTTTAACACAAAGTGACAACTTGTCTCCCCAAAGCATCTGACTGAGAGGTTTTAATTACGACTGTGATGCACGCACGTGCGTTCTTCATTCACGCCAGCAGCGGGCGTCTGCCTCCCTGAGACCGCAGGCCACACGGCGAGCGCCCACTCCACCCGCGTCCTTCTCCTCCCCTTGTCCTGCTTCCCGCTTCCTCCTGCCGTTCTCGTCCTCCATCCACATCCTCTTCCTATGTCGAGGGTGAGCTTTGGACAGCAGGCTGGTGCTGGGGACCCCTGCCCCTCTCTGGCCATGACCCCGCGGTGAGGGGCGGAGTGTAGCTCAGCGGTGCCGGCGTTCCCATGACGCCCTCTTTGGGAGCCTGAGGTGGGTGCCGAGGGCCTTGTGCAGGGAGGGGCAGCATGGAATGAGCTGGGGCATCCCCAGAGCAGACTTCTTCCTGCTCCAGGATCAAACCGTGTTGCTGCAACACCGAATACCTGGCCGTCCATGTGTGACACCCACAGACTTCCTGGCGCTACGATGACACGTGTCTGGGTGCCCAGAAGCCCGGGACATGCCACTTAGGTTATGTGTTTATATTCAAATGAGATACGCAAGGATCGGATGGGAAGCAGATTGGAAACATCCATTTGTTAGTCTCCCTGCCTCTGGGCAAAATGGTGTAAATCACGCCAAGACGAGTTCAGAAGGTGGGGTGTCGCTGACGTGGCTGGAGTGCCAAGGTGCTCGAAGCCAAGGGCTTCCCAGCAGTTTAATGCGCACCTGTGGTCACTTGCTCGACTCTCAGAGGAGGGTCTGGCCCGGACGGGTGCCTGAGGGGGTTGGAGTGTCATCCGTACAGCAAGAGCTGGTGGATTCCATTCCTGGCCAGGGCGTGTACCTAGGTTGCGGGTTCCATCCCTGGCCAGGGCATGTATGGGAGGCAACTGAGTTATCTCTCTCTCTCTCCCTCTCTCTCCCTCCCTCCTTCTCTCTCCCTCCCTCCCTCTCCCTCTCTCTCTCCCTCTCTCTCTCTCTCTCTCTCTCTCTCTCTACCTCTCTCTCTCTCTCTCTTTCCCTCTCCCTCTCTCTCTCCCTCCCTGTCTCTCTCTCTCCCTCTCTCTCCCTCTCCCTCTTCCTTGCTCTCTCTCTCTCTCCCTCTCTCTCTCTCATCAATAAAAACATACCCTCAGATGAGGATAAAAAAAGCCTGGTGGTGTGCTCAGTGGTCGAGCATCAACCTATGAACTAGGAGGTCACGGTTCCATTCCCAGTCAGAGCACATGTGAGTTCAGTCCCCAGTAGGAGGCGTGCAGGAGGCTGCCAATCAATGATTCTCATCTCTAATGTTTCTATCCCTCTCTCTTCCCCTCTGAAATCAATAAAATATATCTACAAATAAATAAATAAAAAATGAAGAGAAAGGATATGGAATCATCACTCGACCCTCCCAGGGGCAGTGGGGTTGACTCCAGGGTTCCTCTGCACCTCGCAATTCCAGGCCACGGGCAGTCATTCGCTCCCCGAAGTTCACATCACCCCAAGAATTAGAAGAGCTTTAGGGGTTCAGGGCTGTTCTCCCTCACATCCACGTTGGAGAGACGGATTCGGGACTTGACTTACGACTAAGAGATTTTATGGACACTGTTTTCTACTCCAGAAACGGTCCCCTAATTGGTGCGCCCGCTGTCTGGACACGTCTCCTCTGCTGGCGCTGGCCCGTCGCTCCCAGCATGGCGGGCATTGCCTGGACAAGGAACCGGCCTCGGGCTCAGACCTCGCCCGCTGACCTGACCTGGCCCCTGGTCTCACTCTTGACTTTTTTGGGTTCATTCCATCACAGAATTCTCTGCCCAGACACTGACCAGGAATCGGACTACGTGCCTGTTCTCCAACCCACTCTGCACTTTCGAGTCCCAAGCCCTGGCATGCCGTCCATCCCCAGTGCCGCCGACGGCCACCTCCCTGCAGGTTTCACAGGTCCAGTCAACGCCTCCTTTCTCAGGGCAGCGACTCGGGCTGGGCCACACTTCCTGGGGCAGCAGGGGGGCCTTGGGGGTCAGGGGGAGGAGGGCCCTTAGCTTTGGCTCGGGTGCGGAAAAGGTGTGTGGCCCTAACTGCCTCCTGCAGCCTCCTGGGACCTCATTTCCGTGCCCACGTGCCGGGCTGGGCTCTGCGGCCTCTGAGGGGCTTCCTGTCGAAGGCCAGCGGCTGCATGGCCGTGGTTTCAGAGTGCGCGCTGCCGCCTGCTACCGGCCCCTTCCCCACAGGACGCGCCCCTCACCCCCTCACCGCGCTCCTTCTCCAGTCGCCTGCAGCAGCAGCCAGTGAGGACCTGTCAAGTGAAATAATAGACCGACGGTCTCTTGGGACAACCCGATCTGGCTTCCTGTTTTGTTTCCCGTGTGCGATGGAGAGGAGCCGATGGGACTCTCTTTAAGGGTCTCCCCGCTTCTGTCCCGCAGCGCTGGCTGGGCTGAGGCTCCGTGCAGGAGAGCGCATCCTGAGCAGAGGAGGCAGCCCCCTCCCGCTGTCCTTTCTCGGGGTGCCCGGGGCCCTGCATGCTCCTCACTGCGCTGTGGGCCCTCACTTGTTTGAGGAGCTGTGCCTCCACCGTCCTCTATCCCAGAGAGGCGACCTCATGGCCGCAGGGAGACCACTCGGGAGCTGTGGTCACGGGCACAGGTGGGGCTGCGTCTGCCTCCCCACATCGTCCTGAAATCATTACTCCTTTGGTTCCAGGAGGCTTGGCCCCTTCAGGGGTCTCCTGGCAAACGGTGGGCCTGTAACTGTCATTCAGGGCCCATGTGGCAGCCACACCCGCCACCCCACAAACCCAAGCTCCCTCGGGGCCGGTGGGTGTCGTGGGAAGGGGGCGTCTGGTCTGCGCTGAGGTGAATGTGCGCAGCGACGCCATGTAAAATCAGCAGATTCCCGCTGCGGGACTTCTCAGAGCCTTGAGTGGGGGCGTGTGCAGAGTGAATTCCACCCGGGAGTACACAAGTGATGCCCAAACTTACGTGACTACAGACCAGAGCCCTCCAACTGTTTTATTTTATCGATTATTTTTAAAATCAAGTTTCCCAAGAGTCTAGATGCCCACTGTCTTAGAGGCCAGATTCAGGGAGTCCAGCAGGGCGGGCACGGAAGACAGACCAGACCGCTGCCTCCAGCTCTGCCCAGCTCTGCATGGAGGGTGGGTGGCCGTGCAGGTGGCCGGCATCCAGCTCAGCCGGGGCCTCAGTGTCGCCTCTCACACCCACATCGCACCGGATTCAGCCCTGACGCACCCTCCCTGCTCTCCCATGGGAGTCGTGCGCGTTCAGAGAATGCCGGCTATTTCACCAGCACCAGCCCTGTGAGTGCCGGCTCTGCGCCTGGCACCACGGGGGAGCTGACCAGGGCTTGGGAAGGCTGTGCCCATCTGACACCCAACGACTGCCTGGCTCGCGATGTCCAATCGCAGCCGCTCGCCAAAGCATGCAGTGGGAGGAGGGGCTGGGCAATGGGGAACCGGTTTCTGGATGATGCGGAGTTACAGCCCGGAGGGTCCCCCGCCACTTCCAAAGCTTCCTGGCTCTGCATGCAAGTCCCTGAGACAGACAGGCTATAAAGGAGCCCCTGTGTGTGTGCGACCTCACGCCCGCGACCCGAGGCCGTGGCCGGCTCAGGAAGCGCAGGGAGCCACTGTGAGGGACCCGAGGAGGAGAGGGGGCTGATGCGGAGCAGTGTGACACAGGCCCTACTCTGGAGGCCCATCCGCCTGCACAGCCCGGCTGGAGCCCCCTCCAGGTGTAACGGGCGAAGGCACAGAGACAGGAGCTCCTGCCACCTGCTCCTGCCAGCTCTGTCCCCTCGTGCGTCCTCGCCGGGCGTCCCTGGAGGCTGAGCACTCTGCCCGCACTGCCCCAGGCCTGTCTGCACCCCTGCTGGACTGTGACCTCTCGAAGGCGGGGACACACCTGGGCGAGGCTTGGTAGCCCTGGTCTCAGTGCCCAGAGTCCCTGAGTGCCCGCCAGGCCCCGGCCCCTGCATCTCCCCGTTCGCCCTGTGTGTCTGTCGCTCATGCCCCTTGTGGGGGCCAGGCCCTCCGGTCGCTGCCCCTCGCTGTCCTGGCACGCTGCGCTGCGAGCTCGCCCTCCCTTAGAGGACAAGCATCCGAAAGAGGCCCCGCTCCCGCCAGGTGTGCCGCCCCCCCTCTCCCCCCCTGTGTGTGTGAGCATCAGCCCAGGAAAGGGCAGGCGCCCTGTGGGGGCTGCGTGGAGTGTGTGCCTCTGTTAATGGGGACATTGGAGTATGTAGACACATGGGGGGCAGGGGCACTTCCAGCCTCCCAGCCCGGCTCCGATGTCCCTGCTTCCAGGGCTGAGGATCCAGAAACGGGGCAAGGCACCGCCCCTCCCCCCGTGATCTGGCTGCCAGCTGCATCCAGGCCTGCCATCCGCCAGGTGGCCCTGCGCGGGCTTGTGAAATGCCTGGCAGCAGGCGGGAGGCAGGGCTGGCAGCTGCTCGAACACTGACGCAGGTGGGACACCTGGGTGCCCGCTACCTGTGCACACAGACCTGCTCCTAACGAGCTGTCGCTGCTGCGGCTGCGGCTCCAGGCCTCGCCTCCGTGTGCCGTGTGGGCCAGGACGTGCTGTGGTGCCTCCCACTCTCCTGGCTTTGATGCCCATCACGGTGCCTGGCACAGGTCAAGTTCTGTAAGGGCTGAGGAATGCACTCGCCGTTCAGATTCCCCACCGGCTCAACTCTGCACCGGAGACCGGAGAGGCCAGGGAGCCTGCCCGCGCCCACCCACCCACCCAGGGACGGAGACGCGCTTCGCACCCTTCCTGCGCTCTGAGGGCTCGGGAATGTGAGGGCCTTCCTTCTGCCCTCAGCCCAGGGGGCCTCTGGTCACCAGTGCAGTCTCCCCTCGAGGGGTTTAGGGGTGTCCGCTGTTAGGGGGCCACGGTTTTCTAAAAGAACGTGCTCCTTCTTGAACCCTCTCACCCCCGCACTGGGCCTGCCCTTCGCCTCTCCCATGCCGGGCTGCTGCAGGGCGTCCCCCGTCCTGGCCAGGTCCTGGAGGCCCCAGCCCCCCAGCCTCGATGCTCCTCCTTAGTTCACAGTAGAGTAGTCAGAGATGCTGGGTGTTGGGGGACAAGGGTGCTGCCTGGTGACCCAGGGGGAACCCTCAAGCCTCCTCTTGCCTCTGCGCCCGGCCTCCTGGCTGTGACCAGGGGGGAGGGAGAAGAAGCAGGATGTGAGGCTGAAGCCGCCGCCTGGACTTGGAGCAAAGCTGCGTCCGAGCCGCGGTTGACTCAGCGTGCCCACCTGCCCGGCCGCGCCCGCTGCTCTGCCATCCCAGCAGCTGGCCTGGTGTCACAGCCAATTAGGCTTCAGAGGAGCGAGAGGGAGAGGTGACACGGCATATGAACCCCGCTGTCACGGGGCAGATGCGGGGCCCGGCGCTAATTAATCACCTGGACGAGGAGCGGTGACAGCACCGGGCACGGAGCAGGCGGCACCTGCGGGGACAGCAGGGGCTCCGCGCCGGCCGCCCCCTCGGCTGGCCTGTGGCAAGTTGTCACGAAGCTGTAGGGGTTAAAAGGGAGGGTGGGGAGGAGGGGGACTTTAAAAGCCGGATAATTACACAGCGTGCGGGTCGCAGGGCTGGACGGGCGCCAGCGGCCTCCCTCCCTTGGTGCTGGTTCTAGACGAGGTGGTGGATTCGCACAGGAGTGCGCCTGGGCCGGCCACTCCTCCTTTTCCTCCTCCACGTGGCTGCTCACCCTTCTTTGGATGGTCTGGGGGCGGGGGGGGGGGGGGTGTTCCCACCCCCAGTGCCACAGAGCCAACTCCTAGCTGCCTGTAACTCGCCTTCAATTTCACGGCCCCAGGGAACGCCCCAACCTCCAAGTCTACCCTCCAGAGAGCTCCGTGCCCTGAGTCCCCTCAGCCCAGGAGCCCAGGAGCTGGGCTGGACCGCTCACTGCCCACAGGGGCCCTGTTGCGGCTCCTCCCGTCCCCACACAGGGCTCGGTGCTAACTCCCACTTGCCAGTGTTTGCCGTATGATCCCAAATAAGGCGCGTTCTTCCCTCCAGGGGCTCAGGTCTGCTGGGCACACAGCGGGCAGGTGCAGCCTGGCAAAGCCCGGGATGGCACCCGAGGTGCCCCGAGGGCGAGGGCAGAGAAGAGAGCGCTGCCCCACCCCAGCCGCCGAGCACAGAGTGACCCTGTGTGGCCGACTTCTGCTTTTGCAGAAATCGCGGGTCCAGTCCTCAATTCTGTTAGTGCTCCAAGTAGTGGCCGGAGTGGCCGGTCAGCTGTGACCATGCTGTCCTGGCCACTGGCACGCTCACACCAGACAGGTGCCCCAGGGACCCGAGGCTGCCAGGGAAAGTGGCACGAGCTCCATGGGGACGTCAATTAGGGGGGTCCATTTGCTCCCAATTTGAGAGGCAGCAGCCTGTTACCCCTGTCAAGTCAAGCCCAGACTCTCCCTCGTGCCTGGAAGCGAGGCCATCTGGTGTCCGGCCTCGGTGACCTGCTCAGGGCGCTCCTGCCCGGGTCCCTGTGCTGAGTGCCAGCTCTCCTTCAGGGCCCACACCTCTGTCTGCACTCAGACCCCCTTTCCAGAGAGAGCCGAACAGCAGGCGCTGATGGGTCAGGAAAGGAAACCGCCCGGGGGGAAGGGAAGCCGGGCAGCTACGGGCAAGATTGGGAGATTCTGGCAAAACTCTTCAAGTTTTCAAATGTTGAATGGACAAAGCAGGGAGCTTCCGACCTCTCTCCACGTCCCTCACTGATGCACCAGCCACTTCTGCCCGGTGATCAGGACTCTGATTCCATGGCTCCAGGAGAGGGGAGCGCGCTCAGAGAAGAAAGATCTTTACAGCAATCTCCAGCCAAATGTTTAGATCTTGGAATTCCCCAAAGTATCTCAGCATTTCTAGAGAAAGTCTAAGAAAAATAGACAGAAACAGCTTAACAATAGTGTTTAAAAAGCTCAATAGGTGATACTTTTAAAAGTCAAAACTGGGATTTGTAGCTTAAAATACTACATGAAAAGTATCCGAGTTAAACAATGTGCCAGGGCAGCGGCTGCCGCTGTCACTGACCCGGACAGGGAGAGGAGCGGGCATCGTAGGCACCTGCCAGGGCAGCTACCCACCGACCGCTCCGGGTGGCACCTGTGGTGGTCACCTCACAGGACAATGGCTGCACTAGAGCAGTGGTTGGTAAACCGCGGCTTGCGAGCCACATGATGTGCTCTGTTGACTAATGAGTTTGCCGACCACTGCACTAGAGGAATATGCACTTGATTTTATTTGTTTGTTTTTAAGTTACATGTATTGGGGTGACGTTGGCTAATATCCACATATAAAAGCCTAATATGCGAAGCATCCCCTCAGGAGTTTGACCAACTGAGAGTTCAATCGCTCGCTATGATGTGCGCTGACCACCAGGCGGCGACGCGGAATGAAGGTAGGCCCTGGCTGGCAGCTGGCAGCCTCTAGGGACCCTACCTGTGCACAAATTTCATGCACTAGGCCTCTAGTAACATTATATAAGAACTAGAGCCTTGGTGCATGAAATTGTGCATGGGGAGGGGCTCCCTCAGCCTGGCCTGCACCCTTTCACAATCCGGGACCCCTCAGGGGATGTCTGACTGCTGCAGGATTGGGCCTAAACTGGCAGTTGGACATCCCTCTTGCAATCCGGGACCTCTGGCTCCTAACTGCTTACCTGCCTGCCTGCCTGATTGCCCCTAACCACTCTGCCTGCCTGCCTGATCACCCCTAACCACCTCTGCATCGGCCCCCACTGCCGCAGCTTCGTCCAGAAGGACATCCAGAATGACATTCGGAAGGTCATTCGGTTGTCTGGTCTAATTAGCATATTATGCTTTTATTATTATAGACTAGCGGCCCGATGCATGAAGATTTGTGCAAGAATAGGTCTTCCTTCCCCTGGCTGCCGGCACCGCCTTTGCTCCAGTCCGGAGACGCCTTCTGCCTCTCGCCTTGTTGCGTCAATTTGCATATTCCCTCCTTATTGGCTGTGGGTGCTGCCATCTTTGTCGCAGAGTTATGGTTAATTTGCATATTCTATCTTCATTAGATAGGATATGCTTTTTAAAGACAGCTGGAATTGAATTCAAGTGCCCTCTATGTTGTGTGACTTTGAGCTACCTTCTCTTATTCAGCTAATACTTCTCAAACACACACCCACCCACAGTCACTCACACTTGCACACTCACATTACACTCATACACTCACTCACACTCACACACCTGCACATACACTGGCACACTCACATTCACATACCTGAACACTCACACCTGCACAGTCACACGCACACACACCTACACCCATGCACACTCATACTCGCACACTCCCTCAGTTTTACACACTCACGCACACTTGCACACTCACCCACATGCTCACTCACACTCGCACACTCATTCACCGTGCTCCCACAGTCAGACCCCCCGTGAGGACATGGGTGCCCAGCTCCAGCAGCACTGGCCGTACAGTGGGATGTTCTGGTCATGCTCTGGCCACGGAGCTTCCATTCAGTGGCAAGTGCCACTCACGTTCTCCGGCCAGCGTGGTGTGGTGGCCTCGGTAAAGTGGGTGACAGTGCGCACCCGGGCCCATCATCCCTATGGGACAGGCCACTCGGAGCAACGCCATCCTGTACATGCTGAACTTTGACTTTTGACCCTGTTTTGGATGAACTGGTGCCCAAATTCCAGTGTCACGATGACATCTGTAACACCTTTGGTGAGGGGTGAGTAGACCAGTGTTTGCTCTACTGGAAAGAAAGAGTTGATCAGTTAAAATTTCCCTCTTCCTGTTTCAAGTGTCTGGTTAGTTTCTTTTAAAAATCATTTTCCTTGTACTTGATGTGGAACACGGATGCAGGTGCTAGGGAGATGCAGAAAAACTCTGCACCTGCACTGTCTTAGCTGGGATGTGCATGGCTGCATGAGCTGTGTGTGTGTGTGCATGTGTGAGTGGAACATTAGGTATGTGTCAGTGTGCATTTGCATGTGTGTGAGTGTGTGCATGCATGCAGGTGTGTGTGCACGTGTGAAGGTATATGTACTGATATATATGAGTGACAATGGAAGTATGATTGTATGTGCATGAGTATGACAAGTATGTGAGTGAGAGTATGTGTGTGTATGTGTCTGTGTGTAGTGACTGAGGATGAGAGTGTTTGGGTATGTGCACACATGTGTAACTGACTAGGCATGCATGTCTGTTTGTGTGACCCTGCATGTGTGTGTGTGTGTGTGTGCATGTGTGTGTGGTGAGGGCACCATGGTGTCTCCCACAGGACAGACCGGTGGCCAGATGTGTGCTCACAGCAGGACAGCAAGTCTGGGGATAAAGGGGAAAGGCAGTCAGCCCTCGATATGTCTCCAAGTGACGTTTGTGGACAGATATTTTTCTACCTAGTTTGCCTTTAAATACAAAATCAAAGTAAATGAAATAAAACAAAAAACAGGGAGGATTGGTCTGAAAAATATATCCCAGAAAACAGAAGCCAGCAGTGATAAAATAAATTAGTTGACAAGCTGAATCTTGACAAAATGTAAACAGCAAACACGACTAACTTCAGCGGCCTGGGGTGTGTGTGTGGGGGGGGGTCAGCGGGGGGCAGTGGGGGCGGGGGTGCACCAGGCTCTGCTGAGAAGCTGAGATGGGCAGGGACAGGGTGGGATCAGGACCAGCCTCCCTGCCCAGATGCATCCAGAAGCTGCGTAAGGTTTCCTCTGAAGGGCGAGGGCTCCATCTTGTGGTCACACTCAGAACTGAAGCCCCTCTGCTGACATTCCAACCGGGCTCAGGGCGCAAGGCAGGACCAGAGGGTGCCTCCAGTCTGCAGCCCCTGCCCTCCCCTGTGAGATAATAGACTTTGTTTATATGTTGGTCTCTTCCCCTGGTTCCTGGCACAAGCTCCTGGATCTTTAGCAATCTCTTGGGTGACAGAAGTGACCCTGGCTGGGCCCCGGAATAGTTTCTGGTGGGGACTGGTCACCAAAAGACCAGCTGTGAGGAGAAGCTTGGACTCTCCAGCTCCAGCCCCCTCTCCGGAGGACCGGAGGGCTGGGGATTGAGCTCACGGTGGATGGTGGCTGTGTGGTGGGGCCTCCAAAGGAAGACCACAAGCTCGGGCTGGGGAACGCAGAGGGCGGCACCCCAACTCCGTGGGCAAGAGGCTCTGTGCTCAAGACCCTCTGGGTCTCACCTGGGGCCGCTCCCCCTCTGGCTGTTCACATGAAACCTTCATGACATCCCTTTGTGCAGCAGACTTCACCATAGCGCTTCCCTGAGTTCTGCCAGCTGCTCTGGAAAATGTAGAACTAAGAAGGGGTCACAGGCAACTCCAACTTATAGCCACGGATAGAAATTGTGGGCAACCTGGGACCTACCACTCGGTGGGGGCATCTGTGGTGGAGATGGTGGCTGAGCCCCTAACCTGTGCGTCTGTATTAACATCAGGCAGTGTCAGCCCTGCAGCAACCTGTAGGCCACCAGCGGGTGCTGCAGGAGGTGCTGCTGTGGAGACCCACATGCACCCAGGGTCAGGTGTGAGTACTGGGAGACCCACACGCACCCGGGGTCAGGTGTGAGCACTGTGGAGACCCGCATGCACCCGGGGTCAGGTGTGAGCACTGTGGAGACCCACACGCACCCAGGGTCAGGTGTGAGCACTGTGGAGACCCGCATGCACCCAGGGTCAGGTGTGAGCACTGGGAGACCCACACGCACCCGGGGTCAGGTGTGAGCACTGTGGAGACCCGCATGCACCCAGGGTCAGGTGTGAGCACTGTGGAGACCCACATGCACCCAGGGTCAGGTGTGAGTACTGGGAGACCCACACGCACCCGGGGTCAGGTGTGAGCACTGTGGAGACCCGCATGCACCCGGGGTCAGGTGTGAGCACTGTGGAGAC
This sequence comes from Plecotus auritus, assembly GCF_963455305.1. Classification (NCBI taxonomy): domain Eukaryota; kingdom Metazoa; phylum Chordata; class Mammalia; order Chiroptera; family Vespertilionidae; genus Plecotus; species Plecotus auritus. The sequence continues at coordinate 2,436,555 of NC_137778.1, read as the reverse complement.
CCACATGCACCCGGGGTCAGGTGTGAGCACTGTGGAGACCCACACGCACCCGGGGTCAGGTTTGCGTGCTAGGAGACCCGCATGCACCCAGGATCAGGTGTGAGTGCTGTGGAGACCTGCACACACTCAGGGTCAGGTGTGAGTGCTGTGAGACCTGCACACACCTGGGGTCAGGTGTGAGTCTGTGAGACCTACACACACCTGGGGTCAGGTGTGAGTGCCGTGGAGACCTGCACATACTCAGGGTCAGGTGTGAGTGCTGTGAGACCTGCACACACCTGGGGTCAGGTGTGAGTCTGTGAGACCTGCACACACCTGGGGTCATGTGTGAGTACCGTGGAGATGTGCACACACCTGGGGTCACGTGTGAGTACCGTGGAGATGTGCACACACCTGGGGTCAGGTGTGAGTTTCATGGAGATCTTCACACACCCAGGGTCATGTGTGAGTGCTGTGGAGATCTGCACACACCTGGGGTCAGGTGTGAGTGCCATGGAGATCTGCACACACCCAGGGTCATGTGTGAGTGCCATGGAGATCTGCACACACCCAGGGTCATGTGTGAGTGCCATGGAGATCTGCACACACCCAGGGTCATGTGTGAGTGCTGTGGAGATCTGCACACACCTGGGGTCAGGTGTGAGTGCCATGGAGATCTGCACACACCCAGGGTCATGTGTGAGTGCCATGGAGATCTGCACACACCCGGGGTCAGGTGTGAGCACCGTGGAGACCCACATGCACCCGGGGTCAGGTGTGAGTGCTGAATCAGGGAGTGGCTTTTCCTTTCCCACCTGCAGACCTCCTCTTCTCCCTCCAAAGGTGGCTCTTGTTCCTGCTGGCGGTCACCAGGGTGAAGCTGTGGGGTCTCCGGTAATGGACACTGGATGGGAAGGGAGGTCAGAGGTCCACAGTGATCAGGAGAGGACGGGGAGACTGACAGCACTGTGGTTGCTGGGGAAACCAAGTATCATGTTAAAGGCAGCTCTACCTACACACGGTCTAAGTAACAGTAAGTGAGGCAAAGAGCACAGCGGACTCGGCCTTGGTGGCCCCAGCTCATAGCCCGTCTTATTTTACTTAGTGCCCCCACCTGCATCCTGTCACTTCCACTCCTGCAACTATTTTGAGACAAGTTATATCATCTATACTAATAAAGGGTAATATGCTAATTAGACCGGATAGACCGGACATCTTCCGGACGTCCTTCCAGACAAAGCCACGGAGGTGGAGCCAAGGCAGAGGTGGTTAGGGGCGATCAGGCCAGCAGGGGAGAACGGTTAGGGGCGGCTGGCGAGCACTGCTGCCGCAGCACAAGCCTTTCCCAATCGAGACACATTGGGCTCAAGCCCGCAGCAGGCGCAGTGGGGCCGGGATGAGCGGGAGTGGCAGGTAGGAGCTATGGGCAGCGTTGGACTGCAGGTTTTGGCCTGATCCCTGCAGGCCACCCAGAGGGAAGCCACCTGTTCACCAATTTGTGCACTGGACCTCTAGTTTCTATTTAAATGCTTTAGAAAATACCTCTAAATATAGACTCTTTGAAAAATAGAACGTAATATCATTGTCATACCCCCCAAATGAACAATAATTCTTTAATATCATCAAACATTCCCCCCGTGTTCGCATCTCTCCCACGGTCTCATAACTTCTCACAGTTTGTTTTGAATAGAGGTCCGCACAGAGCCACGTGGGGTGGCTGCCTCGCGCCTGTCAGCGCTCGTCCCCAGCCCCCTTACGTCTTTTTCTCCCGTGACCTGCGGAGAAGCGAGGCGGGTCGTGCTGCGATTTTGTCACAGGCCGGGGCTTCTGTCCCCTTCGCATGGTGACGTGTCACGGTGTCTCCTGAGATGAGGTGAGACCTAGGAGGCGGGCACTTGTGTGCATGTGTCCCACGGAGGACACTGTGTCCACTCACCTGTCCCTGGTGGTTCTCGCCCGGACCCTTAGCTCTGAAGGGCCATCTCTGATGGTCCAGGCCGCACAGCCGGGCACCGGCAGGGCACCTGATGCTCTGCACGCGCTCCGCTGCTTGTTCACCCAGCCGCCGGCAGCGGCGTGGCAGTCAAAAGTCACCCCACGCTCCCTGTGCTGACTGGGCACGAAGGTCCTTAATGTCCCTGCTTTGCTTTCCTAGGCTGGAGAATGAGCACCGCGGGGCGCACCCGTCCTCTCTGTCTGTCTCTGTCCCGCCGCCCCCTCAAGGCCTCGCCTGAACCGCCCAGCAGTTCCCGGTGCCAGCCTCCCGCGGACCAGGTCAGTCAGGCTTCAGTATTCACACGTCTCCCCGCGATTCAGAGGGCAGCGAGGCTGGAAGCCTGCACCTTGAACAGCCCGTGGAGTCTGGCCCCACGCTGGTCTCCTTCTCTGGCCTTTCAAACCGCCCCCTGCCCCAGACCTGGCTTCGCCGACTGGGCGGGGAGGGCGGGCGGCACCGCTGGGCTGAAAGCTCCCGGTGACTCTAATGCCCGGGTCCCGCAGCCCCGGTGGCCACAGCCCCGAGCGCAGGGCCAGGAAGCGATTGTCCTGGGACAGTGGTCGGCAAACTCCTTAGTCAACAGAGCCAAATATCAACAGTACAAGGATTGAAATTTCTTTTGAGAGCCAAATTTTTTAAACTTAAACTTCTTCTAACGCCACTTCTTCAAAATAGACTCGCCCAGGCCGTGGTATTTTGTGGAAGAGCCACACTCAAGTGGCCAAAGAGCCGCATGTGGCTCGCGAGCCGCAGTTTGCCGACCACAGTCCTGGGAGATAAAGTCACCGAGATGCTCACCTCCGACGTTCGCGTGCGGGAAGCCACCCTGTGGTCCTGACCGGGCAGGGCGTGGCCTCTGGGGGCAGTTTTACAAATTTCCACTCCCTGGGCTCTGCTCTCCAAGACTTTAACCCCCCTGTCTGGCCGGGGCTCCGAGTTCTAGAGCAAGTCCGGTGAGGACCGGCAAGCAGCAGTGACGGGACGGTAAGAGCAATAATGTGTGCCCACAGGAGCTGAACGGGGCCCGAGAAGATGTGTGCACGGGGCTGGCGTTCCGTGTGCCGGCGTCTCCGTGGCTGGTGGCTGGTGGTAGGTCTGCACCCGCGGAGCTCTTGGTGGCGGACAGGAGCCCTCCCTCCCACCCTCCTGCACTCTCTCTGCGAGCCCAGGCCTCGCTCTTCTCAGAACCCATCAGCGAACGGGGGGGGGGCGTCTGACGGCCATCGCACCAGGAGTCCTGTCGGCTTTGCGGGTAGGGACGAGGGCTCTCTTCCCATTAAGTGTTTGGGGTGACATTGGTCAATAAAACTGTATGTTCAGGCGTACAGTTCTCCACACCATGTAACATTGCACAGTGCTCACCACCCAAGTCACGTCTCCTTCCGGCACCATATGCACAGGTTCTTCATGTCCCGAAATGATGGACAGTCAGCCCGCAGCTTGGCAAAGCTCTGCCCAAACAGGTGGGAAGTGCTCACACAGAAAGGCGGAGGGCCCGGCCCGGCCCCGTTCCACATGGAAGCGTGACGCCCTCTGCAAGCGTCATGTCCCTTCCTGGCCTGGAGACGGAGCTGCCGCGCCACTCTTTGTTTTATTCAGGATTTTACCAGATTTCTGCTCACTTATTTAAGAAAGCGTCACAGCCCTGGGCTGCTGCCCTGTCCCCCCGCCCCCCCCCCCTGTCCCCCCCCCACCCCCGCCCGGCCAGGTCCCAGGTCAGCACATCTCACAATTGGGATCCTGGCTGGACATGCGAATTTCTGATAGCTTTCGTCTCGAACCCTGGGGCCGGGGCATTTATATAATCTATATAGTTACATGCGGATTGATGGGTTATATACACTGAGTGGCCAGATTATTATCATCTATTATGGATACATGTACTTACTTTATTAATTTCTTATTTTAATTTTATTTTAAAGTGAGCTCCTTTGGACTTTATACTTCATATTACAACTCTGGTTTGATGGCTATTTTGGATTTCTGTGCACACGTAGCTACAGTCCACTCTGCAGCGAAGGGAGCACAGAATAGTCATTATTGAAAGGAGTGCCAGGGGCGATGAGAGCAATTCCATAAGGTGTCCACTGGAGGGCACCAGAAGCTCACCCAATGGGGCAGGCGCCTGCAGACCCATTTCTGCCAAGTGGAATCAATAGGGATGCAAATTGCTACTAATGTTACCCAAGCAGGGTCTCCGCCCCCAGGGTCTCCTCTCCTGTCTTCTGTCTCACACGTGGGTCTTCCCTGAGGTTCAGTGTCCAGAACACGCAGGCCCGGCATCTGGAAGAATCCAGGGAGACCACACGCTCCACGTGTGTGGAAGTTCACCCCGCAGCCCCAGGGCGAGTGTTAGAGCTGGAGCAGAGGCCGAAGGTGAGACACTCCAGTCCTGGGGAGGACAGTGGGAAGATAAAGATAAAGATAAGATTCGGGGCGCTTCCTTGGGGGGACACCGGGTGACCGGCAGGCAGGGGGCAGGATGGGGAGGGAGCGTCTGGACGTGTTAGGCAGTGACTTTGTGTTACATGGACGATCAGGGTGTTTATAATATAAACAGAGGAAATAATAAGCCAGTCAGACCCAGAGTGGGCCCTGCCCAGACCCGCGTGGGCGGGGATTGTCAGCCAAGCGCCATGCAGTTGGGACAGGACACGCGCTGCTGAAAGGAAGCGTGAGCGGGAAGGACAAGGCCAGCTTTCCCAGGCTCTGCTCCCCAAGGCCACCTGCTGTCCCTGCATGGGGCGCCTGGGCTGCTAGGAACCAGTTTTTAAAAGCTAATGTAAGACCCGAGGGGTGGGCGTCTGAGTGTGGACTGAAGCGACGTGGAGCTTCGGGGCAGCATCCTCCAGGGGCGGGTGCCCATGCAGGGTCTCAGTGCCCCGCCCCCCCCCCACCTGCCTGACCACGCCACCCACCCGGCTGCTCCCAGGGGGAGGCAAAGGGCCCTCCCTCCAGGCAGAGGGCAGATGAAGGGCCCTCCCTCCAGGCAGAGGGCGGACGAAGGGCCCTCCCTCCAGGCAGAGGGCAGATGAAGGGCCCTCCCTCCAGGCAGAGGGCGGACGAAGGGCCCTTTCAGGACCAGGCCCCAGCAGGAGTCTCCTGGCTTCCCCTGTTCCAGGTCAGGCTTTAGCCAGGAACAGCCACTGGCGTCCAAGGGTTCATGGCGGCGGTGGCCACAGGGTGGTCTTGCTCCCTAGGGACCATGTGGCGATGTTGGAGATTGTCCCGAGCAGCGGGAGCATGTAGTGGGCAAATCCACCGTTCCTCCCTCAGCAGCAGAAGGTTACCGGCCCCAAGGACAGTCGTGTGAGTTGAGTCCTTGGTGATATTGGACCCGACCCCATCTTCTCTGCGGCTCGAACCCAGGGCCGAGGGGCCAAGAAGGACGTGCGGCCGGAGCTGGAAGTGCTGACTGTGGCCCCGCAGAGGAAGGCTGGGAGCGACCGGGGCCTCCCTGGGAACCACCAGCCCCCGGAGCCTGTGCTGGTTTCGGAAGGCACTGCTGGTCCGTGATCTTCCCTGGAAATAAAGCCTTTCTGTGGGCCTCTCATGGCTACTTGAATTCTATGTCCTTCTGATAACCACCTCTTTTCCATTTATCATGGTCCCCCCTGCACACAGGTGCTGAGCGGAGCCCAGGAACGCGGCCCGCTTCCTGCACATCTCCTGCTCGCGAGGGGCTCATGGCTCAGGGGGAGCCGGCCTCGCTATCCCTCACCCTCGGGTGACAACATGGGAGCTGGAAGGCTCTGGCAGGTTCTTGCCCGGAGCTCAGGTGAGGAGGTGACTGGGATGAGCAGAATGAGCAGGGCCAGGAGGGCGGGGCCAGGAGGGCGGGCAGGGTGACGGTGATGGAGGCAGAGCCATGGGAACTGGGCGTGGAGCTCAAAGAGCCAGGGTGTGTGCTGGTGACGTGGGAGGGAATCTGGGGGCCAGGCAAGCCCCACTTGGAGACCAGTCACGTGTTTGGTCTTTCTCCCGAGCTCTGCGGGGGCAGGGCCTGCACGGGTGGGTCTTCATGAGATCCCATTTCAAAGTGCAAATGGTCACATCCTGAAATTGAAAAACAAAAGCTGAACTCATTTAAAACCTGGTTTTTAAAAACAACTAGCTGATTGATTAACTTTAAAGGATCTAATTAAACCACCGTGGCTTTGACCTCCCAGCAGTCAGAGAAGGGGCTGAATTCAGACACATGCATTTCCCGTGCACAGAGCAGGCTGCGTGCGCACAGGCCGGCTGGGGCTTTCCTGCGGTGGTTCCTAAGCCATATTTCTTTGGAAGATCAGTTGAATATTTATGTGCGTGTGTTTTTGATGTTGTGAAAATTCCCAATTCTCACTGTGCCTTCCAGGTTTTCTAGGGCTTTGCACATACACTCCTCAGAGCGTGGAGTCAGTAGCTCATTGTATAAATTCTCTATGGTTTGGGCCATCTAGCTTTCTTGTCCAAAATGGGGTTTTTAACCAAGTTTTCGCTTCCTTCTTGTCTCATTTCTATAGCTGGTCAAACCTAGCCCGCCAGATTTTACCTCTGTCCCTCATCTGTCCAGCACGGTTGCAGTGCCTGGGGAAATTTAGGCTACAAACACTCCAGGTCAGCGATCCTCAGCCAGCGTGCCACAGGAATTGCCAAAACGTGCAATACCTGACTATTTAGTCAGGGGCCCTGACCTCTGGTCCCTTAGATCACCAAACACAGGAGTGACAGCAGCCTGCACAACAGTAGCCATCCAATGGGAATCGATCAGAAGTCTACCTAATTTTTTTGTAGATCGGCAAAACATCTATTTTTTGGTAAGCTGCTGAACGTTAGCAAACATGGTGCCGTGAGATGAAAAGGGTTGAAATCGCGCTCCATGTGGCTACCACCAGCCACACCCTCTGTGGCACGGGCTGCGGGGAGGGTGGGGGAGCGGGGTGTGCAGTAGGAGGCCGGTGCAGTTATTGTGGCCTTTGAATCACTGGCGACTGTCCTTCGAGAAGCGATTGCGTTTGTCCTGCAGTGGGGGCTGCCAGGGCCGCGGCCATCCGCCCGCCCGGTCTGTAGTTTTATGGGAACACGGCCACGCTCACGGGCTCACACCGTCTATGGCGCTTCCGTGTTACAGGACCATGAGCTGTAAACCTGACGTATTTCCTCGCTGACCCTTTACGAAAAGAGGTTGCCGACTCCCATTCTGGAAAGTGGAAGAAGCCATTTCTACGTTTTTTGTGTAAGAACATCTGGTGGGAACGGTTCATGCCCTGCCTCTCCACGGCCACCTAAAAGGCCCGCACTTCCCAGGGGTCAGGCTAGACCCTGCAAAGGCCTGATCAACCTCAGCAAATGTCACAGAGCATTTACACATGTCCCTTGTTGCGGACAGGGCCAGCGGGTTCTCGACTTCGTGCAGGAAAAACGTCACGACACAAGTCCAGGTGGCCATGAGGGAGCTGATCGAAGCTGAGGATGTCAAACAAGGAAGGGCCTCGCATGGAAGAAGCAACGGGAGAGCCCAGGCTGGGCCCCTCGCCCTCTGGGAAGTCAGAGCAAAGGGGCTTGGAGTCAGGTCAGGGGGAGCCTGGGGGGAGGTGCCGCTGCCCATGCTCCCTGGTTGCAAGCCTGGTGGGTCCTTTGGGGTTAGGAGGTGCCTTTGGGGGAGGAAGTGGGGGGAGAGGAGGGAAAGGGACTGGCGCGGGCTGCCCTCCAGAGGGAGAGCAGGCCCTGGTCCTTTGTCTTGAGGCGTTTATTTCTCCTTTGCAGGCGGGAACCTTAGGGCCGTGGGCTCCTCCAGGGCCGTGGTCTCCACCGATGGGTCAGTGTCAGGGCAGGGGGTCGTCAGTCATCACCGCTGGTCCTGGTGCCGCCCTGGAGCTGAAACTCAACGGAGGCCTAGCTGTCCGTCATCATCACCTTCTGCATCCGCTGTGCACTGCTCTGCAGTGTGTTCCTTCAGCTCTCTGCCTCAGTGTCCCTGTTCCACTCGTCCTGGCTCGCTGGCCCATCTCATCCCCCCTCAGAGGCTTCCATCCTTGAAATCTTTAGGGGTGACGAGGGAGGACAGTCTGTCTTCCGTCACGGCTTCCTGCTGACAAGGGCTGTGGTCCCCGCCTGTGGGGTGTGGCAGTCTCTCCCGCCTGATCTATGGGGACCAGGGAGTGGGATCCGAGACTGGGACAGAGGGCTGTTAGCTGGTGGTTCTACAGTCGGTAGGCTGGGTGGAATAAGCTGAAGTAGCTTTTTTATAGGATTGTTGTATCATTTCAGAAGCAAAGTTGGTAGGTTGCCTCATATTTCATTGCCTCCATTATTTAGTCCCGAAAGGAAGTGAGTTCCGTTAAATTGTTGAAGCTGCTTTGGGACAGTGGTCGGCAACCGGTGGTCCGTGAGGTCGGAAAGGTTAGCGGCCGCTGCCTCGGAGGTGCTGGTGCCGGGGGGCTTCCGCTTGGGGCCTGAGCAGTGTACACAGCGGTCGGTGTTTAATCAGGAGCCTGTCTGTGGGAACAGAAGCAAAGCCCAGGGCCAGTGACCACAGCGCATCGGAGCCCGCTGTCCGCCGACAAGGCTTCGAGGGTCGTGGCTGGGACGAACGTACGCATGACGCCTGACGCCTCCTCACCTGCAGGTGGAACATCTTGGCGACGTCCTCCCATGCCCAGGTGAGTTCCAGGTGGCTGGCCTGCATCAGTGGCTCTCAGCAATTCCAGGTCAAAGGAGCGGGGAATGAAGCTGAGTGGAGGGTGGAAGACAGCCACAGGAGTCAGGAACCCGCTCAGTTCACAGGGACAAACAAAACGGTAAACTTCGAAGACAACCAATCGCACTAGAGTCCAATATTCGCAACTGGCCGTTGTGATTTCCATCAAAACACAATTTCCCCCTGAAATAGTTTTTATCAGAGACTCTAGTAGGCCTGGTTCTAGTCTGGCCAGGTTATTTGTATAAAAACACAAGAAGAGCCACTGATCATACAGGCTTTTTCAAAGTGGCTTTGCTGGAATTTCACTCACCGGAGTCTTTAGATTGAGCCTTAGTCAGCCCCTCAGGGCACAGAAGCCAAGCCACGCAGTTGCCTTCTGGCTTAGCCTGCAAGGGTCTGGATGGATCCCTCAAGTTTTTGAGGCCCCCAAAATCTCTGGGGTCCTCTCCTTGCCATGTCTCAGGAAAGCAACCTTTGTTCCTTACCAGAAAGACTGCCATGAACCCTGACCGGCACGGCGCCAGGCCGCTTCTCCCCAGGACTTTAACTGAGATTAAAGTCAGCCTCAATGCCTTCGGTCCTTCTGGAGACACCCAGAGCTCAGCATGTCTCTCTTCGTCCTGACACTCCAGTCGGAAACTTCGTGGATAAAACCACAGCTGGAAACTGGTTTTCTGTGTCCTGTTGTGAAGAGGACAGATTCTTACTGGACTTATGCAAATAAATATATTGTCATGAAAATAATGCTCCCTTACTGAGAGTTGCCAAATGGTGGAGAGGATACGTAGGGAGAAAAATATAAATGCTTCAATGTTGCTAAAGGATGTAATTACCAAATTGTCTAGGGAAATACAAACGAGCTTCCTTACATTTGGAAAACAGAAAGGCTTTTTAAACAATCAGCAATATTTTGAACAGTCATAAGAATGATGATTATTCTCAATTCACTTAGTTTCATATAATTAATTTTTGTTTGTCTTGATTATTTGCCAGTATTTACATGAATCCAGTTATCTCTCGGAGTTCCATAAATCTTCATTCAAAGAGATGACCTGCTCGGAGACCTGTAATTTAGAATAAGTTAGCATCCTTTCCACAAAGCTTCCCAAAGATGTGACATATTTCAAACGCATCAGAGCAAAACGATGACGGCCTAGAAATGACAAAACTTAGAGTGATACAGTTATAGCCCAGCTGGTGTGGTTCAGTGCTTGAGCGTAGACCCACGCACCAGGAGGTCACTGGTTCGATTCCCGGTCAGGGCATGTGCCCGATTGCAGGCTCATTCCCTGATACGGGGCATGCAAGAGGCAGCCCATCGATGTTCCTCTCTCATCCATGTTTCTATCGCTCTCTCGTTCTCTTCCTTTCTCTCGCTCTAAAGTCAATAAAAACATATTTTTTAAAAAAATGACTTACTAGTGTCACTGACTGGACACCTGCTGCCCCTGAGAGTTTCCTATCTGTACTTGGCTTTGAATCTTGGTAAGTTCCTCTCTAGAGCAGACTGAAATTTCTAGAGCATTCATTTTAATAAAAGTATATGTACATAAATAGAATAGTTATTATTATTAATTTTTATTTGACAAAGGTTCCCATGTAATTTTTCAAGCATATCAGATAGGCACGATTAGTTCAAAAGAAACTTAGGAGAGAGAATAAATCCTTGAGATATTCCAGGGCCCACTGGAAAAAGTCATTTCTTGGATAAAAATCTCTTAAAATTTTAATTTTGGGAAGGTTGTCAAATATGCTTAACCAAAAGATCATATTATAAATTCTTTGTAAATCCAGGTGAAGCAAACACACATTTTATGCTAATAACTCTAAAAGACATCAATCAAACTTAAATCTGTTTTAATATCAAATGATTAAACAGACCACAGGATTCTGTTTAATCTATGTAAATATTTAATTTTTTAGGCCAATAAAATATTACACCTTGTAATGCTATCTTGTAAGAAATATGGCCCTGATTTATCTTCATAGAAAAGAAACAGCATGTGGTCAGGCGGCTGCTGCTGAATTTCCCAGAGCAAACAGGGTGTGGGGGGTGGGGAGAGGGTGAGAGCTGTGCACGCGGCTGACAGCACATTTTCCAGGAAGATTCCCCTAGGGAGGTGGAGGCGACTGGAAAAGGCCCCAGTCCATTTTATAAATAACCCAATGGGAGACAGTAAGACCTGGATGACCTATTAGGAAACAGGTGACCAAAGAGTCCTCAGCCAATGAGGAACCGGAAGAGGGACTAAATAAACAGGCTGTCCCCTGCCCCACGGTGATCCTGTACAATGGGCGCCTGCTCTCGAGAGTGCTATTAAAAGTCTCATTTCGCCATGCTTAGTCCATCATTTGACAGGTGAGCCATTTTCTCACAATCTGGAGGCAGGAAACACTCCACACATAATACACAGATAGCACAGATTACACAAGGACCATACACATGAAGACTACATATATGAAGACCACACACATAATTCAAAGTACTAGTTTTTATAGAGAAGACAAGATTTTGATGAAAACTTCAATGTGAATGCTCAGTGGAAACAAAGGAAGTCTGGGCTCCAATCGACGGGATTAAGCAACAGGAGAGGCTTGGAAGATGCTCCCCAGAAATGATGTAGAAAAGCGGTGAGCCTGGGTGGGTTGCTTTGGCTCACTGAAAAGTCAGAAACCCCAGTGGCATAAGATGTGACATGACAACAGTGGGTTTGTCAAAATTAATGTCTAGAAATAGGAGGAGAAAGCGTGTTTGTGGATGTGTTTGCCCCATGTCCTGAAGGTGGCCTTACCAATGGCCAGGACATTGGCTAGACGCCCTGGGAATGGATTTAACCCGACTCAGGCAGGGGACTCAACTCCAGTCAAACAAGCAAGAGAGAAGGGTCCCTTCAGATGTCAGGGGTGATCAGGTCCTGATTTACTGGACCTCATCATCCAGGTATCACCTGGGGACAGCGTGTGGGCAGGTGACTCCATGTCCAGAGAGCAGGTTTACCTTCCATGTCAACATTGACCAGAAGCGTCTTGCTGAAGATGCATTTTGATGACAGATTTATTCCACAGCTGACAGGTAGGTGTCCCCCCCACTCCCAGACCATGAGAAGGGGGAGTGTAATGAAAACAGTTCTGGGTCCCACCAGAGGCAATGAAACCAGAGAGAAATCAGGTTGGGGAAGGAGGACTGGAGCCTAACTAGGGTTTTCTTAAAACTTTTACAACCTTCACAACCTTCTACAAATCTTTCTACAGTTTTTACAAACCTTTTACCCATTCAGAAATAACCACCAGTAGAATAACTCAATTTCAATTCTTGTCCTGCAGAAATGTATCTTTATATATTATGCCTTCTTTTATTAAAACCATACCATTTTTTCCAATTTAATTTAAACTTTTAACTTTTAGAAACCTCAATTTCCAATGATACCCAAAAAGGTAGACAACCAGTGTGAAAGCCATGTCCCGAGTGGTTCAGGGTTCGGGCTCTGGAGAAGGGCTGAGTGCAAATGACAGAGACAAGACAAGAAATAATAATTTGGACATTGCGGGGCCAGGCGGGAGCCCAACACAAGAAGAAGGACTCCCCTTCTCCCCTTGTGCTCAGGCCTTGCCATCCTTTTATTCAGTTTGGGACACACCTACAGCCCTTAGGCAGGCAATTTCCAGTAACAGACAGACTATCTTACCAGTAAGGATTTACATGACTATCTGGTGGGGAAGTTGCTTCAGCTACCATTGTCTCCACTAAACAGTGGGTGTACAGCCCTGACCTTTGCCAGGACTCAAGGGTCACCAGCATTCTGGGCTCCTTGTCCACACCTCTCTGCTAGTGAAGACAATAGGTGGCTTCCCACAAACCAGCATTTCTTAGATTGATGCTTATTAACACATTCTAAACACACTCTCACTTCCAAGAAACACATCTTCAACAAAGCACAAGTCATTACATCAGCAGCTTCAAATCCACTTTACAGACTTGGCAATAAAAAACCAAAAGCAGGCAGACTTAAGACTTGTATAGCTATCAATGTTTCAGCATTTTGTGTTATTTCAAAATAACTAGATATTCAATAATTTTCAAATTTACTAATTTAAAAAGGAAAAGTTGAAGTTGTTAGGGGCAGGAGGGAGAAATAGAATATTGGGGACCAGCTATAGTTATGCTATTTTAATCATGCTCTGTTAACTGTGATTGTTTTGTTCTGATTAAAGAAAACACATTCTGACCTGGCTGGGAGCTGTGGGCCTGGGAGTTAGCCTGGAAATTTGGCCCATTCTTCTTATCTGAGAACTGCCTATCATCAAAGAGAAATTAACAGCCTTGTTGCCCAAACAGTGGAGTCCCAAGGGGCCTGCCCTTTGTAACCCCCAGCACGCATTGCCTGTAACCATTAAACCCATTCATATTCCTTCTGCCTACTTCCCCATGTACTCTTTGTCCTACCCAATATAAGCAGCTGGCTTATGTGTGTTGGGGGGAGAGTAGAGCAGATTTTTGTGGATGACCTGCTGCTCTCCCATGCAGCTGGCAATACTGGAAAAGAAAGACACTTAATTAAATATGATTCAACCTTGTCTGCTTAATTGTCTCAAGTATTGATAACCCCTTCATTGTCCAGTTTCAAAATAAGTTAAATTGATTTGCTTAGGTGGCTAAACTTTTTTCCCTTTTTGATAAAGATCACCTTCCAGAAATTTGTATTTCAAAGGTCCTAGGACTTTGGTTTCATAAAGCCAATTATTTATCAGCCTTTTGAGCTGCATAAGGGAGTTCTGGGGAAGGTAAAAGGATTTGGTGGGCTGAATTGCTCTGTGAAGACTGCATTGAAAACAAGGACAGTCGTTTTCTATAGGGACTGGGTGGCCACCCAAATGTTGGCAATGGACTGACAAATCCATTCACCCACTTTTGGAATGTTTCTTTTTATTTGGGTATATTTTTCTAGTTTACAGAAAGCACATCCATTTTCCCTGGGAATGGTGAAAAAAAGTCCCAGCTGCAAGATAGTATTGTGGATAGAAGGGGCCACATGCTAACCTGACAAACTCAGGGAAGGCCTGCATGGCAGTCTTGCAAACTCAGAGACCTAAAGTAACCACAAAAGATGGTCTGAAATTAAACTTTAACTAAAAGTATTTATGGTGGGTAGTCACCTCCTAGGCGGGTATCTTCACTGACAAGGTCAACCTTTACCTTAACTGAGCCTACCTGTCTTTGCATCTATAATAACATGCCCTTGAAATGTCTGGGTAACTTATAACTTCCCTTTTTCCAGACCCCTTGGGGCACAAACTAATGTGCCTGGACAGAGACCACAAATTCCTTCATTGTTACCGTATTAACTAGAGGCCTGGTGCACAAATTCGTGCATCAATGGGGTCCCTCAGCCTGGTCTGTGCCCTCTTGCAATCTGGGACCCCTCAGGGGATGGCGGAGAGCCAGTTTTGGCCCAATCCCCACAGGCCCGATTACCACAGGCCCGATCCAGACAGGAGGGAGCCCGATCCTGTGCATTGAGCATCTGTCCCCTGGTGGTCAGTGCATGTCATAGCAGCCAGTTGACGGTCACTTGGTCGCTTAGGTATATATATATATTCTTCCTGCACCCACCTAAGTATGTGTCTATCATTTTACTTTTTATCCAATCCCAGGGGTTTCCCCCCTTTGCTATCGCCTGCCCCTCTCTCTAGTCTATCATCAATGGAGTTCATGTAACCCACCTACGTCCCCTCCTTTGATTGCAATGTATAAATACAGATGCAACCCTGCCATTCTCTGGAGCATCATCTCAATTCATTGAGATATTGCTTCCTGGCAACTGTCGACAGTTTGGCTCAAATAAACTCACAAAAATACTTCACAGGTTTGACTATTTTTTATGTTAACAGTATTAATATTAACTGACTAACCTCTCCATTGTCCACTTTATATTGGGATCAGGCCATGTTACAAAGGAAGATTAGCCTTTTTCTTGAGGGTCAGGGTCAAATATCTCCCAGTTGGTGAGCGTATATCCCAAAGGGGGACTCTGAAGGCCCTGTGGCCAGGTTCCCATCTGCAGAGGCCCATGTAGCAATCTGAGAGTTAGAGGCATCTCTGCACGACTTTGGGCTGTTTGGGCCATTCTGAGCAGGATGGGTCTCCTTTAAGACCAGAACATGGACAGAATCACCAGATGAAGAAGGATGGTGAGAGATGAGCTCCTTCCCGCCCCCATCTGACTTTGTTTGAACATTTGCATTTCACAGGCAAAACAAATCTCCCAAGGAGAAGTTGCCCAGCCCTGAGGCGGGAGTCCTTGGATGACAGGGGACGCGTGGCCTGCGGCAGATGGAGCCCCTGCCTCTGGGATTGCACCTGCCGATCGGCACACCAGTCACCAATGGCCCTGTAGCACCCGGACCACTTGTCCTTTGTGCACAATCTGGTTTGTGAAAACGAAATCTCACCGACTCTCAGTTCTTTGGATCCAACAGGTGATTGCCCAACGAGCCAGGCATTTCAGTGATTCGCACTTCCTCTCCCATGCAGCAGCTCATTTGAACACGTGATCGACTTTTTATGACTCCTCGGAAGGGAGAGAATGGAGCAGCACTCGAGTCGGGGCTTTTCCTCACTCAGGAGAAACTAGTTCACTCTAAATCTTTCTGAACCCAAACAATCCTCCATTAACCTCCCTGGTCTAGAGACAGGGCGCGAGGGTGGAGGCGGGTGGAAAATAGGACAAACTGCCCAGCAGTGCAGCCGGCTCTGGGGAGTCAGTGAGAGCTCCTTAGCTGAATGGTATTACGGCTGACAAGTCCCACGAGACAGATTTCCACACCCTCCGATGGCCTTAAGGACCATCACACCGTACAGGCCTGTGCACACCCTCCGATGGCCTTAAGCACCATCACTCCGTACGGGCCTGTGCACACCCTCCGATGGCCTTAAGCACCATCACACCATACGGGCCTGTGCACACCCTCCGATGGCCTTAAGGACCATCACACCGTACGGGCCTGTGCACATTCTCCGATGGCCTTAAGCACCATCACACCGTACGGGCCTGTGCACATCCTCCGATGGCCTTAAGCACCATCACTCCGTACGGGCCTGTGCACACCCTCCGATGGCCTTAAGCACCATCACTCCGTACAGGCCTGTGCACACCCTCCGATGGCCTTAAGCACCATCACTCCGTACGGGCCTGTGCACATCCTCTGATGGCCTTAAGCACCATCACACCGTACGGGCCTGTGCACATCCTCCGATGGCCTTAAGCACCATCACTCCGTATGGGCCTGTGCACACCCTCCGATGGCCTTAAGCACCATCACTCCGTATGGGCCTGTGCACACCCTCCGATGGCCTTAAGCACCATCACTCCGTACGGGCCTGTGCACATCCTCTGATGGCCTTAAGCACCATCACTCCGTACGGGCCTGTGCACATCCTCCGATGGCCTTAAGCACCATCACTCCGTACGGGCCTGTGCACATCCTCCGATGGCTTTAAACACCATCACACCGTACGGGCCTGTGCACACCCTCCGATGGCCTTAAGCACCATCACTCCGTACGGGCTCTGTCGCTAACTGATAGAGGGTGGGAGCGTAAAAAGTAAGACTGACCGACAAAGCGACTCAGCTGAAACTGGTCAGCCAGCTCCCGGGGAGTCTTGCCTGGTTTGACCTTTGGGCCCCTGAGGACAGGAATTCCTCTATAGAGCCGTCCTCCCTTCCCTTCCACAAACCCGACATTCTTAGTGCCCTGTAGCCACATGTGACGAGGGGTGACTGCAGTGGGTGTGCTTAGACCACCTCCCGTGACCTGAAGATAGGGTCACCAGATGTGGCTATACCCGGGGCTGGCTGGCAACTTTTTGACCAAACCAAAGCTCACAGACGCTCCCACATGAAGTAGGTCCTCCCGTGGGCGATGGTGCACTGTTTGCGTGCAACTCTCACGATGAAGCCCCGAGGGGTGGGAAACGACTGCTGGTGTACTGAGCACCTGGCACGCACAGATACCGCCTGCGGCTGCCGGCCCTCAGCCCTCACAGCAGCCTCGGGGTGAGTGCTCGCCGTGTCACTTCTTACAGATCAGGAGGCTCAGACTCCACAAATCTAAAGTAACTGCCAACTTCCATGAGGTGACTAGAAGCAGGGACAGGGTTCGAGTACAAGTGTGTGGCACTGTCGCATTGCTATTTTGCCTTTAGTAAGCACGTACACTGCCTGGGAGGCAGATCATGTATGTATGTTATGTTATCTGTATATATAAAACCCTAATATGCAAATAGACCCAATGGTGGGACAACCGAGCAACCGGTCGCTGTGATGTGCACTGACCACCAGGGGGCGCACACAGAACATGGTGGGCATTGGCCATGGTGGGATGGTGAAACAGGTGAGCGAGGGCGCCAGACTAAGGCGGGGCGCCGGTCACTGTCATTGGGGAGGGCTTCTGGTGGTTCCTGAAAATTCTTTGCTCCCACCTGCTGCCAGTACTGGTCCCGCTCACACCCTGGTGCCGTCAGTGGGTGTGAGTGGCAGCTGCCAGCCCTGATCGCCCCTAAGGGCTTCTCCACCTTCCCCTGCTGCTGAGGGGCGATCGGGGCAGCAGCTGCTGCTGGTGCTGGCCTCAATCGCTCCTCGCCATTAGCGGGTTTGAATGGGCTGAGACCTGCCTCTGTGCCCACTGCAGCCTCGTGGCCCACAGTTCCTTTCAAGGTGCACACATTTGTGCACTGGGCCCCTAGTTTATTTTATATTTATAAAATAACAGTTCTACTTAGCAAATCCAATCCAGCAAACCTTCCCACAGACCAACTCCACAAACACTCCATAGATGACGTTAATGTCGGTGAGCGCTGTGCGGGGCTCGGGGGAAGGAGAGAGTCAGGACTGTTCTGTTCCTGGTGTGTGCGATGTGGTCATTAGTCTCTGAGGCCGAGGCCAAGGGATGAGGGCAGGCAGGGGGCAAGGCCAGTTTGACGGGGGACCCAGGAGGCTGGCACGGAGGCCTGGTGGGGCGGGCGGTCCTGCAAGGCTGTGTACCTGGTCTCAATCCCATTGAACAACTTTCTATGATTCAACTAAGTGAGTCCATTTACCCAACAAGAGTGAGAGGGGCCCCTGGGGTTGAGTTCCCTGCCCCGCTAGGCCCCCTTCCTCTCGTACCGATTCTGATACTCGGGAAATTAATTAGGTGAGTAAGAGCAGCATTTGCCTTAGTGACATAAGTTCAAACAGTAAACCACAATAGTTAGCAGGTCCCGGCCTCGAGATTCCTGTTCTTCCCGGAGCCGATGCCTCTCGCAGGGGAGTCACAAGGGTCGGGTCTAGGGTGCCGGCTGTGTGTGCACTGGGTGAAGGGAGAGGCTGTTACCAGACATTCGCTTGACTGTACGTCTTGGTGGGCAACATAAAAGGACTCTCAGACTGTGGCCACAGCCGTAAGGTTTGCTGTGTGTGTGTGTGACGGCTGAGGGTGCTGTCATCTTCCTAACCAGCCTGGCCACACGCAGCCCCTCCCATCTCTCTGGCACCCACAGGCCGGACTGGCCTGGCAGGTGTGCGCAGGTCAGCACGACGCAGATCATGCCGGGGAGGCACGTGACCTGCCGCTGGATGTCGCCGAGGTCCCTCCCCGGGGTGTTCCCTGTGCTTCACTGCCACCACGCTGACCAGTGCGGCTGCAGGTTTCCAATCCCGCTCACGCAAACCATTACGATGGCTAATTCTCCATCCTGGAGGGGTCGGGCACCCTGCCCACAGCCGCTGCTTGGCTGGGAAGAAGGTCCTACCGTGTTCCTATTGCACAGATAAACACCCCCAGGGCAACGGGGACACCCCACAGCAGCGCTGCCGCTGCGGTGGGCTCGCCCTCCCGTGCTTTCCTGGAGGGCTGCTCCTGCTCGCATTCCTCCTCTGCAGGTGCCACCCTGACCCGAGTGCTTTGAGGCGCAGGGATTTACAGCCAGAAGCAGAGAAAGACCATTTTCTTCCACAGATTTGATGGAAGCAGAAAGACATGCAGTAAATTAAACCCAATTTGCATGACACCATGAGCGCATGCGGCCCTTCCTGGGAGCGGGATGGTCTTTGATTGAAATTTCCTGCTTCTCTGTGTGTGTGGTATTCTGGGAGCAATCGGGGAGCCCTCTGCTGGCTAATTAACACCTGGAAACCCACTCTGCCTGGTGTCTTTCTTGTGTTGCAGAGGTAATGAGCCCCGATCCTGGTAGGGCTGTATTTTTAATAACATTTCTCCGTATCTTTTTTTTTTCATGTCAAACAGATCGCTGCACCATTAACCCTTTTGTGTTTGGTTGTTATTCTGCGAGATAAAGTAGGACTTAGAGAGTTCTCACTGTATAGCTGAGAAGGAGAAATCAGACATCCAGGCATTGTGGCTCGTAAAATATGGTGAAGAAATAGTTGGAGGTTGACATTCCAGCTACTTAATCTGCTGGTCGGTCTATATGAGGCCAAATACACGCTCACAATTCCATCACAAATCCTTCCTGAACGACACATACATGGCGAGGAAGGCAGGGTGGGGGAGAGGGCGGACCCAGGCACTGCCCCCAGTCAGTCTGTCCAGAGAACATTAAGCAAATGCAAAAGTGGCTCATATACAGAATGCGCGGGACTATGGGAAAGCAAGCAGCGAGACACCAGCCGGGCTGAGGGACCTGGGACTTGTTGGAGCAGGTGGCACCTGAGCTGAACGCTGAAGGGTCTAGGTCAGTGGTCGGCAAACTCATTAGTCAACAGAGCCAAATATCAACAGTACAACGATTGAAATTTCTTTTGAGAGCCAAATTTTTTGAACTTAAACTATATAGGTAGGTACATTGTTATTAACTAGGTTACTCCTAAGCTGGCCTTTGCTAAAAATTCAAGGGGCCAAAGAGCCGCATGTGGCTCGCGAACCGCAGTTTGCCGACCACGGGTCTAGGTGGCGCCGAGGTGGGCCACCCCCGAGAGGAAATAACTTGTGCGAGCGCTCTGTCCATGGGAGCTGGCTGTGTGCACAGTCCTGGGACAGTCCTGACGGCCCCTTTCACGGTGATGGCTCCAGGGGGGAAGACCAGCCCGTCTGCTGACCCTGTGCCGAGAAACCTCCAGGCCACATGGTCTCATTCCCAGTGGGTCAGCCTGGGCAGTGGCATCCTGACCTGTGCCATGGGGAACGTGTACTTTGCCGACTTACTTGCAGTAATGCCACCTGCACCGGGAGGAAGGTGCATGCACAGCCGCCCCATCCACCTTCTTCCAGTCTAATGCAGAGTGGGACACTGGACCCACTTATAGACACTGGTGATGGTGGACACAAGCTGAGTCTGTTGTGTGTTGACGTACCGGGTCCCACTGTCGACGGGCTCCATTCTGAGTGGGTCTGGTTAAGGGGCACCTTCTGCTGGAGAGATTACTAATGAATGGCCTCTTCAGGGGCTTTAGCGTAAAGGATGAAATGTGGAGGTCGATCCTACTATTGATGAAGTGAACTGGCCGCCATTCAAGTCGGTCATGCATAATGGTTCAAACACAGGGCAGGCTTGTTTTTTGATGTGTATCAGGGCTGGTAGAAGAACAGGTTGATGGAGGGTGTGCCATCTTCTAACTGTGGCTGTCAAGATTACCTTGGGGTTGTCTCCATTTCTGCCAGTCGTAAAGGAAAAGAATGTGCAGGATAGGGGAAGGGAGATTTTTTAGGGGACAGAGCTGGAAGTGGAGCCTATCATATCTATTCACGTTTTATTGGCTAGAACCCAGTCACATGGCCACATCTAACCGCAAGGGAGTCTGGGAAATGTAGTCTAGCCATGTGCCCCAAAGAAGAGGGAAATGTGGACTAGAGATCACAGGTGGCATCTTCTGCAATCCCCCCACCCCATGCCACCTTTTTCTATGATACCTACCTGGATTTATACCTGGCCCAGTAATCACTCTGGATACCAGGATCATGGTTTACTGTGACGTTGCCTGCAAACCATGAGGCCACCCGCTCTAGTCTTCCCTCTGCGAGCCAGGGCAATGTGGCAGTTCATGGTTGGTGGCCAAGGCTATGAAAATAAGAGTTGGAGAAGCTTCCCCTGCATCTCAAGTCTGGAGGTCCACATCGTATTAAAAAGAGCAGAAGCTGAGGCTTTTGTCTGCTTTTTTGTTCATAGTTCTTACAACATTATGACTGAACAGAGAGTTCCAAACAGACAAATGAAAGTGAAAATAACTGGGCTAGATTTCCTAAGTAATTGCCATGAGCCTTAGATACAGGTTGTGCCACTTAAAAGTTGTGATTGACGAGGCAGCCAGTCATGAGAGATCCACAATTCAATTTTAAGAGATAAGACAGATAGGAAAAGAATGCAAGATTCTGTCAGCTCCAATAGTCTTTAGAATTAACTGGAAAATGCACTCATGTGCTGTTGTTTTTTAATGGGAATGCAGTTTTCTGGGGTAAATGGAGTAAGTCATGTAATATGTGGACTACTAGTGCCACTACTAGAGGGTCTATGAGGCCACCTGCTGGCGGGTTTTGGTAGAACCTTGGTAAATGGAATCAGGCTGTAAGCACCTGCAGAAACCCCGGTCCTTATGTAACCTCAACTGGCTCAGATGTTACCCCCAAATTCTGTGGGTAACAAAATTGTTTCTTTACTGTGTAAGCATCTTTAAAAACTCACAAGATTTAGAATTAAGTATTGAAACATTTAAAAGACCAGACCATAGTATTAATGTCTGTCTCAGGAATCTGGAAAGATTCGTAATTTTAGTCACTGGTGATGTTTAGATACTTAGAATGACCTCTTAGAACAACAGTCTAGCTTTGTAACTTCAATTTAAAATAAACAATTGAGTAATTGATTTAGTCCTGTAAATTTAGGTTGAAATCTTACCCAAATCTTAATTTTACATACAGTGTTAAGATAATTAAGAGAATGTAAGGTCCATTGTATTTAAATCTAATTTATTAGATTTATAAGAATTATTTAAGTATGGGGAAAGTTTTTCAGCCAGATAATTGAAGTGTTTGAAGAAGAAATTGAATTCATTAGATTTATAAGTGAAATTTACAGTTTGTAAAGGAGCTTAACCAAGTTTGTAAATGGGACCAAACATTCATAATGTCTCCTTCACCCCAAATGTGATTGTTAAGATTTGCTAGACTTAAAAGTAAAATAATAAGATTTGAAAATTGACCCAAAAAGCTGAAAATTAGGATTAAGCTTTGGGGTTAGTAATTTGAATAAAGTGAGTAGTAGATAGTACAACCAAAAAGATATAGGGTTAATGGGAGATGGCGATGTAACCACGAAAAAAAAAAAAAGATATAGGGTTAGAATTTTATGGTACTTAGTCAACTTGGAATAAAGAAAAATAGCCGACTGACCATTTGATGGAACTGAGGACACTTCCGAGTGAATCGGCCCGTCTTCAGAGTCTTATCCCCAAAGTTTCCTGAGACAAACTCAGAGACGGGGCCATTCATTCTGGGCAGTTTTTCAAACGGCAACGTGTCCAGATCCTTTTTAAAGGGAAACAATGCTCAAGGATCCCGTGTTAAATTATGTTCATGCGATCAAAGAACTAGATAATCTGAAACAGTTCACATAAGAGCTTAATACACCCAAACAATCGCACCAACTAAATACAAATCCAGATGCAAATACAACTATGATGAAATGAATGACATGCGGGTCTGAAGCCCAGCCAGTTTGCTACCGACCCTGGTACTGGCTGCGCCGCCCAAGTGCCTGGCATCTGAGGGCCGTTATCACCCGCATCACCCGCATCAGCCACATCACCTGTGTGCTGACTGCACCCCTGCTGCTGGCACCCTGCTCTGCCGCCTACGGTGTTGTCACGGGCACAGCATTGTTTGTACTCAGCTCACGTCCCCTCTTCCCTCCTTGCTGGGAGTTGTTCAAGGACTGCCCGCTGGCGACGAGGTCATCACAAGTGGAAACAACAGAGGACACTGAATCTGGGGCAGAGCTTGCTTTTAAGGCGCCTATTGAGATGAGCCAGAATATCCAAACATTGACATTTGAGGATTACCATAAAACTGAAAGTGGAATTCTAAAACTCATTACAGAAAACCCATGAATTGTCTGGAGAGCTAGTTTGAGAAACACATAGTAAAGTGGAAAGAGCCGAAGTTTTGAAGGAAGTCAAATTCTGGTTCAGATCCCAGCTTTTCCGCTTACGCCCTTACCCACTGTGGCAGACCCTCTGTGTCTCCTTCCCCATCTGTATAACAAGGATAAGAATCCCAAAGCTCAGGAGAACCAAGAAGGCAGCGTAGATAAACTCGGTCCTCACCACCCCTCACAACACATCAAAATTACAACTAAAATCAGAACAACCGTCCTTCAGAACCACTGGAAATCTGGCTGAAAAGGAGTCCTTCAACTAGAGAAGTAAAGAAGAAAGTACATTGAGACGGGAAGAAGAAGAAGAAGAAGAAGAAGGAGGAGGAGGAGGAGGAGGAGGAGGAGGAGGAGGAGGAGAAGGAGAAGAAGAGGAAGAAGGGCTAAAAATATGGACAATAAAGTGGAAATAAATACATATCTATTGACAACTGAATCTAAAAATCAAAATAAATGAACAAGAAATCTAATGAACAAAGTAAACTGATGAATAAAATAGAACCAGAGGCATGAAAACATGGAATCAACTGATGAATCTCAGAGAGAAAGGGAAAGGGGAGGGCAGGAAGAGATTAACCAAAGATCTTATATACATTCTAGAGGCCTGGTGCACAGATTTGTGTACCAGTGGGGTCCCTCGGCCTGGCCTGCAGGGATTGGGCTGAAACTGGCCAGGTGCACGGATTTGTTCAGGGCATGTCCGGCCCATCTCTCCTAGTCCCAATTGGGGCCGATTGGGGCCAGCTGGCTGGGGAAGGACCATGGGAGGGTTCCAGGGTGGGTCCGACCCGTCTTGCCCAGTCCTGATCAGCTAGACCCCAGCAGCAAGCTAACCTACTGGTCAGAGAGTCTGCCCCCTGGTGGTCAGTGCACATCATAGTGATTGGTCTAATGGTTGAACGAATGGCCATACACTTAGCATATTAGGCTTTTATTATATAGGATACACATTACTTATGGACACAGACAATAGGGTGGTGAAGGTCTGGGATGGGGTGGGAACCTGGTGGAGGGGGATAAAGGGGAGAAAAAGGGGGACATCTGTAATACTCTCAACAATAAAGATTTTCTTTTTTAAAAGAAAGATTTTGTAAAAGAAAACCAATCCCACAGGGTTGGAATGAGACTGTTAACATAAAAAACATTAAAACCTGTAAAGAATTTTTGTGAGTTTATTTGAGCCAAAATGTCAACAATTGCCGGGAAGCAGAATCTTAATGGATTGAGATAATGCTCTGGAGAATGGCGGTTTGGCACCTTATACATTACAATCAAAGCAGGAGACGTAGTGGGTTACTTGAACTCCATTGGTGATGGATTAGGGAGGCGGGAGAAAGCAAACAGGTAAACCTCTGGGATTGGACAAAAAGTTAAGTGATAGACACACACTTCTTTACTGGGTGCAGGACAGGCGACAGTCAACAATTAACTCAGTTAAGTGAGGGGATTTGTGGTCTCTGCAGAGTGGTGCCTGTGTTTTGAGGGGTCTGGGAAAAGGAAAATTACTTTGACATTCCAACGATATGTTATCATAGATGCAAAAATATTTTAGGGAGACTAAAGGTAAAGATTGACCTTTGTCAGGGAAGATACTGCCTAGGCCAGGGGTGGGCAAACTTTTTGACTCGAGGGCCACAATGGGTTCTTAAACTGGACTGGAGGGCCGGAACAAAAGCATGGATGGAGTGTTTGTGTGAACTAATATAAATTCAAAGTAAAGGAGCGGAGGGGAGAGCAAGAGAACCGGATAGAACAGCCAGATCCGGCCCGCGGGCCGTAGTTTGCCCAAGGCTGGCCTAGGCCCTAGGACATGACTACCCACCATAACTGGTTTTTAGTTTAAAAATTCGTAATTTCAGACCATCCTTTGTGGTTACTTTTGGTCTCTGAGTTTTCAAGGCCACCACACAGGCCTTCCTCCCCTGAGCTTGTCAGTTAGCATGTGGCCCCTTTGCGTCCATAAGACTTAGAGGTAAAATGCATCAGGTTAAGAGCAAAGGGCAAGTCTTCAGAACAGGAGAGTTGCTCTTATTGTTAGAGACTAACTGTGCTTAATGCATTTGCCAAGAAACCTGTTCTGCAGTCATGAGTGTATGTGTGAGTGTGTGTGTGTGTGTGTGTGTGTGTGAGTGTGTGAGTGTGTGAGTGAGTGTGAGTGTGTGTGTGTGTGTGTGTGTGTGTGTGTGAGTAGGAAGGTTGCATTGTTGGAAGTTTTACTGCATCAGATACAAATAAAAGATAGTACAGAGATCCCTTGCCTTTTGAAAGTTCGCATTCTTCCTCTTGGTTTTTAGGAAAGTCCTACGTTGGCACCAGTTTCTGCTAATGGAAGGACACCCAGAGAGGGTTTTCACTTTTACAAAACAACAGGAAAAGCAAGCACAGTGCTCAGCATTGGTGTGGCATCACGCTAGCAAGTAAACTATACTGCATGTATGTTCCTTCGGCTTTCTGTAGCCGAGCGTTTACTGACCGCTCCTGCCTTCACCGTGTCCGCATGCTGCTGTGGGCGGCACCCACAGTTCCTGCCTTTGCTGCTGGTGAGTGCTCGTGCAGGTTGCCTGTTATCAGGTGTGATTTGGTCGGTTGTTCTTTGTGTCTGGGAATGCTCAGAACTTTTCCATAAAAATCAGTGATAATTGCTCCCTTGCTTTGTGCCATTTTGGCTTACAGAAGGTTTCACAGGAACCTCTACTTTCAGGAAGTGAGGAAAACTATATAAAGCGTGATTTCCCCAATATTCTCTATGTAGCCCCAGTGAGGAGGAGAGGTTGGAATTGGGGGGCTGGTGGGGCTCGGGGTCTCTGCTCTCTTCAACCACAGCAATTTTGTTTTACATGTGCACTTCACACATGCATGGTTTGCATTTAAGATATTTGACTAAATGAATTTGTGGCTAAAAATAAAAGTTGAAAACCTTCATCTATTTTTTTAATTTTTAAAAATTTCATTAGTATCTCTATATATAAAAGCCTAAGCAACTCGACAACTGGATGACCAGATGACCGGCGGTTGCTATGACATGCACTGACCACCAGGGGGCAGACGCTCAATGCAGGAGCTGCCCCCTGGTGGTCAGGCACTCCCACAGTGGGAGCGCCGCTCACTGATAGACTGGTGCCAGACGCTGGTCTCATGGCTGGCGAACGCAGCTGTGGTGGCGCAGGCCTCTCCCATGGACACTCCCCCGGTACGCCTTAGTAGGGTGGCAGCAGGCACAGCTCAGTGCAGCCCGGATGAGTGGGAGCGGCACAGCACCCAGGCCGGGCTTGGGCTCCTCCCTGGCGGCCTGCCACTTTGCGCACTGCTTCGTGCTGTGCAGGATCAGTGGGGACAACGGGCTGGAGCTGACGGGTAAGGCCAGGCTGCAGCAGCATGGAGGGCCACTGATCCCCGAAGGACAAGCTGAGGGACCCCCCGATGCACAGATCCATGCACCAGGCTTCTAGTATTAGTATACCGATGAGGATGAAAACCGTTGGCCCAATGTTATGTGGCAGACACAACAATGAGTTAGGTATTATAATTCTTACTCTACTGGTGAAAAAATTAAAAGTCTATGTGTGCATTTTGCCTCCTGAATTACTTTTGAATAAAATGTGTTCTTGGTAGTGTTAAGACACCACCCTGAAATGTCCCTCAATTTTGGAAGCCCTTGCAAATGGATCTTCCAGGTCTAGACTTAAAATGTAATTCCCAAAACATTAGGCAAAGACATTTTCTCACCTTTGGAAATACTAGCCCATAGCTGTTCATAGGCATCAGCGAGGAATCACTCCTCTCACTTCAGCTTCCTAAGGAGTCAGCATCCTTCATTTACTCCTATTAAGTAAGGAAGCATGAAACGGGTTTCAGGAAAGTTGAGAAAAGTAGACTGCCTCTCCATTTTTCACAGTAATTTCATCCCAGGGGCCCTAGAAATGCAGACATATGCAGGCCTACTAGCTAACACACCCCATCATGCACACACACAGGAACGGGCTTATCAATGTTATGCAAATCTGCTTGTTAACTATAGACTGGGATGCCAATTGTCTAAGGAATTTATTAATTCTGAACTCTGAAAAAAATTCAAAATAAGAATGAGAGAAAACATAGCCTAAATTTCTTTTTTGAAAAAGATATTTAAATTGACTTTCAGAGAGAGAGGGCAGTAGAGAGAGAAACATTGATGTGAGAGTGAAACATAGATTGCCTTCCTACTGGGGATCAAACCCTCAACTCAGGCATCTACCCAGACCAGGAACTGAACCAGCAACCTTTCTGTGCATTGGACAACGCTCAACCAGCTAAACCACACTGGCCAGGGCAAATGCCTAAATTTCTTTTTAAAAAAATATTTATTATTTAAAGTACTAGAGGCCCGGTGCACAAAAATTCATGCACTTGTGGGGGGGCGGTCCCTCAGCCCGGCCTGTGCCCTTTCACAGTTAGGGAGCCCTCAGGGGATGTCCTACTGACAGCTGGGAGTGGGCCTAAGCCGCAGTCTGGCCTCCCTCTGCAGGAGGTGACCGGGCAGCCGAACAGGGGATGGCACCAGCCAGCACGGCCCTGTCCCCTCGTCCCCTGCCCCCATCACCCCTCCACTGCTGCTGGTTGCTGCCACGTACCTCCTCTCCCATTACTATCCCCTCCTTCTGCTCACTGGCACTCGCCTTGGCTGACCTGGCACTGCCTGCTTGCCGGCCCCTCCTCG
The DNA here is from genome assembly GCF_963455305.1 of Plecotus auritus. NCBI lineage: Eukaryota > Metazoa > Chordata > Mammalia > Chiroptera > Vespertilionidae > Plecotus > Plecotus auritus. The sequence goes on along the minus strand of NC_137778.1, from coordinate 2,409,056 downwards.
CCCTCTCCCCCGCCCCCGCCAACTGGTCGTTCTGCCGTTCGGTTGATTTGCATTTATTATATAGGATTACATGTATTCCTTCTGTCCCCCACCCCCCCATTGACCCCTTCTAGCCCACCCTTGACACCCACCCCAGGCCTTCACCACCCTATTGTATGGTTTGTGCACATATGCATACAAATTATTTGGTTGATCTCTTCCCACTCCCCTCCCTACCCCCACTTTTCCTCTGAGATTTGACAGTCTGTTCCATGCTTCTATGTATCTGGATTATTTTGTTCATCAGTTTATTTTGTTCATTAGATTCCATATATAAGTGAGATCATGTGATACATGCCTTTCTCTGACTGGCTTATTTCACTTAGCATGATACTCTCCAGGTCGCTCCATGCTGTCCCAAAGGGTAAGAGATCCTTATTTTTACTGCTGCATAGTATTCCCTGGTGTAAATGTACCACAGCTTTTTTATCTACTCATCTAATGATGGGCACTTGGCTGTTTCCAGATCTTAGCTATTGTAAATTGTGCTGCTATGAACATAGGGGTGCATACATTCTTTCTGATTGGTGTTTCGGGTTTCTTAGGATATAGTCCTAGAAGTGGGATCACTGGGTCACATGGCAGTTCCATATTTAATTTTTTGAGGAAACTCCATACTGTTTCCATAATTGCTGCACCAGTCTGCATTCCCACCAGCAGAGTACTAGGGTACCCTTTTCTTCACATCCTCGCCAGTACTTGTCATTTGTAGATTTGTTGATGGTAGCCATCTGACAGGTGAGGTGGTACCTCATTGTTGTTTTAATTTGTATCTCTCAGTGACTTCGAGTATTTTCTCATATGTTTCTGGCCATCTGTATGTCCCCTTTGGAGAAGTGTCTGTTTAGGTCCTTTGCCCATTTTTCAATTGGATTGTTTGTCTTTCTTTTGTTAAGTTGTATGAGTTCTTTATATATTTCAGATATTAACCCTTTATCAGATGTATTGTTGCCAAATATGTTCTCCCATACAGTGGGCTCCCTTTTCATTTTGTTGATGGTTTCTTTTGCTGAGCAGAAGCTTTTTATTTTGATGTAGTCCTATTTGTTTATTTCCTCCTTAGTTTCCTTTGCCCTAGATATTTGATGTATCCGTAAACATATTGCTATGAGAGATGTCTGAGATTTTGCTGTCTTTGGTTTCTTCTAGGATTTTTATGGTTTCCCGACTTACATTTAAGTCTTTTATCCACTTTGAGTTTATTCCTGTGTATGGTTTACTAGTAAGTTGGTGGTCTAGTTTCATTTTTTTTGCATGTATCTGTCCAATTTTCCCAACACCATTTATTGAAGAGACTGTCTTTACTCCATTGTATGCTCTTGCCTCCTTTGTCAAATATTAATTGAGTGTAATGGCTTGGGTCAATTTCTGAGGTCTCTGTTCTGTTCCATTGATCATATGCCTGTTCGTGTCCCAGCCCCAGGCTGTTTTGGTTACAGTGACTTTGTAGTATAACTTGAAATCTGGTATTGTGATTCCCCCAACTTTGTTCTTTTATTTATTTATTTATTTATTTATTTATTTATTTATTTATTTAATTTTTTTTTATTTTTTATTATTTTTTTTATTAAGGTATTATATGTGTACATATCTTACCATTGCCCCCCCCACCCCACTCCCATACATGCCTCACCCCCCAATGTTTTGCATCCGTTGGTTACTCTTACATACATGCATATAAGTCCTTCAGTTGATCTCTTATTTCCCCCACCTCTTCCTAACCTTACTGCTGTAATTTGACAGTCTGTTTGATGCTTTACTGCCTCTGTATCTATCTTTTTGTTCATCAGTTTATAATGTTTTTCATTATCCCCAAATGAGTAAGATCATGTGGTATTTTTCTTTCATTGACTGGCTTATTTCACTTAGCATAATGTTCTCTAATTCCATCCAGGTGCCTACAAATGGTAGTAATTCCTTCTTTTTTATGGCAGCATAGTATTCCATTGTGTAGATGTACCATAGTTTTCTGATCCAGTCATCTGCTGACGGGCACTTAGGCTGTTTCCAAATCTTAGCTATGGTAAATTGTGCTGCTATGAACATAGGGGTGCATATATCCTTTCTGATTGGTGTTTCTAGTTTCTTATGATATATTCCCAGGAGTGGGATTACTGGGTCAAATGGGAGTTCCATTTTCAGTTTTTTGAGGAAACTCCATACTGTTCTCCACAGTGGCTGCACCAGTCTGCATTCCCACCAGCAGTGCACGAGGGGTCCTTTTTCTCCGCATCCTCGCCAACACTTGTCGTTTGTTGATTTGTTGATGATAGCCATTCTGACAGGTGTGAGATGGTATCGCATTGTCGTTTTGATTTGCATCTCTCGGATAATTAGTGACTTTGAGCATGTTTTCATGTGTCTCTTGGCCCTCCTTCTGTCTTCTTTCGAAAAGATTCTATTTAGGTCTGTTGCCCATTTTTTTATTGGATCATTTATCTTCCTTTTATTAAGTTGTATAAGCTGCCTGTAGATGTTGGAGATTAAACCTTTATCAGTGATAACATTTGCAAATATGTTCTCCCATACAGTGGGGTTTCTTGTTGTTTTGTTGATGGTTTCTTTTGCTGTGAAAAAGCTTTTTATTTTGATGTAGTCCCATTTGTTTATTTTCTCTTTGGCTTCCATTGCCCTAGGGGCAGTATCAGTGAAAAAGTTCTTTTGGCATATGTCTGAGATTTTGCTGCCTGTGGATTCCTCCAGTATTTTTATGGTTTCCAGTCTTATATTTAAGTCCTGTACCCATTTTGAGTTTATTTTTGTGTATGGTGTAAGTTGGTGGTCTAGTTTCATTTTTTTGCATGTATCTGTCCAATTTTCCCAACACCATTTATTAAAGAGACTGTCTTGACTCCATTGTATGCTCATGCCTCCTTTGTCAAATATTAAATGCGCATATTGGTTTGGGTCGATATCTGGATTCTCTATTCTGTTCCATTGATCTATATGTCTGTTCTTGTGCCAGTACCAGGCTGTTTTGAGGACAGTGGCTTTGTAATACAGCTTGAAATCTGGTATTGAGATCCCTCCTACTTTATTCTTCTTTCTCAGGATTGCTGTGGCTATTCGGGGTCTTTTTTTATTCCAGATGAATTTTTGGAGAGTTCTTTCTAGGTCTGTGAAATATGCCGTTGGTATTTTAATGGGGAGTGCATTGAATCTATAGATTGCTTTGGGTAATATGGACATTTTGATGATGTTGATTCTACCAATCCATGAACATGGTATGTTCTTCCATCTGTTTACATCTTCCTCTATCTCTTTTTTCAGTGTCCTGTAGTTTTCTGCATATAGGTCTTTTACCTCCTTGGTTAGGTTTATTCCTAAGTATCTTAATTTTTTTGGTGCGATGGAAAATGGGATTGCTTTTTTAGTCTCTCTTTCTGTAAGTTCACTGTTGGTGTATAGAAATGCCATAGATTTCTTGGTGTTAATTTTGTATCCTGCTACATTGCTGAATTCATTTATTAAGTCTGTTAGTTTTTTGATGGAGTCTTTCGGGTTTTTTATGTACAATATCATGTCATCTGCAAATAAGGACAGCTTTACTTCTTCTTTTCCAATTTGGATGCCTTTTATTTCTTCTTCTTGTCTAATTGCAGTGGCTAATACTTCCAGTACTATGTCAAACAGGAGTGGTGAGAGTGGGCATCCCTGTCTTGTTCCTGTTCTTAGGGAAAATGGTTTTAGTTTTTGCCCATTGAGTATGATGTTAGCTGTGGGTTTATCATATATAGCTTTTATTATGTTGAGGTATGATCCTTCTATTCCCACCTTGTTGAGTTTTTATCAAGAAAGGGTGTTGGATTTTGTCAAATGCTTTTTCTGCATCAATTGATATGACTATGTGATTTTTATCTCTCAATTTGTTTATGTGATGTATCACATTTATTGATTTGCGGATATTGAACCATCCTTGCATTCCTGGGATAAACCCTACTTGGTCATGGAGTATGATCTTTCTGATGTACTGCTGGATCCTATTTGCTAGAATTTTGTTGAGGATTTTGGCATCTACATTCATGAGGGATATTGGCCTGTAATTCTCCTTCATTGTGTTGTCTTTATCTGGTTTTGGTATTAGGGTGATGCTGGCTTCATAGAAGGAGCTTGGAAGTGTTCCTTCCTCTTGAATTTTTGGAATAGTCTGAGGAGGATAGGTTTTAGTTCTTCCTTGAATGTTTGGTAGAACTCTCCTGTGAAGCCGTCTGGCCCCAGGCTTTTGTTTGCCGGAAGCTCCTTGATGACTGCTTCAATTTCTTCCATAGTTACTGGCATGTTGAGCTGTTTAGATTCTTCCTGATTGAGTTTTGGAAGGTTATATTTTTCTAGGAATATGTCCATTTCCTCCAGGTTGTCCAGTTTGTTGGAATAGAGTTGTTCGTAGTATTTTTTTAACAATCCTTTGTATTTCGGCGGGATCTGTTATTTCACCTCTTTCATTTCTGATTTTGTTTATTTGGGTCCTCTCTCTTTGCTTCTTGGTGAGCCTGGCTAGAGGTTCATCAATCTTGTTTATCCTTTCAAAGAACCAGCTCTTGGTTTTGCTGATCTTTTGTATTGTTTCTTTGGTCTCTATGTCGTTTATCTGTGCTCTGATCTTTATTATTTCCTTCCTTCTGCTTACACTGGGCTTTTCTTGTTGCTCTTTTTCTAACTCTTTGAGTTGTTGGGTTAGGTAATTTATTACCCCTGTTTCTTGTTTTTTGCAGTAGGCTTGTAGAGCTATGAACTTCCCTCTCAAGACTGCTTTTGCTGTGTCCCATAGATTTTGGATTGTAGTGTTTTCATTGTCATTTGTTGTCATGATGTTTTTTATTTCTTCTTTGATCTCTCTGGTAACCCAGTCATGGTTTAATAGCATGCTGTTTAGTCTCCATGTGTTTGATTTCTTTGGGTTGTTTTTATTGTAGTTGATTTCCAGTTTTATGCCACTGTGGTCTGAGAAGATGCTTGATATGATTTCTATATTCTTGAATTTGAAGAGATTTTGCCTATGTCCCAACATATGGTCTATCTTTGAAAATGACCCATGTGCACTTGAGAAGAATGTATATTCTGTGGCTTTGGGGTGAAATGTTCTGAAGATGTCAATTAATTCCATCTGGTCTAGTGAGTCATTTAGGATTGATGTTTCTTTGCTGATGTTTTGTTTAGAGGATTTGTCCAATGGTGATAGTGGGGTATTAAATTCTCCTACTATGATTGTATTGCTGTCAATCTCTCCCTTGATATCCTCCAGGAGTTTTTTTATGTATTTGGGTGCTCCTGTATTGGGTGCATATATGTTTACCAGAGTTATTTCTTCTTGTTGGATTGCTCCCTTTAGTATTATGAAATGGCCTTCCTTATCTCTTGTTATGTCCTTCAGTTTGAGATCTAATTTGTCAGAAATAAGTATTGCTACCCCAGCTTTTTTTTCAGTTCCATTTGCCTGGAAAACCTTTTTCCATCCCTTCACCCTCAGTCTGTGTGCGTCTTTTTTTCTGAGGTGGGTTTCTTGTAGACAGCAGATATATGGGTCGTGTTTTCTTATCCAATCCGTTACCCTATGTCTTTTGATTGGGGCATTTAATCCATTTACATTTAAAGTTATTATTGATAGGTACTTATTTGTCACCATTCCTATTCTTTACCCCTGTGTTACTTCTTCGCTTCCTGTTTCTTTCTTTCTTTCTTTTTTTCTTTTTTTTTACAGCAGACCCTTTAGCATTTCTTGCATTGCTGGTTTGGTGGTAATAAATTCCCTTAGTCCTTTTTTGTCTGTGAAGCTCCTGATTTCACCTTCAATTTTGATTGACAGCCTTGCTGGGTACAGTATTCTTGGATTCAGACCCTTCCTTTGCATGACTTTGTATATTTCATTCCATTCCCTTCTGGCCTGATGAGTTTCTGTTGAGAAATCAGTTGCTAGTCTGATGGGGGTTCCTTTGTATGTAACTTTCTGTCTCTCTCTTGCTGCTTTTAAGATTCTTACTTTGTCGTTGGTGTTTGCCAATTTAATTATAATGTGCCTTGGCGTCGGTCTTTTGGGGTTCATTTTGCTTGGGACTCTGTGAGCTTCTTGGATTTGTGTGGGTTTTTTCTTCCCTATATCAGGGAAATTTTCTGTCATTATTTCTTCAAAGAGGTTTTCTATTCCTTGCTCAGCTTCCTTTCCTTCTGGAACCCCTATTATGCGGATGTTGTTTTGTTTCGTGTTGTCCCAAAGTTCCCTTAGACTCTCCTCCTGCCTTTTAATTTTTTTTTCTAGAAGTTGCTCTACTTGGGTATTTTTTTCCATCTTGTCTTCTAGCTCACTGATGCGGTCCTCTGCTTCTTCTAGTCTACTCTTGATGCTTTCTATTGAGTTCTTTACAGCAGCGATGTCATTTTTCATTTCTTCTTGGTTCTTCTTCATTTCCTCTTGGTTCTTGCTCATATTGTCGAATTTGTCTTCCATTCTTTTCAGCCACCTTATGACCATTTCTCTGAATTCTTTTTCTGGAAGGTTGCTTGCCTCCATTTCGTTTACTTCCTTTTCTGGTGATGCCTGCTTTTCTTTCATATGCGGGCTGTGTCTTTGTCTCCCCATGGTCTCTCTTCTCTGGGTGTCTGGTTATGTAGTTCTCTCTCTCCTGGGTTGATTTAAAGGCACAAACTACAGCACTACCAGGTACAACTCACAAGGCACTGAACAGGAATGTATTCACGATATTAATAACCTCCAATATAGGTGACCACCAGAGAAAGGCAAATTAGGTGATAGGAGAGAAAGAAGAAGATGAAAAAAGAAAGAAAGAAAGAAAAAAAGAAAAAAGGAGTGTGAAAATGAAATTGGGAAAAGGGAAAGTAAAGAAAAAAAAAGTAAGAGAGACAAGAAAGTGACTAAGAGAGAAAGGGGAACAGACTATATATATTGGGGATAAAACTCCAATAGAACAATCACTAATCCCAGTAAATGCCAGCAACAAGTGCCTGGGGATTAGTACAAACTACAACACCAACTAATATGGAGTGAGGCAAGGGAAAGCTGAAGCACAAAACAAACAAAAAAATAAACAAAAGAAGAATAAGCAGAACAATCTCACAAAAAAGCATAAAAATTCGATATAATCTACATTCAAGCAGACAACAACAAAAGGACAGAGAGAAGGACAAGTTTATGGATAGCTCAGACAGCGAAGGGAGAGGTGTATGTGGACTTGGAGCAGGGGATTGGAGATTAGATATGTAAGTAGGGTGAAATTTTAACAAGGGGTAAACAGAAAGAATAGGGAAAATCTGAAGCAGTAAAAGGGTAAGATAAACAGGACACTGAAAAGGGGGAGGTTAGGAAGAGAGTGATGGCCTAAAGGTAGAGTTGAGATAGAGTAAAACGATGCTAAAGGAAAGATAAAAATAGAATGTAGAACCCTAATCCCAAAATAAAATGAAGAGAAAATAAAATGACACTTTAAAAAAAAAAAAAGATAAAATAGCAGTAGTAATAATACGGATTGAAAATAAAAATGTAATAATTAAAAAGGTAAAATCAAGTGATGAAAAAAGAAAAAAAAGTTTCTTGATTAAAAGATGCAAAAAATGAAAATAAAAAAAAATTTAAAAAAATAAAAAAATAAAAAAATAAAAAAATAAAAGGTAAAAATAAGATGTGAAGTAGTGAAGGTCATTCACTTCCTCTGTTTTTCTGTTTGGCAAGCCTGTTTCTCAGTCCAGACAGTATTGCAGTTCCCTGCGATCCACTGCTCTTCAGTGTTGTAAGCCAGTCCTGATTTTAAGCAGGCGGTGTGTCTTAATTTCTTGTATTCCTTTATTTTTGATTACACAAGAGTCAATTTGTGATTCAGCCCCTGGGTGGCAGTGTTTCTGGATTGACTTCCGGGTCTATCTATGGCCTCTCTAGGCAGTGTTAGAGCCTTCTTTCCCTGTGGCACTCATTACCGGTTTGTGGGAGTGGGCTGCCTCAGAGCTGACTCTCCGATGGTCACTCCCTGCTCCGATCCCCAGGTTCCAGAAAAACAACTTTCCCCTGCAGTCTCCCAGGGTGTCCCCAACTGGGTGATCCTATGTATTGGGCTTAGTAATCAGAAGCAAGAATTTCAAGAGGAAAAAGCCCAGTTGTGCGAACTCCGGGACTGCGCGTAAGCCCAGGCACCCAGGGAACGCAGGGGCTGCGCGTAGGTCTGGACTGCCTGAAATTCTTAGGGTGTCCCTGCACGTCAGATCAAAATGGGTTGCTTTTTAGAGTGCCCTTCTCTTAGCAGCTCTGAGGACCCCTTTCCACAATCACAGATCACGCCGCCCCTACAGCCACGGATTTTTCTAGGCACAGACTTCCCTGGTCCTCCAGCTCCCGCAAAACGCGCGTTCCTCTCTCCCGCCGGGACCAGAGACCTCACCTTATCCCAGGCGAAATCTGACCTTTCCGTGGTGGAGTGTAGAGCTCCTCTGAACCCGTGTGTTTGCGCCAATTGGGGAGCGTTGTTCTGGGGCTCGTAGTCGTTCCTTGGGTGCCGCAGTTGTGGATTCTTAGGCTTCCGATAAGCTCCACTTTCCGGATCAAGATGGCGCAGACTCCGTGTCCAAGCCCGCAGCTCCGGGAGGGGACCCAGCCGCAGTGGGAGCTGCCAGGTCAGGGGAACCCCGTTTAGCAGTCCCCCACCTCCTTCTGGAATTCAGCTGTCTCCCAACCAGCCAACAAACACTCCTTGTGCGACCCTCAGCTGTACTTTCTTTCTGTTCCGGGACAAGGCTCGGAACACGTCTGTCTATTCCGCCGCCATTATTCCCTCAACCCAACTTTGTTCTTCTTTCTCAAGATTGCTGCAGCTATTCCGGACCTGTTTTTTGGCTCCACGTTATTATTGTAATAAGTTGTTAAAATAAATGAAAATTTTCAAATGATAAAACCTGTGTTTTCTGCAACATAATCACAGCTTGAAGCTCCGTGTGTATGTAATAAAGCAAGGCCATGCCACCGCTGTGACATCATATCACTCAAATATCTTCTCAATCCAGGAGGGCAGAAATAAATGAACTAGTTAGTTGGGAAAGGAAAACGTCCAGCTAACACAGCTGAGGGTTGAGGGTGTGCTGTGATGGAACGGCCTTGAACTCAGACGGAAGAAAGCAAGGTTTTTGCTTCTGCTCCCCAGTAAGCAGCTCGCTTGTCCCCAAGAGGCACTAACTCTCTCTGAGTCTGGTCCCTCTGGGGGGTCGTTCCACAGGCAGCTCTGCACTGCTCCTGGGGTGCTGTGCTGTACTGCCTCCTCTGTGCACAAAAGGATGTCCAAACCGATAGCACAGGTTGCTCAGTGCTCATGTAGTCAGTACCCGGAAGCAGACCTCCAGGGACTGAGGAAGTGCTCAGAAAACGCAGTTCCTTTCCGCATTCAGAGTCAGGGGAGAGGATGTGAGGAAGGTGCATGAAGTCCATGGGGGGGTAGACTGAGGGGGCAGGCGGAAGCCAAGTGGGAAAATCTCTAGGTTTAGATAAAAAGTAAAATGGAGAGACACACACTTTTTTTACAACCGTGGGTGCAGGACAGTGAACATCTACAGCACATGGAGATGTATGCGGGTGACAAGGTCACGGGGAGCGTGCTGTGGTCTCCTGCTCCGGAGCCTGCAGCTGAGCCTTCCTGGGTCTAGAAGAGAAAGTGACTGACATCTCAAAGGTGTGTCATCCCAGATGCACAGCCATGGCCAGGGCTCACTCAAGTCAAAGACTGACCTTTGCTAAGGCAGCTACAGGCCTGGGACGTGCCTGCTCGCCATGACCCGCTGGGTTAGGGATTTGTGATCAGACCATCCTGTGCGGTTACATTTGGTCCCTGAGCTTGTCAGCCTGCTGTGTGCCCACTGGAGCCTGTGAGGGTCATCACACAGCCCTCTCTCACTCACACTCACATTGAGGGTAGGGGTGTCACTTCCAGCCACACACTCTCCTTGCCATGTCAGGGACTAGAGAAGCTCCCACTGAGATGACATTCTGGCCTCAGTGGGCTGGGTCCATAAGTGACAATGAGCAGAGCCCTCTTGCTGGACAAGCAGCATAAGTGAGAATTTTTGTTAGGTTGGGCTTTTGAGAGTTGTTTGTTACTGAAGCATAATCTGGCCTGGACTGACTAATACAATGCATGCAGGCATTTGGAAAGCATAAGGATTATTCAAATACAAGAATGAAGAAACCACTCGTTTTGAAAGTTTGAAAGCATTTTATTCTATTTAGGTGTTTAAAGAGCTCCAGAGGAGGTAGAACATGCTGCCTCTTTAGGAATATCTTGTTAGTGGAAAACCAAGCTCAAATGCACAGTCAGGTAGACACCCCAGGGGAGAGGGTGCAGCGCGCGTGCCCACAGGAGCGGCAGCAGCAAGGACAGGCAGCCCACGCTCAGCGGGCCACGGGTGTTTCTGGGTCCGTGTTGGTCTTTGCTGGTTTGGGCTTATTTCCGCAGCTGTTGTTAACTGATCGGGAGAAATGTGGGCTTGGGGTCTCGGGGAAAGTAGTTTCATGAGAGACCACGTGGGAGGGCCGGATAGAGATCGAGTTTTGTTGTCAGCACGGCATTGAGAGTCTTTCTTATTTTAATTGGAATGACTTCCTGTGAGCATGGACCTGGCTGAACCCCAGAGCACCCATCGCTTCCCAGGGCCTTGGGCCTTGGCTCTGCCCTCCATACAGCTGTGCTCTGCCTGACCCCTGGGATCATTTAGATTTTGCAATCTTTGCGCTGAAGCATGTAGATTTCAGAGAGAAATGGGGGTTTATAATAGCAATTAAAAGCTAATGTGTCTATAGTAAGTTAAAAAGATGTATTCAACTAAAATCTTGTTAAGGCCGCACTCTACAAGCAGCATGGGAGCCATTGAAAACTGGGAACAGACAACAGCTTGAGGTAAGTTAGTAACTTTTCCTATGACCCTGAAAGGAAATGTGAGGCTTAAGCAATGATTGCGAATTAAGCAAAGCAACTGACTTAAATGTGATATTTCCTTAAATATTCCTCCTTTTTAGAAATACTAGGTCCCCATCAAACTGCTTCTTGTCTTCCATCATTTTAAATTTTTAAAAAATTAATTTTTAGAGAAAGGAAGGGTGAGAGAGAAACATTGATGTAAGAGAGAAACATTGAGCTGCGACCGGAGATTGAGCCCAAAACCTAGGTATGTGCCCTGGCCAGGAATGTGCCGGCCACCTTGGGTGGACAGGAGGACATTCCCACCAACTGAGCCACCGGCCAGGCTCTGCTATCGTTTTAGATCATGTATAAATCAACAGGCTCGGCAACTCCCCAAGGGGCTCTTTGTCTATGACAGTAGCCCCTGGACCATCCTTGGGAAACTGTGTTAAAGGTGCTGCCTTGCACACCTTACCCCATTACGACCTGTCAAGGGATGAATTGGAGGAAGGCTTGGTGGTTGGAGCCCCTGGGACCCTGCAATCTGGGCCGAGTCCTTGATGAAGTGTTTGTCTGCCCTGGACACTGGCTCCCCAGGCGGGAGCAGTCCCACTGGGGCCACCTGGCAGGTTCAGATTCTTCCTCTCAAAGCCGCCCTTTGGCTCACAGCCTGGAGGGGCTCCATCGCTCAGTGTTCAGGACAGATCTCGGAGGTGGCCACTCCAGAGCTGCTGCTGCTCGAGCCTGGGTCTTCCCATGACCGCCACCCTGCGGCCCACCCAGGGCCCGGTGGCAGCCCCAGAGCCTGGTGGCAGCCACAGACGTCTCTGGTCCCCCACCCTCACCCACATGGACCTCAGTGTGTAATGAGCACAAGGCACAGGTGTGAGGAGGGCAGGGCAGTGAGGGGCACCCTCTCCCCCCACCTCAGGATCTGGCCATGCACAGTAGAGAGGACGGGCCACTCCACAGGGGCAGGATTTCTCCTTCAAACGAAGGAGACACGCCTGACAGTCCTGGCCACACAGACCTTGTTGAGGACCTTCAGTTTGTGGCGCTCTTTGACCAACATCACGCTGTTAGGGCGAGACCTTTGAGACAGGGAAGAGGAGGGGGTGTCATCAGCAGCCCATCACCCCCTTTCTGCACAGGAGGACAGTGAGGCTCTGAAAATGTAGCTAAGTGGCCCAGGTGGTCAACAACTAGACAGTGGCGTCTTGCTTCACACCCGGGTCCTAAATTCTCATCTGGGCTCACTCTATTCTTGGGCGAGAAAAGGTGGGTCATGGGGACAGAATGGGTGGAATGGGGCACTTGTCACCTGAGGTTCCTGCCATTCCAGTGCCTCCTGCAGGCTGGTGCTGTCCCTAGTCTCCTCAGGGGGTGGCACCTTCAGCGGGGGTGGTGACTGAACTCTGGATTTGCAGCGTGGCTTGTCCCCTGGCCATGGCCAGTGAAAGGGAACCACAGAGCTGAGCTGTGTGAGGTTTGAGGTGCAGGAAATGGAGTCGGGGACCAAGACAAGTTAAAAGAGGAAGTTTATTCTGCACTAACGAGCCAGATTCATTACGAAAGAGGGTAGAAAAACCAGGATTAAAGGAGAAGGAGGACCCAGCCAGGCTGTCTCGCAGGGGAGAACAGCAACACGTGCAGAGGTGAACATGCCTTTTGAGGGGAGGAACGGGAAGGGGTGGGGCCCAGGGCACTCAGCACGTGCTGATTGGTAGTTCAATGCCTCAGGGATGTCGTGGCAGCAGATGCAGGTTATGTCATACTCTGCCCACCAGTTGGGGAAGGGAGAATTTATCATTCCAGGCTTTTGGTGATATTAAAAAAAATTGAGAGTCCAGGCAAGGTCAGGGGGTGAAGGTCCGTTTTTTGTAGCTACTTCCTGCTGAGAGGGGGCATCGTCTGGGGTGTCTACCCGGGGTCTCAAGGATTCTGGTGACACAGGTGTCTCTAGGTTCTGAATTCAAGGCCAGATAGATCTCTCCCACCTTCTGGTTGGTGAACACCTGCATTCTGTTCTGCAAAAAACTAGTGAAACAGCGCATGAGACAGGGGCCAAAGAGCAAAATTAAAGGAATAGATACCAGTGGGCCTAATGATGGGAGGAGCCATGGGGTAAGTGAGAAAAAAACAGGGAGTATTTTCCGTGCTGGACGAGGGGTGCAGCAGCATGATTTCCCCAAGAGACTGGTTGGTGAAGTCTCAAGAGTGATCCTGTTGAGTCACTTGGGAGGTAAAAGCTGGTCCTGAGGCTGCCACAGCATCACTTGTCTGGTTTTGCTGCTTTTCTGGGCCTGGAGCTGAAATACAACCTGGGGGTAAGGTTCTTGAGGAGGACTGAGTCCCCCAGCTGAAGGGCCGGTCCTCGGGAGTCTTGGTCGGCTGGTTCTGGCCTGGGCAGAAACCTGTCAGCGTGTTTCCGGAGCATTTGCCTGAATAAGGGCAGGTATGGAAGGTGGGGCTCCTTGGTGTAGCCCAGATTCCAGTCAGGGCCATGGGCAGGAGGTCCGGCCAGGAGCTGCAAATTTCTAGAGAGAGTTTAGTTAGATGGTCTTTAAGGAGGCCATTGATCCTCTCGATCTTACCCGATGATTGTGGGCGGTAGGGTATGTGCAGTTCAGTTAAATCAGGATTAGAAAGAGGAAAATCTGAGAGTCCTGCCTGAGGTTGAGTGAGGGCCTTGACGACCTCGGGGCAGGAGTGCATTGCCGCAGGTTGGGTGGAGGCAGCGGGAAGGAGAGTGGCTGGGTTCAGGGCTGGGGACTGGGTCAGGGAGATGTCAGGATTCTCGAGGAACAGGAGATGGAGTTCCTGCATGCGAGAGGGGGCAAGGAGAGATAAGGATCGGTGGGACAGAAGATCCTGTAGTCTGTGGGTGGAGAAGACCTGTAAGGGTTGCTGGAGGCAGATCTTCTGGGCCTCCTTGGTGAGAGCAGCGGCTGCAGCCAGAGCCCGGAGGCAGGGCTGCCATCTCCGAACTGTGGGATCAAGCTGTCTGGACAGGTAGGCTACAGGGGTGAAGGCTGGCCCTAGAGGCTGGGTGAGGACCCCCATAGCTATTCCCGTCTTTCATCAGTAAATAGTTGGAAAGGCCTAGAGATGTCTGGGAGAGAGAGAGAGGGAGATGCCAGAAGGGTATCCCGGAGCTTAGAAAAAGCCTGGTGAACGAGGGAGGGTGAGGAGAGGGGGCCTACTGGTGTTTCTTTAGCGGCCTGGTATAGGGGCTTAGCTAGGAGAGCAAAGTTTGGGACCCCATGGTGGAAGAATCCAACCAGCCCTAGAAAGAACAATATCTGTTCCGCAGAAGTGAGAGGCTGTAGGTCTCGTATTGCTTGCATTTGGTCAACTGTCAGTCCTCGGGAATTGGACGTCAGACAGATCCCCAAGTAAGTGACGGTGGGGGCCGACAATTGCGCCTAGGCAGGGGACACTCGGTATCCTTTGTCCCCTAGAAAGTTGAGGAGGCCAGCTGTCTGCCTCTGAGACATGTCCAGGGAGGGGCTGCAGAGAAGGAGATCATCTACATACTGGAGAAGAGTGCTGGGTTCTAAGGAGCATTGTCGGAGGTCCCTGGGTAAGGCCTGGCCACACAGATAAGGACTGTCTCTGAACCCCTCGGGGCAGGACCGTCCAGGTGAGTTGGCGGGATACCTGCTCGTCTGGGTCCTTTTACAATTCTTGTCAACAGTTAACTTTAGAACTTCTTTCTTTCTTTCTTTCTTTCTTTCTTTCTTTCTTTCTTTCTTTCTTTCTTTCAACATACCTTCCATTAAATATTTCTAAACTTGTCTAGCAATTAATGTTTCAGTACTGTACGCTATTTAAAATATTTAGAAAAGACAGGGGAAGGAGGGAGCAGGCCCTGCAGCCTGTTTCCAGGCCTCTAACTGCTTGAATTTTAAAACTGCCACATTTTTCCTAGAGATAAAGATATAGGTTTCTGATAAGCCTGTGCCAGCAAGAAAGTTGTTCTTTAGGAAGGGTGGAGTGGGGGAGGGGGCGGGGTGAGAAGGCGCTGAGGCCAGAGCAGTTTTCAGAGCATTAAAGGGTGATTTGCCGTCAATACCCCTGACCGAGATCATGGAAGGGAAAAATGACCCTGAAAAGGAGGGCAGGACAGAGAAGGTAGCCCCTGTATGGACCAGGAAGGAGACCAGCTTACCCGCTACCTTGAGCATTACCCTGGGCTCGGCAAGGGTGATGGGGATAGTCGAGTCTGGGCATCTTCAGTCTTCGTCCAGTCTTCAGTCATGGCCTGCGGCGGGTCATGACCCTGAAGGGCGGCCCCTCTACGCTGAGACACAGAGGGCCCGTCACTTTTCCAGTGGCTGCTTTGACCGCACGCCGGGCAGGGCTTGGTTGGAGCCCAGGGCCGGGGCCCTGCTTTGCCCAGTGGCCTTCGTTTCTGCACTTGAAGCATCCTCCAGGTGGTGTTCATCCTCTTGTTGCACCTCCACCATGCACGTTCCCCTTGGGACCATGCATGGCTGGCGTCGGCCTCAGAGCTGCAACCAAGGCTTGGGTTTGCATGTTCACCTTCTGTCGAAGGCGGGCTTACTCTGCCTGCTCCTCACGGGCATTAAAACCTTAAAGGCCATATTCACTAGATCTCGGACCGGGGTCTGAGAAGGCGTTAGGGAAGGGGGTGGCGGAGCAGGTGGCGGGCCGTGGGCTGGAGGAGGAGGAGGAGCGCGGTGGCAGGCGGCCACACCAGCCCGGGCCTGCGGGGGCGAGCTGTGGGAGGTCTCAGTAACTTATTCAAAGAGAGGGGTGGGCCTTGCTGTTTCAAGATGGAGGCCCCCATGGGAATGGCAAGCCATGTGGCCAACATGGCGGCTGCTCACAATACACAAGGGAAGAGCAAACCAAAATTTCTACAGACAAACAGAAATCTCACTTAGCTGTTTGGAGCTGCTGGCGGGGCGGCGGGCGGGAGGCTCTCACACTGCGCGGCAGCCTCTGCTTGGCTCATGGCCCGAGGCAGCGATGGTGGCACCCGCAGTGGCAGCTGCTGGCCGGGAAAGGGGCAGCCACGGCGAAGAAGGAGGAGGAGGAAGAGAGGGAGCAGAAGGCGGGGCAGAGGGAGCAGGAGAGATGGAGATGAAAGATCGGCTGGGTCGAAAGAGTCAGAAGACAGAGAAAGGGGCTGAGGACCGGTTTGAGGGGGTGAAGAAGACTTTGCGAGGAGGATCTGATGAGTGGAACATGAGGAGTAAAGTGAGGGGTGGGAGCAAAGGGCCACTTCCGGGTTTGCCGGCAGAAATTACTGAGGTCGGTGAGAACGTTAAAATCAAAAGTCCCGTTTTCGGGCCATCTGGACCCATTCCAATTCATTCTGCGGCCATGCCACGTTACAGAAGTAAATGAGGCGTTTAGGACGCAGATCCTGGGACAGACCTGGCTTAGCCAGATTGGTGTGGAGACACCCTAGAGGTGTGCTAGGACCCGGTTTAGATTTTTTTATTACCCATGTCTAATACCTGGGATCAGTAGCCGGGGTAAAGGACCAGCATCCCAGTCTTTCAGCCAAGGCTACGGAAGGAGGGACCCGAGGGACGGCAGGGACGTCTCCACTACCTCCCGGGGTCCGGGAACCCCTTCCTGAAAAGGGGTCTGGAAAACAGAGGCCAAAAGGCCAGAGAACCGAGGTGGGCAGGAATGTCTCCGCTGCCTCCCCAGGTTCGGAACCCCTCCTGGAGGGCCCGGAGGGCTATGCCCAGAAGGCAATCTCTGACGCGGGCCGTGGTTTACGGACAGAGATGCCAGAAAAACGACTGCCAGGAATCAGCACGGGCTGGGACTTACCGCTGACGCTGCCGAGCCGCGGGGAGAGGCCTGACGACCCTGAGCCACGAGGAGGGCATCCCGGACCGTGAACGGTCAGATGGAATGCTCGCCCCTCCCAGGTTCTCAGCACCAAATGTAAGGGTCAAGGCGCAGGAAACGGAGTCAGGGACCAGGACAAGTTAAAAGAGGAAGTTTATTCCACACTAACGAGCCAGATTCATTACGAAAGAGGGTAGAAAAGCAGGATTAGAGGAGAAGGAGGACCCAGCCGGGCTGTCTCGCAGGGGAGAACAGCTTCAGGTGCAGAGGTGAACATGCCTTTTGAGGGGAGGAAGGGGAAGGGGTGGGGCCCAGGGCACTCGGCACGCGCTGATTGGTGGTTCAATGTCTCGGGAATGTCGCGGCCGCAGATGCAGGTTATGTCATACTCTGCCCACCAGTTGGGGGAAGGGAGAATCTATCAAGCTGGGCGTGCACAGAGCAGCCAGTGCCTGGGGCTCACGGACGCCACTGTGGGGAGCAGCTCAGGCCCCACGTCTGGAGAGGTTCAGGGGCATCGTGCCAACAATCGCTCTCTTCCCGTAAGTGAAGCTGCACGTGGCAGTCCGGGGTCCTTGGTTCCTGGGCAGGAGGCCATACTTCCTGGTTTACCCGGGGTAGGCCCAGCTTAGTCCTGTTTTCTTGGTGTCAGGATCAGTAACTCCCTCTTCCTATCTGCAGTGTGTGTGTATGTGTATATGCGTATATGCATGTGTATATGCACATGTGTGCATGTGTGTGCACGCACACATGTTTGTGTATATGTGTGCATGTGTGTATACACCTGTATGTATATACACAGTTCATGTACAAAAATAGAATTGCTGAGTGCTTAGGTGTGAGTGTTTCTGAGGCTCTCGAGTCCTGCTTTGAAAGTCCCTGACAGGAGGTCTCACCATGACACAGCGCCCACTGTGAGGGTAGAAAAACCAGGATTAGAGGAGAAGGAGGACCCAGCCGGGCTGTCTCACAGGGGAGAACAGCAACACGTGCAGAGGTGAACACGCCTTTTGAGTAGATAGTTCACTGGGCAGCAATACGTGTTGTGATGTAAAGAAATGCGCTCTAACTGATGGATGAAAATGATATCTTGTTCTCATTTTGCATCTTTACAAGAATTGATGGCAAGATCGAACATGTTTCACGTGTGATTTGTGAGCAGCCTGTGGTCTCTTGTGAATTGTTGGTCTTAGGGGGTCATTAGTAGGGCCTGTGTGTTCTCAGCAAGAAGCTGCATCTTTACGTCGATGTGTCTTCTGCGGGTGAGGCAGTGTGTCTGGGTGACTCAGATCAGATCCAAGCAGAGGCCGGTCTGGCCGCAGAGCTGCGCTCTCAGTCCCCTGTCCTTCCTGCCAGGTGGGCGGGGAGAGGCAGCCAGGCCGGGCCTCCGGGGAATATGCCACCTAATTACTAGCATGCAGGTCCTGAGATGTCTAGTAAATAATCTCCCATTTAACCTCTAAACACTCTGATTAACCGGGAATCAGGGCTAATTATAATATTGACATTTTGTAGATGAAGCTACTGGGGAAAGTGATACCCACATGCACCAGGCCAAGTGGAGGCCAAGTCCAGTCCCAGGCTCAGCACCGTCATTTTCTGATAATACATAATGTGCACTTGTCTGTCACCATTGAAGAGGCAGGTCATTGCAGTTAATTTTCAGTTAAATAAAAATTACCCTGTTAAATACCAATTTTTAAAAACGTTTTATCAAACTATCGCAGGAATGTGGGTGATTGATGGGCCCATTTAGCTTCTCTGCTTCTTGAGAACCCACTAAAATGGAAGTAAATAAAATGTCCAAAGGCACAAAACACAGCAATGAGGAGAGTGCCACAGGTGAACATGGTAAGCAAATTCCAGGGGGGGAGAGAGAGAGAGAGAGAGAGAGAGAGCGAGAGAGGGAGGTTGGACTTGAGAACGCGGAGAGGTGGCGGGGTGTCAGGATGGCAGGGCCTGGAGCAAGCGGCACCGAGCAGATTGTGGTCTGGGACCAGGAGCACCGTACCACCCCCAGAATTGTCGGGAAAGGAAATTCATGAGCCGGAGCCAGAGAAGACCTGGGTGGCACAGCCAGGCGGCTGCTCTCTGCCTCCCTGATCCAGAGAGGCTTGGAGGTGGAGGTGTGCGTGCCCTCCTGCTACTTTGGGGCCCAGAACAGCAGCACAGGTGGGGCCCCCTATGTACCTGCAAGGTCAGCCCGGCTGCCCCCGGGGCTCCAACCACACCCCGCGCAATAGCCATTTGGCACAGTTTGCTGTAGTTTCTTTCCTTCCCATGGCATCGCCTTGGCAGCTTTGTTGGAAGTCAGTGAACTTGTGTGTGGGTCTGTTCGGGCCCTCTCTGTTCCCCTGACCTGTCCCCATGCCGGCGCCAGCGTGTTGATCCTGCGGCCCCATAGGAGGCTGGAAATCAGGGTTGAGAATCCAACTTTGGTCTCCCTGTTTTCAGACTGCTTGGTTACCCTGGGGCTTCGTATTTCCACATACATTTCAGACCCACTTACCAATTTCTACGTTTAAAGAACTAGGTATTATGATAAGGATTGCATTTCATCTATAGATCACTTTGAAAAAAACGGACATATTTTTTTAAAATATGTTTTTATTGATTTTTGGAGAGAGGAAGGGAGAGGGAGATAGAAACATCAGTGAGAGAGAATCATTGCTTGGCTGCCTCCTGCACACCCCACACTTGGGATCGAGCCCACATCTGGGCATATGCCCTGACGGGGAGTCAAATTGTGACCTCCTGGTTCATAGGTCAAAGCTCAACCACTGAGCCACAATGGCTGGGTCTGTTCTAAGCATTTTTAAAATCATAGTGATTCCAGCCAGAGCCACACAGAAAGGCACTCTGGGAAACAGAGTTCCTGGTTCGACCAAGCAGACAAGAGGTGTCTCCTCACCCTGAATTATTTCTAAAATCAATAGGGGTTTCCAAGCCCGCCCATGCAGATCTTGCTAATGGACCTTTATGTGCGAAGGGAAAGCTTCTAGGTCACTCTGAGGCGAATATGAAAGGTAAGTGATATACATACATCACACTGTCTATGGAGAATTTTAAAGTTAATAACTTCCAGACAGTGTACTATACACGTCTGTGCCAATTGGATCGATGTTCACACATACGTGTATAGGAGGGTGGATTCCATGCAATTTTATTTCTTCCTGGTTAAGTTTTTTATATTGAACATGTATCACTTGATAATCAGACATTCCGCAAATAAAAAAACAAAGGTATAAATCCTTTTTCTTGGCCTTTATTGGGACTACATGCTACATGGCTTATGTGTGCACAGTCAGCATTACATTCAACCCATCACAACCCGGAGCTGGAGCTTCGTAGCACCGGCGTTAGCAGCCGCGTTGCGGGCTTTGAGCTCCGAGTGGCCCATGGCCCTTTCCCTGGGCTCCTTCCTCCCCGCACCTTCACAGCGTCACAGAGCAGAGGCCTGGCCACTTCTCCTCCCAGTGCAGCCCCCTCTCTGATCCCCCTTACATAGGTGAAAGCATCAACCTCTCGTTGAATGAGATCACGGCCCGGGCTCTGGCCTGTACAAGGCCCGGCCGCCTTAGGAAGAGCAGCTGGTGCCTGCCCGCTGGGTCTGCGCACCCCAAGTGCCCCGGTCAGAGCAAGTGCTGGCCTCACCCTGCTCTCCGAATCGGCTACGGGGAGGGATGGGAAACGACTGACAACTGCGTCTTGGTCTCAGCTTCGGCCTGGAGGGTGGGGCCGAGGGTCTCCCTGTCCCTGGCGGGGAGGAGGGGGGGAAACAAAGGGGCTGGGTGGTATTTCATTTCATCACAGGGCTCGTCCCCTCTGACTGGCAGGGGCCTGTGCCCGCTGGTCCCGGCCGCCAACTATATTTAGCCCGTTATGAATATGGAATAACCTTGAAAATGGTTCGCAGCGACATCCCTCCGTCTCGCCTAGTAACGTCGACGTCATCAGCAGGAAGCGGACGTTTGCCTGGCAGTGCGAGTGGAATCCGAGCCTCCCCTGTGTCCTCTGCCCGTCTCGGGCCTGCACCCCAGAGCCCGGCAAGCACACCCATCCGCTGCCCAGGCACCTGCTGCCCCGGAAGGAAAGGGCAGGAAGGCCACGGAGAGAAAGGCTGCTGTGGGCGGTGGGACCTGTTGAGGGACTGTGGAGCCCACTGGGTCAGACCCATCACAGAGGAAGGGGAGGAGCCGAGGGCGAATGGAGGTGGTTAGGCCTCTTCTTTCTGGCTGTCACGTCACGGCCACCGTCACTGCCACCGTCCCTTGCCGTTCACTCTCTCCTCGTCCCCTGAGCTGTCCACACTCCAGGCTGTGCTCCCTCTCACCTGACAATCTGAGCATCGCCATCATTATTACTTCTACTCAAGGTTTTCCAACAGCGAACTGGCTGCTCACGAAGAGGCGGGCATCTGCCCTTTGCCTTCTTAGCAGAGTCCTTGACTGAAATACACACCCACTTCCCGGGCGGCCGGGAGCTCCGGGGAACAGGGCTGCTTGCCCAGCGCGTCCAGGCCTGGCAGTCTCCCGCAGATGCGGGGTTAAGGAACTAGGAGTGCCATCAAGGAGGGAAAGGGGCAGAGGGTGAAGGGGGATGGAGAACTTGAGAGAGGAAACGGAATCAGCACGGATGCCATTTCATAGCAGGGGGGCCGGAGGTGCGGAGCCGGAGAGCATTGGCCTTGGGTCTCCCGGCGACACATGGGAATGTGAATGAGCTACTGCATCTCACGTCTGGCTTTGGGGTTCCCACCCCGACTCCCACCCAGAAGCCCCCTTTTCTCCTAAAATTAACACCTATCATGTCAGGGTCTACCCAGCACGTGCCTGTCCCCGCTTTGTGCTCTGGCCTGTGTGCCGCTCTCAGCTCCTCAGCGATGCCGGTCCGGAGTCGCTGCATCCCCCGCCGCCTGCCAAACCATCCGCTCGGCGCAGGAAGGCGAGCAGACGCTCGAGATGGAAAACATTTATTTGTCTGTCTGTTTGAGCTGTGGTAAAATACACACACGGCCCTACCATCATAACCATTTAAGGGCACGTTCCAGAGTGGTAAGTGTATTTCCATGGTGTGCAGCCAACCCGAGCTTTCACAGAGATGGAGAGTCACTCTGAGTCACCTGCTTATATGTCACCAGAGTGGATCGGTGCCCGCTAAGTTCCCGTGAGCCAGGACCCCCGGAGGCGTGAGTGGGTGAGAGCGTGGACTCTGGAATTACCTTCCCGGTTCACATCAGAGCCCCCACCTCACTACGCTAGCGTTGCTAAGACACCGCCTGTCATAGGACGCACCCCGATTCTTTCAGCCGCTCAGAAGGAGAGCAGTGTCCCTAACTAACTAGGGCAGGAGGCGGCACCTCGTGGGGTTCTGCCTGACACGTGTGTCAGCCCAGCAGCCTCCCGTTGCCCTGACGTTTCCTCCTTCTCCTTTAGGGGAGTCTGGCCATTCCCACAGAGCCTTGCTCGGCGTGCTGGGCCTGCACCGGGTTCTGGGGACAGGCTTGCGTGTGCCTCAGGGGAAAGGGGAACTGCTTCAGCTGTTTTCGAGCGCTGCCCGGGCACATCCCCAAAAGGATGGGGCAGTTGTTTTGCTAGAAAGTACGGAGTCGCTGCAATTCCGTCAGCGAGAAATAGCTGCTTCGCAAAGACCCCGTGTGAGATCTGGCGCTCTCTTCTTGTCTTTTCGAGCACACACTCACTTTTCACTTCATTCCAAGTCCTGGGAGACACTTTTGAAGATGTTGTAAAGCAGTTAAGCTCGACGCCTGGAACTCGCTGAAGCTGAAGCAGTGACGCTGTGAGCAGCTATGACCAAGGCCACACATGTGAGGACAGCAGTCATGTAGGTCACACTGCCACCTGCTTGCCAGATACCAGCAGACGCCAGCGGCCGTAAGAGGGGCCTGGTGTCAGCGCTGTGAAGTATGAACAGATGCCGTTCATGATCCATGGGCTGCAGAGCAGGCCGGGTCCTGGTGGGGTACTGACCTTGTGCCTCAGGCTCCTACGCTATGAGCCAGGTTCACGGAGTACCTGCCTCAGGGGCACCGTGAGAACCCCACGAGACATGTAGCACAGGAAGTGGTGCACAATGAGCACTGGCAATATTAACCACTGCTGCTATTCCTACATCGTCTTAGTTGTGTCTGAGTATACCCCGCACCCACTGCTGCCTGACCAATTGCCCCAAACTTAGTGGCTTAAAACAATAGCGTTTATACCTCACAGTGTCCGTGAGTTGGCGTTTTGGTGGCTGAGCTGGTGCTTCGGGCGCTGTGGTTGCCGTCAGGGGTCAGCAGGGCCAGCAGGGCACTGTCACCTGCAGGTTGGACTGAGGTCGGAGGACCCGCTTCCTGGAGGACTAGCTGACAAGGCTGCTGGCTGGAGTCCACGGTCCCCCATCACAGGGGCCTCTCAGAGGCTTCTTGAGCATCTTGGTGACATGGCAGCTGGCTTCCCCCAGTGCAAGTGACAGAGAGGTCAAGGAGGAGGTCCTGGCGCCTTTCCGACCTGGTCTCAGAAGCGGCCCACTGCCATTTCCACTCTGTTCTACCAGCAAAAGCCAGACCCGCAGTCCGGCCTGCACTGCAGGAGGGAACGTGAGGTTGTTCTCCTGAAGGGAGAGCGTCAGAGAGCTCGCGGGCGTGTTTGAAGACCACCACGCATGACACGTAGGTTAAAGTCACCACTGTCAGCTTCTCTTTCTTCTCAGTTGGCTACCAACTATCTTAGACGAGGTCCCAGTAAGAAGCAGACGGTCCCCAACTATGCACAGGTCGCCTCTCGGCTGGCTGCACAGTTGAGCTCCGGGGGCCAGGCCACCACTTCCGCAGGCCAGCTACCTCCTGAAGTCGGGGCATTTGATAAAACCACTAATTCTGTGCTCGGAAAATATGTCGTTCTCTTATAAAATACGTTTCCTGTTGGAAGGCAATGTTGTGTGAGGTGCTGCGATGATGGGTAAGTCATTCTAAGTCCACAGATAACAATGTTGACGGAAACACTGGAGGCAGGAAGAGCAAACAGGTGTCTGTTCCTGCGAGGACAGTGCTGCCTCCTGTACATCAAGCAGGGCCCAGTGAAGCCAGCTGACAGGTCCCTCTGGGGAACCGTGTCAGCGAGGACGCAGCATGGGCCTCTGCTGTTGGCCGGTGTCCCGCGGCCACGATGGTAGCCAGGCTTGCTTTGATGGAGGAAGATGTCGTTGCGCCCACGTACATAAGGCCCTTTCCCCGGGTGGGCTGAGTAAGCACTGGGTGGCTGAGGAAAGAGGCTGTTGGCTCTTCAGATGGGTCATCTTGTGCATTTATTACTGGGAATCTCCTTAGCTGTGGGCGCCCTCTACTGGGCATTTATCAGAACATTTATTCTCTGTTCATTCTGAGCTCCATTTAAGTTCTCCTTGTCATCAGTTTTCCAATTTGGTCCTTTCTAGATTCCTGACCAGCTGACCAGCCCACTAGCGGCCATCCCTGAGTCAGCATAGGTGTGTGCCTCAGGCCATCGATCTTCCACACCGAGAGCATGTAATAGACTACAGTGCATGCCGAGCTGCCCACTGGGAGACTTCCCCTTTCCATTGTCTCTCGGGGCCACCCGGGATGGGGATAGAGGGCAGCACCTGCAGACTCGTCACTACTTGCTGTGTAGACCTGTGCACACCCCACACCAAGGTTTTGTCTTCTGTTAGTTGGCCGTAGGGAATATCACATGAGGCCAAGGTGTGATCTGAGGAAGAGACAATGAAACACAGCCAACCTACTGTGAATGTAAGTCATCCAGGAAGTGAACTTACTATGCATGTAACCCATCCAGGAAGTCAACCTATTGTGTATGTAGCCCATCCAGGAAGTCAACCTATTGTGTATACAGCTCGTCCAGGAAGTCCAGCTACTGTGTATGTAGCGTCCAGAAAGCCAAACAATAACTCCCAGCCATCAGGCCCAAACAGCCAGGGCAGGAGTAGTAGACAACTTTCCAGTTTTCACCTCTACTTCCAATGTAGCACCAACTAGAGAACAGCAAATGGGCACCTCCAGCCAGTCACACCGATGTCCCCTGCTGGCTAGTCGGCCTGTGCATCTCCAGGAAGGGCACGCCTGCAGCCCGCTCTTTGTTCCCACAATGGAAGCGTCCCCACTCTGCTTGTGTTGTGTGTCTTCCAAAGGCCTGTGACGGTGGTGGACTCCCCGGCTAAGGCCAGCTCTGAGCAAATCGGCGCTGCTTGTTCTCTTTGGGGCAGGCTTTGTTTATTTCCACAATTAGGCCAACTTGTCTGAAACGCAGGTAATTCAGACAATGAAGGGAGTCAGCTTGAATTCTCCAGATACTTTTGCTGGTAGACCAGCCCTCTAAGATTTGAGAGGACTTCTGAATTTAAATGCTGCTTGTAGAGCACCATTTAGTGCCAGGACAATCTAATGAGGTCTCATTGGGCGGTCTGATATACATCCCCAGGGGGATTGACGTGATAGGTCATTATGCAGTCACGTTTGCATTTCAGTTTTCAAACACAGAACAGGAGAAATGGATGAAGCGGTTGAGTTTGAAAATAATACCAAGTTGCTTGTCTTCAAGAAATGTCTCCCAAATTAAATATATACAATTACGTGTGGTTATTTATCTGTAATGGATGTTTCTGCGACAGATGAGAGGGAGGTGACCTGGCTGTTGAGATGGCCTGTCGGGGCCTGTGAGCGGGAAAGGACCCGCTTTATTCAAACCATTAATGACCTGTCACTGCAGCCATCTCTCACTGTATCATGTACCTTTTATTCTTCGTGTTAAAAATACGGAAATGAGAAAAGATTATTTCCAGATACCTCCCATCCTGTTCCTATAGAAGCAAGCCATGTTCTAACCCCCAGCTTTATTCTTATTTTTTGCTTATTTGTAAATTTCAACATAAAAATGCAAACATCTAAATGTATGTACATAACAAAAATTACCATGAAGGATTTCCCCTTGTATATTATTATTTCCAGTCAGATCCTCTAAGTTTTCTGATGATTTAGTGAAATGTTTTCCCTCCCTCCTTCCCTTCCTTCCTTCTTGCCTTCCTCCCTTCCCCTCCCCTTTTTCCATTTCTCTGTTGTTTTTTCTTTGAAAAGAGAGAAGCATCTCGTTCTAATTTACTTTTCATCTGGGGCCCTACACTTTCTCACTCAGCTCCCTGATTTGCGTCAGTTGAACCCGACTTGAAAAACACGTACTCTTAAGAAACCATGGAGGTGAATCTGGGACCCAGCTCCTGCTGTGGTCCCAGAGCAGAAGGTCTGGAGCACTTTTATCAAGTGACTTCTTGATGAAAATTTCTCTGGGTTCAGGTGTCAGCACATGCTTAGCAAAGACAGGACATGTCGGTGTGTGTTTAACTGGGTCCTTAATACAAAGGACGCGCTATGTTCCTGGTGGCTTTGTATGAGAGCAGCCGCCCCTGACCTGGCTCCCTTGAATTCCTAGCTCCCTCAGGCACACACTCTGGGCTAAGAGCCATCCACCACGTCTGAGCATCATGGTGCAATCTGTTGAGCCTGCCCTAGGCACCATCGGTAGTGGGTAGATCTGGCCAACTTGTTGTGGGAGAGAACGTCAAGTTGGAAACAAAGAAAGGATCAACTGGGGCCTTTTTCTTACAAACTTTGACTATTTCATTACAGTGGGTGGGAAAAGGAATTACAGGAACGTGTTTTGACCCCCTAGACCCAGAGGTGGAGCGGATGGGTCGTTGGTGGCTCTGGCAGCATCACCTGGGTGACCTGGGGGGAGGCGAGCGTGAGCGAGACAGTCATTGCTAGAGGCCTGGGCTGGGAGTCTGTGCATCTGGAGTCCAGCTTTGCGTCTGCCCAGCATCCTGGCTGCTGAGCCTCATTCTCAGCTCCTCTGACAACAGCAACCCCGGTGGTGCTGGCTGTTAGCCAACTTTGGAACTTACTCGCCAGGGGGGTCAAAGTGCTTGACCTTGTAAACTTACCCACAGCAGCCAACATGTGTAGGACACTGGTGTGCAGGACAGCGCAGGGCAGTGGGCGCGTTATTTCTGTTAGTCTTCGATATAACTTCACAAGGGAGGGGATGTAACACCCCCCTTCTGCCAAAAGATGAAACCGACGCTCAGGAAGCTTCTGAGACCTGCCCAGGTCAGCACGTGTGGTGTGGAGGCGGAATGCAAACTTTCTCACGTCCAACACATGACGTAAATTTCCATGCTATCCGGGAGAAACACTCACCCATCCCCCTCCCGCCCCTCTTTGTCCTTTCGGATCCGAGTCCGGCTCCCTGCCTCTCAAAGTGTGAGAACGGCTGTTTCCCAGACAGCACTGAACAAAGCCTGGCATTGGGTCTAGATTAGTAATTGCCCATCACTCCCGTCCTAATTCTTGGATTTTGGATTCAATTATATATTTTTTCCTAAAGTGAAACAATAAAAATGCTTGGTCTGTCACCCAGTCGTGTCCCTTACCTTTTCCCACTCCCGATTCCGCTTCTCCCGATGACTACACCGTTTCCAGTTGGTTTCATAACATCATGTGCCACTGGCCTCGCGCTCACGCCTGCAGTCCTCGTCTCCGTAGCTCTTTATCCCTCATTCCAACTTTGGAACCATCAGCTGTAGCCATTAACTGACTTAACAAACCCTCTGTCAGTGGGGTCCTTCATGGAAATTGAAAACTAATTAACATTTATCTCAGCAGCTAATCACATAAAATCTACTGCCTTCCTATCCCAGGTTCCAAAGTTGTGATTGCTGTGAGTTGAGCAAGGAAGAGCTTGATCCGTGCTGACAGCGCACCAGCTGAGATGAGAGGGACCGGGTTGGCTCCTGCCTCTTCGGCTAATGAGGACCACAGGGGCCACAGGGCTGAGAGCCTCCCGGACAAGGGGCCTCACTGCCTGGACAGCTAGTCACCGAGACACCCAGGTGTGTCCACACACACACACACACACACACACACACAGGAATATTAAACACCAAAAACTTGTTGATCTCAATGTTTAAAAACAGTCCTCTTGGAAAAAAATATTGAACCATTTATTCATCTATTCATTCATTCATTCACTCATTCATTCCATAAGCATTGATGTCTTTCCCATGATAGGCCCCATTTGTGTGATGTGCTGGGGAGACGGAAGTACGTAAGATGTGGTCCCTGTATCTTTCCCTTAAGTCGTCAGCAACAGAAGCTCAGCAGATGGAAGGAATGGGTGTCCGGGACATCCCAGCACAAAAGGGTCAATGGGGCGGCACTGGTGCTCTATTTATTTGGGAAAAAATGAGTTAATTTCTCTGACTGTTCTTCCATTAGCCAGGTTTCTTTCCTGCAAGACTTAGCAGAGACTTTGATATGCTAATGTTTCTGTTGCTCTCCAAGACGCAATAGAATATGCTCTTCTCAGATTTATGTGACCACGGGCTCATGTGTGAGTGTGTGTGATGTGTATCACACAGGATAAAGTTCCCCAGAATATATTTTGGGACATTCTAACCTGGAGTGGAATCCTTTAAGCAAAATAATTAAGATTAAAAAATAGGTATGAAAAATGTTTAGGTGGGGCCGCCGTGGAGCTGGCCGGGTAATGTGTGACCTGGGGCTGCAGTCGCATGTTGGACCTGCCACAGGGCTGCACTGGCCTGTCAGAGCCTTGGAGCCCTGTGGGTGACTCAGTCCTGTGCCCAGCGCAGGCTGGAGAGTGGAGCCCGGGCTGGGCTCAGCCCCGTGGCCTCCCAGTGAGTGCCCTTGGACAATCTGCCCCTCACACAACAGCACTCTCCTTCCTGTTGACCTTGAACTCCTCAAAGCCACAGCTCAGTCTTCTAAGCAATAAATCAACATGGGGTCACATCAGAATCAATCAAGAGGTTGTGGAAAATAAGATTTCAGGCCCTTCCTCAGACCCGTGGGGCCAGAGACCACGTGTCACCAGGAGTGGTCAGTTACATTTTAGTAAAGGGAACATGAGTTTGGATTCTGCTGGGAGTGAGTGATTTAAAGGAATCTTATGGTGAATACTTTGAAATGAGGAAACAGCATTATTTAAGAAGGTTTTGTAGGCTTAGATTCTCTGAAAGCAAGACCACCAAGACTGTGTCCATGCCCCTTCTTCTGCGCCGACTTCTTCCGGAACTGAATGAGCAACTGCAATGCAGCATTGGGGGGGTGACATCTGGGATGGACAAGACCAGGAGTGTATAAGGACAAAGGAAGATGGTATTAACGTCCTCATGTATGACTAGTCCAGAGTGGTTAAGATGGCATTTTGATGAGGTTAGATGAAGGATAAAACATTTATGATTTATGTGAATCACAGAAGGCTCCACATTTCATTCTTAGTATGATCCCAACAATGTGAAATATATATTTTGGGGGGAGAAATCACCAAAGTATTAAAAGCAGTTATAGATGAATAATTATACTCAGGGCTAGCCACATGATTTTGTATATTTCAAAGTGACGTGTCTTATTATTCTACTGGGTTAATACAGTGTTTAGTCAGTTATTATTGCTTTTTAACAACAGGCTTTACTCAGATTTAAACCGTTTTTCTAATACTGCTCTTTTTGTTTTTTCTTTTTTAACCCTCACTCGAGGATATTTTTCCATTGATTTTTGGAGAGAGTGGAAGAGAGAGACAGACAGAGAGAAATATTGATGTGAGAGAAACACATTGATTGGTTGGTTGCCTCCTGCACCGGCCCAAGAAGAGCCTGCAACCAAGATATGTGCCCTTGACCGGAATTGAACCCGGGACCCTTCAGTCTACAGGCCAACGCTCTATCCACTGAGCCAAACCGGATAGGGCTATTTTTAAAGTCTTTATTGTTTTGCCCTAGGTTGGTAGCTCAGCTGGTTAGAGCATCATTCTGATGTGCCAAGGTTGCAGGTTTTTTTTTTTTTTTTAATATATTTTATTGATTTTTCACAGAGAGGAAAGGAGAGGGACAGAGAGTGAGAAACATCGATGAAAGAGAAACATCGATTCAGCTGCCTCCTGCACACTCCCCACCGGGGATGTGCCCGCAACCAAGGTACATGCCCTTGACAGGAATCAAACCTGGGACCCTTCAGTCCGCAGGCCGACGCTCTATCCACTGAGCCAAACCGGTCAGGGCAAGGTTGCAGGTTTGATCTCCAGTCAGGGCACATACAAGAAGCAACCAATGAATGCATCAATAAGTGGAATAAAATCTCCCCTCGCCCCCCGGTTCCCCTCTCTCAAGTCAACAAAAAATAAAGACTTTATTGCTTTGAGCAGGTTCAGATTCACACACAAATGGAGCAGAAAGTACTGAGAGCTCCCCCATGCCCCTCCCACCCCAACAGAAAACAGTTGCTCAGCCTCAAGGAGCCTGGTGCGCAGGGCGGCGGGACATGGGACTCTGAGCCCTCGCTCCCCAATTAGGACAGCGAGGCTCAGAGGAAGAAGCAGCTGCCTGGGGTCACACAGGAGTGAGTCTTCCTGAGAAGATACACGTTTTTGGTGTGTTGTTTAGTTACTTCTAGGTATTTCTCCGTAACCTAAGGGGTGTCTGTAATAAAAGTGTTAAACGCAGAGAATTTTTGCAGGTTTTTAGCTCGTTTCATTACAGAGCTTGGAGAAGGTCCTGGAGCACAGCGGGCAGAGCCCGGGTGAGCGCACAGCGCTGTCTGCCTGGGGGTCTGAGACGCCTAAGGAAAGCATCGTGCCTTTGACCAGTGGTTTTCGAATTTGCGAGGGACACCCGGCTCTCTGGCAAGTGAAGCCAGCTTTGGCTGTCTGTGACTTGCCATTGTCCTTGCGCTTCCTCTCCCCCTTTCACACTCGTTATTTCTGCTTTCTTGTCTGCATGTGAGTGTGGGACCTCCTTGTCTGGCAGAGCAGCCGACCCCAGGTCCCGTCAGGGAAATGGCCAGAAAGTCACCACCACGCATCACAGCTTTGAGGCGCAAGGTTTGTCACGTCTTCCCACCATGGCCCAGCTGAAAAACAACATCGAGATGCCTCACATTACCTTTGGCTCAAAATATTTATCTCCCAAGAATACAGCAGCAAGAGGAAAAAGGATCAAGCCCACACTTAGTGGATCAAGACCCTGCCGATGCCTCGGCCTCTGCATTCTCTGCCTTCACTGGCAGCTGCCACATGGCATCACTGCTCTCAGGCCTCAGAGCTGCACAGAGTGTGGGGGAGGCTGTCCTCCAGGGCCTCTGCTATTGGGGGGCTCACTGAGGCTGTCCCCCCAGGGCCTCTGCTACTGGGGGGCTCACTGAGGCTGTCCCCCCAGGGCCTCTGCTGCTGGGGGTGGGGGGCTCACTGAGGCTGTCCCCCCAGGGC
Source organism: Plecotus auritus (assembly GCF_963455305.1). Classification (NCBI taxonomy): domain Eukaryota; kingdom Metazoa; phylum Chordata; class Mammalia; order Chiroptera; family Vespertilionidae; genus Plecotus; species Plecotus auritus. The sequence continues at coordinate 2,377,984 of NC_137778.1, read as the reverse complement.
CCCTGCTGCTGGGGGGCTCACTGAGGCTATCCCTCCGGGGCCTCTGCTGCTGGGGGGCTCACTGAGGTTGTCCTCCCGGGGCCCCTGTTGCTGGGGGCCTCACTGTCGCTGCCGTTTCTACCACAAAAGGAAAGGCAGTTTCCTTCTCAGAACAGCAGCTCGCTCTCCCTCAGCCTGGCACTTCTCGTCACCAAGAAGGGGTGTGACTCCATTCATAAACCCGCCCTGTGTCACTTGCAGGTGCAGGTGCGCAGGTGACCTTGAACCAGCAGCCTGAACTGGCTCCGTGATCTTCCCGAATTATCAGGTTCAAGGCACCCTCCTCTTCCCCACCCCCTGCACGGAGCGTCCCCTCCCTCCCTGTCACAGGCCCTTAAGCCCCGGGGTTTGTTGTGTGTGTATCTGTCCTTTAGGAGCCTGAGATGCCACTCAAACTCAGACTCAGATTCAGGTGTTCTGCCGTGATGCCTGTGCGTTCCTATCTTACCTACGCAGATGGGGCCCCGAGGGCACAGTTCTGGGGTCTGCCCCTTCAGTGGGTTTGGCAACCCCAGTGTAGAGGAGACCTAGTGTGTGGGCTCTCACAGTGCCTTTACCAGCCTCAGGCTGGTTTCCCCTGAAGTGAAGCGTAGGTGGCCCCTCACGGAGCAAAGCTCACTTCGGGGCTGCCTGCCTTCATGTTTGGATCTTCTGCCCACCTCCTGCCGTCAGTGTTTTGTTTAAGTGATGCCAGGCATGTGGACGCTGGCTGGCTCTTTCAGGGCCGTGCCCAGATGTTGGCATCCTGTGGAGGCTGTCAGAGGTTTGTTTGTTCCCATCCAGCTCATAGCCACGCTGTGTCTGCAGAATCCCCGTCCTCCAGGTGAGCACTGGGAGTCCAGCCATCATCCAGATGTCTCCAAATGTCCGGATGTTTGTCATTGCCAAGGAACATCTGGGTGCTCAGTCTCCGTGCCGTTTGCATTCACGTCTCTGGCACAGCCACCGTCTTGGGTTTAGTTGCCCTGGATACAGCACAATGAATAGCCTGAACGGGGTGGGTGGGTATGGAGCAGATGCCTCCACAGGCTCCATTCCTGTGGCTGGAACGCCAGCCTGGTCTGCGTCCGCAGCTGTGGGAGGCACTCTCTCCCGGCGCCGGCAGTGTTGGGCGTCAGGAGGGCATGTGCCACAAGCATTCCTGTGGGATGAGCTGCCAAGGCTGGATATGCCACACAGAGAAACAGGAAGAACAACCTTGGCTGTTATAAAGCCCCGCATGTGAAGCTGGGCAGTGAGCCGTCCTGAAGTTCAGCAGGTGTCTCCACAGATCTAGGGAAATTGGCTGCCCTTTGGGGGTAACAGGAAAACGAGCGACCAGAGTTCGATGGTCACTAAGTCTCTCAGCTCTGGCCGTCTGTCACTGCACAGCACCTGGCGCCGTCGCACGAAGGAGGCAAGAATGTGGGCAGCAGAGGGGCTGGCGGTGAAGGGGTGAGTGCAGGCTCAGAAAGGACCCTGTCCACACCCTCGTGAGGCGTGGAGGAGAGGCGGGCTGGTGTGGTGATGGGCCGACCCTGACTCACATGGCCGGAGCATGAACCCAAAGTGACCGAGTGGACTGGCAGGTGCTGACAGCTGGCTTGGGAAGGCGATGTGTGTGTGGAGGAGAAAGTCGATGGTTATTAGCCGGTGTGAGATACAGTTCAAGGGGAGGTGTTGCCTTACAGCATGTTTCCATGGTGATTGGAATGACCCACCAGAAGGGGAGAGACGGGCATTGAAGGAGAGAGCGGAGAGCTGGAGTGGAGTCCTTGAGAAGGGGCAGGTGTGGGGCGATTTTCTCTTCCCTGGGAGCTAAGGGGGAGAGGGTGGGTGCTTGGACACACCTGCATTCCATTTCTGGTTTTCTACATGGATTACGAGGCCATGCTGTCCATGTGGGACAGGGGTCCTCAAACTTTTTAAACAGGGGGCCAGTTCACTGTCCCTCAGACCGTTGGAGGGCCGGACTATAGTTTAAAAAAAACTATGAACAAATTCCTATGCGCACTGCGGGCCCGGGACGAGTCGGCTGCTAAGCAGGATAGGCAGCGGCACCCAGGGGGCCGGATAAATGTCCTCGGCGGGCCGCATGTGGCCCGCGGGCCATAGTTTGAGGATGCCTGATGTGGGAGGTTGGATGAGACAACGTGAAGGTCTACAGATGGAAGAACAGACGCTCCTCTATTTTCGATTTCTCCTCCAACTCTCTCCACGCGTGTTGTGGTGCCGTCCCCTCCTCACTGAGCTGGACCTTGCTGCCTCGTCCTGAGCACAGGGTTTCCCTGCCGTCCACCCTCAGGACCAGGGTGGGGACAGATGTCCTGCCTGCTCCCCAGTGACACTTCCCGACTTTTATCTTCTGCCTCTGAAGGTCTCAGGTTTGGTTCGGAAAGGCGATGTCGCATTCCCTGTGGCGTCATTCCCCCGTCGTCCCTGCTCTGCGTGCTTCTCGGCTGCGGGGATCTTCCCTGATGTCATGCGCCTCCTCGGTTGCTCTTCCCGATGATGCTGTTGTCTGTCCTTCAGCCTGTTCACCGTGTGATTTTCTGCTGCGACTTCGGAGGCAATGTCTTCTAGACCTCGATTGAGGGCGCCAGTCTGTTTCTGGACGCACAGAGGTTAGCTTCGGAGAAGTGATCTTCTTCAGCGCCTTCCGGGGTATTCCCTGGTTGGAAGTATGGTTTCCACGCCCCCATTTCAGTTTCTTTGTCCTGAGTCATCTCTGAATAAGGCCGCGTCCTTGTCTTTCTCACCGTGTCCACAGAAGAGGCAATGTTTTGGTTCACATCTTGGTTTAACTATTTGGTGGCTTCAGGCTCTTTTCAAATTCAGCTCTGAAGGGTCAGCCGATGAGCATCACCTGATTTATCTCTCAGTTCCTCGGGAGTTTCAGCCGGGGCCCCTGGCTCTCCTGATCTGCCGGCTGATGTCCACCTGAATGCTTTGCGAGCCACTGTGAACTTAAAGACGGCTCTTTGTGGTAAGTGTGGCTGCCGGTTATAAAATTACTTTCTGTTGGGTACCATACTTTGATTTACAGCCACCAGCAAGCCCGACCGCATTTCTAACTCAGCCATTTTTTAGGATGGTGGCTCCTGCCCGAAGGAGGACGCACAAGTTGGGTTGGTAGGTTTAGGGGCAGGAATGGTGTTAGAGCAAAGCTGTCTACCCGCCTCACAGAGGAAGCCGAGGGGAAACGGCTGAGTGCTCAGCCTGAGTCCGGAGATGCCTGGAGAAGGGGCTACAATGCCTATTCCATGCGCTTTTCTTAGCTTAGGTTGCCCGTGGCCTGCAGTGTCAGACTGTGCCACACGGTGAGGTCTGGCAGGGTTTTCTCCACCCAGATCTGCAGGGTTACCACCAGCATCAGCAGCCCCCCACCTCCAGTGGGTGGTGCTTCCATCCTTGTTTCTCACTGTCCTCTTCTGCTCTGCACCCTCCGATGCTTAGGGACGACTTGGGAGAGCTGACTTGGGGCCACTCACTCCATTCAGTCTGGACTGGCACTTCCTGTCCTTTGAAATAAAAGTGGCCTGTGGCCCAGCGTTCCTAAGGGGAGCGTGATGGATGGACAGTCAGTGTTGCGGCCGGACATGACTGCACCCTGGTGTTGATCAGCAATGACCATGTCACAGTTGCCTGGTCTTCAGCTGTTGAATGGGGCTGACAGTATTGACGTCACGGGGTTTATAAAAGGCTTGCATACACTAGTGATACAATTTGGAACACCTAACCCAGTGGGTGACTCATCATTGTGGCTCACGTGACACATTGCAGAAGTCCTTGTCACACACCGCATTCCAGAGCTTGGTCAACGGGACCAGCTAAACTACCTGCTAATAACTCACTTTCTACTGCATCTGTGTGAAGCCTTTAAAAACATCTGGCTTTCGCTGACTTCTCTTAAGGACGTGGGGACGTGGAGTTTGCTGTCAGCCACCTCCCAGAACGAGGCACAGAGCTTAGGTGAGTTGGTAATGGGCTAACCCAGGGCTGGCGGCCCGAGTCCTCAGACCTGACACCTGGGCTTTGATCATGCGCCGCAGGCACCGGCCCCGCAGAGCGCACCCAGCTGCTGACCCAGCTGGCGAACATTCCTGAGGCCCAAGGGAACTGGCTCGTCCACTCTGGGCCACATGGGGTCAGCTGCACCTGCTAGGGCTGTGTGAGCTGTTTTATCAGGAGTCCCTGGCACTCCTTGTAGGAAAAGCTTAGAAGTTCTCCACACAAGGTGCTGCTGCTTGTTCTGTTATCAATGGGCCTCAAGCAGTGACTTCTCCCTGGGGCAGTGTGGCCCCTGAGGTCACTTATGTCTTAGGTTTAGACTAAAAGTAAATGCACAAGCCACTGAGAAAAGGAACAGAACACCCCGTCTTAGGAGGTGGAGAGGCGGGGCCAGAGAGGATCCTTGTTCTTCTGGACCTTCACTCTGCTTTCCTCCCTGTAATTAGTTTGGGCTGGTCATGGGACTCTGTTTGGGGATCTGAGAAGGAGTCTGTTTAGAGCATTTGAGAAAGATGCCCCTCCCTCTCCTTCCTTCCTGCTCTGACATTGTATGTGACAGTGTGATGCTTGGAGATGCAGCTGCTCTCCTGTATCCATGAGGTAAAATACCAATGATGCACTGAAGAGGACAGATGGCAGAGATTATGTCTTCAATGGTGTTATGGAGCTCTCAGGTCAACCTGGGGGCCACGGGCCTTTAGCATTATTTAGGAGTAATACATAAAACTAGAGGCCTGGTGCACGACATTCGTCCACGCAAGTGGGGGTGGGGTGGGGGGGGAGATTCCCTTAGCCTGGCCTGCGCCCTTTCGCAGTCTGGAAGCCTTGGGGGATTCCGACTGATGGCTGCAGTCAGACATCCTTAGTGCTGCCTCGGAGGTTGGCCACTGCGCTTGCGCTCGCTAGCCATCAGCCCGGCTTGTGACTGAGCTGCGCTCCCCCTGTGGGAGTGCACTGACCACCAGGGGGCACCCCTGCATTGAGCGTTGGCCTCCTGGTGGTCAGTGCTTGTCATAGTGACCGGTCGTTCTGCAGTTCAGTTGATTTGCATATTAGCCTTTCATTAAATAGGATAACTTTCTGTTGGGTATCAGTGACTTGCAGCTAAAACTATCCTAACTGATATGCAAAGAAAATTGGACATTATTGTCATTACAGTGGATTGGAGAGTTTTGAGCAGAGTAGTTACTATACTTTGATTTATGTTTAAAAAAATATTGGCTGCCATTTGTTGAACAGACCAGCGTGGAAAGAGGGACAGCAATTAGGACTCAACTGCAGTGGTCAGGACTAGATGGGGCTGTAAAATGGAGCGGAAGATGTTTGGATTTGGGACTAACTGTGGAGACAGTGTTGGAGGACTTGCTGGTGCGCTGGTTGGATGTGGAATACTAGGAGAAGATGCCTCCTGCATGTCTGTCCTGAGCACACGGTGGGGGTCGCACTATTTGTCGGGATGGAGAAGACTCGGAGAGATGGGATATGGTGTCTAGGGTTCTATGTGGTCACGTTATTTTTGGGTGTTTATTAAATACCCAAGTGCACATGAAGGCATTGTCCAGTGGACAAATGTATTATAGGTGAGAGCCCAGGGGTGAGATTTGGGATGGAGAGAGAGAGTCTGCGTCATCAGTGGTTAGGAGGGTGTGAATAAGGTCACCTGGGAGGAGTATAAATAGAGAAGTGGAGCACACAGGAGACAAAGCCAGGGCACGTTATGGTAGAGAAGCGGGGAGAGAGAAGGAAGAAAGCAAGCCAAGGGCACTGACCAGGAATGGCCAGTGAGGGGGAGTCAGCCAGGGTGACATCACCAGAGCCCACACATACTGTTTCAAGAGGTGCCGGTGGTCAACTCTGCACGTGTAGCTAAGAGCACGGAGGGCAGATTTGCTTTGGGAAGATCTGAAGTTTCTCAATCTTTCATGAGCAGAGGGGTTACCTAGGGATCTTATTAAAATCAGATTTTGGCCCGGCTGGCGTGGCTCAGTAGTTGAGCATCGACCTATGAACCAGGAGGTCACAGACAGTTTAATTCCTGATCAGGGCACATGCCCAGGTTTCAGGCTCGATCCCTAGTGGGGGGCATGCAGGAGGCAGCCAATCAATGATTCTCTCTCATTATTGATGTTTCAATCTCTCTCTCCATCTCCCTTCCTCTCTGAAATCAAGAAAAACATATTTTAAAAAAAATCAGATTCTGAGGTTGGGCCAAGGACTCTGCATTTCCAACAAGATGCAGGGCGATGCTGTGCACTGGTCCTTGGGCTACACTTCTTGAGTATCAAGGGTCTAGATCATCGGTGACCTTGATGATGGAAGGCAAGTTCCAGCAGAGTGGTGGGGGTGAAAGTCATACTGGAGTGGGTTGGGGAGAGAATGGGAGTTAGGGAGTGGAGACAGGATGTGGACAATTGTCGAAGGCTCAGAAGGTCTCTCTCTCTCTCTCTCTCTCTCTCTCTCTGGTGTCTGCTCTCTGGATCTGCATCTACACATGCCTGCACACATTCATCCTCCTGGTTATAGTCCCATGAGGTGATTCTGGGGGGAAGATCAGACCTGCCCTGCGCAGCCTTGTGACGAGCCCTTGGGCTCAGTCCTGCAGTGACCCTGGCCCTGGAGAGGCAGAGCGTGTGACCTTGAGGCTGCCGTGGCCATTGTGTGTGTGCACACTGCTGAGGGCTCTGCAGAGCCACCCGCTGACTGCCAATGATGGCATTTCTTTCCAGGGGCCCTTGAGCAGTTATTTCTGTTGCGGGATATTCTTATGAAAATGCTGCGTGTGACTCCGCTATGTGTGAACTGTACATTGTTTATTACAAGACCATCTGATGGTTGTCTTTTCCTTGGAAGCACATTCTGCTACTGCCCCTCCCCCTTACCCCCCAACCCCCGCCGCCGGGGTTACTAGGACTCCAGTGTCAGATGCTTATGTTCAAAATCCAGCTCCAATATTTATCAGCTGTGTAACCTTGGGCAAATCACTTAATTCCCCTGAACTTGTGTTTCCTCACTCACTCATGATATAAGTACGAAATGGCTTGTTGAAAGAATCAGAGAAGGTAATAAATATAACTCTTAGCATAGGAACAGCTTCATAATTTTTGTCTATTATTACAGAATTTAATGCACGCAGCTTGACATAGTCAATGAAGAGAATTGGACCCCTATTAACCATCAAATGAGGTTGACTCTATAATGGTTTTATGGAATGATAAATAAAAGGCGGAAAAGAGATGTTAATGATGATAAAATATCATTTTGAATCCCCAATGAGCAAACGTAAGACCATGTGTGATAATCACAATACTACTAAGTAGCAAAGTAATTACTAACCATCCTTTATCAAAAAGTGTTCCTCTCTGCTTTCTGGACTCAGAGCCCAGGTCCTGCCCTGGTCCGATCCCACCTCAGAGTCATAGAAGTTCAAAGAGAAATGCCCCCGGAGACCACAGTGTCTGCGCTCTTCTTCACAGACAGGGTGCCTGGCTCAGCAATCGGCAGGTCTCCAAGGTCACCTTGGCCATAGGTAAGTGAAAAAGCTAGTGCTTAAATGGAGGTCCTTTAGGAAATGTTGGAGCAGCTGTGTGAGGAAGTGAGCAGGGGAGCTGTGTGGGCAGAGAACTCTGACTGCGCCTGAGGTGAGCAGGACCGTGAGCGCCGCCAGCAGGGACACGCAGACCAAAGCCGTGGCTCTGTCCTGGCCCACCGGCGCCCTGTGGTGCTGATGGCCGTCCTGCTCGTGCTTCCCCGTTCTCCTGCCTCATGGTGGTGCGTGGAGCGCCTCCCTTCCCAAAGGCGGCTGTGTGCCTGCTGTGCTGCCTCGGCTCGGCTTCAGAGCCCTCCCCAGGGCTCTGCCTCATGGGCAGCTGGTGGGTGGCCAGGTCCCAGCACCCTTTTCTGACTTCAGGATTGACCTGGGCACCTCTGACTGTCTTCATCTGCTCAACCAGTCTGTGCAGGTTCACGGGTCCAGTAGAACTGGCCGTGGGGGCTGGGCTGATGCCTGTGGGCAGGGATGGGAAATCGCTTTCGTTGCACGTGTAGCTCCAGAAGTCCTGCCCAGGACACTCTGACGCGGGTGACTGGGCCGTCACGGCTAGGAATGCCATGACCAGCAGCGGCGGGTCGGGCAGCTCACGTCTGCCTAGCTCCAATCTCTGCCCGGCTGATTGGGCATTTTCTGGGACTTGCTTTGTTCAATGTGCCTTGGGAAGTCAGACATTTTTCTCTGATACCCGAGTGATAAACTTTGTACCTCTCCCCTTCGTCCTCTCACCACACTTGGAGAATTTGAGAACTTCCGAAGAGGAGAAGAAAGACATTACAGTTGCTGAAGGTTTACTGTGTCCTACATACTTTCATGCACATGACCTTTCTTAGATATTAGAAATTGGGGGGGGGGGGGCAGACAAGGTGGGGGATATGATCTGCAGGACTGAAGCCGAGCCTGCTGGCAGGGGTCAAAGGTCCCACTGTTGGAAGAAATGGAGCTGAGGTCAGGGAGCCTGCAGGCCCTGACAGGCTTGGTGTCACACTGTCACAGTTAAGTGTCAGAGAAACAGAAAGGGACACGGAATAATGAGAAAGGAAGAAATTGGAAGCCTATTAGCATATTTTATGAAAATGAACGGCTGTGCCCTGTCCCCGCTGTGGCACAGGGCTTGAGACCCCAGCTCCGCCTCAAGTAGAAAACTCCTGCAGCACCCGGTTCCTTGCCTTGGCCGGAAATCGGGGTTCCTACGGTGGGGGCCGCGTCCATTTGAGGACACTCCATGGTATTCAGGATGGGGCTAGGGCTCTGTGACAGGTCCAGGCTTGGTCTGCAGCGCTCTGATGGGCAAACACCAGGTACCTCCTAACACCTCAAACCCAATTTTCTTTACTCAAAATGAGGATCGGCAGCTCTGCTGTGCATGTATGAAGGCTGCGCTGCTTGGCCCGGGAAGTGCTGGGTGGCTCCTCAGAACCTGTCGGTACTGGGATGATGAACTGGGCTTTTCTGACCTGTTTACCCAGGACTGCTTCCTCGTGGACACAAACACGGGCCTGTGACCTTTAATAACAGGTTTCACCGGCGCCCACTCAGGTAGGACTTTGTGCTCAGTACTGTCAACCCAAGCACGGACACTCATGCACACACACACACACACACACACCCATGCTCATACTGGCATGCACACATACTTATGCATGCACACATGAACACACATCCACGCACACACTCATGCGTGCGCACACACATATATGCATGCACGTGAGCACACATGCACATGCATGCACTCTCATGCACACACATGCATTTCCGCAGCTTCCTGGAGATAGCTCCTGTGTACCAGGAATGAATCCAGTCAGTACCTGTGGTGTCTCCAGGGCATGTCCCACGTCCCCAGGCAAAGCTGACTTTCTAGCCCATTCAGCAAGCTGCTGCCGCTGTGAGCACACCTGCTGATGCCACATCCCCTGAAGTTGGTCCCACTACTTCCTGTGAGATGCCCAGGCTGCTACCAGACACTGCTGCCCATCTGTCAACCCTGGGGCTTCTCCCATCTGCAACCACAGCCTGAAACCTGCCAGGAACTGGCCTTGAGTTGCAAGGTGCCGTCTTCACTGCAGTTTTGGTTAAATGGGGACACTACCTCCCCATCTTGGTGTGCCAGGACATTAGAGGGCCCTGCGGCAGGTTGGCTCGTGCCCCAAGGTCACCCCACTGATATTTTCCTTACACCCCGCTCTCTCACTTAGCCCTCAGCCTGAGCACATGATGGGCTAGGGGGCGATTAGACTGGCCTTGCTCCTCCAGAACCATTGCCTTGATGCTGGGTGTGGCAGAAATTGCTGATAGTTCCAGAACTCACCACCTCCTTTTTCCTTTAGTACCAGAGCCTCACTCCCTGTCTCCAATGAGTTAGCTGGGAACGTAGCATTCAGGTAGACACTACATTTCCCAAGCACCCTTGCAACAAAATATGACCATATGACCAAGTTTAGGCCTAAGGTTTCAAGCAGGACTGAAATCTGCCTTTATGGTTTTGAGGGCTACGAGGAAGACCACCCTGAGAGAAGGGATGTTCTTCGTTTTTGTTAGAGCACAGACGTGCGGCTGCAACAAACAGACTAAAAAGTACACAGTGGCACAGACAGGAGTTTGTTTTGCCCACGTGATTGGCCTCAAAGCCCTGGGCAGGGCGTGTCCCTCCTGGACAGGGTTCAGATCTCGGGAGAGAGGAGGATGGCAGGTCCACGCTCTGAAGGTGCGCTCTGTGGAGGAGCAGACGAGTGAGTGTGTAACGTTCTCCCCAAGAGTCTGTGGGCCCTGACGCAATGGGTTAGGGGACCTATGGACACAGCAAGGCCTCCGCCAGGCAGGTGGGCACGGGAGGGGAGGCGGTAGGTTCTACTGTGATGCTGGTTATGTAAACTAAGCAAATACAGACCCAAGCGGACCAGAACGCTCTGACACGTGGCATTTTCTTGGAGAACTATCTTAATCTGTCTGGGAGACAAGTTAAATGTCTCCCTTTAACAAAGGAGGTTCGGCCAGGTCAGCCCTAGAGTCACTTTCATGGCTCATTTTTCGTGACCAGTGACCGTCATTCATTCGTCCACCTCGTGGTTATCAAGCGTCTTCCACGTGCCCGGCAACGTCCCAGGCGCCTGGGGAACAGCCCCAAACACAACAGGACAAGAAAGAACCCCCGCCCGGTGGGCTCTGTTCTCTTCAGAGCAGAGAGACGTAAACGTAATGCCCGGTGCGTTGTGGGATGTAGAGAGGGGTCGGTATTAAAGGGAAAAGTCAGGCAGATGAGAGGTCAGGACTGCAGGAGGAGCGTGGCGGGTCGCCATGGCAAGCGGGGTGCTCAAGAGAGGCTCATTTTAAACGCAAACATTTGAGCAAATACTTGAAGATGTGGGACGCTCAGCCATGCAGAGGTCTGAGAGCAGGCTGCAGGCGGAGCGCCCAACACGTGCAAAGAACTGCAAGGAGACCTGGGAGTGAGGGCTTTTATCTGGTGAGAGAGCAGCCGTCGGAGCTGTGCCGTGGGAGTGCCGCTCACACTGCAGGGTCTGGGCTGGGAGGTGGAGGCTGGGAGGCCATGGGGGGGGGGGGGCAGGTGGAACACGCATGTGAATGTGTGGGTGGGAGATGGTTGGACAAGAGCAGGAGCAGCTCATGGTGAGGAGGGAAAGACAACAGGGTTTCCTGGTGGGCTGGATGTGGGCGCCCAAGGAGAGGGGAGTCAAGAGTGAGTTCGTGATCTTTCATCTGAGTGACCTTAAGGTGGGGTTGTCGGAACCCGCGACGGGGAGAAAGGCGAGACTGTGGGTGGCAGGCTGGTGCGGAGTTTATGGGTTCAGACGTGTTGCGTTGAGATGCCTATTAGATGCACAAGAGGAGGCGCCAATAGGCCATGGACACAGGCACGTGGACTCAGGAAGAGGTCTGGTTTGGAGAGAAAACGTTCCCAAGTCTCCAGCTGAGAGCCCTGGGTGGCGTAGACGAAGGACCGGGTGTACTTCCTGTTTCCGAGGACTTTGGGTTTGGTAGGGGTACCGTCATCGTTGATGTCACTGCTGCTTTGTGAGCAAGGACAGAGGCCTGCTGGCACAGTGCTCACTGTGGAGGAGGGGCTGGGAGGCAGGTGGGGAGGGAGGTCGGGATCAGAATCGGGAGAACTTGCGGGACCACGTCAAGGAGCCAGATTTTCTCCTGCAGGAAAGAGGCACCCAGCACGGAAGGAGCCTGGGGGCCCGTGCTGGTGCAGGTGGGGTGGTGAGGACAAGTCATGCGCATGGGCCAGCGGCCAGGCACTGCTGGGCACTTAGCGGCAGTAGCTCAGGTGAGCTTCTCAGCAACACTGTGCAGAGGAATTGTCACCATCCCCATGTGACAAATGAGGAAGCTGAAGCCGCCTGTGGTGCAGGACCTCCGGCTGCGACGGGCTGCGTGGCTGGGAGGATCCCTCAAGGCCGCATCCGAAGTGGGCTCTGACGGAAAGGGCCATCCTGCCCAGAAAGGTGGGTGCGGCCTCTCGGGCCGTCCTGATTTCTGAGCTGCGGAGGGGCCTGCCCCTTCCCTTCCCAGCTCTTTATTCCCCGGGAAGCTCGGGGGCGTGTGGCCCTGGCTACCAGGCCTCTCAGCTCTGGCCTCCGCCTGTCCCCACCCTCTCGGTCCCCGACATTTGCACTGCTAACTGGTGACAGCTCTGAAGTCCATCACTGTCCTTAGTCGCACCAAGGCTGTTCGTCCTAGAGGGCGACGGCAGCGCGTGGGAGCTCCCTGTGGCCAGGACGGGGTGGGGAAGGTGGCTGAGCAGAGGCCTCCCCGTCGGCAGCTCACAGCAGGGTCCCAGGAGGCTCAGATCCCGAGCCTGGTGCACAGGGCAGTGCCATCGTGAATGGCCGGTTACAGTGAGGGAATGGCTGACCTGTAAGTCAGTTGATTGAAGTGCATTTTGATAGCAGAGTGTGGGCATGCCATTAGCTGCAGATGTGTCTGCTATGCCTATCTTCACTGATATGCCAAAGAGCCTAATTAACTCTCCTCCTGTTGGGCAGGAGCTGAGGCCCTGAGCACATCGCCATGGGTTCTTTTGAGCATCGGTCGAGCGGCACTCAGCAGCCCCGGCGACATCCGTGCAAATGCTGGTTGATAACGACGACAGTCTTGGCTTGAACAGTCATGTGGCAATGTGTCGCAATGGCTTCTGTTTCTCTCATTTTTATGTATTCGCCTACATCGCTCTGGGGGTTCCTAGGCAGACTAGCCTGTTTCTGTGTCCAAAACTGCCGGCTTTACCTGCTTTTGGTGAGGAAAGAAGCAGCAGCTGCAATGTGGTGGTCTTTTTAGGGGGGTGGGTGCAAAGGCAGAAGGGACGCTGATGAGAAAGCTGAACGGAACATCACATCTGGTTCTTGGCTCGTTGTCCGACGTGAGCGCCGTGTGGGAGATGGTGGAGAATGCACCAGATGCTGGGCCCCGACCTGCAGACCCCTGGGGTGTCCCCGGTTTCCAGGGCAGGAGTGTCAGTCAGCCTCTTTCCATCAGTGACCTGGGAACCTGCAAAAGTCTGCCACGCACCCCGAGGAGTGAGTCAGGACGGCTGGCCACTTCCTCTGTGGGTCCTATAGTCCTCCCACCTCGCCGCGCCCACCCTCCACTAATTACATTTAAATGTAAATGGAAAGGCATCAGCTCAGGCAAGTCAGCTTCAATAACACCTCACCCTGGGCTGTTAGAATTTTTATTGGTCACCATCGAATTGATTTGTGTCCATTTCAATTGATTTGTATGTTCATGCACTTGTTTCCTCGATGCTCGTCACTTTCCTGCACTCCTTCCTCTGCTCACAGCGTCTTGTCACCAACTACCACCCCACATGTCTGACAGGGACCTTTCAGAGGGTGCACTCCCTGATTACTAAAATCAGCCCTTCACAGCCCGGAGAAAAGCCACCGCAGCAGGCTCCCTCGCTCCCACACTCACCCCTCAGCAGTCACTGCAGGCCGTGTCCTGCTGCTCTGCAGTGTGTCCTAACTCGGGCACAGCCCTATTTCATCTCGCTCCGCTTCGGCAAGCTCTTCAGGGCAGAGGTAGGCTCAGCATCTCCCATGTCAGTTTTTCACGATGTGCAATATATACATGCACACCCACCCACATGTGAACACGCATGCACACACATGTACACACATACACACACCACGGCTATGCTCTGAGTTATCCTCTCACCAAAATTGACCCATCCCCTGTCACCCCATTCTTTCAAGTCTCCTACCAGAGGCCAAGGGTGGTGGCGGCTGGATTAATCAATGAAATAGCTTGTTGCTAAGGTGTTAGTTCTCTTATGTGACCCTGTGAGCGTATAGATAGCAGTACGCTCTCAATAAAAAATGCACGAGTTGCCTTAAGATGAAAACCAGTTAATGGAGAAGTGAGGAGCTTGTGTCAGAGTAGGGGATGCAGAGAATTTGAGCCGGGAGACCCTCCTGGGCTGCAGGAAGCCAGGTGCCCGCTGCGCCCGGCCTCTGAACGCCAGGTTTGTGGCAACTTTGTTTTGAAGACCGGCAGGTGGTGACCATGCAATCAGACCTAGGGACCCCGCGCACCTGCTTGGGAATATTAGCAGGTGGGAGGTGGCCCTCAGAGACGCAGGGCTTTGGGACAACTATGGGATGGAGGCACAGACGGTGCCCCCTCTGTCACCCAGGACACACGCACTTCCCCTTCTCACACTCGCCCTCGCTGCCCTTCACTCTCAGGCAAGGTGCTCCGGCCTCTGGACGCCTCCACCCCCAGGCGGGACGTTGCACAGCGGCCCGAATCAGACCCGACGTGGCTGCCAAAGAGCCAAGGGAACTGGCTCTGGCCCGTCGCTGCAGGGATGGCAGTGGACAATATGTTTGTAACAGATCACTGGGCATTTTCCAGGCTGATGCTTCCACTCTGCCGTGTCCTCTGAGCACAAGGGATCAGGAAAGCTGACAGCCCCGTGCCATGGAGGCTTTGAAAGGCAGCCCTCCCACATGCATGTGGGAAGGAGCCAAGCCCTAGTGCCCTGTCGGATTCATGTGCACGTCTCTGAGTCCCAGGTTAATTGTACCAAACAATGGCCCAACCCATCAGCACAGAAAGAAGGCTGGCAGCTCACAGCGTCTGTTCCCTTAACTCACCCTGTGAAGTGTCAAGGTGCTTACATGGCCTGTGCACAGGCAGTGAGCACAGGAATACATATGGCTGGTGCATATGGACATACGTGTGCACCCACACATGTATGTTCATGCACACAAACACACACGTGCATTATACACACACACACACACACACACACACACACACACACACACAGGCTCGATGAAAACTAGATGAATGGTCCATCAGGCGGGCTCTTGTGTCAAGCCAACTGGACCTGGCCTTCTCCACCGGCCCAGAGCAGAGTGCAGCGCAGCCCGGTCTGAGAAGGAAGCACGCTCTGGCCCTGACACTTACCTGAGCCCAGATTCCTTTCCCCACACAGCCAGCCACTCTGCTTGGAAAGCCAGCAAGTCCGTGTCCCAGACACGACACGGCTTGTGTCCAGGAATCCATGGCTCCGTCCCCATTGCGGGGAGGTCTGGAGCCCCCACCCTGACACCCTTTGCCATGCAGCTCTGCCTCCTGCCACACAGCTCTGTGGCCATGACTCCCATTGTCACTTGGCGATGAGCATCTGTCCACTCCTGCATCCCCTCCTGTTACTTCAGGTGTAGGTCCAGATGGCAGAGCTGCCACACATGAGCTTGTTGAAGATGCCAAATGCCTGCTTGGCTCACACCTGAGGCTTCTGCTATACCACACCTGGGGTAGGTAGGAGAGTGAGGGGCTCAAGAGCAAGGACATTAGAGAGAAAGGAATCTATTCAGCTATGTGTCCTTGCTCATGGTCTCCTTGACCCTCAGTTCTCTTAAATGTGAAATGTGGATGACTAATGCCCACTTCCCTGGGTGACTGTGAGGACTGAGTATGGCAGGAGTGTAGTCACATTTTAGGCCCACACCGAGGACCCATAGTACTGGATGTCACTATCATTATCATCATCATCACAATCTTCCTCTTCATCACCATCACCACCACCATCACCATCACCATCATCACCATCACCACCATCTTACGATCATCATCATCACCATCACTATCTTTACCATCATCATCACCATCTTCATCATCATCATCACCATCACTATCTTCACTTCATGCTCTTTGGCAGCAGAAAGTACCAGATCCTCATCATCTGCAAGAGGCAGTGAGCAAAGGTACTCACTGCCTCTTGAAGATGGCACCTTAGTAACAGGATGAAGGCTACCATCACCAGTAATGTGTACTGTGTTACCATCAAGTACCTCCTGATCTGACTTTAATTTAGTTGTGAGAAAATACCAGACAAACCCAACTGAGGGACATTCTGTAAAATAACTTGCCAGTGACGGCCAACAGTGTCCAAGCCATGGAAGACAAGGAAAGACTGGGTAACAGTCACAGGTTGGACGTGACCATGAGACATGACGATGCAATACAGTGTGGGGTCCTGGGTGGAATAACAGAATGGAACCAAAGACATTAGTGAGTAAACTGCTGAAGTCTAAATAAATTCTACAATTTAGTTAACAGTATTATGCTAAGGTTAATTTTCTGGATTTAATAAACTTTTATCTAAGATGTTACCTGTGGGGAAGCTGAGTGAAGGGTATAGGAGAACTATCTATACTAGTTTGCAATTCTGCTATAAATCTAAAGTATTACTTAAAATTCAACAAATAATAACTGGAAAAACAGCACACGGGAGTTGGATTTACTTTACCACCGATTGCCAATAGAATTCCAGAAACCTGTTATTTGATTCTGATTCTCTGTAAAGTACTGACTGTAACATGTTAGTTATGCATGTCTCCTGCTCTGCTAACATGCTGACAATTGTCATCTGTAAATAAACACATAATTTTGCAACTACAATATGTTTCCAACAACCTTGCATTGACATTTTTCAAATAAATGACATCTTTTGCAAACTTGAGTTACCTCCAGTGTGTATGCTTCATAAATTTAATTTTCACATATCGAATTCTGTAGGTTAATGAGTAGCTACCAGATTGAACACGCTATCCCGGTCGCACCTCAGTGCCTTTGTTCTTGCTGGTTCCTTGGCTGAAACAGACTTTCTCCTGTTGTCTGTGAGTCCTACCTGTCATTCAAGATGCTGCTCAATGGCTCTGCTCCCTTCCTCTGTGCTTGCAGGGTCCCATGCCCACCACACCTGTGATCATCAGAACCCTGAAACACTGGCACATCTTGGGCATTTACCTGTTGGGACTGACATTGGCCATAAACATCCAGTTTGGCCAAATTGGTACATACTTGCTAGACACCAGCTCTGCTTTTCCAATTCTACCGAGCCTTGCAATGTTTTAAAAATTATGACCCTCGCTGCCCATTGGGTTGTAACGGGCTTCGGAGTAGCTTCCTCATTTCCATCCACCCCCAGTGCACGTGCCCTTCCCTACCACCAGCTCTACGGGCTCACAGAGGCGGAGTGACAGCCTCCGAGCCACCCAGAGCCTGTCTCACACGCTCTCTTCCCCCTGCCACCCTCCAGGTGCTGGCTCTTGGTCCGTAGGGTTATCGCCTGATGGTTCCAAAATGGCTCCAGGCACAACAGTCACACATAATAGCATCTCACACGGAAAGGAAATTCCTGCTCCCAAGAGACTGTCCGTCCCGCCTGGGTGTCTGGAGGAGGCTCCCTGCCTGCCCGGGCCGATCACTGGCGCTAGAAACGAAAGGTCTGTGATTAGCTGTGGCCCATCGCGGCCCTTCCTGGGAGCTGGCTAGAAACCCGCATTCCCAGAATGTGTGCAATCGGTGTCCCACCTGAGCACACGTGTGATTCTGTTAGCCAGAAGGAAGGAGGGATGACTGATGGGTGGGCAACTAGCATCTGCCACATATGCTAACTTGAGTTGGGCTTTATTTCTCTATGTGTTTGTATTTCCCCTTTGATTATATTGATTATCACGCCAATGGCAGGAATCCAGCCTTAAGTTCTTTGCATTCTCCAAAGAGCCTGGTCCAGAGATGAGCTCAATGAATATTTGTTGGTGGATTGGAGGAAAAAAATACACAACCTGAAGTCAGAATCCAAGTCCCGGTCCCTCGTAGGCTTCCACCCTGCGTGCCAGCCTGAGGGTTCCTCCGGGGCCCTTGCAGAGGTTGCCAAGTAGGACACAGGGCACCAGGAATTCTGTGCGGCCATATTCAGCTCACTGGCCGGGCATGGACACATGCCCCACTATACACCAGGCGGGCATTGGGGCAAAGCACATCTATTGTGGGATGTGAGATGTGGGTGAGTGGTAATGCCAGTGGCAGAGCTGCCCACATGCATTGCGCTGGGTCTCATTCCATTTGCTCCTCCTCCTCCTTGCCACGCTCTCTCACCTGCAGAAGTAGCTCATCCCTCAGAACCTGTCCAGGGCTTTCTCCCCAGACCCCCAGCAGGTGGGGTGAGGGTTTCTCTGGGGTCCTGGGTGTGTGCCCTAAAATAACACGACTCAGATTCTGTGTTATGTAGATACAATAGTATTTGCTATTAAATGAGAACTTATTACTTTCTAGGCTCATGATACATTTTCAATATGCTTTGCATCAGAAAAGCCTTATGATGGTGTGAAGTGTATCAAGGTGTGGTCACAATGTCTGAAAGAAGCTATGAAGGAAAAGACACAGGGCCGAGACGGTGTCGAAGCAGGTGGCAGACACAGTCCACACCGAGGCAGCACGTTTCTATTGAGAGTGACGGGCTGAATGGACATTAGCTGGGTCAGCGGGAGAGGGAGAGAGGAGCCCGCAGAGGGCTGAGCATCCGGGGCCTGTGGTGGGGGAGCGTGATGAGAGACAGGCCCGAGGAAGGAGTGGTCAGGAAGCAGGTGGCTGATGGTCCCGTGGGCCACATAAAGGGCCTGTGTTATTTGTCTAGATGCCACTGGGCAGATGCCCAATGGTCTACGATGTCTTAGTGTGTGTGAGGTTTGGGGCAGGTATCACACGACCAGGAGTCTGTTTGAAAACATTGTTTAGGCTGCCATGTAAAGATCTCATCGGAGGTGAGCCAGAGGGGTGCGGAGGGAGCTGTTAGGGCTGCTCCTGGGGTCCAGGCGGGACGTGGCGGTGGCTTAGACTAGGGCAGTGGCCGTGGAGATGGAGCAAGATAGATGGATTAAGGCCTCTTCATTCTCTATTGCTGCTGTAACAAATCAACACAAACTTGGTGGCTTAAAACAACACCGGTTTCCTATCTCATGCAGGGTTGGAAGTCCAGGAGAGTTTGCCCACTGGGTCCTCTGCTCAGGGCCTCCCAAGGCTGAGGTGCTGGTTGGCTGGCCAGGCTCCTCTCCAGGGGTCCTGTTCCCAAACTCATCTCAGGTTGGCGACAAGATTCAGTGGCGGGACTGGGTCTCCGTTTCCTTCATCTTCACCCGCGAAGGGGCATCCAGCTGTTCTCACGCTGGGTGTCTCCGACCTCCCGTCCTCTGACCCGCACAGTTTCCCCTTTTGCTTCCTTCCTGCTTTTATGGGCTCATGTGATCACATAGGGCCCTGAGGGATGGGGACAATCTCTCTAGCTTAAGGCCAGTTGATGAATAACCTTAATTATATCTGCAACGTCCCTTTTTGCCACCTAATATAACATGACCGTAGGCACAGAACAGAGGTCAGAGGCCACCAGGTCCCAATTCTGCTGACCACACCAGCTCCATTAAGGAGATAAAATCCACAGTCCTTGGCAGTGGGTGGGAGGGACAATCACTCTATTCTGGGAGACAGGTGCAAGCAGGGAGAAGCCCAGGATCAGGTAGCAGGCACTGCTATTAGTCAGCTCGCACCCTCAGAGGCCTTGCAGGGCAAGTGCTGAACCATGAGGAATGACACCCGCTCAGCGGAGGGGCGGCCAGGGCTCCGGCCTCGACTCCGTGTCTCTGAGGGAGTCAGCCCACCTCTCAGGGCCTGGGTTCCTGATGTGCAAAAGGAAGATATTCAGCTGAGTGGCTTCTTCCCGCTGCAGCTCTCGAGCCCTGAGTTCATCAGGTGCATTGTCTTCCCGCCCTGTGACCTGATGGGAATGGGCCTGGTGTGGGAGGCGGGACCAGGGAGCCGCCTGCAAATTGCTGGATTCATCACGTCTTTCCAGAGAGTAATGCCGACAGATGTTTCTGAGTCATAATAAAAGGTTAAACATTTTAATAAAAAAGACACATGGTTGACGGTGATTTGGGTTTCTATTAAACTCCCCGATACCCACGATTTTTCCACACATGCAAATGAACTGGAAGCTTATTAATGAGACGAGAGGCTGGAGCCTAATTAGCAACGGGACCGGGAAGGTTACAGGAGCTGATTCAGCAAACTAACTGGATAATTACTGGACTGGACTTTGGCAGCTTCTAGAAAAGCTTATTAATGGCGCTCTCCGAAAACGCCTTGGCGATGGCCTCTCAACCAAAGGGCCCTGGTGTTTTGTGGTTGTTCTGCACAGGGAACAGGCTCTCCCATCATCCTTGCTGGGCAGGCAGACAACAAGCCATCTTCTTCGGGGCCCCGGCTCCTCAATGGGGAGGCCTGACTGCATGGGGTGCCTCTGCTGACCGTCTTTCCCGGAGCCCGCCTTTGGCTGCTCCTGGCTTGGAGGGCACATGATGATCTTTTCCACACTCGTTGCCTATTTGACAGTAGGAGGCCCAGTATTTTGGATGTTAATTTTCATTAAAACCACACGTATCTGGTGTTTAGCAAGGCAGCCGGTTGTAAGTGAGGTTCACTTACGGAACCTCGTTTAAACCTCGCCACGGTCCAGAGAGGTCCATGCCATAACTGTCCTCGGTTTGCAGATGAGGAAACTGAGGCACAAGGCAAGTCTCCTGAAGTCACACCGGCAGTAAGAAGCAGAGACAGCAGAGAAACTCAACACATTTGCCTCCTGAATCCAGAGGCATGGCCACGTCCCCATGATGTGCGTGGAGCTTGACGTGGGGATGCTTAGCAGAAGCTGAGCAAGGATTGCGCTCTGCTGCCAGGCCACGGCCAGCCCTGCCCCGGGGGCTGCCCACGCAGCATTCCCTGTGTTTGAGGAGCACTTGGTGCCACTGGGCTCCCCCAGGCCTTGCTTTGTTATCGAACCTTCGTGTCTTTTCTGTGATTCTGCATCAAACCTGCGAGGCCAGGTGCTTGCAAACTGCAGTTGCTCTGCTGGGTTTGGAAGCTCTTTGTTCCCTGGCTCCCACGGCCGGTCCTGCTAAGTTCGCTTTAGGACCTGAACGGGGCCCTGGAGCCACTGCCCTGGGGAGCGAAGGAGAGGAAGCCAAGGCTCTCAGCCCATTCAGGCCTCATCTTGGAGCCCAGATCCTGTTCTTCCTGCTTCCCATGGGCCTGAAGCTACCAGCCTCCCACTCTGTGCTCTGTACCACTGGATGCATCTGGAGAGATGGGGGCGCAGGTCCTGGTGCCCGCGTGTCCTGCCAGGAGCTGAGCTCACTCGGAACTTGACACAGGAGCCACAGCTGGATGCTATGAGCGCCTGTAGCCGCAGGAGGGGACTGGGCGAAAGGGATGCGGACTGGAGCCACGAGGAGCGGCGAGCTGGTTCCGCAGAGCCTCCTCCGGCAGAAGGCGCGTGGCTGGAGCGAGAACCCGGGCCGCAGGGCTGTGCCGCGGCTGAGCGCCGTCCTGTGGTAGAGTGCACTCTACGATCCGTGCCCAGCACTGGGCATTTGCAGAGTCATTTGCTAAAAAACAATTTACCTCTTTGGAAAAGTGAGTTTCGTTTCCTTTCACGAAGATAAAGGGAACGACTTTAAATAACGTGGAGTGACACGCGGAGAGAAACGCCGAGGGTGAAACAAAACGCTGGCTTTAATTAGAGACGATCAGCTTCAAGGGCAGTGATGGCGTCTGAAGACCAGAGGGAAACCTGCCTGCTTAAACCCGGGGCGGAAAGGATGGTGTAGGTTTACACCCACACTGAGCACAGGGACCCTAACAGGAACCGCTGCCTTCCCTCCAGAGTGGCTGGCCAGACCCCTTCCCCCACCCCCCCATGTTCATTCCGAGCAGGCGGAGTCTTTGGGGCCCACCCGTCACCGAAGGAGGAGCTCTCGCAGCTGCTCCCCATCCCCTCACGGCCACCGCCACAGGAGGTTCGGTTTCCTCGTCTCACCCTCGGGGAGTTGTGGGCGCCCAGCACTCCGGTCCCAGAGCCCTTGGCTCCTGGCTCACTGACCCCTGGCACTTTGACCCCCTGCACGGTCCTAGTTCCTCCTGCCACCTTCTCCCATTCAGTTCCTGTGCGGCCGGTCTCCGTGGGACCCCGGGGTTCCATTCCTATCAGGCGGGCGCTCGCTGGTGGAGGTCTGGGCTTCCCTTCTGGGCCTTGGACTTGAGGAAATTCCTATTCCACTTCCCATGGTGATGAAAGTATGAATCATACGTGAGCACAGACCCAGGGCCCAGCACAGGGTCTATACACATATGAACATGTGGCCAGACCTGGGCAGGAAAGGCACTTAGGGACCCACCCTCCCCACTTGTCCCCCGCCCCCCCAGCTCTCTCCAGCAGGAGGGCGGGGGCCGGCTGGAGGGGGTGGGGGGCAGGGGGACATCTGTAATACTTTCAACAACACAGATAACTTTCACCAAAGGAGATGCCCCTCAGTATGGGAAGGGGTGGCTACCTCAGAGATGAGATGGCTTATCACCGGAAACAGGATGTTGTTAGGCCTCAGAAAAATGCCATTGAGAATTGTGCGCATCAGTGCTGGCCCGGGAGACAGGAAGACAATGGTGACCTGGATAACAAAGGTCCAAGTGTTAATTGGGCACCTAAACTGGCTGTCGCTTTAATTTCCTGCCAGTGGGGTAGTGCTGAGAGATGTGGCTTAGATGGAGGGCAGCCCCTTTCCCAGGAGTCAGGGGAAGGAGGGGAAAGGTGCCTCTGCAGAGACTAAGCAGGACTTCAGTTGAGGCTTCTTCCTTAATTTGCATTTTTAATTAGATGGGATCTCCAAGGGCCTCCAGCCTTTCTTCTCTCTGCCTTTCGCATTGCCTTTTTTGGGTTTTTGCTCCGCAATTAGAATTTGTAACAAATGAGTTGCTGGCATATAAATGTCAGCTCAGGGTAACATATTGCAGCTGCAGGACTGAGCAGGGAGGCCTGACCGTTACTTTAGAAATGAAAGCGCTTTCAAAGGCGAGCACATTCCTTCGGCGAGGGGATCTGGGCTGGCAGCAGGGAGATCTGGGTTTATGTCTGGTTCAAGTTCTTCCTGGAAGCCACCGTCTCCGCGCACATCTGAACGATTTCTGATGCAGCATGAACTCCCACTTCGGAGAGCATTTCCTCCTGCAAAGGGGCCTGTGGGGGTCACCGAGGACAAAGTGAGCCACCAGGAGGAGGGAGCGGATGGGTCACTCCTCAGAGCGCTCTGGCCAAAGGCCTGTGCGGAGCCAGACCTTGTTTAGGAAATGCCTGGAGGAAGAGAACCTGCAGTGACCTCGCCACACTCCCGTGGACACGTCATTTTACTCAGTGCTCAGCTTCACTCCTTCACTCCATTCATTCACTCCTCTCCCAGAGCGCATGGGCCCTGGCCGGTGACAGTGGCCGAGAGGCCTGGCCGCTGCCTTGTGCTCACAGTCCAGGGAAGGACAGCTGGACCCACCGGGCACCTTTACTGTGCAATGGACATGGGCAGGTCACCGAGCCATTTTTGAAGGCTTCTGACGACGAGGACTCGAGCTGCCCAGCACGCGGCCAGGACACCCTCCTCTGTCCCACATGGCCCCCCACCCTGCGTTGAGCCAGGGCTCTCGGCTCGCCCTCCGCTGGGAGAGCAGACAGCCGCTCCCGCCTGCCTAGGTGAGCCTTTTATAGACTCGAGACGGTGTCTGCCTTCTGTCTACTTGTGACAGAAAGAAACCGGGCTGCCCACGGCGATAACAATGATAATTTTCCCTTGGAGATGGAGTTGTTATTGCTATGGTTACCAGCACAATCTTTCCAAAGGGAAAAAGGCAGTTAGTCATGATTGCTCCTGGGACCAGCGCTGACGAAACCCTCCCTTGTGATTCACTGAGAAACGTCGAAGGGGAACGGGTCACCGCAGGTCGCGCTGCCATTCGGACCGTCTGGAAGACTTGATGGAAACCAGTCCTCTCCTCCGTTTCTGAGCCGCGGAGGTCAGTGCCTGAGCCAAATAGATGCCCCCAGTTTATTAAATCAGGGCACTTTCAGAGGAGCCTGGAAGGAAGAAACAGGGTGTGACATAGACGCTGTCACTGTCCTTAAGACAGAGGCGCCTAACGACACTGTTTACACTTGCAGAAACCCCAGTAGTCAGGACAGCTCGTGCTTTGCTGCCCAGGTCTTTTTATTTTTTTTATTTCTTTATTGATTTCAGAGAGGAAGGGCGAGGGAGAGAGAGACAGAAACATCAAGGATGAGAGAGAATCATTGATCGGCCGCCTCCTGCACACGCCCCACTGGGGATTGGGCCCGCAACCCGGGCATGTGCCCTGACCAGTAATCAAACCCGGGACCCTTCAGCGCGCAGGCTGACGCTCTATCCACTGAGCCCCCCCAGCCAGGGCGGTGTTGGCAGATCTTGAAGCATGCCCCTCACACCTCACTGTCCCTCGGAAAACACGCCCCCCCGCGCCAGCCAGGGCCTGTCATGCTCCCGTTTTTCATTTCTCTGGTTTAAGATGGAAAAGTTGACAATTATATAAAATTGCCTTCTGGGACAACAAAAACATCTAGTTATGGTCAGTTCTAAAATCTTGGGCTCAAATTAGTTTGTTCAGTTGGTTCCAGCCAAGAGCAGGTCTTTGAGAGAATGGGTGCAGGACAATGCATGCTGTCTGGCTGGGGTGTGGGTCCCGGGGGGCTGGGCGAAGACACTGGACACTTTCTCAGGGCGGTTCTGTGAGGGCAGGAGGTGAGCAGAGAGGGCCCCTGGAGACGAATCACCAATTTCCGAATTCGCCTGAGCATGGACCACACATCCCTCAACACCTGTGTTTCAGTGGGTCCAATTAAATTCAGTAAACAGAAGGTCAGTTACAAATACTTTTTGCAATTAATAAATATGTTCTGATGCATTGATCTGTTCATGTGTGTGCTTGAAAAGTGATTTGTGGAGGCTTGGACAATGGAAAGTTAGAATGGAATGGCTTGGCGGAGCATTTACGACCGTCAGCTGTGGAGAAACAGTTGTTAGTTACCACACTGAAGGCATGTGTTTTCAGCTTTTATGTTATCACCTTTCAGATCTTGCTTGAAGGATGACACAGAGTCATGCACATAGGATGGACTTTTATAAGCCGAGAAGAGCATGAGCCCAACACCAGGCCATTCTCAGCACCTGAGACAGTCTCCTCTTCCTTCCGTACTATCTCACCCTGGCCCCGGAGGGTCTCCAGAGCCCCGCCCACCGGAGGCCCAGGGGAAAGAACGGAGGGACCCGGGAGAGGGAGAGGGAAGGAAACAGGCCACACACAAAAGCCAGTGCGTATCGTTTCAATGTCAGATCCTTGCCTCCAAACTGCCTGCAATAAAACGGGACGCCAACTCACCTTGGGACGTGCAGACACTTCGGACGCGTGAGAAAGGACAGCTGGAGCAGGGAAGAGCCATTAAGGCAGGCGGGCCGGGTGCTTTTGGGAGCTGCTGGGACGGGACTGGGACCTTCCCTGGCTCACAGCGGGGTCTCTGCTCGGGTCAACCTCGGGCTCAGCCTGGGGGAGCTCGCCCCGCCAAGTCCACCTGCTCTCCCTTCTCTGCACAGCACCCGGTCATAGCCTCCTGATGAAGAGGACTGTTTCTAACCACCGAGCAGTCGCACTTCAGTCACTAGGATGATTTGGGGGTGCTGCCACCCCGTAGGGACATGTGGTTGATCTGTGGCGTGGGTGTCATTCCCAGACCTAAGTTGGGTGTAGCTTCCCTTCACCACAGTCTCACAGCTTCATTGTTTTCCAAAGGCTGCCATGCTTAACCATTACGTGTGAGATTTGCCCCATCTTCATTACATTTCAGAAAACCTCAGGACTCAGATACAGTCATGAATTGTAGGAAAGAGATGGCATGCCATTTTATCTGCTGGTAAAAAGCCAAAACTCACTACGCTGTTTCTAAGCCAGGCTCGAGTCAGAACGAACGCGCAGTAGAAATCCTAGCTCGAGGGTGTGACTGTGGCCACCTGCGGACAGGACACCGGGCCCAGCGTCTCAGTGGCCAAGAGTCAGAAGAATGGAAGGACTCAAAACAAAACTCTTCCAACAATGCTCGCCCTCTGCCCTGTGCCTCCCTGTCACTCATGAGGCAGCGTGCTCTGACCCAGGAAGCTCCCTGGCCAGGTAAGGAGACCTCTGACTGGCTCCACTGGGCAGACACCAACATTGAACACCCACACTCCCTCCCACTGCTACAAATCCTGGGTAACACTTCCTGTGTTCAATGAGCGCCCACACTACTGGACATCCTTCTCCTATTTGAGACGTGGAACTAAATATTAAACGATTGTAACAGTAGCATGGACTGAATGTATGTGTGCCCAGAACGCCTATCTTTTCTTAACCCTCGACTGAGGACATGCTTAGATAGAGGAAGGGAGAGAGAGAGAGGGCAACGTTCATTGGTTGCCTTCCATACCCCAACCAGGACCCAACCCACTGCCCAGGCCTGTGTCCTAACCGGGAATGGAACCGGCAACCTTTCAGTGCCCAGGACCACACTCAGCCGACAGAGCCACACTGGCCAGGTCCAACGTCCATGGCTTAAAACCTCATCCTGGGGTGTCTGTGTTCAGGAACAAGGCCTGTGAGGGTGCTTAGGTCCTGAGGGCAGAGCCCTCATGGTGGGAGACACCAGCGAGCTCCCTGGCTCCCCACCACCTGAAGACTCAGTGGAAAAGGCCACCTGTGAGCCAGGAAGCAGACCTTGCCGGCACCAAACTTGCAGACGGTGAGGAATAAATTTCTCTTATTTATAAGCTGCCCAGTGTGGGGTATTTGTTACAGCGGCCTGAACAGACTAAGATGTACCTTAGTCTGGGGCATCGTCATTCTGGGGCAGGGGAAGCAGGTACGGTGTTCTGAGTGTCTGAGTAATGAAAATGAAGTCCCTTAAGTTATAGGGCCTACAAACTATCTGTAATAAAAGCCTACGCCACCGGTAAGGCAGAATGACCAGAACGACTGGCCGCTATGGTGTGCCCTGACCACCAGGGGGCAAACACTTAACACAGGAGCTGCCCGCTGGTGGTCAGTGCACTCCCACAGGGGGAGCGCCGCTCAGCCAGAAGCCGGGCTCACGGCTGGCAAGCACAGCAGTGGTGGCGGGAGCCTCTCCCGCCTCTGCAGCAGTGCTAAGGAGCAGTGAGCCTGGTGGTAAGGAGCAGCGAGCTGGTGGGCGGTAAGAAGCAAGGGGTCCTGGACTGTGAGAGGGATGTCCGACTGCTGGCTTAGGCCCACTCCCCGCAGGTGGACATCCCCTGAGGGCTCCCAGACTGTGAGAGGGCACAGGCCAGGCTGAGGGACTGCCCCCCTCCAGTACACAAATTTCATGCACCGGGCCTCTAGTGTCATATAAATTGACTTGAAGAAACATACTGGGCCATTTTCTCTCATATGGAGAAAGATCTAAACTGCTACTAAGCACCTGAGAGAGTCGTTATCACTGAAGCCTGAGACCTCAGCAACTCTACCTTGGAAGTTGGAGGCCAAGTCCTCTGTTCTTCATTCCCGGGCATCCCCTGCACCATCTAGTATGTCACCCACCCACCACTTACAATGAACCCCTTTGTGGAAACAGGTGGTGAGGTCCACATC
Source organism: Plecotus auritus (assembly GCF_963455305.1). NCBI lineage: Eukaryota > Metazoa > Chordata > Mammalia > Chiroptera > Vespertilionidae > Plecotus > Plecotus auritus. Next base: position 2,350,548 of record NC_137778.1, on the reverse strand, counting down.
CCACGGAGTTAGACTCTCACAGCAGCTGCTCCCCCCTTGGTGGGGACTGGGGCTGGCCTTTCTCAACGCCTTTCTCTGCCTGCTCTTCTGTGAAAGGAGAGAATGCCATTTGCATTCCGTTCATGGGGAGATGGGAAGGTGTTAGAGGGACATCTGGGCTCTAATGGAAAAGTTGCTGAACAAGGACAATGGCCTTTTTAAAACTCACGACCCGTCCTCATAGAGCCAGCCGCTCTACCACCATGCTGTCCCTTTTCCCTACAAGATGTCATGTCACGTCTTAGCGAGGTTTCCAGTGAGCAGGAGGCTCATCAATTCCCACCTAAGCTATTAAAATGTTACCTGCTTAGCAATAATTAAGGTGTGCAGCCACAGCTCCCACACATCTCATGGAGTCAGGGTCATATTTTTCTCCTACTGCACCTCAGGTGTCTTAAATTATCAGGAAGTCAGGGGAGGGTGAGGGGGGGCCAGCAGGAGAGGAGAAAGGGAGGGAGATCTTGCCGTATGCATAAAAGCAGAAATAACGAAACTTTTCTTATGAGTTAATCCCCTCATACCAGTTTCTAAAAATATTTTCTTTTAGATTTGACCTGTTGAAATGTTTTAATGAAAATTTGTGTGATTGAAAGCATTTTTTAATTTGAGTTTTTAGGTCACCAGAGGCATCGCTAAAATTTCCCTTTGACTTTGGCTGAGAAAGTATCTGAGAGGCTCCACGCTCCACAGCCGGGCACCGGGAAGCCAGGAAGCTGCAGGTCCGCAGGCCTGTTTCCTTCTGGCTGTCATGTTTTTCTTCTTAACCTTGTCCCCTCCTCAGGCTCCGCCTCCTCAGGCTCCGCCTCCTCAGCCCATTCCACAGCCCATGGAAGCTCCACCCTTGTTTGCTTCCTTCCACCTTGTCCTTTCCTCCCACCCAGCTTCTGGTGCTCCAACAAAATCGCCTTCACCTGGAAATTGTAGAAGTCTCCCTGCCTCAAATTCTCTGTGCGTGTGTTCCAATAAAACTTTCCTTGTGTCCACGGAAATGTGAATCTGTCTAACTACACGTGTCCCACTCTTATTCATGTGTGTGTTCTGTGGGGAAAGGAAGCTGCCTTGTGGGATGGCCTCCGCCTTTGTTTCCTTTATTTTTTTTGAAAATAACCGTAAGTCTTATTTTTCAATTTCAGTTTCCCTTCAGTGTTGTTTTGCATTAGTTTCCGGTGTCCAGCATACGGTACTTGATATGGTAATAACTGTGTGTGGTGCCAGGTGGGAACTGGACACAGTGGGGGACCCACTTTGTCAAGTTTGTGACTGTCCTTGCCTGGAGGTTTGAGGGCTCTGGACCAGAAAGGCAGGCTCAGGGACGGCTGGACAAGCCATGGGAACATGAGAAGCAAACAGGCTAGGACTTGGAGCCCTGAGTAGGAGGGTGGCCATGTGGTATGAGCTGCTTGCTGGTGGGAATGTTTCTCCTGTTTGTTACTTCTGCTCACGGGGCGCATCAGACTACCGAGCATTTACCGCACGGTGCACGGGGGTGTCTGTGACCTGGCGGAGACGGGGAGTGAGCTTGCTCCTCTGAACCCGTGACTGGAGGTGTGTGCATGGAAGTGGCTCCCAACTTGGAGAGGGGAGACCTGGGTCTTAGTAAGGCCTCAACATCTGGAATCCTCCTTTCCTGCATCTGTTAAGAGGAGACTTGTCCTACCTCCGAGCCTTGTGATGAGACTGATGGGACATGTGGATGAAGAGCATTGTAGACTGGGACGAGCTAAGCCAGCGTTATTTTTGTCAAGTTCTCTGGGAGACTGAATGCTGGGCCCCACCTCGTCTCCCTTCTCTGGACCCAGGGCCTGGCCATGTGTGTTGCTTTGGCAACGACATGTGGGCAGACACACTGTCTGTTGCCTGTAAGCCTTACTCCTCCATTGGCCCCGACCACAAAAACATCATCGCGTCTGGGTGTTTTCGCTGTTTATAAAGTATTCAGGTTGCTCTTGGCAACAACATTGTGATGGAGATGCCCGAGGACTCTCACACCTTTGGAAACTGAGGCGCAGAGAAGGTGAGTAAGCTGCCTGATGTCACACAGGAGCAAGTGGTGATGGGAGATGTGTGCTCGGGTTGGAGTATTGTTTCTCCTCCTCCCTGGAGAGCGGCTCCTTTCTGACCACTGGCCCTCCGTTCCTGCCAGCTGCGTCTCTGGGATGACGTGCAGAACCTTAACGGCTGTGCTACGCCCGGTGACAAGGCGTCTCTTGCTTCTAGAAGACTCTACAGCTTGCAAAGCATCTTCAGGCTCACGGTCCCGTTGATCATGAAGAACTGTCCCCAGTTAAGCCGCAGGCTTTCTGGGCAGGTTCCTTCCAGTTGTGTAAGGAAAAGGCCCAGAACATCACTGTGATAAATAGGGTACCTCGATCCTGACACTCCCCACATCCGGGCATCGACGGCTGAGGTGGGCTGCGGCCTGGAAAATGGAAGGTGGTGCTCTGGGTCCCAGCCTGGAGTCTGGAGGCGAGAGGGGGAGATGGAGCGAGAGCAGCAGGGGTGGGCGGTCCGCCCGCCCGCCCAGGCACATGCTGGCGGGTGCGCAGTAAAGATTTTACTACGAGGCAGATTACTCCAAAGACAGATGGACTCGCTTGGAGACCCACTCCCATTTATGAAGGTCATAAGTTACAGCTGCCTGGCCCCTCAAAGGAGCGCAGCCGGCACCTTTTATGGGCGAGACTTCCTGCCGTTTATCAGACTCTCCAGAAAGCAGACAGGCTTTATGGCGCGCCATAACTTTAATGCCTGGAAACCATTTGGCGATTTGGGGAGGATTATTAGTAACAAGGGCAAGATGCTGAGCCGATTGCAGGCTTCGGGCCCTCTCCTGCTCGCTCACATGCCAGCTCACCTTTCCCAGGCAGAAATGGGACCCTGAGCCCTCGGAGGTCAGAGGGCGGGGGGAGCCAGGGCGCCTACACCTCAGACTTTATCGCATGAAACGTCGTCACAGCCCTAAGAGAAGAGGTTCCTGATGGGAATCTTAGCTGGAGCGCAGACTGTCCCCAGGAGCCCTCAGTGGATAGGTGGCCGCAGAGTCAGCCAGGCCCTGCGACAGGTTAGCCGGGAGCTGTCTCCTCACCTGGAGGAAGTGCATCGAGGACAAGGCTGAGGCCATGTTCAGTGCTGGCTCTAGGTGCCTCTGAGGGGTCCCAGAGGGTCTCCCCCAAATCTTACCCCCATGTTGGTTTATTCCAGGCCCTGCTCAGGGGCTCTATGGGTTGGCAGAGGGGCTGCGGACACCGGGCCTGCAGGGTCCGCCCTGACGCGCATGCTCCCCGACTCCCATTCCAGCCAAGCGTCTCACTTACACACAGTTTTGTTGCAAAGATTCTCTGAGGGTGCGTTCTGCGTGAAGCCTTTTGTACATTTAAGTTCTGATAGGCCCTCCTTTTAAAGTAGCCATGAGTAGGGTCTCGTCCATTCTGACTTCCTGACCTTTTCTTTCATTGACATGTAGAGCACCTGCAGGGGGAGCAGCCCAGGTGAGGCCTCTGGCCTCTCCCCCGCCCTCCCCTTTCTCCCAGGCGGGAGCATCCCAGCAGGAGGCCTGGCACCTCCCTTGCTCCTTCCCCTTCCTCTGGAGAAGCAGGTGTCAAGAGCAGTGGGAGGGGCGGGGGAGGGACAGTTTGATGGGGAAACTTTCATTCCCACTGCTCTTGGGTGAAGCTCCTCTCCGGGACCACAGACAGCACCTCCCTCCACTGCAAGGCACTGAGATAAGAGCGACCCCAGGCAGGTGGCCAGGTGAGTGAGGGGGGGGGGGGGGTTGCGGGAGGGAGGGACGCAGAGGGGCAGACAGGCTCTGCTAACCACTCCCTGCCAGCAAGCACCCGCCAGCCTCGCAGGACAAACGCATGCTGCAGCCCCAGCTTCTGCCCCTTTTCCTGGCCTCGGCCTCCAGGCATGTCCACGCACCCCAGCCTCCGCCCACCTGGGAGGGACTGTCTCTGCTCAGGCGCCAGGCTGCCCCTCGCCTGCCTTCAGGTGGGAGCCCTAGTGGCATCCACGGAGCTGGGGCCAGAATCCACTCACCCACCAGGCCGACGTGGCCACACACTCCGCCCGTCTCCCTTTGTCCTGCTGATCTCCAGTCCTAGTTTAAGGGCGCCTTGTCCATCTTGGTCTTTCTTGTGACTGTGGGCAGGGGCACCCACTGGGGTCTTTACTGGGTGTGGTCACCTCACAACCCCGCTCCTCCCAGGAGCCCGGCAGCCTGGGGGCCTAACGACACGTGCTCGTCATAATTATGTGTAAACACCTGTACTCGTGTGTTTCACATCTATGGGGTCAACCGACAGCAGGCGGAGGGGTGGGAGGGCGATGTTACCGTGAGCTGTGTGCTACGCAGTCACGCCTGCAATGGTCACATCCTCACGGAACATGTATGCTGTTTCCTCTTGTCATCATTCTCTAAGCACCTGGTATAACCACTGTTCACGCAGCACTTGCAGTCTAGGCATTCAGCGGTAACATGGGTGTGGAACGGGGGCCAGTGGGAGACGGAGAGGACGCCCAGCTTGTGGCTTGGGTGCCGGGGGCACGGGCCGCAGGACCCAGGGGCACGTGGAGCCGGTTCCGTAGCCCGTCGCTGGCGAGCTCCCGTGCAGAGCGATTCCTCAGGTGGCGATCCGACAGCGACCCTTTCGCACGCCCTCTGCTGGCCGGCGTCTGTCCTCCGTCACAGCAGCGGACCTCCGTTGCGCATGAACTGAGTTGCAAGTCCATCAGACTCATGCTTGAGAGACTGCTCACCCGGCATCTCATCTGCTCTCCTCACGCATTTACATCGCATGCACATTGCCGTGCTGCGCAGAGCTCCTCACAACCAGATCACAGACCCCAAGGGTGGGTGCCCACGGCTACTAATATCTGAGAAGCAAGGTCACCTTCTGAGACTGGATAAGGACCAGTAAATACAAGTTCCGCCAGCCCTTTCCCTGAGGCAACAGACAAACTGCAAAAACTCCCCTGAACCCACGGCCTGGTGCTGCGGGGCGTCCCATGCCCCCCAGTGACCAGGCGCTGCCTGCACCCTGCTCCGGGCGCGATGCTCTGTTTCTCGAAAGTCCTTGGCATGAAAGCCTCACGTGTAGGATCTGCAGACGGGCACACACACCAGAGCATTCGGCTATGGAGCCCCCTGGTGGCACTCAGCTGGACCTGGATGTCACATGCCAGTTACCCCGGTGACAACTGTCCCCGCTTTGCCCTTCTCATTCAGACGCTTTCCAAAGGGAGGGACCTTTTGAGCTGGTCAGTTATGAAACTTCTTCCGAGGAGCTGCGCAGGGAGCGAAGGTTGCAGCATTCCTGGCGCCCACACGCCCGCGGGACGAGCTCGGTGTGAACTCGGCTGTGCCCGCGCCTCCCTTTCCCGCTGCCGTGGCGCACACAGCAAAGCCCAGTGGGACTTTATCTCAACCGGAGTGAGACCAGGCCGTCCTCACCCTCAGACTGAGCCCGCATTGTGTAACTGTGTGAGAAAACACTCATTATCCTAATTTTACAGACGGCAAAACTAAGATGCATAATAAAGCATTAAAACGCAAATGGCAGTAGATTGAGACCATCCATACTTCACTCTGAGACTGTCCGTTTGCCCGGCCTTCTGCATGTACTTCTATCGGCTCTGCAGAACAATCCCCGGCCTGTGGACCGTTCCATACCCATTTGGCAGATGTGGAAGCTGAGGACAGGGCGGTGCAGCTGCAGGACCAGGCAGCGGGTTAGCACAGGGCCTGCCGCAGGCCTGTCTGGGTCCCCAGCCTGTGCTGTGGAACCATCTAACTGTCTCACAAAACCCGCGAATTCAGAACACACACCCGTCTGAAACACTTCATGCCCGCCCGGCCTCTCCGTGGCTGCCGGGTGAGTGTCCTCGCTGTTCGTCGCCATGGTGGAAAGAAACCTCTGTGACAGTCAGTAGTTTTTGTGTATGAAGGAGACTCGAAATAAAGCAAAACAGCCCATTTGCATAGCACGGTCTGCTGAAATGTCAGCGAACACAAGCTAGCGACAAATCGGGAGACAAGCCAAGGAGGACAAGGCCTGGCTACCTGCCTCCCACCCACCCTGTCCCTGCAGCCTCCCCCCTGGCCTGGGATCTGCCAGGGAGCTGGGCCTGTCGGCTGGGCCTCAGCTGGACCAGCACTGTCAGCGGCCTCAGCAAGTGCTCTGATCGAAGCCTGACAGCCAATCACGAGTGGAATTTGATTTGACATGTGCCTGGCAGTGAAACCAAGTGCTCACCCGCTCCCTGACCCACTTGACCCCGTAGCCTCACGTGTCAGACTGTGACATCCCAGGCATTAGCTGAGACACTAAACGCACGGAGCAGGAGAAAGATGGGCAGTGACAGCTCAGGTCCCGCACCTGGACCAGCCCCTGCCTGGGTTGGGGGCTGGGCTGCAAAACCCTCGGCCGAGGCTGTGGGGTCCGGATGCCCCACCAGAATATGCCCTTTGCTGAGGCGTTGACCTCTCCTCACAAACGCTGAGTTTGTCCGTGTGGACTTGGACATCAAAGAGCACTTTTCGGCTGGAAGCAGCCAGGGGTGTAGACATGAGGGCACCAAGGACAAAGCAATTCCCAGTTTTGCTTGCATCTGCCCTGGAGGCAAAGCAGGGAGAGATGGTGAGTGAAGGGAGGTCCAGGCCAGGCCCCAGCCCTGAGTCAGGGACTTGGTCTAAGTTCTCTGACTCCCTCGTCACAGCAGCACTGCAGGGCTCCAAAAGGGACCTGCCGATGACCACATGCCGTGAGGTAAGGGCCTGGACCCAGCCTGGCATCCTCCACACCCTTCCTTCCCTGCTGCGCCTCCCGCTGGCCAGGCATAGCACACCAGGGAGGCCTCCATCCTCTGCTCTCTCTGCCTGGCACCCAGAGATGGGAAGGACTGGTCAAAGCCACCATCACATCAGCCCCTCTACTTCCCAAGCCCCAGCTCGGGTGGTGAAGGGTCCCCTCCCCCACAGTCAGCCCAGAGCTTCCTCCCCAGGGCCTCAGAAGGAGCAAGGTGGGCTATCAGCTGCACCAGGCAGGGGGGTGCTGGCAGCATGACGAGACCATGACTCCCAGGCTCGCAGTGGCCTCCTGGCCACCTGCCCACCTTGCTGGCAGCAATGTGAGTGGAATCAGAGGGCACTGCCTGCTCAGCCTCTGGGATTTTTAACTTTTAAAAACACTGACCGTTCTGTAATTGCCAATATTTTATTTTGTCAAGCAAATATATGAACTTCCCCACTTGTTATCACTTTTATTCAGGAGAAAACATAAAATACCAAAGTGTAGGAACAACATCATCTCATCACGAAAAACAGGCTTGTCCGGAAAGGAAGTTGGCAAGCTTCAGCTGGCATACGTTGTCACAGAGGAATGACAGTACACCGGCCACCAGCAGGAGACTCAGACTACCATTCAGGGGCCCCTGGTTATGGTGGAAAGATCTTAGTTGGGACTTGGGGTACTTGCCCAGCTCTTGCTTTCTTGACGTTTTACCACACTGGGGGCTGTGAAGTGGTCTCCTATATCCAGGCACGCGCTCACGTGGTGGTACAGGGCAGTGCCTGGTGAATGCTCACAGGCGATTGTCTGATCGCTGTAACCATGGAGAAGAGAAAGAAGATGGGGCCCTGGCCTCTGTGATGCAAAAGTCACCTGCTTATAGCACCTGCCAGCCCCCTCTCCCCAGAGCTGTTATGTCAATAGGGTTGGTCTCTTCCTCCTTCAAAAAGTCAGTGTGGTTGTTCTGTCCCACAGGACGGCTCCTTCTGTGGAGAGATGAGCAGCCACCACCACCAGGACACCCACCATCGGTAGGTCAGCAGGTTCTTGCAATTTCCTGGTAAGAAGGCAACATTCCAGTTTAACGCAACCTTAGCACCCTCAGTCCAGGAAGCTCTCATCAGAACGGCTGTCGGAGTTGAGGCCGCAGGGTGTCCGTCAGCCGCTGGCCAGCGGAACCTAGTGGACTCAGGAGAGGACTCATCAGCTATCAAGGAATGGGAGTGACTTCCTCATCCCGATAATAGGGAAACTCTCCACCATCAATATTAGGAGCAGCTCAATGAAGTAACCTGTTGATAATTTATTTTTAATTAATCTAGGGACCCTTCTGAAGCGCTTTCTCTGACATCAGTTTGTCTGATCCTTAGCACCCACCCTACAAGCAATGATTATCACCCAGGCTTTACAGATAAAGCAACTGGTCCAAGTAATAGTAACTTGTCCAGGTGACATAGCTGGTTAATTACGAAGCCAGGATGGGCACTCCCTGATCCTCAGGTGAGCCCATGTTGGGTGGCGGAACGGCACCAGGTGTGAGACCAGGGGCTCAGAGCAGACCTGGGTTCAGTGACCTCGGTACTTGGGTTCTGGCCAGGAAAGAATTCAGAGCCAGGACTCAAACCATTAGAGAACATGTATGTAGAAAATGACAGAGGTGGAAGGAGTAGTTCATAGAAGCAATGGGCTTAGGGAACAAGTTACAGAGGCAAAGAAGGGCCTGGGAGCTTAGAAGTGAGGAGGGGAAAGATGGTGGCCCCTGAGGGTCTAAGGGTGGAGGCGTTAGGGGAGTCCTGGGAGGAGCTCAGGGTAAGAGCCAGCAGCTTCCAGGTGTGTCCTTTCTGGGTGTGGTCTCCAGGGTTGATTGGCCAGCGCCAGGTTAGGGTCCTTATCTAATTAATGCAGATTTTATGTGATGGAAAGACCACGTGTAAGCCCACAGAGTGAGCTGTCCTCTCCCAGAAAAAGCCCTGCTTCTCTCCTGACTCAGGCAGGATGGGCAACTGGTGGGAGGGGCAGGGAAGGGTTGCCCTGGCTCAGCTGGGTGCCAGGGAGCCACAGAGCAGCAGCATCCATACTGTAGAAGCAGCGCCAGGGAGGGCTGGAGCACCGAGCTAGAGCAGGTGGCCTGGAAACAGTCCGCAAGGACCCCTGAGTGCCGCTGCTGGTGAGCGGGCTTTCCTTCCATGCTCCCATTAGCACATTTTCTTGGCGTTGGCCTCCTGGCTGCTGGGACGAGGGGCTGTCTTCCCTTTCCAAATGGCCCTTATCAGTAATGCAACAATAGCCATTTAATTAGCTGACCTGAGTGCCAGCCAGGGGCTCTCATTTGCTTTTGCAGCTGCTCCCTGGTCTGCACAGAACTGATAAGCAGGCTTCCCTCCAGACCAGCGGGTGCGGAGGGGGCTGTGGGAGGAACGGGCTCTCCCAAGTGTGCCCTGCACCTGTGGGAGGTAGCACTTGACCAAAGCATGTTAGCTCCAGCCAGTCTTCCCCAGGGCTGTCAAGCCTGTCAGCGGAAAGATAAAATAGACAACCAGGAAATTGCAAAGGCGGGGGCCCCGGGTGGGATGCCGGGAAGAGCCCGCCCCTTCACAGAAAGGATACCGAAAACTGCCTCGTTTACAAAATCTGTGTATCTTTGGGGGTGGTTCCCAGTTTCCAAAGCCAGACCCTGCCTTTCCTTCGTGCCACCTCTAGGTGCACACTCGGTCTATGGATTTCCCCCCAATATTCCTGTATCGAGGCCTTCTTACACCAAGATTAATTTACGTGTGTCTCCCATCCTCTGTTCCCCACTCTGAACGGGATTTCCCAGAGGCACAGGTGCAGGGTCCGAATGAGGCCACCAGGCTCTGCTGCCTGGAGCCAGGGGCGCAGCAGGGGTCGAGGCGGAGGCTATTCTGGGTGTTACCCCGAAGCAGGAAGTCACTCGGTGGTCACAGAGTGTGTGCCCTGGGGGGTCCCAGCAGTTACTTGGGGCTGCGATCAGTCACTGGGAGCTCCCTGGCTCCCTGGCTCCCTGGGGCCTCTCCCCATCGCCCCGGTTCCACTCCTGCCCAGAACACGAAAAGCCAAGCGCCGTCACCACGGGTCAGTCTTTCTGCTTTCCTACAGAAACTGCAATGCATCCACTTTGTCCCCATCCGGGTCACAGAGGCTCTGGCAAATGTCAATTCCCTGCCCCGCCCCTTATATGGTGGACCAGACCTGGCTTCTCAGAAATGCAAATGCGTGCTCTAACCTGAGCTCAGGTCAAACATCCCTACACGGAGCATGATGGCCCCTTGCAGCTGGGCAGGATCCCTCTTCTGTGCTAATTGTCCCACAGAGACCGGAGAAAGCCGGCCCCAGGAGCCGGCCTCCGGCAGCACAGCCCTGCGCTATTGAGCTGGAACACGGACCTCATTCATCCTCCCGACGGCTGCGCCAGCCATTTTAAATGACATGGAAGCCGCCCTGTTTACCAAGATCAGCAAGCTACTATATTATTATGATTATTTAGCATTTACATACACTATTTGCAAAGTGCTTAATCATAACTTATTTATTACTTCATCTCACTGCTCACTAATGGAAAATTCGAGGGCTCAGTCGAGTTCACTGACCTCCCCTCTGGAGACACCTTAGGCCACTTCCAACCGCTGGCCAAGTGCCTGCTGTAAGATATTTTAATGAAAAACGATTTGGCGTGTATGGGGATGTATTCGTTTTTGCATTTGCAGTGTATCTATTGCAACAATACTCTTACTTCTCAATGAATGAACAAGCGTTACTGTGCTGTAAGTCACTGAAATCTTGTCTTTCTAGAACCAGTACAGAACCTCTGAGAGTCCATTCCAGCTGCGTGACGGTTGTGGAAATGACTGCCCTCTCTCGCTTCCAGAAAGGTCCCTGCCCAGCTCCGGGTCCCCCTCAGACCGTGGCTGAGCACGGCGGGTTCGAGGGTCCTCTGCCCTATGTGGGGCTGGTGGAAGGGCGACCCCCGGGTTGTGGAGGCTTCTCCGGGTCTGCCTCACTATTTGACCGCAAAATTCTTGGGCAGGAGTCAGAACTCAGTTGTTTTAACCCATCTCGGCAGAGTGCGTGGAAAGGGGCCTGGAACTCAGGCCAGTGTGAATTTACCAAAACCAGCCACACCGTGCTCTCGGCATCTCTCGGGCCCACACTACATTACCACAGTCACGGCTCTTCACAGCAGCCGTGAGCAAGTCCTCTTATTCCTGGGACAGGGTGGGCGCTGCAGCTGTGACATGCCAACCGCAGGGACGGAGTCACAAGGGAGAAGTCAGCCTCAGCTCTCAGCCCTCAGAGCTCCGTCTTCACCAGGCCCCGCCAGCCTGTCCACCACGTTAGCGCCTCGGCAGAACGCCGCGCGTCCAGTGCTGCTGGCGTGGCCTTCGGACTCGGGCAGAGCTGGGCTCACATCCCAGCTCTGCTAAGATGGGCTGTGCATCCTTGGACCAGTCCCTGGACCTTCCGGAGCCCCGGGTAGACTCTAGGATGGGGAGAGTGCTTCCTCGTGTCAGTGTGCGGGGCGGATAAGGTGCGTAGTGCCGTCGGAGAAAGACTGCAAACACTAGCAGGAAACCGTCTGAGTCGTGTGCTTTCACGCTGGTGACAGTATTCGGACCCCAGGGGGCTCGCCGAGCTGGCCTGAAGGACCAGATCTGAAAGAACAGCGTGTAACCAGGATGCCTGGGAAGGACTGCGTTAGGTCTGAGCAGCCAGCACTTGCTGCCAGTGGGCTTCTCGCTAGTGCACGGAGGAGACACGGGGCTGCGCGGCCCTGCTCTGTGGGCTGAGCTCAGGGCCGGGAAGGCAAGCCCATGGCCTGAACAAGGGAGCAGAATGCCCGTCTCTATGGCCCCCTGCGGACAGCACTTTCACAGGGCACGGATGGCACAGGGTCAGGATGCTAAGGAGACAGCAGCGCCGTCAGAGCACAGAGCAGCGGGGGAAGGGAGGCCCCAGGAGGCTGGGCCACGCATGCACAACCCTAGTGAAGGTTGTGTGTGATGAATCAGAGCCCCGGGACAGACCCCAGCCCCTTCCTTGCGGGAGGTACGAGGGGAGAACCAGACGATGGGGACTCAGGAAGAAGGTCCCACTGAGCATTAATGCTTCCCCCCGGGAGGGAGCTGGACATGTCCAGGCTGAGGCGGCAGGAGTGACTATGGGACGTGATCTCCATGTGAGAGCGTGCCCCTGGATCTGGGCTCAGCCTGCGGCACAGGGGTCCCCAGAATGCATTTACCAAACCCCGTGTGTCCGTAGGGCTTGTTCTCTGGGGAGAGGGTTCAGGGCCTCCTTCAGATCCTTTCTGTAACCTGAAGCCACCCCAGGAAGATCAAGAGGAGCTGGGGTGGCCGATGGCGGCTCACTACTCACTGAACACCCGCTTTGTGCTGGGTGCTGGGGGCAGGGAGACGACTAAGATGCTGCCGCTGTTCTTGTGAAGCGAAACTTCGAAGTTTGTGTTCTTTACGCGAGCACGTACAACAGGCAGGGGTGAGGGCGGGGCAGGGAGGAGAGGGGCCCTGGCCTCCTGGGAGGAGGTGCCTCCCCACTTGGCATTTGGGGAAACTATGAGAGGCAGGGGCAAGGGGCCCATTGCCTCCTTTGCCACTCTGGAGGGAGGTTATGCTCACAGACTCACCAAGGACCCAGGGAAAAGGAGATTTGGCAAAACAGTAGACTCCTGAGACCCCAGCACAGTCCGGGGACCACTGGCCTGCAGGCCTGAGCTCCCCCAGGTCTAGACCATCGTCTGTGCAAGGCAGGCCCAGGACTGTGTCCTTAAACGTGGAGCATGAACTCTGCACGGCTATGTTTCCGAATCCCCGACTGCCCATGTGTGTGGCACAGACGGCAAGCTGCCAGCCTGCTTTACCCTCATTGACTCACACAGATACCTGCGTTAGGGGGCCCATAGTTACAGGCAGCAAACTCGCCCACCAGAATCCCACCTGCAGCCAGGCCGGGCTCTCACCGCATCCCTCCCGGTTCCCCGGCCCTCTGCCTGCTGAGAACACTCCGTCCCCCGAACCCGGCAGCAGCCCCGTGGGCACCTCTCCTTAGGCACCTACTGTGCCCCACGCTGTCCTGGACCCTGGGGCACGTTTTGTCTCGGTCTGGTAGACCATCGGCTGCAGGGAGGGGAGCCCGTCTGTGTCCCGGGAGCTCTCCCGTGCAGGTGCGTCACAGCTCACGGCCAGGAAGGCATCCTGGTGAGAACACTGGAGTGTCTCAGGCAATGAGCCTGGCCTGGCAGACACGTGCATGTGAACGGGGAGTGGACTTGAGACCCCACAGAGACGCAGGTGAGTTCTCCATCCCCCAGCAGTCCCCACATTCTGAACTAAACAGATGAGGACTGATTTCCCCGGTCTGTCCTTGTGACCTGTGCCGAGGCCCTGGGCGAGGAAGGAGGAGGAGAGGCCCCTTTCAGATGCCAACAAACGCCCCCTTCCTTGATTTACTGTAAATCTGCCTGTTGGCTAAAATCACAGGATGTTAGAGCTGGGAAGAGGGTGGATTCAGAAGTGCACACTCCTCATTTAAAGATGATGGAGCCAAGGTCAATGCAAGTGAAGTTGTTTTAAGATGAGAATAATTAACATTATGTGGTCATGGAGCTTGTAAGTAGCAGAACTGAGACAAGGACCTAGACGGCCTGAGTTCAAGTAAGTGCCCTTCCTACCAACCCTGGGGGCTGCTCGGGTCTGTCCCAGCAGAAGCCGAGCCCCTGCAGTGGCCTAGGGCCCGCATGTCACCACACCCACTGCCGCCCCCTGCTCCAGCCAGGCGGGCCTCCAGGCTGCTCCTTCAATGCCAGGCATGCTGCTGCCCCAGGGCCTTGGAACAGGCCGTATCTGCCGGGATTGCTTTACCCCAATGTCCAGGGCCCTGCTGCCTCGCCTCTTTTAGATCTTGTTCAAGTGTCACCTGCTTAGAGACACCTCCCATGGCCAACCCACCAACATGGCACGTGCCTCCTGCCGGCCGGGCAGACATTCGCTCTCCCGGGTGCTAACGTTCTCCTCAGCTCTGACGACTGGCATCCTAACTAGTCATGCACTGTGTGTGTCTGCGCGGCAGGGCGAGCTGTGTTCTCAGAGTCCCGGTGCTTGAAACAGGCCCGGTGCACAGCAGGTGTCTGTAAGTCTTGTTCATGAGTGACGGCGGCGATGATGGGACAGAAAGCCAGAGTCCAGGGCACCATGTGGACATTCAGGAGCACGGATGCCAGGGCCAGACCAGCAGCTGCACCCCAGTCCTTGAGTTTTTCCAGAACCGTCCTGAGCCACGTGGAGTCAAATCTGGGAGTTCCCACCTCCTGTAGTTCTCCAGGCTCCCGGCCAGAGGAAACGAGGAGGCAGGTGGGCTCGGTCTTGGAAGGATCTGCAGGGGAGGCCACGTTCACAGTGCACTGGAGGCCCATGGACGGCCCTGTCAGCTGCCACAGAGCTCTCACCAGACCAGCAAACCGACAGGCCGTCTCGGGCTATTTGAGGGGATGTTCAGGTTTTACTAAATTAAAAGCTCATTATTAATTCATGCCAGAAACAAGAGCCAGAATTCACACTGCCGGAGGCCTGGTTGCCCACGCCCGGAGCACTCACGGCCAGGAGCACCCACGCATCTGCCAGCCATGGTCCCCCCAGCTAGTCCTCCACCAAGGTCCCCCACCAAGGCCCCCTCAGGGCCCCCCCGCCGCCAGGGTTCCCTCTGAGAGAACTGCTGACGTGGGTGAGGCAGTGTCGGGACAGTGACTCGGCAGCTGCCCTCGTGCCGAAAGCCTCCCACCCAGACCTCCGGGCTCCAGGCTGTAAGTGGCCCTTAGGAGGACTCAGGGAATCGAGTCATGTCCACACAGGGCTCCCGGCTGTGCATCCTGGGGGTGCCAGGCCCCAGACTCTGCGGGCCCTGTGTGTGAGCCCAGACCTTCCCTCAGAGCCCCCTCTCATCTCCCAGCAAATGCGGACTCTTTAGGAAACCCAGGACAGAGAGTGTCCGTACGCCCTGACCCATCGCTGCGCATTTTCCAAGTCGGAATGTCACGCGACTCTCCCCTTTGCCCCACCCACCCCTTGGACCATGTTATTTGCAAATACACCGGGTTTCAGGGCTCACGGGGCCCCCTCCCGTTCTCACACCCCACAGCTTCTGTGGGTGGCTCACAGGACTCAGGTCAGACACCGCCTCAGAGCGGGAAGCTTTCCCAGCGGCAGCCTGAACCCTTCGCCACGGCGCCACGCTGCCCTGGGCCCCGCGTGGTCACAGGCCTCAGAGCCCTCCCTGTGCGGGGCCACTCTGGGACCCGAGACTGCACGACGGAAGGAAGGACAGCTCAGTATGGACGCACACCGTGACAGCGGCCGCCCTTCGAAGGCTGACCTTGCAGCCCTCGGCCGCCTCGGAGCTGCTGTGCCTGAGGGCATCCGGAGCCAGCGGCCAGCGGCCATCTGTCCTCCGACTGCTTCTCCGCCCGCCCAAGTGCTGGGCCCACCGAGACCTAACATTTGTCTGTTTTGCGAATAGATGAGTATTTATTAGACTGAAACAGCTGGGAGCTCCGTGATATTTAGACGGGATTAGGCGGTGTGTGAGATAATGCGGCTTTTCTATAACCAGCCTGGGCTTAGTTACTGAGGGGATTTCTGGGGTCCCTGTGAGAGTGAGATACAGTTAATTTCCTGCAGAAGCTGTGGGCTGGGCCACGCTGATATTGCTGTGTTATTTAGAATAGAAAGGTCAGGCCTGAGATTGAATAATCAATGACGAGAAACCCGTAGGGAGACGAGGTGGTTGGTGAGCAGTGACTGAAACCCAGCCTGCTCCCCTGCCCTTCCCGCCTGGGCATCTGGCTGCCTCTGTTCTTTCTGCAAAATGTATCCCCAACCTTCAGAGCTGGTGGGGAGGGTGGGTGGGCAGGGCCAGGCGGCATTCAGGCGGCCTGATGGGAGGTGGTCTTACCCACCCACCAGCTCCTGGCCACCCGCCTGGCCACCTCCTGAGCAGGAATTTTCAAATTGCAAATGGTGGCTTTGTCCTTGGCACCTGGCACCTCTGTCCCCTCGGGCATTGGTCTGCTTGGTTGCTGAGATATGACTCAGAGCCCACCCTCACCGCCTGTCTTGAGTGGGACACCCAGTGTGGAAGGTCGGGAATTCTCAGGCAGCGGGTGCCCGGCCCCCGGGGCGGTGTCCCGCCCTTAGAAGGCAGTGCCTCCCTCATCCTGGCGACCCCTTCACAGATGAGGAGCAGGCCCTGCGGCTCAGAGAGGCTGGGTCACTTGATCAAGAGGGTCCAGCCCGAGCGGTGGAACAGGCTTCCCGACCCAGCGCTCTCCGGAGCCGCGTGCAGCCCTTTGTGCCGCGTGGGCGGGGGGAGCCCCTGATATCACGGTGGACTTCCTGGTGCCGTCCTCCTTCCCTTTAGTCCGGTCATCCCCGGGGGTGCTCAGAAACCCAGGTTTTCAGTAAAAGCCTCTCTCTTGCTGGAAACCACCAGTCACCGCTGTCAGTGGGCAGAGCCCAGACACTGAACGGCAAGCTGTGTCCAGCTCCGAGGAGGAGGGGGGCCAGGGGCTTTCTGAGTCCCTTTTGAATCTCAGGTGCCATGCAGTTGATTTCTTTTAAATTAGATTTCAGTTGGCACTTGAACAGCACAGGTTTGAACCGTGCGGGTCCACTTATATGCGGATATTTTTTCAATTGACCGAAGTTCAACTGGCAGTTCCATCCACGCTGCTCAAGGGTGAACTCCGCGGCTGGGAGCCTTCACCGCGGGCACACTTTGAGAACCAGGGGGCTGCCCGCCTTCCCAGCACATGTTCCTCAGGCTACAGAGGCCACAGGTGCCAGGAGAACCTGGCCACTCGAGCTGCCGGGGTCGGTCAGGTTGAGCCGGGCAATGGTAACAAGAGCCAAGGTCCCGCCAGGTGCCCTGTCTTTCCGCACCCCGCCCCCACCCAGGCTGCAGCAGCAGCTGCCATCCTGAAGTTTATAGGCATCGTTACCTATGAAAAATCTGCTCATGGGAAGACGGCCGGGGCCGGAGATGGGTGGCAGATTGCGATTTAACGATCAGATTAAAATATGCGAAAGCAAACAAATAAATAAGTAAGGTGCCGGCAGCCGGGAGCCCCACAATTCATGCCGTGGGCACAGGCTGGGGCTCCGGGGACCAGCTCGTATCTCACCCACAGGCAGGTTGGGCGGCCTGTTCCTGTGCCCACAGGAGAAGCAGTTCTCCCGGAAAGATTTACACCCCGCGCCGCACGGAGGCTGAAGGGCCAGGCCCCGGGAGGGAGCGCGGTGGGGACTCACAGGCTCCGGCGCTCAGGTGGAGCGGAGGCCAGCCCAGCGCACGTAAATGCAGAGGCCGTGATTCCTCTCCCCAGCCCCTCTACACTCACCAATTCGAGTCAACTTGACAGCACGGCGGTTAGCCACTGCGTGGGCATTACTACAGCGTGGGCCCGGCCCTGCTCGGCACCTCCCAGCCTGTGATTTCACGGGGGCCAGTGTGAATTACTCACGTGTCATTCCCACTTCCAGGCACAGAGCTGCTGCTCATAGGTACATGTTGGGGATGGAGGGCCGAGCCATTCCTCTGTCGTAGCCGCGCTCCACACCCATCAGCTTCCGAGCGGCCTCTCAGGAACGGGGTGAGGAGATGGTAGCTGTGGCACCGGCCCTGCGTGCTCCCCCCACCCCGTATCCTTGGGGCCGTGGGTGCTCTCTGGCCTGTGTTCAGGGGCTGGTCCCTGCCCGGTTCCCACCTCCTGCAGCGCATCCTTTGTACCGACGCCCCCCCGCCTGGAGCTGCCTCCCTCCTGCATCTGAGCGAATCCTGCAGTTGGCGGGAGAGGCAGCTCCTCGGGAGGCAGCGCTGAGCCGTGATGCCCCTTCTCTTCCCAAGACTCCCCCAGCGCCCCGTCTGCTATTCGTGCTGCAGATGCAGGTCTGAGTGAATGAGGCCAGGCTCCCCCACGGGACAGGAAGCACCTGAGAGTGGGGACTAGGCCGTTTTCTTTGGCTGGTGACTCCGGCACCGAGAGCAGGGCCCGGCACTCCGGAGCTCCCAGGAAACATCTGACTGGAGGACCAGAGCCTGTCTTAGGGCTCTCGTCACCCTACAAGGCAAGGTCGTGACCTCACCACATGCTAGTACCCCACAACCCATACCCGCTGGCCCTCCGTAGGCAGAGCAGGGTGATCACAGCCACAGATTCACAGCAGAAAGCGCGGCAATCGGCGGCTCCCTGCGCGGCCCAGGGTGGCTGCGGCTGCTGTCGCGGCTGGAGAAAGAGGAAAGCGGGAGGCGATCGGAGATCATCAGTCATCCCCCCGCCCCCCGGGAAACCTTTTCCCCCACTCAGCAAATGATGCTGTTGTACCAATAACAAATGTCAAACGCTCTGCCTGGGACTTGGAGAGACAGACATTAGCGAAGGAGAGCAATTCCGTGAAAAGCAGAGAATTTCTGCTTAAGGACTGAAATGCCAAGTAACAAATGTCACAAGAGACTCCAGGGAGACAGGTCTGCATCCGCAAGCAGGACTCGGAGCGGTAGACGCGTCCAGGAGGCGGCAATTATCCGCCCCGCCCCGCTCCGGAACCTGCCGGCTCAGTGCGCGGCCCCTGTGGGCTGCCGTCAGCTGGACGGCACCGGGCGGGGCTCCTGAGACACCCTGCAGGCGGGACCCCTCGAGCCGGGGCGGCGTGGCTCCTGGTAGATTTCTTTGTCCACTTACCCTGTGGCAGCTGGAGCCACATGGCGTGAGGAGTGCAGGCGTCGTTGCCAGGTCTTCTTCGGACTTGACTGCCGTTTGATCGCCATCGAGCGACAGTTGTGCACCTTCCAGTCCCATTGAGTGACCCCAGCTGAAACCACACTTTAGACCAGAAGCAGAAGGAAGCGAGTAATTGGGACACAACTGGGGCATAAACAGAATGGGCGACATGGGCACGGAGCCCTGGCCCGGGAGGCGTTCGAGCGGGAGAGGCATCGCAGGCACAGGGGGTGCTGGGCAAAGGCAGCCCCCAAGGAGGACCTGCATGGCTTCTCTGCGTCTGTGCCGCCATCGGCTCCCACAACACCACGGTCACCTTCTAACCGGACTCCCTGTTTCCAGGCGTATTTTCTGTTGCCAGTGTCATGCTGAGAAAACTTAAATGGCATGATGTCATTCTTCGGCCTTGGGCCCTCCAAGGCCGCCAGGCTCACTCGGAGACAGCCAGGTCCTGACCAAGCCGCACAAGAGGCAGTCTGGCCTGCGCCACCCGCCTGCTCCCCCCGTGACTTTCCTGACCATCTGGCTCTCCGTCCCATTCAGCCGCCCTGGGCAGCTCCTCAGACGCACGTGTGCTCCAGCCACAGGACCTTTGCACAGGCTGCCCTTCTGCCTGAAACCATCTTCTCAGATACCGAAGGTCGCAGCGCCATGCAGCGCCTCTCAGCCGGCCCCCAGGCCGCCGTCAGCGCTCACAGGAGCACGCGGTCCCCCTTTCTCCAGCACAGCACGTCCCCACCCCTCATCGTACTCCTGCATTTTGTTTGCTGCCTGTTTCCCCGACCCCTGGATCTCAGCTCCCTGGCCACAGAGATTTGGGGCCATGCTGGGGCCCTCATTTCCAGACTGGCACTGGCACAGGTGCCTTCAGCGTTTGCTGGATGAGAGAATAAATGTACGGGTCGTTGCAAAAACCATGCGTGCAAACCAAATGCCCACCAGTACCGGCCTAATACACCCCCAGGGCTCCCGCCCTGAAGTTATTAGGGTTCTGGAAATAAACCACAGACCTGATGTTCAGAAATGGGGTCAGCAGAGCAGCTCTGCAGCGACGCCGTGAGGTCACCATGAAAGGCTGTCCTCACACCTGCTGGGCACTTATTGGGGACCTTTTTCTCTCTTCTACTCCCCCCCGCCCCCCCCCCCCCCTGCTTTCTGGCTTCTTCCTACCCACATGCTAGGGACCTCACTTTAGGGAGAAGGATGTGACGTGACCCTGAGGTCTTACCTGAATGGCCTCATTCCCCCTCTAATTCTCCCTTCCCCCTCCCATAATCCTCCTCGCTTTCCTCCTCCCATTTCCCTCCTCTGTCCCTCCTCTGTGCTTCAGTTTCCCCTCTCTCCTTGCCTGTCTCTCTCCCTCCCTGTTGCCTGGGCACCTATCCATGTAGGTAACACGGTCCTTTCTTCCGGGACAGCTCTGGCCCTTAGCCAACAATTTACATGGGGAGACGAGACACGTAGTCACAACTGGAGGCTGGGCCAAGACACACTGAGGAGCTGGAGGACAGGTGGGTGCACGGAGAGACACACCTGCTTCCAGAATGAGTGTGTGAGGGTCTGCGCATGGGGCCATCCTCCGGGCGCTGCACGTGGTTTTCTGGCAGGAAGAAGAAAGGAATTTCGGGGTGCTAGGAGGCTGTGGGCTATGCCAGCAGTGCTATTTCAGCCTGTGGGAAAAGGACGATAGATTAAGAAGGGTCAACCCGAATTCAGAATATTTGTTTTCTATCCTTCTAACATTGTTTCTTTACCTCAACAGAGCAACCACATTTACATGCATACTTTGTAAGAAAGCAGTTGCTAGCCCTAGCTGGTGTGGCTAAGTGGGTAGAACACTGGCCTGCAGACTGAAGAGCCCTGGGTTCGATTTTGGTGAAGGGCACATGCCCCGGTTGCAGGCTTTATCCTCAGTAGGGAGCATGCAGGATGCAGCCAATAAATGATTATCTCTTATCATTGATGTTTCTATCTCTCTCTCTCCCTTCATCTCTGAGATCAATAATATATATATATATATTTATATATATATTTATATATTTATATATTATACATACATATATTTATATATATATATGTATGTATAATATATATACATATATACATGTATGCATATATATACACACACACATAATATATAAAGCAATTGTAACTGATCTTACTGATCTTGTTTCCTGCGTAACCCAGCACTCAGCTGCCAGGAGGTTTTGGTTGGTGGGATGGGACTGGGTCCCTGCATAATGGGGCAGGTGGAGGAACCGTAGTCCAGGCTTTGGGAGGCCGACACCATCCTGCTCCTGGGTTAGGGGTTCCCACCCACTTCCGCGCCCCCCCTTTCCCACCCCCCGCCCCGCCCAAAGCCCGATGTTCTAAATAATTGGCCCCACATCCCGGCAGCGGCTTCTAGAGCTTCCTATTGTTCTGCTTCCTGGGGATTAGCTGCCTCAAGTCAGTCCACATCTGTTCCAGAGCCCAGCTTGCTCTGTTCCCCCAGCTGAGGGCTTTGTGAGTGGACTCATGACTGTAAGTTCTTGCCCACGCTTGTAAATTGAGGAATACATCTGTAGTCATCAACAAAGACCTAGAGGTTCGGGATGTTGTTTTTGTTTAATTGTTTGTCTTCTGGAAAAAGTCATGCCGTGCGAGTGCTGCTGGAGGTGAGGGTCCTGAAGGCTGGCCCGCTGCTCAGACCGCTCAGTCCAGGACCGTCTGTGCCAAGCACGCCACGCCGGGACAGGAGCCGGGACTTGTGGAGAGAGAGCTCTTTACAAGCGCAGAGGGATGGAACCGGGGCGGCCGATGGGCAGTTTTAAACTTGGCTGGCTCTGCTTAAAAGGAGTTGGGGGACAATAGAAGAGAAACCTCAGGCAAACCCCCAAGAGATGGCGGGAAGGAAAGTTCCTGCTGCTTCGTAAGAACTGGGATCCCCAGGTTAAGGGGTGCAGGGTTCTGTGGGTGGATGGCCCCTCGGGCACCAGTGGTGCATGTGGTGGGGGAAGTCATGCCAGTTAAGACAGAAGCTCGGCAGAGACAATGGTAGGGCCATCGCGGCTGGCAGGCCTGGGAGTAGGAAGGCAGGCTGGAGGGGCAGTGGGTCTGGAGATACGTCTTGAATATGTATGTGAGCACCCAGGGTGCGACCACGGGCGAGGGGCCCCTTGCAGGAAGTCCAGCCTCTTTCAGAGCTGGCTCTTGGAGTGAGAAGGTGGAGCAGAGGCTGCTGTCGCGTCCCCGCCGGACTCGGAGCCTGTCCTCAGTTCCAGGGGGTGACCCTCACCCATCACCCACGCGCGAGGGCTGAGGTTTAGTTCTCTCATCCTCCCCAGATGGCCGTTCGTGGGCGCGATCACACGGCTGTGATCTGGGGTAGGGAACCTCTAGGATCTTGGCTTGTTGTGCTTTCCAAATTCTTTTTGGAAAACGTGGGCACTGGCGAGATGCAAGGCTGGAGGAACTGGACGAGGAGGGGCTGGCGTGGCCACCCCATTCAATGGGAGGGGTGTCCCTGCTTCTGGGGACAGAGCAGGAAGTCTGGTTGGGAATACACAGTGGGGGATCAGGGAAGGGACAGCTGTGGACTGGCATTGCCTCAAACTTGAACTTAGAAGGAGGGAAGTGTTTTATTTTGAACTTCAATTTCTCTCTGGGTATTCAGTAATGGGCACTTTATCAAGTGCACGCCAGCCCATGGGCTTATGTGCCATCAGGCGGCGCGGCGAGGAGCCTGGGAGCTGCCCTGGACAGGCGGTGGGTGTCGGGGCAGAGAGTGACTTCGGCTCCGGGCACAGCGTAACCTCGACATTACCGAGTGGACCCTACTGATCTGACCCGGGCGTCCAGAGCTCCAGGCCACCTACCTTTGCATGGGCCCAGGAGGTCCGCAAGGATGGCAGTGGTCCAAGGCATGTGGCCTGGGCGTGATCATTGCCACAGCCCTTTATACTTATCTTCCCACCCACATGGCCCAGAGGGGCCTCGAAGTTTGCCCGAGGCCAGACGTCGCCGGCAGCCAGCTGCACCTCAGTGGCCCAGAGCTGGCGACCTGCCGCCCTCTACTGCACTGTGAGCTTCTCTGGGAGTCAGGAGAGTGGGGCGCCCACCCCCACTCTAGTCGCCATCCAGACATCAGGTTAAATGAAACACCCTCCCGGGCTCATGCACCAAGTGGGCTCAGAAGACCCGCGCTCCTGCGTGTCCACGCGGCCGTTCCAGAGGAGGCTACGTTCTGGATGACTCACAGTGGTCACACACTGCTACCTGCTCTGGTCATCCGGCTGCAGCCGGGGAGGCGAGGAGGACCGCGAGGACAGTGGGCAGGAGTCACGATGGGGAACACGTCGGATTTTGTGCGTTTAAGCCTTGGAACTCGGCTCTCTAGGCAGCGATTAACCCGTGGAGTGACCGCCCAAGGTGGACGGCTGCCTCCATGGACCACAGGCTGGTGCTGAGACCCGAGTTTAGACAGCACCCCCATTAGTGCACGTTGAGAGGAGGGAGAGTGTTGGGCGGACAGGCCTGGCCCTGGGCCACACCCTTTCTGGACCTTCCCCACTGAGAGCCAGGAAGCCGCCGGAAGGTGACGACGCGCTTTCCCGGTGGGTCCCGTGTGGGGAGCAACGTAGGCTTGTCTTTTGCTCTTGCTTCTTCTTTTGACCATGAAGTGTGACAGGTGGCCCGCTATTCAGAATGCCTGTGTGTGGTGAGTGCCGGGGTTGGGGGGGGGGGGGCTGCCTAGCCAGACCGCCCCCAGGGCATTGAGGAAGGTGAGCAGAAGGAGAGGTGAGCCCTCACACCCGTCCCCTCTGGGACCCGAAGGGGAGGAGGGCACATTCCTGGGGGCAGGCACAGCCCGGGAGGAGCCGGATCCCTGAGGCACCGCCTGGACACGAGACCAGCACCGAGCCTGGCTCCGGCTCCCAGGTGAAACAGACTGGAGACCTGCTTTGGACACATTGTGCCCTCTGGCCTCTTGCTGTGACAGTCAGTGATCACTCTAATTGTGAGCTGGGGTGAGTAGGTCCACGAAGCCCGGGCAGCTGAGGAGGGAAATGGCCTGAAGCCGCCCTGCACACTGGACCCCGTGCCCCAATGTTCCGATCGGAAGAGGGGACCTGAGGCCTCTGTCCCCATGCTGGCCATGTTCTCAACACCAACATTCGCAGGTGAATTAATACTTTTGAGGCCGTGGAGCCCTCAGGCTGGCCCGTCACAAAAGTGATAATTTGATCCCATCGACTCTCCATTCCTTTGCTGTTTTCTGTTGCTTAGAATCAAATGGTGATGAGGGTGAGAGGGTGATGGGGACACTCAGTACATTCCTGCCTCCCTGGGCCCTGGACGGAGACCTGGAAACAATGCAGGTGGTGCCCCAGGGGTACAGGTAGGCCGCCAGGCACAAGTCCCACCACTGCTTGGTGCTGCAGGCTGAGCGCTGTCCCAGCCAGGACACCGGACGCCACTTCTAACAGACCCTGACCCCAAGGGTCGGGGCTCAAGGAGTGCGACAGCGGGGGAGAGGTGCTTCGTGGGGAGCAGACACAACTCGGGGAGGTGTGTGGACCTGGGCACGGCTCCCCTGCTTCTGAGGGCTGAGCCCTTCCAACCTTGGTCCCTTCTCTGGGGACATCTCTTGGGTCCCACGATTTTCCTGGGACCAAATCACAAACAAAGAGAAGGGAATTGGAGTCGCTGGCAAAGAGCTGACTCACAGACTTAAAATTTGCGTGAACACCTGCCTAGACTTGTAGCTGGTGCTTGGGGGCAGGGGCTCACCAACCACAGACAAGCGGACAAGATGGGGCCCGCGCTCCTGCAGTGCGGCTACTTTTCCCATACAAGGTCCTCCCTTCCGCCCTGGCCGGGGTGGCTCAGTGGGTTGGGCATCCTCCCATGCACTGAAAGGTTGCCGGTTCGATTCCCAGTCAGGACACATGCCTAGGTTTCAGGCTCAATACCCAGTTGGGGGCGTGCAGGAGGCAGCTGATGGATATTTCATGATGTTTCTCTTTCTCTCTCTCAAATCAATAAACAGCATCCTCAGGTGAGGATAAAAAATCCGTCCCTTCCTGGGTGAGGTCCGTGGCCCGAGTCCTCTGCCCCAGGGCCACGCACTAGGCTGTAAGATGATCAGGGTGACAGGCCACAGTCCAAACAAAACCGCCCTCCTTGGAGGAAGAGCAGTGGCAGCATGTGAAAGAGGACATTTACACCACACACAAGTATATTTTTTGCAACAAAAGAAACTATTTATTTGGAATATGCATTACCAGTACAAATTAGGAGACTGTAAAATCTACACCGTGTTAGTATCATCGAGAACACAAAGCTTCCGTCGATCAAAGGAACGAAGCCAGTGCTCAGAGAAGCAGAAAAGCTTAACTTTCAAACCAAACAGGGCAGAGCTTCGCAGGGTTACACTCTGAATATAAGAGCAGGGGAGGGAGCAGAGATAAAACCAACAGCCGAGGGAAATACTTCAAAATAACTGGAAGCGCCAAAGGGAAGGGAAAGAGTAAGCGAGAAAAGGGGGAAAACATTGAATGTTTCATTTATTTTAACAAAAGGCAAAACAAAACAAAACAAAAAAGGTTACAAAAAATAAGATTCCAGAAAGCTTTGCGCAAGGGATTAAACCATCAAGGTGATGTGAAAAGCGCGTTGCTATTCGGCCGTGACTTCAAACAGGCGGGCAGCGGTTTGGGTAGAAACCGTCAGAAAGTGCCGCTGCCGGCTCTGCTTCTCCACTGTCCTCGCCTGAGAGCTGAGAAGAGCTGGGTGCCGGCTGCTCTCGGAACTCTCGGTCGTCTGTTAAGTGACAGAGGTTAAAAGAGAGTTCCTTCCTGATAACACCGCCTTCTTTTCTCCTGGAACTAATAAAAGCATCCGAGTCAAGCCGGTCTCACCGTGTTGCTGCACGGCGGCCGAAAGGCTGCGTGAGAATAACATCCGGGACCCTGACCAAAATCAGGACCCCCAACCCATCCCGGTGCCCATCCAGCCGCCGGGAGTCTTCTGCAAGGAAAGTCCCCTCTGCTGGAGGAGGCATCCTGGCAACCCAGCCTCCCTCCTCAGGGTGCAAGGAAAGAAAGCGGCTCCTTGGCATTCACACCCAGCAAGGCAAAAACCGCTCCCTCCGAGGGAGAAGAACCGGAGCCCTTGACTTTCCTCAGAGCCTGCGGGTGTCCACTCACTCCAGGCGCAGTGAGCCACCTGGCGCCCACCTGGGCCTGATCTCTGTGACGTCAGCTCAATTCTGGGACAAAACCGAAGCAGCAAGGAACAGCCTCTGTGTGGCGGCCACCTTTTCACATCGCCTTGGTACATGTGTAAGGAATAAACACAGCAAGACCACAGTCCTGACAGTTAAAAAAAGCACCCCATAAACAAACCAAAAATAACACAAAACAAAGCATCATTCTTTTTTTTGTTATATTTTCAAGAGCAGGAATAAAGGGAAAAAAAAAGAATTCATTTCTGGGTCTCAAAGTTAAGAAACATAATAATGTGTTAGGTTGTACCTCTATGATGCTCACTATCCCAACTTTTTTTTTTCCTTTTTTTCCTTTTTTTAGTTTACAAAATGAATTACGGTCACTTTTAAACATCGTGGAACAGGAAATGGGTGTGCACAACTCGACACTTGTCTAGCATTCTTGAACTAATTCACAAATGCAAGAAAATAAAAGAGCAATGGGAGCATGGTCAATGCGGGTCGTTCCGTGTGAAAACAAACGTGGCGATGAGGGCGTGGGCACGGAGGCGACCCCGTCCTGCTTTTCGTGCTGTGAGGGTCATTTTTAAAATTTTTATTATAAACACTATTAAATCCAGACCGCTTTTTTGGTTTTTTTTCCCTTTATCTGAATATACAAGAACATTCATTATCAAATGTTCGTCATCAGTACTACAAAGAACAAGACACGAGTCGCAAGAAACAATGGAAAATGTTAATAAAGCTGAGAGGATTGTTGAGTATTTTTTTAAAAAGTTTTCTTTAAATTTGAGTTTCTGTAGTTTTATCTTTTTTTGGTATCGAAGTCAGGTTTTTCTGGGCAGAAAAATAAAACGCAGAAGGAAAGGGGGGAGGGTAAGTGAGAGAAAAGGCAACCAGCAGCCAAATAAAACCATGTCACGAAGGTGCCACCAGACAGAAGCGTGTGCGGGGGGCCACCCCACCCAGGGAGCGAGGGACGGCAAGGGGGCGATGAGCATTTAAAGGTGGGCAAACCCCAGGGGGCGCTGCGGCCAGGACACTGTGCTCCCATGTCCCTAGCACGCGGGGGGCGGGGCGGAGGGGGAGGAGCTCCCCGGGTGCTGCCGCCACAGGCCCTGTGCCCACCCGCCCTCTGGCTGACTGTGCGCCCTCTGGCTGACTGTGCGCTCACATTTCGCTGAACTTGAGAGACCTCATGGCGCCACGTTGGATGTGAGTGTGGCCGTGGAGGGAGAATGGGAAAGGTCTGCGTGGGACGGTGACAGTGAGTGCGGCTGCCACAGGGCGGGCACCATGCTCTGCTCCCCTTTCCACTGATCCGAAACGAAAACCCTGCAACCCAAACCCGGCCTTCCTGCGGCTCCAGAACCTGTGCCCTAGGCCAGGCGTCTGCGAGGTACCCCTGGCCTGCGTCCGCGTCCCGGCCTGAGACTGGTCTCAGCTGGGTGGAGACGCGGTGCCCTCGGCACCCTGCGTGGAGCCTGACCTGGTGACAGCTCAGGGGCACACGGGCCCGACATGGCTTCCTCATGCTCCTCATCAGCATAATCCCAGCATCTCCCACCTGTTCTCCCTTCCAACACACACGCCCTCCAGCAACGCAGGAGCAGTTGCTGCGCATTGGGCCGCGCCACGCGAGCCGCTCGCAGGGCCACACCTCCGGAAGCCCCTCCAGCAGCGTGGCCGGCGGGGCCTGGGCCCTGGCAGGGCCCCCATTAGATTCAAGCACCAGCTGAGAGCCAGGCCCGGGTTTCCGGTTTGGGAGGTTAGCGCTATCCTAAGGAACCGAACAGACCAAAGCAACCAAACAAGCAACAGCCACGACCCTGCCTTTTGCCATCACGGTGGCCGAGGCGGCAGGTCCGATGTGACCAGACGTTAGACAGGAAAGCCGCTGCCCTCCTGACCTGAGCGTTTCTCTCGGAGACGCTGCTCCCGACCTCACCCTGCAGCTCGGGGAGAAGGACCCCCACATCCTGTCCCACAAGCCCGGCCAGCCCGGCAGAACCGTCTGCATGTCACAGGTCCGGAAGCGAGGCCCTGAGAGCTGAGCACCACCCACTCGACAGGCGACATCGGAGAACAGCTTTCTTGCACATCCCCCTGGGCATGCCCACGCGTGACCGTCACCTGAGGAGTACACTGAGACCGTGACCTCCGCCTCTGTCACTAACAGGTCCTCAGACAAGCCAGCAAACAGGTACCGAGTCAAGCGCTCACACCACCGCGTCCTCCAGACCCAGATGCGACGCACAGAACTGGACAGGTCACGACACGTCCCTAGCGCCCAGACAAAACAGAACAGAACAGAACACTCCACCGCACACGTGCCCGCGCCTGAGGCTCGGGAAGAGCCAGCAGAGAGGGACCCTGGGAGCTGGCCTGCCCTGTGGGGGTGGTTCTGGTGTGCATGTGCGTGTGCGTGTGCGTGTGCGTGTGCGTGTGCGTGTGCGCGTGTGCGCGCGCGCGCGCTGGGGCCGCCAGTCCTGGACCCTGTAGGCTGCTTGCCTGTGTCCTTCAGAGTCCCTCTCATGGGCTCACAAGGCGGATGGCATGGTTACTAATGTAGGCATCTGTATGGGGCATGTGGCTGATCGTGGGGTGGTGCATGTGCCTACAGGTATGTGCGCACACGCATGTGTGGGAAGGGTTCAGGACGGAACCTCTCCCCCCTTGTGATGCATTGGGCACCACGCTGACCCACTCCTGGCTCCACAGCGTCTGGCCCCAAGTCCGCCTCTGAAACCTGGGGCTGTCCTAGGACAACGAGAAGCCTGGGACGCTGCCTCTCAGGCCTGCGCCCTCTACTGTCGCTGACTTCCTGCCTGGCATCTACCTGGCGGAGCTGAAGCCAGGACAGAGCAACCTCAGAGCCTGGCTATGGCAGGACCCAGGGGAGCCGGGCTGGGAGGCAGCGGGCGGTTGCTGCTAGAGGTAGTGAGTGACGGGAGACAGGGCTGCCTGGCACGGGGCTCGATGAGGTAACGTGGCTCCTCATACCACCGGCGTGAAAACATACAAATGCTTTTATTGTTTTCTTTGCATTTTTTCTCTTTAAATTCCTCTAATTGTTGAAAATATCCTTCAGTGACATGTAGAGGGCAGGGGCCCAGGGAGTAGAGGGCAGGGGCAGGGGCGGTGAGGGCACCAGGCTGACGCTGCTGGCAGGGAAGGCTGGCTTCTACCCAGAAAAAGGGGACAGAGTATAAAGAAGTGTCCAGATTGGCCGGAGGGGCATCCCAGGAGGAGAGGGAGGAGCTCATGGTGGCTGCTGATTGCTGCGCCTCCGGTCTGACCGCTTCAGCGTGGGAGACCCTCCCTCCGGCCCCGCCCGCCGGGCGCAGGGTCAGCCGGGATGCACGTGTGGGGAGGTCAGTTGGAGGTGTCGGAGTGAACGCTGCCAGGGCCTTCTGTAGGGGACGTCACTGATGAGGGGGTAGTCGCATCCTGCCAACCTCCATTAGCCTAGAAGGGAAGAAGGAGAGAAGTCAGGCCTGCGAGGGGCGCTGGGAGCACACGGTGACGGCGACGATGACAGTGACGATGACGAGGAGGAGCTGTGAGGAGGCAGCTCAGGGCCTGCAAGGGGGCACTCGACAGCAGGCTGTCCTTGTGGTCGCTCCCCCTCCCCTCAGTGAGTGGGCCTCCCCTGTGCCGGTGATACAGAGACCCCCCTCCGTCAGGTGAGACCGCCTGCCCTGCAGGTCCAGAGGCCTGAGTCCCGGTGCTGACTCTGGCCGGGCACTCCCACCCCTTTGGCCTCGAGTTCCCCTTGAGAAAAACAAAAAGGCTGCCCAACTTCCTCCGAAGGGCCCTTCCGGCTCGGAGTGCCCTAAGTCCCGGGTCCCAGGTGCCTCAGGCACATGTCAATGGCGGGGGGCTGTTCCTGTCCTCAGCGGGGCACTGACCACACCTGGGTGAACTATGGCTCAAGGCAGGACCTAAGCAAGGCACAGCCCGGCTGTGAGGAAGGTTCCATGAAGGCGAACCCCGTCTTGTTGGAGCGTCAGGAGGCTTCATGGAGGATGTACAAGGGCGACCCGGGAGAAGAGGGTGCTCACGCCAGAGCCTCGGCCTGGCCTGTGGGAAGTGGCTTGAGGGGGTGAGCCGGGAGCCGACGCTCGGTCTCCATTTGTACATCCTGTTCCTAACACTCAATCCAGAGCATCCAAACAGCAACTGTTCCAACAGGACCTGCCTTAGTGGGCACCCCTCCAAGGATCCCAGCACTCGGAGAGCCCAGGCCGGAGGTGCTGTGGCAGTGACCTCATGACCCCACCCTCGATCGCCCACAGACTGTGCTGCGACACAGTGTGAGTGTGCGAAAGGCACTAATCGTGTTCCCTCCCAGATAACAAACCCTCTGCTCCGAACACGCGACTGAGGCCCAGACCAGGCATGACGCTCCTGGGATATCTGGGGTCACGGGGCAGGGGTGACTATGGCATTTGAGGGGGGGGCAGCTCCTCCCCGCAGCATGAGGGGAGATCCCCACCATGGCAAGAGAGCAGATCTGGACACGTTTCCTAGACCAGAAAAACTAGGCTTTCAAAACAGTCAAGGTATTTGGGAACCAAAGGTTTCCGCACTGATCCTCTCTCCTGCAATCTGCCCTGATCCTCTCTCTCCCTGCCACCTGCCCTGATCCTCTCTCTCCCTGCCACCTGCCCTGATCCTCTCTCTCCCTGCCACCTGCCCTGATCCCCTCTCTCCCTGCCACCTGCCCTGATCCTCTCTCCCTGCCTCCTGCCCTGATCCCCTCTCTCCCTGCCTCCTGCCCTGATCCCCTCTCTCCCTGCCTCCTGCCCTGATCCCCTCTCTCCCTGCCTCCTGCCCTGATCCCCTCTCTCCCTGCCTCCTGCCCTGATCCCCTCTTCCTGCCTCCTGCCCTGATCCTCTCTCTCCCTGCCACCTGCCCTGATCCTCTCTCCCTGCCTCCTGCCCTGATCCCCTCTCTCCCTGCCTCCTGCCCTGATCCCCTCTCTCCCTGCCACCTGCCCTGATCCCCTCTCTCCCTGCCACCTGCCCTGATCCCCTCTCTCCCTGCCACCTGCCCTGATCCCCTCTCTCCCTGCCACCTGCCCTGATCCCCTCTCCCTGGCACCTGCCCTGATCCTCTCTCTCCCTGCCACCTGCCCTGATCCTCTCTCCCTGCCACCTTCCCTGATCCCCTCTCCCTGTCACCTACCCTGATCCTCTCTCCCTGCTACCTGCCCTGATCCTCTCTCCTGCCACCTGCCCTGATCCCCTCTCTCCCTGCCACCTGCCCTGATCCTCTCTCTCCCTGCCACCTGCCCTGATCCCCTCTCTCCCTGCCACCTGCCCTGATCCTCTCTCTCCCTGCCACCTGCCCTGATCCCCTCTCTCCCTGCCACCTGCCCTGAGCTGGCCCAGAGTCTGCCTGCCTGGGTCCCGAGCAATATATCTGGCTGGCTTTGAGCCCAGAGCAGTGCTGGCTGGGCTGAGGCCCGGCCCACCCTCCCCTCCTTCCTCTGACTCACCTTAGTAGCACAGGGTTGATGCGGAGAATTCATCACCGAATGTGACAGTCTAAGAGAGCTGGGCACTAAGAAACTCTCATTTGCAACCCAGAACTACGCTGAGGTGCCACAAAGCGGCTGATGTCAGCACTCTGAGGAGCTCGGTCTGCACACAGCCAGATGCCAGCAGCCCAGACACGGGCGTGGCTGGGAGGAGAGCTCAGGGCTGTCCCCCGGCACTGGTGGGCCGGCCAGGGAGAGAAACACAGAGACACAGAGGCACCCCTGCCCCGTGACATGCACGAGCACCCACACGCTCACCAGGGCAGTCACAGGCAGCGCCACCATTTTCCACCAAGGTGGATGGAGCAACCAGGTTCCCTGGCAGGCGCAGTTTTCCCAGCATTTTACAGGGAGCGCTTTCCGAGAGCGGCTCCGAGTTGCCAGGATGCTCCCTGGAAAATTTCAGCCTGGCCACTGCAGTCCCATCTCGAGCTGTGACCTTTCAAAATGCAGTCTGACCTCCTCCCCCCCCCCCCCCACCTTCAGTGGCTTCGAGCGGAGGGTCCGTGTCCTCCTCAGGCCTGGGCTTCCTGCCCGCTCAATGCTTGTGGCTGATGCTTCAACACCCCCTCCCACTACTCAGGGGTTCCCACAGCAGAGAGCCACTCACCCACCACCCACACCTGCTGTCTCCAACTTTGAGGGTGAGCACGTGTCCCATGTGCCCCTAGCATGGTCTCCTGGGGGCAGCCCTGTCCTCTGTCAAATCACAAGGCACTGGTGCTGCCACAGGGCATGTCCTCACCCACTCCCACGTCACCCACCAGACCATGAGCACCACTGTGGGCTCCTGGCCGATTCCAAGCTGCCTACCAGTGCCTGCACCTCACAGATGTTAGACAATGTCCAAGAGGGACAAATGAAGTGTGAGGGAACATGTAGTGGCACTGGATGTGGAGAGATATATGGTCTCGGGTCAGTGACCTCCATGACCATTTATACCAAGCCATGTACACCCAGGAAACAGCCGAGAGAGAGCCTGGCTGCCTGTACTTGGCCATGTAAACCCAGGAAACAGCCGAGACAGAGCCTGGCCGCCTGTACATGGCCATGTACACCCAGGAAACAGCTGAGACAGAGCCTGGCCGCCTGTACTTGGCCATGTACACCCAGGAAACAGCCGAGAGCGAGCCTTGATAGCCTGCACTGAGACATATACACCCAGGTCTACCTCCTGACATGCCACCCTGTGCAGGACCACACTGCTGGTCAGCTCGGCTTATCTTACACCGCACCGCCGGGTCCTGGCCGAGACTGTACAGTAAGACGGTCAACCTGTCCAATGTCCATTGGTAACACGTGACCTCTCTTGTTACAAGTCACTTCTTCAACCTTCTGTGCCATGCACTCTAACTGCCATCTAGGGGTGCCCTGTCACAATCCAGACACAACCCTACCTGCCATTGCACCCACCCCACACCATCCTGCCAGCACTTAGCGCCATGCAACTGAAGGGCACCTGTCAGTGGGCTCTGGGATCAAGATCTACCCTGGAACCTTCTTAGCGTCATTCTTTTCTATTTCACCTGTTGCGAACACCCAGCATTCATGCCGCCATGTGAGGCACGTGGGACACGGGAGGGGATGGTTGAGGCCGTCCCCTCACGCGGTACAGTTCCCAGCTTTAGGGTCAGGTGCTTTCTACTTCTATTAAAAGTGCAAATGTGACGGTTACACATAATGTTTCCACATCCTGCAGACTCAGGGACTCCGTAGGTTTGATGTATACACAGGAAGTTAAAACTTACGATTTGTTTGATTTAACTTTTCAGAGAAAAAAAAAAAGCTCAGTTTGCCTGAGCTAAATAGAGGTGTCTTAGAGCAGAACACTATTTCTATCTGAATGGACACCCTCCGCACTCAGGCCTGCAAAACCCCAGACACGTCTCTTTACACACATCAGCACAGTGTGCAGAACACACAATGCAGGTATTCTCATAGACTGAGCACACGTTCAGAACATATAGCACCTCAGGAATGTTTGTGCGCGCGCGCGCGCGCTCACACACACACACACACACACACACACACGCTGTGGGAAGAAAGCTGTAAGAGACTATTATGTTTACTCATATAGCCAAATCTGGATAATTCAAGCAAAGGGTATTTGTTTTACTCAGTATAAATGATCTGATGGGCTGACTCTATACAGCCCTAAGTTCTTCGTTTTATTTTTATAACCTCTGATTTTGCTTTCCTTTGTTGAAAGCCATCTTTTACTCACGGTGCACATAGAGGCTAACACACAGCTCCACGTGATGGGATCTCCACGGAGCATGCACACCACTCGGGGTGGACACCTCAAGGCCACTGACATCACACGGAAGCTGAAGCCCCTCTCCCTCGTCTGCTGTCCACACAGCCATCACCCCAGATAACCAGACCCACAGTGACGTGCCGCGGAGAGACATGGAGCCAACTCCACACCCAGAGACTGGCATATTCAAGAACACCGAGGACAGTAATAGCAACTTACATGCCACCACTGAGACAAAGCCACAAAGGCCGCGCTGGCAGCCTCTTATTTTGAAGCCTATTATTTGTGGGAGGTACAAGCTATAATCACAACAGAAACTTTCAAAACCCTTATCCTCCGTGACGCACCAAATCTATTTCTGAGCCCTAATTGCTATGTCACCAGAGAGCTGGCTGCTTAATGTGCTCAAATGGCGCTGAGAGCTTGCAGGGCTGCGGCCGACAGAACGTGCGGGGTGGGGGGGTAGAGGTGCAGGGGCACAGCCTTCCTGCTGCCTTGTTCATCCAGGGAGGCATCTCGCTCAGAACTGCTTACAGGTGGCGTGAGAGAAAGGCTTGAAGACCGCCAGCATCCAGACTGCGAATGCACCCGGCCCACCCACGGCACATCCTTGATGCAGGCACACCCTCGTTAGGCTGGATTCTCGTCCACATGGAACGTGGGTTGACTTTTTAAATTTTAGTTTTTTCCCTTTTATATTGTCCCAGAAATGTGTGCGGTGGAAATACCCGAGCCGTGTGGCGGGCTAGGGGGTCCGGAGAAGCCAGGGCAATGACTAGACAGAGAGAGAAGGTATTCTATATTCCCACTGCAGCTTGGTTCTTTTCTTTGTAAGATCAATAATAGTACCACTAACAGATCTGCCTTTAGATTTCCTAGGATAGCAACGGCTTTCCTGCCGAAGAACTTTCCACTGAAATAAACAGAGTGAGACATGGGGTGGGGAGGCCTCCTTCGCGGCCGTCCCACCATCTACAAGCAGAGTTTTCTCCATTTCCAAACACCCTCAGGGCACTGGCGGGGCATCGCACTGTGGGAGAGTGGGGGAAGTCACTGAGAAAAAGGGGGACATTTCAAGAACACATTTACAAGGCTAATAAACATGAAGAAATTCACTAGTAATCAAAGAGAAACAAATTAAAGTCAAGTAAAAGTGAGACACCCTTTTATGATTTAACTAGTGGCCCAGTGCATGAATTCATGCACATTGAAAGGAAATTAATTAGAATAAATATTTTAATATCGCTATTTGCCCTTTCTCTATAATAGAAGTGTCAACCAAATTCATGATTGATAATGACAGATAGAAACACGCATGTGCGATTGGCGCCAGCTAGAGCTTTATATGCATCGTGCATGCGCGAGTCAACTTAGCCTTTTATAGATATAGAATAAACTTGCTTAGTTAGATCTGATTTCGATTTAGCTAAACTTTTTCCAGCCCAGTGAAGCACCCCAACTTCTCTTTCAGGCAATTGTCAGCAACACAGCAGTAAATATCAACACAAAGCAGATTATTATTGTGGATCACGCAGGGAGAACAAAGGGTAAAATATTTAACTGCAGCTGTGTTTGACTGTATTCTGCAGTGAGAAAATCTGAGTCATTTTCAAGGTCCACCATTTCTTCTTTTCAGCCAGGTCAAGTTTCTAAATCTCCATTTTCTGGCTAATGAAAAGAAAATAGGATTCCATCGAGTCTCCTATCTACCTACTCCAGGACTTCTGTGAGGATCAAATGAGATGAGGCACAGGAAAACACTCCACAGACATTTGGTTACAGTGTAAAGACATTTGTTTCCACCTGGCTATAAAGCAAGTTGTGTTCCTGGGCTGAAGAAACTGCAAGGAGGCTAGTCGTCGCTAGGGAGGGGAAGTGGGCATTGCTATGTGACATCATTACCTGAACGGACACTTAGCATATTAGCCTTTTATATAGAGAAAAACTGACAAATCTGAAACACGGCTAAGTCATTGTCATTGAGCTTGTGAGGGATTGGGGACAACTTTGAGCTGCTGGTGAGAAGAACAAATGCATAGATATTTCCAGGAGAAAAGGGGTAGACATCTTCTGCCCTTCGCTCTGTTGACTCCATTTCCAGAAATGTGTCCAAGGAGTAACTTAATTCCCTGAACTATGATGTTTGCCACAGAATTATTAAAACTGTAAAAGAGAAAGCAGCTTAAATGTCCACAGTAGAGACTGCTTAAGTAAATTACGGACATTCCCTATAACAGGTTCCTTATGTAGTTACTAAAGTTATGCTTGACATGTTTAATGATAAGAAAAACACTCACAATGTATTTTTAGTAAAATAAGTAGGTTACAAAATGACATTTTTTATACGATCACCACGTTTCCACATGCACCACACACACTTGCACACACAATGCCAGGAGGCTGCTGAGAAAGGAGTTAGCAGTCCTTTTCTTCCGCGTGACTTCCCTGCACTCCCCAAATGTTCCACATCACATGTTAATCTGTAACGTTGAAACAAAGCATGTGAAGGGAAGCCCACAGCTAACGTAGGTCTTGGTGTGTGAGGTGCCCTGGAAAACCCCAGAGCTGCGGGTGAGGACCAGTCCCTGGTGCCGCAGGTCCGGGTAGAGCAGCCGCCGGACCCACCCAGCACGGGGGTCAGCCAGGGATTCCCAGCTCTCTCCAGAATACAGGGGCCTTGCAGAGTTCAGTGGTTGCTGTCCCTTTAAAGGACACCGCTCAACATAGCCCTCAGCTTAGACGAGATGGGCGTTACTTGGGGATAGGCAGTAGATCTTTTATTTCCCTGCCCTCGTGTCCAATGGTCACTACCAAGTCCAAGCAAATTCCTGCTGAACAAATGAGTGAATGAAGGAATGACTGTGGACCAAGCTCAAGGCCACTGAGACAGCACCTGTCCCAGAAAAAAAGAGTGAGGAAGAGAAGGAAGAAGACCCACTGCTCTGGCCTCTGAATACACACCCACAAAAGGTTTCTGGTGGGAGTAGGCTAGGGTTACAGGGTACAAGGTTTAGATAAGGTGGGGTTCAAATATGGGCATCAGGCTGTGAAAAATGAAAAAAAAAAAAAGCCATTCTTTTGTGGGAAAGACTCTCCGAATAACAAACACACACAAATGCAAAAGTCTTTGGGGGCAGGCAGACAATTCAGCCACAAGTCAGCCACAGCCTGCCTGCTGGTTAGGGAGGAAGGGAGAGGGAAGAGAGGGAGGGAGGAGAGGAGGGAGGAGAAGAAAGACCTCTTGACAAAGGCTGGAGTAGGCTCCTTTCAAAAAGTATGCATTAGGCACCTACTATGTATCAGGCCTGGTTACAAAACCAGGACCCTCTCATCAGAACCAGGGCCTGGAGAGGAAGGAAGAGCAAGAATCCGAGAAGAACCGCACACGGGCGTGGTCTGCAGGCCTGGAGGTGCTCAGTGAGCAGGACTGTGGCGGGACTGCCCCCTGACCTCTGGCCGGAACATTGTAACTGCTGGGAATGGCTCCAGGAACCTCCACTCACGACAGGACAGGCGGGGAGAACCGCCAGGCGCCTCTGCAAACTGTCCGGACAGGAAGGCCCGGCCGGTCCTCGGGGCTGGCCCACAGCGCACACAGGGCGGAAGCCCCCGTCGGCAGGTCTGTCTCACTCACCTTCAGTCCTGTTGTTGTGATTGTTCTGATGCCTCTTAACTTCCTTGTTTACATTTTAAAACCGACCTAATTGTGTTAATAAACCTGAATTACATAAGTTAATGCATATAAACTGCCTAGCACAGGGGACCAAGTCAATAAGTGTTAGTTATTAATGCAATTATTAAACGTCGTTTTAGCCTGTTAATTTTCTGCCCATATTGTTTTTAATTGTTCTCTAATTTCCTGCTTTACGGCACTTGCTCAGTTTATTACTACTCGATCTGTTTTATAATCTCTGTAAGCACGTTCTTCGAGGCTGTGATTCTAACCATGTGCCCTCGCTCGTTTTCTGTTTGTATTGTTCTCCGTAGTGTTTGTTTACTTCCTCTTGCCACATCCCAGGCACTCTTATCGTTCTCCGGCCATCCTCATCCTTCCACAGGCTTGTAGTGTAATGGTGCGTTATTTCCTCCTACTTCTCTGTTTTTCTTATTTCCTGGCTCTTTCACATTTAATTTCTGCCATGACTTTTCTATTTTCTATTTCTCCGTCTAAGCTGGTTCACATTGTGTTATCTGTGCAGTCTGTCGCAGTAACGCTTTCACTCGGTGAAGAAGCTCCTGTTAAGTGCTGACAATGGGCGGCAGGATGGCAGTCTTGGTCCCGCTGCGACCGGCCCTACACAGCCTCCTGGAGGCTCGGAGCACCTGCTGCCTCCAGAGCCTCTTCAATACTGTCTAGGCCAGTGGTTGGCAAACTGCGGCTCGCGAGCCACATGCTGCTCTTTGGCCCCTTGAGTGTGGCTCTTCCACAAAATACCACGTGTGGGCGCGCACATACAGTGCTATTGAAGGAGTACCCTAATTAAGTTAATAACAATGTACCTACCTATATAGTTTAAGTTTAAAAAATTTGGCTCTCAGAAGAAATTTCAATCGTTGTACTGTTGATATTTGGCTCTGTTGACTAATGCGTTTGCCGACCGCTGGTCTAGGCTATAAAACAGGCAAAACTGGCCTCTTCTCCCACTTGGCTGTCCCCCGAATTTTTGTTGTTGTTGTATTTGGTTAATCCTCACCCGAATCCATTGATTTTTTAGAGACAGTGGAAGGGAGGGAGGGGGAGAGAGGGAAGGGGGAGGAGAGAAAGAGAGAGGAAAACATCATGTGAGAGAGACACATCGATTGGTTGCCTCCTGCACACACCCCAAGTGGGGCCGGGATGGAGGCTGCAACCAAGGTATGTGCCCTTGACCATGAATTGAATCTGCAACCTCTCAACGCACAACCAATGCTCTAACCATGAGCCACGCCGGCCAGGGCAGTCCCAGAGTTTTAAAAAAGGTAACCGATGTTGCTATTTGGCACCTAGATTTCTAGAACAGTCTTGCCATCTGTGGTAATGAACTGCCAAGTCTCTCCACCGAGACACTGGGCCTGAGGTCTGCCCTGCGGCACGTGACCACTGGGCCCGGCTTGGGCTTGAGAAGTTATTGGGTTCGATGAATTAGTGGCTGACTGAGCCGGCCATTGCTAATAATTGATGTAGGCATTTATATATTTACTAGAGGCCCGATGCACGGAATGTGTGCCAGGGCTCAGCCCCCACCCGCTGAGACTTCATCCGGAAGGTCGTCCGGAAGGACAGCTGGTCTAATTAGCATATTACGATTTTATTATTATAGAAGATATCTTAAATCCTCCCTCCATATTATTTCAGTGTTTAGAGCAAATATATGCTAATCTGAGCTGACCTCTTGTACACAGTTAATTTTTAATAAAGAGCTAGGTTTTTATGAGGAAAGATGTACTTAAGCAGAAAGTGGTTTTCTGTGTTCTGTGTGAGGACGGCGCTGTTCCCACGCGGTGCCTAGCTCCCTGACACCATCATCCCGCCTTTGGTGGCCACTAAAGGATGGTCAGGGCCCTGGAGCCACTCATCCAACACGGCAGCCACCACACACGAAGCTGATTTGTATATCAACTCACTCACTTTAGGTCTAAGTGAAAACGCACTGTCTCGGCCACACTCGCCACGTCTCAGGTGCCCACCAGCCTCGTGTGGCGAACGGTGCATGTGGGACAGCAGTGACCAGAGTTCCCACCCGTGGCAGGACCTTCGGATCCCACGTGCCAGGGAAAGGGGCTTGTGGTGCAGCCATTTGTGACATCTATGAGGAACGGCAGTGCCATCGCCTGCTTGTACGAACGCTGCATTTTTAGTTGACGGGGTTAGATATAAGTCCTCTTACAAGGGCCACTCCCCAGGTGCTTCCAAAATAACATGACCTTGACTCCTGAGTGGTGTGGTCCTTCCCTGGGGGAGGCGCAGGGCCTGCGCTAGGCACCTCCCACCTGCTGGCTGCCACAGGTGCATGAGGGCGAGGAACAGCGGGGCTGAGGCCGCCATCCTCCCGGTGCCGCAGCCAGGCACCAGGGAGCACCCGCTCCAGGTGCCACAGTCAGGCGCTCAGGCCCAGGGAGCACCGGCTCCAGGTGCCACAGTCAGGCGCTCAGGCCCAGGGAGCACCCGTTCCAGGTGCCACAGTCAGGCGCTCAGGCCCAGGGAGCACCCGCTCCAGGTGCCACAGTCAGGCGCTCAGGCCCAGGGAGCACCCATTCCAGGTGCTACAGCCAGGCGCTCAGGCCAAGGGAGCACCCACTCCAGGTGCCACAGCCAGGCGCTCAGGGAGCACCCGCTCCAGGTGCCACAGCCAGGCGCTCAGGCCCAGGGAGCACCGGCTCCAGGTGCCACAGCCAGGCGCTCAGGGAGCACCGGCTCCAGGTGCCACAGTCAGGCGCTCAGGGAGCACCCGCTCCAGGTGCCACAGCCAGGCGCTCAGGGAGCACCCGCTCCAGGTGCCACAGCCAGGCGCTCAGGCCCAGGGAGCACCCGCTCCAGGTGCCACAGCCAGGCGCTCAGGGAACATCAGATGAACAGGCGTCTCTTCACTTCCTTCCTCCTCTGGTACTTGTCCCAGATGCAGGTCGGTCCTGCCTTCTGCTTCTTCTCTATCAGATCGACAGTGTGTACAGATCTAAATATTAATATTCAGGAACGTGGAAAAGAATCGTCCCCAATTCAAATGAAGCCAGAGATAAGTAGAGTTTTAGAAATGTACCAAATTTAAAAACAATGCTTGACTTCTTCTAAGAAAGAGGTCCATTATTGTATCCAAAGTCAAGCTTGCGGGAGAACGAGGTCCTCCTTCCGAGGAGGCGAGAGGCTTCTTCGGGAATCGGCGCTGACGGCTCCATTAACTCCAGCGCGTCCATTCGCTCGCTGCTTCCTGAGTGTAGAGGGCCCAGGCCAGTTGCGGGGCAACCCCGAGCACGAGCTGCCCTTCGGAGGGTGTGAGTTTCTTCTTTGCAGAGCGGAAGGCAGGACCGACTTGCGTCAGCACAACTGGCGCGATCCTGTCCCAGGGGCAGTTCTAGTCCCCGGCCTGGCGGACGGGACGGCGACCACCTGTGGGAAACGCCGCCCCGTCGCTACCCGGTGGGAGCCCACAGGCCGCTCTGGGACAGGAGGAGCCGAGGCTCCAGGGAGGGCCCTCTTGGCCACATGGTCACTCCCCCTCCCACGGTTAATGCAGGTGTGAATCTTATTCCCCGAGGACATGCACTGGCCCGAAAGCTTGGAAACCTCTTACAAAAACAAGACGGAAGAGCCTTTCACAATTACTAAGAGAGTATTGTGGATTTGTAAACATTTAAGATAAAAATCATCACTACATACTGCACAGCTGCATGGAAGAGCCACCGGTCATTACATCCTGAGTGGGGAGCTGGCCACACTGACCGGCATCCCAGGCCGCTGGGACGGAGGCAACGGCCAGGGGCGGGGAACGCGGGGGTCTCAGGCTGAACGCGCGGAGGCGGCAACAGAGAGGTGCAAGGACTTCGGGCAGGGAAGGCCAGAGGTCAGGGACCGGCCGGAGACAGAGCAAGAGGCAGGGACAGTACTAGAAAGTACTCTGCAGTCCAGCTAACGCACTGCTTCTGACCTCGCGGGTGACGGATCGGAGAGAGCGTGTGAGCGGCAGGCGCCTGGAGTCTCGCCCCTGACTCCCCGCCACGCCCACCCAGCACGGTCGCCCTTGTTGTGGGACACAAGCAGGCCAGCGGTGTCATGTCCTGTCACGGGCTGAGGAGGGCTGAGGAAGCTCCATCCCCGGAAGCATACCTCCCTCAGGACAGTCAGTGACCCCTCACCACCTCCCGGGGAACACCCACCCGTGCCCCCGAGGAGAAAACGAGCACACTATCCCTGTGATGCTGCAGACGGCACCCCAGGAGCCGGGGACGCCCGGCCAGGGCTTCTCCCACCCACAGTCTCTGGCTTAGGGCAGCCCTGTTGGCATCAGGGTGGAACCACTGCCCATCTTCTGGAGGACACTCCTCGCCTCCCTGGACACACATGTGGGCCGCCCCCCGGCCCCCTTGCTCCTCAGCCTCACTAACGGCAGGTGGTGTAGCTTCACGGATTTCCACGG
Source organism: Plecotus auritus (assembly GCF_963455305.1). Classification (NCBI taxonomy): domain Eukaryota; kingdom Metazoa; phylum Chordata; class Mammalia; order Chiroptera; family Vespertilionidae; genus Plecotus; species Plecotus auritus. The sequence goes on along the minus strand of NC_137778.1, from coordinate 2,308,794 downwards.
ACGCTGGCTGTAACACATGGGAGCTGTGGAATCGCCAGGGGAGTGAGGAGGCTGCCCAGAAAACGTCCTGCTCGGATGAAACACGGCCAGGGCCCAGCTGGGCTCCAGTGCTGTGGGGCTGCGGGCGTTTATTTCATTTCTTGGCTGGAACCTTTCATTCCTGTCCTGTCTCTTCTGGTCTCCCTCCCGCTCTGTCTCCCTTCCTTCTCCTGGCAGCCACAGCCCCATGCTGCCACACCCACGCGCACCCACCCACATGAACACACACAACACGTGCACACACACAGCGCACACTCACACACAACACATGCACACACACAAGAACACACAAGACACACACACACACGCACAAGAATATACACAACACATGCATACACAAGGACACATACAAAGGACACACACACCACACACACACAAGGACACAAACAACACATGCATGCATACAACACAGACACACACACAACACACACATAACAGAAACATAAGGACACATACTCACACAGAACACACACATAAGGACACACATTCATACACAACGCATGCATGCACACAAGAACACACACTCACACACAAGGACACATACACAACACATGCACACACACAAGGACACATATTCACACACACCCCACATGCACACACACAAGGACACACACAACACACACACACAAGGACACACACAACACATGCACACACACACACACACCAGACACACTCACACATACAACACACACAACACAGACACACAAGGACACAAAGGGCACACACACAGGACACAAACACAATACATGCACACACACACGCGCACATAAGGATACACACACACACGGACATGTACACATCCCAGCTCATTCCACCATTAACAGTCACCTCGCCCTAACATGCTTGGTCTCGGCAGGGGCACAATTTAAAACTGACACGGAAGGAACACACCTGTCTGGCCGGCCTTTGCTTCACCCCCCGCACATTGAAGACCCAGAAACAATAACCAAGTTCACGGGGAGCCAGCGAGAGGCTCTTTCACGCTGTTTTGAAGCCGTGTCTGAGCGGCTTGTGCCATCAGACGTGATTGTCTGCACATGTGCGGTTACGACACTCCAGAAACGGTGCCCAGCGCACAGGGTGACGTCGGAGGGGAGTGCTGGCCTCCCGGTCCGAGGCTCTGCTCCCCACTTGGGAAAGATGCCAATGCGGCTGCCCGCCCGCTTCCTGCCCATCACGCAGACTCCTCGGCTCCTTTGTGAGCGTGCCACGTTCTCATCCCCACACTCACAGAGAACAAAGCTCTTTCTGGAAAAATCTGTCAGGAAGTGGGTAAATGCATATGGGCTGGAGCACCCCACATCCACTTAGTTCATCTGGAACCTATTTCTGAGCACACACTTCTCCCCAGGATCGGTGGTTTCTAGAGGGGCACTGGCGACTCACCAGTTCCTACGCGAATAGCAACTAGCGTGAGCACCAGAGGACCAGGGTCTTCGACTGGCCAGAGCACACCAGGGTCAGCTCTGACTCCCTGCCTGCTTCGAACTCTGCCCGAGACGGCCCTCCCCCTGTTGGCGTGGGTGTGGCCCTGGGCCTGCCCCCAGCGGCCCGACCCCTCTAGTGGATCATTTGTGGTGAGCCCAGACTCTCGGGGGACAGCACGTCCCAGCCAGCACACACCCCCGCTCTCCTTGAGTCTGGGCTGACTCCTCGCCCTCTCACCCAGGCCGTCTCTGACGGAGAAGCTGCGGTTCCCTGGTACACAGTTCATGCCACTGGCCATCACGGAGCGGAGGGACCGTCACCTCCATGGCAGACGTAACACCTCAGTCGGCACAGCGAGGATGACGTGTCATGCCTACTTTCCCTTCCTTCCTTCCCCAGTTTAGTCTAATCATCCCAACGAAACAACAAAGCCATCCCCACCCGCCCACCACAGGCCCGGCCAGCAGTGCCCCAGCCTCGGGGCTCCAGGCCCAAAACCCTCAGCCGAGGGGCAGCCGCCTCTGCAAGGCCGTCCTGTCCCAGCTTGCTGTCACCGCTGCTGAGGGAGCGGACGGCTGATCTGAGAAATCGAGTTGGATTGCTGTCCCAAATCCACACTCGGTTCTCCTTGTGTCTGTCTGATCGATTTCACTCTGTGCGACACAGCTTGTCGCTATGCATTTTCATGCTGGTCGGGAGCCGCGGGGACCCAAGGACCCGTGGACGATGCTCAGCACCCGCCCGTCCCTCGGCAAACCCCGCCTCGCCTCTCCGTTGATTGCTTTTTAATCGGCCTCCGACAGGTCGGAGAAAGGGCTCTTCTTTAGACCACACACCTGATGCAACGGACACCGGCTCCCAGCTTTGCTCCCGTTCCCAGGCCGGCTTCGGCGACCTTCCCACCCCTGTCGTCGGTCACCTGTTCAACTGCTCCCGCAGCAGAGGCATGTGGCCGCAGGTGCCTGCCAAGGCTGATTGTGTCTGGCAGCCCCGGACGCCCACCCCAGCGCCTCGGTTTTGTGGGCAGAATGCTGCCGACGGCGTCACCGATAGACACGAGAAACTAAGCTCAGATGAGTCCCACTAAGTGTCACTGTGAGCCCGGTGGCTGTGAAAGAATTGGCAGGGAGAGGACGGAGGGGACTTGTGTTCTTACACTGATGCCCTGGGGACTGTACATCTGACTGGCCGCCAGTCCGTCACTGTATCCTCCTGTCTGGCTGATAACATGGCGAAGGGTATCCACCTGCGGAGGAACGAGAGAGGAGGTTAGTCAGGGCTTCACCGCTCGGCATGCCAGGTCGCGCCATTGCTCGGAGACGCTCCTCTGGGGGTCCACGAGGAGGAGGCTGGCTCCTCTCTGAGCCAACCCAGTCTCCCCTCTAGCTCTGTGAGGCGACAGGAACACGGTAACAGAAAGGGGGCACCCACTGAGCTTCCGGGAAGCTGCACAAGGCGGTGGAGGAGGTGGGGGGGCACTGACCCCCCACATCTCCGTGCTTCTTCCCGGCTGGTGTCCCATAGAGGGCACCCGGCCAGCCACTGCCCGAGAGCAGGTGTGGCTGGCACGCATCTGTCTGGGGACACATGATGGCCAGCGCTGCTACCTGGCCGGAGTGTGACCGAATCTCCTCACACGTGACCCAGGCACTTCCTGAGCGAGGGCTGGAGCGCCGGCCTGCGGTCTATTCTGGGCACGTGGTGCTTCCTGGCCACATGCCGATGACACAGGTGGGCACGGCTGGTAAAGCCTGGGCAGTTCTGACCCAGAGCCCCCGCTGCCCCTCGCCCATCAGGGGTGGGAGGGTGAGCTGCCCGGGACCCTGGGCTACCCCACGTGCTTCACTTTCGCTTCCCAGCATGGACTTGGACTCGCACCAGAACGGGTCCCTGCACCCTCCGGAAGGCGGGGAGATGGGCTCGGTCAGCCGGCGGGGTCTCCCAGAGGTTCACCTGGAAGCAGGAGACGCTCAGCGCCTGCCTCCCAGGACTCACCTCCATGTCGGGCAGATAGTGAGTGGAAACCCGGAGTGAGAGGGAGACCCGGAGAGTGAGCCGATGCCCGAGCAGCCCCTGTGTCCCAGGCAGTGAGCACAGAGCGCTGAGTCCCCTCGCTCCTGCCCCGCCTTCCCAGTGTGATTGACAAGCCAGAGCCAAATGCATTCACCAAGTGTGGACGAGACTCCCCACGACAATGGTTGTCTCTGTTTCGGTTTGGTTTGGTTGTTGCTAAGGTTTGTGTCTACGTGTCCCTCTGAAGCGGTAAGTGCCGACATGACCAGGAAGTGCCCACACGACCGAGGGCTCTGGGCTCCAGGTGCCCCTGCCGGCACAGTGGCTGGTCCCTACCTGTGACTGCACGTTGGCTCCAACCTGGGCCCCTTGGTAAGAATCCCCATTGAGTGACTGCACGCTCATGAACAAATCTCCAGAGTTTGACATGTTAAAAGAGCTGGAAGAACCTGGAAAGGAAAGGATGAGGCACCTGAATCACAGAAAGGAAAAGGCTCCGCCCGCAACTGACAGCGAGAGGAAGAGCGACATGCAAAGCAACCCCCAAACGAAACTGCACCCAAACCCCTCCCCCCCTGGTTAGTAGCATGGAGAACAGAGCAGACAGAGGTGCTAGGGTCCTCGTGCGGGAGCCACAGTGGGCAGGCACCCCAGGCCCGCCCCACAGCAGCTCCCAGTTGGGGGAGGGGCCGCGCATTCTTGTCCGCTCATCTAGTGGGGCTGGGGCAGTCTCCAGGCCTAAGGCCTCCCTTCCCGCCTTGAGGTCTAGGGTTGGCCAGGGGACCGCACGCGGGAGAACGTGGGCTGGTCCATGCCACGTCCGCCCCCGCCTGGAGCGCACGAGCTGGGCAGCTGCATCTGAATACGCTGCTGTCGGCCCACCTGCCTGCACTGGGGCAGCGCGGGGAGGGGTGCATGAAGCAGTGTCCTCGTGGGCTGGACCCAGGTCTGATTCCGCTGACATTCCTGATTTCTAGAAAGCAGGTGAAGTTCCTTGTTGGGTGACAAACAGCCCAAGAAAGCCTCTGGGGTGGGGAAATGTGTGAGAATGAGCTACCCTCCCCTGCTACCTGCCGCCATGGAGGAAGAGGAAGCAGGATTAATGGGCTAGGAAGGTGAGCATGCGTGAGTATGGAGTGCTGATAACAATAGTAATAATAGCACAGGGCCCACAGGGGGGCAGGTAAGCATCTGCCCTAGATGGAGCCTTTCCCCGGAGTTTGCCCTGAGGTCCATCCTGACTCCACCCTGGCTCCCCTGGGAAAACCCACCCCCACCACCTAACCACAAGGGTGTGGGAAGCTTGTGATTATTCTGAAGTCAGCGTGCAGCTCAGCGCATTAGGAAAGGAAGCCGACGTGCAAGGTTTGGTTAAGTCATGACGTTAGCCTGGAAGAGGAGACGCAGGGACCAGGTCCTTCCACTCTGTGCTTTCTGGCCAGACGCTCTGGCTGCTCTCCCGCGTGCTCTCGGCAGCACCGCCGTGTGGAGTCGCCCAACAAGGATTCCTGCCTGAGCTCGGGCTCCTTCCTGGCTCTGCAGGAGCGGCCCTGCCTCCTGCCGGAGGGCTCCGGTTTTCTCCATGGAAGGACGCCTTCTAGCAGTGCATCCTACGCTAACTAGCCGTCCTATCCTCATGCTTCAAGGGCCAGGAGAGGAACCAAGGACTGAACTGAGCACACTCTCCTGGGGACGACCGTGAGAGAGGAACAGCGTCCCTCTGGGTTCTTCGGAACGTCCCTCGACATGCAAGGACCCAGCTATTTTGCTGCATGAACTGAGCTCGCGCTCGCTCCCTTCTGGTGGAAACAGGGAGTTCCTTCTTTGGGGGTGGGCGCCCCGACACTGCCTGGAGAACTATGCTCTTGCCACAGCTCTGCACACATCCTGTGTTGTCTGGCACATTTCTGTGTGTAGCTCATCCCGAAGAAATTAGGAAAGATGGGTCTTAGGCAAAATAGGCAACATAGGCCCAAGGTCTGCGTGGTTCTGGCTCTGGCCTCCCAACTGGGGTGATGCCCAACCTCCCCCCACCCCCCAGTCAACCACACGGTGACCTGTCAATCCCAGGCCTCCATGCCCTAGTTATTTCCCTCTTAAATTTTCCTTTTCATCCCAGAAATAGAAGCTAAATAATAAAATCCACTTTGCCGTAAGCGTGACAACACGCACTCCCATGCCAATGCCATCAGCACCCAGGACCGGCCGCTCTGAGAACCAGTGGAGTGGCTCACAGGCTCTCGGCTTTCCCGGGAGCGCGCAGTCTGAGCGCAGGAGCGCGACCCTTCCCAGTCCAATAGCAGGAACACTACCCTCCAGATGCTGGCTGGTGGCACACACACCAAGAACTGGGAGAACCCCAAGGGGTACCCAACACCAGGGAATGTGGCATCCATGACCACGAAGGCCCGGGATGTGCCAGGTACAAGGCATACGCTGCCATCAACACACGGTTTCAGAAATACACGCGCATAGAGTAAAGGTAACGTGCCTGGGCCGCACGGACACAGCGAGGACACCCGCAGGGCAGGACTCAGAGCAGTAACTGGGGCTCCCGTGTGTGGGGCTGCCTCCTGCACGCATGTCACACAACCAGGGCTCCTGACTCATGTGTGTCCGGAGGCCGCCACTGCCCTCAGGGATGGGAGGTCACACCAACACCTAAGTAACAGAAGACAGGTTCTTCCTCCTGTGCTGGAGCCGGGGAGGGAGTGTGGGGGGGGCACAGCCCGTGGGGGCGGCTCTGCGGTGCTGTGGCCTTTTCATTCCCACAGAAGCATCTGCCTGCTCAGTCACGGGGGCCTTCCCTTGGGCGGTAACATCACCGCCAATTAGTCAAGCATGCTGCGCTACGTGCTGGCCAGCCCACAGGCTCAGACTGGACTGGGAAGGGGCGAGGTTCCAGCTGCCACCCCGACATTCCGGGCTCGTATGGAGCTACACTGCCTAAAGGAGACCGAGAGGGAGCCTGGGTCCCCGGGGCGCCACGTGTTGGCACAAGCAGACGTGTGAGTGCAGGGGGTCCCAGGGACTGCACGTCTAGAGTCTCAGGTCACGTAAATTTGTGCAGGAAAAAGAAAACCAGTCACCTTCATCACCCAAAAAAGAGGATGCTAATGATGAAATCACAATGCTGCTCAGGGTTCCGGACCCGGCACCGCTGACCTCTCACCCCATTCTTCCTGTGGGCCTGTGTTCCGGACTGGAATTGCGGAACCATCACCCATGTCCCTGGCCTCGGCCGCCCTCCCAAAAGGGGACAGCGCCAAGTGTCTGCAGACAGTCCCGGTGTCCTGGACGCAAGCTCCTGCTGAGCGCGGTGACAGGATGGCGTGCGGTCCTGCCGGAGGAGCTCCGCGTGGGGAAGAGCCCCGGTGTCCTCTCCACTGTGTCTGTGTGAGGCAGCGGCAGGGAGATGGCCTGTCTGCAGACAGAGGAGGGGCCGCCTGTCAGGCCCCACCAGGTGGGGCTCCAGGAAAGCTGAGTGTCGCAGGCTGGCCTCTCTCTTCTCCAGGACTCCTCCTCCGCCCAATTCGAAAGCCCTGCTACTTCCTGTCAGGGCTGCTGGAAGCCGCCCACTGTCCTCACTGACAGAGAGATGTGGACAGGGAACCCAGAAGGCTGGCCAAGCTTAAATGCTCTGAAAGGTCGGAGCTAATCACCCACTGTTTAGTTGAGACATTGGTAGCTGAAGCAGCCTCCACCTGTTAGTCTTACGTAAATCCTTGCTGATTGGCTGTTATTGGAGTTTCCTGCCTAAAGGCTATGGGTGTATCCCATAATCTTAATAAAAGGGATAGCAGGGCCAGAGCGGGATATAGCCCTCTCCTGGGCTTCCGCCTGACCCCCAGTTCCCAAATTAATACTTCTCTAGTCTCTTTCATTTGTGTGTGGCCTCCTTCAGAACCCGAACCCTGAACCTGAACCTGAACCCTGAACCACGCGGGACGTGGAAAGGGGTTCCCACATCTGGCGCCTGAAAGGTGGAAAATTCAGCACATTACAGGAATACCATATAATTCCCAAGGACAGGCCATTATTGAACGACAGCATCAGCGGCTAAAATCCCAACTTGAAAAACAAAAAAGAGGGGGGGGGGGATGATGGAGAAATCACCTGTGGGTAGGCTGCACCAAGCCTTAATTACTTCAAATTTTTTCACTTGTGATGCTGATGGAAAGACACCCATGGAGCTGCATTGGTGTCAGAATAAAACAAAAGAAAATGGTCTAGTTAAATGGAAAGATCCCGAATCCGGTTTATGGAAGGGACCTGATCCATTACTAACCTTTGGCAGAGGGTATGCTTGTATATTTCCAGAGAATTATTCCAAACTGTGTGGATTCCTGCTAGAAATATTAAACTGCAACAGGGATCCAAGAGAGAAACTAGCCAGACTAATGAGGACCTTGCGCCTGGAGCCACACCATGCAGCTGCAGACAATCAACTACCTCAGCCACAGAGAGCAGCGACTCCAAGCAATCCACCGAAGAGGAGGAGCAGGAGGAGGACAGGCCGGACAACAAACAGCCCGGAGGCCACCTGGGGCATGGTAAAGAAGACGGTACAGAAAGCTGAGCGAGTTTGTGAGGAGACCAGAACCCCAAGAACGCCTGAGAACGTCTTTCTTGCCATGCTAGCAGTCATCAGCTGCACGGTAATATTACCTGGGGCAAATGGGGAAGTATTTGGACTTATGTTCCTGACCCTTCATGGGTAAGACCCCTTACGTGGGCTGATCCCCCGCCTAATGTAGTCACCTATAATATCAAACACCTTGGTCATCCAGGAGGACCATGGGTGGGCAAGGAAGTATAATTACACAGGTGTCGCCACCCAGCTTCCCCTTTGTATGACACAAAATCAAACCACTGCTCCTTTGTGTGTAAAATTAGAGAGGCTTCTGGCTTGCGTGGACACCAAAGGAGGGGACTATCACTGCTTGCTCTGGGGAGAGGTGCAGAAAATGTAACTAAGACCTTGTCTATACAAAAAGAAATTGACAGCCAGTTTGAAATTAAATTGCCATGGCCTAGAGAAAGAATATCCTTACATGATATTATTCTACAATGTCATCATAATTTTTGATATTTTACAATAGCATATTGTACAATTATCCCAAACAAACTTACAAACTAATTCTTGTTTGGCAGCAATTTAAAAAGGACAGGACAGGAAAGGATTTAATCCCTTCCACTGTGTAGAGGGCCCCCTGGGAAGGCACTTGAGCATTCTATATTGGCCCCTCTTGCCCTTTTTGCCAAAAGGGACCCTCTTCTCACAATCCAATTGCCCACAGCTGTTGCCTGAGCTTTCTGTTCATGCTGAGGTTGAAGCCTCATGGTGGTTGGTACCATGGATCTGTCTCTGGCCCAATGGTGTGAGCTGGGCCCTCCCTGGAGAAGAAACCTGGGTTCCCCAAGATATGTGATCAGTGCCGGGGTCCCACCAGCAGGCGAGGGGATCCCAAGGCAGGTGCTGGGCGTGGAGGCCACGGGGGCATAGGCTACCAAGGAGACAGAACTGAACCTCACATCACCCGTGTGGCCCCAGGGGATGGCTGGTTAGCCAGAGACGGGTAAGATTCCTCAAGGAAGGAACAACCTAAGACAGGCACAGTCGCAGAGGGGCCATCAGGAGAGAACTTGGGGGTCAACAGAGGTGGGGCACAGACCCTCACCCCCCCAACCTTGCAGGGGCCTGAACCCTCACCCCTTCTGAGGGAGGTCTCCTGCCCCCATGGCTGCTTCGCTTCCCACGCCCAGCTCAGATCGGGACCCAGGTAACAGAGACTTGGCCAATCGCAGCTGCCCTGTATCTAAATCCAGCCTAGCACCAGGAATGCTCAGGGCCTACTCAAGAATGCAAATAATCCTTTCCACTAATATTTACAGGGTAAACTAAGATTGTTGTTAGAGTATTAAATTTGACAGTAAAATAGTAATCAAGTTTTCAGATTAGTTTAAATTGGCTAATTGAAATAAGTGAATATTCAAGAAAATTTAATTGTACTGGACAAAAAGCTGTTCCTAAAGTATTAACTAAAATTTTTCTTGGTAGTTCATCTCATGGTAAAATTGCTTAACATGCAATGAACCTAAAGCAGTCATATTTTTGTGCAAAAAATTAAAATTTAAAGTTATCAAGACTGCATTATAAAATTTCCAAAAGCCTCCATTAATCAAAAAAAGGGGGGATAGAATAATATCATGTAAGGAAAAATATCCTGTAAGTAAATTACATCTAGAAAATTTTTACTTTAGAAAATTAATTTTCATTTGTAATGCTAACAGCAAGACACCCATGAAAAACACACATGGTGTCAAAACAAGCCAAAGAAAAATCGTTTGGGCAAAAATAAAAAGGATCCCAAGTCAAATTTATAGAAAAGATTCCTTTATTAACTTTTGATCGAGAATATGTTTGTATATTATCAGAAAACAACTCCAAGACCATATGGATTCCTGCAACAGAGAGGAATTAACAGGACTGCTCCAGCCATGAAGACAAGAAGAGAAACAGTCCAGAGATGGAAGACGCTGACGATGCCTTGCCATACTAGCGTTAAGCAGCTGAGCGTCACTGCAGGTTGCCCGGGACCAAACCAGAGAGGGTTGGACCTGCATTGCCACCATTTGTCCACCATCCAGATATCATTGCTGACATGTACACATAAGGAACTATTTGACATTGAAACTGGGGCTCTAAACTGTTGGACATTGAAATTGGGAATCAAAGAACTGTTGGCCCAGAAAGAAACTCACTAAGGACTGATTCATTTGCCTCTCAGCATAATCATTATTGCTTGTCTCATTTTTGTTCTCATATGTTTTTTTCTAGTCTGCAGATGCAAGATTTTTTAAAGAAAAGAAACGGGGGAGATGCCGGAAGCCGCCCATTGTCCTCACTAACAGAGAGATGTGGACAGGGAACCGAAAGGCTGGCCAACCTTCAATGCTCTGAAAGGTCAGGGCTAATCACTCACCGTTTATTGAAACATTGGTAGCTGAAGCAGCCTCCACCTGTTAGTCTTACGTAAATCCTTGCTGATTGGCTATTATTGGAATTGCCTGCCTAAAGGCTATGGGTGTATCCCATAATCTTAATAAAAGGGATGGCAAGGCCAGAGCGGGGTGTAGTCCTCTCTTGGGCTTCCGCCTGACCCCCAGTTCCCAAATTAATACTTCTCTAGTCTCTTTCATTTGTGTGTGGCCTCCTTCAGAACCCGAACCCTGAACCTGAACCTGAACCCTGAACCACACGGGTCATGGAAAGGGGTTCCCACACAGGGCAAAGCAGAAAGGGGAAAGGTCGTCTGGCTGCTGGGAGCCCCGCAGCAGGTGTTGGGAGCCCGCGGCAGGTGTGGGTCAAGGTTCTGAGCCCCAATCCCTAGAGGCTGTGTTGTTCTCCACTGAGACAGGGAGGAACGCAGGAAGAGAGAACTCAACAGAACCACCAACGGGGCCGAGCCTTCCACTTGGCTTTGGAACACAAAGGACAAGGGTTCCAGGGTTGCCTGGTGCGGCCAGTCACCCTCCCTGGTCGTGGCCTTCTCTCTGGCCATGGGCCTGCACTAACCTCCTCTCGGGAAGCCAGGTCAGGGCTTTAACATGACAATCCTCCACCACCCCGAAAAGCACCAGGCCTCCTATTTCCGGGTGGAATGCGAACGTGAACCAGGGCTCCCTCTAGCTAAACGGGGCGGAGGGCGACCTGCCACGGCGGGGCCTGCGCTGCCCACGGCACATCCGTGCAGCTGAGCGAAGGCTGACACCTGGGCGTGCTTCGCTGGTCACAGATCCGATCCCATGCTAATGTCGGTGCTGCCACGTGGACACCGGCCAAGCACAGCCAATTTCTTCGTTCCTGGATGCTGAAACGTCCTCCAAACTTCCCAAAAGAACATCCTACCTTCCCCAGAGGGCCCCCTTTATCTGAGAGGAGATCAGCTCTTGCCTGTAATCTCATCATCCAGAGTCGTGGGGACTGTCCCTCAAGGTCTTCTCAGAGGAATTTTCGGGACCCAGGGTTATAATTATTACTTCAGTCGGCCCCCATTTTTGCATTCTTTTTTTTTTTTACATTTTCTTTTTTCCTTCTATTCTTCCTCTGCATCCACTTGCCAACTCTGCTGGTATAAAATATGACATTTGCCAGGCATGCTCACTAATCTCTAGATGTTCTCTATCCACCACAGGTCCCAATTTTAAGTGATTTTATGAAATAAGCTTAAGGAAGCAGACCTGCGTCTCCCAGCCAACAGGGACACTCAGAAGTGGCTGAACAACGGGAGGAAGAGCAGCTCTGGAGGGAAGCCTCGGGGAGCCGCTGGCCCGGCGTCTTCCTCGCAGGAGGAATGCGAATATACAGCGAGCAAACCTCCGACACAACTCCCGCCTCGACAGGGCCCAGAGGCTCCGAGGTTCCGGAGCAGGAGGCTTCCAGCCAGCCCAACACATTTCCCGATTTCCTTTTGTTTAAACCCGCCTTCTGCTTTCACCGCCATGTCTGCTTTAGACGTGTCCCAAAGCTAACACGCAGCGTTAGAAACACCCACTGGGACAGCTCGGCCTCGTCAGCGCTCTCCCCTGCTCTGTGCAGCGATGTGGGCTGTGCAGGGAGCCGGCGAGCACACACAAGCCGCCCGTGTCTCGTGTTGACGCGTGTGTCCTTTAGAAGGCCCGCTGCTGCCCACACAGCACATTCCCTTTTCTCTGCTTTGGAGAAAGCGCATGCAGGGGCTCCTCTACATATTTCCAATGACTTCAGAACACCTGGAGGGCTTGGCTCAGATTTCCCGAAGCCATTTACTTTGTGTGCAGAATAGTCACGTGAAGTTGAAGCCGCCAGAAAAACTTCTCAGGAAACTGTAATCACAGTGACATTCCGAGAGGCCAGAGGCCCCTCCCACCCAGGCAGGGGGTGAGTGCTGCCTGCTCTCTCTTCACTGCTCTCTCTTCACTCTCTTCAGGAAAGGAGGAAAGTCACTGAGTAGTGATGAGGGGAGTCCACAGGGCCCGTCCGAGGACGCACCATAAATCACGCCGCCATCTGCAGGGCAGATCTAAGGGACAGGAAAGCCGTTTCCCCTCTGCTTTGCGTTACAATAACCTTTGCGGAGTGCAGAGTGCGGAGTGCGCTTCGCTGACAAACTGTCCTTCTCCCAAAGGGGCCGCGGTGCACGCCCACCAGTTTGCTGGGTCTGACATGCTCCATCACGGGCCAACGGGGCAGGAGGAAGCTCTGGTTCTTAACCTGTTGGCTCGATCCTCAGTCACACCACAACGAGAAGGAAACACACAGAACCTCACAGCACGCATGCTCCGCTCCCGTCCTGGGGTGCCGGGAGAAACAGCCGGGCAGATGCTGCGCCTCACCACGCCACGTCCGCAGAGCCCAGGCCCTCCACGCGGGCTCCTTTAAAGAAAGGGAGGCCATGATGGCACCGCCCCGAGATGTGGAGAACCTTATGGCAACAGATCTGTGCGTCCAGGGCCTCGTGTCTCCAAGAACAACCGTCACAGGGGGCAGGGGACCTTAGTGGACAAACAAGCTTTGGGGTCAGAGATCCCCGGTGCCCCCAGAAAGGCTGGGCGTTAGATTTCCAATATTGAGAGCTCACATATTTAAATGCGACTCTTTACAATTGGAGGCATCGATTTTCTCACATGTGCACCCCCAGCCATGGGGTGAACTGCCATAATCTGAGGTCAAACTCATTTTATTAGGAAATATTTCTGGTTTTTCCCTTAGAAAAAAAGCACCAACTTATCCTTCACAGCACACAAACACTAGGTTGTATTTTATGCATTGTGACTACGTTTTTCCATGGGGGAGGAACTTCAGGCTGGCGGAGATAAAGCACATCCCAAAATATAAGTTGTGAGCCTAAATTCTGGAGCCAGAGATACGGTGCATAAAACCAGGAACACAGCACGGGACTGAGTATAACGTGAAGACCGAAATCGGAATCATCTGAATTAATGACTGGCAATTTCCTTGTGTAGTTTACATATAGAAACCCAACAAAATAAAATGGTAAAGAATAACAACTATCAGAAGTATAGCTATTACAGTCTGACTTTGCAGAACTGAACACCCACTGAGATGTTGGCTCGAAGAGTGAATATTCACGCGTGGAACCCGGCTCGTAGGTGACCCAGCCAGTATGTGATGCAGCAACCGGACAAGCATCAGGTTCCATCAAACAGACCAAGTGCGAGGACCCGGGACCATGTCCACGTACCCACGAGCCATCAAGTTTCCTCACGGCATCTCTGAAGGGGGAACGTGGCATCACCTCCTCAAAACCAACCGATTTACCTTAAACGGACACACCTGTGCTCACCTCCAGGCAAGCCCTTCATGTAAACAGCAGAACACATCCCTCTTTGGAAATGAAAGGGAAACCCTCGGGGCACTGACAACAAAAGGTCACGCAGATTCACAAACCGAGAGACTGGAAGGCTTGGAGAAAACCCCGGTGCAGAAAAAGCGAATACAACACGGAGCCCAGCCCCCCAGATCAAAGAGGAACTAACCGGCCGAGTTGGGAGTTGAGGGTGAGTTAGCCTGGCTTCCGTGGGCTGACACATTGGTGGCAGTGACAGCCGTTTTGGCAGCATAAATATTGGCTTCCTCTTGAAATTTACCTATGTTCTTCTTGTACCGGATTCGCTTATTTCCAAACCAGTTTGATACCTAGAGCGTGTGAGAGAAGACGAGAAGGTTAGCATTTCCTCCTCCACAACAGGGCCATTGTCGGGGGGAGGGGAAGACGAAGAGGTGGGTCTCCAGTTAAGATTTCTCAACCTTGAGGAAAAGGTCTGAAGTAAGAGCTTGAGAGCAGCAACAATAAAACACGAGATTCTCTCACTGAACCCAACACAATTCACACAACCACAGCGACAAAAACTCCCCGACAGGCGCCACTCTTTAAACCAGGACCCGCTCAGGCCAGGCAAGCGTCGGGAATTTGTTCACCTGTTAAGTATGACACTAACACAAAATGCTTTAAAAATAAGTGCAGTTTTGGCCCTGGCTGGTGTGGCTCAGTTGGTTGAGCGTTGTCCTGGGCACTGTGAGGTCGCCGGTTGGATTCCTGGTTAGGGCACATGCCTGGGTTTTGGGCTCCATCCCCAGTAGGGGGCAACTGATCAATGATTCTCTCATCAATGTTTCTTTCTCTCTCTCTCAAATCAGATAAAAACATATTTTTAAAAAATAAAAATAAAATAAAAAACAAGTGCAGTGTTTGCAAGAATTTTCTTTGTCATAGCAAAGCTAATGCTGGCTTTGGGCAATAAACATACACTGACCTTTAAATATCCATGTCAATCTAGGTCAACATTGATGGGTTAAATGCAGACTTTTTGGGGTTAGGTAACTTTCACGTGGACTAGATATTCAGCCGTGGTGCTAAGATGGCATCAGCATCCATGGGGTCAGGCCCACAGGCTTCGCTGTGTGTGCAAGGCCCGCCCTCTCGACCTGGAGAGAAACTGGGCTCCAGGCTCCCGCGTGAAAGCCAACACTCAACCTGGTTTCCGCTCGCTGTGAATTCAGTCCCTTGGCGAGGCTCACAGCAGCTGTCCCAGCCTCTGCCAGACACAAGTGGGGCAGTGCCCGTGAGCCTCCCTCCCCAATCCCGGCCTAGGGAGGCGCGTGCATGGCCCAGATTCCAGATGTGACTTAGCACTAAAATGCGGGGTTTACATAACTACAAAGCGGACTCTCAGCCTGGCGAGGGCGGGCGGTGGCTCTAGCGCCTCAGCACACACAGGGTCTATGCCAAAGGCAGACAAAGGGAATTCTTGCAAGTGACACTGACTTTTGAATCCATGAGCAAGATTCACAGTCTCACACGCTGACCCTTATCGCTCTACGCAGCATGTGATACAGCAGACACGCCAAGGCTTTGCTGCGAAAATCAAACCGTGCCATTACAGTATTAGTAAACACGAGAGGCAGCCAATGAGAAAATGCCCTGTGTGTTGTAAGTGCTTGTGCAACAGAAAAACAGAGGTAAGGTTGAAGGGGGCACAGCGGGCCATTCACCAACGCTGTGCAGTCCACCCCAAACCCATTCTCCCTGGACAGCGCCCCACTGTCCATGTGCATCAATGTAACCTTTGACTGCTGGTGGGACAGGGCAATTAACATACACTGACCTTGGGAGGGCCTGGATGAGCTGAGAAACGGGGGATGATGGTATTTGGGGGAATTTTGAGGAAGAAAGGACATGCCTGAGGGATGATAAAATCAGCTACAAGCGAGAAAACAGGAGAAGGAAGAGGTGCAGGGGGACATGTTGGGGACAGTTCCCTTCTAGGCGGGAACAGCTGAATGGGAGGGAAGGTGCCAGGTCCATCCTGAATGCCTGGTCGCCCACCAGGGGCTGTGGCACGCCCTGGGCGACACATAGAACCCGTGTCTCACTAATGACCTCACTGCTCAGCATCATGGCCTGAGGGGCTGACAGGCACCATCCCAGGAAGGTGGAGCCCTCGCTCCTCTGGAGAGACTCCGAGGGCATGTGAACCTGTGACGCCTACAGAGCCTGTGGCCACTGGCTGGTGCTCCGGGGGAGTAGGTATGTGTGCGGCCGTGAACATGGATGAGGTCACTCAGCCCGCAGAACAGTGCTCGCCAAGCCAAGTGCAGGGAGAGCTGCTGGAACAGATTCCCAGTCTCCCTGCCACCCCTGAGATTTTGATTCAGGATTGGGAGGGGCAATTGTTAATGAAGAAAGAAGGAAGAAAGGGAGGGAGGGAGGGCCCTGGCTGGGAGTTAGGGACCTGGTCCACAGCTGGCGCCTGCCAAACACCCAGCAAATGCGGAAAAGTCACTTCTCCTTCCCCGTGGACCGAGGGTCTAGGTTCAAAGGAGAAGGGTTGGAGACACAGACAAAGGACCCACCGCCCTTGCCCCTGGGGTGGTGCTTCCTGGGTTGTCAGGACTGGAAATGACCTTCCGCTGGGTCAGTGCCTAAGGAAGGGGGAGCAGAAAAGGCGTTGGTCTTCCCACCTTATCTTGCTGGAAGGGTGTTGCTAACGCTGCTGCAAAATCACACAGCGTGCGAGGGAGCCCCTGGTGAGCTCGTCATCGGGATCACTGGTGTGGAGACTGAGCTCTGGCCAGGTCTAATTCCACTTGGCTAATCGCAGGCTGATGGGAGTGCGCTCTGCAGGGAGCACCAGGAGCCAGGACTCGGCTCAGGCAAGTACAGCTGCTCAGCTTGTTCAAGATGCCTGGCAGCTGTCCAGCGAACTCCTCACTACCTCAGTGCCCCCTGCCCCACCCGCTAGAGACCCATTTGGGTCTCTTCACATCACATAATTTTGAGGAAATCTCTGCGGTAGATTTCAGACTCTCGCTCCTGGTCCCAGCTAGAGACCGGGGGTGGATTCCGAGGTTCCGACTGAGCAAGAAGTTCGCACGGACCCTCTTACATATGAATGTTGCCTCCTTTCCTCACACGAATGAAGACTCGGGTCTGTGAACATCCCATATCCTGCATCTTGCCCTGACAACGGACACCTGTCACGTCATCGCTCCCGGGGGAGGGGCACTCGGAGGCGTGTGCGACCACTCCAGTGCACACCAGGGCGTTAACTCCCCACACCTTCCTCAGTGAGCACAGAGAGAAGGCGCATCTGTCCCTTTCAGTGAAAGTTTGTCCCCTGGCTCGCCGAGTTCCTGGGTGGGGCAGAAAGTGGGCTAAGGAATGGCCTGTGTCTGAGAAACTACATGAGAGCCTTCCGAGGTCAAGTAAGCACCTCCATGTGGAGGCAGCAGGCTGTTGGTGGAGGAACCCGAGCCCCCGTTTCACAGCCCTCCACTGGGTCTTTGGTTCCAGCTGGTCCCTGGCCATTCCCCAGGCCCTGGCCGAAGCTCCCTATTCACACAGAGCAGGCTGACTCTGCTGGCTTAGGGGTTCTAGAGACTGCGGGCCCCGAGGCTGAGTGCTGTCACCCGCCGCCCCCAGGCGCAGGCAGGCTGAGCCGGCCTCACCTGGGACACGGTGATGCCGCACTTCTTGGCCAGCTCCTCTTTGGCTTCCTCACTGGGGTAAGGGTTGCTGAGATGGGAATAGAAATATTCATTCAGGATTTCCGTCGCCTGCTTGTTGAAATTCCGTCTCTTCCGCCTGCATGGGAGAAAGGGAGCAGAGGAGACACAAAAACGAGTTCACACCAAATTCACACCCGCAGGGAGAGAAGGGTCCCCTGGGAGGAGACACGGTTTCAGGCGGTGGTGCCAAGGGGCTGTCTGCCACATCCATCGCACACCCACTGGTGAGCCACCACACGGTGCCCAGAGGAGGGCCTGGCACACAGAAGGACCCGAGGGCTTGCCCTCCCGGCCCCGGAGCGAAGCGGCATCTCCAGGTAAGAACAGCCCTAAATGGCAGAGGAGATGCCCTCTGACTTCTTTCCTGCACACACAGGTGGCTGAGCGGAAGACCACTTTTTAAATAAAAGCGTTTTTCAGCCCTTTAAAAAAAGTGCTAATTGAACTAATTTAAAGTGTGAGAATTCCTTCACTGCCTCCTCCCAGAAGGCCTTGGGTGGGGACACGGCTCACTGCAGACGCTGGTCAGCCCCCCACCCAAGCGGGGGCCTCCTTCTTTAAAATAAAATTAGCTCA
Organism: Plecotus auritus; assembly: GCF_963455305.1. Classification (NCBI taxonomy): domain Eukaryota; kingdom Metazoa; phylum Chordata; class Mammalia; order Chiroptera; family Vespertilionidae; genus Plecotus; species Plecotus auritus. Next base: position 2,290,664 of record NC_137778.1, on the reverse strand, counting down.
TTTGCCTTTCTTGCTTCTATCAAAAGCTTTTCCTTATGGACAAGATGCCCAGAACGTCCCTGGTTGTGCCAGGATAGAATTTCCCAATTTAGCCAACAGAAAGCACGGACCACCTTGCTAGACAGGAAATTCAGCTAATATTGTGTTTTCAGGGTCCCACGTGGATTAATTAACACAATGAAGTGCCTGATTTTACCGGGTGAGCACCATCTGTCCACAGGTATGAGCCACATCTGTCCAGACACTGGCAAGGCCGAGCCACTCTCCCAATCATGCTGGTTTCTGGGTCACCAGCCTCAGAACTGGGCAGATTGAATTAGAAACCCAACTGAAAAGCAGGCAAGTGTCTGAAGCTCCCGCATGACGGGGATCTGGGGGAAGGGCTGTGCTACCTCCCTCCTAAGCTTGTCCTTGCATCACCTCTGGCTTCCTCTTGGCCTGGAGAAGACAGCTGTCCGGGGCCTGGGGCCCTGCGCCCCGAAGGCTGCCCTGATGGGGAGAGTCTCGCTCGTGTGAATGAGGGGCAATCTCCCGAGAGGCCTCACCCCTGGTGGGCCTGCTTACCGCTCCTTCCCGGCTGTGTCAGCCTAGGCCACACAGCCCAAGCCAGCGAAACCCGGGGCCAGGATTGGTCAGGATCTAAGAAACTGAATGAAATGACACACTTCCCAGGATAGGTGCTCAGCCTTCCACACCGGCTACTTGCTTTGGCTTGAAGTGCTATCAGCTCGCGAACCAGGCCAATCAAACCTCGGAGAGTCGGTCTTTAGGTTTTGAATTTAAGAAATATGGACGTGGGTGAATTATTCCTGGATAAATACAGCATATTGGAGAAAAAACTCCTTGAATCTGAGAGATTTTAGAGTGGGACACGTAGGCATTGTGGACTTATGTTGCTAAGCACCATACATGCTGTCCCCTAACCCTAACCTAACCCTAACCCTGACTCTACCCCTACCCTAACCAAACCCTAACTCTAACCCAACCCCAACCCTAACCCAACCCCAACCCTAACCCTAACCCAACCCCAACCCTAACCCTACCCCAACCCTAACCCAACCCTAACCCTAACCCAACTCCAACCCTAACCCAACCCTAACCCTAACCCTACCCCAACCCTAACCCTAATCCTAACCCTACCCCAACCCTAACCCAACCCCAACCCTAACCCTACCCCAACCCTAACCCTAACCCAACCCTAACCCTAGGCCTACCCCTAACTCTACCACTACCCCTAACTCTACCCCTACCCCACCCTAACCCTTACCCAACCCTAACCCTACCCCTACCCCTAACACTACCCCTGACTCTGCCCCTACCCCAACCCCAACCCCAACCCTACTGGAACAGCAAAGATGAAAACGGCTACCCCTACCCTTAACATTACCCCTGACTCTACCCCTACCCTAACCCTAACCCTACCCCAACCCTAACCCTACCCCAACCCCTAACACTACCCCTCACTCTGCCCCTCCCCTGACCCGAGCCCAAGCCCTGCTGGTCCTGGATACAGGGCACAGCTCTGGCTTTCCAGGGGGGCCATCCTGTCCCTGGTGCCATTCCCCCCAATCCTAGCCCTGCTTACACAACTTCGCTCAGCCACACCACATGCGCCCTGCTCCCCAAAGACACTCCTGGCTTCCACACTCTGCCTTCCCACCCACCGTGCCTTTCTCACCAGCCTGTGCACAGGTGTGTGTCTCCCAACTGCCGGCAGGCCCACGGGGTGGGGCTGTTCCATGCTCATCTGAAACCGAGGGCCCAGCCCACAGTGAGCACTCAGGCAGTGCTGCGTGGCCACTGCAGGGCACTGTCATCCACGGCTCCTGCCATACTGACCTCACGCTTCTCTGAGACTCAGGACGGTGCCCCCCCCCGCCCCCCGCCGGCCACACAGGGCTGGCAGTTGTGTCCCAGGATTCACGGGCGGTTCTGCGTGGCGTCTAAGAGCCTCTGGGCCATGAGATGAGCTCCCGAAGGCTGGACCCACGTAGCCGTTTTCATCTTTGCTGTTCCAGTGCTAACTCAGCGTCTGGCTGCGAGCAAGAACTCTATTCGATGAACAGACCCATCTCTACAGAGCCCTTCTGAGCGGCCTCCCTGGTCCTTCCTCTTCCACGGCCCCGTCGCCGGTTCCCTTTCTGCGGCCCCTCTATCGGGTGAGGCGCACACGGCACTTTGCACCATGGTGACGCTCTTACTGTTCTCGCCAGAAAAACGTTATCGAAAAAATCAAATTGTTGCCAGACAATCATTAAGAGCAGCGGTCGCCAACCTTTTGGACCTCACGGACTACCGGTCGGCGACCGCTAATTAAGAGGGTTTATAAGTCTCTCTCCTTTAGCTACAAAGAAAAGGAGGAGAGCTCAGATCCTGAGCGCTAGCTGGCTAGGTCTTCTAGGTCTTCGTGCTTGGCACCCTGTCCATAAATGGCTTTAATCTCCACACTTTCCCAGCACGAGGCTGGTACATGGCCTGAGATGATGAACATTGAACGGATGAGTGAATTAATGGATGAGTGGAATTTTTAAGCCACCATTTTCTGGCTCAGTTAAGCCAACATAAGGCAGAGAAAAAGGAAATGACTTGTGTGGACGAAACCTGGGCAGAGCTCAGGGAAGAGGGGGAAGGCGGATTCTACGGAGCCTGTGGAGACCCGTGCTCACAGCTCCTGGGAGCAGGGGGTTGGGGTGCTGAGAGCAGCGCAGGCTCTGGTCTTCAGATGGGAGTCCGTGGAGAGGGGGCACTGGGCTAACACTTGCCACGGCAGGACCCTCCTGCTGGCCGGCTGTGTGGGCCGCCTATTGGAGGGCGGCTCCTAGAACCTGGACCTGCCCCAGAGTTGTGGGAACTGAACTCTGCTCCGTGGAGCGAGTTTGGAAGAGACCTCGTGCCTCAGGTGATTCCGGCCTCGGCCGGCACCTGGGTCACAGCTTGGCGACCCCAGGCAGCAGGGCGGTGAGACACTGTTAGCTGCTAAGTCTGTGGCCGTGTTAGGGGACAACAGAGAGCGAGCGAACACAGGGGTGTACACAGCACAGCAGGAACATCCGCGTCTACATATATGGTGACTTAGCACACACGCGTCCCTCTTGCATGTTTCCCCTCCCTGGGGACCTCTCTCCGCTGAGCCCCACAGCCTGGCCCGCTGCAGCGGAAGAGGCCGCCGCACGCTGTATTTGCGCTCAGAAAGCCATTGGCCCTGGACTGTGTTGGGGTTACATTCTTTCACTGACACCAAATATCCCCCCAGAAAAAACGCCAAGGACGGCTGGCTCAGCTGTGCTCGCTGGGACCGTGGTGCAGAGGCCACGACTCAGAGGTTGCAACCCAAGCAGGAAGAAGTCCCTGGGAGGGATGGTCCTGGGCCGAAGGGAACGGTCGGCGTGAAGGCCATGGGAGCCGAGGCCCTGGCTTTGCGTCCGACCGCGGCCCAGATGCAGCAGGATTGCGGCAAGAACAGTCTGGGGACCGGCCTGCCCCCTTCTCCCCACCTCCTTTCTTGAAAAGAACTCAGTCTGGGTCCAACTTTTCTTTTTTCAGTATCTGCCAACATAAATACCAACTCCAGCATTTTAACGAGGGGTGTTGCCATGGGGATGGCGGAGTGGCGGCTGCACTCAGGGAGGGACCTGACAGGCCGCCCGTCGCTTGCAGGCCGCCCTGTGAGGAACAGCCTGTGTGAGAGAAGCTGGGCTGGTGGCCTTGGAGGAGGGGGACACAGGGTCCTGCCTCGGGGACCCCCCTCCCCACTCATCGACACTCCCAGCCGGGAAAAGCCATCTTCAGTTTTACTTTCTCGTGGCTATTCCGCCGGCCCAGAGGCAGGCTGCTGGCTGGCGTCCTCACACTACACTCCAGGGGCCCACAACACACCGAACAACAGGGAGTGAGGAGACGCCAGGCCTGTGGGCGGCAAAGGCCACGATGGAGCAGAAACACACGATTCCAGGGGAGACAAATCCAAAGAGAGCAGCCAGTCTGTCTGAAAAAACTGTGACCGTGAAATGGTCTCCCCCCCGCCCCCTCCCCCCTCATCTAACTGTTGAATAATAAAAATCGGAGATTGGGCTCGTCTTCAGAAAATGACACAAGGAAGGTGACTGCCTTCGTGGGAGAGGCCCCTGGGGACGAGGTGCAGCCTCTCGAGGGGCATCTGCAAGGTCACACGGTGCTCCCCGCAGCAGGCGCAATCCCCACACCGTCCGGCGCGGACGGGCGCCGGGGAAGTCCAGCGCTGCCCGAACCCTCTGGTCTGGGGAGGAGAGGCTGAGAGCCCATGGCTTGTCATCTGTTCTCAGGTTCGGTCTTAAAGGGCCTTTGCATCCATGGTTTCAGCTATTTGAACTCACACAAGGTCCTGAGCAGCAATCCCAAAGGAAACATGGAGCCTGAGCCAAGGTTCGGCCCCTGGACCAGCCCTCACTCCCTGTGCCCCCGGCACCGGGTCTCACCGTCCGTTCTCCACCCCTCAGCCCGGAGTGTGGCACGTGGCGATCGGCTTGCACACCGCCCGGAGGGGATCCCAGCTCTCAAACGGAACTGCCTTTCCAGGGTGCGTGTCAGGCCACGTGCTAGCGAGATCCCATAAAGATGGGCCCATAGAGCAGATCCCTGCCTGGCCGGGCGCTCAGGGAGTTAGAGCATCGTCCCCCATACACGAAGGTTGTGGGTTCCATCACCAGTCAGGGCACATACAGAATCAACCAACGAATCAAGTACGAATATGCAAAAATGGGTGGAACAACAAATCAATGTTTTTCTCTCTCTCTCTCAAATCAATAAATTAAAAAGAGGAGGTCCCCAGTGGTAGGAAAAAGTCCTGCCTTTGCTGTCACCGTAGCCACTTTGTCCTTGCTCCGGGATGGATGCGGCCCCCCCCGCCCCCCCGCCAGCCCCACGCTTCCTGCAGCTCTGGCCACAGCGGCCTCCCTGGCCCACACCCTTCCTCAGCTCCCTGGGGAAACCGGGGCCTGGAGCAGGACCGCAGCCCCAGCCCCCTGGACGCTCCCAGAGGCCGGGCCGAGGGCGACTGACTCACCGCGCGTCCAGGAACCGGGAGCGCAGGATCATGACGGCCTCGCACGTGCTCTGCTTGAGCTGCATCTGGATGGAGCTGAACTTGCGGTGGATGATGCTCACCATCCGCTCGATCTCCTTCGGGGAGATGGGCCTGGTCCGGCTCTGCTCGCGCAGCAGGTTCATCACATGGGTGGTGAACTCGTTGCAGGCCTGCAGGGACGGACACGCAGGTGAGGGCCGGGCGGGGCTGGGCGGCGCCCCGGGGCGTGTGTGCAGGGACGCACAGGGCCTTGGTGGCATTTTGTCAAATCGGAGGCACAGACTGAGTGGCGGCTGGAAACCCATCAGCCCTGACGCTAACCTTGGGCCACATAGATTTTAAGAGAAAAGAAAATTCTTAATCATGTTTTGATATTTTTTTTTTCTTCATGATTTTACTGCATAAAAGACAAGAAGGTAATTTCAGTGTAAAACACACGTCACAACCCTTCACCCCGGTGTTCACAGCCACAGAGAGTTTGGGGGTCACAAAAGCACATCCTGCCTAGTCCACGGAAGAGTAGGATCCTGGGATTCTAAGCTTTCCCATCAATCCCTTTCCACTCCTACTTTTATTACGAGGAGTCTCTCCTCGCTGGCCTCTGGGAGGCCCTGTGTCCACAACGCGGGGGCCCACAGGCACAGCCTCACCACGGGGCTTGGAGGGTTCGGGGGCTCGCCCTGCAGACAAGAGCCTAGCAGGGTGTGACCGCGGTGCCCTCGGGCCCAGGCATCCTGGCCCGCCCCTCTGACTCGCTGCCCTTTCTTTTAGTTTCTGTCCTTATCACCTGTAGCCAGGTTTCCCAGCTCGGCACTCAGTAAGGCACTCTCGTCATCACCTGTTCCCAGGTGAGCTCACGCAATGTCGTCAAAGCGGATTTGACGTGTGAAGGAAAAGGCAACAGGCTGCTGTGGGAACCCAAGACTCAGAGGTCCGGCCCAATCGTAACCACGAAAGCATTCGTGATCGGCAACAGGCGATGCCACGTGTCGGCAGCAGGAAGCCCTCCTGTTGGTCAGTAACGCAGCGACAGTCCCGGCCGCTGCCCCTCCCCGAGCGACCCCCTGAGGTTGGCTGCCCAGAGCCACACAGAGATGCATCCTCTGGGACTGGGAGACCGGCCTCAACCTGCCTCCTTGCAGATTTGGGTGAACCCTGTCGCCACCCAGAGCTTCCCTCTGTTCGTTTGGGTGGGCGCGATCATTCCTGACCCTCTAGCGAGCCTGGCAGTGCCCACACTCCTGAGCCGTGCCCTGCGGCTGGGGCCCGTCGCTGGGACACAGCTGAGGCCGAAGGAGGAGTCCCCTCCGGCTCCCTTGGCTGAGGGCCTTCGGGAGTCACCTAACTTCACGTCTCTGCCTCATCTTCCTGATGAGTGACGTGGGTGACAACACTCACCTCGGAGGCGGCGAGCATGAACTGAGTTACTGTGTTTGTGTGGGGCCATCTCAATGTGTATCACCCTCTTCAAAGACCGACGCCTTAGGGACCCAATGTATTATCACAGCTGGCTGAGCCCCTCCAGGCCTCAGACTCCCTCCTGGTAAAACAGAAGGGCTCCTGGGTGCCTTCCTTCTACTCTGCAGACACCTGCTGAGGACAAACCCATGGACAATGGGGTCCAGGTGGCCTCTGCTCGCCACTAAAATGCTACCATAGAAACAGGCTCTTATTGTAAGTTTCTTCTTCCCTGAACCACTCCACTCCGTGTACAGAAAAGGGGGTAAACCCGGCAGTGAGCTGTGGGACTCCAGGAGGCTGGGGTGGGGTGCGGGTTCGGGGCAGCGGCCGCGGCTTTCCACAGCCCCACCTCCGGGCCGATGAGGAGTCACTGCCAAGGGCACTAGCTCCCACCACAAAGCTACAGGGCGCGGCCAAAGTGAACGTGCTTCGTTGCTGAGAATAAAAGCACTCACCCTGCCTTTTCCCGGGCCTCCCGCTCAGCCACAGGCAGACAGTGGAGCCCCCACCCACTGCCCAGGGCAGCCAGACAGCTGCTGGCCAGCTGCTTGTATGTGCAGCCAGCAGCTTATGCGTTCCAAGTCCGGGAAGATGGACAGAACATCCCAGCCCAGATCTCTCCAGACTTCAACCGCCTGCACCCTTCTCTGTCCCCAGGCTCGGCCCTGGTGCTGGGCTGGCCCCTCCGAACCAGGGCCGGGTTACAACTGCCAATCAGTGCAACCCACACAGGTGGGCAGTTTCTGGGGCAGAGGGCACTGCTGGAGGTCATGGGATGGTCCCTTCCCGGAGCCAGCGCTGCAGTGGCCCCCAGGGTGGCGGTCTCTGAAGGGCTGTTCCTGGGAGAGCAAACGGAGGAAAGGCCTCTGAGAAAGTCTGGCCTCGGGCCCTGGATCCGCCTTATATCCACCTTCTTCCCTTAACCCTTCTCCCAGGAGGGGAGGCCAGTCTCATCGGGGTGCAAGCGACCAGCCCAGGTCAGCCTTGGAGACTGGCCCGTCCACATCCCGGCAGCACTGCTTACAGAAGCCGGGAGCCTGCAAAGCCGCGGGAGCCCGTTTTCTGAAGAAAGCACGTGGGCCAACCCCCGGTTCCCGCCATGGCGGTTTTGTTAGAATAGCCAGCTCCTCAGGCCTCCGCCTCAGAGTGGCTGCTGAAACCGTGTACCAACCCCGTCTAACGAACAAAACAATTCCTCCCCTTCTTCCTAAGGAGAGTCTCCAGCAGCTGCCGGGCCAGTAATCGGGTGGGCAGCGCGGTGCAGGCAGCTGTGGTGGCTGGAAGGGTGGGGCGCGGAGCAGGAGGCGCGTTACGGGAAGCCCTCAGGGCTCCTTACACCTGGTTCTCTACCAGCAACAAACTAAAATCAAAACCACACACACAACAAGAGCGGCTGCTAAAGAGTCAGCTTGATCACTGCATCCAGGTACCAACACAAGTTCCTCTGCTGAGCTGTCCTATTTTCCAAAAGGCCGCCAGGAGGAATGGTCACAGAAAAAGAGTAAGATGGGTCTCAGTGACACCAGCTAGAAGACCAACTGCATAGGCATATCCCCTGCAAGCTGCTATTCGCTGTAATAAACAACACAACTCATATGAATACGAGACTAAGCACCCAGAGTGTGCTAAGCGGTATTCGGCTCTCACCCGGAAATGCCCGTGTGGTTAGGCGGTGATTCCTTAGTTCTTCTTGAGAGTGATGACCGGGGACCATTCCCACCACACGTGAGCGTGGGCTCTGTGACGGCGGGCTCCCTGGAGCGCCCAGGACCCAGCACCTTTGTCAGGGGGCGCAGGTACCTGCCTGAGGAGCTGGTGAGGGCGAACTTGGCCCCAGGCTCCTGGGGCCAGCAAGCAGTCCACAGAGCCACGAAGGGCAGGCTGGCCTCTTCGTGGTCATAGCCGGGCCCCGGGGCAACCTGCCCACGCTGGCTGAGCCCTGGGCACATCACCTGACCTTCGGCCTCCGTTTCCTCACCTGTACCAAACGGAGATGATGACAGTACCTGTCCCGGCCCCCAAGCACAGAATTCCCTGGAGGAAATGCAGTAGCTGTGGCTTCCTCGTTTGGGGTGACAGAGGGGTGATGGGGTTAAATCAGGAAGACAGTTCTGTGCTGAGAACAAAGCCAGTTCACAATACCTTCCCATCCAACATCCACTCCAGGGAGAGTGCAGGGGGGTGGAGGGGGGGTGATGGCCCGCACTCCCGGCTCTCCTGGGCGAGGAGCTCGGCGTGAGTTCCCTGGATGCCAGGCCAGCAGTTATGTCAGAGACAGGCTGACTGGTGGAGGGAAGGAGGAAGCAGCCAGAGCCGGGAATCTTTGTAGGAAATATCCCGTGTCTTCCCCAGGTGCCCCATCGCTCAGGGCGACTACCACCCTCTGGCTCCTGCGTCAGCCAGCTCTCCACGCACACCCTGGGCCTGGAATGCCCACACAAGCCAACCCGTGGAGGGCCGTGGTTCTGTCTGAGTAGGCAGGGTGACAGCTGGCTCCCTGGCCGAGCCTCCCACCCGTCTGCTTCACCAGGCCTGGCTCCAGCGCCAGTTTATCTCATTAACGAAGGGTCTTAGCAGACATCCACTTCAAAGGTAGGTACGTCTGAGTACAATGATGAAACTTCTTCACTTTAACTTCTAAAATGCCTATTTCTACTTAAAATTTAAATTGTCTATTAAGTTTGCATCTGCCTTCTACCTAGACAGTCATAAGTGGACTGGAGGGCAGGGTCTTTCCCTTTTGCTCTTCCGCCCACTTCTTGTGGGACCCGAGGAAGGAGAGGAAGCCAGGGACCTGACAGTCAAGGGAGGAGTCAGCTGTGGTGTTAGGACCAGGCTGCCGCCAAGGCGGGAAGCAGACATCTGTCAATCAATGAGGCAAGGCTGGTGTAGGGACTCCTGGACGTGGGACTGCTCATGCCGGCCATGGGGACAGCGTGATGTGTGAGTGTGTTACTGCGTCAGCCAGTGTAAGTGTGTACGAGTAACTGTGAGTGTGTGAGTGAATGTGTATGTGTGAGTGCATGTGTGTGAGCAAGTGTGACTGCGTCTGTGAGAGACTGAGTGTGAGTGAGTGCATGTGTGTGAGATGGTGATTGTGTGTGTGACTGAGTGTGTGAGAGTGAGTGTGTGAGCAAGTGCGTGTGTGTGTGTGAGCGTGCGGTGTGCAGAGGGAGGGTCTCAGCTGGAGGAGCCCTCTCGATGAGAAAAATTACCCTCACCGATGCCTCTGCCTTCGCAGCCACTCCCACCCTTTCCTGTAACAGCCTGACTCCAAGTGCTCAGCTCTTTGCAAGAACCACCACCTGGGCAGCTGTGAACACTGGGTCCTGCAGACCATTGCAGGAAACACACACACTCCCACACACACTCACACACGGTCACACAGGCCCCACACCATTGCAGGAAACACACACACTCCCACACACACTCCCACACGGTCACACAGGCCCCACACCATTGCAGGAAACACACACACTCCCACACACACTCACACACGGTCACACAGGCCCCACACCACTGCAGGGGACACACTCCCACACACGCACAGACACGGTCACACAGGCCCCAGCCCATTGCAGGGAACACACTCCCACACACACGTACAGACACGGTCACACAGGCCCCACACCACTGCAGGGAACACACTCACTCCACACACACGCACCGACACGGTCACACAGGCCCCAGCCCATTGCAGGGGGCAGGATTGGAACCCACATCTGTCTGACTCCATGGTCCCAGAGACGCTGTTCTGTTCAGGGGGCGGAGGGCACCCGCGCGTGCCCTGCGTGATGTGAAAGGAAGGCGTGCTAGGTGGCAGGTGCCAATTCTGGGCGGAGGAGGCCCGGGCATTACCTGCTCATACTTCTCCAGCTCCGTGTGGTAGATCTGTCTGATCTGCGACAGCTTGGCTCTGTAGTCCGAGTGCTCCACCGAGTTGTCAGAACCGGCCCCTCCAGAGGCCGCAGCGGCCGCCGCCGCCGCCGCCGAGCCGCCCCCCTTCTCAGGACCCGCCACTCCCTCCGCCAGCAGCATGTTGTCCAGTCGCATCAGCTGGGGGTCTGTGGGCTCCTCTTCCTGGGCGCCCCGGATGCTCAGAACTGCAGGGAGACAGAGAGGGGCATTAGTGGGCACCAAACGGGGAAAACCAGAACTGAACGCACCCACAGTGCCTGGGGTGGTGAAGGGCGGGGCTGCAGGCGCCTGCAGTGTGGTGCCCGGGCAGTAAGGGTGGGGAGAGGGTAGACTAAGGGAGGGAGGGATCTAGTTGGTCAGCAGGGCAGTGGGTGGTTCCTTCACCCCTGGCACACCCTGCACCCGACATACAGCTCAGTGCACCCAGCAAGGGTGCCAGCAGCCAGGTCTTTGTCGAGAGGGAACCTGTGAAGAATGTGCAGTGAAGAAACGTGGGAAACCGTTGGATGGGGCAGGAAAGGAGGGGAGTCACTGAGGCCTGAGGGGCAGCAGTCCCGAGTTTGTCCACATGTTGGGGATGGATGGGCTGGCAGGGTCCCGTGACCCATGGAGATGTGCCACTGGACCAATGGGGGCAAGAGCTGGCTCAGGGAGGGGTGCACCTGGTGAGCCCAGAGGGTGTGCCAGGGAAGGGCTGTATCTAATACAAGGAGAACCAAGCAGAAGAGTGGTTCACAAGGAAGTCCACTCCTGCATCACACCCTGAGGCACGCCGGCCGTGCAGTGGGCTGTGCGGACCCCGGTGGCCCTCAGAGTGGAGGGTAAGGGGCGTGATAGAGAAACAGTCAGTTGCCTCCCATACATGCCCCAACCAGGGATCGAACCCGAAACCTAGGACTATGCCCCGACCGGGACTCGCTTCCTCTTTAAACAACCAGAGGGAAGCACGGCGATGCACAAACCCCACACGCCGACCTAATCACTGTTTTTCTTGGTCTGGACAACGGCCTGGTTTTCAATAAAACAGGGAAGGAAATGTCTATGGTTGGGAAGGGACCCTGGGAGAAAGCCGTGCCCGCTGCGGAGGGTCAGATGGACAAGGGTGTGACGCCCGAAAGCATGAAGGATCCATTTAGTTGAGGGAGAATTTAAAAAATTACAGTAGAAGTGTGAGCATTTCACTTAGATCCTATCCTTTCCTCAGTCCTATGAAAATACTTCTCAAAAAGAGATTAGGACCCACTGAAATGTACAATAATTGGTTTCTAAATGTGGACAATAAGAAATTGGTATGATAAAAATATGAGGCACCATACATGCTGGGGGCTCCGATAAAAAATTTCAGAGAAAAAAATTGTACCTATGGGAACAGCAAGGATAAGAGAAAGCCTTCGCCTCCACTCTGTTCCGTGGCAGATTTTGCCTCCAAGGGCCCGGGGCTGCCACGCGGGTGTGAGGGAGGCACAATGCCCAGCTCACACCCTGCACACACATATGGGCCCACGACTCATGGATGTGGGGCTGACAGGAAAACCAGCCAGTTAAACTAATCCCACCAAAGTGAGATAAACGACAAGGGTGATGGCCTAAGCAGAACCGACGCTTCCTACTCTGGCGAGTAGGAGACAAAATGATTATTTAAAAGGTCCCCTTTATCTCCCGGCACCCTGCTGCACTCAAATGAGCCCTCCAGATCCAATTCCAAGCGGAGCTGTTACCTAATCCGCAGCCTTCACATGCGATCAGGTTCCGTCCCTGACGACGCCGCCGCCCTCCCGCGCTCCCAGCCCTGCAGCATCACTGAAGCCGGCCTTAAAGGGCCAATCCCCGTTGCTGCCCGTGCATAAGGGGGTATAATAGGCCGCGGCTCAGAATTATTGGTCATAATTCTTAAAGGAAGAGTTCCTTCTCACAAATCTACCCCCTCTTGTAAGAGGCCAGTCAGGGCAGGTAAGTGATTTCTATAGAAACTGTCACACCCCTTTACAATGTATCTGAGGTCACACCCACCCTTCCACCACTGGCCCTGGGTTAATCCTTTACTGAAACCCCCAAGATTAGAGGACCCCCCTGTTCTTACTCCGCTTTTCCGCTCAAGGAGAAAACACACCAGTGCAAGGCTCAGCGCGGGAGTGGGTTGTCTGGCCGAGCCACGACCGGGCCGGAGCCGCTCCCCGAAGGGCCCACTAGAGGGCACTGTTTCCCCACCGAGGACAGGTGGGCTGGGAGGCCCAGGTTACTGCCCAGGCTGGATTCACACCCACAGGTGGGGAGGAGGCCGGGGCCAGAGAACATTGTCCTGGGATGTGAGCAGCAGTGCAGGGACCAAACCTGGGCTAAGAGGCAGACAGGTGTTCGGGAGCAGGTGTGAGGCGACCGGCCCCGGGGGTGCCCTCCCGCTCCCTGGCCACTCTCTCTGCCTGATGTGAAGGCACAGGGCTCCCCTCCACGCAGGGAGTCCCACTGTCCACGAGCCGGGCTTCACGACCTCCGGCGGGAGGAGTGCGGGAGGCAGGGCTCTCCGCCTCGCCCCAGGCTGCTCTGCCGCCCCGTCCATCAGGACTCGGACAGGAGTCGGATGGAGATAGGATGCCCTTGCGTTCCTACAGAAAGAGCAAAGTGCGTGCCCCCTGAAATATGTTACTCCTTTTATTTGTTCATGAGCGCGCACACCGCCGAGTTGAATCACCTCATGAAAGGTGACATTAACTCCAAAGTCACAGAGCAGAGGACGGAAGGCAAGGGCCGAGCAAGGGCAGGGCGGCCTAGACCACCCACGTGGGAGCCACGTGCGGGAAACGGGTACGTACAAAGTGTGAGAAGTGCGTCACTCCGTTAGTGTGCTGTGTCCCCTGGACACGGAAATGCCTCGACGGTGGAAGTGTCTAAAGGACGTGGCCGGGGAGGAAGCAGGAGAAGTCTCCATATTCGTTTGCCTCGAGATGAACCTATCCTGTGGCTGAGGTCACACTGCCTGCTTCCCCAGGGGAGCAAATTCATGACAGATTTCCTCTAGTGCCCCCAGAACGTAAAGAGGGGTGCAGGTTCTCCTGCCAGCCCCGTGGCACGGCGCGCGGTGGCGCACAGGAGTGCGGCGGGACAGAGCCGGTCCCAGATGCCCTCTGCGTGACCGTGCCCTTCCTCTCGGTTCCCTTACCACTCAATGTCCACAACACCAACCACGCTGTAGCTCTGTCAGGATGCCATCGGGATGTTCTTATAAAAGTGCATGTCAGTGCTGGTAACGGGGCTTTTCAGTTGTTGGTTGGATCTCAATCAGCCCACTGACGAAGGCCCGCGGGAGCATAGAGCACCGAGCGATGCAGGGCTAAGGTTTTGTCTGTGTGGGGGATCTGTGCTCCCCCCACTCCCACCACACAGGCAGGGACCTGGGGCCAGCAGGGGGCGCAGTGTCCTCTCCCGGGTGGCCTCTTTCTCCTCCTTCGGGCCTTTCCCACTCCTCCTCCCAGAGCCCAGGAGCAGGTGTGCGCCCCTGCCCTCCGCCCTCCGCCCTCCGGAGTCCGGGACGCCTCCTGCTGAGCAGAGCCCCAGCTGGCCTTCCTGGGCCAGGGAGCGTCCAGGTGGCCGACCTGGCGCAGTTCCCCCGGAAGACACGTCCTGGAAACTGAGACTCTTCTGGGAACCACTTAGCTTGGAGGCAATCTCACCTGGTGTCAGACAGCTGGCCTGCCCGCCATCTCTAATAGCTGCTTTCAAGTTTCCATTAAAAAATAAATAAATTATAACCAGGAGAGCGGAGAGCCTCCATTCAGACCTAGGTTTGAGGAAGCGGACGGGAATCGAACGTGGGAGTGAAAGGAGGCTTTTCCAGTGAACAGGCAAGAAGGACGCGCTGACCTCTACACTGACCCTGCCCACTGCCGCCACCGCTGACAATAACACGGCTACTTCGTGTAAATGTGCACTTGACCTCTAATATTTATGTCGGGATATGAGCTGCAGAATGTGTCTCTCTCCTGCCTGGGACCTGCACGGAGATGAAGGGAAAGGTTGATCTGTTGGTTTCTTCCAACACCCCCCTCCGTAGACTAACAGAGCCCTGATTTTTAGGGGAGCTCATGGCCACTGGGCGGAGAGGAACTTCCTTGCTCCCCATTATGTGGTCACGTCTCTGGTGACAAAATTCTGGTCAGTGGAAGTTGGACATAAAGCTCCTAGGAATGTCCAAACACGGGAAGGCATTTCTCTCCCCCCACCCCCCGCCCTTCTTATGCTAGCCGGAAGGTGAATGCAATGGCTGGTGCTCTAGCAGCCACTCTGGGCCATGAGTTGGCCTCGGGAATGGGAGCCACCTGAGGGAGAGAAGCCAGATAGAGATTGTGTATGACAGGGAGAGAGAACTTGACTTTTATTTAAGCCGAGCTCTTCTGGGGTTTGAGGAGGGTTGTTTTGTTTTTGGCAACTTAACCAACCCAAGCAAATACAAGCTGTAGAGAGGAAAGAAGGAAGAAAGAGAGAGAGAACCCTAGAAGGCAGAGTGATTTCACGTTGGCTAACGTCACAGGGAAATTAGATAGCGGCGGGTTAGTAACTAGAGGCGAGTCACACAAAAGCCCGAGCAGCCACGGGGAGAGGCTGCAGAGAGCGGAGGTCTGCAACAGACAGAAGAGCCTCAGTTGTTAGAGGGGCCGCTCTGGGGTCCTGCCGGGCATGTGGCTGAGTTGGGAGATGGGACGTCTGGGTGAGCAACAGGGGTGCTGCGTGGTCAGTGCTGCCTGGACAGGGAAGGCTGGGGGGTCTGGTGGCTGCAGGTTGAAAGCCAGGAGAGGGTGCTGCCGGGACCTGCTGGAGGCAGGGGTGTAGCTTGTCAGTCTTTGAGGCTTGGGAGAGAGACACCAGAGGGGAGATGCCACAGCCGCCACGGAGAAGACCCCAGGCACGCGGAACGGAAGGTCACCGGGTGAATCTACGGGCACCGTGTCCATTTCAAAACACGCCGATTCGCTCGCCCTTTTCCTTGGCCATCTCTACCCCTGGGACCCAGCCAGTCCTCTCACCTGCACACGAGGTCACGGGGTTCTTCAGGGACAGCCCGCGACGGCCCCTCACCCTGCGTGACCAAGGCCCTCCCAGCCCACACCCTGCCCCCATGCAGGCAGACAGGGCTCTGCCGCTGCTCAGACGCCCCAGCAGCCCTGGAGGCACAAAGCCTGTGACCTGTGGCGGGCGGAAGGTGGGTGTTAGGCTGCACCCTGGGCGGGTGTGCTAGACTCACGCCGGGGTGCTGGGCGGTGGGGAGGGAGGCGCGGGGGCTAAGGGCTCCATGGCAGACCTGCCTCGGGCCTGGCTCTCCAGCTTCCACACCTGAGAGAACCAGCTCCTGGGACAGGAGAAGCCCAGAGCGGTGACTGGGGGGAAGCGGGGAGGAGGGGGGGCGGGCGACGTCTCCGCTTTGGGGAAGAGTCCGCAGAGCCCTTGCTCCCCGTCGCCCTTGCTCCCCGTCTTTCCCATCTCCAATCGGGGACTTTCCTCTGGAGCTGAGACAGGGCCTGAGCTGGGTGTCCTGCACGGCGTCCCCTCTCCCCCAGCACCATCCAAGGGGCTAGACCCCCGAAGACAGAAACACCTGGCGGCCCAGGGGCTTTGGTTTCTCGAACCGTCAAGCTCCATCCTGAACAGGCTCCCCAGACGCCACGCCCGGTTTCCAGGCGACACCGGGCAGGAGCCGGCTCCGGTGAATGATGGCAACTTGGTGGAAATAACGGGCTGCGGCCGTGGGAGCCACTGGGCTTGGAATTTCTGCCGGCGCCATCATCCATGCTGCCATGCACATCCTGGCAGGGCCAGGGACCGGAGAGGAGGGAGCAGGGCTCAGCGCTGGCATCAGGGCCGCACGGAGACTCCCGCGGGGCAGCGTGCCCACCACCAATGAGAGCATTGAGCAGCGCCAGGCGTGGGCTGACGGAGAGGACAGGCTCTCCCTTCCCCTCTAGAGACCCGCCCCCCGGGCCGGGCCTTAGCTACTGGGGCTCTAACTCATTTGCCTGCAAATGTGTCTTGTTCTCCTTGAGTTGGCAACATCTCTCGGCCCACAGACGGTCTGCCCTCCAGCCCACGCGGAGTCTTCTCGGATGAGGACATGGAGGCTGTGTGGGATGGAGAGGGGCCCCCTGAGGATGGAGAGGGGCCCCCTGAGGATGGAGAGGGGCCCCCTTGGGATGGAGAGGGGCCCCTGCAGGACGGACGGGGCCCCCGGCCCCTCAGCAGAGGCCGCTGTGGGAGGAGGCGGTGGGACGAAGAGACCCAGCAGGGAATAGATGCCAACTGGGCTCTCTCTGTGCTGACCTGCTGTGCAGCTCACTCCACCGGGCGTGTGGACGGGTCGGGTCCGCTTTGCTAAGTGAAGCCTCGCAGCTCAGCTGAAATAAACCTCAGTGCCCAGCTTTTCTCTGCTTCCCTCTGCCTGTGGCTGCTGGTGCGGCTCTGTGCCTGGAGGACCCTGGAGTCTCCACAGCAGTCGGTCTGTCCGTCCTTGGAGAAGAGCCGTCAGTGCCCCGTCAGGGCTGGGAGGCATCACTAGTCACCTCAGACTCCCGAGAGTTTTTCCAAGATGCTCGGGGGCTTCACGGGTGGTTTTCCCAGAAGGGGTTCCCGTGAGATCCAGGCGCTCTCCGGTCCACGCGTGGAGAGAGAAGGCTCCCTAACCACTGGCCCCTCCACCCGCCACACGACCGCACACCCTCACGCAGAACCCAGGACATAGACCCTGGGGCCCACTGTGAGCTCTGGAAGCTCAAGCCACACACACAAGGATGGGCTTGCGGGCCGCATGGATGTACCATTCACTCTGAAGAGATCAGCCACCACACGCCGAGGGAGCGTCCTGGTCCCAGTGGGTCCAGGCTTTGCGGCTTCGAGGAAAGCACTGGGCCCTGAGAAAGCCTTCAAGGTCCCTGCGCCACCCTGCCCCGTGGGCGGGCCTGGGGTGGCTGCTGAGTCCACCATACACTCCCCGCACTGTCCTCCCTCGCTCACTCCCCCCGCCCCACGCAGGACGTGCCGTCGGGTTGGTGACCTTCGGCGGCGGTGCTGGGGGCGAGGTCCCAGGCTCCTAGAACAGGGTCTGCTCCTTCCCTTAACCGGGAGAAGCAGCATTTAGCGTCTGGTGCGGAGGCTGAGAGACAAGCAGCTGAAATCAAGACCTCACGCCCCTCCTGGGTCTGAGCTGGAGCCCCTCAGGCCCGAGCCGGAGTGACCAGCAATGAGCCCACGGAGGCGGTCCTGCTGGCTCGAAGCACACACCTGACAGCAGCCAGCTTATGTCATGAGCAGGCCTCTCCCCGGAGGGTGAGCAGCTGAGTTACACGGAGGGTCCTCAGGCCGCACTGGCGCGGGGCTCCTGCTGGGCTGTGGCCTTTGGCGCACTTGGGCGCCTCCAGGAGGGACAGGAGATGCCTGTGCCGGCGGCCACACGGGAAGATGGCCGTGGAGAAAGGGGGAAACCCGGGTTTTTATGGGACAAAACCTGCTCCTCCTGTCCTTGGGAAAGTTTGGACGTCGCTGCAGTTGAGCACATTTTTCGGGTGCATCACAGTGTCCCCAGATCACAACCAAGGGGACACCCTCTCCCCCGGCCAGGGCAGCGCCTCAGAGCCTGCGAACTCTGCCGCAGTGATGGCCACGGCCACGCAGAGGACACGGGATCACAGAGGCATGTGGCCCGGCCTTGGGACTCCAAGTCCATCACGTAAGAACCCCACCTCACCTTGACGCCACCAAACCCGCCCACACGCGAGAGGAGCTGTGCGTCTCCCGGCTGAGACCCGTCACCCACCGGCCAGCCCTCCTGGCGCCCCAGCAGAGGACGAGTCAGTTCCAGGGGAGGAGACAGCACGGCCTCCCACAACCTGTGCTGCTGAAGAGGACACTGTTTCAGGTTCATTCTTATTCTGCCTCGTGTGGCCATGAACCTGACCCCGGTCGCAGCCCACGTGGCCCAAGATTCCCCCGCCTCCTCCTGCGAAAAAGAAACGGTGGTGCCCTTTGGAATTCCTCACCCACCATGCCCTCCGCCCTTCCTCCTGCCCACGTTTCCAAATGGACAGGACACCTTAGGAAACGGCTCCTCGATCATGGGGGACCCGGGAAGCGTGCCCAGGCCGCATGGATGTCCCACTGCCCTGCGCAGACACGCTTGCCTGCCCGCCGCTCCCCCTCCCCCGTCGTTCCTCCACCGCTGCTCTTCTGTAAGCCTCCCTCCAGGCACTCCTCAAGGACCTGCCTGCCCCGGACCTGCCTGCCACGCATTAGCAGGTGCTCCAGCTGCATCGGGAGCCGCTCTGGAGGGAGGCCAAGGTGAGAAAGGAGCCATGGCGCGCGGGAGTGGGGGTAGAAGGGCTCTGAGACGCTGGGCCTGGACCACCTGTCTCCCTGTCCCAGCGACCCTCACTATCTTAGTCCTTACAACACCCTCCCCCCCGCCAAGCACTCCCCACACCAACCACAGCCTGTGGGAACCTCCCGTGGAGGCTTTCCTCTCGACAGGAGATCCCGAGACCAAAACTGCCGGGCTCGGGAAAACTGACAGGCAAACAGACCGCAGTGTCACTGCTGACACGCACATGACATGGGGTGTCGCCGTGTCCCTAGGCAACTGGGAGCCAGCGGGCCACCCAGTTCTGTCTATCAGGGTCCAATCCGTCTGCCCAGAGCCGAAGGCAAGACAACGGGGTCACACAGGAAGGGCTGGTCGGGGAGGAAGTGGTTCCATTCGTGAGCGACATGAGCTGAAGACGCTCCGAGGAAGCTTAAATTCACTCCGGCGTGCAACCAGAATAATGCTAGGGTTCACACTGCGCCCCAACACCCAGGGCTGCTCTCAGGGCAAAGCCAGCAAACGCAGGCGGCCTCGCTCCACCTGCTCGGTGGTGAGTGCCGCTGCTGGAATGGCCCTCGGTTTGGTAGCCAAGGCGGGGGGGGGGGGGGGGTGTGGGGGTGGGGGTTGGGCCCAGAATGGGCGTGGCCACCTCTGAGAGCCGACGCTGAGCACAGCGCCCCTCACTGGTCTGCCTGCAGCTCTGCCCTCAGGCGGCCAGAGCGCTCAGGAACTGCCCGATTCAGAAGTTCTGCCAGATCTGCTCAGACAGACAGACAGCCCAAGGTCACCGCGGAGCCAGCCACCTCGCCTTTCCAATGCCACCCAGCATCTCACTGCATTCTAATACCACACCCAAAAGGTGTGCAGGCTGTAGGGTGGCAGGTGGGGGCTGGCAAGTGCTGTACAGGGCCACACTCCCAGACAACGTCCATTCCACAGGGGATCCTGCACACAGCCCCTCCCCGCACCCATGTGCAGCAGTACCCCCTGCAAAAGGGGCCTCCTTCAAACCTGCTGTGAGCTGTGCAAACACTCCCCAGACCTCACAGACATGTCCCCCGCCGCCAACGACGCCCCAGGAACACGCGCACTTTGAGAGCGGCTGTCAGACTAGGGAAAGCAGGTTGCATGTCAGGCTGACTTAAAACATATGAAAGGATTTAAAATCATATGCTTTTTACAAATAAAAATATTGCATTGCCGAGCCCCAAGGTCTACATGGCAGAGTCTTGGCCTGTGTGGCAAACCTGTGACACTTGTATCCCACAGGAGCTCTGCAGAACTGGAAGGCACTGCCCCACGCCACCTCCCTGCTGAGAGTCCTGTCCCTAAGTGAACCTGCGGCTGGCCTTTGGGTGAAAGCAGCCATGGGGAGGAGGAAGACACAGATGCTGCCTGAGTTCTGGGGACCAGTGGGGTTTCTATTCCTGGGATGGGGCCCAAACTTGAATTCAGCTCCCTGTTCCCTTGCTCTGAGGTCGGGTTTCTGCAATCCACCCCCTTCCCGGCCACCCAGCCCAGGCCAGAGCCTCGCAGATGGGCGGCCGGGGCAGGTGGGCGAGCTGCCTTTCAGTGGTAATGGCCGCTATTACCAAGGCCTCGCCCTGCCCACGGATGGCTCCGCTTCCAGCTTTTCCTCTGATTGCCTCTGAGTCACATGAGCTGTGTTTAACAGAGGCGTAATAAATGCCGAGGAGGAAATATTGCCCTAAATAAAAAATAGTTTGTCCCCACGTGGCCAGGATCCCATGACTCACAGCAACGTTCCTCCAGCTCCAGGACAATTTCCATTTGCATTCTTTTTTTAAGGGTCCCTTGGGGCTTTAAAAAAGCTGTTTCAGAGAAAAGGCAGAAAGACTGTACAGTTGTCAAGTGCAGAGGGCTGTGTGTTCCGGACAAACAAGTGCCCGTGCAGACAACACAGGCGGGAGAGCCCTGGGCACAGGGACACAGCCCGAGGCATGAGAGCAGCCACGGAGCGGCCTGTCCGTGGGGAAAAGCAGCCGGCCCTCCTGCTGTGGTTCAGCGGCAGCTGCGGGAGACGGATGGAGGCAGCGAGGGCTGGGCACACCACTCCTGCCAGTGCACACACACACTTGCACTCACACACACACAAAAGCACCCACACAGACTCATGCACACACACATACTCACTCATGCACACACATGCACAAACGAATGCACACATATACAGACACATGCACACACAGATATACACACACTTGCACTCACACACATGCAAGCGTGCACAGACACACACGCACAGGCACACACATACACCAACACTCACATAAACTTGCACTCATGCGCAAACACAAGCACACACACGCACATGCATGCACACAGGCACACACATATACATGAACATAGGCTCACACGCACATGCACACACACCCATCAGGGCAACAAAGATATCAATTTCTCATTTAGCTACAATAGAATTCCCTTCTCCTTTGGATAATAAGCAAAATATAGGTTTTTCAAATAGTAGCTGTCCAGAGCTGTTTCCATCCCGGGGCAGAAAGCAATAAATGCTGAACCTCCCGGGGTCCCTTAGTTGAAGATATGGGCAGGAAGTTCCCAATTCCTCAAGGTTCTCAGGTGAAGGAGGATGGCGGTGGGGATAGAGGCCTCCGGGCTGGAGGTGGGCGCTCCTGATAGCTGATCTCCAGGCGACAGGACACACCTACTTCCTAGCCAGCCTTGCTGGACTGGCCTTTGCAATGAGTGTTGTGTGGGTGCTGCTGGCGCTGGCTCATGCCTCTCTTGGAGGCACAGCCCTCCTCATCCCTGCCCTGCACACCTCCCACATCCCTGGAATGAACACCATCTCATTAAAAGGGTTTGGGAGCGTCAAAGACTCAGAGTGCTGGGACTCGGCTCAGACCGCACTTGCTCATGGACAGTGTGTGAGCCACAAACGTAACAGGCAGTGATGATGATGGCCTCCAAGGTCATGGCAGAAAATGGACAATGGCCTGGCCACGCCCCGAGGAGAGGGCCTGGCACTCGGAGCCGCCGCGGAGGCGGGGGGAGGCTGGCGAGGGACCACCACCCGCCTGAGGCCCGGGCAGCGGGGCCCCGTGTGGCACCTGTGGGAAAAGCACGGGTTCCCAGGGAGGTCGATGGCCCTGGTCTGCTGCTTGGCCTTGGGACCTGGGCAGAGCGAAGGAGGCTCAGGGGTCCTGGGGCCGTTTCTGACCGGAAGAGCGGGCAGACAGCCTGCAGCAGATTCGGACTGTGCCTCCAGGACTCTCCATGCCCTACCACGGCTTTCCTGCATCCCCATCAGCGCCTCGGACCCTGACATCGGTCTTCAGAAAAAGATCTTGGACTTTTTTTTTTTTTTTTTTTTACGAATTGGCTCACAGGCGTTGAACTCAGCCCAGGGTTCCAGAGATAACTCGAGTTCGTCCAGGTCATGGTCTTTGCACCAGCCTGGGCTGGTCCCCAGAGACACGTCCGCTGCCTGTCGTCTTCATGACGCCTGGTCCCAAGCCAGTCACCTGCTGTGAGCTGGGGAGGCAGTGGAAAGGGGTGGAACGGGCCGCCGCGAGGGAGGGGCAGGTGACAGGCATGGACGGAGGGAACGGGCATGATGGTAGAGCAGGGCCCAAACCCCTTTCAGTGACAAAGCGTCTCATCACGCACACATTATTCATCAACTACCCCATTTGGGCCACGGCACTAAACACCGGCTCAAGGCCGCCACTCGGCACGTCGCTTCTGGGAGCCAGGTCACACGCTCACTTCCGATGCTGTCACCAGCGCCTGCGCAGCACAGACATGCTCCTGACCCCACGAGGGCCGGGTCTGCAGGAGGACGAGGACCATAAAGTTTACGACAAGGAGACTCCGTCGGGGAGTTGATCGGGGACCACGGGGTTCCCCCCAGGAGAGGTGATGGAAACTACAAATCCAGGTCACATTTCCAAAACACTCGAGGGGCACAAGTGGAGGTATTTTTTGTTTTTTGATTATTCCACAAATGAAGCTCTAAAGCACCGCAGCCCCCAGGACCCAGCAAACACTAATGGCAGGCCCGGGGCTGGTGCTCTCCCCCGACCAGCTCTGCCATGGGAACCGGACCCGGACGGCCCCGCAGTGGGGAGCACGGGCTCGGCATCGCAGCCCTGCCTTCGCCACCTCCCATGGGCGGGAGGCCCGGATGACGTTCCAGAGCTGTTCCTTCAACTGTTCTCTGGCCTCGAAGGCGGCTGGTGGGAAGTACATGTTCGCTTTCCCCTCCTCACGTCCCTCCTGACAGGTGGTTCAGAAGAGAAGTACGTCCTGGGAAGTGTGGATGTGTACATATACACGGAGAAAGGCCCGCATACACGGAGAAAGGCCCCTATACACGGAGAAAGGCCCGCCTACATGGAGAAAGGCCCCTATACACGGAGAAAGGCCCGCATACACGGAGAAAGGCCCGCCTACACGGAGAAAGGCCTGCATACACGGAGAAAGGCCCGCATACACGGAGAAAGGCCCGCATACATGGAGAAAGGCCCGTCTACACGGAGAAAGGCCCACATACACGGAGAAAGGCCCACACACACGGAGAAAGGCCCGCATACACGGAGAAAGGCCCGCCTACATGGAGAAAGGCCCGCATACACGGAGAAAGGCCGGCATACACGGAGAAAGGCCCGCAAACACGGAAAAAGGCCAATATACATGGAGAAAGGCCAGCATACATGGAGAAAGGCCAATATATATGGAGAAAGGCCCGCATACATGGAGAAAGGCCCGCATACATGGAGAAAGGCCCGTCTACACGGAGAAAGGCCCACATACACGGAGAAAGGCCCACACACACGGAGAAAGGCCCGCATACACGGAGAAAGGCCCGCATACACGGAGAAAGGCCAATATACACGGAGAAAGGCCCGCATACATGGAGAAAGG
Organism: Plecotus auritus; assembly: GCF_963455305.1. NCBI lineage: Eukaryota > Metazoa > Chordata > Mammalia > Chiroptera > Vespertilionidae > Plecotus > Plecotus auritus. Next base: position 2,266,977 of record NC_137778.1, on the reverse strand, counting down.
CCCCTATACATGGAGAAAGGCCCGCATACACAGAGAAAGGCCCCTATACATGGAGAAAGGCCTGCATACACGGAAAAGGCCCACACACACGGAGAAAGGCCCGCATACACGGAGAAAGGCCCACACACACGGAGAAAGGCCCGCATACACGGAGAAAGGCCAACATACAGGGAGAAAGGCCCACACACACGGAGAAAGGCCCGCATACACGGAGAAAGGCCCACACACACGGAGAAAGGCCCGCATACACGGAGAAAGGCCCACACACACGGAGAAAGGCCCGCATACACGGAGAAAGGCCCGCATACACGGAGAAAGGCCAATATACACGGAGAAAGGCCCGCATACATGGAGAAAGGCCCCTATACATGGAGAAAGGCCCGCATACACGGAGAAAGGCCCCTATACATGGAGAAAGGCCTGCATACACGGAAAAGGCCCACACACACGGAGAAAGGCCCGCATACACGGAGAAAGGCCCACACACACGGAGAAAGGCCCGCATACACGGAGAAAGGCCCGCATACACGGAGAAAGGCCAATATACACGGAGAAAGGCCCGCATACATGGAGAAAGGCCCCTATACATGGAGAAAGGCCCGCATACACGGAGAAAGGCCCGCATACACGGAGAAAGGCCCGCATACACGGAGAAAGGCCAATATACACGGAGAAAGGCCCGCATACATGGAGAAAGGCCCCTATACATGGAGAAAGGCCCGCATACATGGAGAAAGGCCCCTATACATGGAGAAAGGCCTGCATACACGGAGAAAGGCCCCTATACACGGAGAAAGGCCCGCATACATGGAGAAAGGCCCGCATACACGGAGAAAGGCCCGCATACACGGAGAAAGACCCGTCTACATGGAGAAAGGCCAATATACACGGAGAAAGGCCCGCATACATGGAGAAAGGCCCCTATGCATGGAGAAAGGCCCGCATACACGGAGAAAGGCTCCTATAAACGGAGAAAGGCTCCTATAAACGGAGAAAGGCCCGCATACACAGAGAAAGACCCGCCTACATGGAGAAAGGCCCGCCTACACAGAGAAAGGCCCCTATACACGGAGAAAGGCCCGCCTACACGGAGAAAGGCCCGCCTACACGGAGAAAGGCCCGCCTACACGGAGAAAGGCCCGCATACACGGAGAAAGGCCCGCCTACACGGAGAAAGGCCCGCCTACACGGACAAAGACCCGCATACACGGAGAAAGACCCGCATACACGGAGAAAGGCCCGCATACACGGAGAAAGGCCCGCATACATGGAGAAAGGCCCGCCTACACGGACAAAGACCCGCATACACGGAGAAAGACCCGCATACACGGAGAAAGGCCCGCATACACGGAGAAAGGCCCGCATACACGGAGAAAGGCCCGCATACACGGAGAAAGGCCAACATACAGGGAGAAAGGCCCACCTACCCGGAGAAAGGCCCGCCTACACGGAGAAAGGCCCGCCTACACGGAGAAAGGCCCGCATACACGGAGAAAGGCCCGCATACACGGAGAAAGGCCAACATACAGGGAGAAAGGCCCGCCTACCCGGAGAAAGGCCCGCCTACACGGAGAAAGGCCCGCCTACACGGAGAAAGGCCCGCATACACGGAGAAAGGCCCGCATACATGGAGAAAGGCCCGCCTACATGGAGAAAGGCCCGCATACACGGAGAAAGGCCCGCATACACGGAGAAAGGCCCGCATACATGGAGAAAGGCCCGCCTACATGGAGAAAGGCCCGCATACATGGAGAAAGGCCCGCTTACACGGAGAAAGGCCCGCCTACATGGAGAAAGACCCGCATACACGGAGAAAGGCCCGCCTACATGGAGAAAGGCCTGCATACATGGAGAAAGGCCCGCTTACATGGAGAAAGGCCCGCCTACATGGAGAAAGACCCGCTTACATGGAGAAAGGCCCAATGGCCGCCCTCCTCAGAGGATGCAGAGCTAACCATGTGCTCTGGTCCCACAGCGGCTCCTTCCTGGGGACGGCTCTGTGCCGACGCCTGTGTTGGCGGCCGGATGCTCTCGGCTCCCGGGGCGCCCAGAGACGCAGCCCGATGTCTGAGTGGACCTCCATCCTCCCTGCTTTTGTGCCACAAATATGCGTGGAAGGCGCTGGGATGTGTCCGTGAGGATGGCCTATCCACACTTACAAGAATAAACTCACCAACTCGACAATGAGCCGAACCAGGGTGGCAGCGAGGACAGAGGGCCAGTTTCTGTGTCTGTGCTGCCTCCCACGTGTCCATTCGCCGCGGCTCCTGGACAGAATCCTTCGAGAATGAGTGATACAGAGCTCTCTCCTCGTGTGGTGGGGAGTTAGCACGCTCCTGCTTCACCCCCAGCTGGGCAGACGAAGAGGCCACCTGCACCCCACGCCCTGCCCCTCTGCAGCCCCCATGGGAATGCCTCCTCCCCACACCATCCAGGCCCCCTGAGGAAGCGTCCAGGACTAAAGGTCACCCTATATTCCGAGCCAAACCTCCCGCTCCGGGGTCGAGCGGCTGGGGCCGTCCCAGGGCCCCGTCTCCCCAGGACCTGCCTTTGGTTTAATGTGCTGACGCCACAGGTTGAACTTAGAATTTTTGAACGAGGGGTCTGCGCTTTCATTTTGCCCTGAGCCCACACGTTACAGAGTCCGTCCCGCCTCAGAATGCATTTTCTTATCAAATTGGCTGTTCTGGAAACAGTGACCAGATGTGCCTGACTAGAACCAGCACAGCGTCCTCAAGGCAGGCCCCGGGAGCAAACTGGGCGGAAGCAGGGCGGCCGGCAGGGCCACACGAGTGCGAGCACGAGCACGAGCCAGCCTCGTGGCACAGAGGAGGCCAGAGCGTGTCGCCTTGTCTCCACCAGCTCTGGGCGCAGCCGGGCCCCTCTGGCCCCGAAGGCAGCTGTGACCAGAGCCAGTCTTCACAGGCAGGCCATTCCCTGTTCCTGATCCACGTTCCCAGACAAATCAGAGCAAAAAGCGTCCTGACTTCTCCCATCAGGAAAGACACTTTAATGCCCACTCCGCTGCACACGTACACACACAAACACGCACACAGGCACACATAACCACCCGAGATGAGTTTTAAAGCTAACATCTAATCTTGCCGGGCAGAGACTCGGGGGCATTAGGAGTGGGCTGTGGGCACCGTGTCTCCCGACACCGGCCATGTCCGGCCCAGGTGCCCTCCCCATGTGCCTGAGCAGGGGCTACGTCTGCCCCACACACCGCTGGCCCCTCCGCGGGGAGGCGGGCGTGGAGGGAGGCATCCTCATCTCCACCCAATGGACATCTGCCTCCTGATGCAGAGCCCTTTCCAAGTGAGGAGCCGCTCACAGAGGCCGTGATGCTGGCAGGGCGGCTGACACAAAGGACGCCGAAGCCTTAGCGAGCGCAGGAGCGCAGTGTCCTTAGGCAGAACGGCGGAGCCGCTTCAGTGCCGGCCAGGAGCCAGGCTGCCTGCTGCCCATCGGAAGCGGGGGAGCTCCCACAGACACCACCTCGCCCTTCCCTTCAGCTGGCCCTGCACAGAGGCCTGAGACCAAAGTTGCCACAATTACGTCTTTTTCCGGGTAGTGGACTAGCGCTCTTTAGACAAATTCCAATAGGATTACAGGGTGAGCTGAAAGAAAGAGGACACAGCCGAAAATGCAACAAAATAAGACAGCAGAATTATGGCTCGGAACACCAAGGGCCTAAGTAAAATATGCGCTGGGCAGGTGGCCCCAGAACGTTCCTCCTGAGGTCCTGGAGAGACTGGCGCACCCTCTGACGGACGTGGTCAGCCCGTGTCACGGCGACATCAGCCTGAGAGCAGCCATCAAACATTCCATGTGGACGTGTGAACTTAGGAAACGCACAGTAAGAAGCTAACGGGACGTACACCATGGGCAACGGCTCAGAGATACACACAAACACACGCCACATGCCTCCCGTCATGGACACAGGGTGCCCCTCTCCTTCCTTAACAACAGCGAACACACGAGAGCACCTCGGCCTCCGTCAGTGCCTGCGACGTGCCCTGGGCAGCGAGGGAAGCCGCCGCCGGTGCTGCTCCAACGACGGGAGTGGAATCTGGGCTCCTCAGCAAAATGTACCCGCCCCTCGAACGTGAAACCTGGATGTTTTCCCAGGAGTGAAGGCGGCAGTGGGAGCCCCTCCCGGGCCGTGGGGCCTTTGGGTCCCTTGGCCATGGAGGCCACTCCACAATCCCCACAGCCCGAAGCCGTCCTCCAGGACTCGAGTGGAAGGGACAGTGTGGGGCTGCGGGTTTGTGGCTCCACATTAAAGAAACACTCTGCCGGGAGCCATCATGGCGCCCAGGATGATTGACACCGGAGTGTGAAGGTCCCCCTGTCTCAGGGTCGTCCCTGGGGCAGGATCAGAGCCAGACTCAGTGTCTCGGTGGCTCTGGGAAGCACCCCCTCACTGCAGACAAGTTCGCGCCAACCTAGCAGGCGTTCCTTAACAAGTCCAGAACGGCCTGTCTCCTGCAGGCAGTGTCCAGGGGATCTGACCCCGTCCCGAGTCAGAGCTGAACAGGGAAACGTCACCGGCTGTCTCACCTGGTCGGGGACATGGGGGCCGAGCCTCTCACTTCTGTTCTAGCCCCGGGCGCAGTGCCCTCCAGGGCCCGCCCTGTCGCTAAGAGACCATTTCACCCAAGGCTCTCTCGTAACAGAGTGTGGCCATATCAGGAAGTCCCTATTGAACACACAAACTCACAGGCACCCAAGCACACACACACATGCACGTGCACACACACACAAACACTGCTCATGTCTAATAAATGTATGCATGTGCGGTTCATTCCCAAGTTTGCATAGTCCACTGTCCACATGTCCTCTATTTCCATGTGCTGAGCCGCTCAGCCCAGCAGGTCTGCGCGTCTCAATGTGAAGAACAGCCTGGGCCGGCCACCAGCGTGTCCCCGAGCAGCGGGCTGATGGACAGAGGCGAGTGGTTTCCCTCTAGGTTCCGGCACAAATCATGATGCCAGTCAGGAATCAACAACAAATAGAAACCGAAAAGGAAAGGCCCGGTGGGGGGCAGACACTTCAGCTTTCAGAATGCGGACCCCTGAGAGGACAGGACACCCTCCAAGTCCCCCGCACCATGCCCTGCGCCCGCGGGGCACAGCACATGGCCGGCGGGACGGATCGGGACCCACCGAGGCGGAGGCGGAGGCGGAGGCGGAGGCGGCAGCGGGAGAAGTTCCTAACCCCTTCGCTGTGCTATTCAGCTAAGCAGACAAAACCACGCATCTCAGCTCCTACTTTCATCTATAATTGAACCAGGTCCAGGAGGAGACGCCAGTGCGGCTGCAAGGCAGTGCAGCGCAGCCGGGATGAAATATTGGAATGGCTGCAGGCTGCTCCTGGTGGCAGAGGGGACGGGAAAGTGGTGTTTGGTTTTGTCGTGTTTTTGTTGTTGTTTTGGGGTCTCCAATTAACCTAACAAAATGTGATTCTCAAAGAGAGTGAGAGAGAATGTATACCGAACATGCTCTGGGGAATAAAGAGGGACCTTTACATTTTTTTTTTTTTCAGAACAGCTAAAGAAAAAAGGGGAGAGGGGAAGAAGAGAGAGAAAGAGAGATGCTTCCTCACTCCACCCACTTAGAGTCCTCTCACTTTAGATGCAGGGCCCTATTGTTCTACAATCTTCCTGCATGAAAACCGGGACCCTCTGTAGGGGGTGGAGCGGAGCTGCTGTTCTGACCCCCAATCAGGCTGCCTCATGTGTGACATGGGAGCTGCGCGAGCCCCTCACAGAGGCTCGCGGGGTGACAGGCTCTATTTAAGATGTCACTGCACATAACAGAGTGTGAAACTACACTTAAATAAAGAGGTGGGAACAGTAACCTCACTGGGTATTTGAACCCCACAGACGCCGGAGCCGGGGCAGGAAGCTCTGGGCGCTGGGACTTCGGGCTGTTGCTGTTAGGGCGTCTGGTCAGGCTCCAAACGGCCGGGTCTCAGTCACTGGCCACTGACCAGCTCCGTCGAAAGCCCAGCGGTCAGCCACAGCCTCTTCACCAGCCAGGCCGAGGCCCTGGCCCTTGAAGACGCCCAGAAGGGCAGCTGGGCTGCCGTTTGTCTCTGGCTCTGGGAGCTCCCCCGGCTCTGGTCTCACCCGCCTGCCCACCTGTGCCAGGCAGCCTGGCGTCACTGCAGAAGGTTTAACGAAGTTGTCAGGGCTGGTTGGCCCCAAATTGGAACGATACTTTTTTCCTGAAGGCCCTGCAATTACTGTTCCATGTGGGGGTACACTCAATATCAAAGCAAATGTTTTCCTTATGTTTCTTTCTTCACAAAAGAAAACTCTCAAATGGAAGCCAGCAGACGCCTCTGAAGCAGCCTGGCTCCCGCGCCATCGGAGGCACAGATGTGGGCGCCTCGGGCATGGGTGGGGGCTTCAGGAGGGCCCAGCCCCGAAATCTATGTGAACGCCGTGCGGCAGAGCTGGATGGCCCGCAGTGCCCGCCACCACGGCGCGGGCTGGAACGCGGGTTTGGCGGGTAATCTGATAATCCGTGGCCTACACTGTGTTGCTGCCACCCCCTACCCGTCCCCCCGCGCCCCCCCCCCCCGCGTGGAACCGCAGACACTGCCCCTTACATTTACTCTCCTTGCAGGGCAGGACACATTAAGCAAAAGCACACAGACCACAGCCCCTCGGCGGTGGATTTCCGCGGTGCACGAAGCCCAGAGCCCAGAGCGGGTCGGGGGAGACCCTCTCAGCAGCACCAGGCCTACGCCCGCCTGCCGCCTGCGGGCCATCCCAGCGGGGCCACCCCGGCCAGCGGTACAGCCAGCCCTCTGGCGCACAGGCTCTCCGTGCTGCATCTGAACTGAATTTCCCGTCATCTCTCTCCTCACGCCCGGGGGGCCTCCACACGTATGTGAAGCACTGCACGCCGCCGAGGCCTGGTGGCACCAGAAGCAGGAATACGGGGGAGAGGGGAGGGGGGACTAAACTGGATGGAAAGCAGCCATGCTCGGTTCCCAGCGTGGCCGCAGGCGTGGAGGAAGACAGGCACGGGCAAGCAGCCTTCGAGGGGTCATTACACCGGAGCCTGCTCGCTGGTCTTGCCCTTGCTGGTGGGAAGGAACAGACAGGCTGCAGGTGGATTCTGACGGGGAAGGAGAAGAAAGAGGGGGGCTGTCCCACCCGAGCACGGGCCCGTCATCGGCCTTCCCATCGTCTTCCTGACTGTGCTGCCGAGCTCACCCCCTTACATCACCTAAAACCTGCCCCGTGCAGCCTGCCTGCCACTCGCAAGGCCACTTCCCTCCTGGCCGGCTGCAGCCACTCGCGTGGAGCCATCAGCGTGAGCCAAGACTCACCCTGCGACGATGTATTGAAGCCATAACAAACTGGGAGCTGGTGGTTGTCTCGCACAGCCACTGAAATGGTCAAGACAACCAGTGAGGGTGGCACAGAGCCCACAGCAGACCTGGGATTCCACACACGGTGACAGTCACACAGGACACACGCTGGATCAGAGGCAGCATCCTGCTGTGACAGAAGGTCAACACAGGAGGGTTGACATGTTGTTGTGAGCTGGCCCAGCAATGACATCACAGAGTTCAGCTTGCCCGAAGCCCAATCACCCCCAAAGCCGAGAAATGCCATCGCACAGCACAAGCCACAGGTGTCAGGTGCAAGACTACGCGCAGGAGCACGGAGACCCACAGCAAATGCGAACAGGGCTGGCGGTTCGCACAACCGGCCGGAGCTCCTGGGTCAGCACGGCCTGGTGACCGACCGCCAGCCGGAAGCACGTGGGGCACAAAGGAGGAAGGGTGTGACATGGAGGTTAAAGAAAAGGCTGGGCAATGTCCTGTGATCTCTCCTTCGCTCTCGGCCAGCACCCAGGGGACTCGAGGGGCCCCCTGACTGCAGTGCCTGTGTTAAATAGTGATGGACTAGATGTGGCTGAAAGCGTGGATGACACCACTCCAGGCCCTAAACCTGTCAGTCATGGAAAGTTAGTGTTACTGTGGGTTCAACTCCTCTGTTATCCCTAGGTCCTCCGACTTCAGACAATAACAAAAATATGAATCTGAAGAGTTAAGAATCCAAAGTTAGGACCAATAATTTTCTATATATATAAAGACCTAAGCAACCATTTGACCCTTTGGCTGGTAGCTATGACGTGCACTGACCACCAGGGAGCAGATGTTCCAACTGGTAGGTTAGCTTGCTGCTGGGGTCCGACCAATTGGGTCTGGGTGAGACGGGTCAGACACGCCCTAGAGCCCTCCCATGGCCCCTCCCCCACCTGGATTGTGCACCGGTGGGGTCGCTCGGCCTGGCCAGTGCCCTCTTGCAATCTGGGACCCCGCAGGGGATGTCCGCAGGCCAGACTGAAGGACCCTCCGGTGCATGAATCTGTGCACCGGGCCTCTAGTTAGATTATAATGGCATTCCTATAGACCTTTCCAGGGGTCATGTTAATAAAAAACAAAACAAAAAAGATTTCAAGACTTTTTTCCATTTGTACCCTTTGAAGTTGAACCTTCAAAATCATGGTCCAGCCATCAAAAACATCACTGTACCCATCAGGTCCTGCCCTTGGACCGAGCATCGTTTATACAGGGCTCCTCTACAAGCGCCTGGGTCCCCAGGGGGCGGGGACGTCCTCCATCTTATTCATCACTATATCTTGTTCTTGGTGCAAAAAGAAGCATCTTTCTCCCGACCAAACCCCACTGAAAAAACAAAACCAAAACAAAACAAACAAACTCTAGGTCAATTAGTTTCAGAAAAATCGCTAAGTATTCCCTCTGCTCCTCCAACTGCAAACGCCCCCTCACCACTCCCATGTATCGTCCAGCGAGCGTGTGAGCTCTTCACTGAGCTGCTACATAAACATACACTGTTTCCCTTCATCCAGACTTTATCCTTGACAACATTTGCATGAGGATTTTTGCTACATTATCACAGGAGGAACTGTCTGGGTTTCAATCTACACCCTCCCCTGTGCACATACATTCATGTCATAAGTCTACCCGCATATGTTCATACATAAGTATCCAGACACCTGGAGTCTGTGCTGAACGCATCGCTGTTCTCCATTTGTCTTATAAACACTGAGTCTGGGAGCAAAGACACATACCAGGAATTCTCAGATCCATTTTCCTCTCCTGTGTGGATTCCATGGTTCTGGGATTTTCACGATTCTGAATTACCAAAATTTATGAGATGCTTTTATTTTCTGGACTCTGTACCCAATATTAGGGGGCCTTAAGACCTTGTAGCCAAATACATGTTTACATTGCAGAAAAGAAGAGGTATTTATATATATGATTGTCAGCATATGCGTACAGCATTTCAATGTAAAAATGTGTAAGTTATCTCTCTGAAAAAAACACTCTTCTAATTTTTAACATGTTTTGCAAATGCCCAAATTAAAGGGGCCTTTTTAAAAATGGAAGTTTCCAACAGAGGCCATATTTTCCATAAGACTACCTATGTGGGTCAAGGAAATCCGTTGGCCCTCTTGGGACATGAACTCGGGTTTCACGGGGCAGTGTGAAGGCGGCGGGGCCCGTTCTTTGTGCTTGGCCATCCCTCTGCAATGCTATTCACAGACTATGACAATGATGGCTTACATCAAAAGCCACAGTGCTCATAATCCCCTTCTCCATGCCATCCCAAAGCAAAGCCAGTCTGAAACCAGGCCGTGTGCCAGCCAGCTGTGCAGAGGGAAAGCGGGGGGAGGGAACAGGGGCGGCTCTGAGCCCGGCTTTACAATGAATGCTGACTGGCACCAGGAGGCTACCGGGGGCCCCAGAGCCTTCTTAAGACCCTGGCCGGCTGCCAGGAGAGCTGTCAGGCCGGGAGTTACATGGCGCCCTGGGGGTAATAATGTTTTCTAGAACGCTCAAGCTAATAGTCCCACGATGGGCGAGCGCAGGGACCACAGGTATGCGCTCCCACCCTAGTCCGGAGCCCTCGTCCATCTCTGCAAGGTGCACCATCACGCCGCCGGCCTTCCTGGCGGTGGCGGGGACACAGTCCTTTGTTCCGCTGGGCCTCTCTGCCGAGGGTGTCCCGTGCAAGCCAAGTCTGCCTTCTACGCACTGGCACACTCGGAACTCTTTTATTTAAGGGAAGAATATGTTGTACATGTACTGGAGGCATGCTGGCACTGAGGGCACTTTTATATCTTCTTTAAAAGTCCAGAGTGGAGACCACACAAATGCATGTCAGCCACCCACGCCAGGCCCCTCACACCAGCCTCTCCCACAGCCACGATGGGACCCTCTGCTGACGGGTCTTTGCTCCCCCTCCGAGGGCCCAGGGGAGGGACGCCGTGCTTCTCGTTTCTCAAAATCCACCCTCAGCTCCTCACATTTCTCTCTCTCAGTTTCTCCCACGGGGTGGCCTTGCCATCGCATTCAATAGCAGATAGAAACGCGTGGCTCACCGTGCGCATTTCATGGATCCCAGAGAGAACGATGGAATAATGAGGCCATTCTTCCGAGCTTCCAGGTGAAGGAGAAGCGCTGGGCTGGGCCCCGGCTCAGGCTCCCCAGCCAGCGAGCCATGAAGGGGTGCCAGGCCCCTGGACCCCCATGTGGTCCCCGTGAGTCCACCTGCCCGCCCTGAGCTCAGTTCCCCTTGGAAGGTGGGGTAGCCATTTCTCCCTACGGCCATGACCTTTTCCAGGCCCCAAAACGCAGCAGCGATGAAACCGCACACAGGTCGCTGCCGCTCCGCGTGCGGAAACAGCCCAGCCTTCTCCTGCTAGCAGTTAAATTAGAGGATTCAATTAATAACAGCTGAGTATTCTGTCACGTTTAGGAAGATGTATGGGGAGACAAGCGAGTTGTGATGTAACTGACAGGAATGATAAAAGTGCTCCCGACAAGCCTGGCAGATCCTTGGCTCCCGCCGTCCGCCCACGTGTCTGAGCGTGGGCAGCGCAGGCCCGGGACCCAGCGCCGCTTCCTGGAGGACCCTCCGCCGGGAGCAGGCACATACGAGGCAGGACAGCAGGCTCACTGTCACAAGAAAGGCCGGGCAGGCGGGGGGGTGGGGGGCGGGCTGAACCCCTCACTGCCCAGTGCAGCCTGCCAGGATCGTCCCCAAGCCCACCCCATGCCAGGATGGTGCCTCCTGTTCGACACACCCCAGTCAGAACCCCCTCGGGGCCCCATCACAGGGGTGACTGCTCCCCCACTTTCTTCCCGCTCCAACCCAGACAGCCTGCACCCACATTCCTTTGGGAAAGTGCTCAGACCCAAATTGAAAAGGAAATGAGAGACCACAGTAAAATTGTTCACATACGGGAGTGGCAGTTTTAGTCCACCCCCCAGCCCAGACCCCGCCAGCGCCCCCAGGTAGCCAACGCACTGCCAGGACCAGCGGGTCCCGGCCAAGCACAGGCTGGGGCCCTGGGGCCGGGGGGCGGGGGCGGGGCTGGCAGAGCCTGGCAGAAAGCACGGTTACATCCCGAGGAGGTCCTGCCCTAAAACTACAACACCATCCCCCAGCCTGGGGAACTGATGCCCCAGAAACGGTGTAAAACCAGGAAGCGGAAGAGAGCCCGCCCAGCACCATCGCACCCTCGCGGGAACATCAGGGGGCCTGGGCCCCGCGGGGCAGCGCTGTCCACGCTCAGGGCCACGCTTTAGCTTTCTAAAAGAAGAACGTCCTGCCACGAGAGGGCAACACAGACCAAGGAACCCGGCAGTCAGGTGCCCGCCTTCGCAGACACCGCCGCCACACTGGTCCGGAGGCTTTAAGAATAGGGACTAAAAGTTGCCGTTTAACTTGCGGTCATTATTTTCAAAACTGAGTTCTATCACCTAAAATCTCCACCCCCCCGTGTGCACGCCCCTAAAATCATACATAATTGGAAGCAAGAGCCTCGCAGACAGCAGTGTGCGCTTTCTGACTCTCCCGGACTTCCGGCTGGAAGAGCGCGAGGCATGTTCCCAGCGGGGAGGGCGGGGCCGGCAGGTCGCAGGCCCACGCTGTTCTGGCCCCGAAAAGGCTGCAAAACACACACTCACTCACCTGTGCTGTTAGGAAATCAATTTCATCACCAGACCCTCCCACCATGTTCTGTTGAACCTCTGATGCCAATACACACACGTGTACACATGTGTACACACACACACACACACACACACACACATTTCCTCCCCAGGAGAGTTTATTGAATTGAAACTAGTCCCAAGGATCTGACAGACTTTTCTGGGTGCGGAAGACACTTATGTAAACGTGAGTGGGTGCACGGAGAGTCTCACCTCACTCACCCCAAGGACAGCTCCCCTCCCTGTGCCCGCCCAGATCAGAATCTCCGCTTCTGTTCTTCACGCCCACTTCACGGCCGCCACCCACCTCCTTCCAGGGCCACGCCTGGATCCAAAGCCCTCAGGATGATGAGATAAACACGCCGCTGACAACCGTGGGGCATCAGGCCCCACAACTCATTAGATTCCACCACTGCCAGGAGTTGGTGAGGTTTTGAATTTATATTTTAATTAATGTTTATAGAGCTTAATTCACAATTCCCCTCTCCTCTTCCACACTCAGCGCGCCCCTCGGCCGCGAGGCTCAGACGCTCTGCGATGGTATCGGGCTCACGGTGTTCGGCAGGGGCACCTGTGCCCTGGAGGCCACTGTCCTTAGAAACCACGGGGCGTGGCATCAGAGGAAGAAAATCACAGGCAGAGGTAGGTCTTAGAAGAGCTGATTATCTACCGGAAAGTCCAGAAAAAAGATCTGAAGGGAGTATGTGGACACATGAACTTGCTCATCTGGGGGAGCCATTTCAAATGCTTCTCTGGTCCTAAAGACGCCCCAAGCCCATGAGTCCCCAAGGCACAGACAGCCAGGACGGAGGAAGTGATTCTCAGGTGTCTGGGGCTTGCGAGCCTCTTCCACTCCTCGTTCTGGGACCCCAAGGAGCTTCTGCCTCTGTTGACTCACTACTCACTGTCAGAAATCCGAAACTAAGAAAGGGTTTATGCCTATTAATTCCCTCTACAACTAGCCCGTTACACATGAATGTAAACAGCATGTTTTTGTGAAGTACTAGAGGCCCAATGCACGAACTTGGTGCAAGGGCCTTGGCCCCGCCCCCACTTGCTGTGGCTTTGTCGAAAGGAAGGACATCCAGTCTAATTAGCATATTTATTGTTATAGATACTATTTTGATACAAAAAATGAGTAGGTTTGTTTTACTTTTTGCAAATCTTTTCAATGTCTGACAACAGGGTTAGATGGCAACGCCACAGCTCACAGCCTAGAAAACCACTCTGCTCGCAGGAAAGACGGCCACGAGAAAGAAAACAGCGCCCACATTACCATCGACACAGCTCCGTGGTCCCGGGCAGGGCTGGGGACCCCCACCACCCTCTGAGAGCCGTCACTCAGTGATCTCCCTGCTTCACGGACATCGCGCCACAGCCTGGAGTAGGGGGACCCCTCTTTGGCCCCCAGCCCTGGCAGTGCCTGGGCACCACTGGCAACTGGCACCGTGAAGACTGATCGGAACACAGGCTGCCATTCCCAAGCTGACGCTCCCTCTCACTGAACTTTCTTACCTCGCATACAAGAAACAGTGTGGTTTAAAGTGAAACGCCGTCCAGGGGAAGACAAAAAAGAACAATGAACCTTCCCCACGCCTCTGCATCGACTCTGAGACATGCTGGGTGGTGTGGCCGAGGACCTGTCGGCAAGCGCCTACATTTCCAGCTGGCCCAGATTTCAACTGTGCATATGATTTCTTTTGTGGGATTTTTTTTTTTTTAATGCTCTTGTTTGAGGATGTATTTTAGTTGCTAAGAAACAAGTTACTTATTGCAGATGCAGTAAGAGTAAAGATAAAGCAACTGTCAAAATAGCATGTTATTTTGACAGTAGCCATATCATAAGCATAATTGATACAGCTTATCTGTACATTTTTACCCTCACTAATGGGGTCTAAATACTGTATTCTCAGATATTTCACACGTACACAAAGACACACACACATGCATTTTCGTAAGAAAGGCCAACACACACTTAGCAATGAGCATCCAGGGACCACACACACACACACACCCCACCCAGCCCCAATATGAAAGCTCCTTTTAAACGAAACTCCAATATACTGGCTTTAGTGACCTGTTTATCTCTTCCATAAAAATACTTCACTTGAAGTATTTTTATGGAAGAGATTAAGTACCTTTTCTAAAAAGATAATATGTGGTTTCTTCTATACAGAAATGTTTTTTATTTCAGTCCTAACTTTTTAAATAAAGCAAAAATGGCTTGGGCATGTCTGTATTCATTCAAACTAACATTCTCAGATACTGATTCTTGATCTCTCAGATGGTGGTAACCACCACCAGACAGGGGAGACCTTCCACCGACCTGTTTGGTCCATGGTTCTCCTAATCTGGGCACTGGTGCTTTGATCAATGACACTCAAATCCTCCCAATCTTCCTGCCCTCCCACCCATCCATCCATCCACCTCGCCACCCACCAACCCATCTACCTATCCATCTACCCATCCACCCACCTACCCACCAACCCATCCATCCACCATCCACCATCCATCCATCCATCCATCCATCCATCCATCCATCTACCAACCCATCCACCCATCCACCCACACACCCACCTATCCATATATCCACCCATCCACCCACCAATCCACCCACTTACCCATCTATCCACCCACTTACCCATCTATCCACCCATCCACCCACCTACCCATCTCCAGACCCATCCAATCATCCCCTAGCTACTGTTCTTCTATGAAGTGTTGGGATAATCAAAGGGTCAAAGCCTTGCTAATCACAATAAGTTCATGTGAAGAATAAAATCTACCAAAAACATCCAGCAGCTCAAAGCACCGACCTGACTATATACCTCGTTCTACTTTTGCTCCACTGACAAGCAGTGTTTGGTAGAATTTGAAGAAGGAAAAACCACAAATAGATCATTATCTCCTGTGCCTGCCCAGGACTGACAACAGTAATAAATGCTACTCACCCTACTTTATCCTCTTTCTTGGGTAATGACCCTTAAACCTCTATCTAAGGAACAGACTATTAAGCAGTTGTTAAAAATAATTTTTTGAAAGTGATAGAGCAACATGAAAACCTATACTGTTTTAAGTTGTGAGTTTGATAAGCAAGATACTTGTGTATGTTCTAAGTTTAGCTATCTAATCTATCTATTTGTCTATCATGGCCATTGTATCTCCATCCCTATCTCTATACCTATACCTATACCTATACCTATACCTATACCTATACCTATACCTATACCTATACCTATACCTATACCTATCTTTCTGTCTCAATCTCTACCTACCCACCTTCCTACCAGTCTGCAAATGAATAAAAATAGGAGGGGGTACTAAAAAATGTGGGATAGATTATCAGTATTTCTCCCTTTGTTTTCTACACTTTCTGTGCTGCTTTAATATTGCCTTGACACGCATGAAGAGAACGAAGGGCATCTTAAAAGGTCCTAGTTGTGCTCAATTTCTCTGTTTGGTGGCTTAGGTCTCCCCATTCCCACTCCATCCACAGGGTGCGGTGTGGCTTTCATGACCCCGTTGGAGACTGCTGCCCCGGCTGACCCGCTCCTCATCCAGAGTGAAGGGCAGTGTCATGGACGTTGGCACCTGTGACCACAGTCCCCATTCTCTCAGTCAGGAGCGCCCCCTCCAGTGCCGCTGAACGGCAGGGTGCAGATATCTCCGCAGCGAGCTCTGAACGCGCGGGAGAAATCCCAGGAAGCCGGGGCTCCTGCGGAATGCGTGAGTCCCAGGGAGGACCTGCTGTTCCTGGAGTGTGACTGCACCTCAGGTGATCGGGAGCACCAGGGGCCGCTCCTCTAGTGACTGCTGGGCTGACCTTAGGCAACGAGCCAGGAGTCAGAACTGACGAGGAGCCTGCTACGCCCATCCGAACAGTCAGAGGGAGAGTCCTTATTTCCACTTAGTTATCTCTTGGCCCGTCCTCGGATGCACATGAGTGCTTCTCGCAGCCAGCAGGAGACAGCAGCAGGAGTCCGTGGAACCCCGCGGATGACTCTCCCTGCAGTCCCGGGAGACACACAGGTGCACACACAGAGGCATACTCGCACTCATGTACACATGTGCACACACATGCACAGAGAACACATTCATGCACACAGACACATGTATATACTAAATCTACACATAGACACACAGGGGCACAATGCACACATATACTGACACATGTCTGTACATATACACATACATGCAGATACACATGTACACACACATGCACACACCCTTTGTGTTGCACAATAACTATTTATGATGTGTTATGATCTCTCTGTATCTTGTATGTTGAATAAAGAATTTGGATTTGATGCTCTTAGCTTCAAACACTTTGCATTTCAAACCCTATTCATCCGTTGGTATTATTAACAGTTAATAATAACATCATTTTCCCTGTCTGAGGAGAACAGGACTCAGGCAGGTGGCGTTAGTGACTGGGTCACACAGGGACGTATGACGGCACGCAGGGGGTCCACTAGGCTTCTCTGAAGATCCCTGGAAGGTCTGACCCGGACGGGCTCCCACTCGGCTGACACAGTGAGACATGTCACAGCGGGAACAAACCGCCCGGGGCCGGTCCACTCTGCTTGTCACCAGTCACTACCGAATCGATATTGCTACTGTTACTGCTTCCTTCTTGGTGCTGTACATTTAAATGATGCAGCTTAACCGGATGGTCCAAAATCACATTACAAATGCTCTGCTGTGAGTTTAAAAGGCATGTGTCTCATCTGTAGTTCTGAGCGCCTCCGACATGCTCATTCCATAGCACTCGGCGCAGAAATGGTGTTATTAGCCCAATATCATGAGGGCAGGACGTGGGTAAAGACACACTGCTGTTCCTGAGATGAAAGGGCATTTGCAGAGGGCTCAGTCCTCAAAAGCACGCTGACCCCCCGCTGGGGCGACAGAGCGGGGCAGCATCCGAGACGGGATCCAGCCACCGTTTCCACTGTCGCTCCGCCTACGGCCCGCGCACTCCTGCCGTTCACTGTGAAGCTTCAGCTTCCTGCTGTGATATTTCTCCTTGGAGAGGCAATGCGGCCGAGGGGAAGAAATATGGATTTCAATATCAGCTCTGCCACTCGCGGACATGTGACCTTGAGCAACTTCCTTGACCTCTTGGAGTCCATTTCCCGATTTAAAGTGAGAATGCAAGTAGTAACTGCAGGTTGGGTGTGGAGGATGAAACCCGGCCGTGTAAGTCGGGATATTCCCTGGACTCGAGCCCAGCAGGTGACAGGCACTCAGCGCGGTGCAGGCCCTGCGCTCTCCGCCCGCACCCGACTTCTGGAATAGCGGACTTGCCCAAATACCTCAGCTCAGATCTGGGACCCCTGCAGCATTTCTGCTTATGCTGCCGAGTAAAGCCTCCTGAGGTTACCTATGTATCGCCTACCTCCTGGGCAACAGCTAACGAAGAGCAGAGGCCACGCCTGCAACCTCTGGCCAGCAGACCTGGCAGCACAAGGGCCAGAGATGCCATCGCTGGGCCCGTGACGGCCGTGCACACGAGAGGCTGCTCAGCAGCGGCTCGCGCACTGGACAGACACGAGATGTTGTGGTTGGACGTGCTCCAGCAGCAAGCACAGGGAATCTCGATGCAGACAGAGAGGTGAGGACCTTCGTGCACACAACCTGGGACCCCTCCCCGGTGGTATTCTGACTCTGAGGTGAGGTGAAGGGAAGGGATCAAGATGGACGAGTGTGTCGTGGTCCCAGCAGACACCCAGATGCCCAGTCTCCAGCCAATGTCCACTCTACCTTCCCTCCTTAGGAACGGAATCCTGTCCATTCAGAGAGCATGCCTGGGCGGGGGGAGTGGGGGTCGCATCTCAGCGCCTGACACCAGGAGAAGATGCACGCATACGGAGGGATGCACGGATGGACGGCGGGCAGATGGACGACATGCAGTTTCACAAAGGCTCCGTGAAGGGAAGTACCAGGATGAGACGTATGCCCTTCACCGTTTCCTCCTCTCCTTCCTGCTGGAGCAGCGATGCGATGCCTGCAGACCCAGCAGGGACATGGGACAGGAGGGGCATCGAGGCTGGAAGTTAGATGCAGGCCTCGGAGGCCCTGGTCGCCGGGGTGCTCCTGTCAGGGGTGTAGTTTGACACCACACACTGAGTGCTGCCAGCGACAGGTTCGTCCTAGGCGATCCAGGGTTCGTTTGTCTGACAGAACCCCGGATTGCTGTGGATCCATTTGGAGAACGCATGTGCAGGCGAGGCAGTCTCAGAGACAGCACCTAATGAAGTCGGAGGGCCCAGCACCTGTGTTTTTGCCAAAGTGCAGCTGGACCTACATCATCCCCAACAGGAGCCGGGGGAGAAAAGGAGCTCAGTACCAACCAGCACAGTGGATGGCAAGGCTAGGAGTGGGGGTCCAAGGGTCCTAGGATGCCTGAGAGAGAGAGAGAGAGAGGAAAGAGGGGAGAGAGAGAGGAGGGAGAGGAGAGGAGAAAGAGAGGTGGGGGAGAGAGAGGAGGGAGAGAGAGAGGAGGGAGAGAGAGAAAGAGAGAGAGAGGAGAGAGGAGGAAGAGGAGGGAGAGGAGAGGAGAAAGAGAGGGGGGGGGGAGAGAGGAGAGAGGGGAGAGAAAAAGAGAGAGAGACAGAGAAGAGAGAGAGAGAAAAGGAGCCATTCAGCACTTGAGGGTCAACCAGGATCTGACCTCAGTGAGGAGGGAATGAACGAATGCGATCACTAGAACCCTTACCAATTCTGTTACCGTGGCGATAGGTATTACCATCACGGCCATCCAATCATGTCCACCGACTGCACGTTCGTGTGGAGGGGCTATCACAGCTAAAGTGCGGCCGGCACCGTGAGGCGAGCGTGGTGGCTGTCTCTGTCCGTCCTGCTCTTGCCCGGAACCTTCTCCTCTGGCTGACACTGCTGTTTGCAGGGACGCACCCCGCAGCGGCACAGTCACCTGATGGGAGTCGGGGCCGGGGCCACTCTTGTCTAGGAACCAGGACGCCAGGCGTGTGGTCGGCTCTGCTGCGAAGCTGTTTGTTCCTATGGCACATCCATCACTGTCGGGGCTCCGGGCACCTTGGGAAGCCTGCCCCAGCGTTCCCCGCAGCCAGCGGGCCTGCCGCCTCCCGTTGTATGGATCGCCACATGGACACCCCCCTTGGTCCAGGGGGTCTCCATGGGCTCTGCTCTGGGGCCAGGGCAGCCCTCTGATTCCATGTTGTAAGTCAGAGGTCAAACAAGTTGTTAAAAACAAACTGTTTCTATAGCGGTTTCCTGAAACAGACGCATGAGATGGAGGCAGACACTGGCCGCCATGCACCACTCTCCCACTCACTCATTCACTTGGTGTAAAGGAGCCCACTGCTGCCTGGGCACCAGGGTGGGGTGCTCAGTGTCCAATGCATGCGGGTCCCCAGACCCTACAAGCGCCTGCCTTGAAGGCGCTGAAGACTCTTCCCTGGGCTCAGAGCCAACACCGCTCCTGCCGCTCGCTTCGCCTGCAGCTGCCCAGCAGGAGGACACCCGCCCCAGGCCTGGCCCAGCGGGAGGACACCCGCCCCAGGCCTGGCCCAGCGGGAGGACACCCGCCCCAGGCCCGCAAGACCCTCTCAGAGGGTGTGTCTCATTGGCTCTCGGAGAAAATGACCACTCTGGCTCTCCTTTCTGCTCACAAGTTTGTTTTTCTCCAGGCAGGATACTGTTTCAGCTAGAGGCTAACGGATGTTCTATTTAAAAGAATTAAACCACTGGCTGTTGGCTCTGGGTTTACAAGTCCCTCTTGCAATTTCTTTGTTAACGGAGGTAATTTTCACCTCCTACTTTATTGTAGCTTTGGTGGTTTATAAGTCAAGTGCACATGTGCACACACACAAGCACACACATGCACGGACACCCACACACCTATACGATACATGCATGAACACACACGAATACACATAGACACAGATGCGTGCACACGCGCACACACACACACGTGCTGACTCCAGCCTCACCCCGCTGCCTTCATCCAGAGATCACAGCGACGCCGATGGCCAGGGGTGTGCTGAGACCCCCATTGCAGAGCAGTGCAGCGCAAAGGGAAGAAAAGGGAGCCTGGCTTCCATCCACCCGCACAGCCAGCGGGGACGCCGGCCACGCCTGCAGTTACCGCCTGTGCAGCTACTACTTTCAAAGCACAGGAGCCAGAGATGGGCGGCCCATGGGCATCCTTCCTCTCTCCGGGTCTGAAACACAGTTACTTCCAGGACCCTTCCGGCTGCTTGGTAACAGCAGCCGCAGTTTATAACGTGAGACACCCCCAGCAGGCTTCAGCACAGCAGGGCTGCGTCTGGGCCCAGGAATCTGGGTCACTAAGATTGGTTCCGGAGGTCCTGCTGGCCCAGCAGGCGCAGCACTATCTCCCCGTGGCCCATGGGGGCTGGCCATGAGCGCCAAGAGCCACAAAGTCCACTTGGCCACCTTCTCTGCTTATTCTCAGAAGCTGTGCCGCTCAGTCTAAACCTCAGGGAGGACGGGCAAGCCACTGATCCTGCCCAGCAAAGGAGAAGGGGAGAAGCAGCCGCTGCTCATGCAAATAGGGGCGCGTGAGATTTGCACGTGTATATCTGCTTTGGCTGCCATAGCTAACAATGCTCCGGTCTGACGGTGTCCAATCTTTATCCTGCACCTAGCCACAGCACGTGTATCAATCCCACAGGCAGGCCTCCTTGCCTCTCCTTCTTCCCACAGAAGTCTGAAACCTGCACCACAAAGCACTATTATTATGTGCTGAGGAGAGTTGGTTACGTGTCTGTATCTACATTAACTGAGTTCCATGAAAGCAGTGATGTCGCATGCATGCCTGGCACGTACACACACACACTCAATATTTCATGAATTCATTCACGAATCCATCTTTGTATCCCAAACACCTCCCACAGGCGCCTGCACACACGGGGCGCTCAGCACACACACTAACCCCATGTTACCAAGCAGGGTGGGTCCCGGGTTCATCTCCCACCCAGGAGCCCTCCCCGACAAGGTCGCCTATTGGAGGCACAGCTGGCTCCTTGGGGGGTGAAGTTCATGGCCACTAGGCTGTGAGTTTCCTGAAAACAGAATGGAGTCTGTTCACATTTTTCATCCTTCCCATCGATGATTTAAAACAAATTCTCCTCATCACATGATTCAGCACATAGAAAGCACATGGCAGGAAGGAATGGCCCGAGATATTCCGTTGCCATGGTCACAGATCACAGTAAAGAAAACTGTGAACCACAGAAACAGGGTCGCGACTAAGATGCTCACGCTTGTGCCAACTGGCCACAGCATTTCGTCACCACCACGCTGTCCACCGTGTCCCCGTCCCATTCTTCCCTCACCCCTCTGGGTCCTGGCCCCACCCGTACAGCGGACACTCTGCTCTCCAGGTGCAAAATCCTCAGAACAGCACGGAGCATGCCTGCTCTGAGCCTCGGAGGCGACTGGCTGCAGGTCTTTCACAAGGAGGCAGAGATTTCTGTAGTTTTTTATTTTTTAATTAAATATTTTTATTGATTTCAGAGAGGAAGGGAAAGGGAGAGAGAGAAACCTCAATGATGAGAAAGAATCATTGATCAGCTGCCTCCTGCACACCCTGCACTGGGGATTGAGCTGCAACCCAGGCATGTGCCCTGACCAGGAATCTAACCATGACCTCCTGAATCATAGGTCAAACGCTCAACCACTAAGCCATGCCGGCGGACTATTTTTTATTTTTGTTTTTTCTTTTTCTTTGCTATCAGTCTTTAGTATTTGTCTCTCCAAAAACATGGTCCTTAGAATTAAAATATAAAATGTTAACCAAGTATTTCAATATAATCTAATTTCATCTCTGAGATCTTAGATAAAAGAATGCTAATGTGTGAGGACACACATGCCACACACACAAACACGTATACACAGAGACACTCATGTACACACATGCACACAGACATGCACATAAATGTATGCATACACACAGGCATGCATACACACTCAGACACATACACACAGAGACATGCACACAGAGAAACATACATAGATACATGCACACACAGACACATGAAAACATTCAGACATGTGCAGACATGCATGCACACACAGAGACACACAAACACATATGCACAGATACAGGCAGACACACATGTATGCAGACACATGCACACAGAGACTCACACAAATGCATGCAAAGACATACATGTACATATGCACACAGAGACACACTCGCACACAGGGACACTCACAGGCACAGATACATGCACATGCACACAGACATGCACACACAGACACACACGCGCACACACAGACATGCACAGCCCCTTCATAAATGCTGTAGCAGGAACTGCGTCTAATCCCGGAAAAAGAGATGCCGCTGTGCTGCTTAAATGAAAAGAAGGAAAAAGGCAAGAGGGGGAAGTATAATCATCTAAACTTTAAAGACAGCAATTTAAGCAAATTGCCATCTCTGCTTTTAGAAAGGAACAGGGAAGAAAAGGCTCATTTCTTCCGAAGTAAAATTGAGAAGGTCAGTGGCTGTGACAATCCTCTCAATAACCCTAACAAAGACTGCGGGGCGGGGCGGGGCGGGGCGGGGCGGGGAGCTGCTCAGTAGCAGATCTTCACTGAGTCTCGGAATAAATGTGTTCCCACATGCGGGGGAGTGAGCCCAGCTTTGTGCAGATTGGCCTGCGAGGCAACATGCCAGCAGCCGAGGTGACGAATAAAACCATCAACCGAATACTTTTGAGCTTTGCTGCACAGGCATTTACTCAGAGGCAGGGGGTGGCTATGAAGCCCATGAAAGGCACATGAGCAGGCGAGGTGGTTTCCTAACACACACGGAGATGGAGCACACGTGTCAGAGACGGAGCACGCGTGTGAGCGTCCAGGACGGATTCCTCCAGGGGACACTACCTGTGCTTTCAGACATTCTATCTTAGACGACAGAGTGGTAGGGTGTTTCCTGAACTATAGCTTCTGGGGACCATGTTCACCATGTGAGTATTTATTGGGTGCCGTCGGTATGCGCGACAGTAGTACATTGCATGGTGACCATCAAGAGGACGTGCACCCACATGGGTGTCACTAAACAGACCAACATCACACCCACTTGGAACAATTGCACGCTTACAAGAACACGCCCCCTCTGGAGGGCACCACCGTCTAATCTGCATAAATAATAGTGGGGAGAATGAGAACTTGGGGAGTTCAGGGTGGAATTATTTAGGGGGAGTTTACCAGAGAGCTGGAGAAACTGAGTCTAACACATCAGGTAGAGAACCGTGTTCTCTCTCCTTAGGCGCCTGCACAGTTCCGCTCAGCAACTAACCGCAAGGCCTGCAGTTCAGGCAGGGTGTGTTCAGCCGTAAACAAGGAGGAACCTGACCCACCAGTCCGCACTGGGTGTGAAGACAGCTTTGTAAAGCAGAAGGCACCTGTATCAACTGGCCATGCCTATTTCCGTCACTGTAGGCAATATCTGATCTTTTCTTTGTGGAAAGGATGGTTTGATCTCACTCAAGAAGAACTGGAGGTATAACCACCTTGTAAAACAATTTAATGTGTGGGTTTTTTTTTTAACGAATTAAATATATAATTACCCCAGGTCTTGGGAATATATGTCCTAGATGTTCACATAACAGAAGTGAAAATATGTCACACGAAGATTTAGACTCAAATGTCCACCTACTCATTATTCATAAGACCGTCAAGCTGGAAATAAGCCGTGTCCCCCAGAGGGTGATCATAAACGAAACCGTGGCGTGGCCCACAATGGAGTCCTACTTGGCAACGAAAAGAAACAATCCCAGAGCCAAGTACCGAGGCAGATGATGTTAAATGTTGTTCTGGGCCTTAGGAGTGAGAAGCCTGCCGCCGAAGACAGTGCTCCCTGCCGCCGAAGACAGTGCTCCCTGCCGCGAAGACAGTGCTCCCTGCCGCAGAGACAGTGCTCCCTGCCGCCGAAGGTAGTGCTCCCTGCCGCCGAAGGCAGTGCTCCCTGCCGCCGAAGGCAGTGCTCCCTGCCGCCGAAGACAGTGCTCCCTGCCGCCGAAGGCAGTGCTCCCTGCCGCAGAAGACAGTGCTCCCTGTCACTTCACCCACAGGGATTCTGGGAGAGCGAACTGATCTGCAATGGCAGCAGGCAGAACGGTCCCCAGGACAGCAACGTGCTGGGTGTGGCTGCGAGGGGTGCTGGGAACTTCTGGGGTGATAGAAATGTCTTGATCAGGATGGTGGTTTGGGGAGACACATGTATTTGTCACAGCTCATGGAACTAAATGCAAAAGTAGGTGTGTTTATTTATATAAATTATACCTTGCGTGCTTTAAAAATAACTAAAAAAGAAACAAGAGATCTCAGTAACAACTCTGGTTTCTTTCCCTAACCTCATCCCAATTTACTTCTTGACGGGCGGACGCAGTCCACCTCTCAGCACCACTAATGCCGCAGGTGACGGTGCCCAGGAGCTGCTCCCAGGTGCTGGGCAGGCACAGCGGGCGGTCCCAGGGTGGAGGGGCCCAGGCGGCAGCCGTCGGGCACCTGGGGCACCTGGGGGAGCCACCTGGACACCCCTCTCCTCCCATCTCCCTGAGGCTGTGAAGCACCACCGCCCCTTTCAGCTCACAACCCGAAACCCACAGGGGGGGCTTATGAACCGGAACCCAGGCCACCGCTGAGACCCGGTGCGCTGCTGCGTGCTCCGCTCGCTTCCGCCACGGTGAGCTCCGGGGCAGTCACGCGGGCGAGCAGGACCCTGAGGACCTGGATGCAGTGTTCTTCCTCATCGGCTCCTCCGGCTCCCCTCCCTCGCGGTGTTCAGGCGCAGTCTTTTTTCTTTTCTCTTTCTTCCCATCCTGCTTTGGCTATGTGTTTTCTGTCTGCCTCCTCCATCTGCCCATCGTCTCAGCCTCATATTTGGTTGACAATCTTTTTCTGACTTGAGCGCATTTCCTGGCTTGTGCCTTTGTTAAAATCTATGTATTTTCTGGAGGACAATGCGTCTGTCATTGTTCCTCATGTGGCTTTTCCCCTTTTCTTTCCCCGGGAGCAGGGGATGGATTTTCCTCAAAGACGGGAGATGAAAGGGGAGTCAGGCTGAGACGGCAGAGCGTGCAATGAGAGAGGAAGGTGTCAATTAAAAGAATGAACCCTGCCGCATCGCCCGCCTGACAGGTGGGGCGAGTGGAGCTGACAGCCGTCGCACTCGCTGGCCCTGCTGGAACCCCGTGCCTGTGGTCCCCTGAGCTCAAAGCCGTGGCTCTGGGACCGGCGGCCACACTCCCACACTTGACTTGGTGTCCCGCTGCCCTGCAGCCATTCTAATACTGGTAATTATGATGATCTGAGGCTTAGCAGGGCCAGGGCGGCCTGAGGCTGACTAATGAAGAGTTGGGGTGGGAGGGCAGCAGGAAGGGGTTGCATAGACGCTTCCAGACCTTAGCCCAGCGCCACCAGGGCGGCCGTACGCCCCAGCCCAACGTTTGTCCCGAAACGCGCTTCTGCTGGGGAAGGAGGGTACCTCCACCACAGAGAGGCCACCTAACTCGGTGCAGCTGCTCTCCTGGCGGGGCTCGGACCAGCCCTCTGCCCTGCCGGCCCCTCCCACCGCCTCACCAGAGATACTCCTCAGAGGTGAGGCCAGAATCCAATTAGGACTGATCTGCATCTTCCCTGACTCCAATGACTCCTCTGCTGCAGGTGGGAAGGAGGCCCGGAATGCCGAGAACCTGTCCTCACCGCAGAGGTCACGGCATGTGGTCCTGGCGCAGATGGAATGGCCTTAGGGGGGCCTTGATGGGTCTCTCCAGTGACCGGCGTCACCCCACCTTACTCTGCCCTTATTAAAGCCATCCGTTCTGAAGGCTAAATGAACGTTTCATCTCCAAGTCTGGAAACAACAGCAGGCGGCAGGGACGGGCCAAACAATGCCGGCTCCACGCTGCTCGGCCCTCCCTTCCTCACGCCCACGTCCTCTGCAGCTCAGCCCCCACAGCCCACTGAGGCCCAGCACATCCAGGGTTCTGCCGAAGCACGCATGCAGCACGCGTGTAGCATAGACATCTACCACACTCACACCAATTCCTGAGGTGCAACAATATGCACATTCTCCATATTAAAACATCAATCATTTATTCTCACTGTATCCAGGTCATGCATGTCTATGCGTGTTTATTTTTGTCCTCTCTATGCATGTGGTAAGTTCTTATGCTGCCTAATGTCAAATGGAAGCTTATATCGAAACACTTAAAGTTACAAAACGATACGTATTATTTTAAGTGATGGTGGTGTTGCAAACACAGAATCCATGTATGTTGTTGTAACAGATGAGCTCAAGCTATGGTGTACATGTAGCTTATGCAACATAGTGTAAATGATTGCACGACACATACAAACACATTGAGCGTCTGCATCATGCTGTAACAAGATGCGTATTGCTGATCTCATAGCGTTGATGGATGTAGAAGCATGTGGAATGGCCTAGGTCTCCTGTTCACCCCAAATCTGCAGCACTTGCCTCGCAGCCTGGAAACAATGTCGTGATGTCACCTGCTCACTCCCCCTCCTGCAGGGAGTCCTGGAGTAGCTGGCTTCACTCGCAGGAAGGTGGTCCATGGAGACTCTCTTCTGGGTCATGGCACCCACATCCCAAGGCCATCTTCCCCTCCCTTGCCTGGACGGCTCTCTGGGCACTTAAGCAAATACCACCCTCGAGGGGAAAATGTTCCCGTGTCAAACTGTACGTGTCACTCCTGGAAACGGTCTAGTGTCCCTTTATCACACCATTTCATCACCGCAGATCATTCACTTGACACCACCCTGTCCTCTGGGTCTAGCACTGCGCGTGGCATACGACAGGCATGCCTGTGTGCAGGAGGCCTGGCGTGTCTGCATTGTACGTAAAGTCCACACCCAGAGACCACACGCATCTGAATGTCCGTGAAAATCCGTCTGCACAACGCTGAGAAGAGCAGGAGCACTCCATGAAGCCACGCGTGAGAGCGGCAACACGCAGTACGCAACACACGGAAGGCCAAAGCCCTTTGCGCAGTAACCAGAGAAAACTTAGGAGAGTATTTCTGTGGACACAGCCACAAAAGATATTTAAAAATTTTGGTTTAATTGTATGCCATTCCCTTTAAGTAATTGCTAAGTTTAGTATAAGATTTAAAGACATTTAATGAAAGTTAAAATCTCACTTATAATTGGCTCAACTATTAAACAGTTTAATACTTTTATTTTTTAATGTATTGAAAAGTTTAATTGGATAGAGTAAAATGTTAATTTGTTTCTTTAGCACCAAATTATGTTCCCTTTACACGGCAGCAGCATCCTCGCCCAGCGACAGCGAGCGACCTGAGCGCAGGAGGCCGGAGGCTGTCCTTACAACAGGTGCTGCGCCAGTGGGGACACGCCCAGCGCCCCGGGCGCTGCTGCACCGCCATGCAGCCTTTGGAATGTCACAGTCAAGAAAGACCCTCTCTGGGCCCCACTTTGAAACAATCTAGTCCTAGGGTTTTCTTAAAAGATGAGCGGGATCCTGGTGGCCCTCAGACACACGACCCAGGGCCTGGGGCCAGAGCCGCGCCCATGTGCTCGGCAGCCTGGGGAAGAGGGCGACGACGCGGGCATCACAGCTCCCTGAGACTGACAGGTCACCCAACAAGCGAGTAGAATGAGCTCCATCCGCCCGTCAGGGGTCAGGGCTGTGCAACACCGGCCCCGGGGGCCTGATGGAGAAAGGGAAGCTGGAGGGGGGGGTGGGCCAGAGCCCCCAGCGCAGGTCCCAGCAGGAGCGGAGGAGCTCAGGGAGGAAGGTCAACACAACGAAGAAACAAGTCCCATGAGACGAGGACAGGGAGTCCTCACTGCGTCAGCGGCTGTGGCCTGGGTGACACGCCCTGGGCGTCTTGGACAAGTTGAGGGACAAGGGGAGGACCAGGAGCGTGCACAGCAGGAGAGGGCTGGCACCAGGCAGGGCTGTGGACTGACGGAGATGCGAGGTCCATGGCTGCAGGGGCCACACCGGGGAGAGCGCGGCGGCGGGGAGAGCGCGGCGGCGGAGAGACAGCGGCCAGACTCTCAGGGCATCTCGCTGAGAAAGCAGGCAAGGACGTTGGGAGGGACACAGGCGGAGCCATGAGGGGACTCAGAGGGACCTCAATATCCAGGGGAAGGCAGGTCACTGCGGCGGGGCTGCCAGGACGTGCGGCTCCATGCTCCACTTTTTAAGTCAGGAGGGGAACCTGGCTTCGCTCTAACAAGCGAAAGTATGAACTGGCCGGGCCGAGGGCCAGGGGCAGGGGCCCTACCCCTCGGATCTGTGGGATTCAGAATATGCAGTGCTTAGCCAGCCCTTGCCTGTTCCTGACTCCAAGGACAAGACCGCGTTGTCAGGGAAGGTGGTACCTGGATGGAGCGGCAGGCCTGCCCTGGCCTCCGCCTCCTGCTTTATCTCTGCTCCAATTACCTGTGATGGACATCTCCACGCTCAGCGCCAAGATGGGATGCTGGCCTCTCACTAGCTCACAACACCAACCGTGTAATCACAGAAAAAGCAGCGCCGTGCCGGGCTCCCGCAGGCCTGGCAGGCTGTGCAGGCCCTGTCCCCGGCACGGTCCCTGTCCTGCCCGTGGACGCCCTGTGAGGGCCCGAGCGCTGACCCCTCCTGCGCCTTCAGCCCTCCCATCCCGCGGGCGATGCTGGAGGTCGCGGGGTTTGTGAAGGTCTGTGGCCGCTGGGCCTGCCACACGCAGACCGCAGGGCTCACGCAGGCCACCGAGCCGCTCACTTCTGTGGCAGACTTCATAAGGCTCCGCTCTTTGACTGGCGTTGAGTTTATGTGAAAGTAATTAACAGTAATTAATCCTTAATTACAGTAATTAGCCAAGTCGCAGTAAATTAAACCACATCTGGAGCAGATGAGGGCTTCCGAACGGGAGGCACGGAGAGGCGACAATCAGAGACACTGAATCCACCGACAGCCCTGATTAAGCCTACCTGTTGGCCTCATCTGCATGTGGCTTTTATTTGCCTTCCCGTAACCCTTTCCACGCGGCCACGGAGAGCCCGGTGCATAGCCATGGCTTTTGTTTGCCTTCCCGTAGCCCTTCCCACGTGGCCACGGAGCGCCTGGTGCGCAGCCACACCGCCATTGCAGCGCAGGTCGCCCGGCTCTATTTATATGCCCCCTCCCTCCTCACCAACAAAATATAAATAATATAAATAGCAGAGCCTCATCAAGTGACAGGCTGAAATCAGAGAAGCCGAGCGGGGTGTTTTTTGGCTGATGAAAAGGAAAGATGATAGGAGCCATTACCATGTCTGAGGGGGAGGCAGAGGGTGGAAAAGGCAGACACTTGACAGCACAGGTCAGGGGGGGCCAAGTCCCTGTGGAGCCTCCGGGAGCATGGCCCCCGGGTCACAGACTCAGGCACGCGCGTGCACACACTCACGTGCACATGCACGTGCATGCACATGCACACACACATGTGCATGCACACACGCGCACGCGCACACACATGCACATGCACGCACGCACACAGAATAAATGCATTGGCAGAATAACATGAGTCCGACACCTTTCTGACCTCACCTAGGTGAGTGCTACCCACCCCAGCATCACGTTTCTGCTCATTGAAACAAGGGCAAACACTCAAAATCCTTCACAGGAGAGAAAATATGGCAAAATGTGCAATAAATGGTTCTCCTGGCTGCTTCGTCCACAGCAGGGCCAGAGCCAGCACTGGTGGAGTTTCCTGGCCTGCACCTCCGCGGCAGCTCTGGC
This sequence comes from Plecotus auritus, assembly GCF_963455305.1. Lineage (NCBI taxonomy): Eukaryota > Metazoa > Chordata > Mammalia > Chiroptera > Vespertilionidae > Plecotus > Plecotus auritus. The sequence goes on along the minus strand of NC_137778.1, from coordinate 2,237,165 downwards.
TCACACACACCATGCGGAGCAGCAGGCCTGGGTGGCGAATCTGGAGCTGAAATGCCAGGCCGGTCGGATCCATATTGAGCTGCGGAGGCTAAAGCAAGGGGAGGCATACAGGCCTTTGATTCAGCAAAATACTTGGGGGACAGAAGAAGGCTTGGGGAGAAGGTGAGAGCACAGAATCGTCTCCCCCATTATGACACCTAACTCGCCCTAAGACTGAGGCTGAGATGGTGACACCATTTCATCATCACCATACGTGGAGCCACCTAGCCCACACTTCCCACTCGATGCAGCCAGCGCTGCGGAGGTCAGGATCCACGCGCCCGGCACTGGGGACACAGCTGGCCTCGCCAGGTCACAGCCACGGAGGGCACCAGCTTTTGGTAACTGATCTGGCTGGGGGATGGTCTGTGCCATTCCACCTGCACCGCTTTCCTCACAACGCCATCAGCACCGACGGGCAGCCAGGGCCATGTCCTGAGCAGCAGTGCCACAGACGCCATGCTCTTGCCGGCTGGCCAGCTCCTCCAGCAGCCATGCTGCCTCCAGCACCCTCACTTTTACGGAGGCCTGTAGATGTCCCAAAGGCCTCCCTAGTATCCCAGGAAAACCAGCAGCTCTGCAGCTCACCAGATGTAGGAGATGAGGCCAGGGGAGAAGCTAAGCAGTTTCTAAATGTGCTCAGTGGGGTACACTAATGCACCTACATCATCAACTTACTGGGAGGATTAAATGAGGTCATGATGCTGAGGCACCGGAAATATTCAGTTTGTTAATTATTATTATTACTAGAGGCCAATGCACGAAGATTCGTGCAAGAATGGGCCTTCCTCCCCATGGCTGCCGCCTTTCCGCCTTTGCTCTGGCCCGGAGCCACCTTTCCATCTTCCCACACTGCCCAGAGGCCACTCAGTGCCTATGTATGCAAATTAACCTATCTTTCTTGGGTTAATTTGCATACTCACTCCTGATTGGCTGGTGGGCGTCGTGGCTGCTGGAGGAGCCGGGCAGCCAGCAAGAGCATGGTCAATTTGCATCTTTCTCTTTATTAGTGTAGATTATTATTTTTATTATCTGTCCTTTGCTTATGCACGTAACTGACAAACAGCACATGTGCTGGTTAAAGCATGGGCTGGAGAGCCAGAGTGCCCGCCTACATTAACTAAATACGCCACTTATGAGCTGTGTGACCTTGGGTAAATTAGTTAACCTCTCTGGGCCTCATGTTCCTTCACTGCAAAAGAGGGGTAATACTTGTACCTATTTTATCTGCTTCTTTGAAATAAATTGCCTAAAAAATGCTGAGTGTAGTGCCAGGCATATGTAAGTGCTATATAAATGCTGCCTACTATATATTAAAAACAATATGTATGATATATAAAGGTATATTACATTATTCTTTTGGCAATACCTTTGAAATCTTTATATCCATGTAAAAAGCATTTGTATTACCGTTCAAGTCCCTAGAAAGCAAGCCCAACCTACCTACCTTCAGAGATGGATTCTTAATGAATTCCTTTTGATGATAAAGATGAGGAAAAAGAGGGGAAAATGAAGGCGAACGTAGAAGCATGTGCATAGATGGCAGAAGAAACTTCAGTAGGTCAAACCTCACCACTTCACCACAAGCCGATGCTATCAATAGGACATCATTTAGGGAACATTCACTTTTTATCCACGAAGGCTGTGCGATGATGGGAAGGAGGCTGTCCAAGATTTATCCGAGATCTATTCCTCCTTGCTGCCAGCCCGCAGACACATGCTTTATTCCCGCTGTCTTACCTCTGCGGTCAGCTCCCAACCTCTGCCGCCCTTACCCAGGTGCCTAGGAAACGCACGGAGAGAAGCAGCCATTGGTAGTCACGCAGGAACAGTGACTACAAAGGAGCCGAGGCGCCTCCCACCGGCGACGCCACAGTTATCTGTGGTTTCCTGGAGGTTTGCGCGCTGACCCACGCGGCGTGTTGGTGGGATTTCTCCCGGTGGCTTTTGTACTTCTCAGCCGTGCAGAGCCGGCTCCACGCGGGACAGAGGCCTTTCACCCTGACGTGCGCGGCTGCGGGAGGGAGACATCGGGAGGAGACACAGTGCCCCTGAGGGTGCAGCTCAGCGCCTCCGGTTGGTGGTGAGAAGTGAAAATGCAGAGGCCTGAGCAACACTCATGCATTTGGGGGAAAGAGACAGGTCTTCCCATCGAGTGGGGCGTGTTCAGTGACACGCACACCCACGTCCTCCTCGTTCCTCTGACCTCACCGCTCAGGCCGCCTCGGACTCCAGGGAGGGCATTGTCCGAAGAACGGGCGGTGCTGCCTGGAGACATGCTCTCATGACAGTCAATGGTTTCTGAAAATTGCCAATTACAGCTCTGCCTTTGGCTTCTTTGTGGAAAACAAGTGAATGATTGGTTTGCAGAAGGAATAGACCCGCATTCACGCAGGCCGTCTCCCTCCTGGGCTCACCCATCTGAACCAGAGCCGCGCCGCTCCTCACCAGAAGGGCCAGCACGAGGGATGCCACTCTGTCCTGCACCCGCAGCAGAGGAGGGAGGCCCAGCGCTGAGAGCCCCGCCCACAGGAACACCGCGGGGTCCGGCGGTGCAGGGGCAGGCACCCCTCAGCCCAGGGGCAGACCAGTTGGCAAACGCCCCTCCAGGCTGGGGGAGGAGTGCCCACTGCTCACTCGGAAGCTGCGGCAAAGACCCCACAGAGGAAAAGCCCGGCCCGGGCGCCTGCACCCCGGGCTGGCAGCGACACGGGCAGCGCTCACAGCGCGTGGCCCAAGGACGGCGGCTGCGCATCACCTCTGGGGCGGGGAGGAGACTGCTCACTCCTGTTCCAGATCAACTCGATTCCCCTAACCACTGCGGGGGTGGGCAGCTTCTCAGCCAGCTGGACACCTCAGCAGTGAAACCAGCGCCTTTGTGGGAGCGGACGGGCGGCGGCCACCTCCCTGGAGAAAGACCAGCCGTGCAGAGCCGCCCGCGAAGGGCATTTGCCTATTTGTTTCTGGAACTCTGAAGCTCTGACAAAGGTGCTGACCACATGCCGTGAGGGAAGTGGACTCCTTGAGTCATAATCAAGTGTGGCTCCGCCCACACGCGAGGGGGCGTCCCCAGGCAGGATCCCCCATCTCCCAGGATCTTGCCACCCGGACCCCCACAATTGCCGCCGTTTCCCACAATCAGGACAGGCAGTCAGGGCGCAGCTTAAACAAGGACATAAGCTCAGCAAGCAACTGCTGGGCGTCGCACACGCTCCTTATGCGCAGCCCGGGCGTGTCCTCACTCACATGGGAGCTGAAGGGCCAGACCCCGCCCTCCGGGGACCTGCCTCCTGACCCCGCACGTGGGGTGAGCCTCAGCGAACGGGAAACTGCATCCTGCACGGCTGGAGTCTGACCAGGGGAAGGGACCAGACCCGCAGCCGGAGGGAACCCCACGGCGGAGGCGCAGAGCGGCCCTGGGGAAGCGGGGAGCAGGGCGGCTGCGTGCCCCACTCAGAAGAGTCTGGGTCCGGCCTCCTGTCCTGTCCGGTCTCTCTACACTGAGCCCATGGAGGGGCCGTGCAAGCAACCATGGAGAATAACTAAGACCCTCTCACTCGGGCAGCCACTACTGTCAACTGAACACGAGAGGAAAATTCCAGAAGCTCTCGGGTGGTTATATTTCACTTCCAAATCCTGGGGTTGCCGAGGAGTCCGGCCACCCACTGAGAAGAGACGGAGCAAACCCCACCATGGGCGGTCCCCAGGCGACCTGCCGAGTCCCTGCCGCTGCGTCTTGGCTTTCCTGCCACATCATGGCGGATCGCCCTTCGCAGGAAGGGCCTGCCTTCGCCTTCGTGTGCGCTATGCACAGAGAGGGGAAGCAGACATACTACAGGGCCATGTCTTTCCCCGAAACGCGTCCGTCACGAGGTGGGCATCTGACTGCATGTGAGGCTGTCCGAGGACCACGGCTCAGGACGCCGAGCCAGGCGGGACCTTGTGCTGCCTGGTCAGCGGCTGGCAAGCAGCGTGTGAGCCCGCACTGCGGCAGCAGGGGGCGCTGCGGAGGCCAGGCCAGTGAGCAAGGCGGGACCAGGAAGCGCATGGACTGAGTGAGGAGTAGAGACCTGGGGTGCAGATGTGGCTGAAGGCGGGGCCCTGGGACCCCAGGGTTCCCCGCTGCTGTGACTGCAGAGGCAGGCAGAGCAAGCCCTGGAGGAGGGGCGAAGCTCTCGCAGGACCCAGGCTGTGAAGTCAGCAGGGCCAGTCAACCCCCACCATGGGGTCTCTGAGGCCCATGGCCTCAGGCACAGCCATGTGCCCCTTTAGAGTGCGGACTCTCCTGGCCTGAGGAGGGGAGGGGCCGCTTCCCCTAGCTCTGAGTCTGCACGGAGGGCACAGGCCTGGGAGGCGGCAGCACCGGGATTTCCCAGTGAGAAGCATAACCCAAAGGGCCCGCTGCTCCTCAGGCGCCAGCTTCGTCATCCAAACCGAGGGGCGACACAGGCAGCGGAGGTGCCTCCCTGTCAAGCGCCCGGCAGGTAACCAGCATCACCCATGATGAGCAGGACCCCTGTTCTCGCCTGGAGAGGCCACCAGGGCGAGATGAAGGTGGTGGTGCCTGGACCCGGCGTCCCAGGGAGGCAGGCAGGGGGTCCGCGATCGCGGGCTCCTCCCCTCCCTCGGAGGCTGAGAATGACACCACAGGCCACTGCCCAGGGCACGGTGAGGGCCCTCAGGCACTCGAGGTGACACACCATGGCTGCGGTCCGCGGAGCCAGGCACGTCCGCTGTGTGCTGCGTGTCTGTGTGTGTGACCCAGAAACCAAGGGGCCCCGAAGATCAGAAAACCTCTGACTTCTGGGATTTGACTTACGTCCCTGCAACGTGGAAGCGTGAAGGTCTGACAGCTGTCAGCGGCCCCCAGACTGCACACACCTGCACCCTCCCTTCCCTCTGGAGCAAGGTTCCTGGGCCCGGGGAGGGCAGTGGAAACCAGCCAGGCTTCGGAGACCTGAGGAGGCGGGTCCCGTCTCAGGTGCAGGTACCTGGCTTCAGGGGCGCACCTGTGCCGGTCGGCGGGCTGCTCCACCACGCCGGACCGAGCCATGTTCAGCAAGCGGCCCCCACTCTGCCCTCCCGGGCTGTGGGCTCCAGCCCTTCCTCTCATCTGCACGGTTCTAATTAATTATACACTTTAATTTCATGAATTATTAATTTGATTCTGACTCGGCAGCTTATGATTCTCCAGCGCCAGACTCGACAATTCCAGCTTCATTAAAACATCCCCAGCTGCCTGGGAGACAGGCTCTAGTGGGGGAGAGCGATCCGCGTAGAGACAGCCCCGCCTCGCCTGCAGAAGGCCCCCCTCAAACCCTTCTCCTCCATGCCCAAACTCCCAAGGGCAGGGGGCACCAGGGGCTCCTGTCTCTCCCTCCAGGACCCCTTCCCACCAGCCACACTCACCAACAGTAACGCTTGGGGACGGCAATGCTCCGGGCACGACGCGCCGGCCAGCACCTGGCTTTGGCGCCCAGACCCTGAGGACGGGCCACAGTTGCCGCTCACTGAGCGGCAGAGCGGAGCGCAGCCCCTGAGGACAGAAGCCCGTGCAGAGCCTCTCCCGTCAGTCTGGGGCTTGGTTTAGGAGGAGACAGTGCGGAGATGGGAAGGGACTGGGGCTCCACTCCAGCTGGTGGCATGCCCAGTGCTCCTCAGTGGAGACCACACAGTCCCAGCGCAGCCCAGGGCCTGGCACGTGCGGGCCCGCGTGGGGCCAAGACCCTGACTCCAGTTCGCATTTCCCCAATGAGGAGATTGGCCATCTCCACGGCCCCTCGGAGGCTGACCTCACACGTCTTGGGAGGCCACTCTCCCCAACCTCGCGATGCCCAGCAGGATGGAGAACCCGTGCCCAGGCCCCACGCTCCCTCTCTCCAGCGGGTAAGACCAGCCATCTGTAACTGGACAAGATCACTGCCAGCATCAGCTGTGTGTTCCCGGAAGACACCCTGGCGCAGCTCCCCTCGGAAAAGAAGTCCTGGGGCGGCGCGGGGGGGGGGGGGGGGGGGGGCGGGGGGGCGCCCACACCCTTCTTCACAGAACTCAGGAAATCCCTGGCTGCCGAGACAAGGCCCAGCTCGACCAGCATTAGGGACATAAATGAAAGAAGGAGAGAACTAGGACTAGACTCCTGATGGGGGAGGGAGGAGGAGGCGGGAGGGAGGGAGAGGGCAGGGCCAGGCGCCCATTCCTCCTGTGTCTGCTCAGAATGCGAGCACTGCCATTCAAACGCTCCTCAGACGAGTAAACCGCAGCCCTTCCTTCCGGCGACTCAGTGGCCCAACATTTTGCAGACAGGAAGGTGGGAACTGGGACATTCCATTTGCTGCCTCAGAAATCTAAGGGCCTCACCCTCGTGGGATTTGGCATTAATGGCATGAATTAGGGAGGGTTCCACACGCTCCCGGAAGCCATCCGTAAGTACGGCAGACCTGACGCCTATAAAGAAAAATGGAACCGGTGATGCTGAGGCAGGAGGAAGGGTTAAAAAATGAGCGTCCAAGCGGAAGGCCCACACCCGTGGATCGCGGTGTGGGAGACGAAGGCTGTGGTGAGCAGCAGGGGGATCCTGAAACGGAAAATGCGGGAGCTGCAGCTGTGGGTCCAGGAGCAGTGCAGTGGCATGGCACCCAGGGACCATGTGCCAGGGAGCCTGGCGCTCACAGCCAGTCCAGGGTCTGATGTGAAACGGGGTTTCATGAGTGTTAGTGTTGTACAGGATAGTGTGTCATTTTATACCGTGTCCTATCATAGTCACTCCATCGCCTTCACTGAGTGGAAACTCTCGGAGGGCAAGGATTTTGCCAGTTCTGTTCAGGTTGTGTCCACCAAGAAGAAGCTCAATAAAGTCTTGTTTGAGATCAGACACAGGCTGAAGGAATGAATGAAACATTGTAACCGAATGTGTGCACCCCTGAAGGTCCTTGACCCTGATCCCCGTTTCCCTGGGGCGAGCCAGTGCCCGGTGGGGGGCAGGGACCCACAGGTGAGCTGTCAGTGAGAAGCTAAATAAGGTGTTTGGTGCTCATAGCTGAGGACACGCGTGGATCTCAGCAGCTCGCACATGCACGCTAAGGACAGCAACGGGAGAGGGAGAGGATCCGACAAAGGCCTGGGAGAGAATTCTACGGTGGGAAGCGAGGCAGACCCCCATAGCTCAAAGGATACATTGTTTTGTTTCTAATTGTTATGCTTCCACCTCCAATCTCTCCCCATCCTGTACAGGGAAAAACAAAGTAAAAAATAAAAACTCCACCCACCCAATTTTCCAGAGGGAGCCACTGGGCTGAGCAGTGCCTCAGGAGAATTCTGGCCACACTGGGGGCCAGACAGAAAGTCTTCAGACCCTCTGGCTCCCACACCCCCAGGCAGCCGTCCCCTGCCTGCTCCAGGGCCTGAGGGAGAGCGCTGAGGCCGCCTCCTGGTGCACAGCAGACCTTTCACCACAGCGCCCACCCAGGAACCCCCAGCTCCATGCGGCAATTCCAAGGCGCAAATACCAGGAACAGGACTGGACAGTTGGCCGCACACCTGCGAGGCTTACAGCCCCTCGGGGTAGAACAAACCTCAGCGGACCCACACCTGTTCGTGGGCGTGAGTAAACAGAACAGATGCCCACCAGAGGTCCTGGCAGACCCTCCCCTGCCCGAGAAGATGTGCCTTTTCCTGCAACGAAGTGCAGCCGCTGTGCAAGAATGTGCCCAGGAAACCCCGCAGGAGCCCAACGCGGCCTGGGCTCAGGACGAAGGGAGCGCCTGCCTCAAGGGAGAAACCTCAGCCCCAGCAGCCATGTCGCAGGGGCGGCTCCTTACCTTCACGGCAGCTCCCCACCCCCTGCCCAGCGCCACTGGCTGCGCCTGCTGCAGGAGGCATGGCCGTCCTGGGACAGTCCTCCTGAGCCCATCTGGGCACCGGACAGGCCTCCAGGGGCTCCAGATCACCAGCAGACGTCAGCCCGCGAAGCAGCAGCTTGTGTTCCTGTGACCTTCTGGGCCCTGGGACACGTCCTGCCGTCCTGGGAGCAGCGCGGCTCGGCGGCCATGTGGACTGAGAGGCCTCTGGCGCGAGCGCAAATGTCACCACGTCTCCAGAGGCACTCGGAGGGGTCAGCTGTGCACACTCAGGTCCCTGGCACACGTGCTTCACACACAGTCCCCGCCCGGGGGTTCTGCCACGGGAGCTTAGCCTCCACGGGGGCCTCTCCCGGAGCCCGAGGCTGCAGAAATGCCTGCTGTCATTAGGCCCGTGGGACTGAGAAAACTGCAGGGCAGCGACGGCAGGGTGTTCTGAAGCAGAAAACACAGCCTTTCATTGTTGGCCTGTCTTTCCAATGAAGACGCGGTGTTGGACCTGCCTGGACATGGGCCTTTCTGGTTTCCTGTGAGGCTAGACATTTTGCATTCGATACAAATTAGGGCCTCGGAATCAGAACCAATTGTCATACACGCAGGGAAGTGCTCTCCCGAGGGGCGGACGGCTGGGAAGCTGGGAAAGTGCGGCTTGACTGTAATGCTTCCTGAAAGGGCAGCTGGACGCGGAGTCCCGCCTGGGGCTGTTCGGCACACGCGCCCCCGTGTCCCCAAAGTCAAAGACAGGAAGACAGGGCCAGCACTGGCGTGTCCGACGAGCAGGACATACGGACACTGGGGGTAGAAGCGTCCACAGGATGGGTCTCAGTTCAGCGGGGAGGGGCACGCGCCCAGGCCTCCCCACGACCAGAGAGTATGACTCCATCGTGCAGCGCTTACAGGTCTCCAGGCAACGCCAGTGAGCGCCCCCGGGCCCGTGAACACTGTTCCTGTGACCCAATTCACAGCCCCCAGTGTTCACACGTCAGGCCCAGGTGGTGGCGCACGGGTGTCAGGGGTAGCAGCACCTGGGGTCCCGCTCACATCACCTTTCACCTGAGATGTGAGACCACTGCTGCCTGCCGCCCCCTCGCAGGACAGAACCCTGGCAGCATCCTCCTCACCCACCTGAGTTACACCCGACTGAGCAGATGGATTAGCTCCTGGCACGTGGCCCATGTGGCCGGAGGACCACACCCTGCTCAGCCTCCTCTCTGCTCCGGCCCAGCCTGCCCGGGGATCAGATCTGACAGGGTCACTGGCCTGGGGCAAGGCTGAGCAGAAGTCTGAGAGGCTTTCTTATCAGCCAAGAGTAGTCATTTGGCCGGCTCCCCAGGGCCAGCCGCTCCTCTTTCCGTAAATGCAAGTGCAATTTAACTGGGGGAGGGGCCACTGCAGAGATGGAAAACAGGACTCCAGTCCCAGATTCAAGAGCTAAATCATGCCTTCCTTACAGGCACACTTTTTTTTGCATTTTAAATCTGATGTTCTGAACAGATTGCTCTTTCTAAACCAGTCCCTGCCATGAGGCGGAAGGCTGCCTACATCTCCAGCATCTTTATACCAAGTCTGGAGGGTCAGAGGCAGAAGCGTGAGTCTCGGGCAACTTCAGCCGGCCCACTCGGTCATCAGCTCTGATTTCACTGTAACCGGGGGCCGAGCTCCTGCCCAGAGCCGGCATTCAGTCCACACCCCACGATTCGCACTGTAGCAGCAATGAGCACAGTGAACCTGTGGGAAGCACTTTAACGATGACATTTGTCACCCAAATCCTAAACCCTCCTATTTGTCAAATACTCCTCTTAGACCTGCACGCACTGAGTGAGCCCCACGGAGCAGCATCCTAGACAAGGACTGTCACCGGATGGTGGCCTCTCAGGGTCGGGCCCCAGGATCCTGGAGTGTGGCCCCCGGGAGCTGCCCCGGGCAGCACCCGGCTTCCCTCCAGGTAAGGCTGAGACCACAGAACCTTTTGCAAAAGATAATCTGGGTTCCCCAAAATTAGTCCAAACTCGCTACAGGGCCAACACCACAGCATATTATTACACATGAATTTACGTGTATAAGGTCAGAGTCAACAAATGTAAGACACGCTGTCACTGACCAACTCACTTGGAACTCCAAGTCACAATCACACTGGACCAAACTCCCAGCCCGGGGGGCCCTCGGTGTCTCAATCTATGCAATTGGGGATATTGCCTACCTTGGTATTCACCTGAGGATTAACTAAAACAACCGAGACGTGTCTGACACATGGTAAGTGCTGAGTAAAAGGCTGCTGTCTGTTCAGTTATTGTTACGATTGCTACTAGAGGGGCACCGCGCTGAGGCTGGGCAGGCCTGTTAGTGGCGGAGGAGAACAGGGCAGGGAGCAGAAAATGGGATTCTGACCAGCACTCTGAGACCACAGTGCCCCCTAGTGGACGCCTCTGGATTCGTTTGGTTTTGACCTTGCCTATGTGGGGCCCAGCCAAGGCGCGCCTATCCCAGGCAGGTCTGCATGGAAGAGATACTGCTTGTTTCTCTGGGAAACGGGCCCTGGTCCCGCCAGGCAGGAGATGTGTCCGGAGGGTGTTTGCTCTCATCTTCTGGAGCCCACACCTGCCCTGATGGCTGGGGTGTTGGGCTCCCTCCATCCCAGAGCTACTCAGAGTCCCAGGTGCCGGGCAAGTATTTTTAGCCGCATTATTCATTCGAACGCCTGCCTGACAATCCTAGACAGAGCCCAGTTCCGGGAGGGAGGGCCACGGGAGCTCCACACCCCCTGCTGGTCTGTATGCTCGGTGGCCCAGCAGCCTCCGGCGGCCCTGGGTCTGGCTCAGCATCGTACAGCAGGTGGGTGGAGGAAGCCGCTCCAATGTCGAGTTCTTAACCAGAGGCCCCGGAGAAACCCTGCAGCCCAACGCCAGCGGGGCGAGGCAGGTGGAGCTGGGCGCCGCACCTGGCCGCTAACAGGGCGTCACCCCAGCCTTGCTGCCCGTGTGGGCACTGCTTCCCCTCTTCCCACCAGTGAGGCGAGGTGCAGCGGGGATGCCATGAACGCGCCACCCTCCTTCCTACCGGCCTCCGTCTGCTTGTCTGCTTGGTTCTTCGCAAATGTCATGTCCATGCTGTTTCCTCCTACCGAGTCCTATCCCCCATTTTCCACCCGAGCCCTGCCTCCCTCCCTGCCAACAGCCCCAGCCGCGCCCGGAGCTTCCCTGTGTGTCTCACGAACACAATATTCCCACCACGTCCAGGTCTTATGAGAAAGGACTCACATAGGTCCTGTGCTTTTCCCCTTTCATGGTCTCTCGCTCAGTGCCAGGCACGCGCCTGGTGGGGGCAAAGACCTCGGAGCTGCCGAGAGCGCCCCGCACAGCCGGTCGCAGCTGCGGGTGCAGAAACTTCTCCCCTTAGACCCGGCTGCCGGCGCTCGGCTCGTCCCCCTCATGCTGCTTCTGCACATTCGCCTCGGGCTAAAGTGCCTAACTTTTCAATATTTAGGCTTCCAGTTCTGTTCAGGGGGTAAGGGTCCTGTTGTTTATTTAACGTGCAGGCGCCGTACGTGACGGGGCCTGGAAAGGCTTGTCTCTGAGCGAATGCTGCTGCCTCTGGGCACGTGCACGGCCTACACGAGCCGAGGGGGCGTGGGAGTCACACACGCAAGTCACTGCACCACGTGCTGGCGTAATTCACCGGCAGAATGTCCTCATAGTTATTGACCCATGTCCCGTGTCTCTGAGAAGCAAGTAAGAGCCAATCAAACTGGAATTTTGGTACAACCCAATCACCCCTCCACCCCCTGCCCAAATCTCCCGCCTTGGATTGGACATCAGTGAATGGCGGCGTCCGGAAGCGGAAGTGGGCAGCGGCTTTGTGGGCGGTCACCTCACGCTGGTGATGAGAGCAGTTCTGGGTACCACGGGCCTGGCCTGGTGAATGCTGCTCCAAAGATCCAGCTTTTCGATGGACTGATGGAATTACGCGTTGAGGATAGAGTCTGTCCTGGCAGGATCCCTAATCAGAGGCACAGACTCCGTAATTCACACACTGGGAAAGGAACCAGAGGACTCGCCCACGCCGGCTCCCCGCGCTGGCGGCCTAGGCTCTCGCACAAAAGCAGAGCGTGCACACGGATGCGCTCCCTGCAGTGACCCCGGTGGCATGCAGGCACTCACTGCAGCGGAACACAGGTTATGAGGTCCCCACCCACGACCCACGTGGGTTCTCTTTCTATCCTAAGACCAATGAATGAGAAGACCCGCAGCACTGCCCTGGAGAGTGACCCTGCTACTGAGACCCTCCAAGTCAAGGACCTGAGGACCAGCGGGCTTCCTGAGGTTCCTGAACCACCGTCGGCACAGAAAACCCACAACGAAAATGCCAGGACCCTAAAGGGCCACTGAGAGGCGTCCCATTGCATCTACAAGGCATCGTCCTCGTTACCACCGCTGCTCCAGAGACACTTGGGAAAAGAATGGCTGACACCGTGCACACAGCTCAGAAAATCACTTCATGAAAGAGCCGGCACGTGAGAAGTCCAATAGAAGAGTCCTAGTCATTCATTCCTTCAACTATTCAGTAGTCAACACGCATCGCGCTGCTCCGTGTGCAAAGCAGTGTACGAGCTGGAGCCTTGGGACACGCAGAGACGGACATCACAGTCCGGCTTGAGGGGAACTTGAGAACCAGCTGTGAAGTTACAATCCTCATTTTACAGATGAGCAAACAGGGGCATGGACAGTGAGGGATTTATTTTAAATACTTCATCCTGTAACTGAACCATCATATGCAGTCGTCAGAGAGCTGGAAAAGCACGAGCTAGAAGGTGGGCACTCCAGTTCCAGTCCTGGTCGGCGTGTTGGGCAGGCCCAGCCCCGCCCCAGGGTTCGATGTCCGCCCCCCGATGTCTTTAGAGGAGCCCTCCAGCTCCGGGGCCTCTGGCTCAAATGCTGTTCCCAGAGAGGCCTGGAGGTCAGAACTAAAGACCTGGACGAAGGGAACCGTGTGAATGCGAACTGTGGTTGAGCTAACTCCTAAGGTCCGAGCAGGGGGACATGGCGGCCGTTCCTCACGTTGCTATTGTTTCCTTCTTAGAAGACGCTGAGGCCTACGTGGGTATGTCCCCTTCTGTGGACTTTGTAACGGGCATCTCCGCCATCTTAGCAACAACGGCGAAGCGATCCCCAGCCCAGCCCGCCCCTGCCTCTGCCTTCAATGAACGGTCTGTAACGCAGGGTCACACGTGTCTGCAGGGCAGTGGGCTCCCTGTGGAAACTGCTGCCCCCAGAGATGGCACCAGTCACGTGTGAGGTGACCAGTGGGGCTTGGGCTGTGGTAACAGACGCTTCATTAACGGCGTCACAGCCACCAAGAGGACTGAGCTACATCCTGGAGGGGCCCTTCCAGCTTTCGCCTTCTACATTATGTTCTACGCATTTAGTGAAGATAATGGGAAGACTCCTTTATGGACTCAACCAGTGAATCAAAAGCATCAACTCAAATCATTGTCTCCCATGTATGGGTACTGACTTCCAAAATGGAAATTAGTATAGAAAAACCGTTTGTCCTGGACCAGATGGCTTCACAGGGGAGTTTTACCAAACACTTAAAGAAGAAATAACACCTTTCCTTCTCAAACTATTCCAAAACATTCAAGAGGAGGGAAGACTCCCAAGCTCATTTCCAAGGCCAACATTATCCTAATGGCAAAGCCACATAAAGACTCTACAAAGAAAGAAAATTACAGGCCAATATCCCTGATGAACACAGATGCTAAATTCTTCAACAAAATATTAGCAAACTGGATCCAGCAATATATTAAAAAGATCATACACCATGACCAAGTGGGATTTATGCCAGGGATGCAAGGCTGGTATAATATATGCAAATCAATAAACGTGATACACCACATAAACAAAATGAAGGATAAAAATCACATGATCATATCTGTAGATGTAGAAAAAGCATTTAAATGAAATCCAGCAACCATTTATGATAAAAACTCTCAGCAAAATGGGAATAGAAAGAATATGCCTCAACATAATAAAGGCCGTATATTACAAACCCACCACCATCATACTCAATGGGCAAAAACGAAAAAGAAGCATTTACCTTCAGATCGGGAATAAAACGTGGTCAGCTCCTTTTACCACTCTTATTCAACATAACACTGGAAGTCTTGGCCACAACAATCAGATGAGAAGAAGAAATAAAAGGCATCCAGGTTGGAAAGGAAGTAAAACTGTCATTATATGCAGAAGGCATGGTACTTTGTATAGAGAACCCTAAAGAATCCACCAAAAACTACTAGAACTGATATATGAATTTAGTTAAGTAGCAGAATGCAGCGTAAATATCCAGAAATCAGTTGCACTGATATACACCAAGAATGAACTCTATCAGAAAAGAAAACTAAAAAAAAAAAATCCCATTCACAATCGCCTCAAAAACAACAACAACCTATTAATAAATTTAACCAAGGATGTAAAAGACTTGTACTCAGAAAATTATAAGACACCGAAAAAATAAACTGAAGAAGATACAAATAAGTGAAAGCATATACCGTATTCATGGATAGGAAGAATTAATGTCATTAAAATGTCCATACTACCAAAGCAATCTGTAGATTCAATGCAATTCCTATCAAGACGCCAATGGCGTATTTCACAGATCTAGAACAAACATTCCAAAATTTTATATGGAACCACAAAAGACCTCAAATAGCCACAGCAATGTTGAGAAAGAAGAACAATACCGGATATTAAAACTATACTACAAGGCCATAGTAATCAAAACAGCATGGCATGAACATAAAAACAGACATATAGATCAATAGAACAGAATAGAGAGCCCAGAAATAAAGCCACGCCTTTATGCTCAGTTAATATTTGTTCTTGCCTCCTCTTGACAAAGGAGGCAAGAACATATAATGGAATAAAGATAATCTATTTAATAAATTGGCAAAATTGGACAGATACATGCAAAAAAAGAAAACTAGACCATGTTCTTATACCATACACAGGAATAAACTCAAAGTGGATTAAAGATTTAAATGTTAGACTGGAAACCATAAAAATTCTAGAAGAAAACATAGGCATTAAAATCATGAACATTTCTCAAAGCAATATTTTTTTCTGATATAGCTCCTCAGGCAAGGGAAACAAAAGAAAAAAATCAACATATGGGACTACATCAAACTAAAAAGGTTTTGTACCGCAAAGGAAACCATCAATGAAATGAAAACGGAACCCACTGAATATGAGAACATATTTGCCAATGATACATCAGATAAGGGGTTAATATCCAAAATTTATGAAGAACTTATAAAACTCAACACCAAAAAAGAAACAATCCAATTAAATAATGGGCAGAGGACCTGAATAGAGACTTCTCCAAAGAGGACACACAGATAGATGGCAATGGACATATGAAAAGATGCTCACTGTCACTAATCATCAGAGAGATGCAGATTAAAACCACAATGAGACATCACCTCACACCTGTCAGAATGGCTATCACCAACAGATTAACAAAAGACAAGCACTAGTGAGCCTTGGAGAAAAGGGAACCCTACGGCACTGATGGTAAGGAACGTGGACTGGTGCAGCCACTGTGGAAAACAGGATGGTTTCCTGAAAAAAATTGAAAATGGAACTGCCTTGTGGCCCAGTGATTCCACTCCTGGGAATATATCCGAAGAATCCTGAAACACTAATTCGAAAGCATATATACACCCCTATGTTCACAGCAGCATTGTTTACAATAGCTAAGATATGGAAGCAGCCCAAGTGCCCATCAATAGATGAGCGGATAAAAAAGTTGTGGTACATTTACACCAGGGAATCCTACTGGGCTGTAAAAAAAATTCTTATTTTTTGTGGCTGCATGGATGGACCTAGAGGGTATTATGCTAAGTGAAATAAGCCAGTCAGAGAAAGACAAATAACATGATTTCACTTGTATATGGAAATCTAATGAACAAATAAACGAACAAACAAAATAGAAACAGACTAATAGAGACAGAGAAAAGACTGACAGGTGTCAGAGGGGTGAGGTTTGGGGGCTGAATGAAAAAGCTGACGGGATTAAGCAAAAGACAACTCACAGCCCTGGCTGGTTTGGCTCAGTGGATAGAGTGTCGGCCCCCATACTGAAGGGTCCCAGGTATATGTACACAACTCACAAACACAGACAAAAGTATGGTCATTACCAGAAGAAAGGAGGGGGTGGGGTGGGGGTGGGGAGGAAGAAGGTAAAGGGGGATAAATGGTAAAGAAAGGAGACTTGACTTGGGGTGGTGGACACAAAGTACAGGATACAAATGATGTATTATAGAATCATACCCCTGAAACCTGTATAATTTTATTAACCAATGTCATCTCAATAAATTCAATTTCAATAAAGAAAAACCTGTTTGGGTTTTTTAAAGACAAACTAAAAATTTCATTTCACTGTGGACCCTCCCTGAGATTTTCTCTCAACTTGGGGGTGTCTCCTGAACCTCCAATCAGCTGGCTGCTTTGCGGCACGTGAGCTGTGAGGTCACCTGGGGGAGATGTCAGGACAGAGCTGGGTGTGGGTCCTGTGATACTGACTCCTTCCCTCCCATCCTCCACACTCAGGTCTGTGGTCCTGGAGGCACAGGTGGTCACTTTGGGCTGTGAGGGGTTCTCGTTCAAGATTAATGGCTAACGGGGCCTCGTAAACAGGCCAGCAAAATAACGGGCAGGAGGCGTTCTGCTGCTCTCTGCCTTCCGGGCCAGCCTCCGCCTGGGTGCCCCTGAAAGTGCTCCCTTTCTCCGGGCCCACAACAGGGCGTCGGGGTCGGGCGGCAGCACAGCGGGCAGGGGCGGACAGGAAGGAGGGGAGCCCAGAGATGGACACAGACAGACCAACAGACAGGCAGACAGACGAGCAGTCAAAGCCTAACGCACTCCGCGGTCGGAAGGGTTTGAAAACGAACAGGAAATACAGTCTTGCTGTTTAATGCAAACAACACCCCAATTCCCTCCTCCTCTGTGCTGGTCACGTGCTTGACCTCAGCTGGTGCCTTCCCAGCGCCTTCCTAACTGCTCTAGAGCCACACGGTCACGGCCCAGATGGGACAGTCGTTGGGAGAATCAGGGCCGGAAGCAGAAGCTGGCTGTAGGTTGCTCGTGTCAGGGTCCAGGGACAAGTTCCAAGGGCCTTAAGGCTCCCCCGGAGGGAGAAACCGGGACTTCGGTGGCTCCTCGGCTCCTCCCAGGATCAGTTTCCATTATCCACACAGGCCTTTCCGGGGCCTGGTGTCGGCCCCCCCCCCCACCTCCCCCCGCCACCCCGTCCTGTCCTCCTGCCCCAGGCCCGGTCTCCAAGCCCCAGCCAGGAGGGTGAGTGGGGCAGGGAGGGTCCTGGCGGGAAGCCATGGGGACAGAACGCAGACAGGCCCTGCGGCGGAGTCGTGGGAAGCTGGCACCCAGGCCTGCGGCTCTGAGGGAGCCTGGGCCACACACAGGCCCTCCCTGCCTTTGTCTCCCTGGACCCGCATGAGAGTTCCCTAATTTGAAGGGCGACCCTCTGCCTCCGCGCTGATTAAACATCCCCTGGCCTCGTCCTGACCCCCGGGGGGCACATGACCACCCACCCCCCTTCTTCCTCTGAGCACGGCCTGGAAAGGGATCTAAAAATAAAGCGGCAGAGTGCGTGCCCCGCTGGGCTCTGGCGCTGGCAGCGCTGCGCGGGCCTATCTCTCCCCGGCGATAAGGCTGCGAACAGCCTGTTATCAGCCAGTCGCTGGAAATGTGCGCCGGTCTGATTAGGCCGCAGTCTTTGCCAAGGTTATAAACAGCCGTTATCGTCCTCCCGAACAGAATAATCCGGACAGTATCAGCTCAGAAACATATGGGCCACACAGAGAAGATAGCCGCTGACGGACACTTCATTTTAATTGTAACGAGTGGGTCGCCGCAGACGGCAGGCAGCCCTGCCCGCCTGGCAGCAGCTCCGGCTTTAATCCTCGTCCTCCCTGTTCCAAGGCCTGAACCGCGGGTGCTCCAGGCCACAAGGACGGGCCCTGCCCTCATGTGCCGTCACCACGGTGACCCTCCCCGACAGGCAGGTGGGGCCTTCTGATTCTCTTACAGAAAAAAAACAACAAACCAGCACGAGGGGGGTTGGAGGGACTCCCACATCCAGGTCAGAGCCTGGCCTGTCACCGCCTCACCTTGTCCCCCACGGCCGCATTCTCAGAACCCCGGACTCAGCCGTCACTGATCCCCCTTCCTCTCATCCTATGCTTCTCAATATTTCCAATAATGACACCCTCACCGTGGCCTCCCGTCCTGCCCTCCTCTCTGCCTCTCCTTAAAGCCTCGGCTTTCCCCTTTCCCCACGGAGAGCCACGCTCAGCCCCAAGAAGTCGGTGCAGGCGCCGCCCTGTCAATTCCACAGTGGCTTCCTGATCCAGAGGAAGGAGAGGCGGAGGTGGGGAGGAGGGAGCCCCGCCCACCACAGCAGGACCCCTTGTCCTGACACCTCTTCCAGTTGGGCAGAGACGGGGGTGCTGCGGCTTGCCCAGGAGGACAGAGGCAGTGGCGTATATTTCCCGAGCACCGTGCATGCGCCAGCACCAATCTGACATTCTCCATAAATCTGCTGATTAATCCTCAACACAAGTAATGCCATGGTCCCACCTAAGTGACCTCCTGGCTCAGCTACACAATCCCAGGGTCCCCTTCGCCGGCGGCTCACACCAGGGAGCGCTGTCTCAGGGCCTCTGTGGTCTGTGCGGGGCCCGTCACCCCTCTCCAGGGGCCCAGGGAGGCCCCGCAGGACCACAGAGCACTGCAGCCGCCGCTCCCGCAGCCCACCTTCAAGTGGAGACGGAGCCACGGCAACGGCCCTGTAACAGCATCCCGTCCTGGGAGAGAAGGCCACCGCTGCTGCTGAACTGAGCCGGCACGCTTGTGTTAGCTCCTCTTTGTGAGACTTTCAACACCTCCTTGACTCTCGCGCTCTCCCAACAATACAGCGGGCGAGGATGCGGCCCTGGTGGTCAGGGCGATGTCCTGGTGGTTGGGGGGACCTGGGGGTGGGGGTGGGGACCTGGTGGTTGGCGGGGACCTGGTGGGCAGGGGGGGGGTCGGGGGGGAACCTGGTGGGGGAGACCTGGTGGGCAGGGGGCCTGGTGGTCTGGAGCTCAGGCTGGACGGTGACAAGGTGGCAGCCTTCTTTCCCTAATTGGCGTCGGGATCTGAAATATCCTGGAAACCTGAGCCCTGAGCTCAGTCAGCTCAGAGGTAGTTTATTCAACTGAACGTTCTTCCCCCCTTATCTGCTTCTTTTCTTATTCTCTTTGTTCCGATGGACCCAGCTTTGTTCTCCGGTTTCGGGCTAACGAGACGGAGATTTCCTGCTACGAGCGGCCGTTTCTTGGGGGGTCTGCTCCTCACTCGCCGGGACCCCTGCTTCGGAGAAAGTTGCACTGTCACAGACAGAGGCCGGCTTTCTCAGCATCCCGCCTGGAGGCAGGGGGAGCCTCAGGGCCGTAGGGGGAGCCTCAGGGCCGTTGGTGGGGACAGTGACCCCGACGCGGGTGGGCTGCAGCCGTCCTGTCCTGTCTGCTGTTGCGGCCACAAGGGGCTGGCAGCCCTGAGAGACCTGGTCCTGCCTTCCCTCGCCATCACGGGGCAGTGTGGGTGGCCCGTGATGGAGAGCCCAAGGACCAGGGCGCTACCTCCTCCACCGGCTGCCTCCCGGCGCCCAGCTGCAGCCTGGCATGCAGTAGGCCCTCGACAAATGATGGCTGAGATGAAAGGATTGTGCAGCCCACACCTGCCCAGGTGGGTGTTCAAGGCCAAGTACTCGGAAGGCAGCCTAGACTCAAACCCCGAGGGTTTCTCTCGCTCGTCCCACTGGGCCTCGGTCCCCCCTCTCCGCCTCTGGAACAGGAGATTGGCCTGAGCACTGACCTGCAGGCCTGCGTGTGGGACGCACTGCCCAGCACCCCACAGCAGCCACCTGGTGAGTATTTCTCACCCACCAGGGATGCCCCTCACTCTTGCCCATCTGCCCCTCACGGAGCTGCTGTCTGGTTGACTTGCCCCAACAGGTTCCGATCCAGCTGTCCTAGGACACACACGGCCACCTGGTCACTCGGCCTCTCTGTGGCTTCCCCGGCCTGGGGCTGGTGTGGTCACGCGCCCCCCGCCCCCAGCGACCTGCAGGTGGGCCAGGAGACGGCATGGCCACTCGATGTGGACACGCGAGGAAGAGCAAGACCCAGGCCCTACAGAGGGAGGCCCGTCATACTCTGGTGAGGCAGGTCCAGGCCTGGCACTGCAGGACTCTGCACACCACCCCCCGCACCCCTGTGCACTCCTCAGCACACCCACACACACCCCTGTGCACTCCTCAGCACACCCACGCACACCCCTGCGCACACCTCAGCACACCCCTGCGCACAAATCAGCACACCCATGCACACCCCTGCGCACACAGCACACCCACACACACCCCTGCGCACACCTCAGCACACCCACGCACACCCCTGCGCACACAGCACACCCACGCACACCCCTGCGTACACCTCAGCACACCCACGCACACCCCTGCGCACACCTCAGCACACCCACGCACACCCCTGCACACCCACACACACCCCTGCGTACACCTCAGCACACCCACACACACCCCTGCACACCCACGCACACCCCTGCGTACACCTCAGCACACCCACGCACACCCCTGCACACCCACGCACACCCCTGCGTACACCTCAGCACACCCACGCACACCCCTGCACACCCGCGTACACTCAGCACACCCACGCACACCCCTGCGCACACAGCACACCCACGCACACCCCTGCGCACACCTCAGCACACCCACGCACACCCCTGCACACCCACACACACCCCTGCACACACCTCAGCACACCCACGCACACCCCTGCACACCCACGCACACCCCTGCGTACACCTCAGCACACCCACGCACACCCCTGCACACCCACGCACACCCCTGCGTACACCTCAGCACACCCACGCACACCCCTGCACACACCTCAGCACACCCACACACACCCCTGCACACACCTCAGCACACCCACGCACACCCCTGCACACCCACGCACACCCCTGCGTACACCTCAGCACACCCACGCACACCCCTGCGCACACAGCACACCCACGCACACCCCTGCGCACACCTCAGCACACCCACGCACACCCCTGCACACCCACACACACCCCTGCACACACCTCAGCACACCCACGCACACCCCTACGCACACCTCAGCACACCCACGCACACCCCTACGCACACCTCAGCACACCCACGCACACCCCTGCACACCCACGCACACCCCTGCACACACCTCAGCACACCCACGCACACCCCTATGCACACCTCAGCACACCCACGCACACCCCTGCGCACACCTCAGCACACCCACGCACACCCCTGCACACCCACACACACCCCTGCACACACCTCAGCACACCCACGCACACCCCTACGCACACCTCAGCACACCCACGCACACCCCTACGCACACCTCAGCACACCCACGCACACCCCTGCGCACACCTCAGTACACCCACGCACACTCCTGCGCACACCCCTGCACACACCTCAGCACACCCACACACACCCTCAGAACACCCACACACACCCACGCACACCCTCAGCACCCACCCCTTTGCACACATCCCCACACCCTCAGCACACACCTTCCCCCCATCCCCCCGCACACACCCCAGCACACACCTCTGCACACACCCTGCACCGCTCTCCAGGCCCTGCCTGTGCCCTCACCCAACACCAGGGCACCATGCGGCCCTGCACAGCCTGTGCTGGAAATTGAACCCCTTCGGGGCTGGTGCCAGACAGGCCTCCTGCCCACAGGTCACTGCAGCAGGACCGCCTCCCACTGGCCTCCAGTCTCCCAAGTTACGGGGTTTCCCCTTTTCCCAAAATAGAGGCACCTCCGTTTTCTTCCCAAGACAAGCTCTTAGGCACAAAATTCATGGACTCTGGGGTGGGGCTTCCTCCTTCCTCGCCTCTCCTCGCTGTGAAGCCACTGTGAGTTCACACACAGCACCTGGCTCAGCACTGGGCGCCCCCTCTGTGACCTATATTCCAACCTCGGCGTCCGTCCGCGGAGCTGGGACAGAACATCGCGGTCGCGTGAAGCATCCAGGACCCCGCAGCCTGCTGCTCCTGCTGCCTGTCCTTGCTGCTCCGTCCCCTGCAGCCCTTTCAGCCTGCTGAGCCCTCGCTCCCCTTCCAACTCCCCGCTGCCCACTCGCCAAGAGGCCCACGTACCCAGGACGGCTCAGGCCGGCCTCCTGGGAACCCTGCAGGGCAGATGCTTCTGGGATGACCTCCTGCTGCCGCATCCCTGGTCCCCAGGCCCCGGTCCCGGGAAAGGGGCTGGGTCCCGGGAAAGGGGCTGGGTCCCAGGAAAGGGGCTGGGTCCCAGGAAAGGGGCTCGGGTCCCAGGAAAGGGGCCCGGGTCCCGGGAAAGGGGCCCCGGTCCCAGGAAAGGGGCTGGGTCCCGGGAAAGGGGCTCGGGTCCCGGGAAAGGGGCTGGGTCCCGGGAAAGGGGCTGGGTCCCGGGAAAGGGGCTGGGTCCCGGGAAAGGGGCTGGGTCCCAGGAAAGGGGCTGGGTCCCGGGAAAGGGGCTGGGTCCCGGGAAAGGGGCTGGGTCCCGGGAAAGGGGGGCTCGGTCTGGAGGCTGAGGGGCCGATGGAGCCGCCTCCTCACCACATGCTTGGGGTCACCCCCAGGCCCGTGAGACCAGGAAAGCCATGGCTCTGTGCGAGTTTCCTGCAGACCACACAGGGCCATGCACGTTCCCGCAGCCACACCCAAAGGCAGGATGTCACCCCCGTCCGTGTGTCCATGGGTGAGACTCCACAGCTGCCATGCACCACGAATGCCACCGGCATGTTTCCCGGTTAGAAACTGGAGCCAGGTGCACCAGGATTGCAGAGCCGGGCGTGAGTCAGGCGATGGGGATGGGTCCCGGGCTATCGGAAGGATCACTGTGGGCGTCTGGCCGGACCCCCCGCATTGCTAATAACATCTGCTGCCCAGTCACAGTGCTCGCCAGTGTGTCAGAACGACAGCCAGTGACCGAGTGAGTGAGGCCGCACTCGCCACGCAGCCTCCCCCAAAGCCCCGGGCAGCTCCGGGTGGGCTCAACGGCGTGTGGCTGGCACGAGCAGGAGGAAAGGCCGTGTCTCCTGCCCTCGCAGCCAGGGCACCTCAGGGACAGGAACGGGCGAGGCACCACAAAGTCACAGAATCAAGGCCCTGTCACAAAACCCCTTCGAAAGTCACAGTGTCTAGAATTTTTAAAAAGAAGGGGAAGAAGCAAACACAGAAACATAGGCTTCCAAAACTCAGGCAGTGAGAAGCGGGAGGCGTTCATGCTTTAATCTCTCTTGAACACATATTACCTTAATTATTTCTATAAATGTGGCGGCCACTAGGCAAGCGAACACAACATCCTACATCAAAGCACCGTTTGCACCCAGATGCGTCCGCAATGGGAGGCGGTGGGCCAAGCAGGTGCGTGAACAGCCTGGGTGTTGCTCATGTGTCCACTCATCACACCTCTGAAGGATCAGACGCCGCAGAGCATGACCTGAGAATTAAAGGGCGCTGACGGAGCTCAGGGGAGAGCACGCCAACCCGCGTGGTCTCTGTGCTTCTCCAACCCTTCGCCATGTGGCCCGGATGGGAACATGTACATGTCTGTATCCCTAAGTCTGCACGTGCACATGGCAAGTCAGAGGCAGAGCCTGGAGGGGCCCATTGGAGGCAGTACGAAAAGCAGGTGCCGTCGGGCTGTAAGAGGATGTTCCCCCAGCACAGGCCCTCGGACTGCGGCAGCACCAGGGCCTCCCCGCGGCCGTGTGGTCCCCAAAAGCCACAGGCATGTGAGCCGAGCGACATTCCTTCAGGAGCACGCTATTTATAAGTCCGTGGTCAGACCTGTTTCTGAGTCAGAATAACCCTATGTTTCACCATATTTGGTGACTACAGTATTCTTATTGCCAGACACAGCCTGTATTACCCCATTGTGATAAAATGTATTATGTGCCAGGACATATTATGCTTCTGCCTAAATGGGTGCTTCTCGCAGGGAATGGGCTGCCCCAGGGAGGTCTGCAAGGTCTGGAGATAGTTGTGGCACCCCAGCGGAGAGGTGAGGGGTGCCAGCGTTGGAGGTGAAGAAGGGGTGCTGCTGAGCACCCCACGGTGAGCAGGGCACCCTACAACAAAGAATTGTCTGGCCCCAAACCTCAACGGTGCGAAGGTCAAAAACCTGGTACAGATTGTCACAAGCATTACAAGATCCCTCAAATCGGGTCCCTGAAAGACTTTGAAGAAATAAAAACCAAGAAGTTGGAAAATGTGAAGGAGACCTTTTAGCCACATTTTGATAAACAAAAGTATAGCTGCTTCTCTGCTGCTGCAACACCGGACTTCCCAAAACACGCCCGTCGGGCCACCTGCCCCCAAGCCCCCGAGCCCCCGAGAGGAGGGGTATTCTTCCCCTGTGACGCCCTCCCGGGGGCAGCGGTGCCTGGCCTGGGGCCACGGTCAAGCCCCGTTAATACAGCGAAAGCCACCTTTCCGGCCCGTAGAAAGTAAACGCCTCTGGTATTGACAGTCCTCCACGTAAGCCCCCAGCCACTGCGACAGCTTCAGGTCCCTGACGCTCAGTAATACTGTTATTTTGAGCTCAGTTAAGGTATAAAGTGTGCGCACTCACAGCCTTTCATATTAATAAGTCCTGTAACTAGCCATTTCTCACCGCTCCGAATTCTTGAGCACAACTAGAAAGGGCACTTATCCTGAAAAATCTAATAAATTTACAGTTTTATATACTTCCTTCAATTGTAAAAGTCTTGTTCAATAAACTTTAAAATGCCACTACAGAGCAATAACACAGACAGTATAACCCAGCCCTGGGAAAGCTGTGTAGCCAGAAATTGTTCCCCTTTCTACTAGAGCAATAAAGTTTTATATGTTTGAACTGACTGTAAAAAGGTTTGAATGTTGGCAACTGGGGAATAATCTGTCTTCTTTATAGTTATTATCATATTTCCCACAAGACCCCTTGGTCTGTGTCAATCCTTTCTGTATGTGACACCTTTGTACTGTCAGCAAAAGCAAGACTATTTCCTTTTTTTTAACTATAGGACTTGTATCTGTTTTCCCTCAGATTACAGCTAACAGGAATAAATTATTTCTGACAACCATCTATTGCAGCGTTTTACCAAATCAAGCTGGTTGTGAGCTGCCTTTCCAGGAGCGAGGGGGCTCTTCCCTCTGCTCCTCGCTGTCCCTCTCGGCTGATTCGGATGCGATCCAGGGCCGCTTGCATCGGGGAACGCCAATAAAAACAGATTTGTAGGAAAGTTGCTCTGAGTGCTGGAGCCCCCTGGGACGCGGCGGCTGGGTCCTCGCGGGTGCCTTGGCTGTGCGTGGGGGCGAAGCTCAGGAGCAGGGAGGGGGCAGCCCTGCTCCTTCCTCCCCATCTCAGTGTGAGGGTAGCTGTGCTCTTGGCTCAGAGGGGCGGCCGAGTCCAGCAGGCAGAAGTGGCCATTTCCCAGCCTCTGATGAACAGCCGGCGTGGGGCGGGGGGTGGGGGGCAGCCAGGACCAGCAGGGGCAGACCCCGAGCTGTCCACCCAGCGTGGGCTCCTGGGAGCAGGTCCACTCTGCTGAAATGAGTTTGGCTCAGGATAACCAGCAAAGAGCCTGTGCACATGTGCATGTGTACGTGTGTGTGCACGTGCGTGCGCGCGTGTGTGTGTGTGCATGTGCATGCACACACAGACTCCACTTTCCCTCCCCTGGCACCATCCCCCCCCCCCCCCCCCCCCGAGCTCAACAACAGGTACAGGACTCTGCGCCGGGTCCCTTCAGCAGCTGCCTGCGGAGGGCCCAGGCCAGTGAGCCGGTTCTTCACTCCTCGCTGTGGTTCCCATGCGGGTCAGAGGCTCCTGGGTTGGGGCACGCGCACAGTGACACTAGTGAAAGGACAATCACATGCAATGGGTGCCATTTTCTTAAACTGGCAGACACGCAGACAGAGCTGTAAGCACACCACAGCTGTAAGCGCGGCGGGGATGGTCAATGCCCACCAATGGTGCGCCTCCCCACGCACGGCCCCAGCCTGCCCGCGCCTCCCCACGCCAGGCCCCAGCCTCTTTCCTGCGCCCATGTGTCAGAGGCACGGGCTCTCCCTCCAGCAGTGGGGGAGGACGGGGCAGAAGCTTCCAGAGTGAGATGCATGCGTAATGCCCAGGCCACACCCAGCCCCTCAGGCAGGGCCGTGAGTCCCACTTCACAAACACCCAGGTTGTTCCTGAGGACAGGGCGGCCTGGGATCCCCAATTCACCCCTTTTAAAAAATGTCGGGCCTCAGCACATGCAGTTCTGAGGTAACAGCCAGTGACGTCCAAACTCTGAGACTGTTTTCACACAGAAAAGAAAGGGGTTTAAAGAAATAACTGGTCAGCAAGGGGCAGGACTGGCCTGGAGGGCAGCGTTCTCCTGCTCCTCACTCCCGCCCGCCCGCCTCCTCCCCCCCCCAACCCCGGCCTGCTGCTCTGCGCCTCCGGAGGTTTTTAGAAATTCCAGAAAGGCAAGGTGTCTCCTGAAAAGGCCAGGGCTTAGCTCTCTCCTCTTCCTTTATTACTGTCCTTATAAATTTCAAACCAACTGGAACCTGTACCTCACTGCACCCTAAAATAGGCCTCCCTCAGGAACCGCACGGGGACACGTCTGAGCGCCCCCCACCCCGGCTGCTGCCGCACGGGGCACCAAGATGCCACAGGCACCCTGGTGGGTCCCTGCCTCCTGGACAAGCAAGGGCAAAAGACACCAGCGAAGAGAGTGTGTGGGGGCGGGGCCGGGGAGGGGAGGCTGGGGTTCCTGTTCCCCAGCATCGGCGTCCATCCACTACGTGAGGCCATGGGGATGGAACGATACCCATATAAATGGAGCCACTGCACCCCCCAGCGTCGCCATAACGACTGCACTGAGGGACTGTCTGATGGCCACAGGTCAGGCTCCACTCCGCACGAGGCAGAGGCAGAGGCAGAGGCATCCGCAGATGTTCGCCTCAGAGCTCCTCTTTCTCGAAGGTGCCAATGGTATTGTTTAGGGCGAGTGAGACCTGGGCACAGGTTGGCACAACCTTTGACTCACATGGCCCTTTCCCGGCTGAGCTGGGAGAGGGGGCGGAGCAGGGAGAGGACGCCCCTGGGAACCGCCAAGAAGTTGAAGGAACAGGAGGCCACCCACTGGACGCGGAGGGGGCGGGGACAGAAGGCACGGTGCCTGCTCAGGGCAGGACGGCCAGGCTCGCGAGGAGGATGGGACCTCAAGAGAAAGCTACGGACTCCAGAGCACGAGACGGGACCGCGGGCAGCGGGCTGCAGAGGTGGTGGGAGGCCCGTGGGAACCGCACACAGGACGCAGCTCTCAAGAACAGTGTACCGTCCTGGGAAGACCGGAGACTCCCACGGAAGGAACAGAGAGACCCACGCCGGTCTCGCCGGCTCTCCTCCAGCGGGACAGGCTCGTGGAAGCAGGAAAGCAAGGACGCGACGTGAGCCCTGGTGTTTCCGTCAAAGAAGCGACGTGTGAAGGGTGGGTAGAGACTAGATCTATGTGCACAGGGGACAGAGCTGGGGAGGAGCAGGGGGAGCCAGAGGCAGGAAACGGGAAAAGGAAGTGAGGACCAAGACTGGCCCCTGGCCTGCCGGCCACGTGCTCACCCGAAGCGGGAGCAGCGTGCTGACCACGGCTCACTGCGCAGCCAGCCTGGGGCCTCTGCTCGGGTGGACCGAGGAGCCGTGCAAGCAAACGACCAGCAAACCCCCAGGATGTGGCCGTCCCGTCGTCTCAGGAGGAAGGGCTCAGGGGCTCAACCTCAGGAGGCTGAGGAGGAAAGACCAAGGGCTCTGGAGGTGGGGCTGGGCCCCACGACCCCATGGCCCCCGGCGCCACGGCCCCCACAGTTCCACGGTCCCCACGGCCCCCACAGTTCCATGGCCCCCACGGCCCCCAAGGTCCCATGACCCCATGGCCCACGGCCCCCAAGGTCCCCACAGTTCCATGGCCCCCACCGCCCCCGGCCCCACGGCCCTCACAGTTCCACGGCTCCCACAGTTCCACGGCCCCCACGGTCCCATGGCCCCCTGGCCCACGGCCCCAGTGCTAACAGTGCACACACCGGCCGGCGTCCCCAGCGAGAGCGCCTGAAAGCAGGGCCCCGCTCGGCGTTGGACCAGCACAGCGAGGTCTAGAGAAGAGCAGGGGCTGGGAAACAGCATTTCGTGGCGAGGTTCTTATCACGTCACACACACTCGCTGTTTGGTTTCTAAGAGCGGAAACAATGGCAGCCCTGTGGTATGTGTGCAATGTCTATAGCTGCCAACACTTTCCTAAGGACTGATGCTCAATCGTGGGTGACGTGTTATAACAGACAAGGAAACAGCATCCAGAGAGAGCAAGTGACCTGTTCAAGGTCACACAGCAGGTCACCGCGAGCTTGGATAGGGCCCTTCTCAACGGGTCCTCAGAATTTACTACCTGCTTGTCATATGCAAGGCACGGGGCCGGCCACCACAGGACAGGCAGGGGGACAGGTCACTGGAGCCCAAGACAAAGGAACAGCAGCTTATCCTGTGAGCCTGAGGCCTGTCAGCTCCCCTCCCTGGGCTGCCTGGACCCTCCCGTCATCCCACATGACGCAGGGTCTCCCGGCCGGCCCTGCCGTGCTACCTTATTCTTCTTCATCACCTGGACGGCACGCACCGCACTGACGAGGGGTGATATCTGCTCCTCTGCCCCACCCACCTCTCAGCAAGCCCCTCCCTGCACCCAGTGCTAGACTCAGAAACCAAGAGCCAGGAAATCTTCGGTGCCACCAAGGGAGACGAGTCACCTGAATGTGCTTCTCCCACAAGTGACCAGAGCCTCCTCCCAAGTCTGCAGGGCAGGAACGCACCGTCTCCAGCCGACAGCCCCTCATCTCCCCGCCTGCCTCCGGGTACCATGTCCCAGCAGCCCCAGGGGCTGCTCAGAGCCTCGTGAGGACCACGTGGTCCCCGTGGGTGTGGAGGGCAGCCGAGAGCCCAGGGGAGGCCCGCGATGAGCATCCCTGCCCGGCCGGCCGTCGGAGACCCATTACCTCATTCATTTCTCTGCGCGGCTGGCTTCCCTTCCCATGAGCACCCTGGTCTCAGGATGCGGTCCCCTCCTTCGCCTGCTTCTCTATCCATCACATTTAACACCCTGACAGTAACAGTCTATAATGTTTCTATTCTACAAAACCGCTCTGTCAACTCCAGCCTCCAGAGCAGCAACTGAGGAAAATAAATAACATCAAGGCAGGACGGTGCCGCGCAGCCCTGCGCTGGGCGTGCATTTCAGAGGCGTGCGAGAGAGGGAAATGCAGGGAGGCGGTGGGAGCCACAGAGAGCGTCCCTCCTGGCCCCCCGGACACGGCACAGACCTGAGGGGCAGCCCTGGCTCTTCCCTCCACACAAAGGGGCTCCCTGTCCCCTCAGAGCACCTGCCTGTCCCCAAAACTGTGTTTGTTTTCATCGTTTTGGAAATAGATCCACGGAGCTTTTTTCAGAGCTGCCCCGAGGGAGAGGGCGGGTGACCTAGGCGTGCGGAGGCTTCCTCTCTGTGCCAAGTCTCTCCTCACCGCATGCCCCGGCTGCTGGGCTCCATGGTCCCATAGGACCCCCTCGGCCAGGCTCTTATTCACGGCTGTGGGTCCTTGTTCCTGCACCTGCCGGGGCCACCGTGACATAAAGGCAAGCGTGTCACCGAGCTCCAGGGGCGGTGAGGGTCGCCGAGCCGGCGCCTGCGGCTGAGGACGGCGCCTTCACTTAGTGGTGCTGATGGTGAGTGCGCAGGTGCGGTGGCTGGAGCTGGGGGACCCGATGACTGTGCAGTGAGAACCCGTGTGAACTGAGAGGCATGGGGCCTGGGCGGGCCCTGGGCTCGCTAACAAGCCCCCTGCACAGGCCGGCGTGCGTGAGCTGTACTCCGGTCACGTAGAGACCTTCGGGGCTAGTGTCCGGCCCCCGCTGCTGCCCGAGTTCTGACGGTGAGATGTAGGCACAGACCCACTTGGGAAAGAAGTGACGGGGCGGGGACACATGAGGAGGCAGCACCTTCATGAACTCTGCACAGAACTTGAGGCCTTTGGCTGGCGCCCGGGCTGCCCGCAGACAGGAGGAGGACCCTGGGCCCGGGGGGCCTGGACACGTAGGAACTCCTGGCATCTCCCTCACCCGGGACCATCTTCTCACTGGACTCTGCGCCCAGGCAGCTACTGGGCGCTGCTACACCCAGAGGAGGGGGTCTTGCTTCCTCCCTCCGCTGTCCCTCAGGTGCCTGGACGGAGAAAGGGGCAGGTGTGGGGCCCCGCCCTCTTGACAATGGGAACGCTGGGGCCTCACACCCTCCCCAGACTGCTCCCATCCCTTTCATTTCCTGTCCCCTTGCAGCACGTTGAAGGCGCTCACGGCGCAGCTTCAGAATGAGGTACGCGGCCAGTGTCCCCAGGGAGCAGCGGGCCTGGCGCCGAGGCCGCGAGAACTGTCCCTTCCCTGTCCATCCCCAAACCACCAGCAACCCCTCTCCCGGGGAAGGTCATCCTGCCTTCATGACAGTTTCTGGGGTGGGTGTCAGGACAGGCCCATGTCCGGCTCCGTGACGGGTTTCATTACTTCACGTGACGACACCTCCCGTGCTGCCCACCGTACTCCTGGACACTCTAATTTTTCTATCTTGGGACAGATAGGCAAAGGCGGCCTCCTGGCATCAAAGGTGTCCCGGGACGGAGGAGCCGTTCACATCACTCCTTCCTGTGGAGTGACATGACAACCCCACATGTATAAAGGAGGCATCGCAGGGAATACGAGGCCGGTCAGCACAGTTCCTGCATCAAAAGTTTATAATTTAGTGAAGAGAGGAATACAGGAACAAATGGCTAAAATGAATGGTTGAGTAAAAGGTAGAAAATGATAAGATACACGGTAATTAAAGCTGCAGGCGTGTTGTTATAGAACGTGGGAGAGGCGTGAGTAAGCTGAATGGCTTAGCGGGCTTCCACCCTCCACAGAGAGAGTGGCATTCACGAGAGGGGCGCGCTCAGTCCGCAAAGGGATCAGCGACTGGTCATTCACCTCATTTCTGCCCTGTGGTTCTGCCCCGTGGTTCTGCCCCGTGGTTCTGCCCCGTGGTTCTGTCCTGTGGTTCTGCCCCGCGGTTCTGCCCTGTGGTTCTGTCCTGTGGTTCTGCCCCGTGGTTCTGCCCCGTGGTTCTGCCCCGTGGTTCTGTCCTGTGGTTCTGCCCCGCGGTTCTGCCCTGTGGTTCTGTCCTGTGGTTCTGCCCTGTGGTTCTGTCCTGTGGTTCTGCCCCGTGGTTCTATCCTGCGGTTCTGTCCTGCAGTTCTGCCCCGTGGTTCTGCCCCGCGGTTCTGTCCCGCGGCTTTGCCCTGTGGTTCTGCCCTGTGGTTCTGTCCCGTGGTTCTGCACTGTGGTTCTGTCCCGTGGTTCTGCCCTGTGGTTCTGTCCCGCGGTTCTGCACTGTGGTTCTGTCCCGTGGTTCTGCACTGTGGTTCTGCCCTGTGGTTCTGTCCCGTGGTTCTGCCCCACGGAGGCTGTTCCTCCAGGTAACTCAGAGCCAGTTGCTTCCCCTCTCAGCTTAGTCCACTTGCCGAGTAACAGAGGCCATTGAGGGTGCAGCCGTCACCAGTGGTGCAGCAGGACATATGAGACACTGAGTGCTAGCAGTGCCGGACATAGCTCTGCATTAATGCCAGCGGTGGCCATTACAACCCTCCCCAAGCCCTCGGAAGCGGGTCTAACTATGGTGTTCACTCCTGGTAGTGAGAAAACAGACCTGAGAGAAGGTAGGGACCCGCCCCAGGTCACACAGTCGGGGGAGGACAGGGGACAGAGGCCCAGGGTATCCATTCTGGTCCCCAACAAGGTCTGGCCCCTCCCAGAAGGGACGTCCTGGAACCAGAGGCTCAGCCTTAGAACCCTAAAATCGAGCTGGGTCTAGCCCACCACGCTTCATTGCCGAGACAAGCCAGATGCACGTCAGATAAAGGGTCAGAGGAAAACCAGCAGTTATACAGACGTGGTTGCAACTGACCGTGAGGCCCAGATCCCCACACCTATCAACAGACACCGGAG
Organism: Plecotus auritus; assembly: GCF_963455305.1. Taxonomy (NCBI): domain Eukaryota; kingdom Metazoa; phylum Chordata; class Mammalia; order Chiroptera; family Vespertilionidae; genus Plecotus; species Plecotus auritus. Next base: position 2,205,056 of record NC_137778.1, on the reverse strand, counting down.
GGCAGGCGACGTGGATCTGGTTCGGGCTCGCACAGGACGTGGGCCACGCCTCTCCGGCAGCTGGCCCAGCCTCGCCCCTGACGGTCACAGCGGAGCAGGCTCCGTGGCCACCCGGGCCATCTGGGGCAGCTGTGACCGCCAAACAGGTCTTCACTGCACTGAGTCACTGTCAGCTCAGGCTCTGGGGACTCGGAATTCATAAATGAACTAGATGCTGTCACCCATGACTCACACCTTTCCTTCCCCGCCCCCTGCAGGTGCCCGGCTCTGTCCATCTTTCCTTCAGAACAGCCTGACGCCTTTCATACCAAACACCCTCATCTGCCCGGCGCCAGGCCCCTGGTCTCCACCTGACACCTCTATGCAGGTTCCCGCGAAGAGCCCGCCGCTCCAGGACCAGTGGGTCTCTTATATAGCCTACCCTCTGCCAACACTCAGGGCCACCTTCAACGGCAGCCCCCTGAGCTCCCGGGACCTACTACGCGCCAGATTCCATACTTCCAGCACCCAGCCTCCCCCTGGGCCGAGCAGCCGCCTAACGGGCCTACAACAGACAGTGCACGAGCATCCAGGGCTGCACGGCCACTCGTGGGTGAGCTGGCCTGGCCCCGATGCCTGTCTCCGGCTCTCTCTGGTCCATCAAGGTGTGACTCGTACTAATGTGTCCTGCGTCTGGAGAACGCTGGCACCAGTGGGCAAGACGTTCTCCACGTGACTCCCCAGTGCATACGAGGAGTGATTATGGAACACCGACTGTCTACCCAAGCCCTCCTAAAACACTGGGAGGATATAAAAAGCATTAGCCTCAAAGGGTTTACAATCCAATGGAAAAATGAATGGGTGAAAATAAAATGACAAAGACGAGGGACTAGACGTTAGAATGGAGGGAGACAGCAAAGTGCACACCAAGCCGGCGCCTGGCGGGTGGGCAGAGTGCTGCTGGGACCTGAGCACGCAGGGGACGCGGCGGGCACGGTAGGCACAGGGAGTCCCAGGAGAAGAGACGACCCTCAAAGGTGTAGAGGGGGCAGGCTCCGTGCTGCGGGTCACTCAGCATGTCTGTGGGAAACGAGGAGAGAAGATGGTAGGAAACGGCTCCGGGGAGGCAGGCACAGCTGGACCGCAGGTTCACAGCCGGCCCAGGGCTTCGGGTTCACCCGCAGCCGCAGCCGCAGCCTCTGCGCTGGCACACGTGCTCGCCGACATCAGATCGAGGCCCCTCCGGAGGGCGAGAAGGGAAGGCGCCAGCCCCGCAGCCGCCTCTGCCAGCTCTTCCACTCGGGAAGCGCGTGGGCACTGAAGGGAGTGAAAGCGACGATGGAAGTGGCTTAGAATTCTGAAGACTGTCAACCTCAGGCCATGGACTTTGTGAGGGTCACAATGGGCTGATGGCGGCAAGGGGTTTTGAGATGGGGGCCTGCACGTTGGCACTGGGCTGCCAGCGGGGTGGTGAGCGGGTCTGCAGCTGAGCCATGGGCCTTGTGGGGGATGGATGGCGAAGGGATCAGGGCAGGGACACCAGGAGGGCCAACGCACAATCCAGTGACAACGGGGAGGCTCGACCTCACGCTGGCGGACGGGGAGCAGACGACGTGGCCCATAGCCGGGTGTGGTTACCAGTGGTCAGGAGGCTGCCACACTCGGGGGCTCTGCACTGGGCAGCGGACAGAGAAGGTGCACAGGGGGACCTGCTGGGGCAGCACTGAGGCGGGCCGGCCGGGAGGGGAAGCATGCTGCCGGCTGCACGCGGACGCAGCCGCTGGCCAGGCAGCCGTGCGTGCGGGTCTGAAATAAGCAGAATCGGTCTGGCTGGAAGCAGTTTCATCCACCATGTGTTCCAGGAACAGTTACTGGCTGTGTGCTTGTTGCAGGGGTCATGCTGCTCACCGGGGATGCAGAGGCGGGGGAGAGAAGGAAGGCCCGTCCTCGGGAGGACACCGGTGGATGTACTGTGATCAAGGAAGTGCTGGGGATGAGCCGCCTCTGCCCGCTGACCACAGACTGTGAACATTTGATGTTTCCCACAGCGTACATTGTGGAACACACATACACACACCATCTGCTCGAACTCGCCTGCAGCCCGAGCTGGGCGTGGACGAGGGGCCCCAAGGCCCAGCAGCCTCCCCTCAGTCCTGAGAAAGTCCACGATGGGCGCCACATTTGACTAAGTCTCTAGTCTAGGTCATTCCTGCTGAGTAGATGTGACAGAGCAGGAAGGAAGGAAGCTCAGACCACCTGCAGCAAAGCAGACCAAGGGGCCATGCCGCCGGGCTCTGGTGCGAGCTGTGTGGCTCCGGTGGGGCCGTGCTCCCGCCTGTGCTCGTCCTGGCAGCACCTTCCGGGGATTTGCTTGCTCATTTAAGGTTTGACAACTCTCTATCCCTTCCTAGACGACCTCAGTGCCCTTCAGACCCTCTGACTATTTCAGGATTGCTCCTCACGTCGCTACGGCCATTCTCTGACCTTGAACCATCAGGTGACACAGCCTCTTCGTGTCCCCGAGCTTCGTGTGTGACGGGGACGGGACTGCTGGTCCACCTGGGCCTCAGGTGCCGACAGTCCAGGGTTAGCTTCCACCAGCTGCAGGTGCCCCGAGAGCAAAACACACTCGGGTGAGAGCATGGCTTAGCTCTCCACCGCGGGAGAAGGGATGTGACTTCTAAACGCCTCATTTTCAAGGTAAGGCCCAACTAACCACACACACAGCCTCATTTCACGATTGTTCTCTTCCCTTTCTGATCTCCTGACCTCTCAGCGACCGCTTGGCCTCTTCGAGAGCAGGTGGGCAACGCACCCTAAACTACAGCCTCCCAGGTTCCCTCCAAAGGCCAGCGAGGGTCCTCTAGCCTCCTTCCCCAGCCTGAACGTCTGTCTGACAGGTCTGTCTTCCTTTGCAGAGACCCACAGCCCCTCCCTCCCACCTGCCTGCATCCAGGGCCTTGGAGATGAACACCCGGAATAGAGACCCGCGGCTCCATGCAGAGCGTGTGGGTGCAGAGGGGAGGCGGGCGCAGAGGGGAGGTGGGCGGGGCGGTCAGGATGCTTGTAATCAGAAGGGTTATCTAATGCTAGTTTCATTCTAATTGCGTCGGTACCATATGTCACCCGGCAATAACACCGCGAGCAGCATGCCACCGAATACATATTTAATTCACATAATGGGTACAGCAGTAGAAGTAATCAAGGCAGCTTGCCATAAGCCGTAAAGAAATGTAGCTTGTTCCTATCAGGAAACATTTGGCACTCGGGGAGCAAGCTGCATCACAGAGAGAGACGCTGCCTCGCTGCAGAGGCTCCCGGGGAAGGGCGGGGCTGGCGGGGGGGACCAGGAGGGGGTAAGAAATAAAAAGATGAAAACACGAAGAGATTAAAGCTGGGGCATCGATTCCCGGCGAATGAAAATCGATGGGGGAATATTGTCAGTGGGTTGCTGGCCATCTCAGTATAATTAACAGTAATGGGTTTATTGGCATGAGCTTAATAACTGAACGTGAAATGAGCCCCAGAACTTCCTGTGCCCTGGGGTCCCTCTCAGTCCCCACTGGCCCGGCCCACGTCCCAGGAAACGGATGCAGCTACGGAGGCTTGGAAGCGCTCTTTCCACACCTCTTCATCTGGACTGGCACGTGACGGGGCCGGCTGCCATGGCCACACTTCCTCCCTCAGGAGATGATTAATACCCTGGGCCACACTCATCAATATCTTTGGACAGATCAACTGGAGTTTTCATTAAAGCCACATCCCTGTCCCAGATACACAGCTGTGGACTGGTCACTCGGAAGGAGGGAGGAAGGAGGAAGGAAGGAAGGAAGGAAGGAAGGAAGGAAGGAAGGAAGGAAGGAAGGAAGGAAGGAAGGAGGGAAGAAAGGAGGGAAGAAAGGAAGGAAGGGGGCAACCTCCTCCTCCTCCGGCTGACTCTTGGTGAGTTAGCCGGAAACTGGCCCATCCCTCATTAATGCGTCTCCCGCCAGTGTGTTTCGATGTATATTTCATGAGGATAAACAAACATTCGTTTCACTTTGGGAAGGTGCTTGCTGTAATGTATTGTCAGCGGAGCCAGCCATGAGGGGACATTAATTTCAATCCTGGTGTTTAAACACTTTGGCGAGTCCTAATTACTCATTCCCGGCTTCATTCCAGGAGCCCAGGGATGCCGGCTCCACCCTCCAGCCACGAAGCCCTTCCGGGAGGGGACAGCGGGATAGAGGGGCGTCAGGGAGACCCGAAGGGCCGCTGTGTGCAAATAAGACTTTGGAAAGGAAACTAAATCCTAGCTTGTTCTTGCCTAAATCGGAGGAGGCCAACCATTGTGTGGAGAACAGCAAAGGCATCCAGCAGGGAAGTACTGGGAGAAGAATGGGGTGGAGACAGCCAGCTGTGCCTGGTGAAGGCCCTAGACCTGGTGCGTGAGAGGTTGTGCAATGGAGGTGCTGCTGACGCCACCCCGGCATGTGTCAGAAATGTACGTGCAGCGTGCCCGTGCTGCCAAGCATCAGGGTCGCACATGTCACGGGGACACGTGTGGATGGGTTGCGTAAAGCGAGAGGACTAATTACAGGTCAGTGGTTATTATTTGTTTGTATCTCGATTTCTGATCGCACCTGCAGCGATGCACCAGGCCTTCCTTCCGAGCGATTACTGACCTGGACACACTCAAATACACCAGGGAACCCCTCAACAGTGGGCCCCACGACCCGGACGTGTATCCGAGCAGGTGCTTTCCAATGAGTAACGAGCTAAAGGTGGGTGACCGCCACATCAACACAGCGGGCTGAGGCTGAGACAGTGAGGGTGATGATGGCAGGACATGTGGGCCCAGGGGTGACAGTGGGGGAGCGGGAGGGGCAGGGCTCCCAAAGGCACTTGCCACAAAGACCACAAAGCTCCCTGGGGGCCCATGCTGGGGATGCCCCACCCCCGGTGCCACGCCAGGGCCCCCGGCAGGGCACGGCTGGGGAAGGCCATTGATTTCTTCCTCAGGTGAGGACTAAGTCCACAGCTTCTCCAGAGACATTTCAAACAAGAACCCAGAACAGATGCCAGAAGCAGCGCCGTCATGCTGCCCGGACGACTGTGCCACCTCCTACTGCCAATGTGGCCACGACACTCTCGTCAGACCTGTGTGTGTCTTCGGCTTCATTCAGATTCGCACTGAAAATCCGGCCGTCACACAAGCTGGGCTGCTACACAGCAGACTCCACTCGATCGGGACTCCTGTCCGGTCTTGAAAGGTGCTTACCAGCGCCCCACGGCTTTGCCCACCCCCTCTCAGCCTCCCAGCACCCCGCTGTACTTCCCGAGGACCCAGCCCACAGGTCCTCCGGGTTCCAGCCCCAGGGCCTGGTGCGCTCCACCTGGCTGGGTCACACATCCCTCACTGGCCCCACAAACTCATCCAAGGCTGAGATGTCCCTGACCTGTGCCTAGGGGACCAGGGACAGTAAGTGGGAACCTTGTCTTTCTCACCGACTTAGCCAGACCAGACAGGTTTGGAAAACAGAGGCCTGCAGATCTGGGTCTCTGCAGAGCCTGGGCTGAGGGTCCTCAAGTTCAGATGCCTGTGCTGATGAGGACCCTCAGGGTCCAGGTGACCCAACGCTTCACCTATAAACACAGCGGAGAGCCTCTCCACCTACCGGGACTGGTGACTAGATGGAGGTCTGGGAGGTGAAGCGACAGGCTATTCGGATTCCAGCTCTTCCTGAGGGGGAGGCTGCACTCTGACCCCACAGCCCCACCCCGGGGTCTCCACCCAGAAGGCTGCAGGGAGGCCCAGCCTGAGGTTCTCTCCAGCAGGAGGGCCCGGGCACCCACAGGCGTGAGCTCCTGTCCGGGCTTCACCTCTCACCACCTGGCAACTCTGGAAACGTCCCTCAAGTCCCAGCTTCCCGTCTGAAATGGAGAAGGTGCCCACCTTCGGGAACTGCACCAGTGGGGTCCTGACCCTGTTCCTCATCTAGAATCTATGAATCTGACTTCTGTGGTCTGCAGGGCCCACCCTTGCAGGGGGAACAGAGGCCGAAGCGTGGGCTCTGGGGTAGGAGAAGCGACTGTTGGCTCTGATGTCCATGGGGCGCTGGCTCTGCGTCCCTCCCACCCCCTTGAGGTGCCTCATTTGTGGGGAGAGGAGACCCTGCTGCCCAGAGCACTGTGATGAGTGGTTGGATGCGACTTCCATGAGCTAAAAGGGCATCTTTCGTGAAGACAGGACCAAGCATCACTACGCCGACATCATGCAGAGATCTGGGGACGGCCAGCCCACCTCCCCGGAGCCCGACGCAGGGCCCCAGGCACTGGGCTGCGGGCAGGGCTGCTCAGGTTTTGGGTTCTTACTCAGGTCCCTGGACCTGTTAACAGACAGAGCGAGCTCGCAACGCAAAGGCGAGGTTCGCGTCTCAGCCTAGACCAGCCTTGGGCAAACTACGGCCCACGGGCCGGATCCGGCTGTTCTATCCGGTTCTCTTGCTCTCCCCTCCGCTCCTTTACTTTCAATTTATATTAGTTCACACAAACACTCCATCCATGCTTTTGTTCCGGCCCTCCGGTCCAGTTTAAGAACCCATTGTGGCCCTCGAGTCAAAAAGTTTGCCCACCCCTGGCCTGGACTGTAACATCCTGTGTCCTCCAGGAAGTTGCTTAGCTTCTCTCAGACTCCGTCTCCTTATTACTGATTGGCTCTCTTAATTCCTGTCTAATTCCTAGGGTCGTGGAAACAATGAAATGAGCTAAATCTATAGGTGAGTTTCATTTCTTACTGAAGTTCATCCCACAGGACCACATGGTTCTCAACCATAAACACTATGTCACAGTTATCGGTTTCTGTTCTGTGGGTCTGCGTGCAGGCGGGCTGTCTCCTGCAGTGCGCCTGTGCACCAGCCCGGAATGCCCACAGGGCTCACGCTCGTGGCTCCTGCCAGTGCCTGTGGCGTGCGAACGGCGTCCAGGGAGCCCCAGGAAGAGCAGCTCCTCCGTCTGCGGTGCCCGGATGTGCGAGGGGGGTGGGCATCTTTCCTTCTTTACCGTCCTCAGGACATAACGTCCGCGTACCCCGATGCCCAGAGAGGTCCAGCTACAGTCTCCATCCAGGGCTGGCCTCAGGGGAGTAGCCTTGCCTGCTGCCTGGGCCACTCCGGACCCTCTTTCTGGTGTCTCTCCATTTGGGCTTCTAAAACGTTTAAAGCATTTTTAAAACCTACTTCTCAAAACTTAGGGAAAGCACTAACATATCTCCTTTGTTCTCCCTCAATTTTTCAGAATTCGTGAAGCAGAAGAGAGATCAAAGAACAAAGACAGTCTTTTCATTTCTGTAAAACTTCCACAAAAATCAAGAAACGGGCCCCATGGCAGTGCTACCTGCCGGATGCAGGGGGAGAGATCTGTGGGTTCACCTGCAAACAGCAGACGGGACGCTAAGCTTGGAAGTCGGGGATATTTACGCGCTCGTTTAAATGCAAGTCTGCCTGTTAGATGTTCTGTATGTGAACAGGAAGGGACTCTTAAGAATAACTGTAAATCTCGAAGTGACGCCCCATTAATGCGAAAAGGAAGAAGAAACACCTGAACACACAACTTCCCATCAGGGAGCTGCGCAGAGGGTCCGGCTCTGGGTCCGGCTCTGCCACTGGGGCCACCAGGAGGCGGGGCCTCACAGTCCCGTTCTCTCATTTGCCACGAAGGGAAACAATGACCGGACTCCCTTCTCTCACTGGCCCGGGGGAAGAGGTGCTGGCCTCCCAGAGCCAGGGTGGAGGTCTGACTCGGGCACTCGTTGCAGGACCCCAGCAAACTGCTTGGAGCCCCGGCTTCCTTTCCCGTAAAACCAGGCGCTCTCCTGCCTCAGGCGCCCGGAGGGGAACGACAGAGGTGCCAGCTGCCAGGTACCTGGGGAGCCGCACCCACCACACCAATGCCAGTGCTGCTGCGTGCGGCCATGCAGGTCATTGTCCGCTCACTGACACACACCAGGCGACTCAGAGGCTTAAATGCCACCTGAAGGTGCAGGAGTCACACTCTCTCCCCAGAGTCCCCTCCCCGGGCCCCTCCTCGAGACGTGCCAGGAACAGTGTGCACTCTTCTAAAGGCTAGGCCCCGCAGAGTGGGTGCTCCGTGAATGCTGGGACTGGTCACTAAGGATGAAGAGAGAATAATAACACAGAAGCTCCAGGAGCGGGGTGTGGCCTGGAGGAGAGAAGGGGAGGCACGGCCCTCAGCCACGAGGCGGCATCACCGAGCCGCAGGCAGGGGGCTGGGGCCAGGCGCTGAGCCACATGCTGCACCTCCGTTTCCAGCCCTGGTGTCCAAGCCACAAGCACCCTCCACCGCGCACTGTCCAGCGGCAGCCATGCCCAGGGCTGGAGACTTGTACCTTCTGATCCGTAGGGACTGTTGAGCTTGTGCTGGGGCCTGGCTCCCACCCTCACACTCGTCCTGCCTCTCGGATTTGATTTGATTGCCACACCTTGGTTCGCCCTGAGTTCCATTCTCTGTGGGTCTCGAGTCAGGCCTACTGTACTGCCCGAACCCAGTACCCCAGGGTCAGCTTGTTCAGGGTACGGAATGGAAAGAGGAAGGAAGCCCGGGCATTGGGGGCACACGCAGCCCACTTAGAAACCAGTGCTGGGCCCAGGGGCCTGGGTTGCCCGCAATGCGAGACCGGCCAGGGCAGCACAGGGAATGCTCCCCTCCTCCTGCTCCCTCCGTGCGGTGAGCTGCTCAGACCCAGGTGGGCTCAAGAACTGGGGAGAGGACCGAGCCTGCCTTTGGCACAAGTTTATGCCAATGGCTCCAGCAAGGCATCATGGCGAGGCCTTTTGAGGTAAAGGGGGTGAGAGTCACCAGACTCCAAGTGCAGATGTGGGTGGAGCCTGCTCGTAGAGCACACCAAACAGCACACACAACGCCCGCCCTAGCGTGTGGACCGCTGTGCGTGCCCCGCCGCTCACGCTGAGGCCCCACCCCAGTGTGACGGCCCGAGGAGGGGACAGCAGGAGACGAAGCTTTCGATGAGCTCGTGAACGCGGGCCCCGAGGGACGAGGAAGACACCCCGGAGCTCGACTCCACCCTGTGAGGACACAGGGGAAGGACTGCAAGCCAGAGGTGGGCTCTCGCCGAGGCCTGAACCTCCACACCGCGACCTCAGCCTTCCCAGCGCCGGGCTGGGAGAACCGTCTGTGCTCCGCCCGCTGGGCCTGCGGTGCGAGGCTCCTGGGCTGAGGAAGGCCAGGCGGGTGCAACGCAGGAGTGGCCACCGGTCCCCACGGGCTCTGCTTCCATCTCCGTCTGCGTGTGTCCGGGGGATCTATGGCGGTGCCTTGGTGTCAGGCCGGGTCTTGGACCCAGTTTCTTCCTGACGATGAACGTGGGGAAGGCCAGTGCCCGGAACCTCCTAACGTGGGTGGCCTGACCCATGGCACCCATCGGACTAGCTCCCGACACCCTATTGACCGGAAGAGCCCTACCGCTCGCCAGGTCTGCTTCAGGGCTCAGTGTGAACAGCTGGCACCAGGCAGCGTAGGACAGGCGGAGACGCGGTCCCACCGGGAGGAGCTGGGGAGGGTGACTATCATTGATCTCTCAGTGAGGGGGAAGGAGAGCTGCCCTCTTCTCCTCTGTGCCAAGGGGTGGGCGCCAGAGGCAGAAAAACGGCCCAGGAGGGAAGCTGGGGACGTTTCACAATATTGTCACCAAAACTCGGCGGGGCGGGGCCTGTGGCACCACCTGGCAGCCAGGACCAGCAGTTAAACCTGGCTCTGTCCTGCCAGCTGCGTGTCACTCCGCTTCTTCGCCTGAAAGGAGGCATGGGGTTCCCCTTGCCAACTTCCTAGGGTTGTTTCGAGGAAGGAACAGGAATAAACGATCAAGAGGGTTTAACGTCAGGGGTCCCGGGAAGTCACACGTCATTCCCCCCAGAGTCAGGCCCTTTCTGACCACCTCCCTCTCGCCTTTGGTCTGCGTTAGCCCAGGGCCAGTGGCCTCCTGACCCACTGGATGCAGACTTCCAGGTGTTTCTTCATTTTCTCCCGCGTGTTTAGTTAGCAGCTCCACTCCCCGAGGTGGTTTCCAAGTTCTGGCAGCAGGTGTACAAATTCCTGCCTATGGAGCTGGCATCGGGTCTTAATGGTACTTAGTGGTTTGGAATTAATTCCTCCACCACAGAATTATCCAGAACACCCCATGCCTCTCGGTGGTCTTCTCAGGCCCCCTGACGCCTTGGCTTTCACTCCAAGTCCCTGGGCTCCCTCTGAACTGGAAAAGGGGTTGTGGCTACAATTATAGAAACGCAGTTCAGGCACCCAGCATGGCAGAGCGGTGACGGCCTGGCACAGCAGCGTCTGGAGTGGAAGGACACTGGAGGTTTGCCTGCTTCAGCCCCAAACACGAGGATGCCGAGGCTGGGCGTGTAGGGTTCTGCGTCTCACTCTTCCTTGCTGCTGTGCTAAGCCAGGGCCTGGGATAAGCAGACTGAGGCCATCTGCTTCTAGAAGTGAGCGTTTCAGGGACACAAGAACGACATGTCCTGTGAAATCAGGAGGCCCAAGCTGAATGAACTCGGGAAGCTGGGAGGCAGGCAGACCCGCGACTGGCGCCGAAGGGTAAACAGAACCTGCCCGTGACAAAAGGCCACCTGGATGGGGCCCGGGTCTCACACGCTCGTTGTTGGAAATGACATGGTTTCAGCTCAGGGTCACTTCATCTTTGTGCCCAGGTCCCTCCCCATGTATAAGCACAAGTTCCCATAGCTGTGCTTCCACAGGACGGACAAGGAGACTCCGCCCAACCTGCACCCTTGTCTGCCGCTCTGCCCCCTAGTGGCCAGGTGGCAGTGGAGCGTGGTGACTCTGGACTCGGCCTCCTGGAGGGCAGCGTCCTCCCCTCTCCGGAGCTCCCACTCCACTCAGACCCGTCGGAACAGCACAGACGACTTACCAGCAGACGTAGCTTATTGTCTGTGATGAGCATTGCACTGACTTGTCTTCTAGAAATTTCCCTAACATGGCTATGCTTTTGTTTTGCCTTTTCAACCTGAACATAAACTGTCTTGTACTGCGATCGTTTCTCAGCTTTGATCTGGCTGGTGAGTATGTATGTCCTGCCTGGACGTGTTGAGGCCCAAGTAGGTTTGCTGGAATTCCCTAAAGTGACGCTGGGTAACAGCTGGGAACTGTATTACAGAGGCGTATCTCCCGACAAGGGCTTGGGTGTCGCCCTGCCATCCAGTACAATTGTAGCTTCAAGACAGAGGAGGAAGTAGACAGAGAAGAAAAAGGGAAAAGGAAAGAAAAGGCAGGCGTTTCCCCTGCTTTGAAGCGTCTGCAGGAGCCAATTTAGGAAGGTCAGGCCAGGGGTAGCCCAAAGGTCAAGGCCCCAGGAGTGAGGACGCCCCTGATGAGAAGAAACACATAACCCGCAGTGCCCGGGCACACACACATTTCCGGAGAATCGAGGTGCACACACGCATGTGACATGCAGACACATGCTCACAGCGACGAGGAAATGTCTTTTCACAAAACGGTCCAGCAGGGCACACGCGCGGCCGAGAGGGGAGAAATCCTCTGGAAGCCATCAAGGCCCCGGGAACCTCTGAGACGCCACCTGAATGCAGACACTTGAGCTCCCAGAGTTGCCATTAGAGCTGGGCCTAAATTATTGATCTCTCGCCTTTATCAGCATCGCAGTCACGTCCCAGGCCCGAGATCTAAGTACACTGCGGTCCCTGCCGCAGCCGCTGAAATAATTAGGAGGAATTCTCATTAAGGGGAGTGAATGGTCCACAGACACAGGCAGAGGGGAGGGTCCGCGGGGTGCTCAATGTCCTCCACGGTCGGGGGGTCACCGAGGTCAAATCCCCAGCAGTGCCCACAGATGACAGCTCATCAAATGGAAAAAGTGCCCAACTCACACACGCTGGTGTGCGCCCATCTGTGCGGTGGGTGGAGCCTCACAGGGGCCGCAGAGAAGCCCCAGCCTGTGCAGAGTGGAGGGGGCAGGGCTGGAAGCCTGGTGTGTTAACCAGGGAGTAGGAGCAAAAAAAAAAAAAAAAAACAAGAAAGAAAAGAAAATAGCCAGAGCAAGAAAAACGCATGAAAAATAAATAAAAAGAAACATATTAATAATGGAAAACCCACTGCGGACTCACTGCATGTAATGTATTCATTCTCTGAAAGTGCCAGGGGTCTGAGCGGACAGGAGGGAGGCTCCTGTGGGGTGAGACCCCGGTGGGGTGGTGGTCCCCGGGTGCACACCAGCTCCAGGCACCCATTCAGATGCCTGCACCCAGCCAGTGGCTGCCTATTGATCCCAGTGCAACTGAAGGGCTCCTCCCCTCCCCCGACCCGGCCTTTCAGACATGGTCCCAGAAACAGCCAGACCTGTGAGGAGGGAGAGCAGCTCAGAGACAGGGACATGGCTGCGGCAGGGTTCCTGAACAGCAGCAGGGTGAAGGGCGGGGGGGGGACGGGCAGCAAGAAACAGGCCCCACCGCTCCACCAGGCACCGCGGGGCACACGCACACGCACACGCACACCTGAAGTTTGCCCATGTTCAATGTCAACGTGTCGTCATTTAAAAGAAAAACCCCATTGCACCCGGCTAATCGAAATGGTTGGAGAGGCCATTACCACACACACTGGGCGCGTCTGAAATGGATTATTTTTACTTCACCCCGTTAATGAAATCCTCCAGCGACCAAGAACTAGCCCTGGACGGGTTCCCACACTGCGCCAGAAAACACAAGGCCGCACCGACTCCCGGAAAAGGACAGCGCGTATCTGGGTTATCTGCGCGTGTGTGAGTCCTGCCCGTGACGGAGATTAGCATGGACCTCACATCCCGCGAGGAGCAGAACATCATTACCCGTCACGGCTGGCGCGGGGCGGGGAGGAATGCGGATGTCCCGGCTGACAGGGAAGAAGACTTGGTGTTGTTTGTTAGGGGACACCTACCAGAAACTGCATTTTCTCCACTCGCATTAGGCATGCGAGGCCGCGTGGCCGGTGCTCAGAGGCGGACACGGGCAGAGGGCGCTCTGCGGAGGCCCCCGGGCTCTGCGATGTCCCCACAGGCCGGTTTCCAGGCCCCTTAGCCTGGCCCACGCTGGTCCCTGGTGCCACTCCCCGCCCCGGCCTCCCTGGTGGCTCTGAGGGCCCCGGCCTCCCTGGTGCCACTCCCCGCCCCGGCCTCCCTGGTGGCTCTGAGGGCCCCGGCCTCCCTGGTGGCACTGAGGGCCCCGGCCTCCCTGGTGGCTCTGAGGGCCCCGGCCTCCCTGGTGGCACTGAGGGCCCCGGCCTCCCTGGTGGCACTGAGGGCCCCGGCCTCCCTGGTGGCTCTGAGGGGCCCGGCCTCTGGGTGTCGCCTGCTCACTCGACCCCTCCTGTCAGCCCTGGCCCCCGCCTTCGGTTGGCCGGCCGCTCCTGAGATGTTGGAGGCCCAGGGGGAGAGGCCATCAGGCAGAGCTCACAGGTGGACCCCCACATTCTCGAGTGACTGGGGTCCCAGGGGCACGGGAGGCTGATGTGCCTGTTTCGCCCTGAGCCGGGGACAGCGGTGTGGCTTCCAGAGGCAGGGCTGACACCCACCAGGCTTCCCTGGAAAGGGGCTGGGCGAGGCCTCCCCCTGGCCGGGGCCCCCAGGTTCCTCCCACCATTTCTGCAGAACAACCCGGAAATTTGCTGAAGACACATGCCCCTGGCCATCGGCTCTCACAGGGGTCCCAGGCCACTTCCCCATCTCCCCAGGGCGTCCCCCAGGAAGAGAGCCCAGTAAGCCTTTTCCACGGAGGCAGTGCCCAGAGGTCCTGCGGGGACCCTGGTGGCGGCTGCCCACCCCTCCTGCGCCCTCACATCTGTGAAGCATGCAGCGGAGCCGAAGACACCCCCAGCCCCGGAGGAAGGCAAGCAGGAGGCCAACCTCCATGCAGGCAGCGGCCTTGGGGTGGGAGGCAGGCCTGGCCTCGCAGCCCTCCAGAACTGGGCGGCAGAAAGTGCCAGGGCTGAGCGGAGGGAGGGAGGAGTTTGTAGAGAGGATAGATCTGCTGTGCGGACTCAGGGAGGGCCATCGGGTGACGCACAGACAGACGGTCAGAGAGACTGCGCCGCATAAATTCCAGGGAAATCCACTTCAGGAAGGGCGGCTGGGCCCGAGCTCAGCCCATCCTCAGACACGGCCAGGAGCCGCAGAAGCCGGCACGCTCACCTGAGTGACCCCGAGTCCTCTGTGCACCCGTGGGCACCCCATCCCCGCGGGTCACGGGCTCCTGACTCAACTCCCCCCTCCCCCCAAGAAAGTGGCCGAGCGCAATTATGCAGAAAGCAGCTCTGAGCTCTGTCACGGCGACAGACGTCTGCGGCGGCGTCCTCCGTAAGGCACTTCTTCTCCCCAATTGCTCATAGAGAATCATAGCCTAATAGCATCCCATTAACATAATTGCCAACACGACTAGTGTTCCGTGTCTCAGAGCCATTTACTTACTTCACCATAAAGAATACCAAAACAGCCCCAAACACAGAGGGGGGGGGATGGGGACGGCGGCGGAGACTTACCCCTCTCTGGTCCCCAGCCCCAAACAGGGTTCCAGGACCATGAACACAGGGGTGCCTCCGTCATCACGGGAATCATACACAGAGCCTTCCTAGCAGACTCCCAAGCAGACGTGTGCTAAAATCTAAACGGATTCTGCCAGGCGAAATGAAATTCCCATTATTTTTAATTAATCCTTAATTAAAATATATTACTCCGCAGATTCCGCAAATCTCTCTTAATATGCAAATGCGGCCCATTCAAGGATATTTACATATCATTAATTAAAACGGCACATTCTTTCAGTCTAACAAGCTGAGGGGCTGTGGCTGCCTCCACATTGGCATGAGGAGCCTGTCGGGGTGGTGCCAGGCTCGTCTGATAAAGACCTTCAGGGCTGCCTGCCGCGCTGGGCCAGAGGGAGCGGGGACCAGTGCTCCACACTGTGACTCGCTACCACCAGCCTTCACACATTACCTGGGCGCTGTGGCCAGGTGATCCTGGCAGGGCCTGGGGCCCCCTGTTGGCTGCGCCCACTCGCAGGGCAGGCCACCTGGGACCCTGCCTGGCTGGGCCCTGGCTGGGAGACTGTGCCAGGTGGAGGCAGTAGGGGAGGAGATGCAGGTTGGGAGGGGCCGGGACTGCACACACTGTTCAACCTTTCTGAGCCTCAGGGTCGACCATCTCCTCAGTGAAGATGCAGGAGGAGTTCCCGAATCAAAGCGCACACAAATAGACATCAGTCCCATTTCCACAGACGAGTCCCACCATCAGGGAGGTGAGGGGAGGGGAGGCGGCGGCCTCCTTCCTTGCAAGGCCAGCACCGGGGACTAGGACAGGCCAGGAAGCAAAGTAGCGGGAGCATGAACTACACCAACACGAGTTTGTGTCCTGGGACTCGGGGAGCCCCCACGTGGAGAACCCCAGCCCTGGAACCCAGGATCTCACCGCGGAATGACTCACACCTGCACAAGTCACTCTAAGGGGCACCTCAGCAAGACGAAGGGTTCTGGGCTGCAGACATTTGTGGTCATTTCTTTAAGAGTCAACACCAAACGACGAACTCCTTAAAGCAGGCAGGCCTCCTGCAAGTCACTGAAGAGCCACTCTGATTATGCCAGAGGTCTTGTCCACATGCTGCCAACAATGAAGCAGCCCAAAGGGCCTGAGACCCCCCCGGGCTATGACCCCAGGCTCCCATCTTGGCCCAAATGTCCTCCCCTTCTCTCCGCCTGTCATCCCATCAGAGCCGGAGCTATTGCTCTGTCAATATTTATTTACTCAGAGTGTAAACTTCTACCAGCCAGGACATTTGCTCACACGCTTGCTTTTCACTTAGCTCAGTGGTTGGCAAACTGCGGCACGCGAGCCACATGCGGCTCTTTGGCCCCTTGAGTGTGGCTCTTCCACAAAATACCACGGCCTGGGCAAGTCTATTTTGAAGAAGTGGCGTTGGAAGAAGTTTTAAAAATTTGGCTCTCAAAAGAAATTTCAATCGTATTGTTGATATTTGGCTCTGTTGACTAATGAGTTTGCCGACCACTGACTTAGCTCATTGCCATGTAAAGACGGGAACTAACACACAGGCTGGACGACCGAGTGAGACCAGTGAGAGCCAGGGAAGGTCGCAGGGTCAGGGGTCACGCTGATGGAGCCCTGGTGCTGAGATGGCCTTCAAAGCAGCCTCATCGGGTGGGGAACCCACGGGAGTTTTCAGAACGTGAGCTGGAGTGGGCGGCACCATCGCACATAGACGTGATCTGAGGTTCTAAGAAAGGCCTAGCTTCGTGCCGAAAGCAGATCCAGGTTCACGTGGGAGCTCCGCCCACGCCCAGCTGTGTACTGGAGCTGGTTCCATAAAACCCCAATTCTCAGCTACTCATCCGAGAACTGTGGAGCCAGGGCTTCCCTCACAGGGTTCTGCAAAGTTCAAATGAGGCGACGTAACAAAGGCCTCAGCACGCAGCAGGACTCAATGCAATGTGGTCCTTACACTGTTCACCGTGAGCTTTGGGGGTGAGGACCAAGGTCAGGTCCTTAGGGTCTGAAAGCCCTCCGGGATCTGTTCGCACCCTCGTCTGCACGGTCAGCCTCTCCGGGGCGCCGACAGAGCTCAGCCCTCCGAGTGTATCAGGCCCCAGAGTACCTGCTCCGTCAGCCAGAACTTACCGGGCTCCTCCCAGCAGCTCTCACGATCTCATTTTTCTTTCTCAGACTAATGTGAGAAACGAACACATGAGTACATCGTGGCAACATCAGCATTCGCTAAATACATCACTGAATCTCTGAAACCCTGGGCATATTTATACACAAAAGCGTCACATAAGAATAATGATAATAACGGCCCTGCACCGGCTTCTGCACTCACAGCGTGTCCGCTGCGCGCAGACGTGGGCACAGCCTCCTCCTCCCTCCCATCAGCCGGAAGCCGTGGGGGGAGGGCTGCCCCACACAGCTGAGGAGGCCCAGGAGAGAGCCACGGAGACGTGCCCCCGAGGGTGGCAGACAGGGACGTCCTGGGACGTGAGGCCTCCTGGGAGCAGGGGCAGTGCCGGGGGTCCCTTCCTACAGCCTCAGCTCCATCTGGTCGTGGGCAGGGCAGCACCCTGACCCGGAGTTGCCTCAAACTGAGAATCCCATTCCGCAATTTCACAGCAGCCTCATGTCTTCAACACGACGATTCTGACAATGTCCTACACTGGGGTCCCCAGTCCCAGGGCCAACACGGAAACCCCGACTAGGGGCACTGAGGGGCAACGAGGGGCAGGTGGGAAAACGGGCTCCATCCACCTCCTGAAGCCTCAGGAATGGCATTGGAAGAGCAGCCGTGATTCCGGGCCCGATCTTTCGGCAGCAGTGACGAGGCATGAGCCCCGAAGGGACAGGAGGGCCGAGTCCCAGGCTCGGTCCCGTGCCTGGCCACCGCCAGCCCAGGAAGGGTGTTTGCACAGATGAGCCTCCTGCCATGGCGGGCACACAGCCCGGGCCTGCGTGCCACCTGGGACTTCCCGGGCTCCCAGGTAATGCTTAACTTTTGCTTCTTCAAACCGAAAATCCTGTCATAATTTTAAAATCCTGCTTAAAGGCGCCACCGTGCATTATTTGTAACGCAGCTAAGGCTCTGGCAATGCAGCCGCGATGCGATCTGAAATGACCAGCTCATCCTTCTGCCCGTGCGGACGAGATGCCGTCACCAAAGTGCCCAGGCTCCACTGCAGGACCAGCCTCCGAAGGCCCCGCCCCACCTGTTACAACAGTCCACGTCTGTGCCACACGGGCACCATGACGGGCGGCACCAGGACCCTGTCTCGGGGGGTCAGCTCAAGCCCCAGCACGTGCTGCTGACCTCGCTGGCACTGCCCACCTGTGAGTGACGGGGAAGCCGCCCTCACAAAGCTCCCATCTCACAGGAAGCAGGGAGCCTCGGGGCTCAGGACCCCCAGGTCCCTAGCCGGCCCACCCCGGACCTAATGAGCGGAGGGAAACCGCTTCCCAAACCCCAGGACCCGCCGTCACTCCAGGGGGGACTCCTGTGTACTGTCCCTGACACGCAGCCCCTCCTTTGTCACGTGGATGCACATTCAGGGATTCAACAGATTCACCACGTGCACAGGGGCTGCTAGTCTCCGACCACAGCTAGCTGCTCCCTCAGGACGTGCCTGTCACAGCGCAGGCCCCGTCCCAGCCTCCCCCAGCACTAGCTCCTGGGAGAGCAGCGGACCCCCAGCATCACCTGCACAGTCATCGCTGCACTGCGGGGTGCCCGGGGTCACCCACACTCACCTGGCAGTGGTTGACTCACGATGCCAACATGCCAGTGCCCGCTGAAGTGACTTTTGCCAGGACTGCGATGGGCTGTGGGGGGCTGCACATCACCCCAGAGCCGCTCGGAACGTGTCTGCCAGCTCATGTGTTCTAATTGCAATGACCGACGGGCGCGATCATCTCATTAGATGTAAGCATCTCGGATATCGCGTTACCTTTAAGAACACCAGCGTGTAGGTAAGAAAGTATCTCCATTTCAGAGTCTGGGTCAGGCAGCTGAGGGCTGCGCCCCAACCCCCGCGTAGGTCACCAAGAGGCTGGGTCACGGTGGCCCTCGGAGCTGCCCCCACGGAGCTGCCCCCACAGAACTGCCCCACGGAGCTGCCCCACGGAGCTGCCCCCACAAAACTGCCCCACGGAGCTGCCCCCACAGAACTGCCCCACGGAGCTGCCCCCACAGAACTGCCCCACGGAGCTGCCCCCACAGAACTGCCCCACGGAGCTGCCCCCACAAAACTGCCCCACGGAGCTGCCCCCACAGAACTGCCCCACGGAGCTGCCCCCACAGAGCTGCCCCATAAAGATACCTTCTGCTCTGACCCAGTCTCAGATGGACGACTGACAAGAAAATAACGAACGCCTTGCATTTGGAGTTTGCAGACACGCATCGGCTGTGGCTTCTGGGAGAGTCACCGCGCGGGCAGGACGCCCGGTCACAGAGGGCTTGGTCAGCACCTGCCCCCTACGCTGTCAGTCAGTGTGAAAACAGTTGTGTTTCAGAGACGTAGCTCTTCATGGTAACACAGCGGGACAAGGTCCGGAGGAGGAAAGGGTACCTTCGGCCAAAGCCTGCACACGCCACCCAAAGACAGCCAATCTGCGCGCGTGTCTGGCAAGTGTGACTCGCAGTGACAAGGCTTCACGCACGGAGGCAACAGTGGCCAGAGTGTGACCAGACTCCGGGCAACTGTGCAAATGACCCGCGCGGACCGGCATCCACTCACTCCCCACCACATCCCCGCCCCGGTCTGGGAAGGAGGCCAAAGTTCAGGGAGGCTCCAGTGCTCAGGCCTGAACCCCACAACTGGCTGGGGGGCTCCAGGCTTGTCAGGATGACCTGGGCCTCGTGCACGACAGCAGACCCCCAGAACCGTGGCCCCCAAACACAGGACGGAAGCTCCAAAAACAGGCTGAGGAGGGAGAGAGGCTCCTGCTCCGAGTCGGGGGAGCGGAGGGGAGGGACTCTGTGTCTAAGAAGAAAGCATTCAGACAGTTGATGTGGGCCCCCGAGTTTGTTTTCCTTTTTACTCTCCCCCAGCCTGCCCACCTGCGTGAGCCAGCCCTGGGCCCGCCCTCCTCACCAGCTCAGCCGGAAGGACAGGGACGCACTGGACAGAGCGCAGGCCCAGCTCAGGAGACCAGGGGAAGCTCGGCGAACACGGAGTCGGTCTGAGACGGGCGCCCACTGCTGGTTTTGGGGACGCGTCCCAGCCATGGCCGCCCCTCCATTCTGAGGCCACCTCTGTGTGTCTCCCCCAAATTTAAGGCTGGGCCCGTATTGCCAACTAGGCCCCCATGCCAGGACTACCTCCTGCTTCCCGGCCACAAGCCCAGAGCCCTCACTGGCACAGACCCCACAGGGTGCCGCCGAGTGTCAGCACAGGGCACACGGGCCGAGCAGGCGCTCAGGGGACGCGCAAACACAAGGACAGCGGCTGCTCTCGGAGAAGCCAGGTTTTGCACAGGGTGGGGGTGGGGCAGCCTCCCGGGGATGAGGTGGCAGCCACAGGGCCAGAGGGCCTTTCCCCGGACCCTCGACCCCGCAGCTCAGATGAGGTGATGCGGATGCGGATGGGCAAGTGTGGGCACAGCCTTAGGATGCAGCTTCTAGAGCCACAGACAGCAAACTCACTCCCAGCCACTGGGGGGAGTTCCCCTCTGCCCCCCACACCGTCCCCAGCAGGGGCAGAGGGTGGTGACGGGACACATGCTCCCCAGTGACCCCCTGTGAGACAGTGACCCACATGATCGCCATCCACAGGGTGAGGAGCCTAGAGATCGTCTGGGATCACATCCTGGCTCCACCAGGACCAGGGGTGTGCGGGGCAGGTTCTCAGGCCCCGTGTCATTTCCTGGGCTAGAAAGTGAGGGGAACAGAGCCCCCCATGGAGGTCCCTGGTGGTCTAAGGACCACCTGTCCATACGCTGGTCCTTAGAGGAAGAGCTGAGACGCCCAGGCACGCCCACAGCCTGCCTCCTGCCTGGTGTAGGCACAGCGGGCGCGGCCTCCCGCTGCAGGGGCGGGGGAGGGGTGGAAGGTTGGTTTGTTTTGTGTTTTCGTTTTGCCATTTCCCCAGTTCTCCTCGTTTTGCTCTTCCTTTCTTCTCTTTTACTTGCTATTTGAGAGAGAACCACAACTTCTGAACGCCATGTGGTCAAGAGAGGGGCCCGCCTTTGGAGTCCAGGTGTCTCGGGCCGCCACCCACCGGCCACCCAGCATCTTAACCTCCCCGCTGACGGGCACAGGTGCCAGTGGCCATGGCCCTGGGGCTGCTGGGAGCCACTGTGCAGGTGCCTTCACCGGAGGCCATCCCCAAAGCCACCGGAATGAGGGTGGCAGGTCACGGAGGGCCAGGGGCCCCAGGTCTGTCTGACTCCCGGACTGTCTGCCCGTCACCTTCCTCCCACATGGCGTGCGGGTGCATGGCTTTCACCTCCGCGTTGGTCAGCCACGGCGATCAGCACGAGGGGACGAGAGGCAGAGACAGCAGATCTCACTCAGAAAGAGGGTGTTTCTCTCATGGGCCACGCACCAAGGCCGACGCAGCCGCCCCACAGCCATTGGTACTCAGAGCTGGCGTGAAGGGGGTGACGCAGCCAAGCCCCACAGCGTGGGTCAGAGGTCAGGCAGCGGGCAGCCTCACGTGGCTTCTGGGTTGGGCTCCTGCCCTCGCAAAACAGGTCTCGGGAAATTCGCCACAAGTGAGAAATTACCGTTTCATTTCTACTATTGAAGCAAATGTTACTTAACAACGCATAAGCATTTACTGTTATTTTTATTTTATTGCTTCACTTAATCCAGATTTAATACGTCATGATAATCCAAGGTGTGATTTCCCATGTTGTCACTGCTTATGGTGACACGAACATCTCCCCATCCTGTGACAGACAGATGTCCCATCTTCTGAGCAGACACCAGCTCGAGACACACCTGCTACATTCTAAAATGTAGAACCCCGGCCACGGAGGCGAGCCGTCCACGCTGATGTCCCTCAACGGCCACATCTCAGAAGTCTGCCCCGAGTCAAACCGCCCCTCACCTCTCTGCACACGCCCCTCCTACCCGCTGCCCGGGGAGAACGCCAGTGCACTCCTTCGCTTTAGTCCGCTGGGCAGACGCAAGTGGATCTGCCTAGTGAGACAAGAAACTGTTGTCTAATATCATTGCTATAGTCAAACACCTCCCAGGACTTTTTTTTTTTCATTTTTAACACAGGTTTGATGTCATACATATAATCCATAGTCAACCCACCCACAAATTCACACTTGGGACACCAGTGGGGAAAAGCCTATCGTCTATGGTTGGTACAGTACAAGAGCAAATATGTCATATGCAACATGTAATAGATACCATAACAGATAATACCACTGTATTCCATTTATACATCAGGATGCCAGGGGCAGAACCGATACCCACAAACCTTGCCCCCCATTAGTCACAGTACAGGAATTTCTGTACTCTCAGCATTTTATTTGTCCTTTACGCTTCCCACTTCCCACTGAGCAGGGTTTGTCTTCATTTCCTCGTTGTCCATCACTCAATCTTAAATTGACACAGTGAATCTTCCAGTGGCAGCCACGGCGTGCCACGTTCCAGCCAAATCCCCGTCTTCTGCTCATACTTCATCTGAGACGAAGGGAATGGATGACGGGCGCCCCGATACGGACGTGGGAGCCTACTTAGTCTTGAGGTGCTACAAGGAAGCATTTTTCATAATTTAGTTTCAGGGAAGGGAAAAAACTCCGCATAACCAGTGTGTTGACCTGGAGTAGCTCCGATGAGATGAACCCTATTATTAAATTTTCTGACTCTGCAAAATATGGGTTAGATTCATTAGAATACAGAGTCGTCAATGGGCAAAAGTCTTGAAGACACCAACTCGGCCTGTGCCTCCTGACCGCTACCCTGGTCAACAAGCCCTGCGCTCTCAGGGGACATCGCCGCCGTGGCTGAGTCACAACGTTACTAACGTGTTAGGCAGATAGATACCAGACATTCCCACACATGCCCATGTGCACACACATAAATACACCTGTGAACAAGCAAACCGTGAACACATGGATACACACACGAACACACATTGAAGGCACAAATACACCTTTCTGCCTGGTTCCAGGTGAAGGCACGGGGCTCCCGGTCAGGGGACCTGAATTTTCATGCTTTTCTACGTTTTCCAAACAACCTGACAAAGTGTCCCGGATTGTCCATCTAGGAAATAGGGCTCTGGCAGCTGGACACTCGCACCAACTGCATTTAAGAAAGTCTGCCCAGATCTCCTGTTCCAACTTGTGATGTCCTTGAGTCGGCTCTGCCGCTTGGAAGAAAATGGTGACAATTTCTCAGCTATAAAGCTTCCCTTAATGTTGAGAGAAGGGGGAGCACGGTTTTAAGTTTGCGTAACCATCAGAGAGTGCGAGCGCCAGCGGAGGGGGCGCTGTGCTGGGGACACTGAACCACGTGTGAGAAATGGCCGCAATGCCAGGGCGCCAAGTGCGTGGACCATGTGCTCCAAAATTATTTGAACAACTATGTCGTAAACATCAAATTATTTTCAAGAGATTGTTTTTCTTAAAGAAAAACCTCAAGTGAGTAGATAAACTGCAGCACATTCTACAAAGGGCTACCCACCTGGCAACAAGAACGAACAATCGGTGCCAGCAACGTGTGAAGTCTCAGACTCTTTGATCAGCAATAGGCAGGCACCAGTGCATGCACACCGACTCCATGCCCACGCACGTGTGGGAGCTGCCCAGATGCATCTGCGACAGCAGCTCCCGAGCGGCTGTCTGTGGGGAGGGCTCCCTGCAGTGGAAGGGCAGAGGGACACTTCTGGTGACGGGAGAACTCTGTCCTCACCGGGGGTTGCTGCACAGGGCGTGTTGAAGAACCACCCGCCACTCGCCTGACTGGGTGTCAGTTTACTTCACTTTTTACAGTTCACAAGCTTAGTCATCGCCAACCTCCTCCTGCCTGCGAATGAATGTGGGAAGTTCAGTGGTATAAGGGGAACATTCAGCCCTGGAAAAGGAGGAGCTGAAATGTAACCCTGTCCTCTCCCCTCCCAGCCCTGCGACCTTGAACCCGGGAGTTAAGGTTCACACTCCGCACCTCCTCCCACCTGTAAAAGGGGGAAACCCTGTTCACAGGTGCTTGGAACAAAATGCTCCAAGGATAAAATGCCGATAACAGAAAAGGCGCTGTGAATGGTGTAATGGTATGTGTACAGAGATCCAGGAAATCATTGTCCTCAATTAGGGGGCAGGAGCCCTGCTGGGTGGTTTTAACGTATGAAGTGACTTTCTCTTCCACCAATAGGAGCATGATGTCTGCAGGGATCAGAGCCGGACCAGGATTCACAATGGCCTCCATTTTTCCTTCACACACACACACACACACACACTCACAAATGCCACGCACACACCATACACACCATGCACATGCCACGCACACACACCACACATAGCACACGCACACCACACAATGCCACATGCCATGTATACACCACACATGCACACACACAACGTACGCACCATAAACATGCACACCATAACTATGGGCACTCCATGCACAGACCATGCATGCATACACTTACACACACCACGCACGCACCATAAACATGCACACCACACCTATGGGCACTCCATGCACAGACCATGCATGCATACACTCACACACACACCACACACACACCATAAACATGCACACCACACCTATGGGCACTCCATGCACAGACCATGCATGCATACACTCACACACACACCACGCACACACCATAAACATGCACACCACACCTATGGGCACTCCATGCACAGACCATGCATGCATACACTCACACACACACCATGCACGCACCATAATCATGCACACCACACCTATGGGCACTCCATGCACAGACCATGCATGCATACGCTCACACACACACCATGCATGCACCATAAACATGCACACCACACCTATGGGCACTCCATGCACAGACCATGCATGCATACACTCACACACCCCACGTACACACATGCCTTCCTAAGCACTGTCTGTCCTCGCGGACTGCTCTGGCAGCTCTGCAGGGTGTTCAACCTGCACAGAGCATGTGGGCAGATCAACCAGAATGAGAGCAAGCAAGACGCTTCCCCACGGCAGATGCACAAGGCCCCCCACAGGTCCCGCTGAGAGTCAGAGGTCACTGGGTCAGGTGGACCAGGCTGCAGGAAGGCACCCCTTTGTGGGGTCCTCTCCATCCCCCACGCCCTCCTGCTCTCTTTGAGGGCTGTTTAAGTGAAACCACCCCCCCCCACACACACACACACACATTCTTGCTTCTCTCTGCACTTTCTCTGGGGCTGGGTTTAATTTGACACGTCGAGCTTTGGTAACGAGGCGGGAGCAGAGCAGCCACAGGGAATTCATTAGGGCGCCACACTGCAGGCCGCTCTCTGTGCGCTAATGACATCGGGGGTAGGGAAACGAGACAGCCGCCACGCGAGATGAAATAAACATGAGGACTGTCAGCGGTGACAGCCTCAGCAAAGGGGACAAAATGAGCCAGGTAGAGACCTTGCTCGTCCCCACAATGCAAACCGACAGCTTGCAGGGCCCCCTCCATCCCTCCCAGACGCCCCTGCTGTACCCCCCCAACCCCCGCTGCAGAGTGAGAGGTGAGGGTGAGAAGGAAGTGTGCATGGGAATGAAGGAAGGAATACAATGAAATGATCGGTTTTAACATACAAATTTCATTTATCAGTTTAGTGCTGGCGCAAGCCGCTCATCACCCTCCTTCCAAGGAGAGGCACAGGGAGGCGGGCGGGGCAGCCGGGGGTCCCTGCCTCCTCCAGCCCTGAGCGCCCGTGGTTGATTTTTCCTAGCAGCATCACTGCCCCACCTCCAGCCCTGAGACTGTGTCTCTGACACCACAGGGAGCACTCGGAGAGGAGGAGCTGGAAGAGGACAGAGTGGAGGAAGGAGCCGAGGCGGTGCCTGCACGCTTCCTGCTCCCGGTGTGGGGCGGGGAGGAGGCTGACGGAGAAGACTGGGCCGCCTGGACCCCGCAGTGAAGGCCGCAGGCAAGGCCTGCTCCCAGTCACCGGCTGTCAGAGGGCTCACCGCCCAGGACGGTCTCAGGGACAGGACACTGTCTCCTCCACACGCAGCACCAAGTGCACTGTGGGTAATCAAACCGCAGGCTTTCTCTCTGGATGGAAATAATCCAACCTCTGCAAGAGCACAGGGGACATCACCGTAACCTGCGGTTCCCCGAGACGAAGGTGCTTCCACATCTCCAAATGGAGCCAGCTCCATAAGGTTGCCCAACATATGGGAGCAGTCACTAGGTGAGCCCGGGGCTGGTCCCCAGGTGAGGCCGGTGCTGGTCCCCAGGTGACCTGGGGCTGGTCCTCAGGTGAGCCCAGGGCTGGTCCCCAGGTGAGCCCAGGGCTGGTCCCCAGGTGACCCGGGGCTGGTCCCCAGGTGAGCCCGGGGCTGGTCCCCAGGTGAGCCCGGGGCTGGTCCCCAGGTGAGCCCGGAGCTGGTCACCAGGTGAGCCCAGGGCTGGTCCCCAGGTGACCCGGGGCTGGTCACCAGGTGAGCCCGGAGCTGGTCACCAGGTGAGGCCAGGGCTGGTCCCCAGGTGAGCCCGGGCTGGTCACCAGGTGAGGCCAGGGCTGGTCCCCAGGTGAGCCGGGACTGGTCCCCAGGTGAGCCCGGGCTGGTCACCAGGTGAGCCCGGAGCTGGTCACCAGGTGAGGCCGGGGCTGGTCCCCAGGTGACCCGGAGCTGTTCCCCAGGTAAGCCCGGAGCTGGTCCCCAGGTGAGCCCGGGCTGGTCTGGGTCAAGCTGGGAGCTTCTTCCACACCTCCTCCCAGAAGCTTCTACTGGGTCCAGCCTTCTTTGGGGAGGATGTTGTGAGCAAAGCCCATACTTTAAAGCCAAATATTGTTTTCTTTGGCCATGAATTTCTCAAGCAGGTGTTTCAAAACCCCCCAAAAGCGGCATTATTTTTATGGAGTGGAAAACAGCCATCATGCTGGCACCGACGGCAGGGAGAGAGGTTTTGGGGAGGCTGGGCCAGCGCCACATTCACTCCAGCAGGCCACGGCATGGAGGAAAGCTTGCCCTGCAGCACCCCTGGCCGGCGGAGGGGGGGTGGGAGGGCAACAGAGCTAATTGCAAGTTTGCGGCAGGGCCTGCTGCAGGGACACGAAGAGCGTGGCGCTCCTCCCCGACCCTAGTGGGTGCCAGAGGGAGCCACAGGATGAACCGTGGAAATCAGAGACCTGCCTGTTGGCGCACATCCTGGAGCAAAGCAGATCTGGGGGCCACAGGATGGGCCCGGGTTTAAGGCCTAGAGCTGTTCTGCCTGCACTCCGCACTGGCCAGGCCTTAGCTTCCCCAGAACAGATGCCGGGAGGAGACGCCCTACGCCGAGCTCACAGCCCTGAAGGAAAGCAGCCCCTTCCTAAACGCACTTCGGAAGGGCTTTGCATTGAAGACTCATTTGTTTAAAGCAAGAACATGTGATTGTAGACATTTTGCTGGGAGAAGGGGCATGCTCAGCCACGTGCTACAGAAGGCAGTGAGGGGTGATCAGGCCTGGCTCTGGAACAGGGCGGGACCAGGTGTGCAGGCCCGCATGGCGCGCTGGGCACAGGCCACCTAAGGGCAGTCCAGCGTCCATTGTCCATCGTGACCACAGAGGCAACACCCCCTGCCTGACACCTGCCAACGGGAGAGGAGTGAGTTCACCGATGGCACCACAGGCAGGTCTCCACAGCCCTCACACTCCCACTGCCCACAATTCCTTTCGGCTCCATTCTGATTCAAGCTTGGCCTGAGCGAGGCTGGAGGCCCAGCTCCCGGCATGTCCCATTGCATACATCCGTGGAAACCCCTGCAAAGCCCACTCCACCGAAGGCCTGCCCAGCCCAGAGGGCTCGCTGACTAACAGTCCCACCGCCTGAGACGTGGTGACAACAGTGGGGCGAGGGGTGGCTGCAGAGGAGATAAGCGGGTTCGATCTCCACTGTAGACAAGTTTGGGGGTCCCGAGCAGATTGTGTAGCCTTGCTGGGCCTCAGTTCCCCCCTCTAAAGTGGCCCCAGGACCCCTCTGCTGTGTAAAACTTAAACACGGTGAGGGAACAGGGGTAGACACCCTCTGCAGGGAGTGCGCAGCTGAGAAGGTCCCCGAGGAGGTGCCGGGCGCTCTGACATCCGAGCCTTGAAGGGTGTGAAAGCTCGTCCCTCAGCCAAAGGAATTGCTTATGCAGGAATGAGCTATGGTCTGATAGCACCAAAGCAGGGTATGGGCTATCAGGAGACACACTTCCAGTGGCACCCCAAGAATAAAGCTCCCATTCCTGGGACACCTGCCCCTCACCTCCGAATCTCCTCCCCGGGGCCCGGCAGCATCTTACAGCCGAGCGTCAAGCTCACTGCTCCCATGAGCAGCCAGGTCGAGGCCCATCTGGACCAAATGCACTGGTTTCTGAAAGGTTCGCGCCGAGCAGAGCATGGGACCGCTTTCATCACAGACCTGCGGGGGGGCCTGCTCACCGCCGGCCACTCGCACTTTCATGCCCATGGCGCCGGGTGAGGGCAGCCAGGAGGGCCAGTGACTTCCCTCCCTCCCGCAGCACTCCCTGAGGCAGCCGCCCGCACACTGAAGGCCGGTGGGTCTTCATGGCCGGCTTCCCTCGGCTCTGGGCCTGAACTGCCAACCCCACTCTTTCCTCTTCTCCTTCCTTTTCTCCCCTCCGCCCCCATCTCCTCCCAGCATCTCCTCTGGACCTCGACCCCCTTCTCCCCCTGCCCCCAACCCCACATCTCCTCCCAGCCAGGCTGGTTTTCCTTCTTCAGTGCCAATGCCACCAGTTTGAATTCCTGGAGCAGGAGAGGAAGATGCCATGAAAACCTTCATAAACGAATAAATAATGCACACGAAGCATTGGTCGGCTCTCCACAAGGCCGGCTTTCAAACACTTCTTTAACGCAGACCCCTACCCACAGGGTCAAACTGATAGACCCATGGAACAGAAGGGTGGTGGCTGAGGTTGGATTGGACTACCTCCTCCCCCTCAGCCAGGAGGACGGCGTGGGCACCCCTCACCCTTCAGGCCCCGTGGATGGGAAACCCCAGCCCTCAACACACAGCGTCTCATGTCTCTAGTATGAGCAGCCCAGAGGACACAAAATCGTGACGTCACACTTCATCCCCCAAAACAAGAAAAAGAAGGCATTTGTCATAAAATGAGTGCACCAGTGAGAAACAGACAGGGTGGGTGGACCTGCGTCATCCAGTGGATCCTGAGACTGGACTGGAGTCCCCCTCCGCCCAGCAGGCAAAGACCCCCCAACATCTGCATGGGTGACACTATCGGTTATCTCCCCTGAAAACCCAGGTGCCCAGGCCTCCTTCCACCACAGGCAGGGCATGATGAAGACTATCAGGAGGACTCAGCGAGGCCACGTGTCCCGCCGGCCCACCCCTGTGCTCGCCCCAGGTGAGAGGCACCCCTTCAGGGCGGCTGCCAAGACCTGGGCCACTTTCGGGCCCATGTGGCCTGGCTGCCAGCTGCCCACGCTCGCCCACCAGTCAAGCAGCACGACCGCCGACGTTGCCGAAAGCACCGTGCGATGATGTCAAGTGAAGTTAATAGAGAACAAGGAGCTCCACCCCAGCCTCCGTCCTGCTCCAGGGCGCCGGCTCTCTGGACGGGTCTGGACGCGGAGATGGCTGTGGAGGGGAGAAGGCGAGACCCCAGAACTGGCGCAGGGACTCCTGGGGACACTTCTCAGCTCAGTGTGGTACACCTCTGTCACCCCACAAGGCAGACGCCACGCTCCCCTCACAGAAGATGCAACCGAGGCTGCGAGAGGCTCCGGGATGTGCCCAGGGCCACAGGGCGGGTGTGTCCCAAAGCTGGGCCAAACCTCCCACTGTGCGCCCCTGCAGCTCCTGCCTCGCCAGGCCAGGTGCCCGCTGCTAACCTGCAGGCTCCTGTCATTAGGTCACTATGGGGCACCCTTTCTCCCCAGGGTCCTCTTACCCACCCCCCAACCTCTGCCGACAAGTGTGCACACCCACTGGGAGTGAGTTTGTGTATCTGTGTGGGTGTGTTGGCAAGAATAATGGTTGTGGCCTGGCTGGCGTGGCTCAGTGGTTGAGCATCAACCTGTGAACAAGGACATCATGGTTCGATTTCCGGTCAGGACACATGCCCGGGTTGCAGGCTCGATCCCCGGTGGGAGGTGGGCAGGAGGCGACCTATCCATGATTCTCCTTCAAAACTGATGTGTCTGTCTCTCTCTCCCTGTCCCTTCCTCTCTGAAATCAATAAAAATATATTTTAAAGAAAAGAAAAAGGAATAATGGTCATGAACTCTGCCCTTAATACTTGCAGCCCAAGTCTGGCCCTGGTTCTGGTTCTGCTCCTACCTCTTGCTCCCAATTCCTTTTGATCACCCCTCCTCCCATACCGCCAGTCCTCCCACCCCGTCCCTACGCCCTAAAACCAAACAGCCAGGGAGTGTGTGCAGGTTCCCTGTTCATCAAGGAAACGCACTCCATATGCATAATTCATTTCTTTTGTGGGCCTTTCCCCTGTGGGGACTTTCTCTGCACTGGGGACAGAGGCCCGGACAGGGGACGGGAGGGCAAGGGGCGACGCCTCTCCCCTGTGCCAGGACAGACAGGGCCAGGGGCCGGGCTGGCACCCTGAGCTCCACATTCTCTTCATCAAAAGGAGGGGCCTGTGGTGGCTGTTAGGGGACAACGGGCTCCATCCTCAAGGGCAAGTGGCCTGTGGAGCCCGAGGCCTGTGGAGGCTGGAGGCCGTATTTCCAAACTCAGAGGCTGACCCACGGCAGAAAACAACCCATGGCGCCTCCCACCCTTTGTGTCTCTGCTTTCATTGAAAACCAGAACCAAACAAAGAGAAGTGCCCGTGCCCATCACACCATGTTTAACAGCTGTTGCGTTGGGGGAGAAGCAGTCCTGGCCCAAAGTCAGATCTGAAAAGCAGCTTTATCAAGAAAGATTTACTGCATCTGAATCCAAGACGAGAGGGTGAGGAGGAGCAGCCCAGTGGGACCTGCCAGCCAGCAGCCACCGCCGCCCCTGGCAGAGGCCACCTTCTGGCCACACACTCACAGCCTGGCGCCCTGGGAGCTGTTCTGGAATAAGAGTCAGGGCCCCCAGTTCAGAACTGGCTCCCGAACTCCAGGACGGACAGGAGGCGGCGGGCTGTACACCAGCTCCGTCTGCCTCAGGAGTTCATGTTCCTAGCATCTCACATTGGCTTTTAAAATACATATTCAGTTTTATTCCTTTTAGCTTTTGCTTTCCCCTATCTCCATTTTTTAAAAAAAGGGAGGGGTCGTGAGTGAGGGCTGTGAGGAGCGGGTCCCGCCTGGCAGAGTGACGGGCCCATTAGAGTCTTGCCTGCAGCCCTGCTCCGCATCCGGCATAACTCTGGGCATTTCAGATTCGGGATTTCTTGTGCCGAGTTTCCTAACCACCTGGTAGCTCAGGGTGGGCACTTGGGGAAAGAGGTGGGCCAGCTCCCTTCACGTCTGCGGTCAGCACCGGTTTGCACACGGCTCCTCGAGTGGACTGGCCAAAGCTGCTGTGTGAGGAGCAGTCATGCTCTGCACGGTCTGGTCTCCGAGAGCTGGGAGCGGGGAGCCAGAGAGCGAGCAGGAACCAGAAGTAGGTCCACCAACAAACCTACATCTTACTGTGATTCCTGTAGGATTAACTTGTAAAGACAAATAAAACCCTCCATGGCTTTCATCGAATGTATGAAAACCACTGAGTGGCTGGCCAGCTTCACCCTCCACCCTCTACCGAAGCCCCGGCCCCAGGAGCTCCACAGAGCAGCTCGGGGCGTCAGGGGGTCGGGCCTGAGTGGGGGGCAGGCCAGGCCTCAGATTTGCACTCTATTTGGGAAAGATGGGATTCTGAGGGGAATACTGAAGTGCAAGATTATAGGAGTGAGCCCAGCCCCCCAGCGTCAGTAGTGTTCCCACACGCACACAGGAGAGCCGTGGCTGAGTCACGCCAGGCTGTGGGCTTGGCTGGACATGTGTGAACCCCAACTGCACCCCTTACTGGCTACGTGATCCTGGACATGAATTTAACTTCTCAAACCTCATCTGAAAAGTGTATGCTGTAATTGCACTTCTTTGTGGG
Organism: Plecotus auritus; assembly: GCF_963455305.1. NCBI lineage: Eukaryota > Metazoa > Chordata > Mammalia > Chiroptera > Vespertilionidae > Plecotus > Plecotus auritus. The sequence goes on along the minus strand of NC_137778.1, from coordinate 2,173,315 downwards.
TGTTTGAAAGAATGTAATTAGATTCAGGCATATAAAAAACTTGCGAGTGTGCCCCAGGATGTATGGATGTCATATGTGCAATGCATTCCCAATAAATTTTAACTTTATAAAAAGGTTCATTTAACCACTGGAAACAAACACAGAGATGCAAGCGGACATGGTGACAGGTAAGCCGAGGTGACCGCACGCAGGGAGTCGCTGGCTGGGACGTGCAGACGGGGCGCTTCACCACGTGGCCGCCTGCTTCCTCCGTGGATGGGCTCCAGGCGAGACAAAGGGAGCACAGGAGGCCACGCCCTTCGCCCGACACCGAGCTTCTCCGGCCCGTCCTGGAGGCACGACTCTGATGGCCCTGTCACTCTGCCAGGCGGGACCTGCACCTCAGTGCCCTGGCAGCCCCGCTCTGCGTCCGGCATAACTCTGGGCATGAGTGGCATCGCCCCATCCCGCGCTCCGGCCCCGTCTCGGGCTGCATTGCATACCGCAGCGGCCTTGCTGGGTGCAGATGGACGGGCCGTCGCCCAGTGAAATCACTGCCTTGCCAAGGTTAAACCAGCCTGCAGTGCCGCCACTGCCCTGTGTGTGGTTGAGCTTCTAATAACAACATTAACGGCAGAATTCATGCCCAGGAGGCTCCTCATGCAATACACGCCGCCCAGAATGGAGCTCTTCCCCGGAGCGCCCAGTTTCCAGCCCATCAGTCAGCCGCTGCCTCACTCCATCCGGACACGAAGCCCCGCCTCCTGACATCTGGAACAGCTGGCTGGGCGAACAAGAGCGGCACTGCCGCCTGGGAAGGGTCCCGGTGACACCGGTCACAGCAGAGAACACAGGGTGGTGTGTCCTACCTCCCAGCTGGATGGCGAGCTCCCTGAGGGCGGCGGTTTTGTCCGCCTCCTTCTCCGTCTCTAGCGTTTCCCGTTGTGCGAGCCATGACACGCTCGCCACGCCCCGGCTGGTGGTAAAGGAGCAGTGCTGGCTGCGATGGAAACCCCTAATCAAGTCGGACATGACACTGAACACGTCCAGTCCCGCCCCCACCCAGCCCACTTTCCACACCGCTCCTCACGGGTGTCCTCGCCTCACCAGCAGACATGTGGGTGGGTCTTGTGAAATGGACAGACGTCCCAGTGTCCCAGTCTGAGACCACGCCGAGCAGCCGGGGGTGAGAGCAGGTGGACCGTCTGGGGCCTGCATTCAGCCCCCTTTGCTATGAGCTGCCTCGTCCCCTGGGCAAGACGCTGGCCCTCACCCGGGCTCCATCTCTGCCGCGCGCAACAAGCCGGTTCCGAGTCCCAAAGGGTGCCCCCTGCTCACCTCTCACAGAACCTCTCGGACACATGGTGAGGAAGGCGCTGGGCGAGGCCCCAAGCGAGCGATACAGAGCCTGAGGGGCTGATCCCAGGGCTGGAATATCGCAGCCCTGCGCACCGTCCACTCTGATTTCTAACAAAACGAGGGGGGTGGGAGGGAGAGAGAGAGAAGGAACACCCCAACAGCAGTGTGGGTGCTATATAAGGAATCAGGGTCCTCTAGCTCCGGGACCTCCCTTTTCCAGGGGTGTTTGTGAAGATCGAAGACTTCAAACTTATCACGTGTGTAATTCCCTTAAAATAAGGGTGCTGGCCGAACACCAAGGCCCCACGCCACGCACAGGAGCGCCCTGTGTCTGTCGGACAGGGTACCAATCCCAGCGCTCGCACCGTGTGGAGGGCTGACCCAGGGACAGTACCCTCTCCTTCCCCACAATGGCCCCGACATAGAGGAACTCGGAGTAAAGCTGAAGCTGTCCTGCCTGCTACCCCTGTTCCTCCCTCGCCCGGCGCCCACTGAGAGATCAGCCACGGGACCCACAGGGAAGACCAACCGCTGCCCCGCAACCTGCCTCTGGTGGCACCGTGGCTTTTGCCGGGTCAGAGAGAGGCACGTGGGACCAGGAGCCAGGGGCAGGCCACCTGCAGATGTGTGTGTGTTGGGGTGTGTGTGGGGGGGTGCAGCTGAGGAGGTGCTTCGGGTGAAGGCAGAGGCCCGGGCGTCCTTGGGCCTGAGCCAGCCTCATCTCCTGGAGCGGCAGTGGGAGCCGCGGCCCCCTGGCCGACGAATAGATGGTGAACGGGCCCCACCACGTCTCCTCTCTGCTCCCCTCCCCCCCACAGCCCCCAGTCCCCAGCCCCAGGCAAAAGGCTAAGATGAGTGTAAGGAGGTGGCGGTGGCGGTGGCAGGAGGCAGCGGTGGCAGAAGGCGGAGGTGGCATGGGGCCATGGAATGCAACAGTCCACGTGGCTCAGGGAGGCGGCGGCCGAGGGAACAGCTGGCGTGGAATCTTAGAGCCACATTGCAGTGCCCCAAATGGCGGCCTTGAGGGGCGGTGTCTCGCCACTCAAAGATCGGGATGGAGGAGTGTCTGTAATCTGGAGAGGTTCTCCATGAGCCTAGAAGGTTTTCTAGAAGGTTCTGAGAGACCAGATCCCTCCTGTGACATAGAGAAGTCAGGCTGCTTGTCCCGAAGCTGTGCCTGAGTTTGCTTCAAGACACAAGTGGCCGATGGGAGTGAGAACATACTATCCTTCATGGCCACCCTCAGTGTCTCCAAGGAACTGGGCTGGGCCCGGAGGGACTGCTGGCTGAGTGAGGGCACCAGAGCTGACCATCCTTCCGCAGCCTTCCCTCCCTCTGAGATCAGGTCCACATCTTCCAGCCTGGGAGCTGGAGGACGAGAGCGCTTAGTAGGATGTCAGCAGGAGGCCAGGTGAGAGGCGGGAGCCACCCCAAGGGATGCCTTCGCCAAGTGACAGGCCTCAAGACAGAGCTGAAGCCGCGGCCTCCCTGCGGCCGCCCGTCCACCTGGCTGCGGGGCTCTGGAGCGGCTGCCCTCTGTCTGGAGGGCACTGCTGGCCTGGCGATGCTGACGCCCGAACTTCCAGCCTCCCAGCCCCACAGGCTCCTGGCCCCACACTCCTCCCCGTCGGCTCTGCCAGTAGCTCCACTGGCCCCGAGGCCTGCGACTCCAATCCTTCCCAGGACCAGGGGTCCCCAGGTCTCCAACAATCTCTCTGCTCCATGGAACTGTCCCTTCGTCCGTACAACATGCACAAACCACCCTACCCAGTTCCGGAAGGATTGCCCTGCAACTGCTGAAAATACACAGGCGAGCAGGGAGCAGGCGGCCTGGCCCTCCGCAGCCTCAGGGGGCAGGGCTCGTGTGGGAGGCGCCAACTGTGGAGGAAGCCGAGGCCACGTTGGCACCGACAGGCTGGGTGCCAGGCTCGGCTCCTCCGCCCGGCCCTGCCCTCTGGCCCGGGGCAAGGCTCACAACAAGTCCCCGTGTGCGGTGGGTCACCAGCACCAGCACCCTGTGCTCCGGAACCTCGAGGCAGACGCTGCCACTGGAAACAAGGACAGAGCTCACTGCTGTCTGCAGGGGCCTCTGGACGCCAGCATGGCCACCACGGGGCTCCTACAGACAGAAAGGGACAGGCACCTCGCCCCGTGGGGTGCGATGGGGAGCACCCACTCTCCCGTGCTCCCTGCCGGGTGGTCTTCCTTAAGCACCAGCCTTTCCCAAAGGCCCTCCGCTCCACCCACTGCAGGAGCCACGGCCACAGGCAGCCCCAGCACCCAGGTGAGCAGGTGCCCTCGCCGCACACCACAGCCTTGTGCAGCGGTGGCCGTGAGAGCAGGGAGGAGGGGCGAGCCAGCAGGGAGTCTGCCTGCAGCTCCCGATCCCCCAGAACAGCACGAGGTCCCGGCTGCTCCTCCGGCCTTTCCGGGTTCATCAGAAAATCAGCTGCTGGTGTGCTCGCACGCGCACAGCAGGCTGCCCGCTCAGTGCGGCAGCACCAGGCAGCCCGGCACCTGTCGATGCCTCTTCGGCTCAGCGGGCCACGCGGGCCACCTGGGCACAGCGACCCCAGCAGGGAAACAGGGATGCCACCATGAGGCCCGGCCCTGCGCGGTCGGGAGAGCGACTAGATCCACGTGTGTGCGTGCAGGTGCCGCCCTGGAAGCTTCTGTGTTCCCAGCAGGCCCGGCAGGAAGAGGTGCAGACATGGGCACAGTGGCCACGCTGCTCTGTTGCTAGGCAGCAGGATTAGGTCCCTTCTGCTGCTTGGCAACCAGCATTTCCTGTCACACACTCACAGCCACAGTGGCAGCAGCAGTGCCCTGAGCTGTCTCCTCACAGCCCTCAGAGAATGGGTGGGCCTTGAGGGGAGCGTGTGAGGACGAATGGGTGCCCCCGGCCCCGGTATCCCAGGGCTATGAAGAGGCCCCGGCACAGCGGCCCATTTCTCCCGAAAGTCCCCCTTTGGTGACACTGGCGTTAGGACCGGATGGGGCAGAGCTTCCCTGCGGGCAGTGGCGTGCCATGGCCGGGAAGAGCCGGGGCGGCAGGCTGGGGCCTCAGGAGGAGAAGCTGTGCCGGGCCCCACACCTCCGAGGAGGTCCAGACAGTGCCTTCTCCTAGCTCAGCTGTGAAGTGGAGGGGATACAGGAGGGGGTCACACACCTAGGATGGCGCTGCTCCTCCTCCCCGAGGGATAACTGTCCCCGGCCCCCTCCTCTCTGGTCACATCGGTCAGCTCCTCACTGTGGTCACAGGGACATCTGCTGGCCCACAGCGGACCCCCTCGGCCAACTCCTGCCCACAGTCCAGGGGATGGTGGCGTCCCAGCGGCCCCGCTCAGCCGTGACTGCTCATCGCCTGTCCCAGCCCCCCCGTGGGCCCAGCTTCGTTGTTTGCAGGCTGAACCCACTTAACAATCATGTTCATTCTCTCTTTTTTTTTTCAGTTTATTGAGGCTCCACTTCTCTGCACGTGCACTGTCCCAACGGGCCTGCAGCAGGGCCTGGAGTCCGCTCTGCCACCAGGGGGAGGCCCCCTAGGGGCACCGGGGGCTGTGCACGCTCTCCCAATGTTTAGAAACCCCCAAGCCGTGCCGGACTCCACCCTGAACTCAGCAAGAGCATCGCTGTGATAGCCTGGCTGGTACTTCACTTTCATCTCAGCGCCTGTGGGGCGTCTTCCCTTGCGGAAGGTAATGCGGCCGTTCCCGAGCTGGAAGGGGCCTCCTGCCTGGAGTGTGGGCACCTAGACTGAGCCGCTCAGGGAGGAACGCAAGCCCCCCTTTGCTGCTGGTGATCAGAAACCGAACCGGAGTCTTAAGGTGTCCTCCTAACACAGGCTGTACCTCAGCAGCCACGCACAGACCACACCCCACCTCGGCCTGGCTGCCCTGCATTGTGGCCTGGCCTTCTAAGTGGCCAGGGATCCAGCTTACAGCCAATTTGAGGACCGTCTCCCTGGCATTTGACACAGCCACGGTGCCCACACGGGAAGCAGCCCAGGGCAAAGGGCCTGAGCAGACAGGAGGACTCGGTCCCCTCTCGGGTCTTCTCTGCAGCCAGCTAGCAGTGACCAGATGCCCAAAGCCTGATGTGGCCTCGGCAGCCACAGATCACCAGTGCCACCCAAACCACGGAAATACTGTCCCCAAATAAAACCTAGCACCATCTCTGGTGAAAGGAAGGAGGAGAACCGGATAAAATCTAAATGCTAACTTCATCAGGGAGCGATAAATACACAAACCCACAGGCTGAAGACAAGCTGGACCCATACCCCGCTCCAAGCTGGCCCTGCCCCCGGCTGCATGCTGGACTGCGGTGCCTCAGGCCGGCCACGTGAAGGAAACACCTTGCCCAGGCTCAGGCCTCCGTCCCCCCTTCGTGCCCCTTCTCCTTGGTTCACCCACCAACTCTGTTTTCTCTCTCTTTTCCCTCTGAATCTGTAGACCTGTGTTTCAGTAAAAATAAAGTCTAACTGTAACTGAGATCAAAAGGAAAAAAGGGGGACAAGAGAAAAAAAGGATTCGGGGAGCTAGGACTAAAGCCTGGGAGGGTGCCCAGGGACTGGAGGCCATCAGATTTGTTGGGTCCCATTTCCAAGCCAGGGACAGAGAGGGGAGCACTCAGCTCCCACGGTTGGCTAATCAAATCCAATCAGGGGAGGGAGGGTGGCCATCTCCCGTGGCCCAGCGCAGAGAGCCCAGGCCCCAGAGGGAGCTGCGCTGTGAATAGGCACCAGCAGGTCCTCACTGAGTGGCCAGGGGGCCTCGAGGGAGAGAGCAGGAGCCAGGAGAGGGGAGCCCCTCGTTGCGTCCTGGGGAGCCCTAATCAGCTGCTGCAGGACCCTCGAGGAGGCTGGCTATGGGAGGCCGGCTCCCCCCAATCAAAGCCGGCCCCGTTGTCACATAATAGATGTAAATTAAAACAGAAAATCTATCATGCCCCTAATGTTCCCTGCTCGCCGAGCGTGCGGACCGTCCGCGGAGAGGCCCGAGGAGGGTGATGTATGGCGAGGCTGGATGGAGGGTGAAAAGCGTGGCGAGCGGAGCTGGGACCGGCGCAGTCGCTCGCGTTCCTCAGACCCAAGGGCAAGAGACGAATAAATGTTGATTAGTGTTGATTTTGTCCGACAAACGCCTGTCGAGTGACAGTCGGGCTAAGCCGCACTGAAAGAGAACCATTAATCTTGGTCTGGTTTAAGTAGAGTATATTAATTTGTGTCATTTTTACTAAGTCGCAGGGAGAAAGGCCTAGGACTGCTTTGCATATGACTGCTTTGGTGGTTCCGCCCAGCCCCCACCCCCACCCCTCGACCCCCACTTTTTAAAACAGATACCGTGGTGGCAGCAGCAATTTCAAATGACACAGCAGGGGAGCGGGGACTGAGCGGCCTCTCTTGGATTAAGAAAATAAACTCCCAGGGTGTTGGCATGGCAACAGCATTTCAGATGAACTGCTATATATTCAGTGATTAATAAATTAACATTTTTTACAGTTGTTCCCCCTCCCCCACACACAGCACCCCTCCCCACACACACTCCAACCTCCCCTGAGTGGCATGCCTGGCCTCCTATTAGGAGCAGGGAAGGAGCTGGGCCTGCGGCAGCCTGGAGTTGCTCCTGCCACAGGGTTGGTTCTCTGTGGGCAGACAGCATGGCCTCTGCCACCTGGAGCTGGCAGGGGCTGCGGGCTGGTGGGCAGACCGCGTGGAACTATGTTCCCAAGGTGGAGGGGACACTGTGCTCCCCAAGACCGAGCGCAGGCCCAGCCCCCAGTGTTGGGGCCTCCCAAGTCCCCACAGCCCCGAAGGGCCCATCCACACAGATCCGCATGGCTCTGTGAGTGTCCGGCTGATGCCCGGGAAGGAGAGTCCAGGCTGGGCTTGTGGGTCACGGCTCTCCAGCTCTGACTCTGCTGCAGGGCGGCCTCCACAGGGTGTCTTCAAACCGGACACGGGTCCCTGCGAGCCAGGCGGCCCGGCTCCTCCACGGGCACCTCCTGCCTTTGCTGCCAAGGCTGACTCACCCTCGGGACTTGCTCCTTTGCTTAAAGCGAGTCTGACCCAGTGCCCAGCTACACACACGGTCCGCCGCTTCTATGTCATCGTGACTGGACACGCGAGGGCGGCCGTCTCCTCTTCCCGCACTGCGCCTGGGCCACACGGCCTCCCCAATGAGCAAATACTGAATTAACCAAGAGCCCTTGTCACTTACATGTTTCACCTTCTACCGTCCTCTTTTACTTAAGTTTTGTCCCCCCTCCCCCCCCCCCCGATTTTACTGCTTGAATCTGAGAGGGTTTTCGGGCTCCTCTATGTTGTTGGCATCCAAAGACATGCCAGTCTGTCCAAAGGCACTTTGAACAGCACAGGGGGATGGTTGCTTCCGGCCTATGAAATCGTGTGTCCTATTCTCACTAGAGCTGGTATCTGGCACCTAAGCCAGGGGGAGGCTTTTAAAGCGGGTCTTTAAAATCGAGTGAGACAACAGCTAGTACACTCACCTGCAAGACAAAGAATAAGCAACCCTGTGTGTGCAAGGCTGGTCCCCTCAAGCCCACCCCCAATCTCCATGTGTCTCCCCCGCAGCCACTGTGGGTGAGGCCACACCACCTGAACACACTGGGGAGGGCAAAGGCACCTTGACCCTGGGGTGGGACTGCCAACTCCCAGCGGAAATCCCACGAGAAGCTCTAACACCGACCTGTCCCCTAAAATGCCACGTTACCGAGGCGTTGACTGAGTAAGTAAAATATCTTACCCAGACGTAAGCAGCTCAGGAAAGAAAAACGTATTCAGGATTCTTTCTCATGCCGCCCAAGAAGGGCTTCGATAATCGTTCTCTCTATGCCCACCCAAGGTCTGCATTACTTTCCCGAATCAAAGTCCCTGATGTCAGCCACGCAGAGTTCCATGACCATCCCCCATGGATCATGAGCATCAGCTTTTCTAATGATGTTGCAAAATGACAGGGAAAATTTTTACATTGTTTTATTCACCTTCCTGAAAAAGTGGCTTTTTTTGATAGCATTTCTCATATCATCTGCGATTTTTGGCAAACTCATTCACACTGTCTTTCAAAAAAGAAACAGTCAAAATATTGCCCTTATAAAATATATAAATATATATAGTCATATATGCCAGCATCCCCACTGTGGCTGAGATAACAGATTATGGGAACTCCTACCTTTTATCAAGCAGCTGGCAAACCCACCTCTTGTCGGAAGAAGGGAGAGAGCTGGGGGTGCACTGCCTCAGCTCCTGTCTACTTGTGCCAAGGATCTCTCCACTGTGGCTGCCTCACGTTTTGCAAAAATGCTCAGGTGGCTTGATGGGAAATTGACCCAACAGTCGCACCTTTTAAATAATTTCTGTTTAAAGAATCAACTAATAGTGGCAACACTGACACCCAGCTGGGCTGGGAGACAGGGCTTTCCATCACGTGCTCCACTAATGGCCTGTGAGCCAGCAAACCCCACGGCCCGTGAGCCAGCAAACCCCACGGCCCGTGAGCCCAGCAAACCCCACGGCCCGTGAGCCCAGCAAACCCCACGGCCCATGAGCCCAGCAAACCCCACGGCCCGTGAGCCCAGCAAACCCCACGGCCCGTGAGCCCAGCAAACCCCACGGCCCGTGAGCCCAGCAAACCCCACGGCCCGTGAGCCCAGCAAACCCCACGGCCAGAACTTAGGGTCCTGACCAACCCCCGAGGGGGAGTCTGAGTATGTGCAGAAGAGAGGCAGAGTCTGCTGGAAGGACACCTGGGGACACCCAGAACCTAACAGTGCAAGGTGACCTGCAGAGACAGAGCCCCGAGGGAACTGTTTCCGAGGGCCTGCTGTGCGGGGTGCCTCTCTCTGCTGTGCGGGGTGCCTCTCTCTGCTGTGCGGGGTGCCTCTCTCTGCTGTGCAGGGGCCTCGCTCTGCTGTGTGGGGTGCCTCGCTCTGCTATGCAGGGGCCTCGCTCTGCTGTGTGGGGTGCCTCGCTCTGCTGTGCAGGGGCCTCGCTCTGCTGTGTGGGGTGCCTCGCTCTGCTGTGTGGGGTGCCTCGCTCTGCTGTGCAGGGGCCTCGCTCTGCTGTGTGGGGTGCCTCGCTCTGCTGTGTGGGGTGCCTCCATCTGCTGTGCGGGGGCCGGGGCCGCCTTCGGCATCTGTCTGGACACACTACTTTGTGGCCACCACTTACAGGGCTCCAGATTCAACTCAAAATGCTTAGCACTTTTCGTTTTCAATGTTTGGATCATGAGTGTCAACTTCTTCACTTTACAAAGAGGGCAGGTGCACGGAGACTCAAAGAATGATGGCTGCAGGGACGACCATGCCATCTAAGGAGCAGTGTTTCAGGCAGAAAAAGGAAAAAAGTGCACCGATGACCAGGGTGAGGGCCCCAGCCCGGCCAGGGTGTGTGGTTGACTTAAATAATCTGGCAGGACGATGTCATTCCCTCCACCCAAAGCCAGAATAGAACCGTTGCCATGGCAACAAAGATACTTGAGAGGGACCAGAGCAAAGGGAGACTTAAAAACAGAAAGACAGTATGTGGCCTGGATAAAAGCGTGAGATGCTCAGGGCGCTGTGCAGCCTTTACTGCCGCTTGTTAAGGAAGCCCGAGGGCCCACTGGTGAGTCATAAGGCGGTCAACCCAAACTCAGGCACAAAAACATTACAGCACCCACAAATCATAGATTTTCAGACTGAGGAAGAGACGGGCAGGTAAAGATCGGCAGGTGCACTCACCAGCACGAGCCAACGCTGCCACACGGTCTGAAATGCCATCTTCTATGGAGTCACTCAATCCAAAAATCGCCGTAAATATGGGCTATCAAAGCCACATCCCTTCAGGCAGCTCTGAACTGTGGGGGACTCAGGGCAGGAAGGGGGTTCGAACCGGCCGGGTGCCGAAGCAGGGACTTGAGGTCCTGGCGGTGACCACAGCGAACGGGTGACTTCACGGTGGCAGTCAATGCTCCCTGGTGCCACTGGGGTGGACAAGGCCACCTGCGAAGACTTAAAGAGCGAGGACCATGGAGCCCAGCACACGAGGTGAGTGGCTGTGCCCATGCTGACCCTCGCCTCACCCATAACACGCCCAGGAGCCAGCTGCGCACGGTTTACAGTCTCATTAGGAGGTTATGGGACTAGAAGACAGTGATTTAAAGCACACATGTAGGAAACCATTTATGGAAAACGAATGACGACTTCTTTAATTCCCCCCCCAAAGTTAGTTTCTCATGAGTTTTCTCAAAGTGAGGGAGATGTAACCCAGGTGCTGCCGCTGAGCACGGCACCAAGAACAGATGTCCCCAGAAGCAATCCATGCCCCACTCCCCTGAGCCCCCGACTTGCAGACAGGAACAGAAAGATGCCTTCCTGGGGCCCAGCTGCCGGCTTCAAACCCATCCCGCAGGCAGCAGGCTGAGCCAGCGTGGGGACACTCGGCGCCCTGAGCCTGCCACCTGAACGCGGGCCAGTGGCCTGTGAGGCAGGGCCCCGCTCTCCAGAGAAGGCGAGCTGTGGACATGCGTGGTGTCCGTGTTGCCATTTCCACTGAGACCCAGGCGCCCTCGCTGTTGGGGAGAGGCGGTCCACTCCCAGTGAGGCCCAGGGCCGTCCGGTCCACAGCAGCGAAACCTCAACTGCCCGTCTGGCTTCCCCCAAACACCTCGCCCATCACCTTGCCTTCCTTTCCCCTGGCACTTCCTCCAAGTGGGTTGGTATTTCCTTTCTCTGCTGCCCTGACTCTCCTGTTGACCATGCCAAGGGTCCACGCGCAAGTGCTACCACCTCTGGGTCCCCACGTGGGCTCGCCATTGCCGCTGTCCCCACCACACTCACCGGAGCAGGAGGCCACTCCGCCGGGTGAGCACAGAGCCTGCAGGCAGCACAGTGGTCAGGCCAGGCCACCGCCAGCCACACACCTGGACCAACACATCCCCAAATCACAGGACATTTACAATAACAGCAGTTCCTGGCTCCCATCTTGTGAGGGGTTAGGGCAGTGGTCGGCAAACTGCGGCTCATGAGCCACATGCGGCTCTTTGGCCCCTTGAGTGTGGCTCTTCCACAAAATACCACAGCCTGGGTGAGTCTATTTTGAAGAAGTGGCGTTAGAAGAAGTTTAAGTTTTAAAAATTTGGCTCTCAAAAGAAATTTCAATCGTTGTACTATTGATATTTGGCTCTGTTGACTAATGAGTTTGCCGACCACTGGGCTAGGGTGTTGGGGACAGAATTAGCTCAGGCTAGGAGCAGGGACCGCAGGACAGACTGCCTTGAACAACCTCAGCCAGCGGTTCATTCTTCCAGAGTGGGGAGAGGGCACTTTCAAATAGCAGAGGGGAAGGACAAATGCCACAAGTGCATTTGCTGAAGTCAGGAGTGCTTCTGAGCCCCCAGGCATCCATAACGCAGGAGTTAAGATGCCCAATTAATTTTTCCAGCCCCCAGCCGAAAGTAGATGCGGGAGGAGGTTGAAAGCCAAGTGTTTAATTAATATTAAATTTATAAGACTCAGTCGTGGAAGGTGCTATAAAATTAGAAGCAGTTAATTTTACAGTTGCTGTGTATTCCTCTGCTTTGACCTCTGACCCACAGTGTGAGATCACCAACTGGTAGAGGCTTGGCTCCATGGCACCTAGTTAATGGTGAGGAGGAGAGGGGACTGCAGACACGAGTGGGAGCCAGGCCGTGAGGCTGGTCATCGGCATGGATCAGAAACATCTAAACGCTGGTGGTTGGGAGCAGCCTCTGCCGCGTCCCACGCCCCACCCCCACTCTTCCAGAGTATTAGGACCGCAAGCAGCGCGGCCGTCTCTGACTTCTGAGGCAGAAAAGGTTTAGGTGGGATGATGGGAGAATCTGACGCTGAGGCTTGAAGTACTCAGTGGGAGAGACCACCGCACTGTCTCTGCTGCAGAAATTCTGGAATTAAGGAAATATGTCTTTCTGGAACATTCTATACACAATCCATTGTACCAAGGACTCCTCCGCTCGGCCCACACGCAGAAGCCCTGGCCTGCACTGCAGCTGAGTCAGTGATGTCTGCATGGGTCCCACCAATCGAGGTGCAGTTGCAGGTGCAGGGACGGATACATGGGGAGGGAGCCCGCCCTGAGCAGGGGCCTCAGCGGTCCAAACACACGGCCTCTGCGGCCAGACAGGGGTGCATCCTCGGCCCCAGGTTAAAGGGATGAGCATATGCCCCTCAAACACACAGAATATTTAAGCTGCAGAAACACCAAACCCCTGCCTTTGTCTCTACCCCAGAGTTGAGGTGCAGGACGAGTGGCAGGTCAGGGACAGGACTGGGGGTGCGGGGAAGGGAATTTCCTGCCCAACACTTGGTGTCCTATCTCCCCAAAGCACACAGGACATTTCTGCCTCCACTCCTCCATTCTGCCTCAGACCCAGAGACAACGGCCTAGGATGCGGGATAGACCGTACAAAGGCACAGGGCAGGGACCAAGGATAATTCAAGGAAGGTGTTTCTCCCTTAAAAAAAAATCAAAGATCTCACTCTAATTGCATTATTAGCAGGAAAAACAAAAATGTGGTGAGAAAAGGCATCTCAGCTGAATAGTCACACACACACTTGCACACACACACTTGCACACAATGATGAAAGCGCCCAACTTCAAAGCGGCGGCTACTTTCCCCGCTGACAGCCGGCCGGTGAGAGAGACCATGGAGAACCTTTCCCGGGGCGCCGTGAGAAAACTTCCCCTGCTGCCGCCCCCCGAATCCGCTCGCCTTCTCGCTGGACACGAGGATCGATCGGGTGTGCTCATGGGGCCCTGAGCTCAGGCGCAATCTTCCTTTGGGACTTTGCAAAGTAAAGATGTGGGGCCGGGAAGGAAGAGGGACACCGAGGCGGTGGGGTGCAAGTGGCTCCACGAGCAGAACCCAACAGTCACAGGATCAGGTCCTCAAGTCAGGGTCCCAGGCACTAGTCTTGGGGGTGGGGGGGAGAGGGGAGCCCAGGAAGTGCAAGAACACAAGAGAGAAACATGCAAGTCCCTCCGAGCACCAGAGCCATACGCCTGTGATTTGCGACACTGAAACAGGGCTTCCGGCCCTGGCTGGCTTGGCTCAGGGATAGAGCACAGGCCTGGGGACTGAAGAAAACCAGGTTCGATTCCTGTCAAGGGCACATGCCCAGGTTGTGGGCTCGATCCCCAGTAGAGGGCGTGCAGGAGGCAGCCAATCAATGATTCTCTCTCACCATTGATGTTTCTCTCCCTCTCCCTTCCTCTCTGAAATAAAATATATATATATATATATATATATATATATACATATATATACACACACACACACATACATACATATACATCCTATATAATAAGAGAGGAATATGCTGATTATCCATTATGCCCTGAGGTGTAATAACCAACTGCCTAACAACCAGATCATGGATCTGCAGGAGGGTGGGGCAGCGACCTACAAGTGGGCGGCCAAGAGCTACAGGAGGGGGCAGGGCAGCAAGCTATGGGGGGGAGGGGGGTAAGGGGGAGGGGGAAGCTACAGGAGGGCGGCAGTGACCTACTGACACACGGATTCGTGCGCAGGGTTACTAGTATATACATATTTTTTCAAAGGGCTTCTGGGGGGCAGAGGGATCTTCTTGGTACAACCACTGCCACCCTCGTAAGACAAGGTCCCTCTCCAGTGAGCGGGGGCCCAGCCCGACCACGGGCAGTGTCTAAATTCAGAAGACCAAATGTCTTGCATATCAGGAGGGCACAATTTAACAAGCAGAGTGATACCTATTTTTCCTCGTCAGTAACACAGAGTGAGGCACAGGGAGGCCAGCAGAGAGCTCACTGAGTTCTCGGAGGGAGGCCCCCCGGCCCACGCCAGGTCCCAGCACCGCACAGCGGGCCACATGCTGAGGCCTGAACCAGCTCAGAGAGGAAAGGCCTCACACCAAGCAGAGAGAGGCGCTCAGTGTGCAGTGAAGCCACCCTCGCTGCCAATGGCCTGGTCACACCCACCGCGGACGTCCGGAGGGCCACACAGAACCCAGTCGGTAACTGTCTTCAGCCATCAAGACGCGGCAAACTGGAGACGCGCTCACTCCGAACCCAGATGGTCCCGACTCACCGTGGTCCGATTTTTGGACCTGACGGTGGTGTGAGCCTTACGCACTCGGTAGAAACTGTACCTCGGATGTGGAGTGGCTCTTTCCCGGGTTGCGCTATGCTCGCTGCTGGTGGTGATCGGAAGCTCTGTCAGCCGCGCGATCACGACACAAAGGAGACACCGCACCCTCCACAGGGCACTGGCTGCCAGCGTTCTTGGATCTCAGTGTTTTGTTTTCACATCTCACCATGTTCATTACAAAATGCCCACCTGTGCCTCCTGCTCCTGGTGAGGAGAGGGAGAAGGCAATGGCAGGTGCTGACGCCCAATCACGCTCGTGTTCTGAGCACATGTAAGGTGGGCATGGCTTCGCTATGGTGCTCGGTAGGGGGTGCATTCAATGTATTTTCAACTCAGGACAGGTTTATCCGGACGCAAGCCCTCTGGGAGGGGAGGGCCTCGGCTTGCGTGCAAGCCTGCCTCGCCCGGCTCCCAGCCTGCGCAGAGCGAGCGGCGCCTGGGAGTGCAGCGCCATGAGCCAGCGCCACCTGCACGCTGCACCGTCCCAGGGGCCACGTGGTGGGCCTGACACGTTTCATTCGAAATCCGTTCAATCCTGACTAGGGGGAGTTCCTACCCTATGGAAATACATTTCCAAATTCACAGTAATTTACACTTGAAGGAAACACTGAAAGGACATTTTCACAAATACATTTCCTAGAATTAAAATAGTGGTCAGAGGGAAAGTACTTGCTTAAATGTTTGTAAGCAGCCTTGATGACAAAGGCCAGGTGGAGGTTCCCTACCTTCATAATGTATAGTCTCCTTTTTAAGGTGAAAAACTACAGGAACCGCCACGAAAGGTCATCCTATTTTAGCTTCTGCAGATGACGGAACGATTCACCTGGACATAAGCCAGTTGGAACGGGAAATACTTTTCTAAGTGAATGTGCATTTTGTAACCACAATAGCATCTCCTACGTACAAAGAACTCAAGCAGGTGTCCCTGTCAGTGCGTCTGTGAGTATGTGCGTGACATCGTCCTGGTTACAGACAGTGCTTGGCGTGCACGTGCGTTCACCAAACCTTCCCAAGTTCATGGCTCCCCCGGGTCCATGGCCCACAAACTGGGAATCTCTGCACTGGACAAAGGAAGATTCCAATCGAAGAAATCTAGGCCTCTAACTAAGTCATGCATTGAGAGAAAAGGACATCTAAGCCACTGACTGGTTTGCACGCCCCACTCCTTTGCTCCTACAAACACTAGCAAAATTTGGACAGGCACAATACAAATAATTTCCCAGTTTGCAGGCTGTTGGTTTATAACACAATAATATTTCTCTTTGGCTCAAGAGTCTATCTTCTTCCATCTTCCGTGTATACATCTTCTGCTACAAATTGCAAGACAGGATATCATGGAGAATAACACAATCAAAATAACATTTCTAACAAAGATGTGTGCGCATGATCGATGGCAACAGTAGCAATTGCTTAAGAAACATTAGTAAATAATTCTTCCCATTGGTTCCTCAGGTGGTTTAGGACAGTGGAAGGAGGGCAGGGAAGCCACAGCACCCACCAGAAAGACGACCCCACGTCAACGCCCACGCTGCGTGCACAATCCGCACACGCCTCCCCCTCTCCCAGGCCTGACTCCCCATCCATTCTCAGCTCCTGTTTGTCTGAGGCCACATGCAACTGGATTTGTCAAGCCCCCTTTTAACAACTTGTTGTCACAGTCCATTACCAAATTGCATATAGTTATATATCCCACTAATTAGGCTTCTAAAATATCATTAACATGTCTCTTGATCATTAGCATAACGTATGAGGCGTCTTCGTTAGGCACGACTCGAGTTTGTTAATGTGGTGATGGGAGGCGCAGGCAGGCTCGGCAGGAACGGAGGGACATGGAGAGGTGGGAGCGTCCGTGCCAATGTCGGGCCACCAGGTAGGGACACGGACACAGACAGATGAAGGCAAGGAGGGGCCAGAGAGACAACCTGCCGAGCAGCAGCAAGTCGGTGCCTTTGGCTTTCGGGGGCTGTTTGGACACGAAGGTGAGACCTAAGGCATCCTTCCCGCTTGGAGGGAAACCGGCAAGGCTCTCAACGTGCCTGACCTGAAGAGGCTCCAGAATTTCCAGACAAGAAGGAAACACAGCAGGGAACCTCCCCCACCCCGACACCCGGTGCACAGGCGCCCCTCCGCTGCCCCCCTCGGGTCCTCCTGCAGGAACGGCCGACATCCCCGTGCCCCTCGGGCCCGTTATTAACACACTGCTCGTGCCCCATCCGTGTCACCTCTGCGCCAGCGACAATCATGTGTGATGGAGCAGGTCCTCACCTCCGGAGGTGACATACATGCTCTGTGCAGAGAAGGTGGTGTCACTAAAAAAACAGCAACTGGGTGTCCGTGTGGCATGTTGGCGTGTGGCGTGTCGGCATGTGTGTGAGTGCGCACCAGCAGTGCTGCGTGGCCTGCCTTCCGGACTTCACGGAAACGTTTCTCAGCGAGCCCGTGAGGATTCACAGGACGAGGGCAGCTTTTCTCCTAAAGCCTTTGGTTTAGGAAAGTGGCAGCTGATGGTAGAGAAGATGCAGGAGTCTGGAGGGCTGGGGTCTGAGCATGTGCACACCTGAGCTCCGTC
Organism: Plecotus auritus; assembly: GCF_963455305.1. Lineage (NCBI taxonomy): Eukaryota > Metazoa > Chordata > Mammalia > Chiroptera > Vespertilionidae > Plecotus > Plecotus auritus. The sequence goes on along the minus strand of NC_137778.1, from coordinate 2,156,245 downwards.
CACAGTCGTTAGGCCTCGGTCACGGCGGAGGGCAGCCTTAGAAGCAACCAAGAGACCCTCACTCCTCTGGCCACTGCCACATAAAGAGATCATTCTAGAATGTGGGTTCCAAAGGCTCACAGCCTTTCAGCCGTGAAGACGCCCTGGGCTAATTTGCGTGGGTCTGGTGTTTCTACAGGTGACCCGGAGCAGCCGAGGCACATATGCCACCCGCGCACACAGCATCACAACGGCTCGGAAATGGCTCCAGCAGAGACGCATGGTGGCAGCGACCCACTGCCCTCTACCTGCCCCCCGCCCGCTCCCAGCCCAGCCGCCGGGCTGCGCAGAAAGCAGCACCCGCTGGGCACGTCAGGGACTCCAGCCGGGCCACGTGGCAGACAGTGGGGCAAACTCGACATCCAAATGGAAGTGTCCACCCAAGTGACCCTGAATGGGCCGAGGGCCTGAAGGTGTATCCACAGTCCCGTGACCTGATGCGTCTACAGAGCCAGGACTGCGGGAGCTAAAGTCAGTTAGCAGATTGGGAACGAAACACCCGACTGTCTCATTCGGAAACATGGAAAGATGGAAGCAAAGGTAGGCAGCATCCACCCGAACGCCCGTGCGCACACCTGCTGGCAGGCGCAGCGGCGTCCGGGGCAGGGCGGGGGGAGGGAGGTAGGAGGGGGTCGCTGAATGGATGCTTTCCCAGAACCACGAGCCCTTTCCGACTCCATGGCCTGTGGGGCCAAAGGCCACGGTTATTTCCTCCACGAGTCCCTGCGGCTCATGGCCTGGCCAAGCACGCCGGCGTGGGACTGGGGACCCGGGCCCTGGGGGAGGCTCCTCCCCACCCCCTCCCTGTCCTGGCCGTCGGGCGAATGTCCACTGTGGGTTCAGGCACCGCTCTCTCCCTCGGATGTAAACCAAAGGGAAGTAAAGCAGAGAGAAGGAGCTGGAGGACAATTTAAAAAATGGAAAAGAACAAATGTCTTTGGCTTCCCTCCCCAAACCTGAAGTCCACGGTTACAAAGCCTTTCAGGTGTTCAGTGTTCCCTGCACTAGGCGGGGTCTGGGCTGTGGGGACTCACGGGGGAGGGGCCGTGAGGGCAGGAGAAAGCACCCCCACACATGGGCACACATGGGCACACATGGGCATACACGCCAAAGCACATGCACCGGTAAGAGAGCCAACGCTGAGAAAGGCATTTTAAAGCCACGAGAATGTTGCGTCTACATGCATGCAATTAGGGTCACGGAGAATCACACTAACGAAACCGAGCCTCCAAGAGCGACATAGCAGACCCGCTTTTACACAGACCGGGGCTGCACCTCGAGCTTTAAAGACAAACGGGTGTGTGTGAAGAGCCCGAACATACCTGCTTTTCTATAAAAACCTGCTGAGACCTGTGCGGTGCTGACTTCCCCTGTCTGCCTCGCCTGACGGGTCCACGTCAGTGCCTGCGGGTCACCTCCCAGGCCTCGCCTGACGGGTCCGCGTCAGTGCCTGCGGGTCACCTCCCAGGTCTCGCCTGATGGGTCTGCATCAGTGCCTGTGGGTCACCTCCCAGGCCTCGCCTGACAGGTCAGCATTGGTGCCTGTGGGTCACCTCCCAGGCCTCGCCTGATGGGTCCGCGTCAGTGCCTGCGGGTCACCTCCCAGGCCTCGCCTGACGGGTCAGCATAGGTGCCTGTGGGTCACCTCCCAGGCCTCACCCACAGGGTCAGAGTCGGTGCCTGCGGGTCACCTCCCAGGCCTCGCCTGACGGGTCAGCATTGGTGCCTGCGGGTCACCTCCCAGGCCTCGCCTGATGGGTCCGCGTCAGCGCCTGTAGGTCACCTCCCAGGCCTCGCCTGATGGGTCAGCATTGGTGCCTGTGGGTCACCTCCCAGGCCTCGCCTGACGGGTCAGAGTCGGTGCCTGGACACCGTCAGGCACTCCTTGGAGCAGCTCCTGAGCAGCCCTCACTCAGGGTCTCCCCCAGCCAAGTGTGCACAGCGACCTGCACGCCCGCACGCCCCATGGGCTCAGAGCTGGGGGCGGGGAGGAGGCAAGGCTGTGATCCCACTGGTAAATGGTGGCTACAGTGGGTGCACCTGTCCCCCTGACAGCTGAGGGAATGAAAGGTGTGTGAGTGGGCGTGTGCAGGGTAGGTGGCGTGCAGGTTCCTGGAATTTCCTTCTGAGCCGCTCCCTCTGCCTAACCCTGACCTCCTGCTGGCGCGTAACTGTCGGGGATCAGTGCACCCTTTTCCCTGCTTACTGCCTGGTCACCTCCCCTGTGCACTGAGTCCCAGTGGAGAGACATCCGAGCTGAGAACCAAGCCCAGTGAAAGGAAGTGACTATGTTAAAGGCAGCACCGTCTGCCTCGATAGTCATACTCAAGTGGAGTGACGGAGGAAGGAACAACGCATGGCCATATGGGGGCGGTCAGGGCACCTGTATTTTGCCATCCAATTCCACCAACGGCTGTTGAATTCATTGCCGGGGACTTAACCAGCGCGGCTGGCTGGGAGCCTCCGTTCTTCATAAACATCCGAGACGTGGAGAGCAGGCTCCCTAATGTGTCTGCTTTAGCCTGAGCGCATGTGGGGGGCTGGATCCTGAGTGCAGCACATGGGGAGCCCGAGGCCGGCGGCTCTGCTGTTCTCCAGAGTCGTGTCTGAGTAACACTGGGGAATCGTGGAGATTGTTTGCTCAAGTTTGACTTTTTAAAGAAGTAAATCTATCTTCCCCCTTTCAGCATTTTCCAAATGACCAGAGCACCGTGCAGCCAGTGGGGCTGTGCGAGTTGAACAGAGCAACTGAGGAGAGAGCCCTGGACAGGAGACCGTCCCCCCAGACTCAAGGGCATCAGGGGCAGGCGGGGCCGGTGCCGGGTCCCCGGTCCCTCCAATGTGATTGTTCTCTCGGTAGGAAGTTGATTTGGAATCTCCTTAGACCCTTTAAGTGATGCTTTTGAGTGTTTATGAATAGTGCAGCTAATTTGGGGTGCTGAGGGGTTGCTTGGGCTGGCCCAGAGGTGGGAAATGGGAAGGAATGCTGACAGTCACCGGCCACGCCTCCTAGAAAGCCATGGTGATCGCCTCTGCTCCCTGCAATGCTCTGTCCACCGGGAGGCAGCACAGGCCGTGCGGGAGATGAAGGGCCAGAGCCCAGAGGTCTGGGTTCTAGTCTCTGCCGTGGCCCAGCCGTGGGCAGGTGCTGTGGGCCACCACAGAATCGCACTTACACAATTAAGGCAAAAAAGAGAGAAAGTGGGACCGTGATGGGGAGGATTCAGAGGTAAAGATACCGTGTGCTGAGCAAAGAACCACACGTGCGTTGGTGGACTGCCCCCTGCAGAGGGAAGACTCCGCTGTGCAGGACTGGCAATCAACGGAACCACGTTTTCTGCGGGGGGCTCTAAGAATGCTCGGCCAGGGAGAAGGCCTCGGGTCAGATGGGTTCTGCAGACGCCATGGGCGCACCAGGCCCTCTGGATTCACCACACGGTCAGCACAGGAAGGCCCGGGAGCAAGATGCTTGCTAAGCCACCGCTCCAACCCTGGCACGAGGCAGCATTTCCACGCCCCGCACACTGAGCCAGAGAGCTGGGGGCTCAGTGCTATGCTCAGCCATCACAAATGGCGTCTACCCCAAACTCCAGAGAGAACGTGACTGAGGCCCATCCAGTATTGGACAGCCAGTCGAGCGGTTTTCTCCACACTTCGCACCGTCTCAGATCAGCTCCCTGCACTGTGAGGCAGCTGGCCCGGGTGATAGGTTAATTCTGTGGCCGTGAAACTGAGCTCAGCGACAGACTCATCTGGAGGTTGAACCTCGTCACCTCAGCCCCATTAGCTCTCGCCAGCTGAGCTGACGAGCCCCAGACCTTGGCCATAGTTACAATCTCCACGGGAAATAGAATGTAAAGGCACAGACACAGGGATCTTTCAGAATAATATTTGAGGTGAAAGTATGCTGTTTCACCCCAACAGGAAAGAAATGGTCCGGAGGAAATCTGACACGGCCTCTGGAACTGGACTCCAGGTGGGTTCCGATCCCAGGCCTGCATCTAACAGCTGGTGACCTTGGGCAAATTACTTAACTTAGTTGGACCTCGGGCTCAAAATCTGTAAATTGGGATAAATATATCCCCTTCTTCAAAGGATGATCATGAGGATTATGGGAAATGATCTATGTCCATGGATATCGCACTAATCTGTAAGAAGTGGATTCACTATTTTTCCTAGCACACGATAAAGATCATAAATATTAGCCATTATTACCACATTTCAAAGGACCGAATAAACTCAGGAAATGCAGCTCCCTTTCCATTTAGCACCAAGAAAATGCCACTGTGGATGTCCCCCCACCCCGTTACATAAAGTGCTTTTACCGTGCAATTTATCATAACTATGCCTCTTAAACCTTCACTAAAAATTTCAGTGTGATGAGATGACCTTGGCCAGGGTTTTGTCCTTGAGAACAGATTCCTAAATGAATCACTCAGGAGCCACAGAATGCGACTCAGCTGCCTGGGCTCACCTCACTGTGCACTCCCCGGGATGTACTTCTCAAGGGGGACCCACCCAATAGATACTGAATAATGCAAGGAATTATCCTTGGGCCTGGCCTGCTGGCTCCCACCGACACTGGAACGTGGACCAGACCGGCACTCCCTGCTGCACAGCCCCGCAGCGTGAGAAGGTGCGGGGAGGCCTAGGGACAGAGGGCCGCAGGGCCAGCCCGCAGACACGGGACCCCAGGGCCCAGGCAGCAGCAGCGCCGAACTCTGGGAGCACCACTGGTGGCTGCGTCAGGGCTGGCCCCGACCTGTCCCCCCATCGAGTCAGCCCAGGTCTGGAGAACGGCCACGGGAAAGTTTGCTGGGAGTCACAGAGCTGAGGCTCCAGAGGCCAATTACAGACGGAGACTAGGCCAGGCCATCGATCTGTCCCACATTCACGTGACTGTATTCCACACGGACACGTCTGGTTCGTCATCTCAGGAGACCCCAGTGCAAAGGGTTTCCATGGTGACCACCTGGACAGCACCTCATCACCAAATACAATAACCCTTCACCTCCCGGGGCTCCTGGCTCTTACTTAACCTCTGAGAGGTCCTTCAGGCCAGGGGAGCCACCCCCAAGCTCCAAGACCATGGGTGTCCTGGTCCTCACAGGGGGCTGCGGGCTGCCAGGCCTCCTCCTCGTCCCTCCCGGGTCTCTGCAGCCGTCTCCTGGTTTACCGATTGGGGGTGGGCACTGTTCCGAGTCCGTGTGCAGGAGACAAAGCACACAACAGTCAGCTGGGGACGTGGGCCAGGACTGACTGCTTCCCACCGCCACTCGCCCCCACCAATGGGACGTAGCTGCTGGTAATGACGCTGGATTAAAACAAATTGATCACAAAAAGGTCAACTTGGCACCTAACATTTAGAAGGCGAGCGTCTGCAACTTGTCCTGGGTGGGGACCCACCCGCGATACATCAGGAATATCTCACCTTTTAAAGAGCGGCTCGCCTGAAAGGAGAAACTACCTCAGAAAAATAACGTGGTCGTGTCGTTATTTTTGTATCTATCAGTGCAGAGGACATTAGATACGGAGGAAAAATAGTGAATCCCCTTCCTACAGGTTCCCTGTGGTTATTTGAACGCTCACTCAGCCATGAGTAGCAGTGGGAACGGTGGTCGGCAAGACCAGGATCGTTAATAAGAGAAAACAAATGAGATCCCACTCAGCTCCGCAGGCCACGCTCCGGTGAGCCCTGCAGAATCTGTCCGGCAACTGCCTCTGACCTGAGAAATGCCGTTTTGAAGAGAAACTGAAGGAAAGAGCTGCCGTGCTTGGAGTTCACGGGCGTGGCCAGGCCAGCCAGGCCTCCGTGGGCGTGCTCCCAGCCTGGCACGGCACGGGCACTGCCCTAAGCCTGCCTTTAGATCTGCAGGGGGATGAGCCGCTTCTGCATCTCAGAGGTGACCATAGAGGTCAACGTTTCGCCAGCCCATTGGCCAAGGTCAGTGATCAGGTGGTGCCATGGGTATAGAGTCACATGTCCTCAGTGAGAGAGAGAACAGGGGGGTGGAGCCAGGGGGGGCGGGCCTGACAAGAAGAGAGGAGGCGCCAGTGGCTGCTGGGCGGCCTGATGTGTCGCACTGGGACCCAGCAGGCAGCCTGGCTGCTAGGACAGAACCACTGTCCCGGCTTGCAGACGGCAGCCTTCGTCACAGCACAGGTCTCGGTCCCCGGCCCCGTCTCTGAACCGCTCTGCCTCAGCCTCTCGTAAGGGAGGGTCGGACAGATGTGTGCAAGCAACTCCCTCTAGGTGTGCCTCCTGCTGTGCCCTGTGCTCCCACGCAGGCCCCATCGCCGGAGGGCCCGGAGAATTCCGCGTGCCCCTGAGTGTTACTCTGCAGAGGCGGGCCTGGTTTCTGCTCTAAGCTGCTTCTGTCCTGAGTTTTCCCCATCAGCTCACTCCACAGGACTATCCCAGATGGTTATCTCTGGGAGTCGAAGTCACTGCAAGGCTGTGAGCGCCCCGGGGATTACCCCCAGGCTCCAGGAGGAGCGGGGAGCCCCATGTCCCTTCTTCCTTCCTGTGTCACTCCTAGCTCAGTCTCAGCTCAAGGACCAGACACTGGGAGTCAATACCAGGACGAGACTCCAGCAGGACAGCTGCAGGGCAGCGGCCAGGCCCGTGCAGAGGGTGGCCCAGCGCGGAGGGTCGGCCCAGGTGCGGAGCGGAAGGTCCAGCAGGCAGAGCCGGGTGTGCACGGGCCTCGCCTCCGCCCTCCTGAACTGGGAGCCCATGTGGTGACTGCCATGGTTCATTTCAGCAAAAATCAACTGGCATTCTTCTGACCCGGGGCAAAAAACCCCTCTTCGAGATCCTGAAAAATAACATGACATCATGCTGCCCATGTCAGGGTTATAAATGGCAGGGAGGCCGGGTGTAACCTGAGACTATCAAAACAGAGGCCTGGAAGAAAGGGGCCTTTGTTGGGGGCTGTCCCTCTCCTGGGCTGGAGGTGAAGGACGATGGAAGAAAGGCTGGGGGGGCCAGCTCCGCAGGCCCGGCTACGACACCCCAGAATCAGGCAGCCGCCCTCCAAGACAGTGTCCCCAACTCCTGGGGTGTCACTCTCCTTTCTGTTCTTGGCAGAGTGCATGAGCCATGCCTCAGAGCGAGGCAGCAGTGGGTGGAGCGTGGCCACGCCAGGGGCCCATTTTATTTTGTTCTGCGCAGGACTCACTGAGCAGACACCAGAGAACTGAGCCCCAGTGAGGCTGCGTGAGAGAACAATTTTACTTGAAAGACAGAAATTGGAATGTGGCCCAAACTAGAGAAGTAAACGACCCAGAAGGGTCAGGGAACACCAACCATAAAGCACGAGATCCTGAAATGGGAAAAAGGGCTGGGGTCCGGAGCGGGAGCCGGTGACAGACAGGCCGGGAGGACCGGGCTGGGCGAGCGTGGACCAGCCGGAGGGCTGGCAGAGACGTGAAACATCCTCATGATAAAAGGAGAAGGAACAGGATTTATGGTGAGAGAAAGTTCAGAAACTAAAAAGGCGGACAGATGTGAGCCAGCCTGGCTGGAGACAGAATTCATTCTGCTGGGCAGACATTTAATTCAATTTTCGCCTTTCTTTCTCCCCCATCTCCCAGCCCAGACTCTAAGGAGGGCCCGGCCGCCCCAGCCAGCGTGGTGCCAGCCCTGCGGCCCCCAGGACAGCACCGTGAGGTCGAGCACGGGAGGGGGGGGGGAGCGGAGTGATCATGCATTCTCCTGGCTTCCGCCTGTTCCCGCCAGGGCTGCTGGTCTGCTGCCCCCACAGGGAGCATCACCTCTTAGGAAGCGGCCCCCTCCCAGCCTCCTGGATGCTGGCTTCTGGCTGCTACACCCGCTTTCATGTGGACCCACTCATTGTCTTTGGAAACCACAGGCCCCAACCACAGGGAATGGGGCCCAGGGCTCAACGAGCCGGAGCCAGCGCCGCCCGGTTCAAAGAAGAGACAGGAGGGGCCTGGACCACCCTCCAAGCTCAGAGCTGACTTCCCCCAGCACTGTCCCCATCCCTCTGTCCGCGGGGAGACTGTTACTGGCGCCAGAGAGGGTTGCAGGCCTGCGTGCGGATGGCAGGCGGGGACGCGGGAGCCGCCACTGGCCTCAGTACCAATTGACAGCAGACGCATCTGGGATCTCGCAAGGCCTGGGAGGTACGGGTTTGGGTCTTGGGGTCGCTGTGTCCCTCAGCCAGGAAGGACTTGGGACCCCCTCAGTGGCCCCCGGCCCAGGTTCCCTTCCCTTCTCTGTGGAAGGTGGCCATGCAGTTCCCCCTGCTTTCACCACGGCCCCCACTTAAGTCATTCACCACCTTTCACTGGACAGACTCTGCACCCGCAGTGTGCGGTGCTGCATCAGGAGCTGGGGGTGCAGAGGTAAAAGCGGAGTGGTCCCTGCCCTGCTTTCCTTCCCTTCCCCATGTGCACAGCTCTTCCTGACACCCAGGGGTTCAGCGATGTGCACAGGAGCGATGCTGGCTCCGGGCGAGGCCGGGAAGCTCAGTGCCCGGGAGGCCTCAAGGAGCCCAGGAGAAAGAGGGCCTGGGGGGCAGAGAATGGGGCCGGGAGTGGGAGCAGGACATGGTGCTCTGAGGAATCCCCACGCACTGCTGAGAGGGTTCCACAGGTCCTGTCCTGCTCTGCCCGCGGGCGCTCAGGTCTCACTGTCAGGAAGAAGAGATCCAAGAGTGACTGCGAGCGGCAGGGGGTCCCGGGGAGGCTGTGGGGCGCTCAGACCCGCTTCCTGCTCGGACCTTCTCACTTTCTCGGGGGGTGGGGGGGTAAGCCATGCTATGCGAGGCCTCCTGAAACGTCTGACACCTCTGCCCCTAAATTTATTTTCTCATTAATGAGAAAAGGGGAATTTATTGTTTGAAACAATGTCTGTTTCGTATCAACTCTTTCCCCTGTTTTCCCCCAGACACTGGAGCTCCACGGAGACCGAGCGCAGATGGTTCATATTTCAGGAGAGCGCAGTCTCCCCCAATTCCCGAAAGATGCCTGGAATTCCTATATTAACAGAAATTAGCTCCAGAGAAAGAATCATGAATCATGAGTGGGGAGCCTGCTGAAGCCTCCGGGAGCCAGTCACTGTCCCTCCTCCTACTCACCTCCCGCCACCCCAAATGCTGCCTGTCACCCTGTGGACTCACAGAACCCCTGAAAAATGAGGCCTGGGGTCCAGGGCAGAGCAGGGGGCGCTGGGCAGAACGGGGGGCCCGAGGCAGAGCCTTCTGTGATCTCGGGAAGTCGGGCCGCTCAGCTGGCTCTGCTCACCACCCAGAGGTGCACCTGCTGCTCTCCTCATCTGTCCAGGAGGGGCGACAGCACGCGACCCACCGCTCTTGCAAAGACCGGGTGGGAGGCCAGACTCGGCGTTGGCACTGGTGGCGGTGAAGGGGGTTTGTTCAGGTCTGGCAGTGGCGTCCCGTCCACAGGACCTGGGCGGAGGAGCCGCTCCTGCCAGTGGCGGGCGCAGAGGCAGCTATCTGGGCTCTCCGCACCTCCATCCCGTCAGTCCCCTTCCCGCTGCAGGGAAGCTGCCGCCGGCCTTCACCATGCACCCACTTCCATTCAGGACGCATCTGCTGGGCACCTGTGGCACAGAGCTTGGCAGGACGTTGGTACTCAGTGAATGTTGTTGATGATGAACGAAGAAGGCCCCAGTGCAGAGATGAAAACGCCAGGGCGAGCGGCCACCAGTCCCTCCTGAACCCACATCGGAATCGTTAAGGGGCTAAGCCCTTCTCAGGACCTGGGTGCTGTTTCCACAGAGGCCCCCCCACTTCTGGGCGTTTCCACAGAGGCCCCATCAGACCCACTCCTGGGAGCAGCCTAGGTGATCTGGGCGCCGGCGGATTCCATCCAGTTATAACGCCTCCTAACAGCTGGCTTCTTTGAACTGGCTGGTCAGGCCCTGAGCAAGCTTGAGTATATAATCCCAGCACCCTGCACATTTCAATGCTCAGTATATATTTATAAGTTACATTACTTACATGCTTGGCCAACTGCCTCTGATGGAGAAGCCTTCCCAAGTCCCCACGCCTTCCAACACGGGGTCTGAATATGCGTCATCGGCAAGAAGAGGAGAAGCCATGAGCGGGGCTGCTGGCTGTGAGGGCCCTGTCCTCACCCCACAGGCAGGAGCCCCTGCCCAGCGTCCGTTCACCTGCCTCAGGGCCACACACGTGACCAGCTCTGCTGTAGAATTTCATAGGACAACAGGATCTTTCTCCAAAACAAACACATTTTAACAAGCTGTTCTTCTGCCCCTCTACACCCTACACACCCCACCCAGCAATTTCCCTTCCTCTCAGATCCCTGCTCACCTGTCAGCTCTTTGGAGAGACTTCTGTGGGCCTCACCACCCCCATGGTGAGGTGGCCTCCTAAGCCTCTGCTCCCATAGCCCTCCCCAACCCCATCCCAGCACCACACCCTCAAGAAGGGCGGGCCTTGTCCCTCCAGGAGGGCGGGGCCTCATCCCTCCAGGAGGGCGGGGCCTCATCCCTCCAGGAGGGCGGGGCCTCACCCAGATTCCCACAGTGGAGCAGAGATGCCCAGCACCTCCTCCCAAGCCCTTCTGGCCATTCTCCTGGGCTTTGCACCTGCATGTGAAGGGCGGGTTTCACTAACAGGGCCTGGGAGCGGCCTCCCTCAGGCCTCCATGAGCAGCCTGTCCACCAGCCAAAGCAGGGTCCTGGCTCCTGCTGCAGAGGCGAAGGGGGACGGGCGGCTGACCAGGTTCCGCTTACTAACAGCTTAACTACATGGGTCAGCACCGGACAGGCGGGCCCAGGGCCTGGAGGCTGGTGCTGCCCTCAGCCAGGACCCGGATGGAGAAAGGCAGGTCTTGTCCTCACTTCCTGTTCTAAGGTGCCTCTCCAGCCCCGCCCAGAGGCTCTGTGACAATTCATCCCACAGGCTAAGGCTCGTCTTCCATGCGTCAGGGGACAGCAGCCTCAGCCATCCGATGGCAGGGAAATACAGGGCGGGCTCAGAGAGAGCTGCTGGCAGGGACGGAGACAAGGCCCCCCCTGGCCCTGCCCCTCTACTGAACCTAAGCTAGAGTCACACAGCCTCCTTCCCACTCCTGCAGGAACCAGGCGGCCAGCTCCTCCCACGGGTGAGATACAGCCCCACGGAGGTGCTTTCTCCCTTCCCCATCAGTGGTCAAATCAGTCACCTGGCCAGCGGGCACATGGCGCCCTGGGAAACCCCTTTACCAGGAGTCAAATGCCTCAGAGAGAACCACCCGTCACCGCCACCCCCCACCCCCCCCACCGCCCGGCCGTGTCTTGCTGCCATCGCTGACTTGTCCAGGCCCCGTGGTGGCTGCTGGTGAACAGTGATCTGGTTAACTGGCCGCATGGTCTGCAGTTCTGACCTTTCTGAAGTGCAGGCCATCAGGCATGAAGGTAATAACCGCTGGCCCATCTGTCTGGGTTACTGCGCTCTCGGCCAGACCCTGACTTCCCCTCGGGTACGAGATGGCGAGACCCTGTCAGGATGGAGTCTGTGGCCAAGGACTGCAGGGAAGGCCCGGGCCCATGTGAGCCCCTGGCGGTGGCTGCAGCCAGCAGCTTTGACACAGCGCGGTGTGTCCCGGTTGGTCAGTGGGAACCGTGAGGAGGCCCGAAACACAGTGGAGACTTCGGTCCTTCATAAGTTCATCCTTCAGTCTAACTCACAGTGACAATACCTCTCGGGTTTTCTAGGACAGTCTGACTCAATGTTCTATGCAAATTTCCCCATAATTATGCTCACATCAGGCCAACACGGGCCAAGCAACAGCTCCTGGCTCCAAGGCCGGGACCCCGCCCCCACCCAATCTCAGTTGGGAGTCCACATGGCTGTGGCCACAGAAGGAAGTAGGAAGTATGGCCGACAAGTAATGGTGTGTCCCCCATCATTCCAATAGGTCGGGACGGCCCACCTCTTTGGAGAACCGTGTGTATTTTCAATGACCAGCCCCGAGGTCAGCATCTGCCCTCTAAGGGGGCGACATCCCCCGCCAACAGCCTGTTCCTTCCACAGCAGACAGGGAGGGGAGGCCCCTGCAGGCTTCCAGGCCACGACCCATCCCAGGAGGAGAGAACATGGTTTAAGGCAGCATTTTCAGCGCTTTAACTGCAATAACCATTTTCCAAAAGAAAGCTCACACCGTCGAGCAAATTATAAACCAAAGCAAAGCAAAACAGTGACCCGCGAGAACTCCTGTCCCAAAGCAGGTCCTGGGGCCAGCCTCCCGGGACGCCAGGGCCCTGCAGACCTTCTTCATCCCAGTCCCTCCGCTGGGAGGCCTCGGCCAAGATCCCAGCTTCTCTGGGCCCAGGTTCCTCCTGGATAATGTGGATTTTGGAGAAGTTGAGATACACGAGAGAAAGAGCTCAGAGGTTAATACGGAAACAAAATTAGGGTGGAATAATTGTCATAGAAATAGTAATATCTTACTTCTCAAGACACAATCTACCCTGTAGTTATCCTGGCTTCATATGGAAGGAAGCTGAGCATGGAAAGTTAAACACTGAAATCAAAGCCGTGGTAACAGGGAGAGTACACAGTGATAACAGACCACCAGCACCAGCCTGCTCGCCAGTGAGGCCGACAGACATCCAACTTCCCCAGGTTTGCTGTTTATAACTCAGCCTAATAGGAAAACTGGGCTTAAGCAACCAGCTGTCTTTGACTAGGAAATTCTTCTTTCTACTTATCTAGTCAGCAACCAGGCCCCACTGTGGGTGCCACCAAAGCCACGAATCAGAGCCATGGGGCTCTCTGGTCACAGCGTGTCCACAGGACAGACTTCCCTAGTCCAGCCCACACCGGTCTCCGCCTGTCATTCCCCTACAAGCCCATTGCCAGGGCAGCGTCCAGGTCTGAGTTCAGAGCCCCTTCCACACTGTTGCTGATTCACACTCAATAGCAACAATGCTGATAATAACGGCTGCCAATAATCATAACCATAACCATACCCATAACCATCCGTCCCCACCATAAACAAGAGCTCCCGCCGGCGATGGTCACATGGGTTTGGAGATCACCTGCTACAAGGAAGCCGAGCTGGGTGTGACAATGAGCAATGAGCACACAGCACACCTCAGTGGGGACTAACAGTGGCTCCTCCTTTCCCCGCCGAAGACGCCGCCAGAGCCATCCCAGCAGGTAACTGGCCTTCTTTTCCATCAAGACTGCCTAGTCTCCGCTTCCGGAGGCATCCCTCGTGCCACCTCGACCACACCGCCCACTTGGCTCACCCCCCACGTGGGTGATGCTCAGGGTTCCCGGGATGTTTAGGGAGAGTCATGCCCAAGTCCAACGTTGTGCGAGGGAGAGTCTGAACAGCAACAAGCCCTCCCTCTGCAGGGGTCTGCACCCCGGCTGGACTCATGTGTTCCCCCCAGAGCAGGCCGCTGGGCAATCAGAAAGCCCTCTGCCGTGGGGAAGGTGACAGCGTGACTTTGGGGGCCATTGGAGGCCCGCTGAGCCCAAACCCTGGAGCCCAAGAGGGAAGGGCCCTCACCTCACACGGAAGGCCGCTGAGCCAGGCGCCGTGGCGAAAGGCCTGAAGGGGGCTTGGCTTGCTTTGTTGACGCCTCTTCTTATGAACCAGGGTCCCGGGCCTCGGCATCCTGCTATGCCCAGGTGAGGGATGGCTGCTGCCACACGGCTGCGGAGCACCTGGCACGGGCTCACCGGCACTCTGCCGGGTGTAGAGTGAGAGGCACGCCGAGTTCCAAGACTTGGTACAAAAGAGAACGCTAAGCATCTCCGTCACAAGTTTCAGATGGAAACAGCTTCAGGTACATGGGAATATTTTTTAAATGAAGTTCACCTATACTCTTTACCTGTGTTAATGCTCTCATTGCAAATTTAAATGTTTCAGCTGCTCTTTGAAGGGCATCTTTTTCTCGGTGCAGGGCTATACAGGGGGTCTCCAAGCCTCAGGCACAGCTTCATGCCGGGCTTCTGGCCCTTCCCCCTAGACCGCAGCAGAGCAGGGTTTAAAGCTGCTTCTTAGAGACTCACTGTCCTTATCTGGAAAATGGGGATAATGCCACCCCTGATGTGAAATGAAATGGGCAAGTGATTTGAAGTTAATACAAAGTTATGCAAATTAAGTCATTGTAAGAACCACCTGATGCCACTACCTGGAAGGAGGCCTCCCCGAAGCAGCCTCCTGCGTGACAGGTGTGACAGGTGTGAAGGGAGGGAGGGCGCCCTGGGGAGCAGGCGCTCCTCCCAGAGGACGGGAACCTGGAGGTTGCCAAGTGCCCGGCAAGAAGGACCCGAGCCGGGGCTGAACCTGCGGGAGCGGGTCCACCCAGCCGGGCAGCAGCAGAAGCCACGGTGGGCGCGGCGTCCCTGCTTCGGGCGTGGAAAGCAAAGTGCAGGCACGCTATCCTCCCGGGAGACAGACGGTGCCTGACCTCGTCAAGCTAACGGGAAAGAGGAGAGTTAGCACCATTTTATGAAGGGACGGCTATTATTCGTCATGTTTTAGCTCTCCCAAAGAGCTTTAGATGTAGACCAAACACCTGGATTCTTACAGATGAAAACAGACAGAGAAGTGGAGGCCTGTCCCGGGTCATTGGCTGGAAATCAGCTGGTACCTCCTGAAGCCAGAGCCACCCCAGGCTCCCTTTCTGATAATTCTGCCATCGGAGAAAAGGGAGAGGATGTGGGGCAGTCTAGGGTTCCCCTCCTTTCGGGGCAGGGCTTAATTCTTCAGAAGTAGCCCCAGAATCTGGGGCCCACCTAACACTTGGAAACAGAAGTGCTCCCAGTCACCCCTTACAGTGAGAATCCAGGAAGGGTCTATGCATGGGGCAGAGCGGGGAGCCTTGGTTCCCAGTGCGAGGGGGGCCCGTCATAACTGAGCGGTCCCGAGAAAACCCGGGAGGCTGCTTCCCGTTAGCAAGGCAAGGGGAGGTTGCAACCCTGAGGGACAGAATTCAAAGCCCCGGAGGAAGAAGCGCCGACACAGCTGGCCCCCGACGACCCTGGATCCTGTGCTTACTGGGTGGGGTGCCAGGTCACCTCCTCAGGCCCCTGCCTTCACCCCGCCCCCCACCAGGCCCTGCTCGTCTCCAATGACCACGGGAAAGGCAGTCACAACCTCGGCCTCGATGCCGCCTGCCTTGCTCAGAAGACCTTCAACTTGCTGACCCGTGAGAGTTCCACAGCCATCCAAGGATGGCCATGACCTTGGACAGCTGGGCAGCGAGGCTAGCTAGATGCAGTGAAGCTGCTTGGTGGATGGCTCTGAACTCAACTGAGAAGGGAGCCACGGATGTTCACATCGACGGGGAGTATGTCTGTCCCTTCCCAGGGCATGCTGGGACCTGGGGAGGCCCCGGACGCTCACACTGCGGCCCTATCAGAACCAGACCCGGAGCACGAGGCTGGAACAAAGAGCCTCGCGCGGCCCCTTACTGCTGGCTCCCAGCCCGGCCCCTCCTGCCCTTCCCCCGGCCGCGCAGCCACCAGAAACCCAGTCACCCCACCCTAGTTACTCAGGAGCCACATTCTCAGAATAACTCATCAATTATACCCGTCAACTTGCCCAAGTGCCACAGGGGAGTGGAAAGTCTAGACGGCATCTAACGGAACGCACGCACTCACTCGCAGAGGCCCCGACTCCGCAGACGCCACTAGGAGCTCCCAGACACAAGCCTGGAGGGGAGGCAGGAGGGCCCGCGGGAAGACACTGGGGCCTGCTCCTCCAGCCCGGATGGCACAGGTCTGCCCGTCTACCTGTGGACGCGCAAAACCCGCCCATGTCTGCGAACAGGCGTCCCGCCCCCAGCCTGGGCGAGGGGATGCTGAAGTGAACCATCATCGCTACTCAAAGGCTCACTCAGACCCATCGTCAATAAACATGGTGTCAGGAAAGCAGTGCGGTGACAGACAGACTTTAATTAATTGGTGAGAACCATTCATAATTAAAACATTTATTGTATGCAAATGAAGCTGCTAAATCCTGGGGCAGTTTGCTCTCTGGAGCAGGATAAATACTCCAGGAACCCTATGTGTGCCGCTGAGGGCCTCAGAAAGCCCCTCTGTGACCCGGGCACAGACGCGCTCCCCCTGAAGGCGCCGGAAGAGACGCAGAGCCCAGGTTACCGGACCCTAAGGAGCACGGCCTGGTCCTGTGGTTCCCAGGCTCCTCGTGCAGAGCCGCTGGGCAGGCACCGGGCGCATACCCGAACCCCCCCAAGTCCCCCAAGTCCCCCGAATCCACGTCGCTGCTTCCCGAGCCGCGGCCTCCTCACTGGGGAATGGCACTGTGGCCACCGCACAGCATGCTGTGCAGAGGACGAGGTGGCACCGGTGCACATGCGTGCGGTCTGCATGGCGAGTGGACAGACCTGCATGAACGGCAGGAACGCACCTGTGCGTCCAGAGCTCTCTGCCTGTCACCACCCTCAGCTTCCCAGCAAAGAGCGCACTTTGTTCTTCAGTTTACAGAGGCCGTAAAGCATGCGCAAGAAGGAGAAACAGCCCTGACTCCTCAGACCACATCCCTGCTCACCCAGCAGCAGAAGCGTGGGGCTCCCTGCGCATCGCGGGCTGGGCGGAGGCCTGCTTCGGAGTCAGGCCTCCAGGGTTGTGCTGAGGTAGGGAGGAAAAGGGTAGGTCTTCTGGCCACGACGCACACCAAGATTTCCCAGTGACCTCCCACTCCCACCAAAAAGCGGCGCCTGGCCCTTTAACTTCCTCCCCCCCCACTGCGGCCCCAGTCTCCCCCAGCAGCTGCCTGAACCCCTCAGCATTGACCTGCGCGGCAGGGCGGGGTGGCGATAGGGTGATAGGGCGCTAGGGGCAGGGTGCATGTGAGCAGCCAGAGCCGAGGACTCCCTGATGGGCAGCCCAGGGAGGCGGGACGGTCCTGGGCGTCCTCCGGCCTCTGCCTGCGGTTAGGGCCCGGTGAGAGCGCTGCGTCCTCAGACGGCAGCTGAGGGGAGGCCGCAGCGCTTCAGGCTGTGCTCTGAGGCATCATTGCCTGGGAACCTTCTTGACCTGGCGGCCTGGCTGTGGTTCTGCCCACAAGACCCTGGAAAAGTCACTTTCCCTCCCCCAGCACCTCAGTCCCGGGCCAGGGCCCCAGCACCCCCCAGCCCGCCCTCCCCACGGTGGCAGGCGGGTACCATCACCTCCACCTGAAGGCTCGCAGGGACGTGGAAGGATGGATGAGCCGCATTACGGCCCACGTGCCACTGGCCGGCAATAAACAACTCACCTTTTGGAGGTAAATGGCTCTTCCCGGGCACCAGGGATCACTTAGCATCGGCAGGAAGTAATCTGCTCCATGCGCCTCTGGTGCCCGAGAAGGCCGATCCACCTCCGAAAGGTGAGCCCTCAATGTCCGGAGAATGTGTTCTCGCACAGTAGGACTCGAGCATCGCGTTTCCCGCTCCAGCACGTCCAGGCCTCTCTGCCCGCCAGCCAGCAGCCAGCCAGCCCCTGAGCCCGAAGCCCCCGCCCCCGCCCCCGCCCGCCCCCTTCGGATCAGCGCGTCCTGTCTGTGCCCACAGAAACCACAGGAGCCTCAGCAGAACTGGGGAGGCTCAGTGTGCAACTGAGCAGCTTAGCTGTCCTTTCTGGGCCAGCACCCTCCGGTCCTCCTCCCCCTCCTTCTCCCCCTCTCCCCTCCTAGCTTCCCCTCCCCCCTCCCCTCCTCCTCTCCTCCCTGGGCTCCCAGGGCCCAGCCAGTTAATGGAGCTCTTCGGCATCCCTCCCTCCCCCACAGCCCTCCTGGCTGGGTCCTCAGCATTTGATCCCTGTCTGTCACTGAGTGATGGGGACAAAGGGTGAGGAGTCAGGAAAAGGTCTGCACCACTTTGTTCAGAGTCTGGATGCGAACTTTGGATGAACTCTTCGTCAGGGAGGGAGCTGGGGCCGAGAGGAGAGGCCAGCCCGAGAAATCACTGCTCTCCACTCAGGCCTCAGGGAGAGAGAGAGGGGGGCATTTTCTCTTTAAACAACAGAAAGGAAAACGGAGTTTAGAAACAGCCCCTTAGAAAGGAGAGGGCAGGGTGGGGGCAGGGTGTCTTAAGGAAACAAGGCTGCTCCCAGGAGCCACTGGGCCCAGGCTGTGGGCCGCCCGCCAGGATCCAGTTTTGTCCCTCCGCCTCCAGCTGGTCTCTTTCTCCCTCTATTTCTTCCCTAAAGCAGGGAATTCCTAATAAAGCCACTGAGGGCTTGCAGAAAGACGAGGGAGGGGAAGGCGCCGGGACCCAGGGACGGAACAGACAGCTCACAGGGCAGCGTTCTGCAAGTCCACAAGAAAGCAAAGGTGTGTGCACAGACCTCACCACACACACCACACACCACGCACCGCCCCAGTGCCCACGAGCCTCCTCTCCTCTGTGTGTGTGTGTCTGTGGTGTGTGTAGGGGGTGTGTGTGTGTGAGAGGAGTATGTGGGGTGTGTGTGTGGTCAGTGTGTATGTGGGGTGTGGGGGGAGGGGTGTGTGGTGTGTGTGTACGTGGTGTGTGTGTGTATGTGGGTGGTATGTGAGTATGTGTGTATGTGTGGTGTGTGTGGTGTGGTATGTGGTGTATGTGTGTATGTGTGGTGTGTGGTATGTGTCGTGGTGTGTGTGTGTGTGTGTGTGTGTGTGGCCCGTGTGTATGTGTGTGGTGTGGTGTGTGTGTGTGTGGTGCGGGTGTGTGTGGTGTATGTGTCATGCATATGTGTGGTGTGTGTGGTGTGTATTGTGTGGTGTATGTGGTGTGTATGTGCGGTGTGTGTGTGTGGTGTGTATGGTGTGTTGTGGTGTGTGGTGTGTGTGTGGTGTGTTTGGTGTGTATGTTATGTGTGGTGTGGTATGTGGTGTGTGTGTGTGTGTGGTGTGTGGTGCGTGTGTGGTCCATGTGTATGTGTGTGGTCCGTGTGTATGTTTGTGTGGTATGTGGTGTGTGTGTGTGTATGTGTGGTGTGTGGTATGTGTGTGGTGTCTGTGTTGTGTGGTCCATTTGTATGTGTGTGGTTTGTGTGTATGGGTGTGTGTGGTGTGTGGTGCATGTGGTGTCTTTGTGGTCCATGTGGTATGTGTGTGGTGTATGTGGCATTCGTGTTTGTGTGTGGAATGTGTGGTGCATGTGTGTGTGTGTGTGTATGTATGTGTGGTGTGTGGTGGTTATGTGGTGTGTGTGTGGTGCATGTGTGTGGTGTGTGAGTATGTGTATGTAGTGTGTTATGTGTGGTGTGTGTGGCATGTGTATGGTGTGTGTTTATGGTGTGTGTGTGGTGTGTGATGTGTGTGTGCATGTGGTGTGTGGTATGTGTGTGGTGCGTGTGTGCATGTGCATGCATGGTATATGTATGTGTGTGGTGTGGGTATGTGTGTGTGTGGTGTATGTGTGGTGCATGTGTGTGGTGTGTGTGTGTGCATGTGCATGGTGGTGGTGGTGTGTGTATGTGTGGTGTATGTGTGGTACATGTGTATGGTGTGTGTGTGTGTGTGTGTGTGTGTGTGTGTGTGTGTGTGTCACCCTGGCTGGCAGCTCTGCAGTGTGACCTGCCCACCCTGGTGCAGTGTTCAATGCCCACCATTCACCTCCACAGGAGCTACAGGGAAAGCCAGTGTCTCAGGGCCCAGGAGCCTGCTGACAGCGCCCTGCACCCACACATGTCTGTGGGCTCTGCACCTCCCCCACCCGCCTGGCCAGCAGCACAGGGAAGCGTCACACGAAGGGGCGCTCCTGCGCCTCTACCCCAGCCCAGGAGCCTCAGGACGTCTACGGACAACGCTGGTCCTCGGGGCCCTCTCCTCAGAGCCCAGCGTTCCTGTCTGAGAGCCTCGCAGCTCTGCCCGAGGAGGCTCCACCACAAAGCACAGAGCAAGCAGGGCCGGCCTGGTCCTCCTCCCTGAGGGCACTGGGCTGGGGAAGGACACAGGAGGACTGAGGCCGGGGGGCACTCCCAGGCTCCACCCTGAGTCTTCCCTGAGGGAGGGACCTGCTGGGAGAGGGTCAGGCCGTTCTTTCTCCTCCTCCCCACGGAGAGAGATGCAACAGGGCTCACACCAGTGGCTCACACCAGTGGCTCACACCAGGGGTTCACACCAGGGGTTCACACTGGGGGGCTCACACTGGGGAACTCACAATGAGGGCTCACATTGGAGGTTCACTCCATGCTCACCCTAATACTCCAAGTCCAGCATCATCACTAGAAGACTCAGACTCAGAGCAGCCACTCAAGGACTCTCCCCACCCCCAACAGGTTCATTCCAACCAGAAACCTGTCTCTGAGCACCGGGTGTGGCATGTGGCTGGCGTGGCACAGACCTAAGAACAATTCTGTCTTGCCCTCCCGTCTCCAACTCATCACAGAAGCACACCCCAAGGTGCCCACCCTCATGTCCTCACAGCAGAGGGTAGAAATTGTAGAATTCCTTAGGATGTTCTGTCTGAAAAGATAAATAAATCTGATTAGATTTAGATGGATTATCTGTGACTCTTCTTGCCTCTAACTCACATTTATTGAGCATCATCTGATACCAAGCACTAAGCCAGGTATGCAAAGATGGGCGAGGCAAGGCCCTCCAGGAGTCCACACCTGGAGGGGAAGCTGAGGTCCTGCTGGCAATGGAGCCGTCTTTCTGGAATCTTCTTCTGCGTGCGAACTGTGGGTTCGTGCTGTGCCTGCCACGCTTAGTCCACTGCCCTGAAGCCTCTCTTGTTTCTTGCAGCTTAAGGAGTTGTAGGGCCTCCCTTGCTTTCCTCGTCATGCCTCGCTTAGAAGTAAGCGCCTGGTGAATGCATGTTAACTGGAAGGAAGGAAGCAAAGAGAGAGAAGGGGAAAGGAGGTACACCTTCCTCTGACTATCAGTGCAGATTAGAGGACCCCCACAAATCCACAAGATGGGTGAAAGCCAGTGTGGCAGCCACTGGCTCTTGACCATGTTTGCTCTGTGACGGTCATAGGACAGCTCGTGGTGGCCACACTCCAGACAGTGGACAAAGGGGCTGCCAGCTCCCGGAGCTGCCAGACAGAGTCAGGAAACACCGAGAGGCCCCACCCCGATCCCATGGACCTGGGTTAATCAGATGAGAAATGGCACCAAAAAGCCATCCCCCTACAGGTGCCCATCATGCATTTCTTTTCTTTTTAATTTAATAAATTTTTATTGTTCAGCTTATTACAATTGTTCCTCTTTTTTCCTCCCATAGCTCCCCTCCACCCGGTTCCCACCCCACCCCATGCCTTTACCTCCCCCCGCACTGTCCTCATCCATAGGTGTACGATTTTTGTCCAGTCTCTTCCCGCACTCCCCACACCCTTTTCCCCCCGAGAATTGTCAGTCCACTCCCTGTCTATGCCCCTGGTTCTATTATATTCACCAGATTATTCTGTTCCTCAGATTTTCTTATTCACTTGATTTTTAGATTCACTTGTTGATAGATATGTATTTGTTGTTCATAATTTTCATCTTTACCTTTTTCTTCTTCCTCTTCTTAAAGAATACCTTTCAGCATTTCATATAATACTGGTTTGGTGTTGATGAACTCCTTTAGCTTTTTCTTATCTGAGAAGCTCTTTATCTGACCTTCAATTCTGAATGATAGCTTTGCTGGGTAGAGTAATCTTGGTTGTAGGTTCTTACTATTCATCACTTTGAATATTTCTTGCCATTCTCGTCTGGCCTGCATAGTTTCTGTTGAGAAATCAGCTGACAATCATATGGGTGCTCCCTTGTAGGTAATTAACTGTTTTTCTCTTGCTGCTTTTAAGATTCTCTCTTTGTCTTTTGCTCTTGGCATTTTAATTATGATGTGTCTCGGTGCGGTCCTCTTTGGATTCCTTTTGTTTGGGGTTCTATGAGCTTCCTGGACTGGTAAGTCTATTTCTTTCACCAGGTGGGGGAAGTTTTCAGTCATTATTTCTTCAAATAGGTTTTCAGTATCTTGCTCTCTCTTCTTCTGCACCCCCATAATTCTGATGTTAGTACGCTTGAGGTTGTCTCAGAGGCTCCTTACACTATCTTCAAATTTTTGGATTCTTTTTTCTTTTTGCTTTTCCGGTTGAGTGTTTTTTGCTTCTTTGTATTTCAAATCTTTGACTTGATTCTTGCAGTCCTCTAGTCTGCTGTTAGGTCTCTGTATAATATTTTTTATTTCAGTCAATGTATGTTTAATTTCTAGTTGGTCTCGCTAAATTTATCAGCCTTTTCTAGGAAATTCTTGAAAAACCTTATAACCGTGGTTTTGAACTCTATATCCAGTCGTTTGCTTTCCTCCATTTCTTTCATTTGTGATCTGTTTCTTTGTCTCCGCATTTTTGCTGCTTCCCTGAGTTGGTAGAGTAGCTTTGTGTGCTAGGTGTCCTATAGGGCCCAGTGGCTCAGCCTCCCCAGTTACCTGAGGTGGACACTCTCAGTGCACCCCTTTGTGGACTGTGTGCACAGCCTTGTTGTAGTTAAGTCTTGATTGTTGTTGGTATCACTGGGAGGAATTGACCTCCACGCCAATTGGCTGTGAGGATGAGCTGTGTCTATGCTAGGAGAACTTCTGTGCTGGAGACACCCTTATGAGACAAGACTTGCAAAATTACAAAAGCCTCTGTGCTCAGCTTGGATGGGGTGGAGTCTCAGGGCGGAGCAGACAGCCTTGGCTTCCCGTCAACCCTGCCCTATGAGGCCTCTGGGTCTCAGTGTCCCTTGGTAATTACTGCAAGCACCTCTGAGAGAAAGCCGCCCTTGAGTTTCGCCCGCTGCCAGACAGTCCAGTTTCTCCCAGAATGAGTCTGGGTTCCCAGAGTCTCGCCCGGAACTGGAATTCAGCGCAGTCGGGAGCTTCCGTCTCCCTCCCACTTGAGAAAGCCAGCCACGCACTCAGCAGTCAGTCCTCTCCGCGCGCATGCCTCCAGACCTCTGCCTTTCGCAGCTCCCCTGAGTCTCAGGGTGCTTTTCTCTTTTCCTGACAGTCCAGATTCCCCCCGTATGAGTCTGGGTCCCCAGGGTCTCGCTCTGAACTGGAGTTCAGTGCAGTCGGGAGCTTCCGTCTCCCTCCCGCTTGAGAAAGCCAGCCACGCACTCAGCCGCCTGTCCTCTCCACGCACACGTCTCCCTACCTCAGCCTTTTGCAGCTCCTCTGAGTCTCTGTGTGCTTTTCTCTTTCCTTCTATTTGTAGAATTTCCACTCAGCCAGCTTTCCTGTGGTTCTGGATGATTTCCATTTTGTCTTTTAGTTGTAGTTTTGAAATTGTTGTGCGAGGCAGCAGTTTAGGTGTTTACCTATGCCGCCATCTTGGTTTCTCCCCACCATGCATTTCACTGCTTCCTGCCGGCTCCAGCATCCAACCTCGAGCCCCCTGGAGGAGCGGCTGCAGTGGGAGTGCTCACCAGCACTCTGAGACCTCATGTCACAAAAGATACCATGTCCCGCCTCCCACAGACAGCACCCAAGTTCGAGTCCAACGTCTCTGCTAAGTTGCATCTACTCTCAGGAGACCATCTGTTCTGCAAAGGGGTGGGGGGGACTTTTACTGATCCTTTTGTTTTTTAGTAGCAAGTACTCAGTAAAGGTTAATAAATGGGTTTTTCTCCTTGGATAAATAGGTAAAACAGTGTTTCAATTTTTAAAGTATTAACTGAGCATCTACTGTGTACTGGGCATTTTGTTTTCCAGAAATTCCTTAGTCTAAGAGGAATCAGGTTATCAGCCCACAGCTGCAGTGAAGCCTGGTG
Organism: Plecotus auritus; assembly: GCF_963455305.1. Taxonomy (NCBI): domain Eukaryota; kingdom Metazoa; phylum Chordata; class Mammalia; order Chiroptera; family Vespertilionidae; genus Plecotus; species Plecotus auritus. Next base: position 2,132,518 of record NC_137778.1, on the reverse strand, counting down.
AGCACAGTGGGGAGGGCGGCGGGAGAGGCACTAGGAAATATGAAGTAGACGACGTGGGTGGTCCCTGTAGCATCTCCTCGTCCAATACGACGGAGGTGTCGGCAGAGCCTGAACAGAACACACCTTCCTCCCCAAGCAACCGATTTGCTTTCAGTTCTCAGTGCTCTGAAGCTACCCCGAAGCCTGTTTCCTTTACGCCTGTGCCACGAGGAACAGAGTCGGACCTGCAGGCGCCTCCACAGGGCCAGTCGGGCAGCTCCTTCCTCACCAGCAACAAGAAGGGCACCCGCACCCCCTGCCCACACCAGCATCCCCTTGCCTTTGCTTCCTACCTGAATCGCCTCCCCTGAGCGCCACATTTTCAGTAAATCTCTGCATCACGCGTATCTCTTGGTAAGCTGCTTGAATTCCACTTCGGAATGAGGTGAGCGATAAATAAATAAATCAGATACGTCACAGGTACTGTTGATGACAGAGAATTTTATCGCTGATGTCATCATGCCCCCAGAAAGGAAGTCGTACAAGCAGAGGACAGCAGGAGAAAGGAACTCAGGGCGGCGGGGACCGGTCCTGAGCCGGCAGTCCGGTTCTCCGGTTCTATTCCTACGGTAACACCGTCTTCATTAAGGCTTCCCGGTGACACTGTTTCTAGAGAAGGTGTCCAAACACAGGAGACCGCTTCCCTCCCAACACCTGGGGGACCTGGGGAACAGGCCCGCAAGCACCGCCCTCAGCTGGGTGTCATCTGCACCCGGGCCAACGCCTCCTGGGGAGCAGGTGTCCCTCCTCACACGGACACCCCTCCCCCCATCAAAAAGGAGCGGCTCAGCCAGCCGTTCTGCCGAGAGGGGCCTGTAATGGGAGACATGTGTAGCCGCACACGGAGGTGACAGAAGAACTGCCAGGCCAGGATAGGCATGCGAGGCCAAGACACTGCACCCTGCTGTACGTTCCTGCAAGACCCAGGCTTCACAGAAGGAATTAGAAAAGGTGACACACAAATATACATGTGAACACACATGTGCACATATACACACGTGCGTGCATATGTATACACATGCATGCATGTATAAGCACACAGGTACATATAAACGCACATACTAACACATGCATACATATATAAACACACACGCAAGGGGCAGTGGAGCTTCAGGCCGCCTATGGAAATGAGGCGCCCCCTGCCTGAAAGACATCCGCTAGGTTCGCACAGGCAGCCGGGAGGCCGAGGGGAGGCCGAGGGGAGGCCGAGGGGAGGCCGAGGGGAGGCCGAGGGGAGGCCGAGGGGAGTCAGGGGATGGATGGCCCGGGGACTCTGGGCCTTTCCTGGTGTTTTACAGCCAACCACAGCCCGGGGCGACCAAGTCTGTGACGGAGACGGGACAGAGACATGATTTGTTTTGGGACAACTGAGTACCTTCCACAGAATTTTCTTGGAAGAATCACAATTTGAGGGCTGTCACTCGATGGGAATGACATCTTCGTAGAGGAGCCTACGTGTGAACTTCCTGAGTAAATCCGTCCCCGCTCCACCTCTCGTTAGCTGTGGGGCTTCGGGGACAATCGTTACACTCCCTGTATCTCGGTGTCCTTGTCCTAAAACCTGTGAGTGGTCAGGGCTCCGTGCCACAGCCGTGTGACCTGCGCCCAGGACCCAGCTCAGAAGGGAGGGCAACACTGTGCTGACACTGTCCCAGCGCCAGCCGCGGTGACCCGCCTCCCCTGGCCCGGAGCCCTCGCCCTTCCAGCGACTGGACTCGGTAAACAGGAGGATAAGGTGACAGCTCAGCCTGCTGCGGCCGCCCTCCTCGGCTGACCGCCAGGGCACGCGGCCTGTGCATCCGTGGGTTCCAGGAGCGGGACGCCCCAGGCCGGCCTGTCCTGGAAACGGCTGAACCAGCTCCTTGGCCAGTTTGGTCCAAAAGCAGCTATTCCCGACCAGCAGCCCGGCCCAGCCTGGCAGGCCCCGGTCGGACGCCGTCACGGGTCTTAGAAACTGAAGGGGACAGGAGATCCGATAGCTCAAGGCATTAGGTCAGCCCAGCACCTCCTGGCGGCGGGAGGGAGGGGAAGGAGGAAGAAGGCTCTGGAAACAGGAGGGCGCACGGTGAACGCTGAGCTGAGTATGAAACTGCACTTGTTAAAGTGATGACGGGATGCGCACGCGCACTGGCCACATGCCGGGCTGGACGCACACGAGTGCGTGCGACACCAGCTCCGCACCGGCCACGAGCAGGGTCCTCCCGCTTCCAGGAAGCAACGCGCGGAGGCAAAGGTCACGCTCGCTCTCAGCCGCCCCCGGCCAGGGCGCTGAGCGCACGCTGCCCAGGTGAGCAAATGTCACCACGCACCTGCTTGGCGGGTGGTAAATGCCAGCCGCCCGCCCGGGAAATGCCAAGCGCTCTTGGGTCACAAGTTGGGCAAATAGCAAATCGCTGGGTTGTGGGAGGCCCCGGTGGAGGGAGGAAGGGAACAGAGGATGAAAGCAGAACGGCAAGGGGACCCTGGGTACAGGTTCAGGGAAGGGCAAGGAGCCCAGCTGAGCGAGAACCCGGACACAGCCCTGCCCAGGCCGCCGAGGAGCTGGCCCACCCACAGCCCGCGCCGCCCAGAGCCAGGGGACCTTCACAGCCACACTCCTGGCCCTCAGGGTGTGCTGTCCTGGGTCCAGGAGTTGGGGGGGGGGTGGTCAGCAGACGTGTCACAAGCCCCTTCTTGGGCCCCGAGCTCCTTGTGGGTCAGCCCACGACTGGCACACTGGGTCCCGCCACCTCGCTCACCGTGCCTCCCATGGAGACGGCCCACGGAGCTGCCAGGATGAATGGGCCAGAACAGAAGACACTCTGCAATGCCTACGCCCCCCGGGGGTCTAAAACCAGGAGGTCAACTGGTGTGGAAAACGCAGCCACCAGGACGGGCACAGGCCTAACGTCTCCACCTGCCCAGCCTGTGGACCTGAGAGTCACACCGCGTCCCCAGGACAGGTGGGGCCCAGCACACACAGTCCAGAGCACTCCACAACACGCCTCTGGCACCCCCTCAGGAAGGGCGAATGGAGGTGACTTAGAGGTGAGGAGAAGGTGACCCCAGTGCCATCTTCCTTCCTCCCATCACCTGGCTGCCCGGCGCCTGTGTCCGTGCGCCACCCGTAACAGCCAGAGTGCCATGACTTCACCCTTGCGGGCCCCTGCCCTTCACCGCCACGGGGGGGCCCGTCCTATGAGGCGGAGCAGAGGCTGGGCGGCTGGGAAACTCGAGTAAAGAGGGAAGCGCTCAGCCCACTCCTGCTCCCACAGCCGCACGGGGTCTCGGGTCCGGCCAGGGCCAGCTGCCGGGGAGGTGGTCACTGCGCAGCAGGAGGAAAGCAGACCCCACTGAGGAACGGCACTCTCACATCCAGACATCTGTCCCGGCGGAGCCTCCAAGGAGGAAAGTAAAGCGATGCCGGCCGAGCCGATGGCAGCCGCTTCCTGCCCGCCTACAGCCAGCTGTGGGAGGGGATGCCCCTCGTGTACGGCAGGGGTGGCAGACGCCCCAAGTCTGCTCTCTGCTCTCCAAGGATTCCTGCAAACCTAAGGCGGCCGCACTTCCTCGGCCCAGGACAGGCCGCCGTGGAGGCAGCAGGGCTGCCTGAAGGCCCGACGGCCCCCCGCCCTTACAGGCTAGGCCCAGGAGCAGGGCTGTCTGACCTACATCACAGTTGTTTCGGTTAAAAATCTCCCGGGGAGATGAGGGGCCCCCGCAAGGGCTAAGGGACAGAGGAGAGGACAGGACGGCTCTGAGAAACCTTGGACGCTGGTGCTGGGGTATCTGGTCCCTCCAGCCACGAAGCGTGATCTGGAACCTTCACTGCACAGAGACACAGCATCGGGCCAACAAGAAAGAACGTGCAAATTAACACGTGTGCGTTGGGCACACCCACCACGCAGTGCGCCCTCCTGACCTTCACCTCCTTGAGTGCAACCACCACGAGCCCCCCCCGCCCCCCGGCTCTGTACCACATGTGGTTCAGACTGCGGCTCTCATGGGACTGTGAGGCCTGAGCTGAGGTGCTTAATAAAGGCAGTGAGGCCCAGGGGCATCTCCCTGGGGGCGGAGTCCCCTCCCACCACCCACAGGTCACCCTGGGTAAGAGGGGCTGGCGGGAGCCACTGGGAAGGTGGAGGACACTGGACACTGGGCACGTCCCGGCATCCCAATCCCACCTGTCACAGGCCAGCCCTCCAAAGGGGACTGCTGGGTCTTCAGCAGGACTCCTGCCAAGCCCCAGGCCCCGCGGGCGGCGCCAGCCCCTGAGCCGGCTCACCACGGCTCCTGCATTCCCCAACTCCGGGCGTCCTGGAACCCTCCTGCTCCAGGGGTTCCTTCTGCCTAGCCGAGCGCTCGGCCCGAGTCCTGTCTGTGGTCCTTCCTTCCCCCTTCTTGGCCTCAGAATGAAGCTGTTTTAACCCCACCTCCCATGACGTGGGTGCCCCTGGGCCTGCACCCTGGGTGCTGTGCACACACCCTTTCCTGCACCCAGCAGCCCCCCAGGGGGCAGGGTGACAGGCACCTGGGAAGGGGCCGCCTGGAGGACAGCTGCCTCTCCGCCTGCTGTCCACAGATGGCCTCGGAGAAGGCGCAGCGGCAGCCAGGACTTTGTGGGGCCTGAGAGCCTTGCTCTGGTGGGACAGAAGTTTAGGGCAACCTTCCCATTCGTGAATGATGTGATTACAGGGAAGAGCCCCTACACTGTCAGCACCTGGTGCAAGCACCTGTGGCCTCAGGACACGGACTGACCGCCCTCCAGGCCCAGGCATCGTCCTTCGCCCGCAGGTGCAGGCAGCGGCCCAGCCAGGGCTCCACCCCTGCTGGCCGCTTCCTCAGGAAGGGCAGCTTCTGTCGGGCTCAGTCTCCAGGAGCCCCTGGTGGGCGGGCGGGCGGGGGCCGGAATTTCAGATTTCAGCGGAGGCGAATGGTGAACAAGTTCACTCAGTTCCGAGGTGGAAACCAAGCCCCAGCTGCCTGGCCTCCTGGGCTGGGGAGGCCTGGGCCCTGTGAGCTGCAGCCTGTCTATCGTGCCCCACCCAGCAGCCACGTGTTTCTGCGGTCGGTTCCTGAAAGCAAGGTCCAAGCCAGGGTCCGAGCTGCACACACACTACGCAAAAGAAACAAAGTCAGCAGGCGGATGGCACTGCGGCCTCAACCAGCCTTGCCAGGTGACGCTGACTGCTTCCATTAGAATAAGTCATACCCGGCCACGTTGCTCTGTGGTCAGAGCGTCCACTTGTGCACTAAAGGGCCGCGGGTTTGATTCCGAATCAAGGGCACAAACCTGGGTTTTGGGTTCATTCCCCGCCTCCAGTCAGGGAGCATGTGGGAGGCAACCAATTTATGCCTCTCTCTCTCACACATCAATGTTTCTCTCTCTCTCCCCATCCCTTCTACTCTTTCTAAAAAAATCAGTGGAGCTCGGCCAGCATGTCTCAGTGGTTGAGCATCAACCTATGAACCAGGAGGTCACAGTTTGATTCCTGGTCAGCGTACATGCCCAGGTTGCAGACTTGATCCCCAGTAGGGGACATGCAGGAGGCAGCCAAACAATGAGTCTCTCTCATCATTGATGTTTCTCTCTCTCTCTCTTTCCCTTCCTCCCTGAAATCAATAAAAGTGTGTGTGTGTGTGTGTGTGTGTGTGTGTGTGTGTGTGTATATATATGTATGTATATATATATATATATATATATATATATATATATATTCAAATCAATGGAAAAAAATCACTCCTTGGGTGAGGATTGAAAAAAAGATCACTGATTTTTTGCCCTCCAATTCACCTTCTCAGTCCGATGTGACTGATGGAAGTGGCTATAGCAGCACCACCCCCACCATGCCTGATTCTCTGGACGTGACGACGGGTCACGGCCACATCAGAACTGCCGCACAAGGAAGGGGCGTGTTCTCGGACAGAAGCCAGGCCGTGCAGGGCGGCAGGGCCCACAGAGCGGGGCACGGCAGGGGCACAGCACAGGCTCTCAGGAGTCACCCCTCTGGACGAGGACACCTGAGACCACGTGGTGAATGGTCATTCTCAGAGTGACACGCGCGCCTGATTGGTGGCGTCCGCCTCAGAGCTCCTGCCCAGGCTGGTGACCCCGTGCCGTGGCCCCAGCTGGTTCCAGGGTTTGCTGGAGGAACAAGGGGCTCGCCCACCCACTTTGCTATCTCGGGGAACATTTCAGATTTTCTCCGGCACAAGGGGAAAAGCATAGAGCATGGCGTTGGGGACGAAGGGAGGGAAGAAGGAAAGAGAAGGGGCAGAGAGGCACCATACAGCAGTTGCCAGCAGCAAAGCATCCCCTCGGAAGGGAGGCCTCAGATATGCTTTCTGGAACATTCTATCCAGCAGGAACTGATTGCAATCGCCACAGACCCAGCAGACACGCCTGAGTAGGAAACAAGCACGTGTCCTCCTCAGGCTGTGGAACTCTGCCCAAACACGGACCAGGCAGCTCTGCCAGGGCCGCTCCCGCCGAGCCGTCAGAGCGGGACGGACTCGCCCACGCGTGGGCTGTGAAGTGGGCTCGTCCAAAGTGAAGCCGCGGTGAATGTGAAATCCATGACGGACCTCAAGCCCCAGTCAAAATGAAGAGTAAAATGCCTCACAGTGTTTATGTTGAGCACCTTGGAATATCTGACATATTCGGATTTAAATAAAATGCATTGTTAAAATTAATGTCCATTGTTTCTTTTTCCTCTTTGAAGAGGCTCCCGGAACATTGGAGACACTGGAGTTAAAACCACACACGGGCTCGCAGAGCAGCACTGTCCCCCTCGGGTTTCCTCCCGAGAACCCCAGGGCCGGGGGGGGGGGGGGGAGGGAGACGCCCACACTTGCGCCTCCCACGCAGACGGACACAGGGACAGGCGGCGAGCCGGCGACCTAGGTGACGCTAGAGACCCCACCGGAGCAGACAGAGCCTCAGGAAGGCAGGGGCCACACTCCGCCACGTGGTTTCAGAAAAACAATCGCCGTGGCCATTTCCTGCGCCATCTCGATGAGCTATGTGCTTTATATTCTTGTCCTGCCTCGTGCCTCCAGCGAGCCACACAGCGCCATCGTCCTTCCCGTCCAGGTGAGGACACGGAGCTCTGTGACCTCCAGTAACTCACTCACGTGCACAACAAGCCAGGCGTGAACCCACTGCCCCCAGAGTCCACGCTGCTGTCCTGTCCTTGTGGCCCCCACCTTCCTCTGGGGCCCAGACACCTGGGATCCCACAGCAGAGTCATCCCTTCGACTCATCACTCTTCCTCTTCAAAACACAAACAGCTCTGAGCACAGTCTCACCTGAATCCGAGCACGCGTGTGGCAGGCCTCATGAATTTACCGGAGCCCTGTCCTCCGAGGGGGGTGGGGCTCAGAGGAGACAGCGCCTGGGCCCTGCGCGTGGAGGGCAGGAGCGCCCCGATGGGCAGAGCCGAGCAGCCTTCACAATGTGCCCGAAGACTGCACCTGCGTCAGCCACCCCAGAAACAGTGGGCAGCTCCTCAAAATGCCTACCTCAGACCAGCACCCCCACTCCCGGCACAGACCCCGAGAAACAGCGACGGGCCCACGCAAAGCGAGTGTGCAGTGTCCACTGCCACCGACACATGACAACACCTGAAACGGCCATCGACTGACGGACAGATGAACACAGCGAGGGCCGGCCGCACTGGGGAATGTTATTCAGTCACAAAAAAGGAAGGGCGTGCAGCATCACTATGGTAACGGTGACCCTTGGAAACATTACGCTACATAAAAGCTGGTAACAAAACATGGTGTCCGCTTCCATTTATAGGAAAACTAGAGGCCTGGTGCATGAGATTCATGCACTGGGCCAGTGCGGGGGAGGGGGGGGCGGGTGTCCCTCAGCCCAGTCTGTGCTCTCTCGCAGTCCAGGGCTCTCACAGTCTGGAACCCCTCGCTTCTTACCACTCGCCTGCAGCAGCGGTGGGAGAGGCTCCTGCCACGGTCACTGCACTCGCCATCCATGCGCCTGGCTTCTGGCTGAGCGGCGCTCCCCCTGTGGGAGTGCACTGACCACCAGGGGGCAGCTCCTGCATTGAGCGCCTGCCGCCTGGTGGTCAGTGAGCATCATAGCGACCGGTCGTTCTGCCGTTGGGTCAATTTTCATATTAGCTTCTCATTCTATAGGATGTCCAGAACAGGAAAATCTAGACACAGACTAGTGGTCACTGAGGGCGAGGCAAAGGAAGAGACACAAACTGACAGGTGATGGGTCCTGGGGCGATGAACACATTCTAAATTTAGATTGTGGTGATGGCTGCACGATTTTGCGAATATACTAAAATCACTGAATATACAGTGTAAGTGAGTGAATTCCAGGGTTTATGAAATGTATCTCGAAAAAACTATGAGAAAATAATAAATCTACTCTGTGTCGAGGCTGCCATCATGACGAACATTTTTCTTAAGTAAGGAGCATATTAAGAAGACAAGAGGAGGTCAGGTCGCCCTAACCTCACTCTTCCTGCTTTGAAACTTGTGCGTCGAGTGGATGCTTTTCGCTGTGATTACATGACCTCTCCAGCTGCCGATGCTAAGAAGACACCGTCGCTAACACAGGCGGTTCTAGAGCTTTCAGTGGTGGTTGTCCGGTTTGTGGATAATCGAAGTCTTTGTCTTTGTTCTTCCCCCTTTCCTCCCTCTCTCCTTCCAGCCCAGCCCAGCCTTGCTCGGCCAGGACAGCTATTTCTCGCTCTAAGAGAATGGCGAGAGAAACAAAAGAGGGCGAATCTTAAATTCAGCAGTTTTGGTCTCCTTTCAGCATAGCCGCGGCGCCTTGGAGTTGGCTTGGTCCATAGGGACCATCTGGTGCAGGCCGCTCTTTCTTCATGTGAGGAAGCAGGGCCAGAAAGAATAAAAGCTAACAGTTACCAACTGTTTACTGTGTGCCAGGCACTGCAATTTACATGGATTATCTCACTGAATCCTAACAACCCTCTAAGACAGATACGACTATTAATTCCATCCTGTAGATGAGGAAAATGAGGCACAGAGAGGTTTAGGAACTTGAATAAGGTCACACAGCTAAGAAGTGGATCAGTGGCATGGCCCAGGCGGCCTGGCTTCGGAGACCAAGTCCTTCACCGCGGCCAGTACAGCGACTCCTAACATTATTCCAGCGTCTTGTAACTATTTGGTGGTAGGTCTAAAACTACAGCAGGTGTGCGACGCCCACCCCAGTCCGCACTTAAAATGACAAAAACGTCCATGGAAGATGGGAGTGGAAGCTGTGACCTAAACCAAGATGGCGAGTCTCCAGTGCTGCAACGGTGACCCCACCCACAGCCAGCGGACAGAAGCAGAGCCTCCGAGCGGAGCGGCGGCCGGAAGCCACTCCTGGCCGGACCCTGCTCCGCCAGGAAGGGAGGCAGGGCTCACAGGCTGTGACAGTCCGCACTGCACTTCCTTCCCGGAAACCACGCTGCTGAGCCCTGGGAAGCGACGCCTGTAAGGCAGAAGGCAGAAGGCAGAAGCCTGCGCCCGAGCCCTCACCCGCCCAGCGGCCACCCGGCCGTCCGAGGCCAGGACGTGCCTCTGGCCCAGAAGTTCGCACGGTGCCGCCCTATGAGATGGAGTCGGATAGGAGTCCTGAGATAATCCGTCACAGAACCACGGCATCTTTTATTTATGCAGCATGGAGAGTACACAGCACTTTGCAAACAACTCATTAATCTGCCACTTATTTTATTTATCAATCAGGGTGCTCCTTACACCTCACATCGTGGGTGGAGCCAATGATGCCACTCCTGTCGCCCCGGCTACACCATGGATGGGGGCACAGTGTCACGTGGGAATGAGTGACAGCTGCTCTGGGAGCTGGGCCTGGACACCCTCTATCAGGTGGCGTTCTGGGTAAAAGGACATTATAAAAAGGAACAGAACTATATTTAGATTCACTTCCCCAACTTGAAAACACAGCCGCATCCATGGAAAGAAGTTTGAGGCCAATGCTAAGCCGGAATGCTCCAGCCGCGTGTAAACCGAGTCTCAGACCAAGCAAGGACGAGGCTTTCCGTGATAATGAAGACGCCTTCCACGTAAATATGTTCAATATCCGAGTTTTGGTTCATTTGCTTGTTTGGGGACATTTTTTGTAATTTGCCAACAACAACCAGAAGTTCATGTTGTCAGTAGAGGTGGAGGCAACAGTGTGACAGGCCTGGTTCCAGCAGGGAGCTGAACACACAGCACAGCGCCCCTCCCCCGGCAGCCCGCCCACCGGGACCCTCCCCCACCTCTCCACCCCACACCCCACTTCCTAGGTCACGAGCCTCTCCCTCACCCATCCTCTTCCAGCGTCCTCAGTCTCATTTCCAATCCTCGTAGTCACCCCCTTTGTTAGAAGACATGACACCAAGTTCCCCAAATCCTGTTTGGTAGGTCTGACCCAAGTGCTCTGAGCACCCTCCTCCCACCTCTCAGATGCCAGAATTTGCCCCAAAATGGATTATCCAACATGGACTGGAGAGCAGGGACACTTCTCATCACACACGTCACGGTCTCTGCCCCGATCACAAGGAACAGCGCGTGGTCTGATCCCAGCGCTCGGAACGTGTGCCTGCCCAGCCGTCGTGTCATAAAGCCGAGGTGAGCTCCCCGCGCTGGGCTGCTCGCTCCCCCGCCTCTCTCAGACCCTGGACACACACACACGCGCACACACGTGCACACACATACACACATGAGTTCTGCTACAGACAAACTTCTGTGAAAGCCACTCCGGCCATCTCTGCTCCACGAGGCATCTGCCCAGAGGCAGCTGGGAACTGTCTACGTTCCTTCCCCTCGTCGCGTCTCCCGGCCTCGCCGTCGCACCCTTGCCCTGTGGCGCACAGCTTCCGCCCACAGCCCCGACCCACATAGAGCATACATGTACACACGTGCACGTGTGTGCACACAGGCAAATTATTCTCCCTTAAGTAATCACTCTACTGACGGGAGCGGCAGGCGAGATAGAGGGAGGTGTCGAGGGGAACTGTGGTGGTAACTAAACACAGCTCTCGGCGGCCGTGCTAATCAAACACCGAGGAAAAAGACCGAGAAAGACAAAGGGTGTTAAGAAAGCAAAAAGCATTTTCTAACGTCCCTCCGTGACAACTCGGTGCAGAAATCGCGGAGCAGTGCCGCGAGCCCCGGTGTTCTAAAGTTAAAGCTGCCCCCCAGCTCCTTGCTCACGGGCTCTTCCCCGCGGAGCCGGCACACAGTAGTTTCTGGTTTCCTAGTTTTTAACCCTGAGGGATTTCTGACTCAGAAACAAAACGAGAGACAAAGGGAGTTTACCCAAATAACCAAGGTCTTTCTACACAATGTGACCTCTGACTTTCTCCTCCTCTTCCCCAGGCCCACTCCCAGCACACACACAGGTAGACAGCCTGCTGCCGCAGACACGGGTGGCTCCGAAAACAAAGAAAACGCGATGCCACATGGTCCCAACCCCCCACCAAATGTGTCCCAGGAGTAGACAGAGCCCCTCGGAACACGCCGAGACCGGAGACCGCGCGGCTCCTCCGGGGCTGGGCCCGCCTGCGGCTCCTCCGGGCACTCTTCCTTCACCGCGTTTATTTAAAAAGCACAAAGGTATGAAAATAAAAACTCACCCACACTCGGAGGCAAGAAAACACGGGGGCTCTTTCTTTTTTTCTCTAATATCCCCACGGTAATTCCTGACTCAAATACCTATCCATCAACCGCACTGTCGCCCTGCTGCCTGCTCCGGGGCTTGTGCCTGCGTTTCCTTAAACTTCCAAAAGGCTGGGAGACAATCAGCGAGTTTTCCTACTGGGCTCGGAGTTTCCCAACTAAAACCATTAACAAAAGCCAAAGCAGCAAAGGCAGGCCACGCCCAGCCCCTTGGAGCCCCACCTGCCCAGCTGAGCCAAGCGTGACCTTGTGACCCTCCAGGGAGAACACAGCACCCCACAAAGCCCACCCTGCGCCCTGCACCCTGCACCCTGCGCCCTGCACCCTGCACCCTGCGCCCTGCAATCTGCACCCAGCCTCTGCACCCTGCGCCCTGCACCCTGTGCCCTGACCCCGGCCTCTGCACCCTGTACCCTGCATCCGGCCTCTGCACCCTGCACCTGGTATCTGCACCCTGCACCCTGCACCCTGCGCCCGGCCTCTGCACCCTGCACCCTGCGCCCTGCTCCCGGCCTCTGCACCCTGCACCCTGCACCCGGCCTCTGCACCCTGCACCCTGCACCCGGCCTCTGCACCCTGCACCCTGCGCCCTGCGCTTGGCCTCTGCACCCTGCACCCTGCACCCGGCCTCTGCACCCTGCACCCTGCGCCTGGCCTCTGCACCCTGCACCCTGCACCCGGCCTCTGCACCCTGCACCCTGCACCCAGCCTCTGCACCCTGCACCCTGCACCCGGCCTCTGCACCCTGCACCCGGCCTCTGCACCCTGCACCCTGTGCCCTGCGCCTGGCCTCTGCACCCTGCACCCTTCGCCCGGCCTCTGCACCCTGCACTCTGCACCCGGCCTCTGCACCCTGCGCCCTGCACCCGGCCTCTGCACCCTGCACTCTGCACCCTGCGCCCTGCGCCCAGCCTCTGTAGGCCGGAGGTGGCGGGCAGCAGGGAAATCCTTGGCAGAGGCAAGGGGGCTCGACAGGAGTGACACCCTGAAGGAACGTACGTGCAGGACCACCCAGTGACCTTGGACCATCCAGTGACCTTCCACTAGCTCTGGACCAAAAGAGAAAGATACTCCTGCAAGTTTCCATGCCGCGGGGCTGCCTCGCACCGCACAGAAGGCAGGAGGCGGGAGGCAGAGCCCAGCTGGGAGGCAAGCGGCTGCTGTGGGACCCCCAGCGCGGCTCCCACCTTTAACCCCAGCGCCCTGCATCCCAGGCAGGCTTCTCCTCCCCTCCCCCCAGCCCGCGGAAGGACAGAGCGGGGAGGCCTTTTCTCTTTTCCTTTTTTTACTTTTAACTTTCACCCCTGGATGCCCTCTCAATCCCAAACTGTGTGTGTGTTTCCTCTTACCACGGGGCAGTGAGCCTACCGTTTTCAATTTACAGGCCTTGACAGAGTATTTTTAAAAATATATTATTCTAGAGGCAACATGCGAACCCTTAATTTAGATTTTTTTAAATCTCCAAATATGAATGTCATTAACTGACAGAAAAATTAAAAAACAAAATACATATCCCGTCAAGACATTACACCTTGGGAGAACGGCGTGACCAGTGCGGCTGCTCTCCCCCCAGCTCAGCCTCGGGGGCAAGGACCAGCCCCCTAGCCCACCCGCCAGGTCTCGCGCAGGCCCGCCCACTCCCACCGACTCCCCGGGCGGCTTTAATTAGGAGGCTGGAATTAAACACTTTGGCCACCACATATAGGTAAGAGCCCGATGGGCTTCCTTTCAATAAAGATCTACAGTGTCCTCAAAAATAGGGTCTCTTTAGCCTGGATTCTCAAATATGTCTTTATGTCTTGATTCCACATTTTATAAATCAAGATCCGTGGAACACATATTAGATTAGAAACCAATGTCACCAAACCAAATAAATACTCATAATAAATAAGCATCAAGATAAAAAATAAAAAAAGGAAAAATAATAATAATGATAAAGACAACAAAAATGTGTATTTGTACTTAGGTTTCCTGCTCTAGCCTAACAGAAAAAGAAAAACTAAAAAGTCTGACAAACTGAAACAGCTCCTTGATATCTGTATGCACAGCCCATAAATCTCTTAAAAGGTGTCTCGCAGCTAAAACAATGCAATTAGCGGCTGGCAAGAAGGTCAGCGGGCAACCTGGCGGCCGCTGCCCGGGAGCTTTGTCTGGGATGCTCTGTGCAGCGCAAACAACACTCACAAAGGAGCTGCTCGCTAATTTTCCATACAATTCGGGCCCCAAGTAATTACCTAGCCCCTCACACGGCCACATCTTGAAACTATTTATTTTTTAAAAGAGAAACGCAGAGCGCTCCAGAGAAAGCCGTGCGCCCGGCCCCTTTATGTGCGCCCATCAGCGCGCATCACCCGGCATGCAATCATATTTATTGTCACTTTCATCCATGTCGTGCCCTTGCTTATATGGTTTAGATATGAATTATTGACTGTTACACTCCTTGTTGTGAAAAATAAATAAATAACGAGGCTGTCAGGTACTTCCCGCAGCCAGCCCACCAGCCAGCCAGGCCCGCCGCTCACCTTCCGTCACCACCCCGGCCCTCGGCTTCCCGCCCTGCTATCAGATCGCCTTCTCAACTCTTTCTTTTCAAGAGACACAGAATCACCCACTCTGGGAAATTAAGGATTAAAATAAACAAACGAGAGGACGTGGCTAAATGTCCTGTCCGGAGCAGCTGTCCTTGAAGCACACCTCCCCTGGGTGGATGGCTGCTGTTTTATAATTGTGGCTTTAAAATTTAAAGGCCCTCCTGGGATGTGTCATAAGTGTGTCAGTCCGCGCCACGAGGCCTAGAAAGTTAAAGCACAACAGAAAGCTCGACCTCCTGGCATTCCAGCTCCCAGGCCAGCCGGCCCCCTGCTGTGACATCGCAGCTCCCAGGCCAGGGACCCGGCGCTGCGGTGGCCGGCGGGCGGCACAGGTAGCAGCCAGCACCCGGAGAACCAAGGCCTGCTTCCTGTGATGGCAAGAGACAATGGAAAGGGAACTTTAAACAACTCCCCCCAAAGAGTGTGTTAAACATATTCCTTCCGGAAATAGCCTTTTACTTTCATATTTTTCCCCGAAAGGCACTAATTCTATAAACTTCCTTCAGAACCTCTATGTCCAGTCTGTTTTCAAAGGGGCCGGACGGAGTTCAGCAAAAGAAACCAGCAATGCTTGATAATAACTGTCTGAGAAACTTGGTGCTTCTCTTACAGGAAACAGGACGCCGTATGGGAACACGCAATCGATCTTGAGAGAACTCCCATTCTGCAATTTTAATATTTAAATATCGGGTTCCTGGTTGCTGGGGAAGTGAGTCAATTGGCCAAAGAAAATGCGTAAAGGTCCTACCTGTCTTTTCCTTGATCTCACACAGCACGTTAAACAGGGCAGGCTTCATTCGGTGGCAGTTTAACGCGTGTTTTCTACAAAAAAGAAACAACATCATAGCTCAGGTGGACGTTTCGGGATCAAACTGCTGCTAATGCAGGGGCTAAATGAACACTGAAGCCACAACTATATCCCAAGCAGAACTCTGGCAGCTTCAATGGTTTTATGACTTAATACAGGGAGCCCCGCCACGGAAAAAGAAACCACGTTCCTCAGCAGGCGCGCAGGGCTTTAACTACAGACGAGAGCTAACCTAAAGAATGCCCACGTAGGCAGAGCTGTTTTGGTTTTTAAGTAGCTTAATCGAGGTGGAATTCTTAAACCGATAACGCCATCCGGGGCCATGGGTATGCAGAGCCCAGTGCACGGGTTAACAGTTTTGTAAGATCTGTGTTCGCCACCACAGCCCGGGAGCTGTCTGCCTCTCGGTCTGTGTGTGTGTTTTCAAATTTAATTCATCCATGTGCTCGAATTCATTCCGCAGATTCCCCCATATTCTCATAAACACAAGATGCTTGAAAGGTCTTCTGAGCAAAACTGTCAATTTATAAAATTTCAGTCCCCGAGTTAAAGAGTATGGAAATGCATTGCCAGGGGGCAGGCGTGCCCATATGGGGAGTAAATTCATTTCTCTGTGTTCACATTATGTCTCTTGTGCACACAACGCGTATTTGCAGGTGTTGGAAATTAAATTATTTACAATTAGGACCTAGCACCCATTGGGGGGAAAATAAATACAATTCTGCCTCTTAGATTAGTGATTTACCTGGTTCTCCAGCGTGTTTGCATTCAGAATGCACTTGAAGAACAAAACAATACCTTTCCCCTCATTTTACTATGGAAGCACTTTAGCAGAAGCATATTATTTTGGAAACAAAATACTGATCGTATCAGCTATTAGTTAAAGGAATTCTGTGTACTAACTAAAATTAATTTGGAAAGATAAATGGAAACCCCTGGCACTTGAGATGCATGCAATTCTTTTTTAATCCCTTTGAACGTAAAAAAATAAAAAATAAAAAATAGATGCCGTGCTCATGAAGAACAGAAACCAGCAGGTCTGTGCTCCACGGCAAAGGAGGAATAAGCTGAGAGTATCAAAACAAACACATACATTGTGTCCAAATGCTAATGGGTTACTTTGTAGATAACACATGTATGTAATGAAGGTGCAACTACAGAGAGAAACATCAGATCCAGGATTTGCCGAGTAGTTACATTGTTAAACCAGAGAGAAAGGAAAATCAGACCCACTTTTGCCGAGTAGTTACATTGTTAAACCAGAGGGAAGCCTAGTGGTGACCTGGCTCTGAGGGTGAGAAGGGGTGGAAAGACTTTAATGTAGCGAAGATCTCTTGCGGGGGGGAGGGGGGTTTAAGTAGTTTTCATGTACATAGGCCCAAATACAAAGAAAACACAAAACAAGAAAGCCTACGGCTTAGCAGAACACTGCGTTTCCACAGCACATCAATGAGGCTAGAGAGAGGACAGACGTTTCCCGAACCCCAAATGGTGTCTGATCCCTCTTGGCATCTAGGCCATTAAAAGAGGGAACCCGCCAAGCCACGGTCGTCCTCAGTGTTACAAAAAGGAGTGGGACTGAACATCAGAAAAGTGGGGAATCGCCCACCTTACCGGCCCTTCCACTTCACAAACTTGTTAATAAAGCAGCTTATTGGTATGACTGAGTTTATTTTTCGGGAACAATGCAATGGAGAAATCTGTTCCATTTCAAAAAGAGCATGCCAGTGGGAGCGCTTCCACTTACCATATACGAGCTTTTCTTCAGAAAATGAAATTCTAATAGAACAGCGATTAATTTGGGAAAACTTTCCCCAATTTAAAAAAAATTTAGAACAACTCCAGCCTTTGAACATTTCTGAGTTTTCAAAACCCGTAAGCCCAGCGCTGGGAGTTTGCATGTGGCATGTCTAGCAGTTGAAATAAGAGTGGATTCCTAACAGCCACGCTTTTAACTGTTTCTTCTCATTTCTCAACTCAAATTCCTATTTTCCTAAGACAAAAATACGTATAATGATGTATTTTCCATGTGACTAAGTCCTTTGAAGTATAGGAATTGTGTAGATATGTTTTTAAAAAATAAAAACAAAAAAACGACTGAGATATCTAACAAAGCTGGGTAACTGTAAACACATCTGTGGTCATTAGATTTTTTAAATTCTTCCTTTCGAGATGGGCCTTGAGCAAGCTGGAGTGGGTTGCCACTGAGTCTGTTTTCTTCTGAAAGGGAGTTTGCTGTAAAGCCCTGGAGTGGAGACCACATTGCTGGCCGCCGGGGAAGTGAGAAGCCCAGCTTATTTGTTATGTTTCCTTATTAAAGATTGGCAAGTCCTCTGCATCGGAACAGGTCAAACCCGCACGTGCCTCCATTTCTCCCCAGGTGCACTCTGAGTGGTCCTGCAAGAGGCATGGGAAAGCATGCTTGGTTTTGCCCCCCACCCCTTTTTAAAGGACCAGACATTCTGTGCCATGGAGGTCAGGAACCCAACTCAAATGGAGACAGTAAAGTTAAACTAAATGTCCTAGTTCCTTAAAACTAACAAATACGTCTACAAGTAAAATTACCTCCTATCTTTCCATCAGCCTCTTTTTACCATAATTAAATGGATACAGAGTATTTTCTGGAGAGTTGACAACTAGTGACAAAGAATTATCCTGCTTTTTTTTAAGAAGTGAGAAAGGGGAAGAAATAAAAATTAATTTTGGAGGAGTACATCCAGGAAAAAAAATCAAAAGTCTCCAATTTAGGTAAGGAGTCAACTACATTTGCAAATAGCTTGATCCTGGGACATTTTATTTTGTCATGTCACGGGATCCCTCACCCAGAAGACACGAAATCTGCTGAAAACTTGAGCATTCTGCTCTCTCTGAGGCACTTTTTTAAAGCAGTAAAAAGTGCCGGCCGCCTCTGGGTCCGTGGGCAGCATTTTCGCGTGCCCGGGTGTGCGTGGACGTAGGTGAATGCCTCTGTATCCACACTCACACGCAGCCCAGGCCACCTCGCGGCAGGGGACGCCAGTTGAGATAACAACGCTCCCTCCCACGGCAGTCCTCCGCCACGGAGTTGCTCCTCAAAATGGGGAAAGAAACAACATTTTAAAAGAAAGCGCTGTGTTGCTTAGCTTCCCATTGTTTCCCCGGCGAGAGGGAGACACACACACACACACACACACACACACACACACACACACACACACACACGAAAGGGGAAGAATAGGCTGCCTCTCACCTGGCCTGCGCCTCGTCCAAACTCTGGTCGGTGATGGTCATGATCTGCTGGAGGATGTCCCCGATGTCCTGCTTCCTGCCGCCCTCCCCCTCGGTGCCCGCGGCCCCGTCCTGCAAGTGCTGGGACAGGCCGGGGTGCCCGGCCATGCCGACCCCCGCGTGGGCGTGCATCAGCCTGGGCTGCTCGTCCATCTCCGAGCAGCGCAGCCCGGCCGGCCCCGGCTCCTGCGCGCGGTCCTGGGAAGCACCGGCTCCGATCCGGCCGGCTGTCTCCAAATCCTTTTCAGGATAAACAGGGCAGGGAAAGAAGACCAAAAGAAAAAATCCCTCTGCCTCTCTGGGCAGGGTGGTGGGAGGATGGGGAGTGGGAGGGGGAGGGGGCGTGGAGGGGTTGCGGGGCGAAGGAGGAGGGCTGCCGGGGAAGGGTGTCGACTCCAAAGAGCAAGGAAAATAAACCACCTTCCCACTGGACGGAAGAAATCAGAGCTGGCTTAGGGTGCTCAGTCCGGCTCCTCCAAGGCAGGAAAGGGCTCCGCGCTCAGATCGCTGGCTTAATCCCTTTGCAAATAGGCAGGGATCGGGAGGAGGCAGAGCCAAGCAGGGGGTTTGCGAGGCAAACTTTCCCCCGCCCGCGGCCCCAGCCCCCACCGGCCGGGCGATCGCAGAGGGGTGGGCTAGCAGAGACACAGCCCCCCGCCGCGGCGGGCACAGCGCCGGCTCGCTCCTCCTCCGGCTCCGCAAACTCCGGCAGCCCCGCCAGCTCCTGCTTTTGTTTAGCTCAGGCTCAGGACTCCAGAAACACACAGAAAACCACAGCCTGCTAGGAGGAGGAGGACGAGGAGGAGGAGGAGGAGGAGGGGGAGGAGGAGGAGGCGATGTAGGAGGAGGAGGGAAGGGAAGGGGGGCCGAGAAGGGGGAGGGGCGGAGGAGGAGGCGGAGGACAGTGAGAGGGAGGAGATGCAGGAGCCACGCCCCCTGTGCTGATTGGCCCTCTGAGAGACGATGGGCCACGCCCCCTTCTGCGATTGGTCACTGGAGGGAAGACGGTCCCTCCTCCCCTACTTTCCTGCCTGCGCCTCCTCCGGGGCCTCCTTGGGCTCCTCCTCCCCGGCGCCCTGTCAATCAGGGTTCAGAGGTGGGCCGGGAAGGAGGCCGAGCTAAGACTGGGTCCTTAAAGGTGCCATGGTCCCAGCTCCTTAGCTCCTACTGTGCTTGCCTGCCTCTCTGAGATCCTGTCCTTGAGAAAACGTGGCTGCACTTAAATGCAAGCGTATGAAATTAACACGGAAGAACACAGACCGTGTGGGTCTCCCCCACCCCTGTTTTCCTTTTGCTGTAATGTTGCCATTTAAAACTTGATCCTCTTAAATCCTCAGACCTCAGGGAAGCTGTTGAGAACAAAAGTTTGTCAACACCGAGTCCTTATGAAACAAAGTCGAGCTGTTAATATCATTAAAAATGATTTCGAATAAGCGGCCAGTGTAATAATAGATTATTTTTAATCGCAGTAGAGTTAAGGAATACGGAACTGTGACATTTTTGTTGCATGAAAACTAAATTACAGAGTATGAAACTAAATCATGCTGAAGAAAAAAAAGACTAATAAGTAAGTTCACAAAATGAAACTAATTCAGCATATCTCTCCCTTCCCCCTGAGGGAAATTAGTTATTTGGCTTAAATACGTAATAAAGAAATGCATTATCACAGTCTGGTTCTAGTTTTTAATATAGTCTAATAAGCATTATTAACGGGGATAAGAAGGGAACTGACATTTATTGAATGCCTACTATGCACCAAGTAATTTACACAAGTTATTTTACTTAATCCCCAAGACATCTCTGTGAGTTATGGAGTAGTATTTCCATTTCACAGAGTGGGAGCTCAGAAAGGTTAAATAACTGGTCCAAAGTGTCAAAGCTGGAGTTCAAACCCAAGTGTGACTCTTTCCCAAAGCCCTGTTTCAGCTATACAGCTGCCTAAGTCTCCCAAAACTATGGACACTGTAAAAATTAGTTTTGTACAATTGCCCATCTTGTTTGAAAAGACTTGAGGTGTTTAAGTCTATGCAAATAAGATGTCTTCAATTGAAAATGGGTAAAAAAAATGAAAAAAATAGGGTCAGGAAAAAAAAGCTAATAAGAAATCCATAGTCAAGTCCAATACCATTGCTCCAGGTAGGCTATGAATTTGCCCCCCATCTTTTCATCAGGCAAGGTGAGAGGGGGGTTCTGACTGCTGTGCAGTCACAACAGCCATAAGACGAATTACGGAGGAAAGCCTGGAATATTCTGGAAGACAATATATTCTGCCAGCTCTCTTCCTGGATGGCAGGGCTCCCTGGGGACATGCAGGGAACTGCTCTGCGAACTTTGCACTCCCCAGTCCACAAAATGCAAGGAACTTGCCAGGTGCTTTGAGATCCTCAGATAAAATGTATTCTTTTCAGCAGCCCAACCTCCTTCCAATCATTATGAAAAACAGGTTTGGCAAGAAGAGGGGCACATACGAAAGGATTTTAAAATAGTTCTTAACAAGTGACTTGGAGCTTATTGGCATGAAGGCATGCAACGAGGGTATTCATTATAATTCTGATGTGATATTCATAACAACTGTTCATTCACATCCATACCCTGACTTGTAAACGTGTGAGTTTTTTAATCAACACTAATAAAAAGTTGAGTACAAAACTATATCCTGAAATCACACATCAATCATGGTGATTAACGTATTTCTTACAAAGAAGAAATCTCACCTCTTACTTAAAGCATGAAAACAAGTAAAGCAGAGCCTGTGAGAAATCAGTTTGTGAGCAAGTAATTCTCCCTGAAAAGCTAACAACAGTTCTCAGGTGAAGGGCATGATCCATACCAGAAGGTCATTGTCATGGAGGAACATTTTAGTAGAGAAATAAGAAACACACACAATGATATCAATGAAAGCTGGGTTTTATCAGGTGCTTTACAATGATTCTGTGTTATTTTTAGGGTACTTTATTAATTAATCACCATAGTGGTCTGGCCTCAATGTCTATGCCTTTAATTATTACCCTATAATGTTAACAAAGTAGGTTTCAATGTCTCATAAATGCTATGGAAGGGACACTATGCCTTCAGCGTCCCTTACTGGATGGGAAGGGGTGACCCAGTTAGAGGGACAAGACACAGACTCTGAGGGAGGTCTGAAGGATGAACTGGATCTGAAAGCCGGCGCTAATGAATCTGACAGGAGGACAGAGTATCTCTCCAGGCACCATGGAAACGACGAGAAAGGTGAGATGGGGAGGACATGGAACAGCAGAGTCCGTGCTTTTTATTTGATGAACAACCGGGAGCCACGGAGGGAGTGGTTGGCTTGTTTTAAGCAGGCGAGAAGAAAAGTGTGTTTTAGGAAGGAGTATCTGGTTGCCCAACACAAAATCTGTGGCGAAGATGGAATCAGGAAGATGAAGTAGGAAGGTGGCAGAAGAAATGGGAAGGAGAGAAGAGGATGAAGCCATGGTGGGAAGAAGGGCGGCATTGGCGGAATACCGATGGCGCTATGGATACAACTGGCTGAGTGTTGATTATGTTCCAACCTGTGCGCATATTACCACCAACTTTTCACAATTTGACACTTTCTTTTAACAGCTTCCTTGTGAGGTTATAATCTCCACTTTGCAGATGGGAAACCAAAGTTCCTAGAAGTTGAGCTACTTGACACAGTATGAATTTAAAACTCTCCTATTTTTAATATATTACAGAGAATGGAGGAAGTTAAGGAAGAAACTACCGTAGGTGAAACAGAATTAAAATTAGAATCTCCTGTTTGCATCAAGGAATGGCTAGAGGTAGACTCCGAGGAGAAAGTTACACGTGGCTTCCATCCCTGGGGGCTGTGGCCAGGGGTGAACCACGTCCCTTTGTGCCTCCCCTGTCTCCCGGGGGCTCTGATTCTAACAGATATGTAACGAATACATGCTGAAAGAATGAATGATGCTAGGAGTCACACTGTGTTTCTTCAGAATAATAAATGAAGTCCACAGAATTATGTTTAAGGACACAGTTACTATCAAAATTTGTCCAGGAGAACCAAGATGGCGGCATAGGTAAACACCTGTACTTGCTGCCTCTCACAACCACATCAAAACTACAACTAAAAGACAGAACAAATACCATCCAGAACCATGGGAAAGCTGGCTGAGTGGAAGTTCTACAACTAGAAGGAAAGAAAAAAGTGCACTGAGACTGGTAGGAGGTGTGGAGGTGTGGAGGTGTGGAGGTGCGGAGGCGTGTGAGAAATGAGCTGGCAACTGGATGCGCTGTTGTTTTTTTCAATCCGGAGGGAGATACAAGCTCCCGATTGCTCTGAACTCCAGTTCTGGGCGAGACCCTGGGGACCCAGACTCATACAGGGAGAAACTGGACTATCTGGCATTGGGCTGGAATTCGAGGGCAGCTTTCTCTCAGAGGCACTCGCAGCGATCATTGTTCCTGCCTGGGGGCACGGGACGCTGAGAAGCGGGGACCTCCCCAGTGCAGGGCTGATTGGCAGCCATTGCTGTTTGCTCCACCCTGGTGATTGCCCGAGACCCCGCCCCACCCAATTTATAACCCTACCCAAGCTGGGCGCAGAGGTTTTTGTATATGAATGGCCTGTCCTTTTGTAGACTAAAACCTAACAAACTGCAGCTGGGTCAGAGAGCTCCAAAGCTTCCAAAAGAAGGCCCAAGGCCCGGCAGCAGCAGCCTGCCCTGCTTCACAGCTGGGCACTTCCAAACCCCAAACAAAGAGGAGGACTCTGCAGATCTCTCTGTAGCTCCTGCTGGGTGGCCTCAGGCAGTGGCTGACTTTGCACCTCCTTGGAGATCCAAGAGCCAGTGTGCCCAGTGGTCAGTGTGAGACCATCCATATTACAACTCTTCACAACCATAAGCGACACACTCAAGGGGCAGACTCAGTGAGCACCAAAGTCCCACTGCAGCAACTCCTGCTCCATAGGGGTGTCTCCAGCACAGCAGCTCTTCCACTGTAGACACAGCTGGTCCGCACAGACAATTGGCCTGGAGGTCAATTCCTCCCAGTGATACCAACAGCAATCAAGGGTTAACTACAAGACTGTGCACCCAGCCCACAAAGAGGTGCACCAAGAGTGTCCACCTCAGGTGATTGGGGAGGCTGAGCCACTGGGCCCTATAGGACACCTAGCACACAAGGCCACTCTATCAACTCAGGGAAGCAGCCAAAATGTGGAGACAAAGAAACATGTCACAAATGACAGAAATGGAGGAAAGCAAACTACTGGATATAGAGTTCAAAACCACAGTTAGAAGGTTACTCAAGAATCTTCTAGAAACCTCCAAGGCACTTAGTGATACTTTCAAGGATCTTAGTGAGAATGCCAAAAAAAAATAAATAAAAAAATAAAGGAAAAGGACTAGTCAGAAATTAAGCATACACTGACTGAAATAAAGAATAATATACAGAAATTCAACAGCAGACTAGAGGATCGCAAGAATCAAGTCAAAGATTTGAAATACGAGGAAGCAAAAAACACCCAACCAGAAGAGCAAAAAGAAAAAAGAATCCAAAAATTTGAAGGTAGTGTAAGGAGCTTCTGAGACAACTTTAAATATTCCAACATCCGAATTATGGGGGTGCCAGAAGAAGAGAGAGAGCAAGATACTGAAAACCTATTTTGAAGAAATAATGACAGAAAACTTCCCCCACCTGGTGAAAGAAATAGACTTACAAGTCCAGGAAGCACACAGAACCCCAAACAAGAGGAATCCAAAGAGGACCACACCTAGACACATCATAATTAAAATGCCAAGAGCAAAAGACAAAGAGAGAATCTTAAAAGCAGCAAGAGAAAAACAGTTAGTTACCTATAAGGGAGCACCCATACGATTGTCAGCTGATTTCTCAACAGAAACTATGCAGGCCAGATGGGAGTGGCAAGAAATATTCAAAGTGATGAATAGCAAGAACCTACAACCAAGGTTACTCTACCCAGCAAAGCTATCATTTATAATTTAAGGTCAGATAAAGAGCTTCACAGATAAGAAAAAGCTGAAGGAGTTCATCACCACCAAACCAGTATTATATGAAATGCTGAAAGGTATTCTTTAAGAAGAGAAAGAAGAAAAAGGTAAAGACAAAAATTATGAACAACAAATACATATCTATCAACAAGTGAATCTAAAAAATCAAGTGAATAAAAAATCTGATGAACAGAATAAACTGGTGAATATAATAGAATCAGGGGCATAGAAAGGGAGTGGACTGACAATTCTCGGGGGGGAGGGGGTGTGGGTGCGGGAAGAGACTGGACAAAAATCTTACACCTATGGATGAGGACAGTGCGGGAAGAGGTAAAGGCATGGGGTGGGGTGGGAACCGGGTGGAGGGGAGCTATGGGGGGAAAAAAGAGGAACATCTATAATAATCTGAACAATAAAGATTTATTTTAAAAAATTGTCCAACTAGCAGAGTGGTTCTCAACTGACCTTAATCTAATGCCTACAAGGCCCTCTCCCCATGCCTGGCTCTACGTTGGGATGTCGGTTCTGATGACCCCCTTTCAGACGTCACCGCAACCTCAGGAGCACGCACTCTCCTCTTCATGAAGGGACGGCAAAGGGTGGCGAGGTGTGCACAGCCTGGGGAACACACGGGGCAGGAATAAACTCCCTGCCATGCGCCCCGATGCTCCGAGCAGACACTCACCCCTGTGTGCTTCTGGTTATTTCTGAATTGGCTTCTCTCTCTTCTAGAACTCTTCTACTCTCAGGGGGAAAGTTCTCCTCTGCCCAGAGGTCAGGACCGGAGTTTGGAAAGTTCTCCTCTGCCCAGAGGTCAGGACCGGAGTTTGGGATGGAGACCACCCGAGGCAGTTGTGGGCCTCTAGCCTGGCCCTTTCTCTTTCAGCTCTTCTCTGACCTCCTCCTTGGCTCCTTCAACCCCGACTCCTTCCGCCTCCTCCCCCCCCCCCCCGCAGTGCTCTTGCTCTTCCTTTCCTCCTGCCCAGCCTCCTCTGTGCCCTCCCTGCTCTGCCCTTTGTCGACTGCCCTGGGCAGCTCAGGGGCCTGCAGGAGCCCTGCACTCTGTCAGCAGGGCCCTTCCCGGCCCATCAGCGAGCTCCGCGGCTCTGTGAGCCTTTGGAAATGGCATCCACAGGCTGGTGGGCGCAACTTTGCCTCCTGCCAGAGCAGTGCCCATTATGTTGATCTGAGTCGCAAGGGATTTCAGGACCCAGAGAAGGTACCATCCACCAGCCGTGGACTGTTGAGTAAAGGAAATGTTCACCGTGGCCCTGCAGCGGTGCGGAAGCCGCTGGCTCTCGCCGTGAGCTCTCAGAGTGAACACGAACCTCTCTTTCCTCTGGAGCAAGCTGCCACATGGTGGACAGCCCATAGGACTGGCTCTGGAAGGACAGTCAACCCGTCGCAGCATCAGGCCTAAAAAGCCGCAGGGGCCAACCCTTGAAAGCAAATCCAAAGGAAGGGGAGGGCTCTGTGCTAGAACCTTGACTTGGCTGCACTGCTTGAGCACTGGCAGGACTGTGACAACAAGACAAAGTGGGCGCCCTGATCCCACGGAGCTTGCTTTCTAGAGGAGGAGATCAACATAAGCGAAGAGAGAAATCTATGAGCTCAGAGACTCATAAATGCTCACAGAACACAAAGCAGGACGTGGAGCAATGTGAGGGAGTCAGGGAGACGGCCTTGGAAGGGTGGCCAGCAATGGCTTTCTCAGAAGCTGGCATCCGCCTGATCTCGAGTGAGAACTCGGGTATGTGTGGGTCCTGGGAAGCAGCACTCAGAGAAGTCGGGTGGGAAGGACGAGACATATGCAAAGGGCTGGGCTTGAGCTTGGATTTGAACTTGAAGGATAGAAGACCAGAGAGATTGGAGCCTAAGAGGCAAGCAAGCGAGTAGACAGAGATGGGGTCAGCGAGGAGGCAGAGACAGGCAGTGTGTGGCCTTTCGGGCCATGGGAGGAATTCGGATTTTACACTGACTGCATTTGAAACCCACCGGGCAGACGCTGAACACTGGCTCACCGAATGGCTCCTCACCATGCCCTGCAGGCCGGCGGTGAAGGCGGGGCATGGCCTGCTCTCCTGGAGTGTGCAGTTCTCCTGGGACAAGTCAAAGGATGGAGCAAGGAGCACAGGATGGACAACGATGAGCTCCATAGCGAGAGGAAGTGGAAAGGCATGGTGGAGAGCCCGGCCACTGCTGGAGACAGAGGGGTCGTGGAGGGCGTCTTGAGGAGGGACCTTTAGCTCTGACCGGAATGGTCAGGAGAAGCCATGGGAGGGGGGAGAGAGGGGGGAGGCGGGGCAGGAGAAATGGCCAAGACAATGGCTCTAAGGAAGGAATGAATGTGCCCAGGATGTTTGAGAGACAAGAACTAAAGCCAAGTTGGCAAGAGGGGAGAGTGGTACAACGCCGAAGTCACCAGGCAAGCAGTTTTAGATGAGCCAGGAGGAGGCATGGCAGAGTCTTAGAAGGCGGCCGTCGCCTGTCCACATGCTGTAACACGACGCCATGGACCGGGTGGCTTATGAATAACGGACATTCATTTCTCGTGGTTCTGGAGTTGGAAGCCCAAAGTCAGGGGGCTGATCTGTGTCAGTGGTACTTCCCATGGCGGGGGGCGGGGGGTGGGAAGGGAGCTCTGTGGGGTCTCTGGTAAGAGTCCAGTTCGTGAAGGTTCCACCCTCACAACTGAAGTATCTCCCAAAGGCCCCATTGTCCGGTACCTTCACGTTGGGCACTGGGATCTCACCAAAGGGCCTGGGCGGGACACAGACACTTGGTCTGGAGCACGGGAGAGCAGCATCCCTGACTTTTGTTCTGGAAGCATCCTTTGCCTCGGTGCAAAGAACGCACTGGCAGAGTGGGGTGGGGAAAGTGGACGCAGGGGGAACGGTTAGGAAGTATCGCAGACCTGCATGCCTGACGTGTTGTGGCTGAGTGTCCCGGCTCCAGACAGGGCCCCAGGGCTGATTCCGGGACTTCTTGGAGGTAAAGTCAACAGGCTCCGTAGGGCGGGATGACCTTGGCCAGGAGGTTACTCATCCGTCTCATGACCTTGGCCAGGAGGTTACTCATCTGCCTCATGACCTTGGCCAGTAGGTTACTCATCCGCCTCATGACCTTGGCCAGGAGGTTACTCATCCGCCTCATGACCTTGGCCAGTAGGTTACTCATCCGCCTCATGACCTTGGCCAGGAGGTTACTCATCCGCCTCATGACCTTGGCCAGTAGGTTACTCATCTGCCTCATGACCTTGGCCAGTAGGTTACTCATCCGCCTCATGACCTTGGCCAGGAGGTTACTTATCTGCAGCCTCACTTTCAGTGTCTGAGACTGAGTCAGGTCAACAGCAGGTCATGGGGAATGCTAAGCGTCACGCAGAGTGCCTGGTGGAGGACAATGCTCAGTGCACGACTCGGTTTAAACCCTCCATTGCTCTTGGGGAGCTTCTCCCGCAGCCGCCCGTGTCCTCGGACCTCCCCTGCCTGGGGGCCACCGCAGGGCCCTGCTTTCCCAGGGTTCCTCAGTCTCAGAGCCACGCCCTGCAGAGAGACTAGGGACCCGCCTGAAAGCCTTCTCTTTTCTCCGTTTCAGACTTCCTTTCCTGAAACGGACCCCATTCAGGTTTGATGAGCGCACTTTACCTCACAGTCTAAATAAAGGGAACTGTGAACCCTGACATAGTCCCGAAAGGAAGCTTTGCTTGAGGGGACCCCAGTTGTCAAACTCTGTCAGTTCCTATTGCTATGCATCAAACACCCCAAATTAGCATCTTCAAAGAATAACCACTTTTTCTTGCTCACAACTCCACAGGCAGCAGGGTGGGGAGCTGGGCGGGGTGATGCTCGGCTGAACTCCGGGACAGTTAAAACAGCCCCACTCAGTGGGAAGGTCGGCTGCCTGTGGTCTGGGTGACAGCAGTGTTGGGGCTTGTGTGTCTTGTCGTCCATCTGTCTAGCTCAGCTCGCTGGTGTGTGGTCAGGGTTCCCAGGAGAACGTGCGTCTTCTGAGGCCGATCCCACAGAACCGGCCCCTAGTCTGTGGACCACAGCAAGCCAGGCCAGCCAGACTCCAGGGTCAGGAAATTGGCATCACCTCACCATCTCAAGATGACAGGGGCTGAACGGTCCCAGTGCTGAGGGAGAGGTGGAGCATTGGGACATTTGGGGAGCTGGGGACCAGGGGGGATCTTTGACCTGGCCTTTTGGTTGTTCTTGCTAAGCCTGAGTACCCTCCCCCGCTTCCCTAGCCAGCAGGGGTAACATTGGGCCTACTACTCTTTGCCCCAGTAATGCCAGTCTAGACCTCTCTCTCCTCTCATCTAGCCTTTCTGGATCTGTCCGGTCTTTGAATCCCAAGCACTTCTTTTCCTCTATGGAGGGGAGCATTTGGAGGGAGAAGACGCCCGCCCACACATAGAGAGTTATTTGCTACCGGAGGAAAGAGGTTAAATTCCCGTTCTCAGCGTGCCTCCCCGTTAGGTACATCACTGTCTCTGTCCTTAGCATGCTTGTATAGCCAAAAGATCCACAGAACACGAGCTGAGAAGGAAATTGTGATGGACAGACGCAGCTGGTTATAGGCCCCCAACACACTTTCTTCCTTTCTTCGAAATCACGGTCCATTCTGACAGCAAGGCACCCGCTAGCTGACGGGTTTCCCAGGCTGCCTTGCACCCAGCATGGCCATGACCATGTGCCATAATTCTGGGCAATGAGATACAAGAATAAATGCCTTGGGTTGAACTTGGGGGAAAGCTGTTTTTCAGTGCTAAAAATGGACAGACGTCCCATACTTGTGCCTTTTGCCCTTTTTGCTTATTTATTGCCTGGGACATAGACATACTATCTGGAGGTAAAATTACCGTTTTTAGACCATGAGACTGAGAGGTGGTGCTGTGAGTGGTAGAAGAAGAAACCGGAAATGGCCTAGATCCTTGAAAACGACACAGGCCCCTGATTGCCTACCTTTGGATTTCTTGTCCTCTGAGATCAAGTAATTCCATATTTGCTGAAGTCATTGTGATCTGTTTACGTGGAGCCTAGCTTGTACAATATAACAGATACATGATTACGGATACAATATTACGGATACAGGGCTATCGTAACCAATACAACTACCGCAGTTGATCCCCAAAGTGGAAGTTGATGCTGTAAGTACAGTGTAAGCGACTCGGAGAAGAAACAAGGAAGCCACTTTCTTTTGAGAACAGAGACATCGTCAAGAGTCGGGTGCTTCCGGACATCGAGTGGGCAAGGTCTGGGGATCACGCAAAGGCAGGGAATCTGGCCGTAGCTGTACGGACGGGGAGGGCATCTGGAGAGAGAGGGAGCCCTGGTAGACGCTACAGATGCCCACCACATCGAAGTTTCCTCCATGTCACCCGAAAGGCCATCTGAGCTGCCTGACCCCTCATTCTCCTCTTGAACTTTCTCCTTATCTGTTTCTTTCCTAAGCAAAGGGCATCACCACCTGCCTAGTCTCCTTAGCCAAAAACTGCTTCCTCTCCTCCAGGGCCACAGTCACGTGACTCCCAAATGCTTCTGATGCACCCCTTAACTTACACCTTTCTTTTTTTTTAAAAAAAAAAGAAAAACAAACACAAACTGGTTTATTATCTAGACAGCTGATATTAAATATAATGGAATTCTTCTGCCAAAGTATAGTTTATCAATTTGATCCATCAACTTTGATGCTTAAAAAAATTCACTGGAATAAAATTCAACAATCAAATGTTAGTTTGTGTCTTTTATTAACCCAAATGCAATTACTTGTCTTCTGGTTTGTTGAAGCAATAGGTCAGACAACATTTGCCACAAGAAAGTCTGTCAAAGTGGCTGGCCACAAAAACTCCAGCACCACATTCATCTGAGGGCACTTTGACGAAGGTGACTGATTTTGCCATTCTCGTCCACTTTGTACTATTTCAGGACAGCCAGCTTAACCTTCTTTCTCTTATGCTTGATCTCCTTGGGAGCGGTGTAAGACTTCTTTCCTTTCTTGGCTCCACCATGAAGTCTCAACACAAGATAAAGTGTGGACTCCTTTTGAAAGTTCTAGTCAGACAAAGTACGCCCCTCTTCCAGTTGCTTGCCAGCAAAGATCAGTCTTTGCTGATCAGGAGGAATTCCTTCCTTCTCCTGGATCTTGGCCTTTACATTTTCTATCGTATCCGAGAGTTCAACCTCGAGAGTGATGGTCTTCCCCGTGAGGGTTTTCACGAAAATCTGCATCGTGGCAGTGACTCCACCGCAGATGGCGGATCAGAAAGCTTAACTCACACCCTTCTGAGCAGTGGGTGGGGAGGACAGAGGTCGACAGGCAATCGTACATCACTGCTCAGGACAGCTTCGGCTCCCACCTGGACACCCGCCAACCCCCTGCCCGCCAGGACCGGCGTCCCTGTCTCAGCCCAGTTCTGCGAGGTGGCATTATTCAGAACCAGCTCCTCGTGCCGCCCTTTTGCTTTAGGACGTTAGACGCTTGTGCTTGGACAGTGATCACCCCTTTGCCTGGCACCCCAGGACACCCCACATCTCCCCCGGGGGTGCCTGCAGCTCGGCTCCCTGTGGCCTCTGCAGGGAGCCTCTCCTCCCAGGTGCCCTGCTAACAGAATCCTGTAACCAGTGTGCTCCCGCAGGCACCCCTCCTTCCACAGGTTAAACCACGCCAAGTCCTGCACGCCTCCAGCAGACAGTCATTCTCAGGGCCCTGCTGGCTGTTTAGCCAGTGCCGGCCGGACGGGAGCGGCGCTGCCTGACCGTGGGCGGGCAATGGGGACAGCTCAATGCACCCGAGAAAGAATAGACGGGAGCGTTCACGTCGCAGAATGTTTTCTTCTCTTTCTTTTATTTCCTCATTAACGTGGCACTGAATCTAGGTCTTCATACACAGAGTAAACTATTTCCAGGTAATGGTTTTCAGGGAAGGGGTTCGTGTTTCCAGAAGCTGGACTACAAAGACCTCTAAGGGCCTTTCCAGCTCCCAAACTCAATGCAGTTATCTTTTTAAAATTCAGTTCTACAACCGATTGTCTGAACTCTTCCCTCTAGTTGTATTTAGATGTAGATGACAAGCAAATTGAAATCAATGAACTTTACATTCCTGAATTAGCACTTGGGATTTCAACAAATTTCAAGGCAGCACAAAATAGTTTAATAGACTAAGTAATGATGATAAAGTGGTGGAAATGCTTATGTTTCTCTTCAATGCATCACATGTTATACAGTGAACATCAAGTATCTAAGTTACTAGCAACCATCTTCCTTAACTCATCACTGACGTTCTGCACTCGTTGGGATTAACTAATTGTTTTGATGGCACTTGCCCTGAAAGCAGGAGATTACTTACCAAATGGGGCAAAGAGAAGAGAGGGCGGCCCAAGGCCGATTCGCTGGAGCTGTCTGCTGCCTGCACAGATCAGGAGCGAAGTGCAGGTGAGTGTGTGACACACTTGCACACAGCACCTCGCTGCCTCCATGGGAAGGTGACCCCAGCACCCTGTGCAAACACGAGGAAGCCCACGCTCTGTAATAGAGGCTTGTTTATGAGCAGAGGAGCTGAAATCTGTCCCCACCCCCACCCCCTTATAAATAAGACCTGGCAAACTCTGGGGGAGGGGCTGCAGATTGAGCTCCTCACCATGACCAGGGATTTAATTGACCACACCTACATACTGGAGCCTTCGCTAAAACCCTAGCCGCTGGCGTCTGGAGAGCGTCCAGGGCGCGAACGCGCATGGGTGCACTTGGAGAGGACATGCGAGCTCCCAGCACTCCTCTCCCAGTGCCTGGTCGTGGGCATCGCTTTCATTCGGCTGTTTCTAACTTGTATCCTTTGCAATAAACCAGTCATAGAAAGTCAAGTGTCTTCTCTAGTCCTGTGAGCCATTCTGTAACCAGACAATCAATGGGTCTGTGCTGCCTGTCACTACTTGAGCCAATTCAGCGGAGACAGGGTTGAATCATACATGAGCATGTATTCCAGTCCTGCCGGCAGCATGGAGAGCAGCAGGTTGTCCACAAAGATCTGCTCTGCGCACCCTCCCCCCCGCCCCCCCCCCCCCCGCCATAAACCAGCTGCTTATATGGGGTATGAGAACAAAGATTACATGGGGAAGTGGGGTTACAGGCACGGGGAAGTAGGCTATGTGGGCTGGGGTGGGACTCCATTGTTTGGGCAACAAGGTTGTCAATCTTTCCATTGCAATAGGCAGTTCTTGAATGAGAATGGACCACATTCCAAGGTAGACTCCCAGGTCCTGGGGGCGTACAACTCCCAGCCAGGTTAGAATGTCCTTTCTTTAACCAGCACAAGGCAATCATGGTTACAGAGGATGATTAATATTTCCTATAACCATAGCTAGTTCCCAACATTCTATTTTTGCCCCTAACACTTCTAGCAAATTATCCAGCCCAAGGAGGGGTTGAGGGGACCCCAATCTACAGGTGGTCCTCAGGAGTACAGGAGGCTGGGGATTAAAGTGGGGTCAGTCTTGGAGACTGAGCCATTGACTTGTGGGTTGTGATGCTGACGCCAGGCAGATAGTGTCAGGATTGACTTAAATTGTAGGAAACCCAACCAATGCTGGGGACTGGCGGGTGAGGGGAAACCGCACACGTCTGGTGTCAGAGTGTCCCGTGGGAAGAGCAGGTCTGGGTGCTGGCAGAGTAACTCAGTGCTGCCTGGGAGTCAGGATCTCCTGGGGCCCGCAGACACTGAGACCTTCCTGTATTTCTGCTCAACCAGCCTTGCATTTTGCCTCTTATTATCATGGCAACAAGGAAGTTCCTACGTTCATGTGAAGGCAGAAATAAGGCGGGATCAGCATTTCTCTGTCCTATCTGTTCTTTTATCAGGAAAACAAAAGCTTTCTCAGAAACCCCAACTCTCAGCTTAGCATGATTGGCCAGAAGTGGTCATGTGACCACTTTTAGCTGCAAGAGAGGCCGAAACACAATTGTCACACTGGCCAAGCAAATTATGACCCAACTGCCAGCACTGGTCCCTTGGATCACGAAGTCAGGGTTCTCTGAGCAAAGTGGGGAGGGGGCGGTATGGGCAGGTTGCCACAGGTCCCTTCTGCTGATGGACTCTCGCTCTATATATTTTAAAGACTTCACATTTTATTTTATTAATATATTTTTGTTGATTTTAGAGAGAGGGGGAGGGAGAGAGAGACTGAAATATTGGTGAGAGAGAAACATCCATCAGTTGCACCATGGGGGATTAAGCCCCCAAATCGGGCATGGCCCCGACCAGGAATGGAAACAGCAATCTCTTGGTGTGAGGGATGATGCTCAACTGCCGCGCTACCCAGGCTGGGCTGATTCTACACATTGTTCATGTCCCAAAGGGGCACCTTGAATCTTCCCAGGATTCTACACATTGTTAACGTCCCAAAGGGGGCACCTTGAATCTTCCCAGGATTCTATACATTGTTAACGTCCCAAAGGGGGCACCTTGAATCTTCCCAGGATTCTATACATTGTTAATGTCCCAAAGGGGGCACCTTGAATCTTCCCAGGTTTCTATACATTGTTAACGTCCCAAAGGGGGCACCTTGAATCTTCCCAGGTTTCTATACATTGTTAATGTCCCAAAGGGGGCACCTTGAATCTTCCCAGGTTTCTCTTTTATTAGTGTAGAAGCGTAGATATTTTTGTTAATCCTCACCAGAGGATATTTTTCCACTGACTTTTAAAGAGAGTGGAAAGGAGGGGGAGAGAGAGAGAAACATCGATGTGAGAGAGACACATTGATTGGTTGCCTCTTACA
Organism: Plecotus auritus; assembly: GCF_963455305.1. Lineage (NCBI taxonomy): Eukaryota > Metazoa > Chordata > Mammalia > Chiroptera > Vespertilionidae > Plecotus > Plecotus auritus. The sequence goes on along the minus strand of NC_137778.1, from coordinate 2,098,406 downwards.
CGAGCCCCAACTGGCCTGCAACCCAGGAACGTGCCCTTGACCAGAATCAAACCCAGGATTCTTCAGTTCACAGGCTGATACTCTATTCACTGAGCCAAACTGGCCAGAGCTCAGTATTTTTTAAAGCAGTTTTTTTATTTGTTATCTTGATATATATTTGAGATATGGATCTACCTTAATATTTTCCAAATAGATACTTAGTTGTTCTAAATTTGTATGAATATAATGAAACAGTCTCAAAATATATAAGACACAATATTTTATAAACTACAAGGAGAAATAAACAAATTCACAATCTCGGGCAGACATTTTTAACACATTCCTCTTAACAAACGACAGGTCTGATATTTCAAAAGCCTAATAAAATAGGAAAATTCCTAGCAGGATGGATCAAGAGAAAAGGGAAGAGACAATTAGGAATTTAAAGGTACTATCCACATAGATCCTATAGCAGCTAAAAAGGCAATAAGAGGACACTGTGAATGACTTTGCCAAAAACGAGGTGACACATTTTTTACTAAACTGAACCACCGACATGCCAGAGCGAGGCTGAGAGCGTGGGCACTGAAGAAATGTCTCTAATGAAGAACTTCTCCACAAAAGGAGCCCCACGTGCAGAGGGCCTCCTGCTGTCTTCTACGTGACATTTAAAGAGCAAAGGGCACCAGCCTTGTCCATACTCGTCCAGAGAATTGGGAATAACACAGAAAGCAGCACTCCATAGTACTGTAACAGTGCTGTCAATAATCCACAGAGACAGAAAAGAAAAGTCACAGTCCCGTTTCTTTTATAAATATAGGTGCACAAATCCTAAAAAATACTATTAACAAACCAAATCCTTCCATATGCAGAAAGGGTATGCATTATGACTGAGGTGAGTTTATTTCATTAATATAGGGCTGGTATTAATTAAAATCCTAATATATAAAAAGCTAGGGGGCATCACGACCGAAATGACCAGTCGGATGACTGAACAGCAGGGGGTTCACAGCGGGGGTGGGGCCTTGGTGGATGCCTCTCCGCATGCCTGCACCGGGGGTCTGGTTAAAGTCCTGGATTGTGAGAGGGTGAGTGAGAATAATATAGGGTAAGGGACCAGCAGGGGGTTAGTGGGGGTGGAGTTGATCTTGGAGGAGCAGGGAGGTGAGGCTGAGCAGAGGGCAAAGCCCTGGCCAGAGCCCTGGCCAGGAGGCCTGTGGTCTGGGTAAGGCAGCCATAGGAGGGATTAGTCCTGGGGATGACATGGGACTTTGGCGTTGTGGAAAGAACTAGGTGGAGGACGGCTTGGCTGGGACTTGCCCAGAGGCGGAAGACCAGGCAGGAGGCTCTGCCAGTAACAGTGGCGGTGGTCTGAGTTCCGGTCCCAATGCTGCTCCCCCAGAGAACACTGGAGCTAGAAGGCACCTTGACAGCCACTCAATTCCCATTCCCTTTACAGGTAAGAAATCAAGGCCAGAGGCCTGGTTCAAGTGCAGGGGGTCTGCAGCGTGGGCGGGGCCGCGGTGAAGGGCTCCCCATGAGCCTGCCCCGGGGGTCTGGTTCAAGTCCCGGATTGTGAGAGGGTGAGTGAGAATGACATAGGCTAAGGGACCAGCAGGGCGTTAGTGGAGGTGGAGTCGATCTTGGATGAGCAGGGAAGTGAGGCTGAGCAGAGGGCAGAGCCCTGGCCAGGAGGTCTGTGGTCTGGGTAAGGCAGCCATAGGAGGGATTAGTCCTGGGGATGACATAGGACTTTGACATTGTAGAAAGACTAACTTCAGCCATCAAAGATCCAACTGTACACCCCAAATGCTTTTCCTTGGATGGTCCAGGCAGTAGTGGAAAAGCACATCTTTATAAAGTTTTAATACATTATATTAGAGGTTGTGGTGGTACTGTTTTACCCACAGTGTCTACAGGAATTGCTGCAGATTTACTTCTCAGTGGAAGAACCTTTCATACTCAATATAAATTACCAATTCCATTAAATGAAACTTCAATATCTAGACTCGATATAAAGAGTGAAGTTGCTAAAACCATTAAAAAGGCCAAACTTCTCATTATTGATGAATGCACCATGGCATCCAGTCATGCTATAAATGCCAAAGACAGATTACTAAGAGAAATTATGAATTTGTTGCATTTGGTGGGAAAGTTCTCCTTCTCGGAGGGGATTTTTGACAGTGTCTCAGTATTGTGCCGCATGCTATGCGATCAGCCATAGTACAGACAAGTTTAAAGTACTGTAAAGTTTGGGGATGTTTCAGAAAGTTGTCTCTTAAAACAAATACAAGATAAGAGGATTCTGCTTATAGTGAATGGTTAGTAAAGCTTGGAGATGGCAAACTGGATAGCAGTTTTCATTTAGGAATGGATATTATTGAAATCCCCTGTGAAATGATTTGTAACGGATCTATCATTGAACCTACCTTTGGAAATAATATATCTATAGATAACATTAAAAATGTATCTAAATGTGTGATTCTTTGTCCAAAAAATGAACATGTTCAAAAATTAAATGAAGAAATTTTGGATATACTCGATGGAGATTTTCACACATATTTGAGTGATGAGTCCATTGATTCAACAGATAATGCTGAAAAGGAAAATTTTCCCATCGAATTTCTTAATAGTATTACTCCTTTGGGAATGCCGTGTCATAAATTAAAATCGGAAGTGGGTGCAATCATCATGCTACTGAGAAATCTTAATAGTACATGGGGTCTTTGTAATGGTACTAGATTTATTATCACAAGATTGCGACCTAACATTATTGAAGCTGAAGTACTAACAGGATCTGCGGAAGGAGAGGCTGTTCTGATTCCAAGAATTGAATTGTCCCCATCTGACACTGGCCTCCCATTTAAATTAATTCGAAGACAGTTTCCCATGATGCTAGCATTTGCAATGACTATTAATAAACCACAAGGACAAACTCTAGACAGAGTAGGAATATTCCTACCTGAACCCATTTTCGCTCATGGTCAGTTATATGTTGCTTTCTCTCGAGTTCAAAGAGCGTGTGATGTTAAAGTTAAAGTTGTAAATACTTCATCACAAGGGAAATTAGTCAAGCACTCTGAAAGTGTTTCACTCTTAATGTGGTATACAGGGAGATATTAGAATAAGTTTAATTAATTTATCAGTCATTGTTTGTATCAGTGTTGTTTTTACATCATGTTTTTAAATAATGTCTTTGTTGTTGTTATATAATGTTGTGGTTGTTTATTTATTAATAAATTTATATGTTATTTTCATATACATTTTACTTATTTTCTTTCATCTCTGACACTTCTGTTATAGAGAAAGGGCAAATAGCAATATTAAAATATTTCCTCTAATTAATTCCCTTTTAATGTGCACGAATTTCGTGCACCAGGCCACTAGTATCAATATAATTTGACATGTTAGCAGAATAAAGGAGAAAAACAATGGTATCATTTGGATATTGTAGTAAAAGCATGCAATAGAATCAACATTCATTCATAATAAAAACCTGTTTATAAACTAGGAGCATAAAGAAGTATTCTTAATTTGATGAAGATCGTAAAAAATCTACGGTAAACATAAACCTCAATGGTTAAGTTTTGAAAACCTTTCCTTTGAGACCAGGAACAAGACCAGGGTGTCTAATATCCAGACTAATACCCGGGATTCTCTTTTTAAAAATATATTTCTATTGATTTCAGAGAGGAAAGGAGAGAGAGAGAGATAGAAACATCGATAATGAGAGAGAATCATTGATTGGCTGCCTCCTGCATGCCCTCCATTGTTGGATCGAGCCCTCAACCTGGGCATGTGACCTGACTGGGAATCGAACCATGACCTCCTGGTTCATAGGTCAACACTCACTCACTGAGCCATGTTGGCCAGGAGGACTAATATTCTATTATCAAGGGGAATGAAAAATAAAAAGAAATAAAATAATAAATACTGGAATGTAAGAAATAAACTGTCATTGTTTATAAATTATATGTATATTTAGAAATTCCCAAAGGATTCACAAAGTATTGGTATTGATAGGTGAATTTGGTGGATACAGGCTCAATACAAACAGAAATCAAAAAGCATTCCTGTAATCAACAACAGGTAGAAACTAAAAATTTTTCTTAAAGTTACCATTTTCAAAACCATTGAAAAATTTAAAAAAACCTGATGAGTAAATCTAACAAAATGTGCATAAGCTCTCTATGCAGAAAACGTTAATCATAATTCATTTAGAAAGATCACAGTAGGGACAGATGCGGTGCTTTTAGGTCGGAAGACCTAACACTTACAGATGTCAATGATTCCTGTATGGATTATGTTGATCTGCACAGTCAGCACCACACAACAGGACCTTCTGGGGAACTTCACAAGCGGACTCCATAGCTGATGAACACACAGAGCACCACCGAGACCAGGCGGTCCTGAAGAGGAGAAGGCAGGGTTGGCCCCACCTCCTGCCAAGACACACAGTCACCTCGGCATTGCTGTAAGGACAACCTAACAAAGCAGAATCAGAGGCGCTCGTGTGCAATCTCCACTCCGGCCAGAGGTGGCGCCCGGGGCCCTGTGAGAAGCTAGACCTCAGTGCCTGAGCGCCACACAGCCACTCCCAGGGGAAAACCATGAAAGTTCACGGCCCCTTCGCATTGCAATCATCCCAGGTGGGCTGTGTGCCTCATGTGAAAGCAAAATGAAGTTTCTAGAAGATAAGGCAGGCGGACACCTTCCTGGATCAGGGCTGGGACGATACTTTAAGCAGGTTATGCGGCAGTAATCCTCAAGGAAGAGTGTGAGGACGTGTGAGCATCAAGGCCAGGTAAGAGCTCACAAAGACGAGCTGCTCGGCGGGACACAGAACCAACAAGGGCTTGGATGAGAAAGTGATTTTAAAAATTCCTACAAATTAATGAAAAAGAACAGACAACCCAATATAAAAATGCTCAGGACTTAAACAGGCATGGCACCACATAGGATGTCCTCATGGTTAGGAATCACAGGAAAATATATTCCATCTCATCAATCATCATGGAACAGGAAATTAAAACTGCAATAGGATACAACTTCCAGAACATCTAACACTGAAAATACAAGCAATGCCTTGGCAGTGGGGTGGGGCGCTGTCAGGACTCTCACCCTCTCCTGGGGAATACACGCACCATCATTTACTGAAGCTAAATGTGCTCCCACCTGAAATCTGTCAGCCTCACTCTGAGTGTATATTCCACACAGCACCTGCATCTGGGTACCAGCAGGTGTGGCGGGATGCTCACACCTGCACCGTTTATACCAGTGCCATACTGGAAACAGTCCAAACATCCAAACAGTAGAAAGATAAATAAAGTGGAATATTCATGCACTGGAATACCGTATGGTCATAAAAATGAACGCACTAACGCTACATACAACGACACAGGTGAATCTCCCAAAGGTAAAGTTGAACCAAAGAGGTCAGATGTGATAGAATGCCATTGACATCATGTTCAAACTGTGCAGAACTCAACCCAACCAGTGAGGGAGACATACTTAAACATTATAAGGATGTAGTACCATAAAAGTTAGGGTAGTGAACTTCAGTGGGGAGCAGGGTCAGGAGGGGAAGGGTCCACAGGAGCGCTGGGCCACCAAGTTCTACGTCTTGTCCTGGGTGATGGTGACACAATGTACTGCCTGACAACGTTATGAAGATAATAGTTCATGAAGTCGCATACTTATGGTTTGTGTATGTTTATGGATATGAGATATCATTAATAATAAAAAGATGTATTAAAAGGATACATTTTGCCCTAGCCGGGTTGACTCAGTGGATAGAGTGTTGGCCTGTGGACTGAAGGGTCCCAGATTTGATTCCAGTCAAGGGCATGTACCTTCGTTGCAGTCTCCATTTCAGGCCCTGTTCCAGGCACGTGCGGGAGGCAACTAATTGATGTGTCTCTCTCACTTCGATGTTTCTCTCTCTCTGTCTCTCCCTCTCTCTTCTACTAGTACTCTCTCTAAAAATCAATGGAAAAATGTCCTTGGGTTAGGACTAACAGCAACAACAAAAATATACATTTTTACCTCCCCTTTTAAATATTTGACAATAATAAAGTTCATATATGCAATGAAATAAACGTTTCATGAAATGATACTTATCCTTACTAAATACTCTGATATATTCTCTTTTTTCCCATTTCATCCTCTTCTTTTTCATCTCATTCCACTTAAAAGAAATGCCGGTCAGCCTACTGGTATGGCTCAGTGGTTGAGCGTTGACCTATGAACCAGGAGGTCACGGTTCGGTTCCCGGTCAGGGCACATACCTGGGTTGCCGCCTCAATCCCCAGTGTGGGGTGTGCAGGAGGCAGCCGTTCAATGATTCTCTCTCCTCATTGATGCTTCTACCTCTCCCTCCTTTTCCCTTTCTCTCTGAAATAAAAAAAAAAAAAAAAAAAGATTTTTAACAAAATATTTAAAAATGCTGGCCACAAACCACTAAACTGATCTAATAATTCCCAGTTTGGAAAACATGCATCTAGACCATGAAAAATCTCTTGGGATTTCTGTACAGCGACAGGGAACTCCAATCGGGGTCAGACTGACCCACCTCTCGCAGGAGGCTGCTCGGCCAGCACCATGGAGCCTGGCTAACTCGTGGCATGGAGGGCCGTCCTGGACATTGTGGGACGCTGACACCGTCCTCGCCTCACCGACAGGACACCGACAGGCTCCAGTGTCACACCTGCGTGAAGGCTCTGTGCGTCCGTCCTCCTCTCAAACATGCTTTCCTGCTCCTCCGTCCTGGGAGCTTGCTCTCACCACTGTGAACGCGTTCCCGAGGCTTCACATGATTAGATCTATGGGGTTGGGAGCTCCTTGAGGAGCTCCAGCCAAGACGACCTGGAAGGCAGAGCCACGCAGGAGAACCACTCGGAGGGGCTGCCCCTTCCCAAATGTGGCCATGTCTCCACGAAGGATGCTCTGGCGAGCGGTTCCCACACAGCAGTGGCCTTTAGAGCAGCGCTCGCCAACGTTTCGGACCTCACAGACCACCAGTGGTCTGTGGACCACCGCTTGGCGACCGCTGCTCCAGGCCATTTTCATTTCATCGTGGCCCACATTTGCGTGTGCGCACACACTCCAATCACACACTTTCCCTTGTGCCAGTGATCCCCACTTTGATCACTGGGGAGCCCCTTGCGCTACTTCTAGGCTGCCCTTAGTCATTCCTGAGGCTGAGTGAACGGACCCTGTGCTCCACCTTCTGATAAAGTGGAAAGACGGCTCCTGGCCGGGGAACGAGAAGACTAGTTACCTCCTGACCTGTCCGCCTGCTCCTGGGGACGACACCTCACGGCTGAGCTTTGCAGGGGCGTCCAGCGTTGTTTTATTAGGAGTGCGCTTCGGCATACCGCAGGGTGCGCCTCACCCTCTGCCCTCCCCTGTAGGATCCGGTCACTTCCCGGCATCCTTTAGTCAGTTATCTTGTATTCAATCAGGGGCTGAGTGGGGCATCCCAAAGGTCAACAAAACAGGCCCGACCTCAGGGAGCTCCCAACCCCATCGATCTAACCATGTGAAGCCTCGGGAACGCGTTCACAGTGGCGAGAGCAAGCTCCCGGGACGGAGGAGCAGGAAAGCATGTTTGAGAGGAGGACGGACGCACAGAGCCTGCACGCAGGTGTGACACTGGAGCCTGAAAAGGCCCGGTATTTCCCCAGCACGCGCTTGGCCAGGGCAACAGCGTGTCCAACACCTAGAGGCTCCAAAGAACACGCCATGGCCACTGATGAGGCCAGTGGTTCTTGGCCAAAGCCAGGTCTGGAGCACGTGGCCATGACAGTGAGGAGAAACTGTGTGGGGAGACTATGAAGATCTATCTTATCTTGTCCTAGTCTACACTCAAGGACTGTTAGTCAGGGGATCACATAATCACATGTGTGTTTTCAATAGTGCTGATATGACACATTCCAGAGATAAGATGTTTAGATTCTAGTGACGCATTAGAACCGTGAGAGAAAGTGGCCAAAGAAGATGCTAGCAGGCTGGCTTCGGTGCCTGGGCAGGCTCTGGTCACATCAGAGATACAGACCCAGAAGGGAGAAGCAGCTTGTATGGTAATTGAGAGGAGGGGAGTGGAGAGAGCCTCGCAAAAATAATGAACTTGCCTTTTAATATGTCTTCAGAAATGTCTATAATATATATGCAATCTTATAATAAAGTATAATGTAATTTTTATTACATAAGATATTTGTATAATATAAACATATACTACATAATAAATTATATTAATATGTGCCTAATATATATAGGGTGTCCCCCCAAAATGTGTACATATACACGCTGAATAATTATAAAGGTGGTGTTTATTAAAATGCATTTCATTCTCAGAATTGCGCTCCCGCTGTTAGTGTCTCTGCATTTTGGGGGACAGCCTGTTCTATCTACATAGACTGTGTTCAGACTGAGGTGTGCAGAAGCCCTGCCCACACCACATGGCCGTGCTCCAGCAGCCAAGCAGTGCTGTGGGAGTGGGGTCTGGACGGCGGGAAGGGGCCTTCCTTGGTACTGGCGGCAGAGCTGGTGGCACGTAGGCGCGTGGAAGTCAGAGCTTGGCCAACCGGACCAAGGTGCGTGGGACATCGAGCACGGACTCAGGCACCAGCACAGCTCGGCACAGGAGCGGGTCCAGCAGGGGTCCCGGGCTGCGGTGGGCCAGGGAGCAGGCACCCAGGCGGGGCAGGGCGGCGGGGCCTGGCGGTGGAGCCTGGCGGTGGAGCCAGACTCCAGCCTGTGTTGTAGGATGGTCTGGGGAAGCAAATGCGAAATAAGGGAGGAGCTTGGCCTCTCACTTGCTCGATTAAACCCAGCGTATCCTCAGCCTTTCAGAGATGTGCCGGAGGCCTCAGATAAGACCCACTGTCACCTTGTCCCCAGAGAGCGCTGTCGCTCCTGAGATACAGGAACTCGCTGTGTGTAATTCCGCATGGAAATAATCCGCCATGTCCCAGGCTCCACCCAGGAGGCGACGCGGGAGTGTGCCATGGGATATACCTGTTCCCGGGCGGCCATCCTGTCTGAGCCACAGGCTCATTCTGGCGCTGCCAGCACGCTCTTGTCTGCTGCAGTATTTGGCCTTCTGACACATGTGACCTCTTTTTACAATGGCAGCTCAAAAAGGAAGCACTTACCTCCAGAACGTACTGGGGGAGGCCACTGGCCCGGCCCCCCGCAGCCACCTGCCTCCCGGCCTCCCGCTCTCCCTCCCTTGGCGTCTGCTCCCAGGAAGGTCGCCACGGCGGACCGCTCACTGATTCACAGGCTCCCTGGCTGCGAGAGCGGCGGGGAAAAGAGGTTCATGGACAAAGTGGGTTTCAGGAGTGTTGGCAAGTAAGTGGGAGACACCTCTGTCTTATTCCCAGAAATGAGCTCCCTCTCTGCGGATGTTACTGCAGAATTAAATACATGTTCGTCACATTTACTTCATTTAAAGGACTATTTTCTCACGTTACAATCTGTTCTTTTTAAATATCTAAATATCACTATATTATGCCAAAATTCTGCTGCATTCAAACTAGTAACAAACCAGGAAAGAGGTTCATGTAGCTTTGATTTTCACGGGAAAGGGAAAGTATAGATGTCGGTGCTGAAAGAGTGAAACAGCCCCCTGAATGAATTCTAGGTAAAAACAAGGAAACAGAAGACAGATGACACAAGACCAAGGGCGGCATTCCATTAGAGCATGTTAGTCCTGGGCCGTGATCCGGCCGGTGACAAAACGTACAGCCAGCGAGTGCTGCCTACGTCCAGGGCGGCCACAGTGGGCTTACAGGGGTGAGTGCACGAAACACAGAGCTTATTCTTGTATTGTTAGTTATTTATTAACTACTTTACTGTTTATTGCTATTATTACTAACCTATTTTGCCCACCCCTGTACTTGTGAATGTAGGTGGGAATGACATCACACTTATTCCTGTATCATTCACACACACACACACACACACACACACACACACACACACGGACCTGGACTCATGTTCAAGATGTGGCCTAAACTGCTTACTGGTCCAAGAAGCGGCCGATGCAATTATACAAGAAGTAGAATGAGTGAAAAATATAGCTCATCCTAAGAATTTATCAAAACATTCGACAGCAGGGAGATAAAGGGTCACCTCTTCCTCTTGTTGAAAAACGAGGTCTAGGTGTGACTCCCGGAGACACATGGCCGTGTTGTCTACCCACTTCTCTCCTTCCAGAGACAGAAAGCGGCACAGGAGTCCCGACACCTCGTGGCCGTGTCCCCAGCTGCCTCATCCAGCACGTGGTCTAATGGCTGGACCTCGTCCTTCCTCCCTCCTTCTCTCATCCCTCTCTGCGCTTCTGAAGAGAGCTAGCAAAGGCTTGGGTCTTCTCATCCTCCAGCTCAACTCATCTGCTCGAGCGACGTTACGGTCCATGGCATTGCCGAGGTCATGGGATTGTGGCTCCCCCGAACTGCTTTTCGTAGACCCGTCTCCTGGAGGAAACGAGCACGTGGGCCCAAGCACTGCGACTCGGATGTTTAGGTGACATCCTAACACAGACTCAGAGATCGTTTGAAGAGGATGCATTGATAGCTAGTCCTTCATTTACTGACTATGGCTTTATCGCCATTGCGGACTGATGCACCAGATATGCCCTTGAAGTCACCCAAACCCAGCAGGTGTGCAAGCAACAGGACCCCGACAGCTGCCTGTGCGGGTCCAAGCTCACCTCATCCCCAAGGACAGGCTCCTGCTGCAGCCTTCGTGCAGGAATGCACGGCCAGGTCTGCTCACTCTGTGTGAGTGTGTGCGCGCGTGTGTATGTGTGTGTGTACGTGCGTGTGTGTATATGTTTGTGTGTGTGTATGTGTGTGTGTGGAAAATGGTCTTTCTAAGAAGAAAAAAACTGACCTACATGCAGTTTTATTTCCATAGACAGCAACTCCCCTGGTGAAGGGCCAGGTTTTTATAAGCATTTAAGAGAAATGCTGTGATGATGGTGTTTATTCCCGTGAATGATGAATTTCACGAGAGCAGACAATAAAAGCTGATATTAAAGAACAACTATTATTTGAGGAGGAGCTGGTTTGGACGTAGCATGAGAATAAAAGTCAAGTGCAAATGCGGGGGCTCACTTGGCGATGTGTAAAACACACCAAAGGAGAAATGACGAGGAAGCTGGGCTGGAGCCATGTCAGGGTCCCAGCCTTGCTGAGGCGCCTGTACCAGCCCACCAGGCAGCAGCCGGAGCTTGTGAGCGGGTGGTGGTGTGGGGCGGAGCGAGGCCAGGGCTGAGAGAGGGTGTGGACGCAAAGCAGCAAGAGCTGGAGCCCAGCGCCGGCCGGTGTGGCTCAGTGGCTGAGCGTCCTCCCGTGCACTGAGAGGTCATGGCTCTATTCCCCGTCAGGGCACGTGCCCAGGTTGCAGGCTCTTTCCCCAGTAGGAGGTGTGCAGGGGGCAGTCAAATGAGATTTCTCTCATCCATCTTTCTCTTTCTTCCTCGCCTTTCCTCTCTCTTTCTAAAAAAAAAAAAAAAAAAAAAAAAAAAATTAATAAAAACATGAGAATGAAAAGAACTGGAATCTAATTGGATTGAGGGGAGAGAGAAAGTGAGGTCCCGAAGGTTGGCGACCGCTGCCCTAGGTGATTGGCCCACGGCCACGCAGCCATTAGACTCGCCATCTCTGAGCTCCAGTGGCAGCGGGAGAGACAATCACCCACACCACCGCGCCGCGACCACCCAGCGGAAGTGCTGCCCCTTCTCCTCACAAAGAGCAGACTCAGTGGGTTTCAGAGGGAGCCTGGAAAACACATTCCCTCTGCGAAGTCGGATGCATGCTTTCATAACCACGCTCCTAGGGTCATTCTGGAAATGTAAAGCTCACGGAGGTTCCGGCAGGGTTTGATGGGTTTGAGCTCCCGCAATACCTGTGGACGGGGCAGACCCTCCCTGACTGTTGATCTCTCTCTCCTGAATCTTCTAGAATCAAATCTCCTACCCCATCATTGCCAGGGATGTTGAAGACGTAGAAGAAATAACACTAGTGTTAGCAACAACAGTGTAACAATTGCTGTTGTGCCGTCTAAGTGTTTCCCATCCAGCCACATACGTCATCCTCGCAGCGGCCCTTCTGACAGGCTCGCTGTCATTCCAGTTTCCTAGCGAGTGCACCTGCCCCCGGAGGCCAGCCACCAGCCAGGTCACCCGTTCTTCCAGGCGGCACAGCCAGGCCTGCTGGCTGCGAAGCCCACGCGTTCTGTCTCTCGGCTGTGGGACTCATCTGAGTTCACCGGAGTTGGGGTTGGGTAGGAACTGTCCAGGGTCAAACAGGATCAGCCTGAACATCACGGGTGTGAGGAGGAGGCCATGACCTTCCATGACCTTCTGTGGTACAACCTGGCCGGAGGGGCTGCTCTGTTCGCTGACAAGCTGTGTGCCCGCCTGCATTCTCCGCCACCTGGGGCTGGTCTCCCGGAGAGCAGAGGAAAGCGGATGCTGGGACCACAGCACTGTGGCCTCGTGTCCACTGGATGGGCGGGGCCAGGCTGTTGTTGTTGAGCTTTCATTTCGTAGTCAGATACTGAGCTCTGAAATCCAGCTGGACTGGGATGGGGTGAGGACAGCATGGAGGACCCGAGGAGCTGCGGCAAGAGCAGGAAGGTGACAGGGCACTCCAAGCGCATGGGGCGCGGGGTTGCTCTGCTAAGATCAATCGCAAGTCAATGTGTCCGCATCCGCAGTGAGCAATGGTGGTCTGCTGCTGGCCTTGCCCTTCCGGGACTGGCTCCGTGGCTGCCACAACCTCCACACCATCGCTTGCCACTCACGTCTCTGGCTTGGGGTGCAGAGGAAAGCTGGGAGCCCTCTGCTGGATCCAGCCCTCGCCATGGACAGATGCCAGGACGTGTGTGCTTCAGGATGAGATTCCCAACAAATCTCCCCATAAATGGATTTGCCGCCTGTGCCCTTATGGGTGTGAGGTTGCCACCTGCACATCAATCTGGAATATTCTGTGCCGGGAACCTCTGGAACCAGATCCTCTCTCCTTAGGGCTGAGAGCGCTAGCGTGTCCTGCTGTCTTGGGAATTTTGTCTGCAAACCAGCTCGAAGGAGACGCTGCCCAAGGGCTCGCTGTCCACGTGATGTCGAAGGGCACGGTGGGTTCCCCAGGGCTGGGCGTGTACAGCTCCAGGGCGGCATCTGTAAGGTCCCGGGCACAGGTTGTGCTGGCAGCCACGGTGCCCCTGTGGCTCAGACGGCCACCTGCAGCCGCTCCCCTTCCTCAGCCGGTCACTCAGGACTGACTGAGTGGCACAGTCCAGGGCGTTGGAAGGCCTGCATTCTGGGAGTCCTTGCGTTGGCTGGTTGTCCCTGGAGGCGTCTGTCTTTCTCTCACAGGCCAAGATGTCTGTGTATTTTGAAGAAACGCTGTGATCTGCTCGGCAGTTTCACTAAACATTCAAAAGCATCAAAGACTCTTTTCAAATGTCACAGCAATGGACTCGCCTGGAGAACAGTGGCGGAGGTGGGAGAGCAGGCGCTGCAGAGCGCTGAGCCCACGGCCTTGGAGGGCACCAGAGGCACTCGCAGGCTTAACGCAGCGCATCCACGGGAGGCGCCCGTGCCCACACAGCTGGCTCACTGGGCACAGTGTGTGCTGCGTGGCCTTTCAAATGCACGTTGACTGTAGCTCAGGAGTCTGGCTCAGGTGTGAGCTGCCCTCCCAACCCCCCCGCGCTCGCATGGCCCACGCGGAGTGAAGTTGCTGCCAGCCTGCAGCCGCACCAGACGTGCCCGTTCCAGGCCGGAGGCCGTGGTGCTATCAGTGAGTGTCTAAAGCACAGTAACGGTTCCTTGTCCTCTGGTTTGGTGATGTGGACGGGGCTCCCACTGTGGGTCCAGTCCAGTGGCTCTGAGACTGGGATGTAACATTTTTATGTCTCGTGTTCCTCATTCTGTAGCAAAACCTCCCGCCGGAACGCCTCTGCACCTGCTCCGAGGAGGACAGAGGCCCTCCCTGACCGATGTGTGTTAGTAGGGAGGTGGATGCAGTCGGCGCCCCATCTTCCCACATTTCCACTCACTCCCTCCTGGCCTTGGGCTCTGTCAGTGCCTTTCTCTCTACACTGCATCTCTTTTAGTTCTAAAAATAGATCACTCAATTTAGGAAGAACAATTAACTGGGATGAAAAAATCTGAAGTGTGGGGAGGCATCTCGGCTTCTCTTTCAGGCGTGAAGTTGCTGGCAATGCCAGGCAGCATCTTTGCTGGGGTTCTGCCTCCTCCTCACCTGTGCTCCAGGAAGGCACACCCTGGGGAGGCGTGGCCCTGGGGAGGCGTGGCCCCAGGGAGGCACACCCTGGGGAGGTGTGGCCCCAGGAAGGCACACCCTGGGGAGACGTGGCCCCAGGAAGGCACACCATGGGAAGGCGTGGCCCCAGGGAGGCACACCCTTGGGAGGCGTGGCCACAGGAAAGCACACCCTGGGGAGGCGTGGCCCTGGGAAGCCCCCTGCTGGTGCCAACCCTGTTGCAGCCATGACTGGAGGAAAGACTTTTGTTTGTCCTGCCTTTGCGCCTGGAGAGCCCGGGGTGCTTTCATGGAGTCTCCCCCGCAGATAGGGGTCCTGGAAAAGGGACAGATGGAGCTTTCCAACAGCTCCACAGGGCTTCCATTCTGGACCGCCGCCCTCGTGTAGGGCAGTGTTTCTCTCCGTGCCTCTTCAGAAACACGGTGCCAGGATCGCCGAGGTCCTGGGTGAACAGGAATACCCGTCTACTTCCCAGAAAGAGCATCCAGGTGATTCTAAAGCCATGGTCGCCAACCAGTGGACCACTGGTGGTACGTGAGGTCTGAAAGGTTGGCGACTGCTGGACTGGAGCACAGAAAATCACTGAGCCATTTAAAGACACAATTGCTTCATTAATGTTTACTTTGAGCTGATTAAATATTCATGAGGCCCACCTTCCCTCCTATCTAAAGGGCTGCTTGCTTGGGCCTCTGCACCAGCCCAGCACAGGGGCTGACGGGGCCCTACCCGCCATGGCTGCACGGACCATGAGTGGCAGGAGAGGGAGACAGACTTGCCCTGGGCTGGGCTCCCGTGGAGCAAAGACGACAGCATGTGGTCGTCAGGAGCCCAGAGAGGGTTTCAGGAATATCCGAACAAGGAAGGGTTTCAGGAATATCCGAACAAGTGCAGGCAAGAGACTCGTCCCTCTGGGTGCAGTGTCCTGTGGGGGCGTCCTTGCCGTGAGTAGGACTAGAATCGGGGCTCCTGACACCAGGGCCATGTTCCATGGGCCACCATGGGGTGAGCAGCAGAGGTCTCATTTCCAATCATCGTTCAGCAATCGGTGCAGTGGGACGGCATGTGCCTGCCTCGGGGAGGTGCTGGCCAGCAGGTGTGCCCTCCGCAGGCTGGCCGATGCCGCCCTGGCTCACGGGGGTCCGCAGACCAGGATGGCAGTGCGGGTCCACCTTGTGCTGGAATCGCCTGCTCCGGCCTGTCTCTCCTTACACACGAGCTTCTGCACAGCCTAGCCTGGGCTGCGCTCTGTGTGGCGTTGAGTCTGGCAGCGTGCTCTGAGTGCACACGGTGCCCGCTCTTCCATCGCTGGGCTGAGAGCTCGGCACGAGTGAGGGCACCTCGCCGTGGAGGTGCCCACTCCCCATGCGGGGGGCACTGCTGTCCGTATTGAGTCTCCAGTGCTGGCTTCTTCCTTTCATTCCTGACACAGACATGGAGGGGCACAGAACCATGACCTCGGTGTCGGGCAGAACGGTAGCTCCCCGCGCATGGCCGCATCCTCACTTCCCGAACCTGGGACATGGCACTCACAGGGGGACTGGCGGGCCTGGCCACGGAAAGACGATGGTGAGAGGAGAGGAGATTACCTCGGGTTATTCTGGTCACCCCAGTGTCATCCATGAGCCTTAAAAATGGACGAGGGATACGCCCGAGTGGGCAGGAGAGATGCTGCCCCTCACTCTGAAGGTGGAGAGAGAGGCCCTGAGTTGAGGGAACGAGCAGCTTCTCAGAGCTGGGACCTCAGTCCCGTGAATGCCAGGAGCCAAGCTCTCTCCCCAGTCTGGGTCCCCCGAGAGCCCAGGAGGGAGCGGGCTGTGAGAGCCTCCAGACTCCTGAGCTGCTGCAAGAAACAAACGTGCTGCTTACACCCCTGCCCGGGGGGTGTGGAGGGGATTAGGGCTTCAGACTCTGCCCAGCTGACCACATGCCCATTCAGCTTTCAGGTCTCTAAGGATTTTACTGCGCCGGCCGCACCGAGACATTCACGTTGGGCAGGACACCAGAGAGCGTGCTGACTGCCCCTTCTCTCCTTAGGGGGGTGTCGCACGCACGTTTTTATCGCCATCTGTTCAAAAGCTCTTTGGGCTCCCATTTGGTTTAAGTGGGGGAGCGAGAGCCAAACTCTGATTTTTAATTTGTATTATTTAGTGAGCTCCCGCGAGAGTCTCTGGGGCTACGTCACATGCAGAGTGAAATCACCGATACGCTGCGCCTTTAAAAGCCAGGAGCGCACAGAGCGTGGCATCAGTCAATACCAATTTCCACATCTGGATCGATGCGCGCTGGCTCTGTGGCTACAAAGACTGTGGAACACACTCCGAAGGCGGGCGGGGGGCAAGGAGCTCAATGAGTTCAGGCTGGGAGGAGCCCCTCTCTCCCTCTCTTCTTTAAAAGAAATACAGACATAAGCTTAGAACCCAAGTCTGTGAGCCTGCCAGTCTGTATCCAACCCAGCCCTGCCCCTCAGGGAGCGACGGCCTGTTCCGTGGGATCCCTGTGCTGGGGAGACAGCGCTGTCTACAGGGACCCAGGAGCTAACGCCCTGAGGCCTTCCCTTCTGGACTAGGAGGAAAGGCGCCCAGTGGGCACTGGGCGGGTGTGGATCCCATGGAGGAGAGCCTCCCTGTCCCTGGCTCTGTGGTTCTGAGTGAGTCTCCTGCATGGTGGCCTGGGTGGCTCATTCTCACGAGGTGGAGCTGTCAGAGCCGCCAGGAGATGACCCAGGTGTGTACGGCAGGGACCTGCAAGGGTGCCGTCAGAAGGGCTGGCAGTGTCCCAGTGGGTCAGGGTCCAGCCGTTCCTCGTCCACCGGCCACGTGCTCACCCACAGAGAAGGGTGGCCTCCCCCAGCAGGCAAGCTCCTCATCAGATGACCCAACAAAGGCATCACTATGTCCCTTCTGGGCTTCCCAGGATGGGGAGAACATCTGGACCCTGTGCAGGGCCTCGCCCGGCAGGACAGGCCCAGGCTGGGGACGGGGTCACAGGGCTGGACAGGCCAGCCAGCACCGGGAGTGGCAGGGCGGGCAGGAGGGGCCGTGAAGTCCCAGATGTTTTCTCTCTGCGGCT
This sequence comes from Plecotus auritus, assembly GCF_963455305.1. Classification (NCBI taxonomy): domain Eukaryota; kingdom Metazoa; phylum Chordata; class Mammalia; order Chiroptera; family Vespertilionidae; genus Plecotus; species Plecotus auritus. The sequence goes on along the minus strand of NC_137778.1, from coordinate 2,081,058 downwards.
GAGCCTTTTCACACAGAGAATCAGGATCCTCCTCAAGTACTTACTGCTCTTTTTTTTTTTTTAAGTCCTCACCCGAGGATATTTTTCCATTGGTTTTTAGGAAGCAAGGGAGAGGGAAAGACAGAGAGAAACATCGATGTGAGAGAAACTCATTGATTGGCTGCCTCCTGCACAAACCCCGACCAGGGCCTGGGCCTGGAGGGGAGCCTGCAACCCAGGTACGCGCCCCTGACCAGAATGGAACCTGGGGCCCTTTGGTCTGCAGGCTGATGCTCTGTCCACTGAGCCAAACCTGCTAGGCATACTTGCTGCTCTTTTAAAAACGGGCCGGCCCTCACCGTCAGCCCTCTGTGCCTGACCCTCACCGTGGACGTGGGCCGGATCCTCGCTGTGGACCTGGGCCTCCGTGCCTGGCCCTGACCATGGATGTCAACCTGTCCCTCGCCGTGGACGGGGATCCTCCATGCCCCGCTCACTCTGTCCTGCAGCAGGGACCCCACAGCCTGACTCTCTGCCCGTCCCTCTGAGGGGTCAGTCCTGAGAGGCAGCATGTTCCTGAGATTATCATGGCTTTCCTGACCAGCCACTAACTTAGCCCTCACTGCACAGAGTGCGGCAAGCACACAAGCCGAGTAACCGTGGAAAACATGGCGGCAATTCTGCAAAAGTCCTGCTGCTTCGCTCACAGCCCCACTCTGCCCCCCGTATTTATTTCTTCCTGATGTTCCCGTTCACCCCCAAACCTCCTAAATCAGTTAACAGCAATTAGCTGGATTATGAAACTATAAAAACAGATATAAAAAGCCCCCATAAACCTCCCAATAAAGCACCCAGCAAAACAAGACCTTTTGGCGAAGAGCTAAATCAAGTGACATGTTTTTTTGTTGGACATCATGTGGCTCCCACATTAGTCTAATGGGAAGTTCTCATTATGAAATGGTCAGCAGAGCACAGGGCTCAGCAGGTGGATCTCCACGTTTCTGGTCAAGGAAAACGACAGAACTTTTCTGCCCACCGTCTCTCCAACCTCTCCTCAGCTTCTGAGGGCTCTGCTTTCTGCTCTTTTGGGTTCAGTGGTCACCTCCTCACAGTACAGATCACCTGCTGCTCCAGGAGACAGAGGTGGTGGGCCACCCCACGCCGCTGAGAAAATAGCCGCGCTTCCATGTTACATGACGGTAGTTACAAGGGACCACTTTTCACTGAAACGCATAGGTTCCTCCATGTGCTACCAGACCAATGTCTACCTGTTTTAGAAAGTCGCTGGGTGGCCATGGGATTCAATGGTGTGGCCGCAGATATATCCGGCAGGTCTCAGCCCCAAAGACCCCAGGAGAGACTCACAGAACTTGTGTTACTATCTGTCTGTCCCTCAAGAAGCTTAGGACTTTTTTTTGGCATAATCCTATATAATAAAGAGGTAATATGCAAATTGACTGTCACACCCTCGCACAAGATGGCCACCACAAGATGGCTGGCAGGGGATGGCAGTTGTGGACTATCAGGCCAGCAGGGGAGGGCAATTAGGGGTGACCAGGCCTGCAGGGGAGGGCAGTTGGGGGCAATTGGGCCGGCAGGGGAGCAGTTAGGTGTCGATCAGGCTGGCAGAAGAGTGGTTAGGGGCAATCAGGCAGGCAGGTAGGCGAGTGGTTGGGAGCCAGTAGTCCCGGATTGTGAGAGGGATGTCCGACTGCCAGTTTAGGCCCGATCCCTGTCAGACATCCCCTGAGGGGTCCCAGATTGGAGAGGGTGCATGCTTGGCTGAGAAACACCCCCCCACACCAGTGCACAAATTTTGTGCACCAGGCCTCTAGTTGATAATAACAGCCATATAGTTTCAGGCAGCAGTTAAAACAGCAAAACACCAAACTAACCATTAAAAGGAAAGACAACATGCCTGTTTAGGGTACGAAGGACAAACTGATGAGACGGGAGAGGAAGTGATGGCCAGTCGAGTCCTTGTGTCGGGGAGCTGGAGCTCATCCTGGCCAAGGGCCTGGCAGTCACACAGATGTAACCCAGCTGCTCACGGTCACGGCCTGTGTACCACGATGCAATGCTGCCTGCATCCACAGTGTAAACTACTCGAAAGCAGAGAAAATCTTTCTTTTTCAAATGCAATCTTGTAATCTACACTAATAAAAGAGAAACATGCAAACTGACCATCACTTTGCTACACCCACCAGCCAATCAAAAGGGAATATGCAAATTAGAAGGTCAAAGATGGCAGCTGCTCTAGGTCGAGTGGCCGGGTGAGGCAGGATGCCTGGTATGAGAGGGAGGGCCAGGGGCAAAGGGATCTACAGGAGCAGCACTCTGACTGCAGAGAGGACGAAGACTGCAGACTCCGGATTCTTCAGTGAAGATGAAGATGGCAGACTCTGGCTGGAGCCTGCAGCAAAAACGAAGAAGGCATACTCTGGTCGGAGTCTGTAGCAAAGGTGGAAGACTCCGGCTGGAGCGAAGGCCTGGGTCCCGGGTGCCGGAGGAAAACCGGTGCTGGAAGCCAAGGTAAGGAAGGCCTATTGCATGAATCTCTTCACGCAATGGGCCTCTAGTTCATATATAACACAGCAATCGGGGTGGTTGGGGTGGGTGGGAGGCCAGGAGCCGCCAGCCTGTGCCCCACTCTTTGCACCCCACAGAGGCCGTCTAGGCAGCAGCTCAGAAACCTGGGCCCCAGGAACGCAGTCTGGGCAGCTGCGGCCCAGACAACTGTTTCCCCTTGAAGCTCCACAGTGTGCACCGGGGTGGTGCGCACAGCTCTGTAGAGGACATGGCTGTGTCCATGGGCTCAGCTCTGTGACAAGAGCCAAATAAATGATTGAAAAAATTATAAGAAGTGTTTGCCTCAGATGGATCCAGATTCTCTCCCTCTCCCCACCCCAAAACCCCTAAAACCTAGAAAGTCATTTGCAAAACAAGACTTCCTCAGGGAGATGGGGATCTTGTTAACAGTCGAGGCTGTCTGCACCAACATCTGGCTTCTCTGCACATCTGTATGGCTGTGTTGCTGAGCAGGGTGACCTCAACTCTGCCTTAGAGAATTTAATGGATTTCCCCGCCTTGTTTTAAAGCCCTTTCCCTGCACAATTAGTCAGTTGAAAGTGAAATCATTCTGCTCGGCCTGGACCGGGAGATCAATACCTGTGGGCGACACTGTGTGGAGCCCAGGGAGCAGCCCAGGCTAATGAAGCTGCGGGAATGTGATCTCACCAGCCTGAGCTCTGAGCCAGGAGAAGCCCAGGAATGCTGCCCAGAGGGCTACTGTGTGGGAGCAGTGAACCAGGCGCCAGAGGCAGACCCGGTGAGGCAGTGTGGCCACCTGGAAAGGGGGCCCATGCTGGAGTCTAGGGAAGAGGCCCTCCTGGGGCTGAGTATACAGATGCCAGTTCAATCTCAGCGAGGAACTCTATTTGGCCTTTTGTTCATTTATTTATTAACTAATGGCCCGGTGCATGAAATTCGTGCATGGAGGGGGGGTTCCCTCAGCCCAGCCTGCACCCTCTCCAATCGGGGACCCCTTGGGGGATGTCCAACTGCCAGTTTAGACCCGGTCCCAGTCAGACATCCCTCTGTCAATCTGGGGCCACTGGTTTCTAACCGCTCACTTGCCTGCCTGCCTGATCGCCCCCAACTGCCCTCCCCTGCCGGCCTGATCTTGCCCCCAACTGCCCTTCCCTGCGGGCCTGATCTTGCCCCCAACTGCCCTCCTCTGCCAGCCAATTTGGTTCTGATTGGTCAGTTTCTATGCCAGTCAGCGTCAAAAGCTCCACCTCCTAGGCAGCCTTTGGCTCCTCACACTTCACCCAGATTTGGTTCTGATTGGTTAGTTTCTATGCCAGTTAGCGTCAAAAGCTCCACCTCCTAGGCAGCCATTGGATCCTCACAGTTGACCCAGATTTGGTTCTGATTGGTCAGTTTCTATGCCAGTCAGCATCAAAAGCTCTGCCTCCTAGGCAGCCATTGGTTCCTCACACTTCACCCAGATTTGGTTCTGATTGGTCAGTTTCTATGCTGGTCAGTGTCTCTGGGCCTATCAGTGGGGTCTGCTCAGAAAGGTGGAGGCCTGGAGAGAAATGGAGGCACGGCTACAGGCCAGACTGGGAGAGAAAGAGAGGCAAGTCCTGATCAAAAGCTGCCACAGAGGCAATGGATTAGTCCCTGCTTCTCTCTTCAGGCCTCTCTCTGGCCCTGATCTGCAGCCCCCTCAGCAGTCAGTTTTGGGGCACCACACCTGCACCACGCCTGCAGCGGAAGCAGTCAGCGCTGGGATGCCATGGCATCCCAGCACTGACTGCAGGACTGATTTCCGGTTGGTCAAGCCTTGGTTGTTACTGGACGTTAGGACCCAGGGTTTTTATATATTAGGATAGGGGCCGTCCAGTGATGGACATGTGTACATGGCTTATTTCTCATTCTGTGTCTTAATATTTTAATCCTATTTTTCTTAGGTTCATTTCCTAAAAGAGCTCAAAGAGTACCTATTGGGCTCAGTAATGCTTCATCCTGTCCTGGCCCATGGGAGGTGCCACATAAACGGGGAAGTTGAAATTGGACAGCTTGCCTCATTGTTTTCACAGCGTTACTTCCTAAGTGCCTCACAATAACCCTCGCAGACACATAGGCCTTGGTGTTATGACTGCTCACTTTCTGACTTGGGGTAACAGCACATAAAAAATGCTGCCCATCCCCTCTTTCACACCGTGGTGTCGATGACTGACATGTGCTGGGGTGTAGCGGCTCTGGAAGTCTATGCATTTTAACACGGCCAATCTCCTGACTCTGATCTGAATTTCAGATAAGGCATCAAACACAATCTAATATTTTGATGTTCCTCAAATTACAGCAGGAAGTCCAGCTGCCCTGGACAAGACTTAGTGGTTTAAATGCAATGTTTGTAGGACATGTGAGGTTCAGAATCCCTCTGGGCCCTTAAGATGCCATCACCCATGTTTGCATATGAGGACTCAGGTAAAGCGATCTCTCCCAGGCCACACAGCTGGGGAGTCACTGAGATGGAGTCTAACCAAGATAGGCCTGACCTCTGGGGATGCCCTCACCGTAATCTGGACAAATTTAGAAATCTGATTGGATAAGCTGTAGGGAATAGATTGTGCTGAGACTCTGGGCCTGGCGATCCCATATAAAGAAAACCCTTTAGTGGTTCTGATACAGGAAAACATAACCAAAGTCACCAGTGAGAAGCAGCCCCCTCTGGTGATGCTGGCCCCGGCTCTGGCCTCAGGATCCGCAATGGTTACGGAGCCAGTGCACCTGGTGCGAGTCCCAGCTCTGATGCTTGACGGCTGGGCCATTGTGGGGCGGGGATCCCTTTTCTAGTAGCTCTCGGTGCTCCAGGTCCTCAATGGTAAAGGCAGATGGGACAGTGTCCTCGCCGTCCACCACAGGTCATCGGGAGGTAAGTGTTCCACACACACGGCTTAGACCAGTGGTCGGCAAACTGTGGCTGGCGAGCCACATGAGACTCTTTGGCCCCTTGAGTGTCGCTCTTCCACAAAATACCACATGTACAGTACAATTGAAACTTTGTGGCCCATGCGCAGAAGTCGGTTTTCGGCTCTCAAAAGAAATTTCAATCGTTGTACTGTTGATATTTGGCTCTGTTGACTAATGAGCTTGGCGACCACTGGCTTAGACCATGCTCTGCACAGCGTGGATGCCATAAGGGTTAGCTCCTCCTGTTAGTGTTACCTTCTGTGCAGTTCCCACCCTGGGCTCTGCTGGCATCTTGCACACGGCCAGGAGTCAGACAGAAACCCAAGGTGAAGCTGTCCTCCCTCTGTGAGTCTATGGCCACCGTCACTGGGCAGAAAGGGCCGTCTCCACCCTCAGGTAAAGCGATCTCTCCCAGGCCACACAGCTGGGGAGTCACTGAGGCGGAGTCTAACCAGAAAGGGCCTGTCTGGCACTATCAGAAGCAGACACTTCGGAGTGGCTCCATCCCAATTTCCTTTAGGTGAGGACCTTTCTTCTCCTAGGCCAGTGGTCGGCAAACCGCGGCTCGTGAGCCACATGCGGCTTTTTGGCCCCTTGAGTGTGGCTGTTCCACAAAATACCACGTGCGGGCACGCACATATAGTGCGATTGAAACTTTGTGGCCCATGCACAGAAGTTGGTTTTCGGCTTTCAAAAGAAATTCCAGTCGTTGTACTGTTGATATTTGGCTCTGTTGACTAATGAGTTTGCCGACCACTGTCCTAGACCAATGGGTGGTTCCCAGGTGAGATGAGCTAAGCCATTGAGCATCTCATTTTGTCTTATAGAACCTGGGATTTCTCAGACATTAGGAACTTCCCCGCTCTCCTGACTGTCCAGGTGGCCACAGGTGGCTCCGTTCTTTCCCGAGGGTGGAAACCCATTGAGCACTGGCTGACGTGGGCCAGACATTGTTCCAGGCACTTATCACAAACAATCCCAGGATCTATTTATAACAATCCAGGCAAGGGATGGTCACCTCTGCTCTCCTGTACGGAGGCTGACGATCAGGTTATGGTGTCTGCACCACCACAGCCACAGAGCAAGGACGCAGCTGAGCTGGGATTTGAAACACTGGTTTGACTCCAAGTTCATACTCTCATTCTAATTTCATGGACAAAATATTTTACTATACAATTAGAACTAAAACTGAAAATGCAAATGTCACAGGTAACACAGATACAGGCTCCTATTAGGGGACAAGAATTGCTATCAAACCTTCCCTTGAAAACAGGCTTTGATAAGAGAGAGAGTGGATGAGACAATATGGTGACGGACAGTAAGTGACACAGAGGAAATGACTGGGGCTGACGGGAAGGAGGAGCAGGGTATGAAGAAGTGTGTTCGTTTTCTGTTGTTGTGGCAACAAATTATTATACACTAGAGGCCCCCTTTGTTTTCCACGAAATTTGTGCCCGGGAGTGGTCCCCTCAGCCCAGCCTGCACCCTCTCCAATCCAGGACCCCTTGGGGGATGTCCGACAAAATATGCCAGGGATCGGGCCTAAACTGGCAGTCGGACATCCCTCTCACAATCCTGGACTGCTGGCTCCTAATTGCTCACCTGCCTTCCTGCCTGGTCACCCCTAACTGCCCCCCCCACTGGCCTGATCGCCCCTCAGTGCCTCTGTATGCCGGCCTGATCGCCCCTAACTGCCCCCATACTGGCCTGGTCATTCTCAACTGCCTCCGCCCCCTGCTGGCCTGGTCGTCCCATGCAGTCTGCTGTTCAGTTGTTTGGTCATCCTTCACTAACCCTCCTGCCGGCCTGGTCGCCCCACACAGCCTGCATATTCAGTCATTTGGTCGTCCCTCACTAACCCCCCTGCCGGCCTGGTCATAGGCAGCCATCTTGTGAGGGTGTGAGGTTCAATTTGCATATTACCTCTTTATTATGTAGGATGTAGTGGCTCAAACAACACAAATGTACTATGTTACAGTCTGTAGGTCAGAAATGTAACACAGCGTCACTAGGCTAAGTCCAAGGCTCAGCAGAGCTGCTTTCTGTCGGGCCCAGGGCAGAAACTGCTTTCCGTTCACTCAGGGCAGACGTCAGTTCTACAGGTTGTAGGACTGAGGTCACCGTGTCCTTGCTGGCTGTCAGCTGAGCTTGCCCTTAGCTCCTGGAGGCCTCTTTCTGGTCCTATGCATGGTCCCCAACTTCTCAGAACAGGAGTGTTAAATTCTTTTTATGCTGGCATCTTTTATCTGCCTCTTCTGCCTCCCACTGTTACATCTCTCTAATCCAGGCAGGAAGGTCTCTACTTTTAAGGACATGTGATTAGATCGGGCCCACCTGGATAATTCAGGACAATCTCCACATCTCACAGTCCTCACCCAATCATGTCTGCAGAGTCCCTTTGCATGTAAGGTAACAAACAGAGTCACAGGTTCAGAGTAGTAGAGCACAGAGTTCTTTGTGGGGCACATTCTTCTGTCCACCACAGGGGTCTGGGGATCCCCTATAAACTGCCTGCTTCTAGATCTGTCCTGGTCTTGGAAACAGTTTTGCTGGTTCCTCCTATGTTCTCCAGCACGTGCCAGAGACATCAGCATGAGGATGAAGGGGAGGGACGCGCTGAGCTGCCATGAGACAGATCCCAACCTACTGCCACAGGGTTTTTGACCAACCAGCCTTCCCAGGGTCCCTTTAAAGCAATTTGTAGTCTGTTATCCTGTGTCATTAACCCAATTAGCGTAATTATGCCCAATTACGTAATCAGTGTAAATACAAGAAGAATCCCATAATTAGAAGATGTAATTAGGTAATTAATAGATGACGTGGGGAAGGGGTTGAAAACATTTTGAAATGGACATGGCGCTGCACTCTCCGCCAGCTCCCTCTGTTGGGGAAGAGTGATCCACACGTTAATTAGAGTCCAAACCTTGAAATCCTGGTCTAAAGCTCCGCTCTCTGTGCCATGCCCCTCCACCCCAGTTCTATCCATACACGGCCGCTTCCCTCTCTCAGCTGCTTTGGGGAGAGAAACGGCTCCCACAGAGCTGAGTGGGATGAAAAGATGGGTCCAGATTGCCAGTGATCGCTCGTGGGTTTTTTTCTGACACATTACAAATGTGTAAGTGATATAAAAAAAAAAAAGTGGGTCCAGCGTGAACCTGATGTGACACTGAGCCCGCAGAGAGAGGCAGCTAGTCCTTAAGGTCATGTCTGTGCGACGAGGCAGAGCTGGCTGCCTCGGGGGGATCCTCATTGGGCAACGTCCGTCTGACCATTGGCACGTACAGCTTAGGCAGACCCAGCAACTCCTTGAGTTCAAAGGATAAAGGGAGCCAAGGGTCCCATCAATTTCCTGTTTAAATCTATCTTCAGTTTATCAACCCTCCTGCCTCTGGGCCTACATCCTCCGTCCAGTCACCCGTCAACAGCACCCCTAACTGAGCTCCTTGCAGCCTCCCCGCCCCCTTTCCCTCCAGCGTCTGAAGATCCCTGCATCCACTGCTAACACCCCAATGGAGCAAACCCACAGCTCCTGCCCGGCAGGCAAAGTCTCAGCCAATAGGCCCCTGCGAGCTCTCAGCCTTCCCTGCGCCCGCTGTCCACACAGCCACTCTACGCTGGCTTTCATGGCTTCCAGCAGCTCTTCCCTCACCTCGGAGTTGGACATCCCTAGTCTCTGAGTGGCCGCACCCATTCATCCCTGAGGCCCCTAGTGCCTTATGAAGTTCTCCATCATCCCTTTATTTACAACAGCTAAGATCTAAAATCAGCTTAAGTGCCCATCAGTACACGAGTGGATGAACACATTACGTACCCAGTCATTCACCCGTGATTGACACTGTACTTTCTGTCCGGAAGACAAAACAGGCTGGGCGCTTCATGTGTTAAAAACTGTTATATCTACACAAGGGAATCCTATGCAGCTGTGAAAAAGAAGGATCTCTTACCCTTTGAGACAGCATAGATGGACCTGGAGATTATGATGCTAAACGAAATAAGGCAGTCAGAGAAAGACAAGTATCACACGATCTCACTCAGATGAGGAATCTAATGAACAAAATAAACTGATGAGCAAAATAGATCCAGAGACATGGAAGCATGGAACAGACTGACAGATCTCAGAGGGGAGGGTGGCGGGTGGGTGGGGAGAGATTAACTAAAGAATTTATATGCATATATGCATAGTCCATGGACAATAGTGTGGTTAAGGCCTGGGGTGGGGCAGGAGCAGATGGAGGGGGGGGAGAAGGGGATGGGGGACATCTGCAATACTGTCAACAATAACAAAAATAAATGAAAAAACCACACAAAACATTGCCTCATTACCATCTCCTGTCACACCAACACTGACCCACCCTTTTCCTCCTGGCATCCATCCCCCCGGCTCTGCGCTGACTGCCTGGTATTATCTATGGTCTGCGCCACTCTCCAGGCTGCAAGTTTCATGAAGACAAAGCCATGGTTTTCTTTTTGCTGCGGAATCCCCAGTGTTTAGCACATAGTAGACACTCAATAAATAGTTGTGGAATGAATAACGTGTTCAAAGGGGAGCTCTGGGAACCAACACAAAATGGCCACACGGTGGCCAGGGCCAGTCCAGGTGGCCAGGGAGCGAAGCTGGAACGGCCCCAGCACCTCGGACGGGGCATGTACACAGCAAGGTCGCGGAGGGCATGGTCCACGGGGCGCCCACCGTCTCCGCCTCACTGCGGCCACCGGCCTCCCTGAAAGAACTCCTAACTCCTGACGCACAGGTGTGACCAGGCGTGCCTTTGGCTCCCTCTTACCTATTCCTTGGAGACAGGCCAACGGAGCTTTGCTGTTGACCAAATGCAGACACATTGTCACATTGGCGTGGCCTCTGCCTTGCATCGCAGCCGGGAGGAAGACGGTGGCGGGCTCAGATAGCCACAGGACTCGGGCATGCAGGAGCGGCTCCATCTGAGCAAGTGGAGGGTAACAAAAAGTGCAGTTTTTTTGAAGGCAGAATGTTCAAGTCACGAAACGTAGTCAGGACTAAGCGAAGCCCACCACAGCCTCTGGCTGGGCCCCACGTGCCATTCGCCGAGCGCGCTGCACATCCAGGCACAGCTCTGATGCGTGCTCTGCTGTCCTTCCATCGCTGGATTATTCCTCTTTATATGCATTGTTGAATAGATGTTATTGAGCCATGGTCAGTGCTGGGGACGTTGCCTGTAGCTGGAAGTACACAGACCCTCTTCTGCTCCTCCCCGCGGAACCGGGTCTCTGTGCCGGCCCCTCAGGGCAGTAGTCACCAGCAGCATCGCAGGACGTGCCTTGGGCTGGTCTGGATTTAAACCTTGTGCCGACACGGACGGTGAGTCTGCTGCACTGAGGGGATGAGACAGAAGGGTCCCTGTCTCACAGGACTCACCATCTCGCTGAGACAAGAGGTATCACAGGTGATCCCAGCCCGTGGCGAGCATTGCGCCACGGAAGAGCAGGTGCCATGATAACACCTCAGGGGGACCCTCCTCGTCTGGGGCTCAGGAAAACTAGCCTTTCAGCTGTGACGTACAAGAAAGGCAGGACTGAGGGACAGAAGGGCAGTGTGGATAAAGGGGACTTGTTGAGGGAGGGGAACTGTATGTGACCCTGACGTGTCATTGGGGTGCATGCTCAAAGCCCTGCAAAGGGGGTGCATGGAAGAAGGGAAATGTGACTGGTGGGTACATTGCTAGGAAAAGAGTGTCCTCCCTCTGCCCCCAACGGAGGGAGCTGCTTGAGGACAAGGAAGCCCGTATATATGTGTTTATAGATGTTTTCATTGGTTTTTAGAGACAGAGGAAGGAAGAGAGCGAAACATCAATGTGAAAGAGAAGCATCGATTGGTTGCCTCCTGTATGCACCCCACCCCACCAGCCCAGGATTGAACCTGTAACCCAGGCATGTGCCCTGACCGGGAATTCACCTCGCAATGATACTCAACCCAGCTGAGCCACCCGGCCAGGACCTATTTTACATTATATATATTTGTGCAAGGGTGGGGTCTGGCCGGCCCACCCCGACTGGGGCTGATTGGGGCCGGGCCGGCCTGGGGGAGGGGACACAGGAGGTTGGCCAGCCAGGGGTCGCCGGGGCCATGGGCAGTTGGCCAGCCCCGCCCCCAATCGGGGTGGGGGCACTGACTGGAGCCGCAGTGTGCGTCAAAACAACCAGTTGTTCTTGTCGTTCCGCTGTTCCAGTGTTCTGGTCGCTTGGCTTTTATATCTATAGATACAAATTTTATACTTTCTCTACCTAAAATATTTTATATTTTATGAAAATAAATTTTAATATTTTATACTTTCTAATTTACATGTCCCATATCATGCAGCATAATATTGGGTATAGAATGTTGGTGGGTCAAATGCCCTTCTAGACTAGCATTTCCCTTTATTGGCATTCCATTTGCACCTGTTTAGAAGAAACGCGTTGAGGAATTTTATAGTGAGTGTCCAAAGGCCTTCACGCCTTTCTAAGTGGTTCATTAAGGAAGGGGAGCCCAGGAGAGCGGTGCTGGGAGGAACCTGAAATGGGAATGTGGAAGGGAGCTCTCTGGAGGCCGGCTTCCTCCCAGCAGCCTGCCTGCCCTCTGAAATCCCGTGCCTGTGGGTCAGGGCCGCGCCCCACCCCGGGGCTGCAGTGACCAGCACATGTTCAGGGAGACAGCTGACGACATCTGCATTACTGTCTGGACCAACAGGACACAGGTGGCCTGTCTGCTGGCCTGCGCTGACCCACCTCCACAGCACGAGACAGTGTCAGTGGCTCCAGTGAGGTGCCTGCAGGCCCATTATCAATCATAAATAATGTCTCAATATCCCACAACAGGTCATTGATCAAAGTGATCCTGAGGCATCTTTCTGGTTTGCTCCAGTGGGGCTGTGCCCTGGTTTGGAGCTTTCCTGTTTAGGGCAGTGCACGCCCACGCTCCTGCCTGCCACCCCCTTCAAATCCTCTTCTTAACCTCCCGCTGCAGCCTGGCTCGGTGTCACCTCGATGGGTGGCCGAGGAGCTCGGAGCGTCCCTGTGCCCGGCATCAGCCCTCTGCCCTCCATGGATGCTGGATGGGCTGCCCTAGTTTTTTGTGAGTAAACTCTTGCTGTCAGTTCTAGCTTTAAGTATTACATAACCAGAGAAACATTATAGTTCACTCAGTTCAACCATCTCTTTGACACAGGAGGAAACTGAGGCAGGAGAGAGAAGACCATTCGCTCAAGCTCATGTGACTCTGGGAGGAGATGGCCCATGTGACTGGCATCTGCAAGAACAAACTAATCCTGGTCGTTTCCCTCTCTCCTGAGTGGGTACATCCTCACACCCACAGTGGGCTCTGTGTCATGGGTGTGCTCCCGCGACAGGCCTTGCCTCTTCAGCAGGTGAGGAGGGGCCCAAGGCAGCTCGCCTGTCCTGACTTGATGGGCAGAGTTAATTCTGGGATAAAATATCACACAGCCCATCACTGCTGTAGACCAAGACATGTTCTCCAATCCAGCCTTTAATCAGCTGGAATTTTTATTTCCATCTAACGCTTGGGTCTCTTTCTTTTAGTATATATACTAGAGGCCTGGTGCACGAATTTGTGCATGGGTGGGGGCCTTCTGAAGGGAGGGACCATGGGAGGTTGGCCGGCTGCAGTGCAGGTCACAGTGACCGGTTGTTCTGGTCGTTCTGGTTGTTCTGGTTGCTTGGCTTTTATATAGATTTTTATTAATAGAGAGAGACAGAAACATCAATGTGAGAGAAACGTCAATCAGTTGCCTTCAGCACACATACCCAGACCAAGGATGGAACCCGAAACCTGGGTATATGCCCTGACTGGGCACCGAACCCCCCACCTTCCAGTGCGTGGGATGATGCTCCAACCCCATGAGCCACGCAGCCAGGGCTGCTCCATTTCTTATCCGTTCCTACCCTGAAGGGAAGAGGAATGCTGTTCACTGGCTAGTCCCCAAGCTCCCAAAGGCGGGTCTCAGCACTGCCGATCACATTACCCCCATAGCCTGCCCTGCGCTGGCCCGCCCTGCCCCCGCCGGCCTTGGGCTCTCAGGCGGAAGCTGCAGAGGCAGCTCCCCATGGAGACTGGGGTGGCTGCGAAGGCCCTGCTTGTGCCTGTCCTGCAGAGCTCGTGCCCCTGCCGTGGGCGACTGTCCTTGCGGTTCCACGCTGGCTGTCAGAAGAACGCGTTCTGAATGCCCACATCTGATGTGGCGTCTTCAGGTAGAGAGTTCCAGAAGCAGCATGGGCGAGGGCTTCAGGCAGAAGGATGGGAGGCCCACGAACGCACAGTGAATGCCGGGGATTGTTCTTCACACAGGCTTGCTCATTTCTGCCTCGACGCTCAGCACAGTGACCAGGTCATGTGTTTAGTGAACTGTGTCCCCCGCCCAGGAAGATTAGTGCTGCGAGGCAGAGACAGAGCTGCAGCCATCCGAGCCTGCCCGCTGGCTGCAGGACCAGTGCCTGTTGAATGAGCAAGTGAATCACATGTGAGACCCGATCCGTGTGCAGGGCGGCCGTGAAGACGAGCCAGACACTGCCCCTGCCCTTCACGTGCTTGCAGTCGGCCTGGCGAGGAACTGGGACTAAAGACGTCACTGGAGGTCAGATAGGATGTGGTCAGTGTTATTACAAAGGGTGCCCAGTGGGACGCTTGGGGTGGAGGGGAGGAAACCAGGCCGTGAACACCAGGGAGACTTCCGGTGGCTCCATCGCTGAACCAGGGCTCGCGATGACTTTCCATTTCAATGACGTTTCCAGTTTTGGGTCAAGAACAAACAGGGGAATTAAAAGCAACTCAACTGCTTTTAGCACATAATTCGTTGCACGTCTTTCCTAGCCTTCTCCCCACTGAGAACGACTGCGGTTCAGCTGAGTCTCCTGCTCTGGTCCCACGTCCAGGAAAATTATGGCAGTTGCACCTGGCCTGCTGGGAGCCCGCCTCCCCTCCAGGCAGCTGCACTGTGCCCCCCCCCCACTCCCTCCCCTCCCCGCCCGTGGACGCACTTCTTCCTGTCCACAGTCTGATGCCCCGAGGCTGGCTGCCTTCCTATGGCAGGAGCGGAGAGGGGGCCCCATTTAATTGGCAGGTCCGCCTCATGCTCCCACATCACGAGTAAGGAGAATAAAACCGGTCACAGACAGACAAAGCTGCTTTATCTTCCACGGCTCCTCGGCAGCTCTTCCTGTTGTTCTTCAACACGAGGCTGCCCTCCCAGGAGGCATGACCCCAGATTGCCAGAATGGTCGTAGGCAGCAGCTAGTTCTCAGCCTGGCTGCACTTGCGACAGCCAAGAGGGTCCAGGCCCTGAAGGTCTGGGTGCAGCAAACTAGCCGTCGCTCCACGTCCTGCTGTGGGGGCGCTGGGAGCAGGTCTGCGAGGCTGTTGCCAGGGCAGAGCGGGTGCTGTGAGTACCTGTGTCAGCAGGTAAAGGCGACGACCCCTGTGAGAGGATGGCATTCATCCTTAGGTTGTCGCTCCATTCTGTTACCTTGACAACTGCCATGGAAGGTGAAACTCCGGAAACGCCTTGGTGAGGTGGCTCCTATTCCCTGGCTCAGCCCCCTCTTTTGAAAGAGTGGCTCCAATTTTCTTCATGTCAGTGCGGGGGTGTCCTGTGCTGTCCCAGTGCCCAAACTGTCTCCCCCACAGGAAGCGGGACACAGCGTCCCCCCTGCTGAGTCCTCCCGGCGGGGCGGGCCAGGGAGACTCAGACCTGCAGCAAGTTTTGGGATGCCAGGCGCCTTCCCGGAAACAGGCGGCGGCAAGCCCCTGCTCCGGGCCTTGTCCTCCCGTTGGCCAGGCCTGTTCTCCGCCTCCTTTGCTTTTGCTTTGGCTCCTCTGCCACAGATCCCTTCCGTGTCCCCGTGACTCCCGGGAGCCCAGGGCTTCTTGCTGAGACTCCATGGAGATGGTTGTCTGTCCCGGAGGTGTGGCCCCGCTGCCTAAGGACCCCCGCCCAGAAGCAACACCAGTGTCCGGGGAGGACGCGCCCAGACCGGCTGTGCTCCAGGGAGGCGTTGCTCAGAGGGCGCAAGCCCCTCCTCGGGAGGTTTCTCTCCAGGGGACTGAGGCAGCTCGGTGGGCAGCCTGCTACCTCTAGGGATTACTCCAACTTGCTATCTCTCAAAAACAAGAAAACAAGAAAGCTTGGTGTTCCGAATTTTGGGATTAGTGAATGGGAAGTGAACAGCTAATTGCTGGGGGCTCCCAGCTTATGGACGAGGAAACGGAGACTCGGAGCTGTCACGGCTCACCAGCAGAGGAAGCCTGGCTTTCTGCGAGCTCCGCATGGTAACTGAACAACAGATTGTCTGAGCTCAGTTCCAGACTTGAGCACCCGGCGATTTAAAAGCACACACATTTAAGACATATATTCATGATTAACATGAAGCTAGCTGCCGATTAAAATCTTCATAGTTTGCTGTTTGGCTAGATCGACGTAGCCCGCCACCACCTTCGTTCACTCACTTACAGTCACTTTCACGTCCCTCGCTGGGTGTGGGAAGAGAGGAAGGCCAGAAACTGGCCCAGCGGCCCGGAGGGTGTGAGACTGAGTAGCACAGGCTTCGGCCGTCCCCGTGGCTGATGCTGGGCAGGTTACCCCGTGGCTGTGGTGATGGAGATGAGTGACTTCTGGGGCAGCCAATGCATGCTTGGGGGTGTTTTGAGGGTCACAGGTGATGGGAAGTGGTAGAAAGGATGGGACCAAATCTGAACGAATTCCACAATCGGTTCTACCTCCTCGAGCTCCAGGTTCCATTTCTGTCCCAGGCTGATACATTCTTTTTTTTTTTACTCCATCTGGAGTGAAAAGCATCGGGTTCTGGCCCCGTCTCGCTCCTTACTGTGATGAAGCTGGCGCGTATAGAACGTCCATGAGGCCAGTTTTCCTATCTCGCAATACCGACCCTGCCTGCCTCCTGGGTTACTCAAGCCCCCCATGCCATGATGTAGATAAAGGTTCACGGGAAGCCCGAACAGACAAGGCGAACAGAACATGCGTGGTTCGGGCAGCTTCAGCTTGTGGAACGTACGAGGCGGCTCCATGCACACAGGTCTTGAAACCTTCTATTTATATTTGCTTAGAAATCAGCTTTGATCTTTGGCAAGTCTCGTGAGCTGGAGCCTGTGACAGTGCGTGTCCAGAAATGAAGCTTTCTTACAAAGTGAACGCATTCTCCACCTTCTGGATGAGAGGGCGTGACTCCATCCTGAGGTGTGTCCTGTGAACAGGGCCCCTGACCTAGACCCGTGGTCAGTGACCTGGAGGCACCGCCCCCGTGCCAGAGGCTTGAAGAATGACATCAGTTTCCAGTGGAGAGTTTCTTGTGTGGGGTTAAGCTCAGGGCTTATGCAGTGCGTCCAGTAGGACGTGTCCTGAAAGCCCCTCTACACATTGTGTTTTCTCCCCAGACTCGATCCTCACGGCAGCCCCTGGACATCCCTCCTGCTGTCTGTCCATCCAGCAGCTTCCCCCCGCCCCCGCCCCCGCGCCACACACACACATCTCCTCCGGGAACATGCCAGGTCACAAACCCAAAGACATGACCCCTCCAGCTCCAGCTCCCCTTGGAGGGGGGGTGTGCTCTGTCCTTGCTGAAAAAAGAAAAGCCCAATTTCTGTTATTCTACTTGTAAAGCAGGGGTGGGGAATGTCTGGCCCATGGGCCATATAAGGCCCATGAAATCATTGGGTCTGGCCCTGCCAAGGCATGAGGGGTGAATTAATTAAATGTTTGACCAAATGCAGCAGGCCAGTTTTTAAGTTGATGATAATTGTGTATGGCCCACAGATGATGCTGTAAATATCCGAATGGCCCTGGGCAGAACAAGGCTCCCCACCGCTGGTGTAAAGATTTCTCACACACGGTTTCCATCCCCTGAGGGTGCAATGGACTCCCGCACGCCTGTGACAGCTACTTCCTGGCTCAGGTCCACCTTGGGGCCACCTGTGCATTTGACGGGGAGTCGGAAGCATCCTGTGTCTTGGTTCCACCTCCCCTCCTCCTAGCACCTCCTTGTGGTCCCCAGAAGAGGACACAGTCATCACATGAAATCCTGGGCATATTTAATGGGTGTGGAAGTGACCCCCCAGGGATCACGCTGGCCTCTGGGCTGGACTCGACCTGAGCGCAAGTACCCTTGTGGAAGCTGGGTAGCGCGTCCCACACATCTGGGCATCTCACCGCATTTTCCTTTTTCTGAGAAATGTGACCAGTGAGACCACCTGGCACATGCCCCCGTGGGCTCACTCGCTGCCAAGCAGCTGCCCGGATAGGAACAGGCCAAGGTCAGATGCATTTTACCGCGAGCCTCTCTCCTGGGCTCGGCTCCGTTCTCTGCACTCTAGACTGCACCTCGGGAAGGCCGTGGGTGAGTGATATTGCTGTGGGGGAAGCTAGCACCACTTTCCTGCCTGTAAGGAGACAACTTGCACACACCGCCAAGCTTCCTAAGGGCGTGGTTTACCCGGCGCGGTGACGCAGCCTTGAGACCTGTGTGTCTGGGGTGCAAGGTAACTTCGTCCTAACCTCTGTTCTGTCTGCCCGGAGTCAGCGGGCTACAAGATGAGAGCAATGACACGGGCCTGCGTGGCCGCGTCTCTTGTCTCTGCACAGGGCTGCGGAGTAATGAGCGCCTGCAGAGGCTGCGAGTGAGCGGCATCGCTGCTGGGAGGATAACAATGAGGCCCGAGGCCTGACACAGCTGCAGTCATCGCTCCCTGACAAGAGGAAGGGTGCTTTGCCCGAAGCCGCAGGTCCCGGGCTCTCGGCTGTCACGCTCCTCTCCGCAGGACAGTGAGGTCACTAAGAGAAGCCCTGGCGTGCACTGCGGGCCGTGGTCTTCCCTGCCACGCGGGGGCTGTCTCTGTGGTGTCCCACCTGGCCCCGGATCTGCTGGAAATCAGCCCTGGGAGGAGTGTAACTGGCTCTCCCTCGATTCAGGTGAGACGTCAGAGCCACCCTGGATGCCACCATCAAACTGAGACCCGACGTGAAGGCCCTGCTTAGCGTGTCTCAGCGCCCCAATCTGTGCTCCAGGTGACAGCAATCATCGCATTTACAGGGATCACATGTGCACACTTGTGTTGCAGAATTTACCAGGGGATGGGAAAACACAAAACGGGCACTCAGAAGATTCCGGAAAAATCCTTTACTCAAAGCAGCACTGCTGGCTTAGGGAACTCGAACCCAGAGCCTGAGCACCTAATACCATGCGATTACCCCTTATACATTCCTAAGTTCTTTGTTTCCTAACTTCCAGCTTGGCTTGGCGGGCTTTCGCAGCCCTACCTGAGTCAGTTAGAATGGGGACGTGAGATCACACCCAAAGGCCTGGCCTGGGTGGAGCCTCCCCTCTGGCTAAGCTGTTAAATTCTTGGTTTGTGGCCCTTGCAAACTGGGAGTATTTAGGAAAACAGATTATTGCCTAAGGAAGGGGCAGTGACTTAATGATAGGCTAACAAGAATGTGCACTAGGGTACTGGTTAACTAGGTACAGAGTCAGGCTACTAGGGCTCCCCCCCTGCCCCCCGCCCCCCACCCCCAGCAGGTTGCCCTCTTATATTCCCCCTCAGTACCTCTGGGGACATGGAACAACGGTGGCGTTAACAATGAAAGCATGGTCAGATAGCACTTCTTGAGAGACGAGAACATTCCCGCCTCCCCCGAGGGATTATCTCCCAGACAGAGTGGGTGCAGCACGTGCCTCGGCGGGATTATCTCCCCGACAGAGTGGGTGCAGCACGTGCCTCGGCGGGATTATCTCCCAGACAGAGTGGGTGCAGCACGTGCCTCGGCGGGATTATCTCCCAGACAGAGTGGGTGCAGCACGTGCCTCGGCGGGATTATCTCCCAGACAGAGTGGGTGCAGCACGTGCCTCGGAGGGATTATCTCCCAGACAGAGTGGGTGCAGCACGTGCCTCGGAGGGATTATTTCCCAGACAGAGTGGGTGCAGCACGTGCCTCCATCAGCCACTCCCTTCCCTTTGCTCACCCGCTAGTCAGCTGGCCCCGGTTGGCCTTGGTCCGTGTGGTTCTTCAGGGCGACTCCCTCTTCTCCGCTCCCCAGCAGGTGGGCATGGGACCAGGCAGGCTTCCCAGGTGCCCTCGGCCCTGCCCCCTGATTGGCTGAGGTGCCGCCTGGCCGGAGATCAGCTGGTCCAGTGCCACCCGACTTGGCTGGGCTCCTGGGAGGGAGACGGTCATTCTTCTCTGGAATGTTAAGCACCACAGGCCAGGGAAGTCTTCTTTGCTACCATGTGGGGGAAATGGGCCCCCAAATCCAAATCAACTCATTCCGAGGCGTGAGGAGAGGGGAGGGCGAGGGAGGAGGGGCTGCGGCCCAGGGGCACTGTGCCTGTGGGAGATTGCTGTCACCTGGAGCACAGATTGGGGAGCTGTGCCAGATGAACTTGCCTCCCCGTGTCTGCTGCCCCACAGCGCTGGGAGAGGGGCTGGGAGAGGGGCTGCGCCCCGCTCACGGTTCCAGGGCACACGGCACTGCTGCTCCCTGGGGGTCCCTAAGACAAGCGCTTGGAAGGCCAGCACCGGCCACTTTGAGGCTTTCCGGAGGAGCTCTTAGTCGGTGAGACTGTTGCACTGGGTGCCACGCAGGGCTGTGCGCATCCTCCCCGAGGAAGGGCTACTTCCTCCTGCTGTTTGGGAGTTGGGGATGCGGGGTGCGCATTCCCGGCGGCGCGGCCGGGTCATGTGCATCAGGCTGCTGGTCTGGCTGCCTAGTGGTGTCTGTAAATGAGACGAGGGACGCCGCCCACTGGGAGGGAAAGCACGTGGGCACGGTCTGGTCTGCGCTTGCATTGCAGAAGCGGGACCTGCGGAGGAAACTGCTGACGCTGGCCGATCGCAGCCCCAGCTCTGCCTGCCCTGGCATCGTGCTAACAAGCTCTGGGATGGAGAGAGAAGTGTGTGCCGAATGCCCCTGTCCCAGGGCCCGTGACCAGGGCTGGCCCGAGCGCCGGCGTCTGGAGCATGGAACCGGGCTCACTGCCCTCTAACCCGGGCAGCTGGCTGGGCACCGGTTCCGTCCAGCTGGGCCGAGGCGCCAGAGCTTGGACAGAATGCCAGAGGCACTTGGTTAAACCCTGCCACTCTGTTCTCCCTTGAAAACGGGGCGCCACGGGCTCGCTCGGCTCTGGCGAGGCTGACGACAGGGTGCGCTTTATGAAACGGTCCTTCCAGTGAGCACTTGGCAGCAGGGCTGTGGGCTTTGCAATGGGAGGCGGTGGGCTAACCAGGAGCAGGGATGGTCTCCCGGGGCTCGGAACGCCCTGCTCAGGTGTCCTTGCGAGGAACTTGCGGGAACACGGCTGACTGACCTCTCCACTCCCTGTGGCTCTTCCTGGCCAACGGCGGGGCCGGCCATGCCACTAGAACGAGGTCACTCCTCGCGGACACAGATCCCTCGCCTGGACAGTCCTGGTCTGGGACTCCCCAGTGGCCTGCCTAGAGTGTCTGAGAACTTCTCTGTCATCAAGCTCTTAACCAAGTCTCTGTCCTCTCTCCCTCCACATCACATCCTTCACAGACGTTTCCCTGATGAGAACTTTCACTCTAACTCATGCCGGCATCTCCTCCTTGGAGGCCCCAAGTGACGGAAGCGAGCACAGGCAGGCCGTCCGCGCCCAGCTGGTGAGGAGGACCCGTCCTGAGAGGGCCATGGGAAGGGGATGGCCCAGGGCATGTGGCAGCCTAATTGCTAAACATGTCGCTGATATTTATCTACAAAGAAGACCCAGCAGACAGAAGTTCTCCGCCCGCCGTTTTCACTGGAACCAGCACCGTCGATAACTCGTTTTGTTACTGGGCTGTCTCAAGGTGGATCAGATGCAAGCTGTCGCTGCTGATCAAGGGCCGAGCATGTGGGTGGCTTCTTTTACATAAATTAGAGCAGATTCCGGGTTGTCCTGTTGCTGTTGCTCTGCTCATCTGTGTTCCGTACGTTTCCATGGATTGGGAAGGAAAGGTTGCTATAATTCCTAGGAACCATAGCTCATTTCCTATTTTATCTGTCTTGCATATCTGAATGAACCAGGGAAAAGACAGTAA
This sequence comes from Plecotus auritus, assembly GCF_963455305.1. Taxonomy (NCBI): domain Eukaryota; kingdom Metazoa; phylum Chordata; class Mammalia; order Chiroptera; family Vespertilionidae; genus Plecotus; species Plecotus auritus. The sequence continues at coordinate 2,059,527 of NC_137778.1, read as the reverse complement.
GAATCACTGGTCTATGCTATCAACCATAGTCGGCTTTGGTAGCCGAATGTCAGCCAGTGTACCACTGATAGATTCAGAGGTCTAGGTTGGGATTGGACAATGGTGGGGGCCATCTTGTGGAAAAGTCCTGCAACCCTGTAGAACCATCGTCCTTTTCCGTGACTGACTGGGCTTGGATGCTGAACTGGCATAAATACCACTTACCCACTGTCCTGCAGTGCGCCCAGGCCAGGTGGCCCCCAATGACACTGTTTCCATAGCCCGCCGCCCGTCCCCTCGGACGTGGACACAGGAGCTGCCCCCGACGCTGCTGCCAGGGGTGTCAAGGTGGCTGGCGAGCTAGCGAAGCGCTGGGGTTGAGGGCAGCCACAGGAGCGGGAGACACTCTTGCATGACCTGGAGATAAAGCCCTAGAGAGCACTCAGCCTCCCCGCAGGGAGTCCCTACCTGGCCTTGGCATCCGCCTCAGGAGCTTGCTCTTGAGCTGCGGGGTGCCGGGGGTGGGAGTTACCAGGTGCTTAAAGAAACACGCCGCACGAACACCGATGATTGCGGGCTGCGAGGAGATGTCATTAATGACCCTTTTATTCATGCAGACGTTCCAAAGAGGAGCGTAATGTTCCATTAGTAATAATTGAAAAAGTGTCTCCCCGGGATCATGTCAAAACCTGAGGATGATGCTCCTGCCAAAACATTTTGGTGACAGACGTGTGAAGCATTTGACAGGAGGTGGCACCGGGGTGGAGAGGCTTCTCGAGGTTCTCGGAGGCTCTGGAGGGAAGAGGCTGGGAGAGCCGGGTCCTGGCCGTCGGGACGCGAGGCTCCACGGTTTTGCAGCCCGGCCTTGGGCACACACTCCGGATGGTTTTGACCAATACTGGTGGAAACCTGAAGCTAAGACACGTGGAATAGGCAGGCTTTCCCCTGCATAGTTTTAACTTTTGTTCTTTCTGTACAATGGACATCAGCAGAGCTCACAGGAGAGAGATAACGACACAGAGATGGACAGCGGAGTTCCAGGTTCATGAACACAGAAGGCCTGCTTTAGTCCCGCCTCCTGCTGTGACCTCAGCTGTCCATCACCTTTGCTTCTTTCCTCCAGGCATCTTTCCTTTAAAGTTTCCTTCCTGCTACCCATTCAAGTGCTTGAGTGCTCAATGCACTACCCTCCCCCACACCGCCCCCCTACCCGACCCCAGGGCAAAAGCTGAGCTTGATGACAAATGAAGAGAGAACTTTCCCTCTGGTCTAGCCATGCAGTCCCCACTGTCCCAGCCTCTAGTTCTCTGTACCAGGGGTCCTCAAACTATGGCCCGCGGGCCACATGCAGCCCACCGAGGACATTTATCCTGCCCGCCGGGTGCCGCTGCCTGTCCTGCTTAGCAGCCGACTCGTCCCGGGCCCGCAGTGCGCATAGGAATTTGTTCATAGTTTTTTTTTTGAAACTATAGTCCGGCCCTCCAACGGTCTGAGGGACAGTGAACTGGCCCCGTTTAAAAAGTTTGAGGACCCCTGCTAGACGCTTCCTTCTCAGCCATGGTGACTGTCACCTCGGGTTTTGCGAGCTGCCCCTTTTCTTTCTATGAGACTGCAGGTCCTCAGGTCAATCTCTGACTGAGTAAAAGCCTGGCTCCAATGACCTGGGTAAGTCCAGGCAGGTGGCATACCCTCTTTGACCCTTGGTTTCCTCATTTGAAGCTGGAGTAACAATAGTTAACATTTTTATGTTGTAAGTATCCAAGGAGATAAATTGTACTTAAAAAATCTAACACGGCACCTTGCATGTCATATACGTTCCTTATAACAAGGAAAATAGGCATTGGGTTAGGATGGGGAATAGGCATTGAGTTAGGATGGGGAATAAGCACTGGGTTAGGATGGAGGATAGGCATTGGGATAGGATGGGGGATAGGCATTGGGTTAGGATGGAGGATAGGCATTGGGTTAGGATGGGGAATAAGCATTGGGTTAGGATGGAGGATAGGCATTGGGTTAGGATGGAGGATAGGCATTGGGTTAGGATGGGGAATAAGCATTGGGTTAGGATGGAGGATAGGCATTGGGTTAGGATGGAGGATAGGCATTGGGTTAGGATGGAGGATAGGCATTGGGATAGGATGGGGGATAGGCATTGGGTTAGGATGGAGGCTAGGCATTGGGTTAGGATGGAGGATAGGCATTGGGTTAGGATGGAGGATAGGCATTGGGTTAGGATGGAGGATAGGCATTGGGTTAGGATGGAGGATAGGCATTGGGTTAGGATGGAGGATAGGCATTGGGCTAGGATGGGGGATAGGCATTGGGTTAGGATGGGGAATAGGCATTGGGTTAGGATGGGGAATAGGCATTGGGTTAGGATGGAGGATAGGCATTGGGCTAGGATGGAGGATAGGCATTGGGTTAGGATGGGGAATAGGCATTGGGTTAGGATGGGGAATAGGCATTGGGTTAGGATGGGGGATAGGCATTGGGCTAGGATGGGGAATAGGCATTGGGCTAGGAGGGAGGTTAAGGCCAACACAAGATGAAATGTTTCCAATGCTCTTGGCCTCCAGACTCAGGACTCACCTAGGCTGTCCCCACATAAACTCTTACCCCAGGACAAGGCCAGGCTTCTAGCTGGGTGACTTAAGGAATCACAGTGGAATTTATAGACTGAGGAGTCCGGATGAGATACCCATTTGTGGTGGTAACATGGATTTAGTATTATGACAGTTGAGCCATGTGCTCGCTGAGTGTTAGATGCAGAGTTATTAGATAACAGATGTGCAAACAGCATGTACTGAACACCCACCCCATGCCCCGGGGTGTGACAGCATACAGATGGATCAAAGGGAGATTCCTGGGTCCTAGACCCTTAGCATTTCAGAGAAATTTTCTTGTAAATGTGTAGGCTATTTAAATATTATACACTTCTCCTTCCTTTTCTTTAAATACATTTTATTTATTTCAGAGAGGAAGAGAGGGGGAGAGACAGAATTATCAATCAGATGCCTCCTGCATGCCCCCTACTGGGGCTTGAGCCCTCAACCCAGGCATGTGCTCTCACTGGGAATGGAACCGTGACCTCCTGGGTCATAGGTCAACACAAGCACCAACCACTGAGCCATTCCGGCCGGGCATACACTTCTCCTTTCAATGTGGCAGTTTTACAGCTGGACTGTTCTCCAGCTACCAGGCTGCTTCTGCTCTCAGCCCCACGGGCACTTGGAGCCACTCTTCTGGGGGAAGTGGCAGGTCTGAAGGGCTCCGTCCAGGTTCTTTGTGAGACTCTAATCAGAGAGAGGCCGCAGTGAGACCTCCGTAAATGTAATGGGTGACACTGAGGTCAAGCCTGAAAACTTGCCTGCATCGCCTGCGAGTGTGGCCAGTTTTCAGTGGTGCAGAGAGAGTGGCCGGGACGTCATCTGCAGAAAGCCCTATACGTTCCCTTATTTTCGTTATTTGCGACATATTTGTGTGTGTCTACAGCACGGGTCGGGAGCCACGCCCCACTTACCCCTGCTTCTGTGAGTGGGCTTCCGTGGAGCACAAGGCCCCTTAATGTGTGTGGTGTCTCGGACAGTCATTTCCTGCCACCGAAGGCGGAGGAAGTGGTCAGGAAAGAGACCTTTGACCTAAAGGGCCTCCGATGTTCACTATCAGGCCCTTTACGAAGTTCATCAACTCGACACCACAGGGGATTTAAATAGAACCTGCCTTGTAGTGAATTTTCCTATAGAATAAACTAACATTTAAAATAAAGTTTCATTATTATAGTATTCAAAGTCAAATTCATTAGGGTCAAGATATTTAACCAAATGTATATTTAACAGAACAGGGAGTATAAGGGAAATTATGGGGAATTTTTTGTTCTGAAGCTGAAAGTTTAGAGGTTTATTAAAGTCCGTGTTTACTGAGATGTAGTTTCTATTTTTAGAATTCTATGAGCAGAGACACTATTTTTTTAAAGTTTGCTAATCCAATTAAAATCAAATGTTTGACTACTGATATTTTTATCTGACAAAGGATTAGTATCCATGAAACATACAAGACTCATGATAAAAAGACAAATAATGGAATAAAAATGGGCAAATGATTTAAATAGTTAATTCAAAGGAGAAGAGAAGTGAGTGGTTGTGGACTCACCAGGGAGAAAAGAGTGGACGTGACAATGAGAGCCCGCTGACCTCGGAGCGGCTCAGGGGAGGAGGACTGGCCGGTGCGGGGGTGGGCGGGGTTTGAAGGGAACAGACCTCCAGATGCGGCTGGCACACGTGGATCCAGGATGAGACACTGGACGGCCGTGGGGCAGCAAGAAGTCTGCTCGGAGTGCCTCCCTGCCCACGAAGCAGGGTGAGGGGCCTCTGCCTGTCCTGGGGAGCAGGTCGCACCAGGGAGAAACCTTGGACGGCAGTTGGGTGTGTGGGGAGCGCAGGGCTGAGAGTCCCTGAGAGCAAAGGGGTGACCTGAGACTCTACAGCCCAGCACGGGTCCGTCTACTCCGTGCGCCTGCTCAGATGTGAGAATGTGAGCACTTACATGCCTGCCCATTCCCCCCCTCCCCTCCCATCCTCACAGCGGAATGTAGACTTGTCTCTGGAAAAAGGACAGTCAGACAATGATGTCCGGCGACTCCCACTGAATGGCCTCCAGGTCCCGTCACGTCACAGAGGAACCGCCGAGAAGCTCAGCCTGCGCACACAGAGCGACGCTTTCGCTCGACAGGAGAGCCGCGGCCGCAGCAACTCCTCTGCACTTTCCTCTGGATGCATTTCCAGGACAAACAGAGCTATGGGCTAGGCTTCAGCTCCAAATAACCGGATTCTCAGTAATAATGCGCACAGCCAAGGTTTTCATAGTAAGAGAAAAAAGTACAGATAGGAAGCTGAAGGAATTAAGGAAAAACCCAGGTCTCGCTCTAGCTCTACGCACTGCAAAGGCCGAGGAGGCTGGCCGGCGGGAGCGTGCGCTCTGCTGGCCACGCCTGGTCTCTTCCCAGCCGCGCTGAAGGGGCGAGGGCTCCTCGGACAAGAGGCGGATTCCAGGCCGGAGGCAGGAGAGGGACAAGGAGGCTGCATCTGGTGGAGCAAGGCAGTGGCAAGTCTTCTTGGGCCACAAGCCTGTGACGGAAGCGTCGGGTGGTAACCTGGCCCATGTCAAGATAATTTAAACACTGAAACGAAACACCTTCCAGTGGTTCAGATACACAAAACGTGTCCAAACCTGTAAATTCGTTGTGCTACCACAAAATGAAAACCTCCCCGGCCCCCGCTTGGAGATGTTAGAGACATGCTCCCTCATCCCACCAAGCGGGAAAGGGAAGGACCGCACGTCCCCCTTCCCCACGAAGGGCAAGTGTGCTGCACAGGAGCGATGGCTGACAGGGCAGCCCTCACAGCAGGGTGTGTCAGAGTTGAGTCCTGCTTTAATCCCGTTTGGCAGTCCCCATGGAATGTCACACCGGCCACGACATGGAGGCCTAAGAACCGCAGGGAGAGGCCTTCGCGTTCAGAGCCCTGCTCAGTCTTCAATCACAAAAAGAGGCAACCAGCATCTTTAAATAAACAAACAAAAGAAACCTGACACTGAGCAAATCTTTATTTCTAAGAACCCGTTTATAAAAAATATAGGCAGAGAAACCTGTTAAACCACATGTCAGAAATACAATCAGTAGAATCCAGGATGTGGGAGATGGCAGGGCAACCGACCTTCAGGGACAAAAAGCAAGGGAAGTAACCAGGATAAGAAAGTTATAGACCACGAGAGGCTCCAGACATGTCAACCAAATGCAACTGGGAAAAGAGATTTTTAAAAGAAGATGCCCTGGACAGTTTTGCTCAGTGGGTAGAGCCAGAGGGTCCCGGGTTTGATTCCGGTCAAGGGCATGTACCTGGGTTGCAGGCTCGTCCTGGGCCCGGGCCCTGGTCAGGGCGTGTGCAGGAGGTAACCAAACAATGTGTTTTTCTCACATCAATATTTCTCTCTGTCTTTCCCTCTCTTCCATTCTCCCTAAAAATCAATGGAAAAATATCCTCGGGTGAGGATTCAAAAAAAAAAAAAAAGAGTTTTAAAAGAAGATGAAATAACTCATGACGTGTGGGAAAGCTACACCCAATGGCCTATTTGGTAGTTAAATTCTTCACTTTTTCATTAGGTGTGAAAATAATATTGTGTCTACGGTAAACAATTCTTACCTGCAGGCGTTCTTGTTTTTCATTAAATGTGTTGCGGTGACATTGGCTTTTTAGAAGCATTTCGGTGGGCACAGTTGTGATGTGCCAGAGGTCCACCCGTCCATTGCTTTAGTCTCTGACACCGAAGGACATGGCTGTCCAACCTGATGTCCAGTTCAGAAACCGGAACCTCTTAGTCCCAACACAATCATGTCTGCTACTTGACTCATAGGAACTCGTTTGATAAAGTGTGTACTTATTGCTCACGAATATCAGTTAAACGTGCTTTGAGTCTCTATATTTTTAGGCTACAGCGTGGATGGGCGATATTTAATGTTTATAGATATCAAAGAATATGATAAACACAAAAGACGCAAAGCATTTCAAAACATAAATTCCTGTGTTGTATGAAGTGACAGATGCTCGTTAGTATTCACACCTTTGAGAGAGCTGCCTGTGCGAATGCTTTGAGCCTCTGATGGGTGCGAAGAGCATGGGGCTGAGATTCCGAGAGGTCTCAGCTCTAACGTGTATTTGCTGATTATGGGAAACCGGCTCCTTTAAAACTTTTTGAGTCTCGGTTTATGAAAGCTCATTTGGATGTTATTGTAATTCTTCAGGGAAATTATATATGTAAGCATCCAGCACACAGTAAATGGTTTTCCAGAACTTTAACAACCAAAGCCCTAGGTAGTAATACATAAAAAACAACCAAACTTTAACCTTTGTTATAATTTTAAAATTCCTAATTGACATCGCCTGTATGCAGGAATATAAGGTGAGTTGTCTTTAATTATTTTTGGAAAAGAAGGAATGGCTTTACCTTGAGTCTAGACTCACACATTATGGAACACTATCTCTAATAACTTTTTTCTTGAACAACAAAGTATTTTTTAAAAGCTGACAAATTACCCTTAAATCATTTCAATCAATGCTAGTTTGTATTGCTTACAGAAATCATCTGGTGAAAATTTTTAAGTCAAAGGAGGCAAAGATATTAGTAACTTAGTCATTATTTCTGGGGTTATAATCTCACAATTGCCAGTGTTCGGTGTCAATGTGAACAACTTTAAAGAGCGGTACAGCGAAGGGGTAAGTTCTGGAGAGAATGGGGACCTGCAGGTGGGGACGTGGTTCCGTCCTGGGAGGCCTCAGACACGGATCCACAAGTTGAGCATCTCCAGGACCTCCCTGGCCCTGAGGAGGACGAGCTTCGTAACACGCTTGGGTGACTCGATGCAACTTATTAATGAAACATTACTTGTGCTGAGGCGCACACGAAGAGTCTGAGTCTAATTGTTTCATGAGATGTGGGTTGAAGGGCATTATTTCTAAAATAACATTTTACTTTAATCGGAGGCTTTAAATATGTATGTATGACTAAATCACGAGATATTATATAAAAGACTGGGAAATGAACGGCAGGTTAATTGCTGTGTCATTACCGCAGGTAGCTGTGTGTCCAGGCCGGCCTGTCGTGAGCACCAGGTTCCATGCCAGCCATTAAAGTGTCCTCATTCCAGTTGTTCTGATGCCTCAGCCTGTGTCTGGAGGCACAACCCCGAAAAGGCACGCCTTTCGGAGGACGCGCTGGCCCGTGTTCTGGGGCTGCTGATGTGTTCTGCTTTCTGTTTTCCAATCCCATCGGCGAATGCTCATCATTTTTTGAGCTTCGCAGCCACAGCACATTGGGCTGACGTCCTCTGCCGTCTACAATGAATTCTCAAACCCACTTCTCAGACGGCAGCTGAGAGCCTCCGCCGTGCAGGTTTGGGTGACATCTGCCTCTTCGGTTGCGTCCACTGTGCCTGGCGCAAGGAAGCGCCCCTTCGGTTTCTGTGTCAGCCCACACGGGACTGGCACACATTTCATCCAATCTCTTTGTCTTCTGCGCAAAAACACAGAAATCGAGTCCCGAGGGGTTAAGTGACTCATTCAAAGTCACAGCTGTTGCGGGGAGAGCTGGAGCTGCTGCCGTCCCCTCTCAGCCCACCGAGGCTCCCCATCACACCTCCAGGATTGATAGACAGGAGGCTGTTAGCCTCGGGTCCAGGATGGGGTTTTCCAAGGAGGCAATCAGCACATCGTCTAATGTGGTTCCAAGTAGGGAAGGGAGAGGGGAGATGGAGCCCGTGGGTAGATTGAGCCCGGCATCCAGGGGCTGTTCCTCCTCCACTTCCGGTTTATTCCAGGTAAGTTTCCCAAAGTAGCACTTACAAGGACCAGAAGCAAGGGGTTTCCTGCCAGAGTCCTGGAGCGAAGTTCAGCTTGGCGTCCATGTGAACATGGGCACGTCAATCAGACACGCTGGGCCAAGCCTCCTGTTCCCCAGCTCCAAAGTGGTGGAGAGAAGGCCTTTGCATCCAATGTGTGGACAGAAGTCCTTTGCATCCAAAGTGGTGGACAGAAGTCCTTTGCATCCAAAGTGGTGGACAGAAGTCCTTTGCATCCTGCCAACGAGAACCTAGCCCAAGAGGCTGCCGGTGAGCTCCCCGTGAGCTCCCAGTGAGGAACAAGCTCTCCTGACTTCATTCTGGGCCTGCACAGCAGGCCGCTGTGTTGAGCGATGTCACCATGTGAACACAGTGAGCAAAGAAGGTAAATACAGGGTGGAAAGGTACCAACGCAGGGCTGAGCGGCGGGGGAGGGCGTGCTGCACTCCTCTTCCAGCACCAGGAC